>NC_087289.1:3496666-4807500 GCF_015220805.1 Pogoniulus pusillus
GTCTGCTGTGTTTGGGGAGCTGGTACTAAATAGATGGAGCTAACCCTGGAAGGAGGAGGGTTTAAAACCAGTTGATGCCTCTCACAAGGAGCAATTACCATGTTTGAGAACATAATTAAAGGTAGAGCCTCAGAAGTCTGGCTTGACTGCAAAGTCTGTGTACAAACATAGGCTTTTCCTTTTTCTTCCTTCCTATTCTTGCCTCCTGTTGAAGTGAAATTCATTAGATCTTTGCTTTAGAACCTACAAACCAGAGAAGGGCAACAAGGCTGATGAAGGGTCTGGAGAACAGGAGGAGGTTGCTCTCTTCTCTCAGGTGGCCAGCACCAGAACAAGAGGACACAGCCTCAGGCTGTGCCAGGGGAAATTTAGGCTGGAGGTGAGGAGAAAGTTCTTCACTGGATTTAGGCTGGAGGTGAGGAGAAAGTTCTTCACTGAGAGAGTCACTGGACACTGGAATGGGCTACCCAGGGAGGTGGTGGAGTCGCCATCCCTGGAGCTGTTCAAGGCAGGATTGGACGTGGCACTTGGTGCCATGGTCTGGCCTTGAGCTCTATGGTAAAGGGTTGGACTTGATGATCTGTGAGGTCTCTTCCAACCTTGGTGATACTGTGATACTGTGATCAAATCCAAAGCTGCAGCAAAGACCCACTGTGCTGGGTCCTTCACCTGCATCAATGAGAAATTGAGTCAGAAGAGAGCTGATTTGTTTTCTTGCACTGCTTCCAACTGTTCCTCATATCCATTCTCTCTAATTCCTCTCTTATCATAGAATCAGCCAGGTTGGAAGAGACCTCACAGATCATCCAGTCTAACCTATCACCCAGTCTCAAGGTGTGCCAGGGGAAGTCTAGGCTGGATGTTAGGAGGAAGTTCTTCCTAGAGAGAGAGAGATTGGCATTGGAATGGGCTGCCCAGGGAGGTGGTGGAGTTTCTGTCCCTGGAGGTGTTCAAGAGAAGGCTGGATGAGGCACTTAGTGCCATGGTCTAGATGACTGGCTAGGGCTGGGTGCTAGGTTGGCCTGGATGATCTTGGAGGTCTCTTCCAACCTGGCTGATTCTATGGACAAGCAGGCTCCAAAAGGGACAGCAGTCAACTCGGTTCACAGCAGCATACCAAGGACCACTGCCAGTGACCTGCCAGCCTGGCATGGCTCAATGATCTAAAAACAGCAAACTGTCATTGCCACTTGCAGAAGTCCTCTGGGCTTGTGCATCTCCTTTGTGCTCTGGAAACATGGTTTCATGAATGCTTGCCCCTTGAGAAGGTGGATTATGGAATGCCAGTGTGGACTGCCTGGCATGGATTGAAGGCTCTGCAACTGCCTGTTGCAGCAGAAAACAACAGTAGGGCCAGATTTTCTACACACAGAGCTAATCTGAGTCTCTGTTTGCTTTCCAACAGCCAAATTTCTTCAGCCTGGGTGGCTGAAATGAGGCAGCTAATGCTATACTTAATGACCTATTTAATGGCCCATTTTCCAGAAGTGATGAGTGTCTACAGTTATCCCTGTGCTCAGCATGAGCTGTGGCTGCTCAGCAATCAAAAAGTCCAGAGCAGGCATTCAGAGGCCTCCATTTAAATGGCTAAAAGTACAAAAATGCAGCCTTAAATCCTTGTTCTTCCTGCAGTAAGGTCAAGTGTAGATATATCAAACCAAAATACAACCTCCCATTGACTTTCATGGGACTCTCAGTGTGAGATGAGAGATTTGATCCTTCCCAGAGTAGCTCAGCAAGTACTGCATGCTCTGGTGCCACTCTGCATCACATGGACCATGTGTACTGCCCACAGATAGTCCACCAGTGTCCCCTGAGACTCTCAGTAAGAGGTGGTTACCTGCTGATGCAAATCTCTCTACCTATTGCCTGGAAAGTCCTGGCTTTTCCAAGCTCCTTCAGGTTGTGGTAGACCTCCCTTGACAGTTAGATGCACTCTGATTCAGAGATTTCAAGGTAATAAAATCTCAGATAAATGCTTCTATCTGGGACATTTTCAACTCAAAAAGCAATTACCAATTTGCATCAGCAAGGCCTGAGCACAGGTGGTGTTGGTTTGGCTCAGGGTTGGTTGTCCTAACTTGCCTGAGGGGCTATTTTCAAGCTGGCTCTCCACCTCAGAATAACATTCTATGGATTGAAAAGCCTTCCCCATGCAAGAAAGATATGCTGGTGCTTTGGGAAAGGAAAGCCTGCTGCTCATATGAAATCCTTTGTCAGCCCAGTCCAGGCTCTTTCCATCTGGAGCTCAACCTACCTCCATGGTGCCAGGTACACCTACCAACAAACTGTTTCTGCCATGTAAAGTGGCCCATGGTGACCACCACCCTCTACATGGAATCAACCAGGTTGGAAGAGACCTCCAAGATCACGCAGTCCAACCTATCATCCAGTCCTAGCCAATCAACCAGACCATGGCACTAAGTGCCTCATCCAGTCTTGTCTTGAACATGTCCAGGGATGGCAACTCCACCACCTCCCTGGGCAGCCCATTCCAATGGCAAATCATCCTCTCTGTGAAGAACTTCTTCCTAACATCCAGCCTAGACCTCCCCTGGCACAACTGAGCAGTCCTACATGAGCAGAACTTAGCAAGTGGCAGAGTATGGAGTGATGGAGAATGGCTGCAGACAATTTTGTTGCACAAAACTTTCTGGCTGAGCTGTTTGAAAAAAAAATGGGGGGTGGGAGGATTAGGTCTGTGAAGAACAGGAGTTCTTTTACATGTTTCATCCCAAATTGGAACACTTCTGGCCAGCAGATTATGAAGCAGAACAGCCAAATGTTTCTGCTCTTAATTTCAGGAGGCTCAGTGCTCACTAAGAGGCTGAGAGTCAGGTAGTTCAGTAGCTGAAGTACTAAGTTTGAAGAGTCAGGGCTTATTGCTCTCCAAGCACTCTCTAAAAACATTTCAGTGCACATCAACATGAAAGTGACTTACTTTGGGGGCAATATCAGCTGATTTTACTACTACACCTAAGATACCTAAGATTCTGCTGGCAATTTGGGTGGGTTTTCTCAATATGTTAAGGATGTTAAGAAAATGTTTCTGTTGCCCTGGATTTGTTGTCTGTAGGTTTCACTCCCCCTGTGTTCTCCTTTGCCTTCTCAGTCAACTTGTCCTTGACTAGCTTCACAGTGACTTCAAGGGGTAGTTCCTGATCAGCCACTTAGGATGAATGACTTAGCAATTTTCCAAGCCACTCTCACTTAGGAAGAGAAAAAAATAGGCAAGAGCATGGCAGAGCTACTTCAACTCACAATGAACTTGTTGAGGATGAAAAGGTGGCTTCAGCTTGTTGCCTCTGTAGCCAAAATGAGGGGACATGGTATGAAGCAACCAAGTAGTGTGGTCAAGAAAGATAAGAGGAGGTGTGGTGGTTTTTTTTAACCACATAATGCCCAGATAAAATCTGAAGGTCCCTAAGGGCTATCCAGGGGCAAAATGCAAATCCAAGGAGAAATCTCCATGTTATCTACAAAGGTCCAAGCTCTGCATCCTGAATCATCTGAGCCATAGCTGTCTGGGAAGATATTCTGGGGAAAACAACTCAATGTATTTTTCCCTTGGCATCTCTTAGCAGCAAGATACATGACTGGATGAATGTTGGACTACAAGAATCCTCACCCTGCCTTTATAAGATGCTCTTATATAATCTAAACAAAGTTATAGATGTTAACAGTGTGTTTCAAAACCAGAAACACCCAAGAATTGCTGTCTCTGGGCCAACTTAGAATAGTTTAGGTCGGAAGGGACCTCAGAGATCATCTATTTCCAACCCCCCCACCATAGGCAGGGACACCTCCCACTAGGACAGGTCACTTAAGGCCTCATTCAACCTGACCTTGAACACCTCCAGGGAGGGAGTAGCCACAACCTCCCTGGGAAATCTATGCCAGTGTCTCACCACCCTCACTGTGAAGAACTTCTCCCTAACATCTAGTTTGAATCTCCCCTCTTCTGGTTTAAACCCATTACCCCTCATCCTGTTTACACCCATCACTCTCTTCCAGTTTAAACCCATTACCCCTCATCCTGTTTACACCCATCACTCTCTTCCAGTTTAAACCCATTACCCCTCATCCTGTTTACACCCATCACTCTCTTCCAGTTTAAACCCATTACCCCTCATCCTGTTTACACCCATCACTCTCTTCCAGTTTAAACCCATTACCCCTCATCCTGTTTACACCCATCACTCTCTTCCAGTTTAAACCCATTACCCCTCATCCTGTTTACACCCATCACTCTCTTCCAGTTTAAACCCATTACCACTCATCCCTCCCCAGCTCACCTGTAGGCCCTCTTCAGATACTGAAAGGCTACTACAAACTCTCCTTGAAGCCTCCTCTTCTACAAGCTGAAAATCCCAAACTCTCATAGCCTGTCCTCATAGCAGAGGTGCTTCAGCCCTCTCTAAGCATCTTTGTGGCCCCGCTCTGGACTTGCTCCAACAGTTTGATGTCTGTGTTCTGTTGGGGGCTCCAGAACTGTACACAGTTAATTATGTTCCAAACCAGGTAAATCAGTAGGCAAGTTGAGACTTAGTGCCATGGTCTAGTTGAGTGGATAGGGCTGGGGGATAGGTTGGACTGGATGACCTCGGAGGTCTCTTCCAACCTGGTTGATTCTATGATTCTATGACTGATACAGTTCTGTCCCTACAGATAGAAGCCCACACCAGAGCAAAAGGCAAGAGCCAGGTAACCTCCCTTTGGGCTGCAGCGTTGCCTTATGGAGACCTGCTTTGCCCTCTAGTGACTGTTAAGCACAAAACAGGGATTTTTTTGCACCTATCTATTACAGCTAATAAAAATCGGGTCCTGCTACATCTGCTTGCTGGCAGACAAGCAGTGGGGTTGTTCTGACTTCGGTCTAATTGAGAATAACCCTCTCCCGAGGCAACCTGGTCACTGCTGTGTGAGAGGCATGCAGGAAGGAGCAAAGGAAGGAGATGCTCTTCTGAGAAGCTGAGAACAGGCACCCTAAACTGGGGAATGAATGTCCCAGTCAATTGTAAAGGAAAATCCTTCAGGGCTGGTGCTATTTCTAGTCTGCACATGCCTTGGAACTGAAAAGAGGCTATTTGGGGGAAAAAGGAATGGATGAATAGTGGAAGCAAAAATAGTCGCCCCACATTCCTTACCAAAGCTGTGTTGCCTACAAGCTCTTTGGAAACAACTGGCAATTCATCAGAACATGAGCTCATGTTTGGTGATCTATAGGGCCATACATCTATGGTCTGTGTAAGAGACTATTAAAAGAGCTTGCTCCAAATAATAATAACCCAGATCTTTGTTTAAACAGTAGGAAAGGAAGAGAAGGACTAGAGTAGATAGCTGCAATTGCTGAGCTGTAAGGAAAGCAAACTCTTTGAAAACACTGTCTAGAAAAAGAGAGTATTGAAAACTCCTTTAAGCTTAAGAATAAATCCTAATAGTCTAGATTGTGAAAATGCCAGTTGGGTTTTGCTAAGAAAGACTTCTGCTGCAATCTAAGCTAGTCCAAGAAAGCAAATGGAACTAGATCCCTTCATAGCACAGAAATGAAAAGAAATAAAATTCACATTTGGAAACTCTCAACCAGTTAGCTCTTGTGGCCAGAAATTAGGGGCGTGAGCTTCTGAGGGAAAAATTGGCACCTGTGTGTGTCCAGTACTTGCATGTGGACAGGACTGGGTGCTAGGTTGGACTGGATGATCTTGGAGGTCTCTTCCAACCTGGTTGATTCTATGACTCTATGATCCATGCTGGATAGCCAGAGCCCAGCATCAGTATTTGCTTCTGTAAGGATGCTGATAAGGGAGGTTATTCTGCCCCTGTACTCAGCATTGCTCAGGCCACACCTTGAGTGCTGTGTCCAGTTCTGGGCTCCTCCATTCAAGAGAGATGTTGCAGTACTGGAAGGTGTCCACAGGAGGGCGACAAAGCCGTGAGGGGCCTGGAGCACAGCCCTGTGAGGAGAGGCTGAGGGAGCTGGGGGTGTGCAGCCTGCAGCAGAGGAGGCTCAGGGCAGAGCTCATTGCTCTCTACAACTACCTGCAGGGAGGCTGTAGCCAGGTGGGGTTGGTCTCTTCTGCCAGGCAACCAGCAACAGAACAAGGGGACACAGCCTCAAGTTATGCCAGTGGAGGTCTAGGTTGGATGTTATGAGGAAGTTCTTCACAGAGAGAGTGATTGGCATTGGAATGGGCTGCCCAGGGAGGTGGTGGAGGCACCGTCCCTGGAGGTGTTCAAGACAAGACTGGATGAGGCACTTAGTGCCATGGTCTAGTTGACTGGCTAGGGCTGGGTGCTAGGTTGGACTGGATGATCTTGGAGGTCTCTTCCAACCTGGTTGAGTCTATGATTCTATACACAGGATTCACTGTCACAAATTGCTTTCTAGGCTGCAGCTGGCCAGACTCTGCTGAGCCATGTCTGTGCTGGGCTCTGCCATGGATTATTGGCTCCATTAATGCCAGCAGATGATTAGGAGCAGGCTCATCTGACTTTTAACTCCAAGAGCTCCTACTTGCAGTGTTCCCTTTCCCAAACTGGCTTGCTCTGCAAAGAGGCTCTCTTCTCTAAGAGCTCCTGGCTCCAGCAGCCACTAGATGGCATCAAGTAAGGCCATGCAGAGGGTGCTCCGTTCCAGCATGGCCCTGATTTTGCCAAATTTGGTTTAAAATGAGTAAATTCGGGAGGCAGCTGTAAGATACGAGATGATCTGACATGGGAAAACTCTGGTCACCTCATTCACTGTCACCTCCAATGCGTGCAGATGCCTGCCCACGCTTAGCTTCACCATCCCCCAGGACTTAATGCAGACTGTCCTGCTGAAATCACATCAGGCTGAAAATACTGATCACAAAACCAATCCTAACACGAGTCCTTTGAGGCTTTTAAAACTTACTTGCTGTTATTTGACCTTCTGGAGTGGCTGTTTGATAACCCACTGTTCAAGATCTTGCTTCTGATAATGACTAAGTGCTTCACAGGAAAGAAAACCACAGCAGCAGATGTTTGGTAGTCACTTGCATGTTAATTTGCTACAGATCTTAGTAGCTCATAACTGATTTAGATCTGGAAAGCTAGAACTGAATCACTTGATTATCACTGATCACGTTTTTTAAGCTGTTCTTAACAGCTGCAAGAGGTAGAGAAGCATCAGGCAAGGCAATCCATAGCTGTCTGAACAGTGGCAGCTGACAGCCATCCCACAGAGCAACTCAGGAATGCCAAGAAGACATAGAAAGGATTCATCAGAAGCACCTCTCACCATCTTTGTCATCCTTCTCTGAACACATTCCAGTATCTCAGCATCTCTCTTGAATGGAGGGGCCCAGAACAGAGGGCAGAGGGGGGCTTGAGGGACTAGTTCTTTCCAGGAGCTGGGGTCTACAAGTGATTACTGAGCATCCCATCATTAGTGCTGAGCTGATAACGAAATGAAAACGACCTGTCATCAGGGATCTGATGAAAACAAGTGTGTCAAACCTATCTGAATGCCTGGAGAAGGGGAGGGACCTGACAGCTTGAGAGGAAGCCAATGAGTGTGACCCTAGCTTGACAGCAATAACGCTTTCAATGCTTTTCCCCCTCTGCCATCACACAAACCAAGGAATTAAATTCTACCCACCATGAGTCATGGGCACTGACACTGAGCAGGGAAGGGCTAATATTTCTGTCATTCCTCTAGTAGATTTGCATCCCAACATTTAGCATCTAATGCCTTCTTTCACCATAATAGGTGAGGCTGAAAGGATTAGTGTAGATCAGAAAATAGCAAGGAAAACTATTTGAAGGGAGAGATAGCCCAGAACAAAAGGCTGCATCTCACTTGCAATTTATTTTGACTAATTTTATATAGATATATTTATTTTATAAGGTGTTTATAAGCCCTCTGTACTTCTATTACAGTTTGAGCCTAAACCCACCTAGGCTACATATGCATTCAAGCAGTGAAGTGCATTTGTGAGCCAGATCCATTTTCTGTGCCCAGACCTACGTGTCCAGTGTCAGCCAAGGGGTAAATCTCCTTCTCCTTCCATAGGCTATTGCAATGCACTCTACAACATGTAGAGAAAGAAAGGATTTCTAATTTTGAACTACAATCCAGCTAGGATGACCTACTGCTGCTACCCCCAGCTTCCAGGGAGAAAGATATCATACCTTGGAGGGGTGCAATGTTTCCTGATCCTCTCCGCTGTAACCTCCCTTTGAACAGGAAGGCAGACTTAGCTTGGCAGAGACTGCATGACAAGATTTGACATCTAAATTGAATGTCCAGGCCTCAAATTCCTAGCATTTGATTGAAAAGTCATTAGGATTGCCTCTTGGTAACTTATGGGTTGTAGAAGTGGCTGTGTGCTCCTCCAGATAAGGGCTTCTTTGTGCGGTGTTGTGTAACGGCTGCCACAGGGTTGATGTGGGTCAGGCCATAAATAACTTCTGCAGAAATATTTTTAGCAAATACTTTCCAGTCTCTTGAGATACACTGGACAGCTTGAATTGTGTGTCTCTGTGCGTGAAGTAGGTGTGGGAAGCCAGAAGGGCTCCCATCAGGAGCACAGAGCAAATGGCGCAGTGCTCCCGATACGCACATTAAGGCAATAGGAGCTGACGCCTCCCTGCAAGAGCATCCAGGGCAAGCAAGGCATCTCAGAAGAGCTGCCTTATCAGAGTGGCAAGAAGTCTTGTCCTGGGGTAGAAATGTGAGCAAACCCAGGGCTCATGAAAGGTGGATGTCAGCAGGAGTGCCCCGAGCAGGATGATCCACTGCCAAGCCCCATGCTGCCATCCTGCCTGAGAGGCCCCCTGCAAGCCATCTACTGACGTGTCTGGGGTGTGCTTAATGCAGAAGGAAGTGCAAATTGGTGGTTGCCTTGCCTGTGAGGATAACCTGCCTTTCAGGCTGCACCTGAAGGGCACTGTCTGAGTCTATCTGTAGAAAACATCACTAATCTCTGTAGGTGACTGTCCAGCCCTGGCAACATAGCAAGGGTTAATGGGGAAGTGCAGTTGCTAGAAGGCTCCAGCTACAAGGAAAAGAAATGAACCCGTCACCCTCTTCCAACCTTGGTGATACTGTGATACTGTGATACCCTCAAATCTGAAGCTGGATATCAGCAGCTCAGACATCTCTGAAAATGCAGAATAGGACAAAATAACCTACTCACAATTCCCTCCACACTCCACAGGCACTTCAAAAAGGTGATATAAACTCCCAGTGTGTTAGCCTATACCACCCACAGCTGATGGCACCGTGGGAAGGTACAAACCAGCTATGGATTTCACAGGTATTTATCACTACTGATTGTCTGATTGCTTCTGTGCAGAGCAGCCCATGGGCACAATATGGGGGTCTTGCAAGACTCTGTCTGTGTCTCTTCCAAACCAAATAGGCCAGAAAAGAAGGTGCAGTAAATAGGCAGAAAAACAAAAGGAGGAAAAAAAAATAATGAACAAAAAAAAGGAGTTTGTGTTGATCCAGGCTAGGATTGTCCAGAAGAGCCTGTGCAGTGCAACAGCTAGCCTAGGGGAGCTTCATGACAAGAGCAAATTCCATGAAAACATGGAGAAGGAGAGGGAATCAGAGTCATGGAATCTTTTCAGTTGGAAGGGACCTTAAAGATCATCTCATTCTAACACTCTTGCCATGGGTAGGGACACCTACCACTAGACCAGGTTGTTCACCCTGGTTTTAAACACTCCCACAGGGATGAGCCATCCACAACTTCACTGGGCAACAAGTTCCAGTCTCACCATAATCATAGTAAAGGACTTCTTCCTGATGTCTGACCCAAATCTACCTACTCTATCACTAAGCTCACTAGTCAGAACATCTGTTTAGCATGTAAGTAGACACAAGGATGAACACAACACAGCACTATTATCTACACACCTTTGTAAATACAAGGAACCTGAGCCCCCAAAGTTCAAAGAAGCTCATTCTGCAAACAGCAGGGAAGCATCAATGTGTTTGCCTTCAATCTTTCCATATAGACACTGCAGAAGATGCATTTCAACTGAACAAACTAAGCTTAATGGATGGGAAATTTATCTGTCTGCTTTGCAATGACATCTCTGTGTAACCTAGGACAATTATCTAGGACAATGTACCTGGCAAGACTCTGTTGCCCACCTGCCACTGTTTCTTCTCAGAGGAGGCAAGTCATGCTTCACTGCAGCCATCCACAGGAAAAGTAATCTTTGATAACCTTCACTCCATAGCCTACTTCCAAAGTAGGTATATGGTGATACACCTACACTCAGCCTTGCTCCTCAACCATTTCTGTGAGGGCTTGCTTGCCTAGCTAGCTCCCTCTTCACAGAGAGAGTGATTTCCCATTGGAATGGGCTGCCCAGGGAGGTGGTGGAGGCACCATCCCTGGAGGTCTTCAAGAAAAGACTGGAAAAGCCTGGATGAGGCACTTAGTGCCATGGTCTAGTTGACTGGATAGGGCTGGGTGATAGGTTGGACTGGATGATCTTGGAGGTCTCTTCCAACCTGCTTGATTCTATGATATTCAGACACAACTGAAGCAATTAATAGGCACTTGGCTGATTAGTTAACAGGTGACCCTTAAGGGAGTTGTTGGAGCCAGCAAATGGAGTTGCTTCAGGTGGGGCTTGTTGCAAGGATTCTTCCTGTCACCTGCTAGCAATGTGACTTTATTATGAGAGAGACTTTTACAACCAGGGATGAGAGGTAGCAGGAACTTCTAATTATGCTCAGTTATAAGGGGGAGGAAGGTTACAGCATATGGTGTTTAAAAAGAAAGGCTGAATGCCAACCTGAGAGGAAAGCAATGAACAATCAAATAATGCAGTAGCTGTTCCAAATAAGTTATAAAGGTGACAGCAGCTAAGGGGATCTGCTGCTAAGGTGACTGTCTCAAAAACAGCTCGAGAGACTGCTTTTGGGCAAGGTGGTCTCTTTATTCTAGTGCTTCTGTAAAAGCATTGCCTCAACAGAGCATAATAAAAGTTACCTTTAGCCTGTGAAATGAGTAGTCAGAGTTTTACTCTACAGTGCTATGATGGAGAGCTGCTGACTTCCTTCCCAACAAGTACTGCATCCCTGTAAACGTAATGAAAAGAAAAATTCATCATAAATAAAAGTTCAACTGAAAATGGCAGGATGAATACAGGGTTTTTGGTTGGTTTCAGTTGGAATAATGTGTTCTATTTGCACTGCCACATCTTCCTTTGTTCCATCTCCTTTCATAGCATCACCTACGCGAGACTAAATGTGAGCTGCCCACCGAACTGAAAGAGCTGCTGACAGGAGGTGACACCCTGCAGGCTGCTCAGATCTGGATGCTCTGGCATTATGTTGGTAAGTGGCAGACAAGTGTCTGCACACAGATTTGGACCACCCTTGCTGATGAAGTCACTGCTCAAAAGCATCTGTTGTACTGACCTCTTTGCTGTGTGCTCAGCCCAACTGGAGAGACTCGGTTTACATTCAGGAAGCTTCCTGTCAGGTGGTGTATGGCAGCTGGGACCAAACAGAACAAGAACAAGACCTCTTTAGAGTAGAAGGTGTCTCTTGGCATCTGTGTAGTACCTGACACACTCCCTCACCTATGGAGGATCACAGAATCACAAATGTCAGGGGCTGGAAGGGACTTCAAAAGATCATCCAGTCACCCCCCCTGCCAGAGCAGGATCACCTATACCAGATCACACAGGAACACATCCAGGTGGGTTTTGACTATCTCCAGAGAGGGAGAGAAAGAATGTCCTAGAGACCGAGTTGCCCAGGTACTGCTACAGCAGAGAGGTATAAGGCAGGAGGCAAGCTGCTATATGTCAGTGAGGAGTAAGGGAGAGAAAACAAGCAAGCAGGTAGGCTGGAGTACAGCCAGACAGCGAGTCCAAGCCACCTGCCTTGTCTGTCTCCCTCTAATAGTCAGGCTGGTGTGCAGAGCAGCTGGAAATACTTGGATGCTGCTTGCATGCATGGCAATGGTTATCAGGAAGCTCCAGATACAGACAGACAAGAAAGAGGAGTAGCTAAATTAGGAATGAAAATGGAAAGCTAAATCACCTTGATCTAGTTACAAGGTGGTGACCTTGGGTCCCCCTTTGTCATAGAATTCCTGTAAGACAAATTGCATGCTGTTAAGCTGGACTGAGCAAAGTCTTAAGCTTGGAGTGAGCTCTGGGCAACTTCTCAATGATGTCTGTGTGTAGGAGCTTGGCAGGAGTGAGAGGACTTGTGGAGGAGAAGTTTGGCTCACTGATAAGAACAAAGCAAAAGAGAGATGCAATGCCTCAGGGGGAAAAAATGGCAGGGAGGGGGGAGAAGGTAACTTAGCCTTGAGTCTGATTTGATATGTGCCGTAAGAACCAATTATAAATACCTAGAGTGATATGAATGGATTCTGCTGACATTATTGGCATTTATTAAACTGTATCTTTTAAGACCTCAAGGGAAAAGGGAACATGAAGCCAAGCAAGCAAAAAGCTAGCACTCAGCATTAATACAGCAGCTCTGTATGGGGGCTGATGTTTATTTAAGGAGCTCTGTGTTGACACAGAGCAGATACCCTCACTTTTCTCCATCCAGGTCCAGCTTTGTGTCAAATGCTGGGCAAAAGTAGACCAATTGAGCATTTAGTGTTTGGGTGAATCAGGAGTCTGGCAGGACTGTGCTGCTGGAGTGGATGAAACCAGCCTAAGTGAATGCAGATATTCAGGGCCAATAGCCAGACATTTGTTGTTTGTTTGGGTTGGATTTTTTCATGTGTACAAATCTGAAGGGTATAGTGAATGAGTCTGAAATGGTGTTTGACTCCATCAGGATGTTAAACGCAGGTAAAGGAACCTGTGCCAGGGAGCCTGGCACTGAATGAGAGCAAGCAGCTGCTCTCTCGTGAGTCACCACAAGTGGAGCAGATGCTTTTGAGGCAGAGATGTGAAACAAGATGATAGATGTTACTCTTGCCTGCCTCCAGAAGGGAGCATGCAATTAAAAGGTGAGCATGAATGGAGTAGAATTTTCTCTCACTAGCAACTCTGTTGACTGAGAGAGTGTGAGCAAATCGGAAGGCACAGATTACTGTCCTCAGAGACATCTCCATTGCTGTTGGCAATGTAGAAGAGTGTGATGGTTTGGGTGTTACCCACCCCTCCACACTTTGGAAATCACCCAGACTAGACTCAGCTAGATCTGGAAATTGAATGGAGCTTATATTTACAGCTTAGCTCAATATACAAGCAGCTATTTACAGTATCTACAGAAATATACAAGGTAAAAGGTAATACAGAAACACAGCAGCCCTCCCAGAAACCTGAGTCCCCAGGAGGAGGACTCCCAACCACCCTTCCACCTTCCCCCACCCCTCTCTACCTTACCCCAGATGTTGCCTTGTGCTCAAGGAAGAATGGAGGGTCAGGCAGGGGGTTAGGAAGCAGGTGGATTAGTCAAAGAGACAGCAGGTTAGGTTAGAAAAAATGCAGCTCACAGCCTGGACAAAAATTGTCTCCCTTCTCTATGTTTGGATTCTTGCTCTTATACCTCTCAGCAAGCCTATGAGTGAAGTAGACATCACCATTGTTTCCCTTTCACAGCCTATAATGTAGTTCTTCTCACCAAAACACTCTAGCTAGCCTCAGACCAGCACAAAGAGGAATGAGGTAGTAAGATGTTACCCACAACTGAGTTCTTGGACCTAATACACAAACATGACTGAGATTTGAGGAGCTGATATGGTCTGATATGAAAGAAGATGATTTCCTTCTAGCTAGCTGTAAGAATATAGCTGGAGGCTTTTCAGTTGCTGGAGGGCTGGTTGAGGAGCTCATGGCATCACACATGCCTAATTCTTTAACAAGTCTTGGAAGTCTGGGAAACTGCAAACACTGCAGACTGAGAACGCTTAGGCAAGTATGCAAAAAGAGAGCAAGTTGGATAACCAATGCAGCTCTGGTGGTGTGTTCAGAATGGGAGCTGGTTCTCAAAGGAGAACACTGTTTGCATTTAAGTTGAAATGTTTTCAAAGGGTCTAGTCTCAACAAAGCATAGAATCATAGAATCAACCAGGTTGGAAGAGACCTCCAAGATCATTCAGTCCAACCTAACAGTCAGCCATATCTGCCCCTTTCCCTTTTCCCCCCAAACACAGAGCACCTGGGTTCTGTTGGAGTCTCCTCCCACCCCAGGTGTGAGCACTTTGCTCTCCCTGCCCACTCCCTATTTAATGGGCCCCAGGAAAGGCAGTGCCTAAGCTTGCCCAACTGGGCAGAGGGATCCTCCTGATCCTGTCATCACTGGTGAGTACCCATGGTGCGCACTGGGTGGCTGGTGAAGGGGACTCAAAGGCCGGGGGGCCTGGTGCTGGCCCCCCGGTTCCATAGGAGTAGGCTTCATTCTGATTGTAGCATCACTCCCAAGTGCTGGCTGGGTCTTTGCACTGAGGCTGAGCTCCTCTACGTTCAGCTGCTTCTTTCTGCTCACTTGTAAAGCTGACAGGAATGAATCTGTGCGATGTTTATGAGAGGCATGGAGGAAGCCTGGCAATGAGGGGTCAGTTCCATCAAGGCAAAGTAAGTTCAAGTGCCAATATTTACATCCTATACCACTGCTTCACTTGCCAAGTGGGCAGTGTATTTAGCAGCTCCCAACTTGTGCCACTGGTGCTTTTAAGTGAAAAATCCCCCCTGAAATTCCCAGTAAATCAGTACTAGAACTTGCAGAGCTGCTGGCAAAGTGTCAGCCTGTCTGAAGTCAGTGTTTTACAGGCTCACAGTATGTTAGGAGTTGGAAAGGACTTCTGGGTATCATCTAGTCCAACGTGTTTGCTAAAGCAGCTGGTCACTTAAAGTATGTTGCACAGGCTTACACTCAGACAAATTTTGGAAGTCTCCATTTCACAGCAACTGCCTTTCAGTTCCAGTCCCCTCAATCTCTGTAGCCCTCCTCTAGCAGCTCCTTGATTCTTGAGAGGTGAGAAGCCCAAAATTCTATGTTGCCAAATTAAACATTTAGAGAATACACAAATCTGAGGCCAAGTAGTGCAAGTGAATTCATGCTGATGCTGCATATACTACTTCCAGTAATACACTTATTTTGGAGAATCTGTTTCATAGTAAAGCTGTGGAATGCACTAACCATTGAATATCCTGGTCAGATAAGGACCTAAGATTTGTTTGATCTTCACACATTTAGCAGCACACATCTTCCTACTGTATTGAGGGACACCTGAGGACAGCCTTCAGCACATAAGTAAAGGACAATCCATCATATAGCTGAATGAGTCATAGAATTGTAGAATCAAAGTTGGAAGAGACCTCCAAGATCATCCAGTCCAAACCATCATCCAGTCAACTAGAACATGGCACTAAATGCTGTAAGCAAAACAGAAGTGCAATACCAGCATGGTTTTGACACATTTTGAGCTGTGCTTAAAGAAAACAAAAAAGTGAAAATATTTTTATGTGAAAGAAAAGTTTAAATGTGACAACCAGCAAGAGAACAAGGGGACACAGTCTCAAGTTGTGCCAGGGCAGGTCTAGGCTGGGTGTTAGGAGGAAGTTGTTGGCAGAGAGAGTGATTGGCATTGGAATGGGCTGCCCAGGGAGGTGGTGGAGTTGCTGTCCCTGGAGGTGTTCAAGCAAAGCCTGGATGAGGCACTTGGTGCCATGGTCTGGTTGATTGGCTAGGGCTAGGTGCTAGATTGGACTGGATGATGTTGGAGGTCTCTTCCAACCTGGTTGATTCTATGATTTCCACTGTTACCTAGAGGCCATTAGTCTGTGGAAGGTGGATGGTGTCATGAAGACCCTGAACAGACCTAGCTAAGCAGTGAGACTCTGTCCCAGGATTTGTTACAAGAGCAACCAAAACCCTGGATCCATTTGATAGGTTGGGAAAAGGGTGGCAAAATCACACCAGCTCTGCTGAAGCAACAGGAGAAGCAATGGTACTTACCCACTGGCATTTGTTCCTTCCTGAAGAGATGACAGTTTGCCCCAAAAGGCAGGAGCTGGCCAGTTTGTGCCTCTGCTACAAGCTCCAGCTGTTGTTTCCTGCATCTTTAGATTGCTGTAGATGACCCACAACCAAGTAAGGGCAAAGTCTGTAAATAAAAGCTGTTTAAATGACAACAAATAACAAACATGCTGACTCTGGAGGTTGACTGATGGCTAATTATTTGTGGTTTGCAGCTCGTGTTTTCAGCTCTAGCAGACTCATTGACATCCCACATCTCCTTGTAAGCAACCAGAACCATTTAACCATGTAATGGTATTTTAATTATTCCTCACAAAGCATTCTGCAATTTATCATCTTGCTTTCCAAAGACCTTTTTCCTGCTCCTCCTTTTTAATCACAGAGAAAGGCCACATATGGACAAAACTTTCTGAGGCATTTAGAATGTGTCTGTTTGAAATTACAGAGAAATCCATGCCTGGAGAGTTTTCTGGAGTCTGATTTCTAATTCTTATCAGCTAGTGTGTGTGTGTGTGTGAGGCTTTGCCCTTATTTTCTTTAGATTGATTTAGCTCCATGGTATTTTGTTTGTTTCTGTTTTCTTGGGTCTGCTGCAGCAGGGCTGTTAGGATTCAGCTCACAGAGACTTGTAGCAGGAGAGCTGCCAGCTGTGCTTGATCTCAGAAGGATCAAAAAAGTCAGGGCAACACTGGGGAGAGGGGCTGCTGAGGGAAGGCAAATGATGTGCGAGTTATAACTGGGCTTCAGCACGACTGAAATGGGTGAGATGTCTCCCCTGCCTTCCTCACACCTCCAGCAATTTCACTAGGGCTGCACTTGAGGTCATGAGACAAGGGTCTGTCCTAAAGGTCACAGATTCTGCACCCCAAGGGTTCATACTTTCAAGGCAGACAAGAAAAATCATTACTTGCCAAGCTGAGAGGCAACAATTAGACTGACCAGAGTGGTGAAGGAGACCTTTTCTTCTTTGTTCTGACTCAGGGAAAGAAAACAGATGCAGTGTATTACCCAGCCTGGAGTGCTCAGCTGAAGGAGAGTGGCCAGCTCCCAGCATTAGCACATTTTCTCAGTGGGGAGAGAAGTCATTACACACAGCAGAGTGAAGCCAATGAAGTTTTCATTGTGGGTGAAGAGTTAGAAACACTGCTGACAGCCAGCTCAACCGGCTGTTGAAACAGGAAGACTCTTCAAAGCCTCTTTCGGTTATTTAATGAAGTGTGGTTGAGTTTTGACCCCTGGGCTCTAGAGCCTGAGGTTTTCTGGGAGTGTTCCTGAGCTCATTGACTACTCAGAGAATTTTTAAATCCTATTTCCCTACATTCATAATGGTTTTCTTGCTTGCTGCATGAAAGGCCATGCAACTGACAGAACAAATTCATCATATGGTGAAGCTGAGAGCGAGGGACTGAGCCCAGGAGCACGCACTGGAAGCATTTGGAACAGGGAGGGGATTTCAGCTAGTTTGGACAAACCACCTCTCCAGGCACTGCCTGGTGGCCAGGGCTCCAGCATTTACCAGTTCTCATGGCACTTATAACAACAGCAGATTAAATAAACCAGTTTTATTTAGAGAGAAGAGACTTGTGTTGAAACCTTTGACCAGGCTCTTTTAAAGCACAGTAGATAAAGCACCATGCTGCACGGCGCACTCCTGCACTGGCTAAGGCTCCATGCTGCTCTCGTTAGCAAAGTTTTATCCTTTGCAAAACGTAGACTTGCTGTCCCTTTCCCAGAGCTTGCTGCCAGGAGCACAGCTTCTCCCTCTCCACCTCCAGCTGGGGTCTTGCCCTCCCGCACCCAACCCTAGCAGCAGCCCCGTGGCAAAGACAAGGGCAGCTGGAGGAAAGCAACACCAGAGAGATCCATACTTAGCTCCATTTCGCAACTGAAATGAACGAGAAGGACCCGGGCAGGCAGCCTCCAGCCGCTGCTCTGTCCCTGCAGGTCCCCGGCCCAGACCACCAGCGATAGCTGCAGTCCTCGGCGCTGGCACGGAGCTGACGGTGCGCACCGCCGCGCCAGCCTGCGGTACTGTACACGCAGCTTGGCTGGGGCAGGCTGCAGTGAGCTGCTTCTGCTGGCCCGGCACCTGCCGTGCCGCCAGCTTCTCGGCTAGAGCACGTAGAAGTCGTTGTTGTTGGACAGGTCGCTGTAATGGCAGAGGGCGAGAGCGGGAGCCTGTGCCGGGGCGGGCTCGGCTCGGCTCCTGCCCGGAGCGCCCTGCGCCGCCGCTCTGCCTGAGCCCGACCTGCGGAGCTGAGCGTCCCACCTGGGCTCGGCCACGGCGCGGGGCTTGCGCTTCAGTCTGCTGCCGCCGCTGCAATAGGTCCCGCAACACCGGCAGGTCAGAAAGTGCTTGGCTCGGTGTTTGGCCTTCGATTCAGACACCCGGGCCGTCCCGCCGGGAGCAAAAGTCACCGTCGCGGCTCCCCGCGGGTCAGGCTGCCCTTTCAAGCGGCTTCTTCTCCTCTGGATGGGGTCCAGGCTGATGTCTGACTGGGAAGAGCAGCTCTCGTTCCAGCCAGCGCTGGCACTCAGGCTGCGCAGTGGCAGGGCAAGCCGCAACGCCTTCCAGAACTGGGAACCGGAGCGCTTGGACTTCTCCCCCTTCCAGGTGACAAAGGAGACAGACTCCTTCAGCTGGAGGATGCTGGGGTGGGTGCACTGCAGTGGCCTGTACTCCACCACGATGAGCTTGGTGGCAATGGCATTCTGGCACATGATCCCCAGCTTGAACTCCAGGAGACTGATGCTCTTCTCTGTCAAGTAATCAGGGCTCAGGACCACGATCATCCTGCGGCTCCTCTGGATGAAGTCGAACACAGCTTCGGTGGTATCTGAGAGCGCAAGAGCAGAGGAGTTGGGGTGCACAAAGGGGAGGAGGGAAGGAGAGAAAACTGAAGGAAGCTGTTTAGTGACATACCTGCACAGATTCCCCCTTCCCACAGAGGGAAACCTGGCACAAACCCAATGACTTTCAACTTGCCCACAGTCCTGGCAGCAGGAGCTGCAGAAGCAGTAGCAGCATTTTTGGTCTGCAGTTGGTTTATGAGAAGGCTGAAGTGGTAAAAGAGAAGCCAGGGTAGCTGGGTAAGCCAGGACTGCACTCTGCCTTCTGCACTGCACAGCATCACTACTGCCCGGGGCAGTGCAGGCATTCCTAAGGGCAGGACTTGTTCAGGAACCAACTGCCCACAGCTCTGGCAGCCCTTAATGAAGGAACAAAGCGAAGCAACTATGTGGTTATGCCACAGCTTGCACTGCTGAGGCTTAGACCTATCTCCCTCCCTCTAATTCTCTCTTTTCTAGAAATGGAAGCCTTCAAACTTTGCAAGAAAAAATGTCAGCCTTAAATCTCTCCATTAGTCTCCCTAGCCATGACTAGGGGAGTGGGGAGGGGGGTACACACTGTCCTTCAGAGCATTTCTTGGGACTAATTGCAGTTTGTAAAGCTCAGCAAGATGCTTAGGTGGAATAGTGCCAGGCAAAGGCAACATTTCTTTTATTATGAATGTTGGAAAGCAGCAGGCCTGAGGAATGCCCTTGAACTTCTATCTATGCCTTGGGATGCAGTAAGCATATTGAAGGTGTCATGGCTAAGGGGTGAGCAGTGGAAAGGATGGGAATTAACAGGACTGTGGCACTTAGCAAATTGCCCCAAGTTGATTAACAGAACTGTAAAAACTTCTTTTAAATCCCATCCCCTTACTGAATGCCTGTGCCTGAGATGGCAGAGCAGCTGAGGACAAGGTGGTGTTCAAGCAAGACAAGGAGTACTGAAGTAAGAGCTCTGCATACTCAGTGAGAAAAAGCCTTGTGGAAATACCTTCCTAAGAGCCGTTTGGAGCTACCTGCTGCTCCCAGCAACTTTTGCACTGCTAAAGCCTTGATTTAGAATAATAGAATAGAATCATAGAATCAACCAGGTTGGAAGAGACTTCCAAGATCATCCAGTCCAATCTAGCACCCAGCCCTAGCCAGTCAACTAGACCATGGCACTAAGTGCCTCATCCAGGCTTTGCCTCAACACCTCCAGGGATGGTGACTCCACCACCTCCCTGGGCAGCCCATTCCAATGCCAATCAGTCTCTCTGTGAAGAACTTCCTCCTAACATCCAGCCTATGGCATCAGTCAGGGTTGGAAGGGACCACAAGGATCACCTAGTTCCAACCCCTCTGCCATGGCCAGGGACACCCTACACTAGATCAGGCTGGACAGAGCCTCAGCCAGCCTGGCCTTAAACATCTCCAGGGATGGGGCCTCAAGCACCTCCCTGGGCAACCCCTTCCAGCCTCTCACCACTCTCATGCTCAACAATTTCCTCCTCAGATCCAGTCTGAATCTCCCCACTTCCAGCTTTGCTCTGTTCCCCCTGGTCCTGTCACTCCCTGAGAGCCTGAAAAGTCCCTCCCCAGCTGTTTTGTAGGCTCCCTTCAGATACTGGAAGGCCACAAATATATCTCAGGTTGGAGACTTCTCTGCCTCCCTGCCAGTGCAACACTGGTCTTTTATACAAAGAAAATACCCTGCACTGGCAATGCCTCCTACTCTTCCAGCATTTGGCTGCCCCTTTCTTTACCTCACAGCAGAAGGTGCAATATGTTGCACCTGAATGCATCCCATTTTAATACTGTAGAGAGCAATGCTGTTTTCTTTGAAGACATACAACTAGCTGTAAAACTCATTGTTGCTGGAGTGGCTGGGGAACCAAGATCGTGGGACAGGAAAAATGATTGAACAGTAATTGCTAATAGAGAAAGCAGGGAAGGAACTGTTTGGCTCTTTACAATAACACTGGAATTTATATCAAATCATTTGAGGTATTTTTTTGTTCTTGTATATAAAGAGCTGGAGGGATTTTCCCTCATGATACACAAAGGAAAACACTGCTTCACTGAAACCAAAAGTAGCTGATAAAGCCACTTCTGGCAGAATTGTCACATAATCACTTAATGCCATAAGAGGCACAAAGAATTGGGAGCCATCTCCCAATTTACTCAGGCCAGACCTCATTCAAACCATTCTACAACTGATTGAGATCTGTTTTGAAATCAGCCAAGCTTCACTGTTTTGTGTCCCAGGAAAAGCTCTTTTGCTGGTTTGAAATGTCTTTTTGAAACTGGAATCAGAGAATCCCAGCAAAAGGTAGGCAGGAGCAGCACAGGAGAGGTCACTTATTCTACCTACCTGCTCAGAAAGCACAGGCTCAAGTAACATGAACGATTCCAACACTGCTGAAAGGGAATGTTTGGAGTTGACAGCCATGGTTTTCTGTTGTAAATATTCAATTCATAACACTCAACATTTTTTTTTGCAGGGAAAACACATAAATTCCTGAAGAGAGGCTTGATTTCTGAGAATGGGAAGCATTTAGACTTGGCTGACCAGGATACCTTGAGGTGCACAGCTCATACAAAAAAACCTAAGCAGCCACTTCAGAGTGTGCAGACAGGATGGGTCCTGCCAGGGACACCACAGGCTAAGGCAGCCAGCAATGAGGCTGTGGGATTTGGCACTGACAGAGGTGGGAATTTGGTACTCTTGGACATCAGCTTCGTGTTAAACCCCCTCAATCTTCACAACAGGGTTCTGAAGGACACTGCCTATTTCTGCTGCTTTACTTGTGTCTTCCCTCACACATCTCAGAGATACAGCAGAGGACTGTTCCAACCCATATATTTGTTCCACACCAGTAAAAGCTGAGAACTCACAGAACTCATTGTCCATAGACCCCAAATCCAGAGACTGTCACAAGTGCTCATTTTGGCAGTGGCCTGGAAGGGTTAGACCCTCTCTCAACTTACCTGCTAGCATGCAAACAAGGGGAAAGCCCCCAAACAAATGGCTTGCATGACAAAGTAGGAAGCTGAATGAACATGTGGTACCCAACTACCTGGAAGGTGATAGGCAAAGCAGCCTCAGAGCAAGTTTGACTGCTGTGGCTAGGGCAGATTTCCAAGACTTCTGCTCAGCATTCTGGCTTAGTCTCTCAAGCCAAGGGCTGATGTTTCCTTCCCATCTTTCTGTCTTGTGCTTGCCAAGTAAGCACTCTTTCACTCAAAGACATTCCATGCACACATGTCCACTGGTGGGTGACATTTGAATGCTGTGTGTTACTGTGGTTCTGCATACATGGCCTCCAGACTTCTGTAGGCACACCAAAACAAAGAGAGCCACTAACCCAGGTGATCTTGATGCTTGGACTACACACATCCTTCTTTCTTTAATAGCCTCTTGCAGACATAATGGGGAGGAAAATGGTACTCATGAGAAATGCACAAGGATTGAAATGCAAAAGTAAAAATGTTTTATTGAGAAGCAAAATAAAATAATACTGACACTTCACAGACTGAGTAACACAAAAGGCAAAAACATACAGAGAAGAGAAGGGAAAACTCTGCAACAGCTGTACAACATCAAACAGCACAGGAAGACTTTTTTTTGCAATTTGTGCCATGCTTTTTCCCCATGAAATAACAATGAGGAACTCTGTATGAGCTGCATATTGAGAAATGTTAGCTTAGAGCACAGAAACTCAAATTAATCCATTGAACTAGACAGATGCTGTGACAGAATCCCATAATGGAAACCACGTATGGCACAGGATGAAATGGCAGGCATAGATGAGGAGCTTTGCAGCTCTGCACTGCAGCTGGGACTGAGCTTTGCTTTGGGCCTGACAGCCCCCAGTAAAGAATCATAGAATCAACCAGGTTGGAAGAGACCTCCAAGATCACCCAGTCCAACCTATCACCCAGCCCTAGCCAGTCAACCAGACCATGGCACTAAGTGCCTCATCCAGGCTTTACTTGAACACCTCTAGGGGATGGTGACTCCACCACCTCCCTGGGCAGCCCATTCCAATGCCAATCACTCTCTCTGCCAACAACTTCCTCCTGACATCCAGCCTAGACCTCCCCTGGCACAACTTGAGACTCTGTCCCCTTGTTCTGTTGCTGGTTGCCTGGGAGAAGAGACCAACCTCACCTGGCTACAGCCTCCCTTCAGGTAGTTGTAGACAGCAATGAGCTCTGCCCTGAGCCTCCTCTTCTGCAGGCTGCACACCCCCAGCTCCCTCAGCCTCTCCTCACAGGGTTTGTGTTCCAGGCCCCTCACCAGCCTTGTTGCCCTTCTCTGGACACCTTCCAGCACCTCAACATCTCTATTGAATTGAGGGGCCCAGAACTGGACACAGTACTCAAGGTGTGGCCTGACCAGTGTTCAGTACAGGGGCAGAATAACCTCCCTTGTCCTGCTGCCCACACTGTTCCTGATGCAGGCCAGGATGCCACTGGCTCTCCTGGCCAGCTGGGCACACTGCTGGCTCATCTTCAGCCTACTATCCACCAGTACCCCCAGGTCCCTTTTTTCCTGGCTGCTCTCCAGCCACTCTGTCCCCAGCCTGTAGCCAGTTGTAGAGCTGCTGGGAGTGGAATCTGTCCCAGCACTTCTCTTTCCATGCTGCTCTTTCTGGACCTCTTGGGCCTGCTCCAGACCACTGCACCATTTGCTTTGTGTGTGCTCTGCTGATGTGTCTCAATGATCTTGTTCTGGAGTTGCAGTGGCCTCAAGGGCCACTGTCAGAAAGAAATCCTACTCTCATTTACTCTGAAAACTCTTTGAATAAAATCAGCAAAATAAATGAGGTGAATTGAACTTTCCGCAATACTAAGACACACTAAAACATCAGCAGAAGTCAGCCAAAAGTGAGATGTGAGGCTTTCCCTCTGCCTGCAGATCTGGCAGCCAATTACAGAGATGCTGAAAACACAAAAAGGTGAAGCTGGGCAAAATCACAGTCACAGAATGGAAGAGACCCTGAAAGCTCATCCAGTCCAACCCCCCTGCCAGAGCAGGATCACCTATACCAGATCACACAGGAACGTGTCCAGGTGGGTTTTGAATCTCTCCAGAGAAGGAGACTCCACAACCCTCTTGGGCAGCCTGTTCCAGTGTTCTGTCACCTTCACAGTGAAAAAAGATTCCTCCTGTTTCCATGGAACTTCCTATGCCTCAACTTCCACCCATTGCCCCTTGTCCTGTGATCAGGCATTACCAAGCAGAGCCTGGCTCCAGCCCCCTGGCACTCACCCTCTACATACTTATAAACAAGAGTGAGATCACCTCTCAGTGTCCTCCTCCCCAGGCTAAACAGCCTCAGCTCCCTCAGTCTCTCCTCGTAAGAAGATGTTCCATTCCCTTCATCATCTTTGCAGCTCTGTGCTGGACTTTTTCAAGCAGTTCCCTAAGGCCCTCCTTGAACTGAGGGGCCCAGAACCAGACACAATATTCCACATGTGGCACTGAGGCAGAGTAGAGGGGGAGGAGAACCTCTCTGGACCTACTAACCACAGCCCTTTGAATACACCTCAGAATAGCAGTGGCCTTCTTGTCCACAAGAGCACATTGCTGGCTCATGGTCACCTTTCCATTCACTAGTATCCTCTTGGTATCCTCTGTCTCCAGGACACCCATCTCATTCAGCACTGGGCCTACACTGCCTCTAGGGTTAGTTTTTCCTGCAATGTATTTGAAGAAGCCCTTTGTTGCCCTTGACCTCCCTTGCAAGGCTGAATTCCAAGGAGGCCTTAGCTTCCCTAGTTGCCTCCCTACATGCTCTGACACCAGTCTTATGCTCCTTCCATAATCTGTAGACTCTCCTCTTCCATTTGAATTTGCTCAGCAGTTCCCAACTTAGGTGTGCAGGTCTCCTGGCTCCCTTTCTCAACTTCCTACTTGCCAGGGTTACAATGGCTTCATAAAGTTGAGCATGGTTTTGGGTGCTGTCTGATATAAATGAAGCTTTATGGAGTGTGAGAAGCAGCTCTGTCCCTCCTCCCTACAGGCAGACACAGTACAAAACCTCCTAACAACAAAGCTCTTAGGCACCTCTGAAGAGATGAGGAGCTCCACTGCCCTCAGTGAAGCTGGCTACAATTTCACCTGCTTAAAACAAAGCTTACATGGGACAAGGAGAACAAAGAGCAAGATGAGAAAGAAGCTCTGTTCTTCTTTTTTACAGTACCTGCCTAATGACAGGGGTGGCTATGGCTCCCCACTGCCCTGGGCTAACATTATTAGTCATAACATGCTAAGAGTAAGAGGCTTTGTTGATGCCAGGATTCAAGCCCACACCTTGAAAGCTGAGCTGTTTGCTGAGACACCCTCAAACCTCTTTGCTCAGCTGGGTGCAGAGACTCCAAATTGTAGTGCTTCTTTAATGCCATTATGGGTGGGTATGCCTCACTCACTACCAGCTAAGCAAAAGCACCAGTCAGAGGTAACCCAGGAGCAAGCAGTATCAAACACAAGCAGGCACTCTGCAAGTGGCAAGGCACTGCACTGGCAGCTAAAAGAGCAAGGCAATGTCCTTGCTTGCCTGCAAAAGCTTGTAGTTTTGTGTGAAAATGTTGTGGACAACAGCACCAGCCAGTGCTAGGGTCCTGCTGCACTTTGGTCTGTCCTACCAAGGGACACTTTCCTCACTCTGAAAAGCCTGCCTGTTGAGGGTTAACTCACCAGGTCCTCTCCTGCTGCCTCCCATTGAAGCAAAGAATGGTGCTCAGTGGTTTTTTAATATTCCCACTTTGTGCAAAGGTTGCAGATGCTGAGATAGATCCTCTGTTCTGCAGTTCTGGGCTGGAAATAAGATGGGAGGAGACTTGCTTTGTAAAGCCAAGGGCAGCTTAAACTTGAGCCCTGAATTACGAATGGTGATGTTCTTCATACCCAGGCAGAAAACACTGAGTCCTCATGGAATCACAGAACAGTCTGGGTTAGAAAGGACCTTTAAAGGTCATCTAGTCCAATCCCCCTGCAGTCAGCAGGGACATCCACAACTAGACCAGGTTGCTCAGAGCCCCACTCCACATGGCAGATGTTGCCAGGGATGGGGCAGCTACCACCTCTCTGGGCCCTCAGCATGAAAAAAAATTCTTCTTCAAATCTAACCTGCATCTCCCCTCCTTTACTTTAAAACCATCACCCCTTGTCCTGTTGCAACAGGCTCTACTAAAGTCTTTGTCTCCATCTATCTTGTAGAGCCACTTTCAAGTATTGAAAGGCCACAGTAAGATCTCCCTGGAGCCTTCTCTTCTCTAGGCTGAACCACCCCAAATATCTCAACCTTTCCTCATAGTCTTACCTGTGTGAAGCAAACAGTTATTGTAAGTTCCAGCAAGCCTGTAGGTTTGCCTAGGGAGCTGGACATACATCCAGTGTCACCCCAGAGGCCTCAGCAGCACTTTGCTCTCCCCACAACCAGCAGCACAGCTATAGCAGGAGGATACAGTAGTAAACTGGAGTTCCTTGTAGTGCTTGTGAAGTCCTTGAGTGTACTTTACATAGATGCATCTCTCAGCTATGCTCCGTGACCTGGAGACTTTCCCCACGTTACAAGCGTTATGGCCCTGAAGGACCTGGGCTACTCTGGAGACTAACACAGACCTAGAGACTGACCACTTATCAGTAGAAATGCTACAATACAAACATCACCTACCAGAAGGGTTTTTTTAAACAGCCATTTCACACTATTTGAATGCACTGCTCTTACAGAAATGTGGGGAGCAAAGAGCCTCAAGAGTGTATGCTCCCACTACTAAGGCAGGAATGTGATCCCACAGTGATCTGGACTATATAGCTGGGACAGGTATGAAAGGCTCCATCCTGGAGTCACCTTTCAAACTGCTCCCCAGCCTCTGCAACATGGATCAGTGACCAGGAAGAGAGAAAAGGAGCTCCACCCTGGATGCTAATGAAGGCCCCATAGGAGCTGGATCTAGGAGTACTGGCCTACAGAAATACTGTGCTATCACAAAGTGCTGACTGCATCCCACCTGGACAGCCCAAATCTAGCCCTGAGGGCCGGAGCTTGTGTGGCTCATGACAAGGACACTTACAGAAAGGACACATGTGCATCTTTGGTCCCTCTACTGCCAGGGCAGCAGGAAAGCTGCAGGGAGGTCTGACTGCCCTCTGAAATGCCTGGGGAACAGTGAGTGCTTCATGGCAAAAACTCCAAGTTCCTTCCCATGCCCTGGCTTAACCTGTAGATTCCTGGGGTTTGTTTTGTTTTGTTTTCTGATGATGTCAAACATTTTTCAGGGATACAAATGAGCCCATCAAGGCTCAGACTCCTGCTAATTTTTTTCACTGGCATTTCCACCTGCAGCTGCTTCCAGAACCTGCCCTTTGGGAACTTCGATTTCTCGCCTTTCCATTTAATGACAGTCAATGCCGCCTGGGCCTGCTTCAGCTCCTTCACTTTGCTCTTCTTGATGGCTTTGTACTGCACTAGAATGACTTTGATGTTGCCCTTGGAGGCCATATTCTCTAGACCAGCTTTGAGCTCCAGCAGGGCCTGCGTCCCCTGCAAGACGTAGTTGGGGCTCAGGACAACAAGCAGACGTCGACTTTTCTGGATGAAGCTCAGGGTTTCGTCTGTGACAACTGGGAGAAAGAAACATTCAGGTGGTTAGTGATGGCCAAGAGCATGCTGCTGAGCTACCAGTGTGACACCAGTTGTCTGCTGAAGGGAACAACACAATCCCTTGGATGTCCTCTCTAAAGATTACACTGGTTCTTCCCAACCCTGCAAGGGATTCCAGGCCTCCTACACGATGACTGATACTCACTGCCCCATATAGTGACAGCTTCTACTCCCAGCCCCAGGCTGCCTGCAGATCTACTTCCTCCTCCCCGTGCTACACAGAGATGCCTGAGGTAACTGCATCTAAAAGGCACTGTACTCTGTGGCAGAGACACCACCCAATGCTGAGGATGCCACGGAGACAAGAGAGATAACATGGTAGGCTTAGACTTGGCTTCCCTATAGTGAGAGTGGAAAAAAGAAGCTCTGTGGAGCAAAGCAGGGAAATTCCCAGCTGGACATGACCTCAAGGAAAGACTCAACCTGACAAAGTAGTGGCAATCCTGACTGCCTACGCTTACATCCCCCTCTGGCAGATGTCCAAAATGACTCTGGGTCATCCCTTCACTCCTTTTCCCTCAGCTTCCCCAACACATATACACACAGTAGGTATCTACATTGTCTCTGAGTGTCCTCGTGGGTTACTTTGCTTTGGAAATGCTACCATCCTAATTCCTGTTACTCATCCAGCTCCCATTGCTGTCACTGACGGAAGAAGATTGGAGCATTTCCTGGGACTGACAAAGAACTGTCCTGAGGACTTTTAATGAAGTGTCCCAAAAGTGACACCCTGCAAGCAGGAGATGTCTCATGGCAATTGTGGATCCTCTCTGATTTTCTAACATCTGCAGACAGACTGTCCTTAGGCACTTTCCTGTAACGAATGTCAGAACTCCTCCTAAGTGTGAATCCCAGTGCTTGCATCCTGCTGCAGGACCTCCCACACTTCACTGACAAGGGAATGCTCTTGACTGGTCATAAAACACAATGGAGAACAGAATAATGCTGACTGGCAACTTCATTTAGTTGTGAAGCACGTTTGGTTAGCTCCTGTCAGCAAACTCGTAGGATAATCCCTCTCCCACTGTTCCTTCCTCAAGGATAACATAACTCTCTACTTGTGACACAGATGTGCAGTCTGGAGGCACGACACCAGTTGCCAAAAGCTATTCCCTGGCCTGCTGTGCTTCCCCAGGAAGGAAATTAGTCAAATCCTACCTAAGAAGCAGCAGAGAAGCCTCAGTAGTGTAACAAACAGCAGTGCAGTGATGAGCCACCCCCGCAGTGATCTGGAGGGCTGGTACCAGACTGGGGCTGGTAGTGACTGCCACAGCAAGCAAGGATGGGAGCGTTCTGGGGGTAAGGGTGCAGGGCAGGGAGCACAGCACAGCTGTGCTGGGAGGCAAACAAGATGCTCCAAAGGGTAAGGATGGAAAGAAGCAACAGAGGCAACAGGAGGAAGATGCATATCCTGAAGAACAGCTAGTGAGAACACAGCAGACCTGCTCTCAGCCTGGCAAATAAGGCCTGGAGAAGGCCCTGCCATGTCATCCAGGCTCTCTGTAGAACGAACAGCACCAGACCTGCAGCTGCCTCCCTGTCTCTAGGTGCTCATAATTAAAGTTGCTGTGTTCTGGCAACAATCTAGAAGAGGAAAATCACAAAGCTCAGGCTAACTCTGCTCTGGCACACAACTGGCCTTGGACTCTAGCAGCACCTCCTGTCCTACCCAAAATAGACTCCAACCTCAGTAGCAGAGGTTCTGTCCTGACCCACAGCCCATGAATTCAAAGCAGGGAGGTTTGCACTAGCAGATGTTTGGGCTTTACACTTTTGGTAGGCATCAGGGATGATAAAGCCCATCCAGGACACTGAAAATTGAGAGTGTTTGTTAGATCTGTGCTCTGGCTGTGTCACATGTGTGACTATGAATACCTGGAGAGTTTCAAAACCCTTACCATTGCTGGTGCTTTGCTGCATCTCTCCAGCAGACACTGTGTCCAAAACTTTGTATGATTTAGTTTGAAACAGCTAAAAAACCCCTCTACATCTGAGTGAAGAGATGAGTCTTACCTTACCTCACTCAACAATGTCTGCTGCACCTTCTCTGGGAGAATTTTCTCTTCTTGAATGCAAAACTGAGAGGAATTTTAGGACCCAACAAAATGTGACTGCTTGGCTGATGGCTCGAGCAGTGTTTTCTCTCAGATGTAGCCAATCATTAGTAGGAAGGATTTTGAGCTGTTTCTGAACCATCCTTTGGCCTAGATATTGGATAGATCATCTTAAGACATTGTCCTTGCTGCAGAAGACCCCTGACATTGATAATATGAGGGAAAGGAGAGTTGATGTGCATGGAGGGTCCAAGAGCTTGTTTGACTTATGGTGGTGACCAGGCCTGAGCCAGCAAGGCAAGCTCTTTCTCCACATTTCCCTTCTGCAATAGTAAATGGTCTTCAGTCATTGGGCTGGCTGGGACTCATTGGGGGTTGGACTCAACGATCTCCAAAGGTCACTTCCAACCCCTAGCATCCTGCAATCCTGTGATTGGAAGAGATCTGACCCATCCTGAGTGTTCTTTGGGTTGATCTCTTGGTTTGTTATCAATTACTTGAAACAAAGTAATCTTAATCACAGCAACTTAATTGTGTGTCACATTAGACACAGACTAATTAATGAGGGTGAGTGGGAGGTGTTCTGGGAGGGCACATTATCCTCTCACTAATGTTGGCACAGTGTTCTCCACACCTCCCTGAAGCAGACACTCCTGGTTTTGTACAGACACTCACCATTACCCTCTGTAAGTTACAAGCCTGGTCCAGTATCACACCCTGAGTCTTTTCTTTCTAGCCTTGTCTCTATCCCTGATTTCTAAAGTCACTTCAGAGGATTTGTATGAAGGTCAGTGGCCTGGTTCCCTCCTGCTGATAGATCAACCACTCCTGCATATAGCTCCTGGGGGGAGGAAAACTGAAATGACCTTCAAACACCACTCGCCCACTGTAGCCTTTTTGGTGTCCTGGAGTATCTGTGACACTGCCACACGAAGCATAAACATCAGAAGATGCCAAAAAGAGATGGTTAATGGAGGTGAGTTAAGAAACAAAGGATAAAGTTAATCTGGACAGACAGTTCCTATGGATTATCAGCACCAAAGAACAAGAAAGAGAGGATGCCCATGGAGCACAGCCCCCTGTGAAATACTCACTTCCCCCGGGGAGGCTGTCTCTGTCAAAGATACACAGCTTGTACCCAAATTCATTCTCCAAGACTCCTCGCAGCGTCAGCAGCACAAATTCCTCCTCCTCCGCGTTGCGCGCATAGGACACGTACACATCATACTCCTTCCCGTCTGAGCATGGGGAGCACAGAGAAACAGCAGAAGACACACCTGTGACACTGCACCTGCTGAGCCTTTGACTTGCTTCACAAGAAAAGCAGATAGGAAGCTTGGAGCCGCTTGGAGCCCAGGCACTGCGGGTTTAGACACATCTATTTCCATAGTTACGAGACAGCAGCATTGCCTCTTCAACTGCCTAGCCTGAATGTGCAGGCACCCAGAATCTGCTGGGTCTCTGGAGGCATGGGACTGCTGCAAGACAGTCAGCCCATTCTGTCCAGCCTCCTTTTGCCTGTTCAGTCACCTGAACAGTCCCACCAGACAGAGATTTGCACTCTGCCTACACCCTTCAGGAGCCACCACACCCTGGTTGGCAGGTTCACACCACAAGCTGAGAGGGTTCAAACACTCTCCTCATCCTACAGAGAAAGAAATCTCAGCTCAGCATCTCAAGAGATGAACCTCCACTAACACAGAGAAGCCATGGAAGAACTGAGAAGGATGATTTACAGATCAGTCTCTTTATATGCCTGCCCACATCGTAAAGCAAGTCACCCTGGGTTTGTGAAGCCTTACAGTCACCAGAGATTCTGATCATCTAGATCAGATGAAGCAGCTAGCCACCAGCAGGGAAGTGCCCCAGGAAGCCTGACATATCCAGGCTTCACCTCTGCAGAGAATACAGAGAACTTCTCTGTCCCCTGACCCAAGCCTGACTCCTCTTGCTCTGAAAAGACCCAATGCAAGTGAATACAGACATAGAAATGGAATGCTGAACTCTTCTTATGCTGTAAAGAGGGTTAAAAATATCTTCCATGAAAATTCCTGCATGAAAACAAAAGGTCTGGACTGCAGCAAGATTAAATACATAATAAGCCCTTTAACTCCTTACCTAGAATGGCTTCATCTGTCCCAAAGTGAGCTCGATAGAATAAGACCATTTCAAGCCAATAAACATGATAGACGACTATCAGCACCACGATGAGCAGGATGGTTGCCCCCAGTCCACAGGCCAGCTCCACAGTGTACTTCGGTGCTACAACTGGGTTTGAAAAGAAAGAGGTGGTCTGGTTTGCAGGACAGGTTGGACTTTCAGCTAGGCAGAAACAAGCTTGTGTCACATGCAGCCAAACACCTCAGTGGAACAGTCAAGAGCCGAGCAGGCCCTTCAGCAGAAGGTGGCCAAGCCAAAGCTCTTCTGGCAGGACATGTGATGGCTGGCCACCCTAGGGTCCCCATTCTGGGTTATTTGGTCTGTTAGGGCTAGCACAGAGCAAGCCACAGAATAGGCTGGACTTGTGACTCTGAGCAAGACTCTGGGAGCAGCTAGATGGCAGAATGCCTTGTGCATTCCCTGTGCAGGAAGCCACCTGTACAGTCCAGAGGCAGCTTATGAACGTGACTCTTTCAGCAGCAAACACAGACTCTTAGAGAAACACAACAGCATGCACTTCTAGGAGAGCCAACCAAAGCTCACTTGCAGCAAAATAAAGGCACTGGCCACCATCTTCCCTCCCCATTAAACATCCTTGTGGCTGTCCCAGACTGACAGCAAGTCCCATATCTAGCCATGGCCTCTTTCCTCTCAGGAAAGAGCTACAGAAAAGCTAAAATGCCAATAGGGCAACCTATAGAGAACAAGCCAGAACATCACAGGCTGCTGCCCAACTCATACAGTATCTGTCACAGCATTGCTGCTTATTCACATGAAGGAGAGAACTCTTCTGACTGTATTCCTGGGCAGCTCTGGTGTGATTCAGGTGGCAGCTGACATGCACGCTGGCAAACTGCATGCTAAAAGGACAGCAGTGAGTGGAAACATCACCAAGTAAGTTTTATTAGAAACTGAATTACAAAAAAAGAAAATGGAAGGAATTGAACAACTTTCATTGTGTGACGAGCAGCAGAAGTACATGAGGAGGAGAGAGAAATCATCCAGAAAAAGCAGATGTATATAAGCTAATGTAATGAAAGAGTTGGAGCCAGCATATATAGCTACTTGCTAAAAACTGGAAGACAAGTGTTGAGGAGTTAGGTTCTTGAATGCTTGATGTTCCTATGCACAGTGGGATGGTCTGCAGTGAGCTTAGCTTAAGGTTGCTTTGCCAGCAGTGGTTGGGGATGGTTCTTGCATTTTGCTGCGGAACAGAGCAGAAAGGAGGGGTGGTGAGTAACCAGGCCTGCTCAGAGCAAACCCACTCAGCCAACCAGGAGGAGATGGGGGAGGAAGACAGAAGATAGTATGGATCAGTCCACTAGACAACAGCATTCAGGCATTGCTACATGTATCTGGAAAGAACCTGAAGATTTCAGATTTGCTTCCACTACACGTACCAGAATTATCATCCCAGAAGCATTATGCGCACAGGATGAACATACTGGCAGATAGTTTCAGCCTTTCTCAGTTGTGTGTTTGGCCTATTGTTCCATTCTAATGATCCAGTAATGGTTTCTCTTGAATGAATGGGACTGAAAAAGGAGGACAAGTGCAAAAAAAGAAGAGAAGGAACTCTCCCAGTAAAAACCTCTGTAAGCCTCCTCATGCTAATAGTAGCACAGAGTTGGTGGCAGAAGTGTCTTGCATACTCTACACAGGGCAGGGAAGCACCCCTTATGAGAGAGGGGAGGACAAACTCCAGTAAGCAAGTGTGAAGATCTAGATGAGATTGACAGAGGCAGAAATATCCACCTTACTTAAGAAAACTCACATATCTATCATGAAGGCTCAGTTCTTACTACTGAGCGGTGGGTCTGGGAAACAGGAACAAAATCCTTGATGAAAAGAAAAGATACAGGAAAAAGCCTACACTGAAAAGATCTGGATCACTCCACACCATCCATGCTGAAATGGCTGTGTCTAGGCTGACACAGCAGAGGGAAACCACAGTGTTGTGACTAGACTGCCTCACTCAACATCAGCATATGCAGTCTGCATTCTGGAGGACGCCAACTGATAGCTGTTGTGTGATGCAAACCATCACACAGCCAAGTGACTTGAAATCATTTTAAGCAGCCTGACCCCTCAGGTCTACTTCAGTTGTGGACATGAATGGGATGAGAACAGGTCTATCCCACCCTTCTCCCTCCTGAGGCACCTGACCATGGTAGGGTACATGTGACATGCATCCCATACTCCTGCCTCCAAGAAGCAGTGCAGCACAGCTGCAGTAACACAGCAGTGGCAGAGAGCAGTGTGTGCTGGGGGAAAAGGCCTGCTGGAATTATTTGCTTCCCTGTGGTTTTGCAGGACAAAACTCACAGCAGAGCTAACAGCCCTCTCTGAACATGCCTCATTTCCCACTCGTGCTCTGCAAGCATTTACCTTTCATGCGTACTACGGCCTGGCCACGGTCCTCGCCTCTGGCGTTCCTGGCGTAGCAAGTATAGTTCCGTTTCAAGTCCTCTGGTGTGGCCTTTGAAACTGTTAGAGTCCTTCTGACAGTTTTGTCTTCAAACTCTCTAGTTTCTTCACTGCAAGAGAACAACTAGAACATTACATATGTAAAACTGCAGCAAATTCTTAGAGACAAATACTCCTTTCCTTGCTGTAATCCAGCTTTCTCTTCTAGGAAACCAAAGCACCTAAACTGGCATTTGTAAATTGATACCCACTTTGGCTTTTTGCACAGCTTGCAGCTGTTCTTCCTTTATCTCATTTTTCTTAATATTTATTTTTCCAGTCTTAATTTTTTTCATTGCAGCTGTGTCACATTGCGCTTCAGAGATAAAAGAAGTTCCTGTCTGCAAAGCAACAAGATCTCATGAACTCAGGATTCAGAGTCCCTGTCACATTTCCTATGCAATCCAGCATGAGTCACTTTGTCTTTGCTTGAATTGATCACCTGCAAAGTGGGGATAATGCTGTTTGCTTTTGCTGCTAAGGTTTGCAAACCAAGTGGGGCAGCAACTGCCTCCCACACGTAATTGGGCACCCAGCAAACGGGACTCTGAACCTCACCTGGATTCTTCATGTCACTGAACCTCTATCCCTCCTAAGCAATACTAAGCATACTATGTTTTTGTCTTCAGCCTTTGTTTCTTGAAATGTTTTGTCACTTATGCTGTCTCTGCCTGCCCCTCTTTTAGAAGTCCCATGATAGAGCCAGGACCTGAACAAGTCATGATGCAAACAGGTAAGGAAAGCTCACTCAAACCTTTGTGTAAAGAAGGCACTGTCCGGGTCTGCTGGCCTCCTGCCTGGGGCTCATTACAACATGGTGCAGACACATGGGGTTTTTATTAACATGCAAGTGGGGAATTCTATGCTCTCTTGCAAGGGAAAAAGGGACTAGCAAATCTGTACCTTTAGCAGGACCCAAAGGAGGGTTAAACACAAATGAGGGTTCACATTTCTGTGTTACCTTTGTGCTACTTTTATCCTGGAGTCCGTGATGTAGTCTGTGTTTTTCCCATCTATGGTCCACCACACTTCAGTCCGAGAGTCCTTCAGGAAAGTGAAGAAGACTTCACAGGGCAGAACAAGGTCATCTCCTGGGAAGAGCAGATCACAGTGAGGTATTGCAATGCAGGAACATCATTACCCTGACTTTTATGCTTTGCAGTGATCCTACCAGCCTAAGCTCTGCCTCTCTTCAGGAAGGAATTAGCCCAGCATCTGCCTTCAGACATCTAAGAACAGTTTAACATCTCAGACATGCTGAATTAGGACAGGAAAGCAAATTGGAAAAGTAATATCCTGCCTTCTGACATGTGTTACAAATTCTTTGACTGCATGAAGTGACCCACCCAAAGGCAGACACTCCATGCCAACCACTTCCTTAGAAAGCCAGGCAGTATTAATCATCCCCACTGCTCAGCAGATGTCATACAGTGAAGGATTCAACCCCACAGCATTTTGGTGTGTGCAGCTTTGTTCAGGCACTCAGCTTCCCTTGGGGAAGTTCAGGAGTGTAAGTATCTTAGTGATCAGTCTGTAAGCAATTGTACCTTATAGTGTAACTATGGAAGAAGTCTGACCTCAGGCCAAAAAAAATGTGCTTTAAAGTAAAAATTCTGCTGCTGATCATCGTCATCATTGGCATCATATTTATTACAGCAATGTAATGGGACATGATCTGTTTGATATAGGGAACTGCTCCAAAGAACTATCAGTCTAAACAGATGGAGTGGGGGAAGGGGTGTGGTACCCTGCTAATCAATGCTGTGAGGCCAGCAAAAGAAAAGCTGTCATCATTTAGGAAGTAATCAGCCAAAAAGGGAGAGGAGATGAGCAAGAAGTGGCCAGAAGGCTGAAGCCACTTAATATGAGGGGGGGGTGAGAGCAAACCACAACCAGGAACAGGGCTGAGATAAGATTCTGCAGCTCAGAGGCTCCTTCAGCTTCTGCAGCTGCAGTCCGACATGTCCATGACTGAATATCCATCTTTATTTGTATCTAACTGTAAACTTTTAAAGCTGTGGTCTCTTGCTCTGGCACCAAGAACTAGCACTCCATGCTGTCTGCCAGGTAACTTGTGGCAGCTTGAGTACTCTGTGACAGAAAGCAATGGGGATGCGGCAGAAGGGGAGAGCTTCTGGGCCTGGCTGTGTCTCCCCACCCTGACACACAGGCTTCCAGTGATAGCAGGCAGCAAGCACTGCAATTTACCTGCTTCCACTTCGTAGATAACTTTCTCATTTGGAGAGATGAATTGTGGTGGCAAGGCCTTGTTTGGAGATCCTGCAGGAGAGAAGAGAGAGCCCCGCCAAGTAGACTCAGACTTCATGAGAACCTGGGGTCCTTGCAGCCTTGCTCACTATGTCCTCATACCCCATTGCATGGGTCCCAGTCTAAGCTGTGATACAACCCCACTGCAAAGTTTCAAGCAAAGAGAAATCTAATCCTAGTCCCAAAACTCAGGGCTAGATCCAGACTGGCCTCTCAGATTGGAAGAGCTCCATACCCTTCTCTTTTCCTGCTCAGCATCTCCCACAGGGCACAACCCATGCCAACTTTTTATTGATGCCTTTAAAACACAAATACAAACATAATTTCATGTCACAACTACTTAGTGCAGCTCTTAAAGCATAACTTGCCATAAGATTTGGCATGTGTTTTACTGCTGGCTAGTTTAAACTCTGTCTACAAATCCCTAGCAGAAAGGCCAAGTTTTTGTGCCTAGGACAGACCTGTGGAACCACTGGGCCAGGTAACTGGAGCCCTGCCTGGCCAATAAGACTCTCAAGGATTGGAGACTGGAAGAAGACCAAAGCAATCTGGCTATAATAATAATAAGCAAAGGGCACTGGAGACAAAAATGGCAAGAGTGCCAGGGTTATGCATTCACAGGCCAGCAGAGGGTAGCCCTGGCCATCTCATGGGCTTTATATCATCACCCTAAGCCAAATCACGATTTGTGATGCTTGGGGCATTTGACACGGTGGTGGCTAGGACCTCTGGTGCAACATATTCTAGGCAACCACTCAAAACCAACTCCAGCAAGGAAAAATGTACCAGGTCAGCCAGATACTGTAGACTGAGCACAACCACGAATGGATCCCCTGACAGACTCTTCTTCTAGATGTTCTTACCACACCTGCATTTTTACACATTTTAAAGTCACTCTTACCCACTACCTTCATCTTTATTGTTCTGGTGAGATTATAGGTTCTTCCATGGTCCTTGAATGTCACAACACAGGTGTAATTGCCTTGGTACGTGCTGCGGACAATGTGAATGACAAGCCTGGGCCCTTGAGGGTGTCGCTCATGGAAGCCATCCACCAAGTTGCAGTTCTGGAGTAAGGCAGGAAAAGAAAATATAAGTTTTTGAATTCAGAAGTAAAGATAATGGTTTGAATGCTACTCTAGGATGATCTGGTTCTTAAAATATGAACAGAACACAATGTTTGGGATTGTGATGTAGGTTGGACTCGAGTACCGTAAACTGTGAGCATGTTGGAACACAAACTTATGTTCCACCTCGAAAACGAGGTCAGGAAGCAGATGAACCTTAGAGTTTTATAAAACTGTCTCTATTTAGGGTGGGGTAAAAGAGAGATCTCTGATTCAGAAAGATATCTGCAGTCAAGATGAGCACCTTTGCTGAGTGAAGAGTACATGTGGACAGGTCGGAGCGTGTCCAGAGAAGGGCCAGGAGGATGCTCAGAGGGCTGGAGCAGCTCTGATGTGAGGACAGACTGAAAGAGTTGGAGCTGTTCAGTCTGCAGAAGAGGAGGCTCTGAGGTGACCTTCTTGTGGCCTGCCAGTATCTGAAGGGGGCCTACAAAAAAAGCTGGGGAGGGTCTTTTTAGGCTCTCAGGGAGTGACAGGACTAGGGGGAATGGAGCAAAGCTGGAGGTGGGTAGGTTCAGACTAGATGTGAGGAGGAAGTTCTTCAGTGTGAGAGTGGTGAGAGCCTGGAATGGGTTGCCCAGGGAGGTGCTTGAGGCCCTGTCCCTGGAGGTGTTTAAGGCCAGGCTGGATGAGGCTGTGGGCAGCCTGCTCTAGGGTAGGGTGTCCCTGGCCATGGCAGGGGCGTTGGAACTGGCTGCTCCTTGTGGTCCCTTCCAACCCTGACTGATTCTATGTGAAAAGAGACAGGAATAAGATGATGATGTATTCACAACTGGATACTGAGCCCAAAGGGCATGTCCTGTGTTGATGTCAGCATATCTCACTCTCTCCACACTAACCTAACTACCCTGACTGACTTCAGCTGAGGGCTTCAGAATCAGCAAGAGGCAAATCAGACTTTGTAGTACAGCAACCTTAAACTCAAGAAAAGACTGGATGAGGCACTTAGTGCCATGGTCTAGTTAACTGGATAGGGCTGGGTGCTAGGTTGCACTGGCTGATCTTGGAGGTCTCTTCCAACCTGGTTGATTCTATGATTCTGCACTTTCCATCAGGCTAGGGGCAGAAAAGCTCTGCCAAGCTCCAAACAAAAGATCTCTTTTCAGAATGGGGTTATGCAGATGACATCTTAGCTGCCATAAACCCCAAAGATGTGCACATTTTGTACGAGCCTATTTCTGAATGGTACATTTACAAACCAGATACATCCTAAAGGAGCAGTTTTTAAGACAGGGGTCATATACCATTTGTACTGATTTTTTATTAGGCATGGGATGACTTGCTGCCTGAAAAATGACTTCCATGGGGCTTTTTATTTCATTCTGCTAATTGATTGTTGAGATGGGAATTTCAATGAACAGTACAAGTAAGGCATTTTCAACTCTTGGACACAAAAGGAAGCTTTCCCTGAAGGGTTTATTTTTTTCTTTTGGGGCAGCATTTGTTTGGGTTTTTGTTTGGTTGGATGGTTAGTTGGTTTAGTTTTGGGGAGGTTTTGCCTGTTTTGTTTTGGGGTTTTATGTTTGGTTGGTTTGGGGTTTTGTTTTCTTGGGGTTTTTTTTTAGATCAGCAGATCACCATCCCCTGGGGGTGCTCAAGAAAAGCCTGGATGAGGCACTTGGTGCCATGGTCTAGTTGACTGGCTAGGGCTGGGTGCTAGGTTGGACTGGATGAGCTTGGAGGTCTCTTCCAACCTGGTTGATTCTATGATTCTTGACATCTTTATGTTAAGTTTACTCATACAGAACCTCCTGCCTAGAGATCCAACAGCACTTTATAAGCAGTTAGAAAACTCACTCTCAAAACCCTATAGCTACACATTCAATGAGAATTCTTACACTCTCTCAACTAAAGGCATCCACCCAGAGAAAAACACCAAGGTCAAAACTTAATAAAATTGAGCACTAATTCTGTAGGGAAGAGCCTGAGGATGGCTGGAGACAGCCTAATTATCAGAGTAGTATGGAAGGTGGGTTAGGAACATCTCCATCTTCAGAGAAGAGCTTTGCTGAACTGTGTCAAACAGGGCACTCAGTGTCCTCACAGGGGCCTGACATACAGCTTCATTTCCTGACCTGAAAGGATGCTCTTCTCATTAGCAGGTGTGAGGTTGTTTTGTTTGGGAGGGTTTGTTTGTTTGTTGGGGATTTTTGTTTGTGTTTGTTGTGGTTTTTTTTGGTTTGGGGTGTCTGTGTATGGCTTGGGTTGCACGTTTGGGGTTTTTTTTTTGTGCTGTTTTTATATTTTAGGGGGTTTTTAGGTTGGGTTTTTTTGAGGGTTTGGGCTTTGGTTTGTCTTAGTGGTTTTATGTTGGTTTGTTGTGGTTTTTTTTTAACAGAAGGTGGAAATATGAATCACAGTTTCCTTAACAGTGATAGTGACTGGCTTGCACAGCAGGTCAGGTATACTGCTCATTAATAAGCTGAGGTTCCTAAACCCCTGCTAAAGTATTCTCCACTTGTCCCCGGTGGTCAAAAAAGTTTGTGTTAGCTCTCAATTCCTTTCCAAGAAGAACAGTTTTACCCTTGAACTGAATGGAAACAAAGCTATTAAAATCAATAAAGCTTCATTAATGGTTTCATCACTGGGGAGACTGAAACATAGCCCCATGGCTCTCATGCTGACCATTGCTTTTACAGCTATTCCCCTACTGCCAAAACAAGTCCATCTTACCAAGTACCACTTGACAGTTGGTATTACACTGGCAGGGTAAAATCCATCAATATCTGGACAAACAATCTTCTCATTGGCGTGCTCTAAGTAGAACATCTCCTCAGTGGGTTTTATGGAATGGCTCACACAAGAGTGTGGGTCTTTTGGAACAACCTCCAAGGGAAATGCAACTTTGCTGCAGTAGGTAGTATTTCTAAGGACAGAGGATAAGGCTGATTAGGTGAAAGCTGTTTACTCCTAGAGCAGTGGAATGAAATAGAAATCACATCTGCAATAATGAGCATCATAGTGCTGATGAGGTATATACAGCCTTAGTTGACTCATTTATAAATGGGAAGGAAAATGCCATCAGAGGTGGCCACGCTGGCTCAGAAGAGCCTATAAAAATGACTAACAAGCCACATCCACTCCCCTGCTGGTAAAGCAGATATTAGGGTCAAAGACACAATGAACAAGAGACAACATGAGGAAGATCAAAAAGAGCCTGTGCTCAGTGCATAGCAGAAGCTATCTTCATTTTGTACCACACTCAAAGACACTTTTAATTTCCTAGAAGTCTGAATCTCATGAATCTTTGCCAAATTAGCATGCAGTCAAAACATTACCCCTGCATCTCAAGCTATTTTTACACTAGACATACAGATCACTTCTTAATGGTGAGTGCCTGTGGATTTTGCCATGGGCTCAGCAATAATATTTTCATGGGCACTTGCAGCTAGCAAGGAGAGGCATGCTCATTAATGTTTGCAAGGCTCCAAGCATTATGATGATGTAAATTGGTTCAGCACTGAGTGGTCTTATAATTGTAACATTCTTTTCCCAGTAATGCTTATGGAAATGATCTTCAACCTACAGAAATACCCGTTGCTAACAGCATAATTACCCCACTTGCATGAAAGTCCTTCAGTTACACTGAAGACATACAGAATCCACACTGCAAAACCCACCTCAGCATGCATGTGTAATTCCCAGTGTCATTGAGAAGAGCAGGCCAGAACCAAAGGGTATCTTTCTCCTTACTGATGTGGTTGTCTGGCAGGCGAAAATTTATGGGCTCCTCCAGATCCCGGTCCTGCCCAATCCTGTACCAGATCAGGGTTAAGCCAGCAGAATGGGCTGTGCTGTAGTTGTACTTCAAGAAGGTCTCAAAAAGTGGGCATTTGATCTTGGCAGGCTCTCCATCATAAAGCTGGATCTGCTTCATGGTGTCCACACCCCAGTCATCACAGCGTTCTGCAACAAGGAGAACAAGGTAGCTCACCTTGCATGTCTGCAGGAGAAAAAACACTTCTGCCCATGTTCCCCACAGCTCTTGGGTCTCTCCCAATTAAAATCAAGCAAAAACGGTGCAGTTTGGCAGGAAGGAAACTGGGCTTTCAGAGAGCAAAGCAAGAATACAGTGTTCATTTCTAGAGCACTTGCAAACCTCTACTTTGACTTGTACACATCCTAATTTCCTTCCAAGTCCACATCCTAATTTCCTTCCAAGTCCACATCCTAATTTCCTTCCAAGTCCACATCCTAATTTCCTTCCAAGTCCACATCCTAATTTCCTTCCAAGTTATTTGTGCCTCATCAAGAGGGCAGGACATCAGGCTTCCTCAAGAGCTCTAAGAAAATTCAACTCTACTCTCTTGTGTGGAAAATTCAGAAGAAAGCAATGCCAGAGGTGGGGGTGTGTGTGTGCATCCATACAGAGTGACAGGCAAGATGGAAATAGAAGTACTGAAGTGAGAGGGAAAAACCCCAAAAGCACTGTACACGTCAACCCTCCCTCTGAGCTACAGGCCACTTGAATGGTTGCAGGACAAACAGCACAGTCAAAATTCATTTCTCTCCTGAGCCCTCTTTTCCACTCCATTTCTCCTCCCCATCAGGCTGCCCAGTCCCGAGGAGACTCGCTGCAGCAAGGCGGTAGCAGGGTGCCAGAGACCTGAGCGCAGGCTGCAGTGCCGGCGCCAGCCGAGCGCACAGAGGAGCTGCGGTCACTGCATCTCCTGTCTGCCCGTGCCAAGGAGGCAGAGCACAGCGCCGCACGTGTCCCGGCGCATCTCCTGTAGCTGCGGGGAGGCAGCAGCTAGGGCAGCCTGACGTCTGAGAGCCCACAGTGAGCTGGAAGAGCAGAGGGCTGTGCTGCCTGCAGCAGTCCCCAGGAGCGGTGTCTCAGCCTATCACGGGCACGCCAGAGACGACACCGCAAAGCCTCTCTGGTCTGCAGGCATTAGGAAAACTCAGGAGCAAGAGGCGAAGGAGAATACAATATGCTCTTTGAGAGCAGTTCTTCTGAACTGACTTCACAGGTCCAAAAGCAGGACTCTGGCATTTTACCTTCCTTAAATAGACAGTGGGATGTAGCATGGCCCTAAATTCATACTTAAGTTTTAAAAGCAAACAGACAAACCTTTGAGAAGATAGCCCCACAGTGCTCAAAGGCAGCGATGCTAATGCCTATGGCTCAGCAATGTTTAGTCACAGTGAGGAGGGATCTAGGCCAATAAGAACAGAAGTGTTTTCTGGTGGGTTTACACCTAAATGAGATGCAGACTGCACTGCTCCTCCCGTGGTAGGCCAAACACCCGTATGACAGAGTGCTACTTCTGGAGAAAAAAAGAATGAATTGGGCTAGGAAGAGGCAGTGAAGCTACCCAGAGCACAAATATTTGCTACTAGGAACTGAAATGCCAAACCCAAACGGCTGGAGAGTGCCACAGCTCATCAGCTAAGAAACATACAGATGTTTCTTCCACAGCAGCACAGCATCAGCATCATGACTATGGCTGCCACCATGGCCAGCACTAAGGCTTGCTGGAAGCCTGATGTCGTGGGAAGGTGCATAGTGTCCTGTCATCACTACAGTCAAGGCCAAATGGAACCAGCATGCTGCTTTATGCTGGTGGTTTTAAGCTCCTGGATTTGACACAGTCAGATGAGCATGCTGGTGATTGCATGCTAACTGCCTCTTCCTAGCCCAATTCATTCTTTTTCTCTCCAGAAGTAGCACTCTGTTTGGCCTACCACAGGAGGAGCAGTGCAGTTTGCATCTCATTTAGGTGTAAACCCACCAGAAAACACTTCTATTCTTGCTGGCCCAGATTCCTCCTCACTGTGACTAAACATTGCTGAGCATTAGCATCACTGCCTTTGAGCACTGTGGGACTATCTTCTCAAAGGTTTGTCTGTTTGCTCTCAGAAAGAAGCAGACCTGGGTCTGTAAACTGAGACACCTGAGTTCCCTGCAGCTGACCTTACTGTCTCCTCTTGAGCTGCATAAAAGCAAATTGTCCTTATTACTTTGAATGGCAGGACTGGAGAAGAAGAAAACTATGTAAAACATCACAGCACTGAAGTTCTTGGGAGTCAAAATCAATACAATGTGCAATCATGAACAGCTCTTGCAACAACTCACAAATCCTCATTGTATAACTACTTATTCTGCTGAAATGAGTTCTTGAAAACAAATTTCCCACTGTTTTGGTTTTTGCTTCCAAGATTACTCAAAAGCAACACATGGGCCTTGTCTTCTTGGCCAGGGAAGAGTTGACTGTTACTGCTCTTCACCAGAGAGCTGTACCCAGAGATATTGCCTCCAGGCTGGCTAACTTGCATGGCTGCAAGAACACTGTCACACTGAACTGCCAGTCCTAAGGCAGCATGAAAAGGAGGTTCACCTGATTAGTATTACTACAGAGCTGTCCTCAAGCTGGCAGGGTCTCATGTGTGTGCCTGGGACACTGGACTGGGATTTGACAATGCCTGCTTCTGCCACAGGCTTGCTTAGTTAAGCACATGCAGCTCAGTTATTGCAATTATCCAGGGTCTCTGTTGCCTGCTTTAAAATGCAGTCAACAAATCTGCACCACCTACCACAAACATCCACAGGGATATCTACATAAAAAAAAAAAAGCTGCAGTCGTTGTCCTCAGATGAGGATAGGCACTGGAAAAATGCAGCAGGCAGTAAAATGTATCTTCAGGGTCTATGAGCCTAGCAGAAGTCACTCATGTGCAATAAAACGTATGAGACTGAGCACACAGCTACGCGGCTGCAGCAGGGAGACGTGATGGATAAGGCAGGTAGGAGACAGGCCCCTGATGTCCACTGATACACACAGAGGAGCAAAGGCAGCTGCCCAACAAACACATCAGTGACACACCTAAATCAGGCTGCTTTCCACCACATGCTTCTGTTCCTCAACACAGATGGCCACGTCACGTCACACCGACACCTGCACGGAACTCACCCTTCACAACCTATTTCCTCAGCTGACAAGAAGTGAGGTCTTATTTCCTTGGTGGGCACAGCTCTGGCTGGTGTCAGGGAAGGCTGGAAGCTGTGGTTACAGATCTGCACTCAGGCCAGATCTATGCTGGCCTCCCGGGGAGGTGGTGGAGGCACCGTTCCTGGAGGTGTTCAAGCAAAGCCTGGATGAGGCACTTAGTGCCATGGTCTGGTTGATTGGCTAGAGCTCGGTGCTAGGTTGGACTGGATGATCTTGGAGGTCTCTTCCAACCTGGCTGATTCCATGATTCTATGCTACAGGTGTTATCTCCATCCAGTTGAGGGCTAGGCACCTTATGACATTCTCACTGTTGAACAACTTCATGCCTGCAAGTGCCATTAACTTCTGTTGTAGAAGTAACTCACAGATGGGTATGGATGGTTATAAAATCATGTCCTAAATTAGGACAGCACGAAGCTGAGATTGGAAGAGTAGGAAGAAATCAGGAAATCCCAGGAGGAGGGTGGGGGAGGGATTTAGTCTCTTTAGAAAACAATAAAGCAGTTTAATCTATTTTTCTTTTGACTTTACACACTAAAATAAGCTTCTCAGCTTCTGGGGCTGTCACAAATCATAAGGAAAATAAGGCCACTGGAACCCCCTCAGTAGAGTAAGAGCTATATAGTAATAATCCTGAGGAGCTGCACAGGGCTTTCCATCTTCAAAGTGTTTTACAGACAGTAATTTATTAATCTGCAAATTTCCCCTGGCCATAAGTAACTGCTCTGCCTCTCTGCTAAGCACAACAGAGACATGCAGCTCATACTGACACTCAGGAGAGGTGGTGTAAGCCAGTTTCTAGCTCGCTGTGGTTAGAACTTTGCTGCTCCAAACACCACCTGAATCCAGAAGCACTGGTGACAACTGGCACTTTGGAGTCAACTTCAGAGGGGACAAAACTAGTGCCCAAGAGCTTCCAGTAAGGGAGAGCATAAGAGAAATACTCACAATCCAGCAAATAACAGCCAAGCCCAAAATAAGACAGGACAGAGGCTCCTGGCTGTCTTACAGCCACTTCCTACCATGCTGGGATGTGACTGTGTGCAGAAGCTGGTCCCAGATCTGGGCCCATCCTACCAGGCAGTCTGTTTGATAGCCCCCAAGGGAGCTGTCAGAGCAGTTTGCTATGCAAACATGATGCTTCCTCCCACCAAAGGGCTATTTATGCACAGCATTTACCTGCTCAGACTAGACAGGTCCTTTAAATAATCAGCACAAGGCTTCCCCTCCTCCCCCAGCAACAGTATTCTTCTGTTTTTCTAATTCCCCAAGACAATACTCCTAACTATGATCCTCTCCCTAGCCTTCAGCCTGTAGAAGTAGGGAGCTCTGGGAGAATGTGAGAGCAGCCTGGTTATCAGAGAGAGAAAAATGGAACAAGGAACACAACTACAGCTACATCTTTTAAATAACTCAGTATCTAAATAGGCCAGCTTTGGAAACAAGATAACATTATTCTGTGTTCAGACTTGCAGCTCTTTGTCCAACTGGCTTTTCATCTCTTTTAAGCCAGTGTATATTTATATGACCTCAGTGGCACCAAAGAAATCATTGTGAGACCAAAACTGGGTTCATTGGTTTTTGCTAACCTTCTCTGGATATCAGAACATCTGGGTTCATAAAGCATCCTGCAGCACAAGTTCAGAGATCTGAACTTTATCTTCAGGATGGCTGAGGCAAGGAAAGCAGAAGACCTAAGTACCACTGCAAACAACATGGCAAAGAACTGAAACCCAGGCATGGCAGCTCATGTATATTCTCAAAACCAGAAGAGATTTGCTCAGATATAAAGCATGAGTGAGTAGCAGACTCAAGCACAAAGTCAGCTCCAGACTACTTGGATCACATTTCCTTCCTCTTCCAGCTAATGGCTGGAAGCAGAACCAGCAGAGCCCAAAGAGCAGATGTTTACAGCCTTAGTGCTGCCGGCAAAATTGGGGAGGGGGAAATATAGTTTGCAGTAAGAAAAAGGGTGAAGTGAAATGCTTCTGACACTGCCAGGAAGACTGTTTGCTGTATTGGATGAAAAGTCCATCTGCATTATAGCCAGAGCAGTGCTAGTGTTTTATAGCTGAAATGTAGTAATTGTTGGCTGCTTATCCCCTCTACAAGCTCATAGAACTTGGGCCAGTACCTTGGGCAGTCTTTGGTCAATGATGCTGACTACGCTGCTCCTCTGGGGAGGGCTGCAGAGGCAGGTAGGAAAAGTGGCAGAAAATCATGACAGGAATCCTGCCCCTGTCTCCAGCCTTTCCCAGCACCCTGCCAGCCTGGGCTTGAGAAAGAGTTGGTCTCAACAATACAGCATTACATGACTATGATAGCAAAGCACAGAAAGAGACCCAGCTGAAATGCCAAATCCCTACCAGGTTACACCTTAAAATATCTCAGGAGCCAGATTCCTGTGCTAGTTTGAAGCAGGCTAGAATGTTTTGGTGAGAAGAACTAGATCATAGGCTGTGAATGGAAAACAATGGTGATGTCTACTCCCCTCAGAGTCTTGCTGAAAGAAGAAACAAAAACATTAGATAACACTCTCACCATTTTCACTCACTCTGCCTTGAGCTTCTGACTGAGCTGCAGCTCCCTAACCTCACCTTCCACTCACCTTTGCTTCTTAACCTCTTGGCTGAAGCTCTATTCTTCTTTAGGACTGGGGTAAGGTTGAGAGGGGCAGGGGGAAGGTGCAGGGGTGGTTGGGAGCCCCTCCTGGGGACTCAGGTTTCTGGGAGGGGAGTTGTGTTTCTGTATTACCTTTTACCTTGTATGTTTCTGTCTATAACTGTATATACTGTAAATATCTGCTTGTATACTGTGCTGGCTGTAAATAAATAGCTTCATTTATATTCCCAGAGCCAACCGAGACTAGTCTGAGTAATTTCTAAAGTGTGGGGGGGCAGGGAACACCCAAACCATCACAATTCCCCAGTGAGAGCCATAGCTTTTCTTGGTGTTAGAAGACCACTGGGGCAGCTGCAGATGGTGCACAGCCTTTCTGCGGTCACTCCAGACACCATCTGCTCTGCTCCCCGCACCTACGCTCCCTGCTCTGAGAAGAAAAAGTGAGCTCAAACGCTGTAACATTACCAGAGCATGTCTGGCCTCCCACACTGCTCTGTATTTATGACTTCACAAGGGTGAGACAAACCTCAGCTGCCTTTTGGTACCGGTCCCAGGAATCCCCACAGTGTAACAGAGGGCCGCACAGACGGCTGCCCCTCCAGCCAAGTACAAACAGCTATCCAAGACCATCATGAATAACAAGAAACATTTTGACAGCCCAAGTGGTTTATGATGTCTGTGGAACAAAAAAGGGAGCTCTGAAGTGAAGAGGGGGTCTATCAACTCACCCAAAGACCTGCAGAAAATCCAATAGTGGATTTGCAGAAGAAATGTATTTTAACACTTTGATACTTAGGTTCTTGCAGTGCTCTACAAGGACTCTAACCATCCTGTGCAGAAACCCTCTGTTAAAGCAGGAGTATTTGGGAAAAAAAAACACTGAATACCTTGCAGAAATGCATGAAGGCTTCAACTGGCACAACCCTGTGACCTGAACACCAGGGTGCTCATTTCATGTCCCCCAGCTGACAGCTTTCAGAGTAACATTTCCTGGTCAGTCCTGACTCACTTGCACTTATCTCCCGTTTCTGCTAAAGCCCAAGATGACTGCACACTGGGTGTTGTAACGCTGCCTCAGCAGGAGGAGGAGATTGCGTTGGTGGAGACACTACAGAAACACATGCAAAGCAGGGACTTTCCCAATGAGCAGCAGCGATCCATGCTATTGGATCCCTCCTTCCCCAAAACACTTCTACTATCCAAGGCTTAGCAGAGGAGACCTGGGTCACACACTCTTTTCTTTCTCCTTTGGTGTTTTCCCATTGCTCATCACTTTCATCAGGCACCTGTCAGCCAGGATAGGACATTCCCTGCTGAAAACTAGTGCCTACTGTACATGCCTGCAGCCCTTAAGCAACCCAAGGAGACAAATCTTCCAATCTTCAGCCACCGTAATGAACCTTGCACCAGGATGAAACTTGATGAGGTGTGAACGCAGCCCCGGTAATTCAGTGTAGTCCAAGAGATAATGATACAAGAGCTGTTCATCTGCTCAGGGTATTAGAACTGCTTGTTTGCCAGCCCTGCAGAGGGGCAAGGGCTCATGGGGAGACTTGTCAACCCCCTGCACAGTCCTTATGTCTGAACATTTCCCTGTATAAAGCCAGTGCCTGTTCTTTCCTCCCTCCCCCATTTCCACTCGCCTCCTGCAAATCATGCTGTCTCCTTCCACCCCCAAATAGGAAGTCCGGAGCTGAGACACACACAATCTGCCTCTTCACAAGAGCTGGGCTGAACATGTGCCAGTGGAGCTGCAAGCATGACAACATCTTTCCTGTCAGGAAAGTGACTCAGTGAGACGAGTATGAGAGCTTCTCTTACTCAAGAAGTTCCCCTCTTTCCCTGCATTGCTGAGGCGTGAGTCAGAATCCAAGAGGCGGAAGCTCAACCCCTTCGGATCCAAGCAGGAATAGCAGAGCTCGGGTTCAAGCCCAGGTCCTGCTTGCAACTCAGTGCCAACTCAGTGTCATTTGCCAAGCCCTGGTTTCACCCTTCAGAGAAAGGAAGTAGTAACACTGACCAAGTGGGCAGCTTGAATTTGCAAAGCACTCTTAAGTCAAGGTGGTGCTCAGTGCTATTTGCTAATGCACACGCACACATTTTACATGCTCATGCAGACCTAACGTGACATTCATGCACTCTGCTGATGTATTTCACACACTCCATCCCTACTGCCACTTTTCTTTCTCCATCTTCAGATCAGCTCCTCTTGTATTAAGTAGGTAGACCCATAATGTGCCATGACCTACAGCCAGTTTTCTTTCTCCAGCCTCAGATCAGCTCTTCTTGTAGTAAGTAGGTAGACCCATAATGTGCCATGACCTTACCCGAGCCAGTGCCAAGGGTCACCATGCACAGCCAGAGTGTAACCAGCAGAGCACCATCCATCTTCATCCTGCTGAGACAAAGCACACACCAAGGTTCTGGTTATTTTACTCAGTTCCATCACTGCAGGCATTTTTTTAACTCTGAGCATATGTGTTTATTCCTCCACCCACCCAGTGATCCTTTAATTCTGGTATGCTCTTTTCATTTACTTTTTTCCCCTGAAGAACAGCATCTGTGTGGCAGCATTGTTCTGCCAGTGGGCAGCTGCAAGGAGGTGATGGCTCAGAAAAGGACAGCCCAGTTCACTGACTTAAGTCACTGGAACAGTTTGTATCTGTGAGGACAAGGAGTAGAGCAGATGCTTGCAGATCAGAAATTCCAAGCTTTGACTTGCAAAAAACCAAAGTCCTTTACCAAGACATGATGGTTTGAGGCTAATGAATTGACAGAAATTAGATCACTGGTTGTGAAAAGAAAATAATGGTGAAGTCTATATCATTCATTGGTTTGATGAGAGGGATAAAAAGCAAACATGGCAACAATTTGTCCCACTGTGGATCTATTCACTTCCTCTTCACTCTGCTCTAATATCTCTCCTCTAATCTTGGTCAACACATAACAACATAAGCTTTGCTGGTTGTTTTGTTTGTCTGTTTGGGAAGTAAAGGGAGAACAAAGGGGTAGCTGTGAGCTCCTTCTGGGCAGTTTCCTTTGTCCAGCAGGGAGTTTGGATTTCTGTATTATTTCTGACTTGTATGTAACTGTAAATACTTAGAATGGTTTAGGTTGGAATGGACCTCAAAGATCATCCAGTTCCAACTCCCCATCATAGGCAGGGACACCTCCTACTAGAACTGGTCTAGCTGTAAATAGAATCAACCAGGTTGGAAGAGACCTCCAAGATCATTCAGTCCAACCTATCCCCCAGCCCTAGCCAGTCAACCAGACCATGGCACCAAGTGCCTCATCCAGGCTTTGCTTGAACACCTCCAGGGACGGTGCCTCCACCACCTCCCTGGGCAGCCCATTCCAATGCCAATCTCTCTCTCTGTGAAGAACTTCCTCCTAACATCCAGCCTATACTTCCCCGGTACAGCTTGAGACTGTGTCCCCTTGTTCTATTGCTGGTTGCCTGGGAGAAGAGGCCAACCCCCACCTGGCTACAGCCTCCCTTCAGGTAGTTGTAGACAGCAATGAGGTCAACCCTGAGCCTCCTCTTCTCTAGGCTAAACAACCCCAGCTCACTCAGCCTCTCCTCATAGGGTTTGTGTTCCAGGCCCCTCACCTGGGGGTGTATTGTGTATATATGCTTGTGAATTTTGCTTTGCTGTAAACACAGCTTCATCTTACTTCCAAGCTGGCTAGTCTGGTAAATTCCAATAGCTGGGGGGAAATTTCAAACCCATGCCATAAGACCTCACTCTGTTCATTTCCAAGAACAAGCACAGAAAGCATTTACGGTAGCAAGTGGCGGCTGAAGCGCGTTTGCACTGAACATGACTGACAGTTCAGTGTGGCAACCACGCTGGGTGCGGTCCAAATCTGCAATATCTGCTCCTGGTGACATGAGAAGAGGCCAGCCAACAGAGTCCTGACTGCTTCACCCCATTCTTGCATGCAGGACAAGGCTCCACCAGCTCTTTGCTGTCAAATTCTCTTTGAGCAGTCCCCTTGCAGAAGCAAACAAGCGCCAGGTTTGGATGCTTTTCGCAGAGGATCTGAACAAAGGTTTATACTTTGCAGGCAGCGTTGACAGGCAAAACAATTCCAGGCCTCTCCATTCTCACTACAGAGCACAATTTCTTGTAATTTAAGATAAATGTGCACTGCCAGAGTTTCAGCTGCCACCCGCTCCAGTATCTGGCATTCAGCTCAGAGCTGTTCCCTCGCTGGAACTGAATTTCCCTGCGTTTCTAGGTTTTCCAGGATGCAACTTATAAGCTGGTAGTCATGAAAGCTGACATCTGCTAGATGTTCTCATTAATGGGGTGAAGGTTATATTTGATATTCCTGGGTGCCATCAGATCACATAGGGAGAAGAGATAGAAGAGATGGTTAAAAGGCTGAACTTCATCAAAGCACTTCAGCTCCACTGGGCAGATGCAGTAATGAGCACGGTGATACTGTCAAGAGCACACTTAGATGATGGCAAGGAAACCTGCTCCATCAGAGTGGTCCAAAAGGGTGGGGATAGAAGTCACAGAGTTCCCTTAAACCCATCCCTGGAAAACCTGTCCGAAATACATGGATTACATAAACAAAGAGCACCTAAGATTGTACAGACTGCAGAGATTAAGAAGAACGGGACATGTGAACTGCCCTACTCAAAACCCAGCAGCGGATATTGAATTCTTCCTTTTCAATGCCTGCATCTGAAAAGCCTTTGTTAGAAGCTTTCCCTTGCTGGGCTCATCTCAAATAAAGGAACTCCAGAGAAAGCCTGCTCTTCCCTGCACAGTCCATGCAAAGAGCTGCAGGATGCCTCAGAAGCCACAAGGCCTTCAGATACGGGCAAGAAGCTGGGCAGAAGCTGGGTTCCAGCTGCGAGCACTGGTCCTCCCCTACACCATTCATCCAAACTAAAATGCCAGCTGCTAATCACATCCTTCTTTCCTGCCATCTACAACCAGCTTCCAATGTCACTTAAGATTACATAGGGAGAAGACTAAATTAAGCACTCCTACCCTCTCAAAACACTGGGGAAAGAGAAAACATCTTCATAGCATGGGACTGGAGAGAGAGTACAAACATGTTCCACTTCTGGTAGGAACTTAGAAACTTGGGAATGCAGATGCTGGAAGAGAGGGAATGTAAACATTGAGTGGGATCATTCCCATAAAGATCCCTCATGATTCCTTCTCCATTTGTGTGTGTCCTAACTTACCCTCATTTTGCAGTGATTCTCTCCTGCATTTTGCACAAATCAGACTGAATTCAGCCCTGAAGCAGGGAAAACTCCTGCCTTTGGATGAGTTTCTCCCGTTTAGAGCAAGGCCATTTAAGTGGCCCGAGGCCAAAATAAACTACTACATTTCACTCAGTGATACATGAACTCTGCAGCCAGCTAATATTTGCATCCATTAACCATGCTTATAGAAACATGCTCCTTTCAACTGTCTCAAAGAGCCATCAGTTCTCTGCTCCCACAAGCAAGGTATCTAAGATTTCCATGCTCTGCCTGCTAGTAGAAAATTCTTGCTTCTTGCTCTATCCAGCCATAAAATCAAAAGTCATGTACAACCTGATTTACTTCTGGTTCATTCCAGGGGCTCCCAAGATCTTATCAGTGGAGGCAGACAGACACAGAGCCTGTCAGATTACAGCAACTTCTCCATTATGGGAAGGGGACTCAGCTGACCACAGCCCTGGCTGCTCTCACAGAACACAAGGAGCTGTGGAAAGTACATGCACAGAGGCAGGGGCTGCTCAAGGTGAACCACTGCAACCTCCTGGATGCCCTGACCATGTCAGTACTTGACACCTGGGATGAAGGAATAGGATTTTGTTCTCCTTTGGTAAGGATGTGGAGAGCTTGTACACATGATGAAGATGACAAAGGGCAGGATGGCCTCTAGCTGAGTTCCATTCCCATGACACATGACTATTAAATAGAAACATCAAAGCAATTCATGACAAAGAATCTGATGCTTTGTTCTACTGACAGAGCACAGGGAGGACCAGTTTTTTATGTAGGAGTGCTGCAAGCACTGTGATGCTTTTTTTCAAATGGCCCAAAAGTCTGTGATATTCCCAAACCAGAAAGGTCTTCCCACAGCAGTCTTGTGGTGACACAATGTCGTCACTTCTCCCTGGGGAGGAGAACACAACTGTGGCAGTGACACCAGCAGAACATTGCATGCATTCAGCAGAAGGGGAAGGGTGAGGGGGGGGAAGAGAGAGTGGTTTGCAATGCTCTAAGAACCTGATGCAGGACTACAACTCACTCTGATCTTGCCAGGAAGAGAAGAGTTTTCTCAGGTTTTCCCAGCAACCTCCTTCTCTGTTTCATGATTTCAGAAATCCTGTTGCCATTTTGCCCTATGTGATGAAATTCCAATTCTTTCTGGTTAACTTCTTACACAATTTGGTAGCACTGCACTGAAACTCCAACATCTCTGTCTGCAACCAATGTACCCAAAGGTCAGAAAGTACAAACCCCAGGCTGCAGCAGAGGGGTTCATCCAACTGGCATAGAATCATAGAATCAACCAGGTTGGAAGAGACCTCCAAGATCATCCAGTCCAACCTAGCACCCAGCCCTATCCAGTCAACTAGACCATGGCACTAAGTGTCTCATCCAGGCTTTTCTTGAAGACCTCCAGGGACGGTGACTCCACCACCTCCCCGGGCAGCCCATTCCAATGGGAAATCACTCTCTCTGTGAAGAACTTCCTCCTAATATCCAGCCTATACCTACCCTGGCACAACTTGAGACTGTGTCCCCTTGTTCTATTGCTGCTTGCCTGGGAGAAGAGGCCACCCCCCACCTGGCTACAATGCCCCTTCAGGTAGTTGTAGACAGTAATAAGACCTCACCTCTAGTAAACAAACAAATACCATAAACAGCAAACCTTAAAAGGAGCCAGGAATAAAAGTCAGTGATAAGAAGAACACACCAGCTCAGGAATCATGCCACAGCAAGAAAGCAGGCAATTGGAGTAGCCATGAGGCAGCTGGAGAGCAATGATACATCCTGAGCACTCCAGGAACTTCCCAAAAGCCCAGTGTGTGTTCTGAGATGCTCTTAGTATCTCCATTAATATTTTAATAATAATAATTCATGAGACAGTTGGAGAAAACAATTCATCACTGTGCCTGCTAGATTTTTTTTCAGGTGTGTATTTTAAATACTTGATTTGTTTCAAATCAGAAACTGTTTCCTTTTTGTTCCTGAGACTATCTTTCCTCAAAAACTTTCACCTTCTGTCTACTGGGGAGCAAAGAAAAGCAGGCTGGAGGGAAACCTGATCACAGAAGTGTCTCCTATTTAAAGCAGAAGTGGTAAAAGGTTTTGGTTTTCCTTTGATACTGGTCTTTGTGGCAGAAAAAAAGCATAAATATTTTCACGCAACACACCTATGAACACAACACCCTCCCCAGGCAGACCTAGGCAAGGAATCATTCACTCTGACCTTTAGCAGTATGGAGCCTACAAAGCCTGTGCACTCTCCAAGTGATTATTAAACCAATGATAGATGTCAAATAATTAATGAAGAATGCTGCACTCAACAATAGAATAGAATCAACCATGTTGGAAGAGACCTCCAAGATCATCCAGTCCAATCTAGCACCCAGCCCTAGCCAGTCAACCAGACCATGGCACTAAGTGCCTCATCCAGGCTTTGCTTCAACACCTCCAGGGACGGTGACTCCACCACCTCCCTGGGCAGCCCATTCCAATGCCAATCACTCTCTCTGGCAACAACTTCCTAACAACATCCAGCCTAGATCTCCCCCAGCACAACTTGTGACTGTGTCCCCTTGTTCTGTTGCTGCTTGTCTGGCAGAGAGACCAACCCCACCTGGCTACAGCCTCCCTTCAGGTAGTTGCAGACAGCAATGAGCTCTGCCCTGAGCCTCCTCTGCTGCAGGCTGCACACCCCCAGCTCCCTCAGCCTCTCCTCACAGGTCTGTGCTCCAGGCCCCTCACCAACTTCGTTGCCCTTCTCTGGACACCTTCCAGTATCTCAACATCTCTCTTGAAGTGAGAGGCCCAGAACTGGACACAGTGCAACAGCTGCATGCTTCTTCTCTAAGACATTATACCAATCCTACAGAACAATGCTGCATTTTCTAAGCAAATGCCTTTGTCCTTCCTAACCACAGGCACCTAGGGAGAGCTGACAGGTGTTCTGCTTTTACTGAGAAGTCACACTATGGCATGTAGAACAAAAGCAGCCTTCAAACCCCTGCTACTAAGTGCTCCAGCTAAAAGGGCATTTTAAATAAAACAGTTTCATAAAGAGGGGGGAAAAAAAGTAACAGTGGCCAGAGCAGGGTTTATATACTATTTTCTTTCTGTAATTCTGTCCCAGGCTCCTCTGAGTCAAATGCATTTGAGAATGAAGGACTAAACCCAGAAAAAGTGATGCCGACACAAGAAGGATAGCAAAACCAGGGCATCCTGCCACATGGAGCTGTGTCTGAAGGCTGAGGGGCTGCAGAGCAGGGCTGGCACTCAGGAGAGGGACACATCACTGCTTGCCCACGACCTCTGAGTCCGTGCATCACCACCCTGGAGAAGGCAGCTCGCTGAGTCTGCTGGGTTTTCGCATGGGGAGGATAGGTGTACAGCCCAAGTAAATTCAAAGCACCCAAAAGGCAGACAAAGGGCAGCTTGCAAAGGCAGCTGCAGAGAAGCACTAGCAAAAACACTAATGGAAAGTGGGAAAAGGCCCTTCAGCCCTCCAGGAAACACTCTGGCTTTTCAGAATGTGCACGGGTAAGTCGTACAAAGCAGGGAATTACTGTAGCATAAACCATCTTGGTGCCACTTAGCCAGGATTTGAACAGCATCTCTCTGACCCTGCCTGTCCTCCGGAGGCCATCTGGGCACTGCACGGCGCTGCCCTTTGCTATGGCGTCAGCATGCCCACACCCAGCCCAGCCCAAAGAGCTGCTCCTGCAGCGAGCTGGCCCATTCTGCAAACAGCCCTCCTGAGCAATCTCACCTCACGCTGAAATCTCTGGAGACAGGCAATAGGTTTCAGAAGTCCAGCCTTTTCTCCTATTAGCATTTTCCTTGCCAGCCAGCAGCAGTTTGCTGCAGCTCAGAGCACCTTCCCTGCCCTCAGGCTGTGCCACACTTGTCCCTTCAAACCCAGGCACTGTGACCATCAAAGGGCTCCCAGTGCTGTCCTCAGAAAAACACTCACATCTCTCCTAAGGGCAAGGAGCCCAATTTGTCTTGGCAGCAGCTCTCTAACAGCCAGGCATATATCAGCAGGAAACAGTCAGGGCTGAAGCCTGGCCTGCAATCAGGGGTATCGCAGGAGCAATGAACTGTAACCCAATCAGTGCATCTTAAGGCAGGGGACCTGTGAGACTGATGCTTAAAGTCCCACTTTTGTCAAGGTATCTGCACTCACCAGGCTGCCACATGCCTGACAGCAGAGTGGGCTGAAACAATTCTGTTCTGAAATGTTTCGATTATGAAGGCAATTTATATCATCAGAATGAAAGGAAACATTTCCAGTCGGATCAGGCAAACTTTAATGCCAGCTAGAATCACAGCAGATATTAAACACTTGTTTTTGCAGAAGGGAAAAAAAAATAAAACTAGTGGGAGTCAGATGGAAAGCTGCCCTGGTTAGAGGTCTCCCCCACTGCTAGCACAAAGAACCTTCTGTCTTCTTTGGCTAGATCTGGTCAACAACACACAGGACCTGGAAGCAGTGGGGAGCTGCAGTGCTCACACAGAGCTTTTACACCCAGGTCTATCAAGCACCCAGAAGAGAGAACAAAACAAAACCCAAAAATCAACAAAATTTAAACCAAATCTGGACATAGTCTCCTCAGTCAGTGACTCAGACAATTCTTTCCCAGCTGAGGACATGCCACTGGCATCACATCTGAAGTGGCTCCCTTTGCCCGTCACCCACCGCTGCCCCTCCCCAGCTGCAGTCTGCTGGCTTTTCAATAATTACTTTTTACTAAATCCCCTACATGGGAATGAACAAACTCAGCAGTGTGCCACTCCAGGGTCACCCTGGGAGGTGGTCTCAAGCTATTCCTCTTTGAACACAGCAGCACATGCTTCGTGAGCAAGGTTGACCTTCAAAGCACACCATGGGCTCCCGTAGGCAGAGCAGGCATCAGAACTCAGGGAAAAGTAGGGAGATGTTCAGTTACAGCCAGACATTTCTGGGAGCTTCCTTGGTAGTGCAAAACTTGCCTCTGTTTGCAAAATGTGCAGTGTTTGGGACATGGAGGTGATTGCCAAGCAGGGAATTTGTGATCTGCTCTTGGCTCTGATGTACCTTCTCCTGGTGTGCCTTTGACTCAAGAAATTTAACACTAACAATCAGAATTCATTGGAATTCCTCCTCAAGAGAGAAGGGAAAAAAGTGAAATCTAGATATGTGAGAGAGAGGGCCTGAAAATAGATCTGAAGCAAGTCAAGATCCCCCCCTTCTTCCCTTTGTAGTTCTCCTGGGGTCTTCTCAGGGCTGGGCAAAGCAGAAATACTACAGATCTTGCACACTGCTCTGCTGGAGCCCAGGACGCTGCCAATCATACCCTGGCAGCTGCTTGGCAGGCAGAGCACACTGCATTTTATACATTTAAAATAAACTACCTCAATAATCTGCTGCCTCTTTGAAATCTATGCACACCTGGACAAGACAAACAGCTGGGCCTACCACCAAGAGATCTATGGAGTGGGCTTGAGAGACGCAAGTAGAGCCACAGCTATGAAATCAAAGAGCACAGATTACAAATTCATACACACTGGCCGTGGAGCAGTTCAAACACCAACCTACAAGAGCACTTCTGTGCTCAAGAAAAAGGTATCCTGCCAAGACAGTCTATTTTTTAAGTCTGAATAGCCAGGGAATGAAAAGCTTCCAACAGAGCTTCAAAGAGCTGAGACCTTCCATGAAGCCAGACACAATGCTTCTATTTCAGATGGCAATGTTAGAGTGAAAAGGAGAGCTCTGAGAAATGCCCACATATTGTGCTACCAGGAAATAAACTGACAAACTCATCTTTGCACAGGAAAACAGCAATCTGCAACAAATATGGCTCAAAGACCTGAGGAAACTTCAGAATCCAGACTGAGATTCCTCCCTCGCTGCAAGAGTTCTGATCAGCTCTCATGAAACATGTGGAGACACCTGAAAGTGAGCATTTAATTCACACTCTCAGCCTCCTAACCTTTTTAATGGCTTTTAGATGTAAGCAACTTTACTGCCCCCTCTAAGAGCTTGGAATCACTGTCTCTGTGGATATAGCAACACATCCACGTCACGCAACAGATTGCAGTGCAGCAACCCCAGGCTAGCTCAGCCCAAGTCTCTCAATCCAGAGAACATGATAAAAACTCAAGCAGGTTTATCAGCTGTTCTTACTGCCTTTCGAAGGATCACTCTGGGACTCTTGGTCCCCAGGGCAGCTCTCCCAGAGGAAACATCACTTCACAGGAACAGCCTGCCAGTGCTCTGCAGCCCCACTGCACCCAGCTCTAATGAGCACTAGCTAAAGTAGGTTCTCAGTCTCAAAAAACACACCATGAATTTATTTTCTTAAGTTCAAGTCCCTGCTGCCAGCTACATACCTGCTCTTTCACTTCATCTCCTCCTCCTGTAGCCCTCAGTGCTTGCAGATCAGATTCCCAGGGTGGCTGCTCTATATTCAGCTAACATCTTCCCCTTCTTGTTTCCCCGGAGAGAGACACAACAGGTAAAAAGCCTCCAGGCACCACCAAGCTCCAGAGTACAAGATCACTGTTTCACTCCTCTTTGCAAGCATCTTTCAGTGTGACGCTGCCACAAAATCCCCAGGCAGACTGCAACGTCTCCAGCACTGTTGGCAGATTTACTCATGCTGCTGCCAGTGGTAAAGGCCTGATCTCCCACTGCACAAGTGGAGGAGGACTTTGTCAAGTGACTCTGGGTATCCTGGGACAAGCAACACATTCAAGGGTAAATCAGCTGAGCTTTTCTTTCTCAAGTTTGGGCCACACAGTGTTTGCACACCTGGCACTTAGATCAATCATGTTAATTTAATCGCATTTAGCCTTGTAAGAAAAAGCAAGCAAGACTAAGACATGAAGATTCCTTCTCCTCCAGCTCAGACAGGCTGCTCTGTGAGCATATTTTACACATCAACCCACAGCAAAATTTAATGCAATCAAGAAAGGAACAGCAAAGGCACTTAAAATCCGGGACCGATCTGACTCCCTCGGGTTGATGCTCCACTTACAAGCAGCTCTCCAGAGGTCCTTCAAGCCCTCCCCACAGGCCTCCACATTCTCAACCCACCCACTTGGTCCTCCCAGTGACCACCAAAGCAACTTTCTTCTGTGTGCCTGTCCCTTCCTAGTCTGCACAGAACAGCTGCACTTTGCAAAGTGGGCTAGAAAGAGCTGGGTACAGACAGAAAAACAGCAGGAAAAGAGAATGAGGCAATCCTTCCCATGTCATGTATATCACATTTGGTGCCCATGTCTAACACTTCCTTCTGCAAGTATTAGGATGCACCACAACTGGGAACTTGCTTGGGCTCTGCCTACACTGATCCTATCAGTACAGTTTTAAATTCAACCTTAAAACAATGCCAGGAGCTTCCTACAGGAAGATTTGCTGTGTGACCCACAGCACCTACACAGTGGGAAGGCTGAGAGGGAGCTGCAAGCAGCAATATGCTGTGATCGTCATCAATATTAATTATTTGGGGGGAATATGTTTGATCTCATGAGGACAATGAATTCATTCCTTCAGCTGAATGACAAACAAGAGGCAATATATGCACTGCTGACATTTCCAAAGGCTACAAGGAGCAGTGGCAGAAGGAAATACCACTACATGTTAAAACCCTGCTGCAAAGGGGCAAAAATCTTTAAAGTCCCTAAAATGTTAATTTCTGAACACCTGTAATGCCAAGAACTGGATGTCTTCACAACCCAAAATGTGCACTGACCCTAGCCCTAGGCTGGCTCTCCTCTTTGTGTTGAGAGAAGACAATCACTCAGTGTCTTTGGAAAGTTGGGTTGAGTTTCCCTCTTGCTCTTCAACACTTCTTGTCAGCAACTACAGAGCCATTGTACCTGGCACACAAGAGGAGGGGGAAAAAAAAAGCTTAGAAGAGGGAAAAAAAGCTGATTTGCTGGGTAGCCACAAGCCAAGGCTATTGGGCATGGCTGAAATGTCAAGGTGCAGCTCCCCTGTGCAACAGAAGAGGAAGATGCCAGAAGCCTGAAACAAGCTTTCCCATGTCTTTATGGCCTGGGGTCAGAGGTGTCTGCATGTGCAAAACCTTACAATGAGACAGAATTAAACAGAGTCTCTCTAAAGTCCATACAGCAACACAAAAGAGAACAAGGAAGGTAGAGAAAGGTAAATGCAGAGAGGTTGCAGAAGCATAGAGGAGGGGAAAAGACAATCCAGATCATGGGGAAGCTTTGGAGTCTCTTTAGCCATGTCCTTCACTCACCCCAGTCTATCAGCCCTGTCTAGCTCAACTGCAACCAGTACAATTAGCTACAGCAAGGCATTTGGGGACCCAGCAGTGCATTTGTGCTGGTTCAAGGAGGCTGGGTGCCTACAAGCCTTCACAGCCTGCCAGTGTTATCACACTGGGAGCAACACATTCATCCTTCCATTGTGGGGATCCCTCCTTACATGTAAGGGCTGAGAGGTGTCTGAGGCTGAAGGAAGAGTTGGGAGGCAGCTATTTCTCAACAGAATAAATCCAATTGTTTGTATTAGAGTGAATCTGCATGGCTTTTACTGTCACAAGAAGTACTTTCTACAGATCCCAGAGCTTTCAATCAACAGATTGCTAATACTATGCAGGTAGGGCCCTGGATGTTAACTGAGGTGGGACAGAGGCAAGATTTGCTTTCTGCAGTGAGGCTAACCTCAAAAAAAAAAACAAAACAAAACAAGACATTTGGGCTTCTGTCACTGCCACTTATTATGCTCCTGTAAGTCTCTACAGCTGAAGATTTTAAGAGTTTACTCGTTTAGAGTAGCAGTGAGTTTCTGGTTAACCTATCTGAAACCTACAGAGGCATCAATGACCAACTGTAGTGCATGAAAAACTGTAGTGCATGAAAAACTGTAGTGCCTCCCAGACAATCAGGCACCAGAGAGCTTATAAAGGGCTGTCCCCTGAACACAGCACTTTAGCAGAGGCTTCTGAAATCTATGCCTCTGTTTATCCAGCCACATTTATAACAGCCTCTCCACTCCTCACACCAGAATTGCACAGTGTAGCGTCTCTAACGTGCTCAGAGATGCCAAGATGAAAGACAGCATATGAATGCAAAGTATAGATTAATTCCCTGAGCTCAGCAGTCACTGCATCTGATGACACTAAATGTATTTACCAAGTAAAACTTGGGTTCTGAGCCTGTCTTAAATATTAACTCTTTAAGCAGCATTTAACTTTGGAATAAGTAATTTGGAGGCTGGTTGGCTGGACACACAGAGCCCCAGCAGGCAAGGATCACAGAAATGGAATATACTGCAAAATAGATGCTTTTCCAGATTAAAGTCTCAAACCTGCTCCTCTAGAATCTGGTGGTGAGATTTCAGCTCTGTTCAGTCCAGAATAAGGTCTCAAACCTGCTCCTCTAGAATCTGGTAGTGAGATTTCAGCTCTGTTCAGTCCGGAATAAGGTCTCAAACCTGCTCCTCTAGAATCTGGTGGTGAGATTTCAGCTCTGTTCAGTCCAGAATAAGGTCTCAAACCTGTTCCTCTAGAATCTGGTGGTGATATTTCAGCCTCTAGAATCTGGTGGTGATATTTCAGCTCTGTTCAGACCAGAATAAGGTCTCAAACCTGTTCCTCTAGAATCTGGTAGAGGGATTTCAGTCTGTTCAGTCCAGAAGAAGGTCTCAGACCTGTTCCTCTAGAATCTGGTACTGGGATTTCAGCTCTCTTCAGTCCAGAATAAGGTCTCAAACCTGCTCCTCTAGAACCTGGTGGTGAGATTTCAGCTAGCTCTGTTCAGTAGGAATGCGACAGAGCTGTTCAGGTTTTAGCACCAGCACATTCAGAACAAGGTCAAACATAATTTGAAGAGCTATTGCCATTTGTTTGTTTTTCTCACAATTAAAAATCTAGTTTATATATTGCAAGGAGAACTTCAAATCAAGCAAGATAAGTTTTGGCTTCCTTCCAAGTAGAAGGCAAACCCCAAAATGCTACTGAAAAAAATTTAACAGATGGGAGTTATTTTTCACTCTTTCAAGAGTTCATTGCCCTGCACTGAGATGAACTGTTATTAGCTTTTTATTTACATCTAGTACAAAAGGTAAAATGATTTTAAAAGGCAACTATAACCACACATCACAGGCAGAAAAAGGCAAAAATTCCCTCTGAGAAGAAAACATCCTCATGTCTTTCTCACCAAGCAGCATAATCCCTATATAGTTAAACAGCTCCACAGCATCCTGTCAGCACTAAAGATAAACATTTAGGTCACAGTTCTGCAAGTAATTACATACAAGTTGATCAAATGTATAAGAATCACTGTCTGAACAGCTGAAAATATCATATCCCTTTAAGTGGACAGCATGAGGTTTAAGAGTGTCAAGATATTTCATTGCACTTTTATTTCAGTCACGCCAGGGATTAAGCAAAACAGGCAAAAACCAACACACAGCAGTTGTTTGTTTGGGGTTTTTTTTTGGTAAAGAGACAGAATCACAGAATCAGCCAGGTTGGAAGAGACCTCCAAGATCAGCCAGTCCAACCTATCACCCAACCCTAGCCAATCAACCAGACCATGGCACTAAGTGCCTCAGCCAGGCTTTGCTTGAACACCTCCAGGAACAGCGACTCCACCACCTCCCTGGGCAGCCCATTCCAATGCCAATCACTCTCTCTGGCAACAGCTTCCTCCTAACATCCAGCCTAGACCTCCCCTGGCACAACCTGAGACTGTGTCCCCTTGTTCTGTTGCTGGGTGCCTGGCAGAAGAGACCAACCCCACCTGACTACAGCCTCCCTTCAGGTAGAGGTCTCCCCTGAGCCTCCTCTTCTGCAGGCTGCACACCCCCAGCTCCCTCAGCCTCTCCTCATAGGGTTTGTGTTCCAGGCCCCTCACCAGCTTTGTTGCCCTTCTCTGGATACGTTCCAGCACCTCAACATCTCTCTTGAATTGAGGAGCCCAGAACTGGACACAGTACTCAAGGTGTGGCCTGACCAGTACTGAGTACAGAGGCAGAATAACCTCCCTTGTCCTACTGGCCACACTCTTCCTGACACAGGGATTAAAACCCACAATTTTTAGGTTTTTTAAGCCCTCAAGTCAGTAAAGCTGAAGAGGCTTCTTAAGTGTTTGCATGAGTGTGCAATTCATGCTGTATCTTTGCCTTTCACTCACACAAAACTGCCCAAGGACCTTCATTAGAAGTTAACAACCAGCCTCTTACTGTGGTACTTCCAGGCTGCAATGCAGAGCTCCCAGATGGTGCCCAGACAATCCAGTGACCCATAGCCACACTGGCTGTAGCTGAAGGCCAGCTCCAAAGCTGCAAGGGTTATACAGTAAAGATTGCCCAGGCATGCCTAAGCAAGCTGTGAGCAATAAAGAAGAGTAAAAGAGCTTGAAGGCAGTCTCAAATGCTTCTGAAATCAACTGGATGCTTTCCTATGCCAACTCAGGGATCCCAATACCAATGGACATGAGATGGAAATGTATGACTACCCAGTTCTCTTTTCAGGTCTGATAATATGATCTCCTTCTGCAGATACCTATAGAGAGCTGGGAAGAGTTGGTAACTCTTGATGATCCATGCTCTGGGTGGGATTTCCAAGATAACAGCTCCCTGGCACCTCCTTTGTATTCCAAGGAGAAGCAGCCACCTACCACTCCCCTGACTCGGCCCAGGATTCTTACTCTCTGTGCCAAACAGAGCTTTCAACAGTCACTTTTTGTTAACAGATGTAAATCTAAAAAGACTCCAAAGAATTGTTACTTTTTTGTGTAAGTAGGGACTTGTCACATAACAAAAGTGGGGAACAGGGTGGGAGGAACACCAAAAACCCAAACCCAGGAACGCTCATTGCAGAAGATAAGGATCTGTGTAATTCTCATTTTACTCAAATGAGAAAGTGAAGCTGTCACTCACACTCTTCCCTTCTCTTTCCCTAACACTCTGAGAGTCTTCTATCTTTAGCCAGTTATCCTTGCTGTAATTTTCCTTAAAAAACTGTAATTGGATAACCATTCAGAGGCAGGGGAAACCTGTGCCAGAGGAATTCCTGGAGATATAACCCCTGTGTGATAAAACTGAGTGCTGCTAATTACCAAAGAATTAGAGCTACAGAATCAGTCAGGGTTGGAAGGGACCACAAGGACCTCCTAGTTCCAACCTCCCTGCCATGGGCAGGGACATCCTACCCTAGAGCAGGCTGGACAGAGCCTCATCCAGCTTGGCCTTAAACACCTCCAGGGATGGGGCCTCAACCACCTCCTTAGGCAATCCACTCCAGGCTCTCACCACGCTCATGCTGAAGAGCTTCCTCCTCACTTCTAGTCTGAACCTACCCACCTCCAGCTTTGCTCCATTCCCCCTAGTCCTGTCACTCCCTGAGAGCTTAAAAAGTCCCTCCCCAGCTGTTTTTTAGGCCCCCTTCAGATACTGGAAGGCCACAAGAAGGTCACCTCAGAGCCTCCTCTTCTGCAGATTGAACAGCTCCAACCCTTTCAGTCTATCCTCATGCTCCAGCCCTCTGATCATCCTCGTGGCCCTTCTCTGGATATGCTCCAGCATGTCCACATCCCCCTCGTAATAGGGGCTGACTAAAGATACAATTCTTCATTTGCAGTAGTTATCTTGTTTTACCAGCAACTATTTTTAAGCAATCCTACAACAAAATATATACACTTGCAGATTCTGTTCCTGTATTTTAACTTTCAGTCAAATAAGACTCTGAATTTATGAGTACCACGATCTGTGCATGTGCTGCATGGGGACCTCTGAGGTTGATGTCAGGAAGCCCATTGGCTAAAATGGAAATTCCCCAAAGCACAGCCAACATCTTTGCTCTTCCTGCACTTTCTCTGAGCGTGCATGCGGCATGCAAAAGCCCTACACAGAGCGACACTGCGGCTGAGAAACGCCAGATTAGCCTTCTGTTTTGCTACAACATTGGAGCTGAGGGAAGAGATCCTAAAATACCTCCCAAAAGAAGAAGCTGCTTTGCTCCAGTTAGCAGTGACCAAGTTGCAGCCATACATTTTGCCGATGCAGAGCAGAACAAAGCAATTACAAACTATGGAAGAAACCCACTTGCAGGTGGGCCCTCGACCTACACCCAGGCTGCAGAGCTGGCACAAGAGAGGGGTCAGCTGAAGCATGGCAAACATGACAGACAGCTGTGCCTTCCTTCTGCTTCTTCAGCTGGCCCACCTCACATAACCAGAGGAGCACCAGTACAAAAATGCAACTGTCCAGGCTGCATTAGCCTGGTAGCACAGAGGAGACAGCTTCTGGCTCTGCTTACAGAGAACCCCCCAAATAGAGTTACAAGAAAAGCAATGGAAGAAGAAGAGCAGCCAGCAATGTCTGAACTGTAAGCTCCACTGCAGAAAGTGTTTCAGTTCCCACATAACGTGGTGCTGTTCACAGATTTCAGCTTATATTGGCTTTTCCATGTATCTATTTTTATTCCCAAAGCATTCCCCATTGCTGTATGATAAAAGACAGACCGGACAGCACGGATGCTCACAGATATGTGAGCACATTCACACGCTGGTTTTAGTCTTCCTAACTGTTCCACCTTGCTAATGCAACCTGTGCTATGACAGCCAGCTGGCACATCGCCTCTCTCACACCACCAGCTGCAAGGGTTGTCTTTGTGGCAAGTTTTCAAGTCAGAGTCTTGCTGAAACAGGAGGGCATTTGACAACTGTGGGGAACCTGGGACAGATGGAAGGAAAGAATATGAATCGTGTGCCTGACAAAATAAAAACCACAAAAATCCAAACATAACAGTAAGTGAAAAAAAAAAAAAAAAAGGAATAAAAGAACATGTTCTGGCCTCTTAGACTGAAGGACTGAAATGCTTCTTCCCCAGTGCTGGCACCTAGCACATGAAGGTATTGCAGGAATAAAGCTGAGGCAAACTCTCTCTGCCACCTCCTTCCTACGTGCGTATTTCAGAGCTTAAAATTACAGCACTAGGGCCAGCAAGGAATCGTTTCCCATACTGCCATGTGCTGCCACAAAGCATTCCCAAAGCTCTGAAGTTTCTCTTACTTATGCCAGGACCAGCACAGTACTCATGCCTACTGCACACCAGCTAACACTTGGATGTAGGATACCTGCACAAAGCCTAGAGGTCTGGAAAGAGAGAGCCCAGAGGTATTCAGACAGAAGCTCTCCTCCAGACTCTAAGGGGATCATACATAGGCAGACTTGAGCAAGCACAACTCTTCCAAGTGTGTACATATAGCATAGGAACTCAAGCTATATCCAGAGTCATGGAAAGAAAGTCGCAGAGCCGCATGCATGCAGACCTGCCCTCTGCCTTGCACAGAGGCATTGCAATCGAAGCACAACCTCTCACCCCACAGCTTCCTGCTGCACTTCAAAGCAACAGCTCCCACCTTCCCTGCTTAATGTTTCCTGATAGTTTCAATGCCCTGCATGTTTCCACCACCTTGCGTCTTTACAGCCTTATATTCCCTGTCCCTCATTATCCTTCACCCTTAACTGCTCCTACAGAGAAGATAACCCCACTAACATCAACAGCTACTTGAATGGAAGGAGAGCATTTGGGTGTTAGAGCTCAATCCTCTCCACTTGCCCTCCTCTTCTCACAACAGGCAGGCAATGGAAGCAGAAAGCAGAACCCTTCCCAGCACCAAGCCCTCCCACCAGAAAACCTTTGGTCTGGAGTGATGCTCTCCATGCAAACAGGAAAAGCTTTTCCTGCAACAACCCAAGACAGCAAGGAAATTCTCCAGAGCTGCCAGAAACAACCTGTTATAAACAGCCATCTAAGTTACAAGATACGGACTCTTCACAGCACGGTTAATAACTAACACCCCACGATCCTTCTATGTATGCAAGTGTAAATTCAGTGACGGTTCTACCTACCTGCCAGGGGACACAGTTAAAAATGAAGTGTCAGGAAAACAGTACTTTTTAATTACATAACAAATGACAATTAAAAAAATTAAATAAAAAACGAGGAGCTTGCTGCAGTCTCCCAGATCCAGAAGTAAAAAGCCTTTTCTAGGACAACAAAACTAAACACACAGAAAAAAAAACCCACATTATTTTATAAGGGGAAAAAAACCCAGGATTTTATCCAGGCATTATTAAGCAGGTATTCACAAAGCAGAGACCGGGATGGAAAGACAGAATGTGCATGTGAGAGTGCATTTATAATCCAGTTTACAGTAACATCCTAAGGCCCCGAGATCAGGATCCTGTTGTGCCAAGCACTGTACAGGCACACTCTGAGGAACAAGCACTGCCACTGTAACCAAGGGAAGTGGCACTGGCACAGAAAAGAGCCACCTGAAACACTGGAGCCCTAACGGTTCCCCCCTTCCCTTCCTTTTCAGGAAAGCATTCCCACCATCCAGTCACCATACAGATGCCCCCACAAAATGCTTCACATAAGGGGGCAGCTGTCCTCGACAAACACTGCCTAAAAAGCATCTCGCTGCCAGTATCTAATGGCTTTCAGATTGTTCTCTTGGACGTGTCTCTGCCACTTTATTCTTCTGCTGCGGCTTAAGACTGACCCCTTCCCCTCGCCCCTGCCATTTCCAAGAGCAGTCTGACAGCAGAACAGGTACCAGAGGCTCGAGTGTTTAACAGGGATGAACATTAAAGTTGCATTCGCTAGTGCACGGAGCTCTCCAGCAAAGAACATCCCGGTTTGCCTGGCCCAAGGAGGGAACGCAAGCCAACCGCTCCGCATTTCGGATACCGGAGGCACGGGCAGGGCGGCTGCGGAACGGAGGGGACACGCATCCGCGGACCTGCGGCTCAGCTCGGAGTCGCCTGTCTTCTATACCGAAGGATGAGCGGAACGTCCCCCCGGCTCCGGCAACAGCACAGGCGCTTCCGCCCTCGCTCGCCGCCTCCGCCCCTTGCTCCCGTTAACCCTGGCCCGGTGGGGCTGGACGCAGCCGAGGTCGTTCGCTCTCACCGTGCAAAGGCGTCTCCGGCCGGGAGCCGCCGGGTGCTGCCGCCGCGAAGGGCCCTCGGGCTTCTCCTCAGCGCTTCTTTTTTTCTCTCCCCGCCGGCTAAGGAGCGGGGACCGCTGCCGGCTGCGCAGCGCTGCCGCTTGACTCAGCCCCCGCACCGCTGAGCCTGGAAACAGCCTCCTCCGCCACAAACTTTCCCTCCGAGCGCGGACAAAGTTGATGGCTGGGGCGAACCGAATCTCCCCGCCAACGGCCCCGGGGCCGCGCCTCCCTCCCGCCGCCCCCGCCCACAGAAACACGCGTGTACCCCTGCCTCCGCGCACGCCGGGGCTTACCTGAGGACGCGGAAGGGCCACACAGCCATGCGCCGCGCTCTCCGCCTCTTCTTCCTCCTCCGCGCTCCGCGCTCCGCCCCGCACTCGCCGGCCGCCCCTTTCCCCGCCGAGCGCTCTCCGTACGCGCACCCGAGGGGGGTTCCCCCGCCCCCGGCTGCAGCGCGGCCCCGACCCCGCACACGGGAGCGGTCGTCACTGCGGGGAACCGGCAGCGGCCGGGTCGGGGGAGCCCGAGCGGAGGGGCGGTGAATAAGCACAGGCGGGCTGATTCCGCTGCCGCCGTGTTCCCCGTCAGTTCGCGGGGTGCTGTCGGCAGGAGGAGCCGGGTTACGCGGCCTGCGCGGGCCACGGCTCCCTCTCCTGGCCTTGGCTGCGCCGCCGGCTCGCAGCTGCCCGCGGTGCGGGGCTGCCTCGAGTGAAGGTTGGCCGAGTGGCCGACACAGAGGCGAAGAGTGCGTTGGGTTGGAAGGGACCTGTTAAAGGTCATCTAGGGCAACCGCCCTGTAATAAGTAGGGACATCGTCAGCCTGGGCAAGTTACTTGGAGCGTTGTCGAGCCTGACTTGGGATATTTCAGCGGCTGGGGCATCTACCACCTTTCTGGGCAACCTGGGCCAGTTTCTCATCACCCTCATTGTAAAAATGTTGTTCTTTAAATCCAGTCTGAATCTTCCCTCTTCAAGTTTAAAGCCATCACCCCTTGTCCTGTTGCAAAAGATCCTTTCTTGTAAGCCCTCTTTAAGTATCGAAAGGCTGCAATAAAGTCTCCCTGGACCCGGAGGTGGTGGAGTCGCCGTCCCTGGGGCACTTCAAGGCAGGGTTGGACGTAGCACTTGGTGCCATGGTCTAGCCTTGAGCTCTGTGGTGAGGGGTTGGACTTGATGACCTGTGAGGTCTCTTCCAACCCTGATGATACTGTGATACTGTGATACTGTGATACTGTGATACTGTGACCCTTCTCTTCTGCTGAACGACTCCAGTTCTCTCAGCCTGTCTCCATAAACAAGCTCTTCCAGCTCTCTGATCGCTTTTGCGGCCTCTGTTCCTGCTCTGCCTCATGCTGAGCCCTCCAGAGCTGGACACAGCACTGCAGGTGAGCTCTGATTAGAGCAGGGCAGTGGGGGAGCCTTTGGCACCAAGCCTGTTCAGTGAAGTGGGCTGATATGTACAGCAAGTGCAGGGCACTTGCACCCCAGGAATGCAGAGTTTCTCCTTGTTTCTTCCCTGATGCACTTGGGGGGAAAGGGCTCAGTGACGAGAGCCATGGCACTTCACAGCACCCTGCCAGCTTCTGCAGAGTATGGCCAGCAATAAGTGCAGGACTGCAGGGCAGTGCCCCACTCATGGAGGAAAGTTCTCTCTCCTTTCAGATTGTCCAGGAAACTCTTCCCTCCTGGCAGGTGAGTGACCTGGCCTTGTTTGAGCTTGTGTCACCTCTTGGCAGCCTAATAGCAAAGTCTGGACTCAAAGCCGTTAGTGCAAAGGAAACTCCCATCATTTTGAAGTGCTGCAGCACTTCTTAGCACTGTTTGCTACAATGCCTGGACTGAGTTCAAGTATTTCAGTTGTTATTCCTGGGAGGTGGCTCCAGGATATCTAGGAGACAGAATTTCTCCCTACTCCATGAAGCTTCTCTGCAACAAAACTGCCCTGGAGAACAGGGCCTGGTCAGGGCACTGCAATGATTCACAGCCACTCTCTGCAAGGACACATGAGGCACCACTGCACAAATACTGCTGCTGTGAAAGGAGATGCTTGCCCTCATCAGTTCACTCCAGCTCATCAAGGTGGGCACATCTGAAGTTCTTTCTCATCCTGAGGAAGAGAGGCTGTGGCCTGGCAGTGCCAGAAGTTGTGAAGGAGCTGGCATGGGAAACCAGTGCTGAACCTGCTGCTCCAGCAGGAATATTTCTTCCCCTTGCATCTCTCCTCTTCCCAGGGCTCTGGCACAGCAAAATTAAGCAGAAAGTTTGCTATCTCAGCAGCTTTCGTGTTCTGGTGGTGAATGCCCTTGAAAATCTGCCTGCTTGGCATGCGCTTAGAGTCAGCTCTACTCAAGCCATCTCAAAGCAAATCCATCCAAGTATTAGAGTAACCTAAGGCAGAGCTCTGTGTATACAAATTTCCCCCACTGTTAGGGCAGATGAGTCCACATTTTGCACCATGCTACCAGTACAGCTCCTGGATCCAAACTATCTTGTCTGTAACTACATCAGGTGTTCATAAACTTGGCTGCATTACCGAATGCAGGCAAAACTGTGTTCAGGCAAGGAGCATTTTAGGAGCTGTACTTTCCAACATGCTATGAAATGTGCTTGAAAGCTTTGGTTGAAACACTTCTGTCCACTTCTCTCCGAGAAGATGGAATAAGAAAAGGGTGGCATCTATTAGTTGTGATATTTGATGTGATTAATGATGATAATAATAATAATAGTAATAATAATAATAATGATAATCATTCCTTGTTCTATGAAATATCTGCCATCCACAAATACAGGTCTGAGATAGGACATGTTAGGACATTCTTGTTTGGGAGGATCCAGGCACTCTTGCAATACTGGTAAGGCAGGTTAAGAGTCATTGACACATACACCCTGGGAAGTTCATACTGTTCCAAAATCGTAGCCTGCTGGTGCAAATTAGAGTCTTTAGGGCAGTGTCATTAATTTTCTCTGATTTGGACAGCAAGCCAGAATTCAACTTTAGACCTCATTGAATTAAGGTTCAAGACCCAGTTTCCAGAGATTGTTTTAAGGTTACAGGTGATAGCAAAGCCCCAAAGCACAGCTACTGATTGTGTTTTCTTGGGAAAGGTTTCAAACTCTTTTTGCTTGTAGATGGAAAGAATCAGCAATTCCCTACCGTAAAATAAGGCTAATATTGCTCACTTGGGCTCAGTGCTGTCATAAGGATTATTTTTGTATAGCTATTTTTTACTCCCATCCTCTCTCCACGCTTGCACATGCTATTTTTGTGCAGGTTAAAATTCAACACAGTTACACCCTAGAGTGAATTATACTACAGCTTGAAGAGCAATTCAGTAAAAAAAAAAAAAAAAAAAAAAAAAAAAAAAAAAAAAAAACAGTTTTTAAGTGAAAAAAAAAAAAAAGGCAGCTTTGTGCAACAATTTTTGGGCAGGGAGCAAAAAGCAGCACTACTAAGTGAAACCACGGGGGGGATGTAAATAGCAGAGGAACTTGTTGGTGTTTAGCCAGGGCGCTGGAGCTGCTGGCTTTGTGACTGCTGCAAAAATATTCCACAGATGTTTGGTAACAAGTGGGCAAAGGTCTTGGTTTGCTGCTGTTCTCTTGCCATTAGGCAGTTCAGAGCTAGAAGCACAGGAGGAGCCTGGATCATACAGCCCAGTTCTCTGCCATGTCAGCTACAGTGTCGTTTTATGAGCCTTTTCATGAAAGGGCCACGTTCCAACTTGAAACAAATTTATGTTTTCTGGCCATTACTCTTTCTGGGAGATTCTCCCAGGTGGTAAATCTTCGGATGATCAGGAACTTTTGTGTCATTTCTATCACCAGTTTATTCCCACATATTCTGGCACTGGCAACAGTTTTCATTCCAGTAGCTGTTTTGCTCACTGCTCCTTACTTAGGTAAGTTGTGCCGGGGGAGGTCTAGGCTGGATGTTAGGAGGAAGTTCTTCACAGAAAGAGTGATTGGCATTGGAATGGGCTGCCCGGGGAGGTGGTGGAGTCACCATCCCTGGAGGTGTTGAAGCAAAGCCTGGATAAGCCACTTAGTGCCATGGTCTAGTTGACTGGATAGGGCTGGATGCCTGGTTGGACTGGCTGATCTTGGAGGTCTCTTCCAACCTGGTTGATTCTATGATTCTATGATTTTTATGGAGATGGTTCTTGCCTCATTTCCCCCCTTGAGCTACATGGGACTTGCTTTTCAATCTTCCTTTCTAAATGACTGTCAATTCACCTCAGATCTTTTCCATTTTTCTTCTCTGATTTCAATTAATCTTAAAGTCCATATGGATGACCAAAAGTAGTTAAAGTATTAAATGAGAGGAGGTCTCATTGATGCCTCATACAATGACATTAGAGTCCTCATTTCTCATAGAAGTATCTCACCTGCTAATCCCAAGATTGCATTTCTGTTTATGCCAATAAGATAAAGTGACAACCTCATATATCTCTTTTATTTTTGCTCACAGTGCTAAGTTCCCAGGCTGAATCAGAAACTTGTTACTATCCCCTTGTCAGTTCCAAATTCTTTTGTATTTGTTCCAACCCTCATCCTGGATACAGTTTTCTGATCTGCTTGTTCTTACCCAGCATTTCTGATACTGGGAGATCAAGGTAGTTTCATAACCTCTACAAGACATATTCCTGCTTGTTACTTTACTCACACCCACCTAACCCATTTTTCCTCCTTCCTAGTTCAGGAAACAAGCCCTAGACTGCATATAATTATAGTCTGCATAGTTAAAAATGAACGTGCCTTCTGTGTTTTACACCTACATTTTAACTGGCATTGAGAAGAGCATGCCTGATAACCCAAGCTACAGGACACAGAAGAAGCAGGAGAATGACAGATATTTCTGACATAGCAGCACATGAACCTCCCATCTGCTTCTATCAAGAAGCTAAGGTTACCCACATATGGGTGTAAGGGCTGAATATTTTCTTCTGAGACCATTCTCCAGCAATAAACCTGTAGCTGGCTGTGCAGGCACACACAGCTTTCAGACAGGTGTGCACTGCTCATTCACCAAAATGCACAAGGAATTGCAATTGTATGTGTTAGGTGAGCTCGAGTACCACAGGTGGTGTATTCTTTGCTCTACTATGTCCAAACTAGATCTTAAATCACCCCACTCTCTGGTGAGGCATGTTGTGTGAACCTCTTTAAAACCCCTGCACAGTGAGGAGGGATTGAAAGCACAGGTTCATTATGAGTTCATCTGCATTTATTCTTGAGGATGTAGCAAATAGCTGTTGTCCGTGTTCATGTGCTAAATATCATCAGTGTCTCTCCCTCTCTGTTACCCTGGTAGTAAGACTGCTAATGCAAATGGTTCTCAAATGGAAACTTGACCTTATATGACTTGCACCTAAGTCCATTCAAATCTCTGTCACAAATGTCTTGATACAGCCTAAGGCTGGGAATATTTTCCAGGCCTATGAGTCTGTTTCATAAAAGCTGAAACTGTTTCAAGTCAGTGATGGAGAGGAAGATCTTCTCACCCTGCTTAAGGCTTCAACTTTGGGCAGGTATCTCCCCAACAAGTGCACACATTGGACATGATGTCTGAACATCCTTCTGCACAGCACATTCAGACAGGCTGAATTTGTACAAATTGCCTGACCAGGGAGTTAGCAGGGCTGCTTACACTGGGTTAGTACTTCAGTTGGGCAAGACCAGCATCTGTCTCAAACAGCCTTCAAAGAAAGAATTTAGCCTGTGTATGAATTAGCTGCATCTTACCTCACTTGCTCACTGATGTCAGTGAGAAGTGGCAAGCTGTGAGCAAACTGAGAAAGCTACATAGTCTGGATACAGCCATGGTCATCTAGGCAATTCCCTGCTGCTAGCTATTTCTATAGGGACTGTATTTCTTCTCTGGAACTCCTTTCAGACACCTTGTTTCCCTGACTGATAGTCTGCTGACACCACTGCAAAAGAGGAAATGCACTGAAGTAACACTTTTTGCTGGGTAAATGAAGCCAATTAAAAGACGTTAAGAAAGCAGGAAAAGTCTTAATATGTCATGTTCTAACCTTACCTAACTGTAAAGGCTTGTCTAGCCCTGGCTTAGGTTTATATGGATGCTTTGATGCTTTAATAGTTTTTCAAGAGGGTTTTTGGTTTGTTTTTTTCTGATCAAAATGCAACTTTTCTGATAACTGCCTGGTAGTGAACTGCAAAGGCTGTGGAAGAAAGGGAACATATGTCAGGTGAATGGGAAAAAAAATCCCTTAGCACATTCCAAAAGCTTATTATAATAATCAATAATGGATTACTTTTCCTACTAAAGATGGAAGATCATTCTCCAGAATGGCCTTTTAAATCTTTGATTTCACTTCAGGAGTGATGAAGCAACATTAACCTTTAGAATCTTGGTTTATCTGTGCATAATTTAAGGATTTCTGAAGGAAAACAATCCTTTTGTGTAATTCTTAGAAAGGTTGCACAAGCAACAGAAGATTTCAGAAGCAAACTCAGTCTGAGGGAAACCTTGCACAGTCCCTGGCGAGGGCAGCTGCAGGTTATCAAGGCCTTGACGTAGGGAGATGCTGTTACTTGCCAGGGAATCCTCTGTAGCAGGCTGGCGTGTTTGAACCAGAGGACAGGACCTTCTGCTCCTGTTAATCATCACTGTGCTGATGGAGCTGTAGCAGCTCATGCTGGTGTAGGCTTTTGGCAATGTTGAGCCCTGTGGTTAGGCAGAATACCCATCCACACATACAGTGATTCCTGGCATCCTTGCAGCTCATTTCCATGTTAGTGTGTTTTGAGGCATTTGAAAGTTCCCTTTTCTTAATAGCTGCTATCCATCATTCTAAAAATGGGCATAACAGATAAAGCAAAATGGCTAGTTGTGTTCTGACTTCACTGACCTTACTGGATTTACATTAAAGAAAACTTTAGAGTAATAAATTTGCATTTGCACAGTTACAAGGAGTGTGCTGTATTTCCTTCCACCCTGACTGATATTGATTTCCTGGGTGCTGGATCAGCACAATGCAGCCCTGAGCAGCTGCAGGTTGACCAGGTCTTGTGGCAGGAGTAGGGGGATATGTCGTCCCTGGTGGCACTGTGCCACAGCTGTGGTGCTGCCTGGAGGTGAGTGTCTTCTGATAAAGGCCAACCTCACCCCTTTGTTGTTGCCTCCTGAAGCAGCAAGGTGGAAAGTGTCTGGAGCTGCCTCCTGACAGATGCAGGAAGGATGGAAATAGCCTACAGGATTGATCCATTTTTAAATGGAAATCCAGCAACAGAACAAGGGGACACAGTCTCAAGTTGTGCCAGGGAAGTATAAGCTGAATGTTAGGAGGAAGTTCTTCACAGAGTGACTGGCATTGGAATGGGCTGCCCAGGGAGGTGGTGGAGTCACCGTTCCTGGAGGTGTTCAAGAAAAGCCTGGATGAGGCACTTAGTGCCATGGTCTGGTTGACTGGCTAGGGCTGGGTGCTAGGTTGGACTGGCTGATCTTGGAGGTCTCTTCCAACCTGCTCAATTCTATGATTCTATGATTGTAAATGTCATCCTGAGCTCTGTGAAAGCAGAAGGTAAAACTCAGGGCTGCTCCTGATAACTTCTAGTCCTAGATTTCTGCATCTATCTTCAAGGGAAAATCAGAAGCCCTTAAGACTAATTTTTCTTTCCTGTAGCAGGAAGCAAGATTGAGCAAAAAATTGCAAAGGTGCAGTAAATGTTATTAGCCTCCTAGCACATAACAAGCTTAGACAAAGTTTTTTGAAGGGTGAGTGAGCCACAGGAATATTGTGGCTCATTAATTGTGGCTCGTATTCAGAGAACATCTGTAAAGATCAGCAGAGGAAGTATTCAATTTGTATGAAGAATGCTGAAAGGGTGTGTGGGTACAACAACCTACAGCTCTCAGAGGAATGTGGGCACCTTGAGGAAAACACTGTGGTTAGGGCAGTTAATTTGACTGTGCTATGTAATTTGACCAAAAAAGACTGAATTAAGTCAACAGAAACTGGATAGTTGTATAGACAGCCTGAAGAAACAAATCACACTTAGGGGAAACTGGGGTTTTTTTTGGAAGCAGATCACCCACCTGCCTCTTCCTTAGAAAATGAGAGATCTTAAAGATCACTGAAGAGGAGGGAATCAGGAGCAACACATTTGTTAGCAAGTCATAAATTTGCAGGGAGAAAGCGAGGGGAGCAGAAAAAGAATGAACTCGAATTTCACGAGGGCGAGAGGCACCCTCGAACCCCAGCAGTTGCTCGGCTTATGGCAGAGAGCCATCAGCTGGGAGATGCAAAGTCTCAAAGCATCAGCTGACAATGAAGTTCACAAGTCCTTAACCAGCAATGGAAAGATCTGCTTGACAGGCTGCAAGTTAAACGACTTCCCAGGTTTAACAGTTCTCATAATATGCCAGAGAAACTTCTGAAGAGAGGAATTGGCCACCAAGAAAGGACCAATAAGCCCCATGATGGCTCTTGGGAACTTCTATTAACTTTTCAGTTACATTTCTCTCTATTATTATTTCTTTATGTATAGCATGGATGAAAGACCTTGGGTGAAACAAAGCCCTCTGCCCATCCTCAGAAGGCTGAAGTCAGGGAATGTTTCAGAGCAAGGTTACTCCTGCTGGTAAACATAAAATCTAACCTAAAGCAAAAGATTTCCTTTCATGTTTGAACCACTCCAGAAAAAAACCAAACCAAACATTTAAAATACTTTAAATTAGCATTTTTTTTCCCTTTAAGATTCAATTTCTATTTCAAGCACACTAAAATTCTCCCCTCCACTCATTTTTTAGGCAGAACTCTTCACTGAATTCTTCTTCAGTTTATAAATAGTTTTGGTCCCTCTAAACCATCATTTTTATGACTTTCAGATTTCTGGGGAAAAAAGTCACTGCTATCATTAGTCACCTACTGTCTTCAAAGTATCACCAAAAGTATTGTCAAACAACTCCTGTTCCAGTATTACTGGGAGAGCACCCTATAAAATGGATGGTTTTTACTTTGAGCAGTCACTTCAGGCAGGTTTCTCAACCCACAGTTGTGCAATCAGTCAGCAAATTATTTCAAGATTGAAAGTCCTCTTAGAGAAATTTCCAGTTTGTTCTCACAGGGCTGTGTGCTCTCAGCCACTTCTCTCTGAGCTTAGCCCAAGTCCCCAATGATGACACCTATCCACTGGACAGGGGATATGTGTGAGATCCCACCCTAATGGGATCCAAGTCAGGAGAAACTCATGTACCTGGTGCTACATTATAATGGGGAATTGAATGTTTCTGACACATGTGCAGGTTCACGGAATCATAGAATCAACCAGGTTGGAAGAGACCTCCAAGAGCATCCAGTCCAACCTAGCACCCAGCCCTAGCCAGTCAACTAGACCATGGCACTAAGTGCCTCATCCAGGCTTTGCTTGAGCACCTCCAGGGACGGTGCCTCCACCACCTCCCTGGGCAGACCATTCCAATGCCAATCACTTTCTCTGTGAAGAACTTCCTCCAAACTTCCATCCTGTACTTTCCCCAGCACAACTTGAACTGTGTCCCCTTGTTCTGTTGCTGCTTGCCTGGGAGAAGAGGCCAACCCCCACTTAGCTACAACCTCCCTTCAGGTAGTTGTAGACAGCAATGAGGTCACTCCTGAGCATCCTCTTCTGCAGGCTGCACACCCCCAGCTCCCTCAGCCTCTCCTCATAGGGTTTGTGTTCCAGGCCCCTCACCAGCTTTGTTGCCCTTCTCTGGACACCTTCCAGCACCTCAACATCTCTCTTGAATTGAGGGGCCCAGAACTGGACTCATGGGGAGGCAGCTGTTTGGCTGAGAGTAGGACTCCCTATCAGTTTTCAGAAGTATTTGTGCACAATGTGTGTCTGGTGCCTCCCCTTAGCTCCACTTTCCAACTCATTCCACACCCTGAGAGGTAATTACAACCTATGTCATCTGTACTCTGGTCAGGCTCAGAGTACAATTATTAGCCCATGCAAGATCTAAATAAAACTTCTCCCTTGCAATGCATGATATCAAAAAAAGGTAACAGAAAACAAATGCCTCCTAGCAAGCCAGTTTATTTAACTTGTAACCTGGGCTTGCTCATGAGGATAAATGTGGGGCTGCAACTCTTCCCTTCCCCATGAACGTTCTGCTCTGCTGGTGAAAAGAGATTTTCTTAAGCTTCTTATCCAGTGAAATCACCTAACCTATCATTTTCAGGCATGGAATTTTTCTGCTCACACATGCTGTCAGTTGTTCTGTGGGGTTATTTCTCATGCAAACCAAAATAGTTCCTGATTTCAAATGTTCCTCAACCTGACTGTTCACATGATAAATGACATAATGGAGTCACATTCGTTAGCAGCAGAAACAAACTCCAAAACAGAACCAGACACTTACTAAACAAACATTCTGTAATTATCTTTCTTTTTTTTTTTTCTCCCTGACCATCTGAAAGATGAAGAAAGCAGCAATGTGTGGAGCTTGTGATTAGAGCTGGTCATTTATACAAGATGAAGTACCAGATTCGAGTGTATTTCATCAATCAGAATGGGGAGGGAGCTGGTCTCAGCTGATGGGATCTATACTGTGGTGGATGTTGATTGTTTTCCCAGTCTAGACTCCCACTGACTTCCCTTTTTCTACTTTTAATCTACCTCCTGCATCTCTTCAGGCAGCCTTCTCGGGCTTATTTTCTTCTCTCTTCCATAAATAATTAATTCCATTGCTCTTTTTGGGCCTGCCCTCAACCTTCAGCCATTACCAGCACTATTGTCTTGATGTCAATCTTAGGGCATGTCATAGTATTTATTACTTTCTGCACATTTGAATACTAAATGTAGGTATTCACAAGTAGGCATGTCCTCATAAGAACAACAAGAGTCTTTTACAGACCTTTGTTAGTCCTTCTTTGGAGCTTATTAGTTCATTATATGGCAACATAATAGTCTGATTCTGAAGCACACCATTATTTCAATTACAGAATGATTGCAATTAGACTCACTGCTCATTAGAATTTCATCACTTACTCTACAGATGGGAACCTGTGTAAATCTTAATTAAAAGAAAAAAAACTCTGCTTGTTGTTTAAACATGAATTTAACCTTAAATGCTATCCTACAAATTAAGGACCAGCTTAAGTGTTCCTTTGTGCATAGTGAGGCCAACACTTAGGATTACTTGGCCAAGCCAAGCAAAAATGTTTCAGATGTTCAAGGCAAGGCAGCTCAGAGATGTTGTGTCCACTTGCAAATGAATTCATGTGGTTTGAAATCAGAGTGACTCTGGGCTGACATCTCTGCTCTGTGTATCTCAGATCCAGTCCCAAAGGGCCACAGGAATGTTGGCTGTGGAGATCTTTGTTGACGATGCAGCACAGGAGTGCATCACAGGGAAGGCTCGGAGCAGTCTGTATGATGCGCTGGGGATGGAGCAGTGGCAGTTTCCCTTCTGCAGGTGAGTAAAATCAGGTCCTAACTGGTGGGAGGGTGTCAGAATTTAGTTTCTTAATATGCAAGCATTTAATTTGTTGAATGAAAAGTCAGTTTCTGCCAATGTGAAGCAGAACTTGTCACTTGTAAGTATCCCGAAGGAAAGAGTCTGGAGTTTAAGAACTATTTGTTCAAAATAGTTGGCCTCTATTTACAGTGAGGCACAGCCAACAACTCAACATCTGCAATGCAGGGTGAGGTTCTGTCATTTCTGAAAGTATTTATGACAGATGCTATGGTTGGTTTAACTCCTGATGACCCCTGACAAGAGAGCATTTGGCACTGTGAAGTTTTTTCAGTTCTTTGGAATGGGGTCTCTGGGACAACCATCATGCACATCCTTCCTAGAAGTGGCTTGTTCTGGACAGTGAAAAGCCAAGCCAGATGGATTGCTAGAGACTTGCCTAAAGCAGTAGTATGAGCACTCAGTGCAGCAGAGCTAGGGAATCCTGCAGGCCTCCTCACCTACCTTCAAAGGAAAGGAGCTGTTGAAAATCCCCAGGGAGCAGCTTTCCCTTTCTCTTTCCTGCTGCAGCCAGGTGCATTTGTACTTCTAAAAGCAGCTGGGTGAGTCCTTTGAATTTCAGTCATATATCCACAGGGCATGAGCTTTTGTTATTGCTGGTGGCTTCTGTCATCTCTGCCTGAAACATGTCTCCAGACACACGGTACATAAAATTTGGTGGCAGTATGGATAAAATCACCTACTGCTGGTTTCTGTAACAAAATCAGGAACAGCTCAACCTTGCATTCAACACAAGAAAGATGGTTTCATATGCAAAGCAATCATTCACAAGGCATCTGCTTTCCTCTTCCCATTAACCTTTAAGATTAGTCAAGAGAAATGTGGAAGATCAGTCCCTCTCCTCCTCCCATCATTGTTCTTTGGAATGGAGTCTGGGGCTTTGCTTGGTAGAGCTCTGTCAGGCAAGGACAGCTCTATCTTGTGTTGCTTTGTAATAAGGAGTGGATTAAGGGTACAAGCACAGCTACTTCATCACCGTGACCTAATGGCATTCAGGAAGTACAAGTGCGTTGAACTGCTTTGGTTCCAAGAACAGGGGAAGGAATGATTGATTAAATCTTTAGTGTTTAAGATTAGAGATAAAGTTAAGGAGATGCTGCAGAAGGCCAGGAAACCTGCCTTGATTGAAAGGCCTGGAGCACAGCCCTGTGAGGAGAGGCTGAGGGAGCTGGGGGTGTGCAGCCTGCAGAAGAGGAGGCTCAGGGCAGATCTCATTGCTGTCTACAACTACCTGAAGGGAGGTTGTAGCCAGGTGGGGGTTGGTCTCTTCTCCCAGGCAACCAGCAATAGAACAAGGGGACAGAGTCTCAAGTTGTGCAGAGGGAAATATAGGCTGGATGTTAGGAGGAAGTTGTTGGCAGAGAGAGTGATTGGTATTGGAATGGGCTGCCCAGGGAGGTGGTGGAGTCACTGTTCAAGCAAAGCCTGGATGGGGCACTTAGTGCCATGGTCTAGTTGACTGGCTAGGGCTGGGTGCTAGGTTGAACTGGATGCTCTTGGAGGTCTCTTCCAACCTGCTTGATTCTATGATTCTATGATCTCAAATCACTCCAAGTGTTCAATTTCTTCCTCCCAATTCCCAGGGAGAACATTTCGTTTTAAAATAACATTTGAACAAACCAACAAACCCCAAACCAACAAAACCTGAATGGGCTGCCCGGGGAGGTGGTGGAGTCGCCGTCCCTGGGGCAGTTCAAGGCAAGGTTGGACATGGCACTTGGTGCCATGGTCTGGCCTTGAGCTCTGTGGTAAAGGGTTGGACTTGATGATCTGTGAGGTCTCTTCCAACCCTGATGATACTGTGATACTGTGATACTGTGATATCACCAAACTCATTCTGCTAGTAGACATTATTGTTGCACGCAGTAGACTGATTGTTTTATGCACAGCAGATTACACAATACCAGATCACAGATTATTGCTCAAGGATTTGGGTCTTGTGGTTTGAAGATGAAACACACAAGTGGAAGTGCTGAGGCAGAAGTGGAACTGCCTGTGTGCAGCATTGCTGGTGGTGAGAGCAGGGAAGTCACGAACAAGCTCATGGCTCATGGCCCGTCTAGCCACTTGTCAGACACACAAACATGTCTGGGAGAACTGGGTTTTTTTTTTTTGCTATGAAGTTGAAACAAAAAAGTGGAAGCTTTGGTCTAAGCCCACTTCCAATCAAATTTGGGGAGTTTTGCCTATTTTTTGGTGAGTAGCCTTTAACCCCTGTTTTGTACCAATCCGCTCCCAGGGCAACCCAGTTGATTAGAAGCCTTATGCCAAGGTTGAATTGCTCAGGTCTCAAGAGCAGTGTTCTGAAGTTAAAACTTACCACACTACAAATATAAAGACCAATTGGCTTTTTCCCTCCCCCAGTTCTTTCTTCCCCAATTTCCTTGCTTTTTGAAAATATCTCTTTTGTTCTTTCTTTTTTTTAGACAAAATTATTGAGTGTGGCCCACATTAATTTGCTGGGGGAGGTTTGTTGAGAGGTATTGTCTTCATAGAAAACCCAGAAGATTCTCTCTCTCTCTTCATACAAATGAATGTTTTCAGCTGTGATTTTCTAGCTCCCAAGGGAATTAATGACTAAAGAAGAGCTCTTTGTAATGCATATGTATATGTGTGTGTGTGTGTCTGCATATGGATGTTTTATTGCTTATTCATTATTTGTGCTGCAAGATCTTATTTGAGTGTGTCCAACAGATCAAGGGAGGTTCTCCTCCCCTCTACTCTGCCCTGGTGAGACCCCATCTTGAATACTGTGTTCAATTTTGGGCTCCCCAGTTGAAGAGGAACAGGGATCTAATGGAGAGGGTCCAGTGGAGGGCTACAAGGATGATTAGGGGACAGGAGGGCATGGCTTGTGAAGAGAGGCTGAGGGACCTGGGACTGCTTATTCTGGAGAAAAGAAGATTTAGAGGGAATTTGATAAATGTTTATAAGTATCTGAGAGCTGGTCAGGAGTGGGAGAACAGGCTCTGCTCACTGCTCCCTGGGATAGGACAAGGAGCAATGGGTGTAAGTTGCAGCAAAAGAGGCTCCAGCTCAACACAAGGGGGAACTTCTTTACTGGAAGGGTCCCAGAGCACTGGAACAGGCTCCACAGAGAGGTTGTGTCTTCTCTGGAGACTTTCAAGGCCTGTCTGGATGTGTTCCTCTGTGATCTGTGCTAGATAGTATTGTCCTGCTCTGGCAGGGGGATTGGACTCGATGGTCTCCTTGGGTCCCTTCCAGCCCCTAGCATCCTGTGAGCCTGGGGTTTGAAATATCAATCTTTTTCTTTGACAATTTGCTAGAAAAATTACCAACCTATCACTTCATCCTGTCCCATTCATTGACAGTTCAGCTCCTTTTTGCTGGCCCCATGGTGGGCTTCCATGCAGTCCACCCCTTTGGTGAGCTTTGCAGCTTGTGGCATGCATGGGCTGGAATTCATGGTTCCAGTCGCTGGTATATCTGAGACCTGCTGTACAACACCAGAGAAGTAATTTCATTCCTTATGTCTATTCCAGCCTTCCCTTGCAGTGAGGAGAGGCACTCAAACACATGTGGTGTGCTAGTTTGAGCCTAGCTGGGATATTTTGGTGCAAGGAATTAGATTATAGGCTGTGAAAAGGAAACAAGGGTGATGTCTATTGCACTCATAGGCTTGCTGAGATGTATAAGAACAAGAACATAAATACAGATAAGGAAGTCTCTCTCTGTCTCTTGGGGCTGCATAAACTTCTCTCTCTAACCTGCCTGACTAATCCATCTGCTTCCTAACCCCCCTGCCCAGCCCTCCAAACCACCTTGAAAGTAAGGCAAAGTCTGGGGTAAGGTAGAGGGGTGGGGAGAAGATGAAAGAGTGGTTAAGAGCCCCTCCTGGGGACTCAGGTTTCTGGGAGGGCTGTTGTGTTGCTGTATTACTTTTTAACTTGTCTATTTCTGTATATACTGTAAATATCTGCTTGTATATTGTGCTAAGCTGTAAATATTAAGCTTCATTCCATTTTTCCAGAGCTGCTGAGTCTAGTTTGGGTGATTTTCCTAAGTGTGGGGAGGCAGAGAACACCCAAATCATCTTGTGGGATGCACTCCCTGGCCCCCACAGAGGCAGACCCACTGTGTGCTGCCCTGTGGAAAGTCTCTGCCTCTCCCCAGTGAGCCAGGACCTGATATTTCATCTTCCTGCTGGCAGTGCCAGTCTTCTGAGGTAGCAAGACACAGCAGGCTCTTTTGATTAAAAATAGGTCAAGTTTTAATTGAAATGAAGATACATTTTTGGATGCACAGAAATTTGAACCAGCATTGAACTTTCCTTTCTTTGTCTCCCCTATTTGATGCTCATTATTTGAAAGATGTGCAAAATTTCAGGGTTTCTGGAGCCAGTGTTGACCCAGTAATAAAATAAGGCTCTCCACTCGACTGTAATCTCCCCCCTCCAAGAATTCCTGCAGTTTAATTCATCATTTCACACATCACTAAGTAAACATGCCCCTTCCCATCACTGGCCAGATGGAGACTTACTGCATTACTGTGTCAAGCAGAAGGATCGTGGTGTGGAATGCAATAGAGAGACACAGGCACTTTGGAGATTCTTGAGATATCTCTGCCAAGAGCCTGCAAAGCAGTTCAGTTCCAAGAATAATGAGATTAATTTGCCAGTCACTTTTATTGAAGCTTTTGTGATCTTGCTGTTGTCTCCAACAATTACAAGTTTTGACTCATCAACAGTGTTGCTGTCTCTAACAGGGAGCACTTCCATGCCTCTGTGTGCAGCGTGGTTGGAGAGGGTAGGCTTCAGCTTGAGGTAAAAGGTATTTTTCAATTACATGACCAGGTGTTAGTGTTCAGACCTATTTGATGGAAGTTTCCAATCATGGCTCCTTAGCAACTGAAGTAATGTTAAATTAAACTGAAAAATGATGTCTGGGAAAAGAAAACCCCAAAACTAGTGCTAGTTTGAAGCTAGCTAGAATGTTTTGGTGAGAAGGATCAGATCACAGGCGATGGAAGAGAAACAGTGCTGATGTCTAATTCACTCATGGGCTTGCTGAGAGGTGTAAGAACAAGAATCCAAACATAGATAAGGGAGTTGTTTTGCTTGGGAGCTCTGAGCTGCATTTCTGTCTGGTCTCCTTGCTGTCTCTCTGATGAATCCACTTTGCTTCCCAAGCCCCTGGCCAAACCTCCATTCTTCCTTGGGACTGGGGTAAGGTTGAGAGGGGTGGGAGAAGGTGAAGGGGCAGTTGGGAGCCCCTCCTGGGGACTCAGGTTTCTGGGAGGGCTGCTGTGTTTCTGTATTGCCTTTTACCTTCTATATTTCTGTCTATAACTGTAGATACTGTAAATATCTGCTTGTATATTGAGCTAAGCTGTAAATATAAGATTCATTCAAATGTCCAGACATGCCTGAGTCTAGTCTGGGTAATTTCCAAAGTGTGGGGGAGTAGGGAACACCCAAACCATCACAGAAAACAAAACCCAAAACCACAGCAGAGAGATTAATTTGTGATGCCCTTTTAGGAACGATTTACAGGATGTGATATGTGTTTGCTATCTGCCAAATGCCATTCTTCATCACCTGAGGACACAAGGTGTGCAAAACTGTTTTCTGAGGAAGTGGAAAGTTAGGAGTACAAAGCCTTCCCAGATGGTGAGAAAAGATCTACCCCTTTGGAAAAGCTTTTTCTCCACAGCCCTGGAGAGTTTTGACCATCCGAGGAGATGGTAAAGCTGTCACTGGAGTCACAGGCCAGTCACTAGGATGGAACATTATCTCCTAATGCTTGTGGCACTGACACACTCTCCAGCACTGTTTTTGCCATGTTGTTTCACTTCTCCTCATTCACAACACACTGGATGTATAAACAAAACTAAACCTCAACCTCCATACCCCAGACTCTGCTTTATCCTTCTTGCTTTGTCCTTTCTTCCTCAGTTTATTTAAAACCACAAATTGAACCTGGCATGTGGAAGATATAAAGAAGGAGCCAATTCACTTTTTTGGTGATGAGAGAGGGCCTGCTTCCTCCTCTCAGAGGGCCAGGCAGCATGTCCTTGTCTCTCTGCTGGATTGTCCTCCATGTAGGCTTTATTGTAAGGCAGCAACGAGACACACCGATGAAGGGCAGGGGTCATAGGAATGAGGTTTGGAGTGAACTTATGTGACACAGTGAGGTGATGCTGTGCCTGCCTTTCTGAGCCCACTCTTAGAAGGTGTTCAATGCTCAGACCAACACAAGGCTGCAGGTGCTTTTTCTGGGCTGAGCTGGGGTGACCTTCATGTGACACAGTGAGGTGATGCTGTTGCTGCCTTTCTGAGCCCACTCTTAGAAGGTGTTCAATGCTCAGACCAACACAAGGCTGCAGGTGCTTTTTCTGGGCTGAGCTGGGGTGAACTTCATGTGACACAGTGAGGTGATGCTGTTGCTGCCTTTCTGAGCCCACTCTTAGAAGGTGTTCAATGCTCAGACCAACACAAGGCTGCAGATGCTTTTTCTGGGCTGAGCTCCCCAACCATGTCCATCTCTTTTCTCTGGGCTATCCCGACACATGCTGCTTCCCTACCAGGACTTTCAAGTCCTTGACAGTAAAGCTGCTAGTAAAAAGCTACTTGTTTTATACCCTCCCGTTGCCTTTTCCTTTCCAGTGATTGCTTTATATTGCAGGCAGTCCTTCTGACATGTGCACTTAATCAGTTTGTGACAGGAAGATGGGTCAGTGGGCGAGCTCTGAATAAACAGCAAGAGTCCAAAATTGGAAATAGGGATTGCTTTGCTGAACACAGTTCTGCTGTGCTGTTTCCCACTGTAGCCAGAGGAAAGCAAGGGAATAATTAGGAGTTATGTTTCTCCTGCACCTCTGCTAGGGTGAATCTAGTTTGTGCATCAAAATGGAAAAGCTTTCCAAAACAAATACCTCATTGTTCTGCAAGTTCTTCTTCTCCATGGTGATGTCCAATTTCCTTTTGAATTGTGCTTGGCTCTTGTCCTCAATAATTTCCAGCAGCCTCATATTTCACAGGACATTTATATACTGGCTGTAAAGTCTTTTGATAGGCTTTAAAAGGTTGGATTAAAAGATTTGACACCCAAGAACTACCTGCCAGTTGGCTGACAGCGCCTTCCAGCTTCAATCCCTTCTGTTGGTGTTGTCAAGTAGATTTTTGCCCAGAGAAGATTTCCAATTTGCCTTGATGGTGGCAGTGACTCTCAAAGTATCTTCATTTCTTGATAAAGGCATTACCAGGCTGGCCTCCATCAAGGCAACACATCTTCTCCTGTGGGATTGCACAGTCTTGAGCTATGCCCCAGTCCTTTCCCCTGAATCTTTATACATCGAAAGCAGCTACCTCCAGCTTAATTATTCCACCTCCAGGTGATCCAGTCCATTCTGAGGTTAAGTGGCTGACCTTCACAACATGTTCTGCACTCTGTAACAGGTTGTGTAGCAGGACTTGGCTAGGCTTCCTGTTCTGCAAGCATAACCCATAGGCTGAGGAATGGATCATGGAATACTCACCTCTTGCCTCTCAAGACAGTTCTCTGGGATCTTTCCTTCTTGTGAATGACAAGAAGGAAATGCTCAGGGGTGACCTCATTGCTGTCTACAACTAGCTGAAGGTACATTGTAGCCAGGTGGGGGTTGGCCTCTTCTCCCAGGCAACCAGCAACAGAACAAGGGGACACAGTCTCAAGTTGTGCCAGGGGAGGTCTAGGCTGGATGTTAGGAGGAAGTTGTTGGCAGAGAGAGTGATTGGCATTGGAATGGGCTGCCCAGGGAGGTGGTGGAGTCACCGTCCCTGGAGGTGTTCAAGCAAAGCCTGGATGAGGCACTTAGTGCCATGGTCTAGTTGACTGGCTAGGGCTGGGTGCTAGGTTGGACTGGATGCTCTTGGAGGTCTCTTCCAACCTGGTTGATTCTATGATTCTATGATCTCAAATCAGCTTTAACATAATAGTGACTTCCTACAGGTTTAGGAAAAAGATCTGATGAGTGGAAGAGAAAGAAGTATTAATGGTCCCCTGACGAGAAGGATAGGTCAAATACAACAGTTTTGGGACAGTATGAGTCTGAGGCTGTCAAAATGAGACCTGAAGTTGGAAAGGCCCATCTCCCTAAGCAGGACCAGCTTCTCAGCTTTACCCAGTGCAGCAGAGATGCCAATCTCCCTGCTACCTCACGGAAAGCCTGGCCACCCTCTCTTTTTTTTCCCACTGTGTTGGCAGGAGATTTGCGAGTACATCACCATGTGCCATTTCAAGCTTCATTTGAATAAGCATCCCATATAATAGACTTTTATAGCTCTCTGTGAATTCTAAATTAACACAACTAATTAAAATGTTCCAAAGTTTTATGTAAATAACTCATTAGCATTTGAGAAGGAGTAGTAAATTCACAGATGGTTGTGCTCTGCCCACGCTGGCTTTAGCCAGTGCAGTGTCGAGCCCCTGGTGTAATGCACTCACTGGCAGCAGTGGACTGCTTGGGTTTCTTCCCAAGGATGATCCAGCACCTATGCCCTGCCTCTGGGCAGTAGGAATTCTGCATTTTACAGGCTTAGGCCCATTCTTTCTATCCCTGACACCATGGCTTGCAAGAGTAAGGAGAGTGTGGGATGTATAGGAGAACCTCAAGGCAGATGAGGTCTGTACACAGGAGATGAGATTGGTGTCTGAGCTGTGGTTTTCAGAGTTCATACTGGTGTTTCTCTGTTGCTCCAAGGGTGTTCCTCTAGAAAGCCCTCCCTGGGAAATATCTTTTAAGTGTGCAAGCTAAGATGCTTTAACACAACACAGCTGAACTTCAGCATTCCTAGGTTCCATCTGCAGTGGTGCCGCTGGGTCCCCAGAAAAGTCTGTTCAGTTGCTCAAACACTGTGCCCAAGTATCCCAAAAGACAATGCAAGTTAAGTATTTTTTTCTTCTCTCATCAATGTCTATAGCAGACTGGAGAGATCTGGGGAGAGGAGTCTGTAGCAGACTGGAGAGATCTGGGGGGTGGCCTCTTCTCCCAGGCAACCAGCAATAGAACAAGGGGACACAGTCTCAAGTTGTGCCGGAGTAGGTATAGGCTGGATGTTAGGAAGAAGTTCTTCACAGAGAGAGTGATTTCCCATTGGAATGGGCTGCCCAGGGAGGTGGTGGAGGCACCATCCCTGGGGGTCTTCAAGAAAAGCCTGGATGAGGCACTTAGTGCCATGGTCTAGTTGATGGGTTAGGGCTGGGTGCTAGGTTGGACTGGATGTTCTTGGAGGTCTCTTCCAACCTGGTTGATTCTATGATTCTATGAATATCTTTTTTAAATGGGGAAGTCTACTAAAAAATAGATCCATATCTAAAGCTGATTCCTGTCTGGAAGGAATTGAGAGGAATGCCACTTGTCTGGCATCCAGGCTCTCATATGTATCAGACACAGCCCCTAGCATCCTGCACGACTGGTTCTCTTACAACACAAAAACCTCAACTGCAAATGCAAGGAAGGAGTTTACAAAGGTAACCAGCTGAAATCTCTTTGCTGTAGAAGAGAGAGATCAGTAGCAGAGCCAAAAGGGGAGAACTTTTTTGCCTCCCTATTGAATAGGTCCTATACAACCACCCTCACCTGTTTTAAGGACAGCCCTGAATGTTTGCACCTTTTTGCTTCCAGATCTGCAAAGGCCTGTGGGAGGTGTGGGGAGATTATAAAAACCTGCTTGAGGGCACTTTGAGGCTTTCTGGTAAATTTAAACCAAGTCTCTAGGGAAGGGAGATGAGCTTGAGTGGATTCATCTCACAGGAAGATACTGCTTGGCCAGAAGGAAATTGAGGAACCAGAAACAGGAATCAGTGGGGAAATTACAAGGTGAGTTTTAAGGGATAGTTAAAAGTAAGAGGTCTTCAGAGCCCTGCTATTGGAATGTATTGGATTTGAAAACAGGAGTGTGCTCTTAAGACAGGTTATTGGGGAAAATATAAAACTGGGTGATTAAGTGAAACACTAAAGCTGGTGGGATGATTTGCATGTTGAGGGGGAGAAAAAAACTATGCTGACCCTGCCTCTCGTGTGGATTTATTTGCAATCCCTGCCTGCCCTGGAAAAAAATCTCCCTGTTTATGCATGCAGCAAACTCCTGGAGAGCAGGGAGGAAGATGTGAGCTCTCCATCTGGTCTTCCAGATAGCATTTCTCACCCTAGCCCCAGTCTGGAGAGAAGCTGACCTAGGTGGCCAGAGAGCAGGGTTCTGGTGACTGATGTTCTCATGCCTGCTCTCATCCCAGCTACGCTGCTGCAGAACACTTGGGTAGTACAAGGCAGTTGGGTACTCAGCATCTTTTCCCAAGCATCAAGTCATCTGTTCCCAGGAAGAGCATTTGAGCTTTAACCTGTCACAAGAGAAAGGTAAGAGACAGCTTGCTATTTCTGTTTTTCTTCAATCCATGAGCACTGATATGAGCCCTCCCTAATTCTGGGTATGCAGGTGTCTGGCTGAAGCCTATTCTGAGCTGGCTCTGCTTGCAACATGAGAGTCTGAACTGCTTTTCCCTGTCTGGAGCCTGGCCGAGCTAGGGGGGCTTGGCTGGGGACAGACAGGACATGAAGGCCCTAACAATTCAAATTAAACCCATAAAGGGCAGCTGTCAAAAATCCAAGATGAAGGTAAGGCTACAAGCATTTGACTGTGGCAACAGTCAATAGGTATTTGGTGAATCTGAGGAAGCCTCAGGTTGAAATGTTAGATGTGCCCCAACAGGATGTTAGGAGTTGGAAGGGACCCAAAGAGGTCATTGAGTCCAACCCCCCTGCCAGAGCAGGACAATGCTATCTGACACAGGTCACAGAGGAACACATCCAGACAGGCCTTGAAAGTCTCCAAAGAAGGAGACTCCATAACCTCCCTGGGGAGCCTGTTCCAGTGCTCTGTGACCCTTACAGTAAAGAAGTTCCCCCTTGTGTTGAGGCAGAACCTCTTTTGCTGCAACTTACACCCATTGCAGAGCCTGTCCCCTGGCAGCCTTCAGATACTTATAAGTATTTATCAAATCCCCTCTAAGTCTTCTTTTCTCCAGGCTAAAAAGCCCCAGGTCCCTCAGCCTCTCCTCACAAGCCATGCCCTCCTGTCCCCTAATCATCCTTGTAGCCCTCCACTGGACCCTCTCCATTAGATCCCTGTCCCTCTTCAACTGGGGAGCCCAAAATAGAACACAGTATTCAAGATGAGGTCTCACTAGGACAGAGGGGGAGGAGAACCTCCCTTGATCTGCTGGACACACTCCTCCTAATACACCCCAGGATCCCATTGGCCTTCTTGGCCACAAGGTCAATGCTGTGCCATGGGTAGCTTGTTATCCACCAGGACCCCCAGGTCCCTCTCCACAGGGCTGCTTTCCAGCAGATCACCTCCCAGCCTGTCCTGGTGCAGTTTATTATTCCTCTTCAGCTGCAGGACTCTGCACTTGTCCTTCTTGAACTTCATCTGGTTTCTCTGTGCTCAGCTCTCAGTCTGCCCAGGTCTCTCTGGATAGCCTCACAGTCAGCAGCTGGATCAGCCAAGCCTCCCAGCTTGGTGTTGTCAGCAAACTTGCTGAGCAGACTCTCTGTGCCCTCCTCAATGTCATTGATGAAGATGTTGAACAGGATTGAACCCAGCACTGATCCCTGGGGGACACCACTGGTCACAGCTCTCCAGCTGGATCTGGCACCATTGATCACCGCTCTCTGAACTCTTACCTTGTAACCCTCACCTAAGGGCACAGCACACCAAGCCTTTGGGATCTGGGTGTTGCATGTAGATGTGCCTGTGTTTATGTGGCCCCTCTTGCAGAGCTAAGCATTGGCTCTTGGCAAAGCAGTGCATGTGCCAGCTGATAATGACTGGCAGCATGGTGTATTTCAGCCTTCATTGCTAACTGCTTCTGCCTGGAAAATTGACTTGAAAATGTGTTTCAGGATGTGCCAGATATTCTCATGCTCAATTCTCAGCCAAAACCTCCCATGTGGTGTCCAGTGTGATCTCAGTAATTCAAAAGCAGAGGAAAATGAAGCCTCTATCTGCTTTCAAGCAATTTATTTTCCTTTTGTCTTTTTACATCCAGCAGCTAAATAAATTACAGGGATTAAAATATAAAAGGCATGTAATTTTTTTTTAACTGTAATTTCTTGGCTCCTGGCAATAGAGGAATTAAAATAAATTAAGAAAAAAATAATTAAACCCCAAATATAATTTCTAATTATTAAAATACCTATAAAATTTTTAACTGACTAAAAATAAGAGGACCTGTTTGAGCACAAGGGAACAGCAGCAGGCTTCAGAACTCGAGTAACCATCATCAGCTTCAATTTCACTTTAAGAAACCTAAGGGGAGAATTTCTGCTAGTCATTACTTTGGCTGTCTTTCTGGTGTACTTCATCTCTTTTTATTCAAGCTGCTTTTAATTTTATCAGCTTTAGCCTTATTTCTGCTTTTCTGTTCCTTGAGGGTGAGTCTTGAGGGTTATCCAGCCCTTTGAACTGCTTTCTGATGGGCTCTGTGGGAGGTACAGTGCCTATCTGGAGAGCTTGAGAGATGAAAGGTCTCTTACACTCTTTTTTTTCCCAGGTGGGCTGTAACATAGAGAAGTTTGTGGCTATGTTGGAAGTCAGAGATAGAGCTGGGATTTGTCCCAAGTCCCAATGTCAAAGCCAGAAAGAGACAGCAAGGTGTTCCTCAGGCAAAGTAGATCTTAAATTGTAAGGCTGAGGTCTGAATTCCCCTATAAAACCAAACAACTGCTGGGCTTAGCCCCAGACCTGTTCTTCTGACACTTTTTTTAAGATTCAACTCAAGTTTTTGAAACAAAGGTCAGTTTATAAGGGACACTCTACCACCCACCACCCAAAAAAAACCCAAACAACTTTCTGCCTTAGCTAGCTTTCCATTTTTGACTGCCCATGAATGTGTGATTTAAGGATTTGTGGACTCCATTAATTCTATCATAAACGTTGTTCTGCAGTTCCCAGTCTGGGATGTGCTTACACATGGGAGAAGTCTCTTTTACAAATAAAACTAACCTAAAATGAGTTTCCTTTAGTTTTCTGCCAGGCAAAAAAAGAAAAAGGCTTTACTGACCCCATTCTCTAATGGATACTTCCCTACTGATACCAAGACAAACAAAAGGGGTCTCTGGACCGTGCAAAGCGTTGGTGGTAGCTGCAGTTTCTGCAGATTCGAGGGTGACCTGCAAAGCCTTGCTTCTGGGGAGGATGCAGCAGAACAATGTCATCCTTGTTTGCACTAATTTAAATCAGTGCCCAGAGTCTTTCCTTCCCCCTGTGCAGCACGTCCTCTGCACGGGCTCACAAAGGCTCGTATTCATCAGCGAGCAGCAGCTAGTTATAATCCTTTTGAAAGACAACAGGCTATGCCAGCTCTACCATGGCTTGTTTTAGAGACTTCATCCTTCCTTGCTAATGCAAGCCCAGGGCTGCCTTGGCTGACTCCTGTACATGCAGATGGGTTTGAGGGTCTAAGAACCATCCGGAGTGGTTTCCACAGGCGGAAGAGGACTCTCTGGGTCAGTAAGTCCTACTGAAGTGGTTACATCCCCTGTGGGAGCTCAATGATTTCTGTCCCAGGAGCCATTTGGTTTTGTGCCCACATGCCTCCCACAGACAAGCTGCTGCACAGCCTGGCTGCTCCGGATGGGGTGAACCTTCTTTGTTTTTTTAGCCTCAGTTTATTCCTGGCCAGTTTGCTCCCATTTGTTCCCAGGCCAGCACTGGCCATTAGCTTATATAGCTCTCCCTGGCACTGGAATTACTCATCTCAGTGTGTTTCTAGGGAGGAAGCAGCTCTTTACAGCTTTCATTTTGTGAGGATGAGTTTGAAGCTGCTTCAGTTCTCCTGTTGCAGAGGCAATGTTGCATCTTCAGTCCTCCCTCTTACCTTTCTTTTCAGCTAAACTCAATATACCTGTCCTAAGTCTTCTCATGCCAGGCTGAGAGGGATGACTGCAGCCTGGCTGAGCACAGATACCAAGGAAAGAATGCAGCTGCAAAAACAAAGCCAAAGCCAGTGGTGAAGTCGAGTAGCTGGGAGGGGAGAGCTGCCAGTGGACTTGGTGGTGTTGTGAGAGCACTGCCCCATTAAAGCCAACACATGCTTAATTAACCCATCAGTTGACCTTAATGTAGAGGTCACAGCTGCCCTGCTTTTATGTCACATCTCCATCTTCTCCATCCTGTCCTGTGTCCTCCTCTGTGTCTGTCTCACCTTTCCTCCTGCCACTCTCTTGCTTTCTGAAAGTCTTTCACAGTTCATTCTGGACTGTATTGATTTCCCAAAAGTCATCCCCAGCAGACACCAAATGCTCTGAAGCCAGCTTAGGAAGACCTTTAAACAGTTGCTAGCTGTGATTTTGAGCTGCTAGGGACACTGTTTGCTGATAACTTCATTCCCACTCTTACCAGAACCCTGAGATCCCAGGGTGTTCCCTGAAATTTTGACTCAAACCAAAAGCAGGACCAAAAACTATTGTGCATCACCTAAGTCAGTAAGGACCATTGCTCCTAGCACAAGTGCAAACAAGAACTAACTCAGTTCCTGAAATTCAGACTTCTCCCTTAGCCAGCCATCAAACTTGAAAAGTTTAATCAACTTCTCCCAAATTCCTCCTATTTACCATTCTTGTATCCCCTCTCATGAAGCCAAACAAGAGCCATCCCTCAACAGAGGTGGTTTCTGTGGCAACCCTGAAAGTCACCCTTTGGATGATCCTAGAACTGCACATCAACTCCCAGGCATCTTAAAGCACAGAGATAATAGACAATCATAAATTGCTGTATGTTGCAACAGTCCCTGTTGCTGCCTGGGAGATGCATTTGTCACCTAGCAACGACATAAGGTGATGAGGAAACAACAGATTTTTAATCTAATGGCTGTGGGTTAAAATCTATCAGAGAGCAGCTTCCCAAGTAGTCCACTGATGAGGGAGATGTAATGGATTGAGGAGGCAAGAGATAGCAAACTTTTCATCAGTGAGTGAGGAGAAGGGAGCAGGGCTTGCCTGTCACAGGGATGTGCATTCCAATGTGTGCATATATCTCACCTGGGGGGAATGACAGAAAGGCTAGAAAATTCCCTGAGGCTGGAAATAATCCTCAGAGACACAGCTACACAGAAGATGAGTATCCTAGTGGAAAAACTCTGAAGACAGCAGTGCTGCAGTAGGCAGGGAGAAGGTTGGAGGAGTTTAAGCCTGCCATAGGTTTGGGTGTCAGGTCCTGGTTGTCTTAGACCAAATCCTGGGGCTCTTTATGACTTTCATGTATTTAGGCTGCTCAGTAGATGGTGGTCAGGAGGAGTTTTCCTGCTGAAGCAGCAGCTCTTTTCAGTGCCTGGATGGCACCTGCAGCAAAAGTTTATGGACCCCTCTTAGCCATTTCTTTCTTCTTGCCATTGTTACCAAGAATGCAGGGCCAAGCTCCATAAATTGCCACCACCAGTTGAAACCTCTGTACGGGACCAAGCAACAGAAAGCTTCAGCTTGCCTCGAGGCCAAGAAGCTGAACCCTGGTGCAATCCTATTCTTCCTTTTTTCTCCCAGACATAGACCCAGAACAAATGCTATGTGTTAGTTTTGAGGACCAGAAGATCATTGTGGCACCTGCCCCCTGAAATGCTGGGGCTGATCCATTTGTTAGCTCTAAATAGGAAGCACCCTGGGTACGCTGACACGAGGAAGGTAATTGTGCGAGGAGGAGCTCTGAAATTACCCCACTGACAGAAGATCTCCTCGAAGCCTGAAATGGTAAGAGTCACAAGGTCCCCAACGAGGCTGTGCACATTTTTATACTGCAGAAGCTTTTTTTATTGTAAGAAAGCAGCTAAGAAATTGGTTTGGCAATTTACTGTTGAACAACATGGAAAACGTTCGATCCGAAGCAGGACGTGGATGCGTTCTGACTGCTTCTATCAGGTAACACATGCACTTAGTCCCACTACAAGAGATGCTTTCTCAGAGGGCCTCGTTTCAGAGGCTTGCTTTGGATTAGAAGCGAGCTAAAAGAGAGAACAGCAGAGTTTGGACTTGGTTTATGCAAAACTCTACCAGTAAATAACAAGCTGGGGTCGAACGTGTGTATCAGAGCTGGTTAGACTTCTTGACCTTATAGTTAAAGCAAAGCCACAGGGGTATAGCTCAAGAGCAGCTTAGCTTTGTCAATCATTACTGAAGTAATAGCATCACAACATAATGTTTAACTTCTGGAGGGACAGCTAAACATATTCACAGCAACACCCTTTGTGTTAAATCTGGAGGGAGGGTAGTTAATGGTGCATTTCAGCCACGGGCTGTAAACCCCAGTGACAATCTATTACTGACTGCTGGGCAAACCAGGATGGTCCTTTTGGTGGCAGTCAGGACTGTGGTGATCAGAACATAGGATCACAGGATGTTCATTCAAATTAACCCCACAAAGGGCAGCTGTCAGGAATCCAAGATGAAGGTAAGGCTATAAGCATTTGACTGTGGCAACAGTCAATAGATACTTGGTAAATCTGAGGAAGCCTTAGGATAAAATGTTAGATGTGCCCCAAGAGGATGTTAGGGGTTGGAAGGGACCCAAAGAGGTCATCGAGTCCACCCCCCCTGCCAGAGCAGGACAATGCTATCTAACACAGATCACAGAGGAACACATCCAGACAGGCCTTGAGAGGCTCCAGAGAAGGAGACTCCACAACCTTTCTGGGGAGCCTGTTCCAGTGCTCTGTGACCCTTACAGTAAAGAACTTCCCCCTTGCATCTTCCACCTCTGTTTCACTGCATCATCAGGACGTATCCATTAGGATCCTTATGTTGTGCAATGAAATTGTGTAGCCTTTTTTTTTTTTTTTTCCATTTTACACTCAATGTTAGAAAGAAATTACTTGCAGAAAGAGTGAGTGGCCTTGGAATGGGCTGTCCAGGGAGGTGGTGGAGTTGCCATCCCTGGAAGTGTTTTCCAAAAAAAAAAAAAAAAAGGATGTGGTGCTTAGTGCCAGAATTTAGTTGATTAGATAATGTTGGTTGGTCTTTTCCAACCTGAGTGATTCTGTGGTTCCATGATTTATTGAGACCCACTGAAGGTGTTTGAGGTTTTGGATGCATTTTTGTAGAATCATAAAATCAAGCAGGTTGGAAGAGACCTCCAACATCATCCAGTCCAACCTATCACCCAGCCCTAACCAATCAACCAGACCATGGCACTAAGTGCCTCATCCAGGCTTTTCTTGAACACCTCCCTGGGCAGCCCATTCCAATGCCAATCACTCTCTCTGCCAACAACTTCCTCCTAACATCCAGCCTAGACCTCCCCTGGCACAACTTGAGACTCTGTCCCCTTGTTCTGTTGCTGGTTGTCTGGCAGAAGAGACCAACCTCACCTGGCTACAGCCTCCCTTCAGGTAGTTGTAGACAGCAATGAGCTCTGCCCTGAGCCTCCTCTGCTGCAGGCTGCACCCCCCCAGCTCCCTCAGCCTCTCCTCACAGGGCTGTGCTCCAGGCCCCTCACCAGTCTTGCTGCACTTTTCTGGACACCTTCCAGCATCTCAGCATCTCTCTTGAATTGGGGAGCCCAGAACTGGACACAGCACTCAAGGTGTGGCCTGAGCAGTGCTGAGTACAGGGGCAGAATAACCTCCCTTGTCCTGCTGCCCACACTGTTCCTGAGCCAGGCCAGGATGCCATTGGCTCTGCTGCCCACCTGAGCACACTGCTGGCTGAACTGTTGTTCAGCTGCTATCTCCCAGCACCCCCAGGTCTCTTTCTTCCTGGCTGCTCTCAGCCACTCTGTCCTCAGCCTGTAGTGCTGCTTGGGGTTGTTGTGGCCAAAGTGCAGAACCTGCTCTTGGCCTTGTTCGGTCTCATCCCATTGGCCTCTACCCACCCCATCCAGCCTGTCAAGGTCCCCCTGCAGGGCTCTCCTACCTTCCAACAGATCGACACCTGCTCCTAGCTTGGTGTCATCTGCAGACTTCCTGATGCTGGACCCAATCCACTGGTCCAGATCATCAATAAAGATACTGAACAGGACTGGGCCCAGCACTGATCCCTGGAGCACACCACTAGTGACAGCTGCCAGCTGGATGTGGCACCATTCACCACCACTCTCTGGAGGGCCCAGCCCTCCAGCCAGTTCTTGACCCACATCAGAGCCACATATCTTGAGCCCTATCAGGTTTCCAAGCAAACCAACCCTTTTCAGCTGTCTAACAGCAGTTGTGTTGCTTGTGCTGGTTTTCTCAGGCTGAGAAGAATTTCTTTCACCCTTGGTGCAAAGTTTTGTAGGGGTAGGCACAGTGCATAGGAGATGGTTGGAAGCAGCTTTGCTTTCTCTGTCATGCCATAACTGCAGGTGAAGGCAACGTGCGATGAAAGCGTTGCCTCACCACACAGCCCTCTTTGCTTCTTCATTTGTAGCAGGTCCTGTTAAATAATGCCATGGGTTAATAAGGAACTAAGCCTCAGCAACAGAATTTGTGAACAGCTATGGAAACACTGAAACAACTGCAAGGTGCTGACCTTAAACTAGTGTTCATTTAACTTCTAGCAGCCGTTTGAGTGTGTCCATGCAAACTCAAACTGTTCTTTGCCTGGCTAGCGGTAATTTGGGAAGCACAGGAAGCCATTGGATAATTTGTTCTCTGGCAGAAGGCACAATGGGCAGAGAAGTTTTAAAAGGTCCAAATTACAGAGGGTAAAACACTGCTGCAAACAAAAGGCCTTCCCACGCTTCTCCTGCTGGTGATGCAGAGACCTGGAGTTTTGTGCTTCGCATCATGGATCACAGGCACTGGAGTTCTGTGTCTAACCTTCTTCCAGGTAATCAAACCCTTCACTAGGACCTGTCTAATTTTAGGGATTTTGTGGGGCAAAGATTTCAACTTTTATAGAATTTAGTTGTCAGATTTTTTGGGTTTTTTTTTTTTTTTTTTGTGTGGGTTTTGTTGGGTTTGGGGTGGGTTTTTTTGGGTGGGGGGCAGGGAGTGGCAGGGGGAGAATTTTTTTTGTAATCTGATGAATTTGGGGAGGATTTAATGTTCACAACCATTGCAAGTAAGGCAGAGAATCATCATAGGATCATAGGATGTTAGGGGTTGGAAGGGACCCAAAGAGATCATTGAGTCCAACCCCCCTGAGGCACTTAGTGCCATGGTCTAGTTGATCAGCTGGGGCTGGGTGCTAGGTTGGACTGGATGAGCTTGGAGGTCTCTTCCAACCTGGTTGATTCTATGATTATCTAACATAGATCACAGAGGAACACATCCAGACAGACCTTGAAAGGCTCCAGAGAAGGAGACCCCACAGCCTCTCTGGGGAGCCTGTTCCAGTGCTCTGTGACGCTTACAGTAAAGAAGTTCCCTCTTGTGTTGAGGCAGAACCTCTTTTGCTGCAACTTACACCCATTGCTCCTTGTCCTATCCCAGGCAGCAGTGAGCAGAGCCTGTCCCCCCACTCCTGGCAGCCTTCAGATACTTATAAACATTTATCAAATCCCCTCTAAGTCCTCTTTTCTCCAGACTAAAAAGCTCCAGATCCCTCAGCCTCTCCTCATAAACCATGGTCTCCTGTCCTCTAATCATCTTCGTAGCCCTCCATAGAAAGGCTCCAGAGAAAGCTATATCTGACTCGATCCTTTATTTCCTCTGTGACATGGAAGAGCATGAGTGGGTGTTTGGCTGCATTGATAGGTTATTGACTCAGAGTAGATGCACTTTGCTGCAGTTTAGCTACGCTAAGGTAGTTTGAGAGCCCAGAGGCTGTCATTCTCCCATGAAGGGTACTCAGGGTACATATAATCACAGCAATCAGCTGTCTGGTTTTAACCTGTTATTCTAATCATCAGTTAAAGCGAGGGTGTGGAGAGGAAATATAGATAGATAGATAAATAGATAAACAGATAGATAGATAGATAAATAGATAGACAGTGAGGATGTGGAGGATAGATAGATAGGCAGTGAGGATGTGGAGAGGAAATATAGATAGATAGACAGACAGTGAGGATGTGGAGAGGATAGATAGACAGACAGTGAGGATGTGGAGAGGATAGATAGACAGACAGTGAGGATGTGGAGAGGAAATATAGATAGACAGTGAGGATGTGGAGAGGAAATATAGATAAATAGATAGATAAATAGATAGACAGTGAGGATGTGGAGAGGAAATGTAGATAAATAGATAGATAAATAGATAGACAGTGAGGATGTGGAGAGGAAATACAGATAAATAGATAGACAGACAGTGAGGATGTGAAGAGGAAATATAGATAGATAGACAGTGAGGATGTGGAGAGGAAATACAGATAGATAGACAGACAGTGAGGATGTGGAGAGGAAAGATAGATAGATAGACAGACAGTGAGGATGTGGAGAGGAAAGATAGAGAGTGAGGATGTGAAGAGGAAATATAGATAGATAGATAGACAGATAGACAGTGAGGATGTGGAGAGGAAATATAGATAGACAGACAGACAGTGAGGATGTGGAGAGGAAATATAGATAGATAGATAGATAGACAGTGAGGATGTGGAGAGGAAATATAGATAGATAGAAGTTACAAATTCTGCAGGAGGATGCATGTGTGATATGCTAAATTAATTTTAGAAGGACACATCTGGAAGAGTTGAAGCTTCTGTCTTTTTTCCTCTGTTTCTCATTTGGATTCTAACAGCTCATGAAATGTCATAAATAATGTTTTGTGTGAAAGACTTAATCATAGTTAGAGAGCAGCAGTGGAACTAGGGAGCAAAAGGCAGTGTGTGCACAGCACCTGATGAAGTATAGAGATCTGTGGGGTCATTTCTGGCTGTTGACAGTGACACAAGATTTGCACAACAAAATCTTTACCACATCCTGTTAATTAGAGATTAATTGCACATATGTGACATGAAGCAGAGCTCCATCCAGAATCTCTACCTGTTTTGGATAGACACAAGGAAAGAAACCCAAAGTAATGATTTACAAAGTACATTCTAATAGTTTTCTCCAAGAGATAAATCTGGAGTCTTCCATCCTGTTTGTTCTCCTTCCCAGAGCCATTTCAGTTCTATACCTGATCTGCTTTTTTTTCAGGCAAGTGTCACAACACACCTAAAGTGAGTCAGCCAAAAGTTGTGTTTGAATTTGATTCGTACTGCTGAACCACGCCAGGCACTTTTTGCCCAGATAATCTGAAACTGAGGCTGAGATTGACAAGGCTTGCAAAAATAAGCTCACTGGAGTGGAGAGGAGAAAATATACCTGAAAAACAAGTTTCAGGTTCACATATTTGCAATACCTGAAACCTGACTCTGGGAATGATGCACCACTATTATCTGAAAGGAGGAGAATGCTGTGCTGAGCACACATCTGGTCAAAACAGGTTCATTTTACAGCTACAGTCACAAGTAGCTACTGGAAAGTGGACTATAGACCAAGAACTTGGTCACAGGTCGTTTTCAGCAGGTATTTCTGAAGAGCAAAGCCCGGTTCTGTAAGCAAGGCTCTGACACCTGCTTTTGTCTCCCTGTTCTTGCCCTTCCATCTTTCACATTAAAAAGGCTTTCCCCTTGGCCTAGCTTTCATCTGCAAACCATTGAATTTATTGAGCTCTCTGCAAGGTTTCGATGTGGGCTGGCTCAGACCAGAGACACGCAGAGGTGAAAGCTTGGCTCTGTGGTCCCCAGGGAGAGGTTCTCATCCCTGCAGAAGCCAGCACCTGTATGGCTCTTCCTCTCCAGCTTGCCACTCTTTGATCAGTAATGATGCTGGTAAATGATAAAGCAAAAGCAGACATCTGCCCTCTCTGATTTACATGTGTGTTTTCAGTTAGCAGACTCTGAGTCGGACTGTGAGCTTGGCGAGAGGTAAGTGTGGCTCTCCATTTTCTCACCCCGGGCGCTCTCAGGGATGCTGTGCTCCTGCCAGGCACACCAGCAGGGCAGAGGAATGAGGGCTTCTAGGAAAGGGTCCTTTTTCTTCTGAAAGAGGAAAGGGAGGCTGGCAACCTTTAGGGTTTTCAGTGCAAACACTGGTGGGGGGGTGCCAGTATTAAAAAAGCAAACCTGTTGCATGCTGCTTTGTGCATCATCTGCATTTGCTTCCATCTACAAAGAAAAACTTTTAATAGGGTTCCCTTGATGGGGGAAAACTTCTCAATCCTCTTCTTATTGATGATGCTTTTCTTTGTGTTGGCAGATGTGCTTTGGAGCCAGTACGGCCCCTCATGATGAAAGTTCCTTTTATTTTTCCCTTGTTAGGTGCTTCGGGCAGAGTGATGAAAACTTTAGCAGCTGGTATGTGTGGTAAGTTTCAGATCTGTTTTAGAGGGAAAGTCTGGCAAATAATATTCTTTGATGGATATATAGAGAAAAAGGCATTAAAAGAGACTGATGGCTGGAGAGCCTTGCTTCTGGGCTGTCCCTGTGTTCTGTCTTTACTGACTAATGGGAATCATTTATCCATATCCTCCTCACTGTATGCTGACAACTGAGCCGGGCAAAACTGATGAATGATTTCGGGGAGAAACGTTTGAATTTCCAGCCAGCACTCAGTGCTGAGCACTCAGCACTGAGCCGTTTGTTTGCTGGGACTTTGATCACATCCAGCACACTGATGGGGAAACCGCAACATTTAACAGCTCTCTCCAAAAGATGTTAATGAATATGTTAATTTGAAGACGTGCAGCCATCTGTTGGTGTTGCTCGCAGATGGTGATGGTGGTGCCTCTGCCTCAGGTTCCTGATGTTGTTTTTCCTGGCCTTGATTCTGTCCTGCGGGATCTGCTGCTGTCTGCAGTGCTGGCTCAGAGAGCGGAGCTCCCTCCCCCACCGACGCACCGTGGCTGTCTTTGCGCTCAGCGGCTCTGATGCCTTTTGTGGTTAGTCCTTACCCTATCTGCTGCAGGGTCCCACTGGCCCTGCTTGGCTTTCGTATCATAGAATCGAGCAGGTTGGAAGAGACCTCCAAGATCAGCCAGTCCAACCTAGCACCCAGCCCTAGCCAATCAACCAGACCATGGCACTAAGTGCCTCAGCCAGGCTTTGCTTGAGCACTTCCAGGGACAGCGACTCCACCACCTCCCTGGGCAGCCCATTCCAATGCCAATCACTCTCTCTGCCAACAACTTCCTCCTAACCTCCAGCCTATAGTTCCCCCAGCACAACTTGAGACTGTGTTCCCTTGTTCTGTTGCTGCTTGCCTGGCAGAAGAGCCCAACCCCACCTGGCTACAACCTCCCTTCAGGTAGTTGTAGACAGCAATGAGGTCTACCCTGAGCCTCCTCTTCTCCAGGCTAAACAACCCCAGCTTCCTCAGCCTCTCCTCATAGGGTTTGTGTTCTAGGCCCCACCTGTAGCCCACTAAGAGGCAATTAGGCTTGAGTGGGAGCCAGATTGCACCTGGGATGCTATGGTTTTGGTTAGCAGTGGGATCCTCAGCTTGGACCTCTTGTGGAAGGTTCAGACCATGAAGTGGAGGCATTAAGCAAGCCAAATCCACTTTTCCCTACTTGTACCTTCAGCTGAACTCAGTGCTGTCCCTATGTGTCCTTGTCCCAAACGTGTCTAGTCAGAGCTTGGCCATGCTAATGTAGGACTTTCTCCTCAGGCACTTTGCAGCTTGATGTACACAACCATAGGCACTGCCTGGGATCAAGCAGCCCTTTCCAACACATGACCTGAATTTCTCAGGCAGATTGACACTGGTCTACTCGTGCCACCTGAGCAAAAATTTGTCTTGGTAGGTGCTGTTCATTGTGGCAGCCACCTTCAGCATTCCCACAGGAGTACCCAGGCTTTTGAGGACTGAGTCGTGATGACTACATGTAGCACCCAGCACTGACCTGGAGTATTGCCAGCAGCATCAGCAGGCTGGGCCAGACAATAGTCACTCTAACAAGACTAAAGCTACTTCTGTCATTAGACTAAGCCCTTCCCAGAGGAGGTATTGCCTGCTTTCTGGGTCATCATGAACAGTGTGTCCACAGGGAGGACCCACCCCAAACCCACCCAAATTCCTCTGTTCTCACTTCTTGTATCTGGATTTTGTGGTAAGAGTCTTTGTGATGCCATGCTTCAAAAATTATATCCATGCCTTTCTTGTCTCCAAGTGGTTTGGCAGCTCCTCCCAGGTTCAACCCTCTCACTCCCTCCCTTGCTTTTCATGCCTGTCTGCTCTGTGCTTACAGCTTTGCTTCTTTCCAGCAAGTGAAGCACCTCAGTGCCCGTTCTCTGGATCTCCAAGACCATGCATGACTGTGGAGATGTCCTCTTCTACCCCATGGTTCAGCGTTGGGTGTACTGAATTGCCTCCATCCTATGAGGATATCATGAAAGAAAACAAGCTCTAGATGCCACGTGTTGGCTTGGTGCAATTCCACTTGGTCCATCAGAGATCTTCCATTATGCTAGAGCAGTGTGATCCCATTGGCCCTTTTGCACAAGCTGACCAGGAGACTGAAAGCAGCACATATTTCACCTGAGCCTAAAAGGGGAGACAACCTGCAACAGAATCAACGCCAAAAGCATGAGGTGAATCTGCCATAGGATCTCAGCTTGACGTTTTGATAAGGCTCTGGATGTCAAGAAGCTCACTCAAAGATCTGTCTGTGCTCAGGGTTTCTGGCTCAGCCTCCAGAGTTACCTCTCTAATACTGCTTAGGCTGGTGCAGCCTCGTGTCTTTTAGAACCAAATGTTGATAAATGACTGGAGAGTTACTTCTCAAACTTGGGCTGCCTCCTTCACTGGGCACTGAGCCAACAAACACCCTCTGGCAAAGTCATGTTGTTCTAATACATTGTAATGCAATCGTGCTACTCTGTGATGAGGGATCGTTTGCCACGTTTAAAACATTTAGCACAGCCCATCAGATGTATCTAGTGCAAAAGGCAGGAAAAAATATGGCTGGGGAGGCAAAGTAAAAGATGGAGGTTAGTGGGGGAGTAGCAGTGGCAGGAGCTGGTTATGGAGAGAAAAAAGGGGGGAAGGAGGGAAGTTTGCTCATTTGAGCTGTTCTTAGTTTTATGGTGACTATCCCCAGCTTCTCTTGCCCTAGCACTGCAGAACCTTAGGCTTTGATTTGCCCAGGACCCATGTGGCAGTTCCCCGTGGATATTAATTATGGGTTTAGGTATTTAGTGCTATAGAAATGTATTAGGATAAAGAATGCCTTTGTTGTTGGGTTGTTTTTTGTTTTTGTAGAGGTGACCACTGCAGACAGGGTGGGAAGAGATTTCAAAGAGACTGTCCTATACCCAAGCAGGACCAAGTCTGCCTGAGGAATTCCTGGGAGGTCCTGGCCTGCCTGGTTCTCAAATGGCAGAGGAAAGATGCTGAATTTCCCCCCCTTAGCTGGATTCCAGATAAAAGCAGATATTTTCTTTGTCATGGGCAAGTCACTGAAGGCTGTGTTCAGCCTGCCTGAGTTCTCTCTCTCTGCTCTCTCAACAGGGCTGGGGGCCACAATCAGCCCTGCTTTGGTGCAGAAGGTAAATGTCATACCTATGACAGCGCATCGCCTGCCTAGGGAGCTGTGAGCTCACAGAGTTAAAATGAGCAGCTGAGTCTATCATAAGTAGCCCAAAAGATTGACAGAAGCCCCCAGCCAGTTTCATGGATCAGGTCTCCACCTTTAGAATGGGATTAGTATTAGTTTCTCTGCTCAGGAAGGAAACTGGGAAGATAAATCTACTGTGTGCTATGGAGTGCTCACATATTCTCATCATGAGGCTATATAAGTACCTTTGCTAGAAAAAGAATTATAGCCTATTTCAAGAGACAAATTTTCTACCAGCCCCACTACAAATTATCTCCATAAAAATCTTATTTTAGAAGCAGCTTTAATGTTTGTGAAAGGAAATAAATGCTACTGTAGTAAAATGAATGTTTGTGCCAGCAGGCTAAAATATTACACGGTTTATTAATAAGGAAAATTAGCAAGTACAGACTCAGCCAGTGGAGAAGCTGAACAATTCCTGAGTTTCCTTTCCCTGGCTGAACTTCATCAGATTTGCAGGTAATCAGCACCTCTCTGGATCAGACCTTTTCTATACATAAGTGCTTCCACTACTCAACCCCTTCAATTTATGCCCTGAAGCATGTGATTTGATTGTGCTTGTCACTTCAGCTTCCATAGCCTGCTAGTGGGCATTAAATCAACCATCACTTCATTCCCACCTACACACTGCATTTGCTTCACTGACCCCTTCATGGAAGTCAGCTCCACAGGTTGTCTGCATTACATACTGCATAAAACATTACCGTGTTCTGCTTTTTAATTGCTTGGTTCAAAATTAATCACAGGCTTCAGTTTAATTGAATGTCACCTGCTAATCAAACGGCTGGAGAGGCTAACAAGCAAGGAGCACTCTGGTTTCAATGCCTCCATCACTCTGTGTCCCTCTTTGACAAGGTCCATCCAGCAAGTGGCACTCATTACCCAGGCAGCAAATCCTTCCCCAGCCCCCCAACAGAGGGCAAGCAAAGCTTTTGGTGCCTGCCAAGAAGGCTGCTGCACTTGCAGAAACACTCGTAGGAGCAGGCTTGTGCTTCTTTGTTACTGATGTGCATTCCACTTCGTTCAGCTTGGTCTTTGAGATGCTTTAATTATCCACAAAAGGAATACAATTGTTCTGTTGAAACTGGCTCAAGTATCTTATAGTAAAACAAGCTACTGGTTGTCACAAAGCTAGGCTTCAAACAGAGTCACCAGTTTGGAAGAACCTGTGAGCTGTGGTACTTGTGCAACACAGCAGGAGCCTTAGGTGCTCCCAAAACCTGCAGAAGGCAAGGACTTGTCTGCAAAATTTATTTGTGTAGAAATGCTGGGGGAAGGGCATAAAATGACTTTGCTGATGGGAGGGAGGGGGAAGAAAAGTAGTCCATGAAGGGGCTCTGGTGAGCACTGCTCTGGTTCTTGGCTTCCTGGTTATTGAAAGAGAGAAAAGGACAGGTTACTTCCTCCTGCAAACATATTTGGGATGGCCCCACTGACCTGCCATTGCCTACCAGTGCTGCTTCTCCCAGCTTGCCCCGTTATTCCCAGGCACTCCAGCTGAGTCCCACTCTTACAAAAGCAGAGATTTTGCCTGCTTTCTTATGCTTTTGTAAACTGATGTTTACTGAGGACAGTTAGAGCAGCTTGGCTGATGGTTCCAGAGCTGTAAGGAAAGATGAGCTGTATCTTTACAATTCATCACCTTAGGAATTGGGTCTGCTTTGGAAAAGCATTTGTTCTGCTGTGGCACTCTGGCTGCCACTCATCCTGTGGCTTATATCTCCTGCTGACTTTGAGAAGAAATGGCAACCTGCTCTAGAAGACCTCAGAAACCAGCAGAAGGCAGACGTGCTTGCGGGAGAACTTGATGTCAGTAAGCCCTGGGAGAGGGAAATGTGAGCAGGGCAGAGGAGCTAATTGCTTGGTGACCATCTGGAAGCAAAAGACTAAGGGAAGGAGGAGAGGAGCACGGTTGGACTTTCACCTCCTCACGTCAAGACCTGAATGATAGAGTCATAAACCATCTCTCAGGCAAGACAGAGCAAACCCAAAGGCAGCTGACTCAGGGAGTCAGGGCTGCCGGGGGAGCTGCACATGAAAGATGTGAAAATAATAGGAATGCTCATTAATCTGTGTTTCATTGCCACCTCAGGACTCTGCATGTGAGCTAAAGGCTTCAGTGGAAGGCAGGAGAGGATGGGGGCGGCGGCAGATGCTCGCTCTCTCCGGGTCACTAGGTGGCACAAGTCTGGCTCTTTTCTTTCTCGCTCCAAGGCATCTTACAGCAGGGACCCAACAGCTGCCGGTTGTCCTTCGCTCCCCGTAGCAGCGTTTGCACAGAGTATTTCGGTCATTAGTCACTTGCCCACAGTATTTGCCAGATGCAGAAGAGCAAACTGTGGGAGTCCAGCCCCAGCTGAGAGAGTGCCTCGCTTTCTCGGTGGAGTTTTACCTTCCTCACTCAGAAAGTGTCTGAAACGGCAAGATGTAGCTGCGTCTAAACTGGGGATAAAGACTACAGCTGTCAAAGAGGCGTCGCTGTAGGTGTACGCTGGGATCCGCAGCTGCTGGCAAGGGTCTGAGGAGCTTCCCAAATCCCAGGCCACCTTCCCAAGGGCTGCTCCCGTTTGCACCGCTGCTGCCTTTCGTGCGTCCTTGCAGGGGAGCAGTGGTTTTCCTCGCAGGAGGCACAGCAGGTCACCTGGCAAAGCACCTTTCTGAGCAAAACTTGGACACACAACTCAAAGACAGCTTGCATTTATTACACAGATTGCAACCGTTACATGTGTAAGGGAAACAGAGTTCTGAAGCAGCATTCTTCTCTGCTGGAAATACCTGGTCACACAAAAATCACAGCAGAAAGTGTGTTGAAAGAAGAGAAATAGCTGGTTACATGCAGCTGCAGTGGGAGATAGTGTAGTTCATGGGGTCATAGTAAGAATGAGTCTTAATTAGAGCTGGAGCTATTAAGAGCCCTTAAGAATAAAGCTGATTGAGGTTGTAAGGGAACAAAGTGTTGCTGGCAGGGAAAGACAGCCCCTGCAGATGTCATTGCTTTATTCTTCCTCTCACTTGTGGGTATCAAAATGGGAAATCAACACCTATTTATAAGGATGGAATCAACTTAGCAAAGAGCTCACCTACAGGGCTTTGCTATTTTCTACAGCCTGCTGGAGCCCTGGCAGGCTGCACCAAGCTGTGTTCTGTCACTGGAGATCACTATGAGGAGCCTCCAGTTCAAAAGAGAGACGATGGTGAGGCAAGTACAGCAGGGAGGGAAACAAGAGAGTGCCTGCTCCTAGCTGAGTCCCTGACTCTGCCTATTTCCCCAGCAAAACTGAGATGGCCAAACCTACAAAAACATTCCTTGCAAGTTAATAAAAGTCTGGAGAAGGCTGGTAGGCTGTTGGCACTGAGGTATTAATGTTGGGCTTCAGCTGGAACTTGCTTCTGAACAAAGAGCCTCAGTAAGCCAACAGTGGCCATTGGGAAGGCAGAGTCAGTCTCTTGTCACACCTGAATGGGATTTAGGTAGGTATTAAGGAAATACCTTAACATCTGAGCTCACCTGCAACCTATTTAGCCTTAGGGACTGGTTGTGACTTTGAAAGAAAAATTAAGCCCTGTATACTTTCTGGGAGGTTTCTTGCTACTGCATAAACAACAAGACTAAAATAGGTCTGAGCTGTGGCAGGGTAGTGAGCTAATTGAGGAGGGAAGGCTGCATTCATCCAATTGGAGTCAGAATAAAATCACTCAGTGAATTAGCAACTAAATGTTAACAGGTGATCAAAACATGAAACGTTTTGTCAGCAGGATTTGAATTATGAAGCAGTGCAGCATAGGGCTGGTTGCTACAAAATAGTAGCCTGACAAATGTAAGGGTTTCTGTGGCCTTTTCCTAGTCCTCCTCTGTGGGAGATAGATCCTCAAAAGCTGTGGTGGAGTGTGGCTGGAACAGGAGCATGGTTAAAGGATTAACCTTTATTCTACATAGATACTGAAGAAGAGAAAGGCTCACAAATGTTTATTCAACATTTATTGCATGCAAAATGTATTTGAGGGCTGTGGAGCCTGAGTTAAGGTGATATTTGGGGGGGGTGTGTGTGCCCCCTCAGGAAGAGCATGGGGCTGGAGGGACTAATGAGACCAATCCTTTACGTTCAGCCCTGACTGGGGCAAAGACATTTAACCCTGCCATGTCACTGGTTGGTGTGATCCCCGTGGTGAGAGTCACAAAACAACTCCCACCACCTTAAAACGTGCTGAAAACCATCAGGACAAATCCCAGGAATCTCCCCAACTACAGTGCACTGGAGGAAAAAGAACAGCAGGAATCAATGGTTTGAGATTTGCAATTACACCTGCATTAGCAGGCGATCCCAGACTATTTCTCTTCTGCCTAACAAGAAATAAATTTTCCCAGCAAGAGATATTTTTAATGCCTCAGGAAAAGCTGTAGGAAGCAGTAACAAGAGGCTGGCAAGTGTCCCAGAGCATTAGAGGGGAGGGCTAATGCACCAGCTGCCTAGTCTGGAAGCATTTGATTCAGAATTTTGGTCCAATTGATGATGTCTTTACTCAGCATCTCCTCCTGAGAAGCATCTCTGTGCTGGGTGAGTCAGGCTGGGGCAGCCTGCAGCTCTGTGACATCTGCTGTCTACAACTACCTGAAGGGAGGTTGTAGCCAGGTGGGGGTTGGTCTCTTCTGCCAGGCAATCAGCAACAGAACAAGGGGACACAGTCTCAAGTTGTGCCGGGGAAGGTCTAGGCTGGAGGTTAGGAGGAAGTTGTTGGCAGAGAGAGTGATTGGCATTGGAATGGGCTGCCCAGGGAGGTGGTGGAGTCACTGTCCCTGGAGGTGTTCAAGCAAAGCCTGGATGAGGCACCTGGTGCCATGGTCTGGTTGACTGGATGATGTTGGAGGTCTCTTCCAACCTGGCTTATTCTATGATTCTATGATCTTTCCTCCCTTAAAGGGACACAGGTATTGGAGCAAACACAGAGCAGAGCACTGCCACTGCAGTGTGTTTGCTCTCTCTCTCCTTCCTGCCTTGTCCTTCAAGGAGCAAGGGAGAAGGGGTATGGATTGGGAAGTGAGTCCAAAAAACCATCCCTAGAGCTTCCCCGGCCAAACACAGCACAGCAGCACCAGCTCTTGTGCCCTGAAAGTCCCACAGAAAAGACACATTTCTGACATAACTCTAAAAAACCCAATTTTTAAAGGCTAGCTCTGGATGCAGCTTCCTGCACTAACAGGCAGAAATTCCTATCACCTCCAGAGCTCTCTGTGCATTCTTGGTGTAGTCTGTGGATTCAGCACATTGCTCGTAACTCCTGCGCTCCTCATCCCTCAGGACTCTCTAGAAAAGCCTCTGTCACTTCTCCTACTGTGTTGACATCTGTTCAGTATAAATCATCTGTTGGCTATTTGTTGCTTTCAATTTGGCAGCATAAATATCTGCCAACCAAAGCAGCATGAACTCTGGAGGCATAGGTCCCCTTCACCTGGGTGATGGTGCTGCCACCAGGGCTCTTGCTGAGATGCTTGCATTGTAGTCTGAGCCTTGTCAGGGTGCTTCAGCCTGTAGCAATGCCATAAGGACACACTGCTTTTCTGTCTGTCCCAGGGCCTGAGTGTTGTTTGAGTAGAAGCCATGTCAGGAGTGGATTATATTTCAAGTTGTTAGTCAGTGCTGTACTGCAGCACAAGATGCTGCTTCCAGGGTAATCCACGAGAGGACTCAGCCCCTCATCTTCCATCATAGCAGCCATCAGAGGTGCTCTTTGGGACACAGCCCATTCCCACCTTCCTCTGCCTCTCAGAATGTAAGGTGGCCCTCAAAACACATGGCTTTGCTTTGTGTTGCCCAAGGAAATAAGGGGTTTTCTCCATCCAGTCCCTCCATAAGTATTCCCTGAAGGAAGCCTACTCCTGGTGATGTCTCAATATCCACAGCTGTGTACTCTCTTGACATTTCACTGCTGTTTCTCCACTGAGCAAGTGTATCTCTGTGCTGAGAGCCTTTTCTCACCCCCTGGTCCCTATGACCATACAATCTGGTGTTCAGGGACCTACTAACCTGAAGGAAACAGTGCCTCAGCTTCTTTCTAGTAAAGACATGGAAGAACTTTGGCATCCATCCTTAAGGAACATGTTAAAACATACTAGTTTTTTCTTCACTCACCCCAGTGAAAACCTGACTGATGCTGTAGCCTCACCCAGCATATGGCAGCTTGAATTGCAGCATGGAGGTCCTGAACTAGATTTATATATCTTCTGATGGAAAGGGGCAATAGGTTTTACTGTCATTTATGCTTGGTTTTAGCTGCTATAGATACATTATCATGCAGAAGGTCAGACCTCAGGTCTTCATTTGCTTTGTCTTTGTCTAGACAACATTGAGCAGAAAGCAGCTGCCTATTTCCAGATTTCAGTGAGCCTAAAGCACCTGTAATGTACAACTGAATACTTACTGACACAGACTGTATTTTGCAAGGAAGAATGTACCTGAATTTGCAGTGTTTCCTCAGTGTAGATGTTCATGGTCCAAAGAGAGGGCCAGGCACTTAACACAGCTCATTACTTTCAGCTGAACTCTCCAGCTTCCCTTAAGAGAGGCAGACCCCCATGCTGTGTGCAGTTGGTCCCTCTCGTTGCCTGTATTTCCTGCCTTGTGTGTTCTGCTAACACATTGCCAGGCACAGAACAGATTCATCTTACACTTTGGGGATCTTCATGCTGAGCACAGGATTCTGATACAGGAGCAGCTGATTTATCTCACTTGTGCTGATAGTGTTGAGCCAAACGCTGGAAGAGTTTGTGCTGCTTGTTTCATTTCATGCTTATGCAAGCAGTCTCAGCACTCAGGACAACAGGAACCCCTAAAACATGATCTCTTCAGAGATTACTTTCTTGAAGGAAGGATTTATTTCAACCTGTCATAGTGCAAACGTTGTAGCATCCTTGAAATTTAACTTTGTGTGTGTATCACAACCACAGAAGTTTGGGTCTCTGAGCAATCTGCTGCAAACAGAAGTAGAGCTCTTTGTGGAGCACTCCTCAGACTCTTGTGTCCACTGCATACATTTTGGCAGTAGCTGTTTGAGGGGGTGGCAAATGTATGCTTGTTACAATTGTCCTAGCTGAAGAATAACCTTTCCTCAAGGAGTAAGCAGAATGGAGTCTTCCAGAGCTGGTCTCTGTGAGGCACAGGGAGAAAAACAGGATCTGCTAATGAGTGCTTGGTGACTTTCAACTGCAAAGCCTCAAAAGGTGACAAAAACAACAGTCCAAGATGTGACATAATAACACATTTCATGTCATACTTGCACCTCAGTTCCCACCTGAACACCTCCATGTGCTTTCTAGAGCTGCTGAAATAACACTATTCCCATTTCACAGCTGAAGATGCTGCTACTACTGGGGATGAGCAACCACCCTGAAAGATGTCCTCGAAGGACTTTCCCCACCCTGTGTGCCTGTAGCAGGCCCCATGCAATGGCTCTGTCTCTGAATTGTGTTTCAGCCCTACCGTGATTTCTCACCTCTGAAGAGATACATGCAGCAGGTGAGCAGGGCCCCAGATAAGAAGCAGCCAAGTGACCCTGCCATGCCTAGCCAGCACGACCAGCCAAACTTGTACTGGATGCCCAGAAACACGTTGTGGAAGAGCAGAGAGGAGCGCTCCACGTAGACATCAACAGCGTACCACACCGAGCCAGTAATGCCTGGGAAACCTGCAGGACAAGAGCAAGAGGCCACACACAACTCCCAGGAGGACCATGAGGAGGTGGTATAAAAGCTGAAGCTGCAGCCTTTTGTCTGCTGGGTCAGGCTTTAACACAGGCAGGCTTTGCCCCCTGTTCTGTCTCAGTTTGGTTGCTTTGGTGGATTCACCCCGGTTCCTACCGATATCAGCCAGGGCAGAGGCTATGTTTTGTGGCTTGGCACTCACAGACACCATCAGTGCCAGTTGGCACCACTCCCTCCTTTTCAGCTTGCTTATCAACTTGTGGCAAAGTTGCTTCAAGAATTTCATTTTCTAATCTGTTTTGACTTACTGCAATTTGATGACATTTTCCAGACAAACTTTAGGAGGTGAGTGGAGGATGTTCAGAAGAACCTTTCCAGGTGTTTGACACGTGCTCCTGGTAACTGGGGTGAGTTATGTGTTAAAGCTGCTTATGCTGAAGCAGGGGTAGATACTCAATATTGGCATCATGTCAAATGAAATGACTTGGTACCTAGCTGGCTGTTTCTTTTTTTTGCATTTCAAGTTCTCTGACTGGTTGCAACAGCAAAGCACCTCAATCAGTTGAGTATTTATCACCTAGGAGGGACAGGTTGTTATTATATTTTTATTAGAGATCAGCTGCAGAGATTTTTGCCTAACTGACTTGCCTAAGGTCACACAATCTGTGGCAGAGCCAGGAACCAAACGAGGATGCTGGGACTTTCTGGTCCTTCAGCTATTAGGTCTCCTAAGCCTTATCAACAATACTGACTTCTCCACAGCAGAACATCAGTAAATGGAATTCACTCACCTGGTCAGTACATGAAATGGAAGAATGGAGAAGGGTAACAAAGCTGGTGAAGGGCCTGGAACACAAACCCTATGAGGAGAGGCTGAGGGAGCTGGGGGTGTGCAGCCTGCAGAAGAGGAGGTTCAGGGCAGAGCTCATTGCTGTCTACAACTACCTTAATGGACATTGTAGCCATGTGGGGTTGGCCTCTTCTGCCAGGCAACCAGCAATAGAACAAGGGGACACAGTGTCAAGTTGTGCCGGGGGAGGTCTAGGCTGGATGTTAGGAGGAAGTTGTTGGCAGAGAGAGTGATTGGCATTGGAATGGGCTGCCCAGGGAGGTGGTGGAGTCACCATCCCTGGGGGTGTTCAAGCAAAGCCTGGATGAGGCACTCGGTGCCATGGTCTGGTTGACTGGCTAGGGCTGGGTGCTAGGTTGGACTGGATGATGTTGGAGGTCTCTTCCAAGCTTTTTGATTCTATGATTCTATGAAATGAAACTCAGCTACCTGCTGTTAGAGGCAGGCAGTGGGGAAAGGAAGCTGTATTACACCAATAAAGCAAATACAGGTGCTTCCTGCATGTTTGCCTTCTCAAAAATCACCAGTTCCTCTCCCCAGAATAAGAGAAAGCTTTAAAGCTCACCCACTTTGCTAAAGAAGGTCTCACAGGTTGAGGGGCCAGCGGGGGAATACCTGCAAGGAGCAACATAACTCCAGCCACCAGGCAGATGCGCAGCTTGATGAGTGGCTCATCGGGAAGGAATTTCACACAGTCCAGTCCCAGGACAAGGAAAAGAAATCCAAATCCTGCCAGGATATCTGCTGTGATCATCATGGCTCGTGTCAGCACCAGCTTCACTGCAGGACAAAAGCAGGTTGTTCTAGTGTACAAGGGATGGAAATGCAGGCAGGTAACAGGGTTGGATCCCATAAGAACTTTATCTCCAGGAGAAAGCTTTCTGCAGCTTCCCCTGGGAGTAAAACCTCCCTGAGAAAGGAAACATTGCTCTAATATGTATGTGCACCAAATTATCTGCCACTGAGTAGAACAGGTGCTGGGTTTTGTCTGCACTCAGGTGTCCCCAGCACCTGTAGAAACATCTTTGGCTCTTACATACCAGGGTGTTCGGCGAAGATGGAGTCATACTCATCGCAAGTTTGGATCCCGTCAAAAACATTTGTGACACATTCCCACCACAGGCCACGGCATTTTGTACTCACCTGTGGGTTGGGAAGAGAAAGAAGACCATAACTTATAGCACAAACACACTGGGCAGTCAGCTGGGCCTTTCAATGCAAATCCTAGTCCAGCTGCACTGGTGGCAAGCTGGGGCTGTTCAGCTCGAAGGAGAGAAAAAAGGGCAGGATAGAGAAAAAGGACAATGTTTTCTTTGTCCCTGCTTATGGTTCTAAATTAGAGCAAAAGAAATTCAGACTAGACATGAGGGAGAAACCCTTCCTGTTGGTAAGGTTAAAACTTCTGAAGGAGATTTCTGAGAGGAGCTGGGAAGTGGGAGGCAGGAGAGAACATAGACACGGTTTGATCACTCCTTGCCAAATGCTTGTCTAGGCTGAGCTGGGCAGGGCTGTGGCCAGATGACCTTAGACTTTTCTCTCCGTCTTCCACTTACACCATCCTCCTGCTGAGAAGAAGCATCTCAGAGGGGAGCACGGCTGGCAGGGCAGGCATTGCACCAGGGCTTGTGTGCTTGAGACGGGAGGTGGCTGTGCTGTGACAGATGAGTGCTTTGTGCTGCAGAACAGAGGTGTGGATCTGAGTCCCTTTCCAGACATGTGTGGAAATGGCTCAGCCATAAGCACTGGATGGAAAATGAGAGGCAGCCAGTGCTGATTGTGGCCCTGGGGCTCCCAGTGCACTGCTGTCCGTGGAGCCACGCGTGCCTGAGCCACACTCATTGCCAAGACATCCAGACTCAGGCAGACGTTGCAGTAGCATCCTGGCTAATCATCTCCCCTGTCCTGAAGCTGTAGATACTATTCTCAGCCTTCCATAAATCACTTTAATATGGGAGGCATTTTCATTACCAATGCAAATATGGCAACAAGCACCTCCAAAACATTCCTGGAATTGCTCACACAAGGAGCAGTGTTAATATCGGGGCAGCTTTGGACTCCAGCCTGCCCTGCTGCTGCCAGCGACATGCTGCAGTTAATGGAATGGGTTTCACACAGGGGAAGGGGACTGGGCTTGCTTGGATGTTGCAATTAATACATTTTTCTTGCACTGTGTAGATCACAAAGCAGATAATAATATATCTCAGCCACTTAATGAACTCCCATTCAAGATCTATTGAAGTCCATAGCCAACCATAATATTTTCTCCATGATACAATGTCCAAGCCAAAGAGTAGAGCTTCTGTGTGTGCTGCACTGTGGATAAAAGGCGAGTAAGAACAACTCACTACATCAGACTGGCAAAAAGTTACTACATATGCTTGAATTAGAACAATCTACACATATTGTATCATGCAGATGAAAGCTACTGACAATCCCTGAGAATTTCAGGGCAGTTTTAATGAGAAATATCACCAGGAAGGAAAAAAAAAAGGAGAAGGAGAAGGAGAAGGAGAAGGAGAAGGAGAAGGAGAAGGAGGAGGAGGAGGAGAAGGAGAAGGAGAAGGAGAAGGAGAAGGAGAAGGAGAAGGAGAAGGAGAAGGAGAAGGAGGAGGAGGAGGAGAAGGAGGAGAAGGAGGAGAAGGAGGAGAAGGAGAAGGAGAAGGAGAAGGAGAAGGAGAAGGAGAAGGAGAAGGAGAAGGAGAAGGAGAAGGAGAAGGAGAAGGAGAAGGAGAAGGAGGAGGAGAAAGAGAAATAGAAGAAGGAGAAGGAGATGAAGGAGGAGGAGAAGGAGAAAGAGAAGGAGAAGGAGAAGGAGAAGGAGAAGGAGAAGGAGAAGGAGAAGGAGGAGGAGGAGGAGGAGGAGAGGAAGAATGCTATAAAATCCTGCTTTCATCAGTTCTGTGTTTTTGTCAACAGAGCAGTGTAAGGCAATTTGCCATGTTTATACTCAGAGTAAGTTTTTGCTGTGACCCTCTTAATCCAGCTGCAAATCCTCTTCTCTCTTAACTCACCACTGTTCAGGCTATGCTTGAAATTAGCATATTCTCATTAAATGACATTTTATTCCACTTGTATGTGTATCATTTTGTGTTCCTCCCAAACCACCCTAGGCTTATTCAGACTATTCTGTATTCAGCTAATACTCTCAGTTACTTCCTCACTTGCTTGCACTGCTGTTGTTTCTGCAATCTTACAAGCAGCATCTTCTTTTCAATTATTTATAAAGAGACTAACAGGATTCCAGGCTTTGTCAGCCTCCAAGCAAAGCAGAGCTCTTAAAGGGCAACATTTGAGGTCCTGGTTTAGCTTGAGAAACGACATCCTTCTCATAGGAGGAAACACTTGATAAATATTTTGTGTTTCTTGAAATGTTTCAGTTGTTACCTACTGCTGCTAGTGCTGAACACAGGCAGCAGCAGGGGCTGGCCCATCCACCCAGGCAACCAGCAACAGAACAAGGGGACACAGTCTCAAGTTGTGCCGGGGGAGGTCTAGGCTGGATGTTAGGAGGAAGGTCTTGACAGAGTGATTGGCATTGGAATGGGCTGCCCAGGGAGGTGGTGGAGTCACCGTTCCTGGAGGTGTTCAAGCAAAGCCTGGATGAGGCACTTAGTGCCATGGTCTAGATGACTGGATAGGGCTGGGTGCTAGGTTGGAGTGGATGAGCTTGGAGGTCTCTTCCAACCTGGTTGATTCTATGATTCTCTTTGCAGCACATAGGCAGACAGGGAAAAATGTCTCATTGCCTGGTGCAGGAGGGATAGGAACAGATGTTGGAGGGAAGACCAATGGATGTCCTGAGCCACTGTCGAGCTATTCTGGTTTCTGTTATCTGTCTCTTAACCTCCTTTCCCATCCTTTGTTTCCCTCTGCTTTGTGCACATGCTCCCAAACCACCCTTAGGCTTCTGCCCTTGTGCAGACAGCACAGACCCTCAGGCACACAGGAACTTGCTGCTGTAAATGGGAGTAGGGTCAGGACTGGTTAGAGCATCACACGAAAGTGTGGATTTCTCCAGCCCACGGCCAAACCTACACATCACATCGGCAGCACTAATTCCCCACCACCTTTCCCCCCACAGCAAAGCTGCTCCAACTTCCCTGGGCCCGGCTGAGGACTCCTTGAGAAGCTCAGCATCGTGGCCAAACTCCTCATCTCCCACTTGGATTACGAAACACATCGCCACGACCTGCTTTCCCTAGCACAAGCATGCATGTAAAACACAAACTGCCTAATTGCTGTAAAACATATATAATTACACCCTGTGCATAATGTATCATTAATATCACAATCATTTCAATGCCAAAAAGAAAACAACCCAACAGAACAAGCAGACACTTCCCCTTCTGGGGAAAGCACAGAAGAGAACCATGTGAGTGATGTTAGTCACACTTTTACCACGCTGTAAAAAGATGCCACGCACAATGATTACAAGCTCAGCATGAGAGTAAAACAGGCACCATTTACCAGCAGTGCTAACACTTTTAATCCACCTGCAACCGGGAGAGACTTTGCACACAATGCAGTGCTTGTTGGGAAGCAGATTATGGATTTTTTCCAGCACAAACCACTGCAGAAATCACCCCAGGCTTGTCTCGATACCAGCTTAAAGCTTTTAATTTTTTTTTTTGTGGTGCTGCAATCTGGTTGCTTCTGAAGCAGAGGTGAGGGGCAGCGAGAGCTGAGTGCTGCTTGCTGGGTGGGTTCCTGCAGCTCCTTCAGAGGTGGCTCGGCTGCTTCTGGCACTCCCTGACCTCTTTGTCCTGGGCTGCTGCTCCCTGGCGGGAGCACAGAGAGGACTCTATCCTCCCCAGATGCTGCAGGCTAGGGGCAAAACCAGGAGCCTTTCAATAACAGAGGACGGAGTTCCTTTGTCCTGAAGTCAAAGTTGCCTGAATTACCCTTTTCTCAGCTGAAAATGGGAGTCACTACGGACTCCAAGCCTTTCTGGCTCTGGGGGGGGTTTCCCTGCATTCCCCTGTTTGGAGAGAATGGTTTCGGTTGGAAAAAGACCTTTAAGATCATCGAGTCCAACCAATTTAGAGAGGCAGTGAGTCATTAAGGCCGTTAAGGAGATCAGTCGGTCAGGTATTAAGGCCGGGGGCAGTTTGCTCCATTATTTAGTATTCACACTCAGAGCAGGAATGTGAGAGTAGTGGCTGCTAATAACCCAAGCAGGTGTTAATGGAGCACTCAGTGGCAGCCTAGCAGGTGCCTTTGTGCTAAGAAGAGAAGGTTGCACAGCCTCGGGGTAATGCTCTGGGTCTTTCCTGGGCTAGCTTTGCTAAAAAGTGGAGTTTACCTCCCCTGGTTTTCCTGGAAATGATGGCGCAATCTGGGATCTTTTCTGAGTGTATCAGATACCTTCAGCTGGCTTCAGGAGGGTCACAGCTTCCGGGGATGAATCTAAACTATCTCCTGCCCATCGTTTCCCCTGAACAGTGGCTCACTGAGCAGACACAATGACCATCCGAACCCTCACTGCATTGACCATACCAGCATTTACAACCACCTTCCAGGGTGGAACTGACAGTCCACCCTGCGGACTGCTTCTTGTGGCATAGAGGAAAAAAAGGTGTGTTTTTGTTGTAATCACTTTTAGCCTTCTTTCCTCAGGCAATTTATCACCTGATGCGATAGAGCTAAACACTCTGTTGGAACCACTCAGTGCCGCAGAGCTCTTCTGGTTTCCCGTGCTGGGTAACAGACATAAAGTTTCTTCCTGACACATTCAGCCAAACTCTGTCTTGGGAAGTGTTTAACTGCACAAAGTATCCAGTCTAACAGATTTCTTTTGAGTACCAGAGCTGATTCTAACCCTCCTCATAAATTTCTGCTAGTCCTATAGCTCAATGGCTGTTAGTGACTTGAAAAGCACAGTGTATCTGCTGGACTTCTGCATCAAGAAGTCTGACCTTCAGAATTAGAAGCATCTCCAAAATATCCTTCCATAGCTCAATGGCTGTTAATGACTTGAAAAGCACAAGTGTACCTGCTGGACTTCTGCATCAAGAAGACTGACCTTCAGAATTAGAAGCATCTCCAAAACATCCTTCCAGACCAGAGATGCAGGATAACTGTACCCAAGTTCCTGCACAACTGAAACTAGAGCCTTTTGCTGAATTTACTAAGCAGGAGCAGTCTGGATAATAAAGTCTGGCAGAGAGACTCACACAAAATGACACTTCCCCCCCTGCTCTTGCCAGAGTAATTAATTTCATCCAGTTTCATTCAGCACAACAGGGAAAAAAAACGTCCATGAGAATGGAACAATGATATGGGGAAAGAAACTCTCTCTGAGATTCGTTTTCTTCGCAGATCAGGCTCTTCTCACCCCAATCTTACCTCCAAAGAATCATCAGCATTCACCATCCAGCAGTCTGTCCAGGTAGATGCTATCAAAAACCCAGTGGAAAAAAAGGCAAAAAAACAGCCTGCATACTGGAGAAAAAACCTCATGCCAGCAGGTGATCAGCACAGCCAGCAGGGTGAGAAAAACAGTGCCCAGCTCTTCTCTTACAGCTGGAGTAGAGGGCAAAGTGTCCCAGGTCACAGCTGCACTCGTCCAGTGGCCATGAACAGCACAAACGCCTCGCTTCTACCGGTGCCATCTGTTAGTGATGGCCAAAGGAGCAGCACTCACCTGCAAAGGGGCAGGAGGAGGGTGAAAGTGCCCACGGGAGCTGCTGCAGCCAATCCGCCCAGCACAGTTAAAGCTCTTTTCATGCCTGGCTGAAGAGCCATGGGGCTGTGTAGAGGTGGCATGCAGGTCACTGGTGTCCTGGACTTGCAGTCCACAGGACACAGTGGGCTTTGGCAAAGTGGGAGCTAATAAAAAGGAAGCAACACTTCTTCAGGGCAGATGTTTCAAGCACTGTTAAGGGACACACAGAAGACCCCTTACGTGCAGACCCCTTTATTCAAGCATGTTGGTTCATGTCTTACCACTAGATGTGTACAAAAGGTACTGGTGTAGATTGTAGATTTCAGGCTCTCCCATTATCCCACTGGTTTCTGATGCACTTCTGGCCTAGCTCAATGTAGGAATGTAACTGGAAAAGGGAAAAGGTAACAATTGTGCACCTTCAGAGCCAACACTGACATGCATCCCAGCTCAGACACAGAACTCTGTCATAGCAGAATGGGATGCCCAGAACAGCTGGAGATGCCCCATCCCTGGAAATATTAAAGGTCAGGTTGGATGGAACTCTGAGCAACCTGATCTAGTGGAAGATGTCATTGTAGTGGGGGTGAACTAGATGACCTTTAATGGTCCCTTCCAACCCAAACCATTCTATGATTCTATTCTGTATTTAAGCCAAATCTAGATATTCCTCATGCTCTGAACTCCTGTGGGGATCCTGAACTTCTGAAGCCAAGCACCAGTTTTGAGAGTCTTGGTTGGTTGGATTTTGCCTGCTCACTTATTCCCATTGAAACTCTCCTGTTTTCCTGCAGGACTCCCTAGGTGAGCAAGCATCATGCAAGCTCCTGACAAGAGAAGAACTGGGCCCCTGTGGGAACTTTGTCACTTGGCATCTCCTCTTACACAGCACTGAGAAACTAGCAGGACTCCAGGGCACCTTCCAGGAAAATCAAGAGAGGAACAGAAAATCCCTTCATCCCAAAAATACAAGTGCACAAACCCTTGCACCTCCTCAGGGTTGCTGTGGGGTGTTTTTGGTTTGGTTTGGTTTGAAGAGAAGCCATACAAGGTTGGAGACCTGCCTTTAGTGGGCAGGTTTTCAAGGCAGGGCTGAGGAGCAGATTCTTGCTCTGCTGACAGCCTGCTTGCCCAAAGCGATGGTGTCTGTCACCTCCAGATGGAGCCAGTCGGTACTTTTGCACAGCTGCTCAAGGCTTAGGCTGGCTTCTCGGAATTTCCCTCCAAATACTCCTAACAGCAATCAGAAGTTGACTTTTCTTACAGTATATGTAACCCCTACAGCTCCTATCAAAACCTCACAGGGCAGTTAACAATCTTTTGCCTTGGACTGGGGAATCACCCAGTTCCTCAAAGGTCACACAACTGAAGAGGTCCTCAGGAGACAGAACAGAAGTTCAGAGTCAAAAGGCCAAGGTCTGCAGGGTCCTCTGCTGCTTTAGGTTTTCTGCTCTCTGATTTCTATTTGCAAAAGCTGACAAGTGAGGAACATTTCTTCTTCCTTCTCTGTCCTTCTCTGTCAGATGCATATCTTGATATGGTTCTACAAGCACTATGCTTTCTGGTGAGTTTTCTGGCATCCAAGTGTCTATGCAAGGCAAGAACACCAATAATCTTCTCTTCATGGCAGAGTTGTGTTTCCAGCAGTTCTGACCCAGAGGGGCAGAGCATTTGTCCCATGCAGACCCATAAAGCATGATGCCTTTTGTTAGCCACATAGATAGGGACTGCATTGATACGAGACAGGTACTGGTAACACACATCAACTTTCTGTGCTTGTCTTGCATGGTGCCTGCAACAGGTTTTAAAACAAGCTGTCCTAGTCAGTTGTGATTAGTAGAAACTCAGAGAAAGTGGTGAGGTGAGCTCAGAAGAAGGGCTGGAATATCTGAGAGCACTTCCTACAGACAGAATTCAGTTGCTAGAGTTGGCAAGAGCAGAGTTTTATAGTAGCAGAGGATTAGTTGGGAAATGCATGATAGCCATATGGAGCTCCCTGCCTTCTCATTCTGTCTTGTACTCAAATATAAGCCTCCTCCAGAGGATTAGCTCAGCTGAGGAGAAAAAGGCCATTTCTCCTCGTTTGGTGCACGGTGACAATGTGCCAAATACAAGCATGGCTGAGATGGAAAGTGAAGAGCTCCCAAGCTAAGAGCCAGCCTGCAATAATAGTCAGAGTGGTGTTTATAAGCTTCTGTAGTGGACACATCACATCTGTTCTCCCAGCTTAGCTCAAGGAGTAAATCCCACGAAGGGATGGAGGCAGAATGCCCAGGTGCCAGTGCTGCTTTTGCTCCTTTGCTTTATCTTTCCATAGCTGTCGGGGCAGTTCTGGAAAAGTTGTGTTTCTTTTTCACATGTCCATCAAATTTAGTTGCTGTCCCAGCTCCATCCACCTCCTGTTCATCCTCCCTACAGGGCAGGGCAGGTGAGTGACCCTTCCTAGGCCAGGATGCCAGTGCTTCCCAGGCCATGAGTCACTAGGGGACAGGAAGTGGCTTCACACCACCCATTTGCATCTAGCTCAGAGTTTGGAGTGTCCTGGCCTCAGCAGCAAAGCAGGTCAGGATCCTCCAGTTTTCCCTAGTGTCCAGATGCACAACAGAATGAAGATGATTTGTGATTTTCACCTGACAGAGAGGCCATTCCAATCTCTGGTCATTCTTTAGGTCCATGCTCCTAAACAGTGCCACGGGAACTGCTGTGGTTACTAAAAAGAACACAGTATTCTTCTTCAGTAGGAGCTGGCATGGTACTTATTTAATGCCTTTCATTTGAAACAAGCCAGCATCTTTGTGAAGCAAAATCTGTAGCAGTTCTTGTCATGCTCTGTTTTCTTAGCTTAACATGGCAGATGTCCCCTCAGCTTCAGAAAACAGCTCTTCCAACCTAACCTCCCAAGATGTCTTTGTGCAGCCTAAACTCTGGCTGTCATAACTCAAGAGAGGGTTTCAGAGGGATCTGCAGTCTGACTGTTTCTTATTCCCTTGGCTAACCTAACATTTGTAGTGCTTTGACACTAATAAAAGTGTTAGGGCATCCTAATACTTAATTATCAGATCTTGCCCTTGGTGGGCTCTTACCTGTGTGGTATCGATGCAGCACAGCTTTACTGATGCAACAGCTTTATCACCTCTGCTACACACAGTCCCAGCTAAGAGACCAATGAGCTACGGATCGATTGCTTTTATTACTCATTAACACAAGCTGCTCTGTGCCCTCAGCTAGAGCCAAGTCATTATCTTGCAGAGAGAAAAAGAAACTACCACCACTGTTAGGAGGATGATAGTTGGGTTTTCATCTGTCTACCTACAAAACCATTATTGCAGCAACATGACAATGAGGTCGTGGTCTCATGAGCAGGGAAGGGTTATGTCCTGTCTTTACTTCCACAGTGTCTAATACATAGTGTAGCAGAGAGCTTTGAGCAAGAAGGAAGTGGTGATGCTGTGCATAAAAGCCTGAAATGTGGACCTCACTGGAGGCAAGCAGTCAGTCAGGTGACTGCTGTATTCAGGGCCTTGTCCAATGTTCATGGCTCAGCAGCCAGAGAGCTTTGGGAAGGGATTCCTCTAAGAGCTCTTCTGCTGCTGTGAAAGGCTGCATGGGCTTGTCTACTCAACACTTCCCAGTCCTCACTCCTAGCTGTACCCCCTCCATTTTCCTGCTTCATACACCAGCATCCCTGTCAGAGAAACACTCCTTGGCTGTGAGATGCATGCACACATGAATTACAGACTTGTGTGTGTCAGCTGTGATGTTCCACTCCAACCATGATCATATGGTCACAAAACCCTAGGAGTTAGCCTGGAGATAATTTGGAAGCTCCAAGGAAAACAGGAAGACTTTGGAGCACATTGTGAATTTCCAAGCAAGCAATCACACAATCACAGAACGTTAGGGGCTGGAAAGGACCTCAAGAGCTCATCCAGTCCAACCCACCTGCCAGTGCAGGGTCACCTATACCAGATCACACAGGAACACATCCAGATGGGTCTTGGGTATCTCTGGAGAGGGAGACTGCACAACCTCCCTGAGAAGCCTGTTCCAGTGCTCTGTCAACCTCACAGTGGAAAAAAGATAGGATTAAAAGAAAAGAGGAAAGCAAGGGCCCCTCAATTCAAGAAGGATGTTGAGGTGCTGGAACATGTCCAGAGAAGGGCAACAAAGCTGGTGAGGGGTCTGGAGCACAAATCCTATGAGGAGAGGTTGAGGGAGCTGGGCCTGTTTAGCCTGGAGAAGAGGAGGCTCAGGGGTGATCTTATTACTGTCTACAACTACCTGAAGGGGCATTGTAGCCAGGTGGGGGGTGGCCTCTTCTGCCAGGCAACCAGCAATAGAACAAGGGGACACAGTCTCAAGTTGTGCCAGGGTAGGTATAGGCTGGATATTAGGAAGAAGTTCTTCTCAGAGAGAGTGATTGGCATTGGAATGGGCTGCCCAGGGAGGTGGAGGCACCGTGCCTGGTGGTCTTCAAGAAAAGCCTGGATGAGGCACTTAGTGCCATGGTCTAGTTGATTGGATAGGGCAGGGTGCTAGGTTGGACTGGATGATCTTGGAGGTCTCTTCCAACCTGGTTGATTCTGTGATTCTATGATTCTAAGGACATTTTGTAGTAGATATGAGCTTAAAGGATTGACAAGTTAAAAGTCTCTCTGTGTGTGTATACTATACACACAGAATGATGCTTGTGTACACTACTTCAAAGCATTTTTGTCAGTCACTGCAATGTAACATGCAATAAACCAAGCATTTAATACAGTCTTTTCACCCTCTCAATGTACTGTGCAGCACTGCCTCTCTGGAGAGATTCAAAACTCACCTGGATGTATTCCTGTGTGATCTGTTACAGGTGATTCTGCTCTGGCAGGGAGGTTGGACTAACTAAATGATCTTTCCAGATCCCTTGCAGCCTCTGACATTGTGTGGTTCTGCGAACTTCCCTTCGGCACAGCAGGTTTCTAGCTGCCTGCGACATCCCAGAGCTGAGCAGCACACCATCTCTGCGGTGGATTGACTAACTCCGTGTCAGCGCTGGGCAAAGCGAGGCAGGGGGTGCCTCAGATGGAAAGCAAGGAGTCACAGCCCTGCCGCTCTCTCCGAGCGGGGCTGCGCTCCCTGCACTGGGCGTGGGCACTGCAGATCCTTATCGGCGAAAACACGCAGGGCCGCTCCGGTTTCCCGAAAGCAGCCACCGGGAGCAGTCGCTGCTGCCGCTGCATACCAGCTCCGCACAGGCGTGTACAGGCAGGGGAGCTGGGCAGCGCATTAGCCACACCTTTTCTTGGCATGTCAGTGGTTCTAGTGAACAGCCCTCGTCCCCAAGCAGCCCGGGGGCTGTTGATACCCTGCCACATCATCCTCACTCGAGCGTCTCTTTCCCAGTATGAGCCTGAACTTTCCTGTGCCCTGATGCGAAGGTGATAAAATGTGAGCGAAGCCCGATGTCTGTGCCGCTAACAGCAATCACGCAGGGTGAATGTTTAGCTCTCTCCACAGACCCAGAGGAAAGGCAACGGAAGGGAAGTCCCGTGGTGGAAGGGGTTTGCACTGTGTGCGTGCTCTGGTAGCTGCCTCTCAGAGGTCTGACTCGCTTTTGCCTAGGTGTGGGGGGCTATAGTACGTGCACTGAACTCTGCAGGCTCTCCTGGAGGAAATCCAGCTCCTCGTGTGACTCACTTCACAAGAAACATCCGCTTCAGACCTCTGTGCCCCTCGCTCCTATTCACCAACCTTCTTATCAGAGAGTGATGAAAGACCCTCTAGGAGACTCAAGGGGGGATAAAAGTAACTACCGAGTTAGAAATGCACAGTTCGGTAGGAGGATGTTTGATCTGCCAGAAATAGGCAAGGAAGACAAGAGCTGAGGCTCAGACAAAACAGTTGCTGCTGTGATTCACAGCCTATAAGCATGGGACAACTGTGGGACCTGGTCAGATAAGTCTGGATCAGGTTTGGGTATGAGATCTGCAAGGAGTTTCCTGCAGGGAGCTCTGGAGATGCAACTCCTAACATTGGAGCTTGCCCACCTACCCACCCTAGTCCTTCAAGGTCTGGCTAGGGGAAGAAGCCAACTGCACACATCCCAGAGACTTCCACGAGGCCACCTGCTTGCTTCAGCCTTCTCTGCACCGGGAGGGGATGGGGCAGGGACACGTTTGCCTCTGGTGCTGAGCAAGCTAGTGTGAGCAGAGCCTGTGACAGCTCACATGCACTCCATCACCCTCTGCTTTCACCTTGAGGACAAGCTGTGCTGGTAGGATGGAGGACAAAACCATGAAGGAAGAGAAGGGAGAAAGGGGAAGGACTTGGAGGGAAACTCCCCGAGGAATGGGGAGACTTGGGCAGAGCTGCAGCCCCAGCCCTGGGTCAGGAGACAAGAGCAGGTGACTCCAGCCTCCAATGCTTATCTCACCCAAGTGGTGCCTTCAGAAGCCTCCTTTCCTCTCTCCTTCCCCTGTCCTCTGCCCCACATTGGAGTCTGTGCGCTAGGAGAGCACAGCAAGTCCTTTCCCTCTTTCTCCTGTGCTGTCCCTGTTCTGCCCTCGGTCATGCTTCACATAGGGCTTGGTTTCCCTTTCTGTTGTTCCTCATCTGAGCTCTCCCGAAGGAGACCATCCCTCCTCCTGCTGCTGGTTTAGGCTTCGTTTTGCCTTCTTTGCCAACAGCACAGGGTGTGAGCGCACCCGAGCGCTCCCAAACCACAAAGAGCTAAGCCTCTGCGCACAGCAGACGTAAGGAAGAGTTTCCACGAGCAGAGAGGAGAGACACAGCTGTGAGAGAAACATCTCCAGCCAGATCACTAGGGTTTTAAACTCCCTCTAGACGCTGAAATCATGGCCTTGGCTTGCCGATGTGCTTTCCCAGTCCCAGCGACAAGGGCGGGTTAGAAAGCGCAGCAGAGAAGCTCCTTCCCTCCTCCTCTGCCTCACACACAAACATGCACAAGCTGTGCTTACAGCGCAGGTGGCTCTTGCACTTAGCAAAGGACTTTCAAGAGTTTCATTCCTATATAGGCACTAGAATAACTGGCCACATTTAAAGACCTCTTGAAGTGTTTGGCTGTGCTCCCCACTGGAAAATCCAGCCGTTTGTGTCACAGCAGCAGCTACTGAGAGCTTCACAAGTACCTGAGTCTTAAAGGGGACTGAAGCATACTGAATATCCATGCCTGCAAATCCTAGCCTACTGCTTCTCTCTTTCCAGAGACAATTACTTGTTGGAGAATAGCTGTACAAGGTCAGAACATCCCTGAGGATGGGGAGGAATTGTTCACTGGTTCTAGCCTGCTATAAGATTTTCTACAGCACTTTTGTCTTTAGCTGTTCAAATATCCAAGTACATCCCCAAAGGGTTATGTCAGACAGATCCACAGAAGAATTCCTAGCAGTATGTGCAAGGAACTGAGTTCAGCAACACCCAAAGAGACCTCAAACCTAATTTCTTAGCTGCTGGATGCTCTGATCTACAAATCTCATAGCAGTTTATGGCAGAGCCTTTCTAGGAAGGACCCTGAATCACTTTATCTTCCCAGTATCAATTATCTGACACATCATAAGTGCTAAGGAAATGGGTACAGATTGTGGTCCAGGCACAAAAAAGTGAGATAGCCATATCCTGAGATGGGAATCTGTGAGCAATCTCTAACACACTGATGATGGTTTGGGATTTTCCTTGACATGAAGGCTGCCCCAAAACCAGACTCATAGGTACTTGAGCTTGATGGCTTAGATGCTCAGTGAGTGAGCAATGTAAGTGATGGTAACTCTGGCTTCATGGTGGTAACTCTGTCTTCAGTAGTGGCTTAACAGTGGTTGCTGTGGAAGACTTTAGATCTAGTCATCAGACATCCTTTCTTCTTCCTCCTCTCTGTTTGTTCTTCCAAAGAAGAACATTTTTCAGTGGTGATCCTGAAGTTAATAATATTGTTCAGTTGCCAGTCTCAGGAAATTCATTCTGTAACTAGGCCATCAGGCTCATGAGCACAGACATCACCCTTCATTGACTCCCTGGTGGAGACTTGGTGAGCTATAGGTAAAAATATGATCCCTGCAAGCAGATCTTGTAGAAGTCAGGAACATGGTGAGAGCAAACAGGACAGCTGGATGCCAAGGGTTAGATCTTCACAAAGTCTGTTCCTTGGAGGACCTGAGAGATGTTTTGCTTACTGCACTTAGAAGAACTCTTCCATGCATGGTACCAGGGATGAATTTTATCTTACCAGGACCTTGCTGCACATCTCACAGATCATGGCTCATGGCTCATGGCTCATGCACTGAGTATGACACTCATGCACATGGACCTTCCTCCCTCTCAGGCCCAGGTCTTGCTTATTCTCATTGCTCCTTCTCTCTTGCCCTGGGACTCCAAGAGAATCTGCTGTCCTCTACCTGGCCTTAGTGGCATATAATGGGGAAAGTGGCCACACTTTGTGGTTGAGCCTTCCAATAAGATGTTCTCTTCATCTGACACTCCACTGTTGAGCCTCTGCCCTAGCTGCCCTATCACATTTGTCCTATCATCTAACATCATTTTGAGAAGGACATTTGAGGACGATACAACGTGGAGCTCTCTTCTGTCAACAGCATGCAGAAACAAGTTTAATAACTCCTTAGCTTCCCACCCTTACCTCTGTAGTACTGTGAAACTCATTGTTTCCATTACTTTGATTGTGCCTGAATTTTGCTCTCTCTCTGACCTCTGGTACAGAATGTCCAGGAAAAGAACCAATCCTAAAATAGAAAGCAAAATAAATCCTACCATGTGGGTCAAATCTCTTGGCCTCTATGGGATGGGTTTCATACCACAGAATCTCTCTCAGAACTTCTTGTATCACTTTAGTAAACACCACAGAAGGGGTTGAATGCAAGACCATCTTTATTTCTCAGCAGGTTGCTGCCTTGCACAGCCAAGCCTGGTCTGAGAGCTGTGGGTAATGACACACATGGTGCAGTTTTATGTATGCCAAACCCACTCTTGTTTAGAGACAGAAATTATTTCAGTGGTTTAGGGGATTCTGAGGGACAGTCTTAGGTCTTGTAGTCATTTGTGGGTTGCTGTTTCAGGAGAAGGGGAAAAAAACCAAACAAACCCAAAGGCAACAGGTGAAAACCAACAAGCTGAGGGAAAGACACAATCCCTTCCAGAGCTCTCACTAGAAGGTGGTGTAAAGGAGAGGCCAGAAGTTCAGTCAGCCTCCAGGCTCATGTAATTTCAGTGTGTTACATATAAGCACATTTTAACTAGAGTCAGATGAAATTCATCATGTGAAGAGTAGAGTGAAACTACTCCCAAAAGTGTAGCTTTATCACAGCCAGTGAGGAAACATGAATGTTTGAATGACTGCAAGAAGAGGGTTGATTATTAGCTGGGTTTATCTCCAGTAGATTAGGAATTCCAGGCCATGTCTGCTGACCAAACACACAGAGGTTTATAGCGTTCCTGACCCCCAGTATAGGAAGGGATAATTCATACAGCTCCTTAACAATCCATTTTCACAAGATGTTCCCTCTGTGTAGTCAGTATCAAATAAGTCCAGTTGGTCCTTCTAACTGATGCACTGAGCATGACACTCATGCACATGGATCTTCCTCCCTCTCAGGCCCAGGTCTTGCTTATTCTCATTGCTCCCCCTCTCCTGCCCTGAGACTCTGCCTGCTGTCCTCTACCTGGCCCTAGTGGCATATAATGGGGAAAGTGGCCACACTTTGTAGTTGAGCCTTCCACCAACCTCAAATTCCAACTCTGAAGACAAAATCAGAGCTTTCCTCCTGAAAATAGAGATTTCCACTTGGGTGGGCAGGGAAAAGTTGTGGGTTTGGTGCTATTCACTATCCTGTTGCCTTCTAGGCAGTAAGAGCCACTTGGAGGAGGTCTTCTCCAACAATGCTTTTTGAAATGTTGCAGTGCATGGCAGTACTGCAAAAGTGAGCTGCTGAGGAAGGGTTAAGCTTTCACTCTGCTGCTGCGCTCTGCAGCCCTGCAAGCTGTGATCTTTGGCTGCTTCAGCTGCTACCATGGTCAAACACAATGTCTGCCCTTCGCTGCAGACTGGGCTGGACACAACCTTGGCTAATCCCAGGCAAGGTCTGCAGCTGTCTTAGATCTTAGTGACATCTGAGCAAAGACATCTGGGCGCTGCCTGCAAAACAGTGCTTAGAGCTAAGGTTCGTCGGGAGTGTTTTTCCTGGATGGATGGGAGAATAAATGGGAGGGGAAAAAAATCAGCTTGAAGATAAACAACAAAGTCATTTTCAAGTTTTTCTAGACAATGTAAACCAAAGCTAAATCCATGTGGTTCCACCAGTCTACCCTTTTCCCCCCAGAACCCTGTGGACATCAAATGGAAGAGCAAGTAGAGCTCCAGGTTGGGTGGCGAATGGCTGAAAGCAGCCCTGAGGAAAAGGACCTGGGGTCTGAGGTTTTGAAAAGCTCAGCATGAGCTGGCAGTGTACATGTGCAGCCCAGACAGCAACTGTGTGCTGGGCTGCAGCAAGAGCACTGTGGGCAGCAGGGCAAAGGAGGGGATTATCCCACTTTTCTCTGCTCTCCTCAGACCCCACCTAGAGTAGTGTGCAGTTCTGGAACCCCCAACACAAGCAGGACATGGAACTGTTGGATCCAGTCCAGAGGAGGCTATGAAGATGCTCAGAGGGCTGCAGCAGCTCTGCTATGAGGACAGGCTACAAGAGTTGGGGCTCTGCAGCCTGGAGAAGAGAAGGCTTCAAGGAGACCTTATAGTGGCCTTCCAGTATCTGAAAGGGGCCTGCAGGAAGGCTGAGGAGGGACTTTTGACAAGGTCTTAAAATGACAGGACGAGGGTAATGGGTTTAAACTGGCAGAGGGCAGATTCAAACTAGATGTTAGGAAAGGGTTCCTTGCAGTGAGAGTGGTGAGACACTGGCACAGGTTGCCCAAGGAGGTTGTGGCTGCTCCCTCCCTGGAGATGTTCAAGGCCAGGTTGGATGAGACCTTGAGCAACCTGTTCTGGTGGGAGGTGTCCCTGCCTATGGCAGGGGGTTGGAAATGGATGATCCTTGAGGTCCCTTGCAACCTGAACCATTCTTTGATTCTATGATTCTATTTGAGGTTCAATGAAAACAAGATGTACTTTCCTGTGAAACACAAAGTAAACCTGCAGAGCAGCTTGATGCAGGATCCTGCAGGTGCCAGATGTAAAAAATCAACCAACCAACCCAATCCAACCCAACAACATCAACAAAATCCACAAACAAACAACCCCCAACCAAGAAACAACAAAACAAACAAGCAAACAAAGGCAAACAGCCAGATTTACAGAGGAAAAATCAGGTACACGTAATTAATGTACTGGCACTTGCTTGGGATGTACTCAGACATGGATCAGGGTGGGCTCTAACACATTTTGGGGTAGTGCTTGTGCTTGCATTATTCCCTGGCTCTACAACTGGCTGCCACCAGAAATAGTGGGCCAAGCTGATGTTGCTTGGATTGTCTGGTTTTGTAGTCATAGAATCATAGAATCAACCAGGCTGGAAGAGACCTCCAAGATAATCCAGTCCAAGCTACCCCCCAGCCCTGTCCAATCAACCAGACCATGGCACTAAGTGCCTCATCCACTCCTTTATTGAACACCTCCAGGGTCGATGACTCCACCACCTCCCTGGGCAGCCCATTCCTGATATGGAGCTCTCAAACCAGGATCAGAAGCTATGTCTGCCCTGCACATCTGCCCCAATTTATAATGAGATGTTTCATCTTAACACATCTCAAGAATGAATTCAGGGCAGCCTAGTAGCCAGCTTTAAGGGATACTAGGAGAGAGGCTCACACACAACCCTGTGCTCTCCAAACATAGCTGTTGCACAGTGAGGCTTTCCCCTAGTAATGCCTGAGAAAGGAGGAAACCAGGCTGCTCACCTGCAAGTCCTGGCAAGTCTTAAAGTTTGTTTTTGCCAGAAAAGGAAACCAGGTATAATTTACTACCCACAGAGCACAGATCTCTCTGCTGAGTACAGAAGCAAGATTGCTCATCTGACTAATGACACCCAAAGGAGTGATACGACCAAGCTGTTAAGCATTTGCACAGTGCAGCAAGTACTGCTGTGTGTGAGGATAATCTCTATGAATAAGTAGATTAAAACAGCTCAGTTTGGTTTCAGTAACTGTCTGTACACCTGCCTCTTCTCACTTGATTCTGCTTTTGTAAAGGTCACAAAATGAAGACTCATGTGTTTACTAAAGAACAGGCCAGTCACTAAGGACTCTCAGCAGTGGAGTATCACAGTATCATCATCAGGGTTGGAAGAGACCTCACAGATCATCAAGTCCAACCCTTTAGCACAGAGCTCAAGGCTAGACCATGGCACCAAGTGCCACGTCCAGTACCTTTAGCCTAGAGAATACTGAGAAGATTGCGACATCTTGGTTAAAACCAGGTCTTTCAGCTGAGATTAATGATCTGAAGAAATGGCATTTCCCTATAAGGTACATAGAAAAAAAATAGGTGAAAATAAAGTAAAAGACTTTTTGGGACTATCAGTGGGGGGAAAAAAAAATCTTAGGCAGTGATTACTGAGTAAAAAGTGGCTTTAGTTTGCCCACTGAAGCAGTGCAGAAAATGGTCTGAAGAAAAGAAGATATTTCAAGTCTCAAAGAAAGGAAGCCCAGAAGAGGGGACTCAATGCTTTTGGGATGCTGTAAAATTCTCTGCAAATTCCAGAGCACTGAGAACACTGATGAGTGATGAAGGGGTAAAGCAAAGTTTCTGTGTTTATCTCGCTCTGTAAATTCCTTGTGATGTCCACAGAAAGAGCTGCTGGGTTTTGAAATCTTTCATGAAACTTGAGTAATAAGTATTGACTCCAAATTATCCCTGGAAAACAAACACAAATGGAGTGATCATGAAGCTGGGACTCTGTGCATGAAGTGACTAAATGAGTCTCAATAGGTGTTAGGTTGTCAACTCTTTTACAACACGAGTGATTCGTCTTCAGGCTCTCAATGCCACAAAACAAGGTGCAGGCACAGAATTTGCACTTAGAAAATGTGCATAGAAGCACTGAAAAGAACCTATACTGCAATCTACATGGACCATGGGAGGTCCAGCAGCATATGGGTGTCTCTCAGTATTACCTTTCATCACCTCTGCTTGATCCAAGGCCACTCTGTCATGCATTCACCTGTTAAAACAGCCCAGTACAGCACCTGTCAGGGACAGTGGAGCAATGGGATAGCTATATAACCCCTCAGAAACACAGCACCCATACCCAGCTGTAGATTATAATCCCATGGCACCTCACCTGGAACAAGGCCATCTTCAGTCTAAATGCCATGTCTTTCTGAAAGGGCAGAGAACTGGGGGTGTGTAATGTCATACTGTATGTCCAAGCAGTCAGACTCACACTATGGACTGATTTGGCACAAACTGCCTCAAAGTGCCACCAGGACATGCCTTAAACCAATTTTCCCCCCAAGTATAGGGTGGGCAGAGATTGCAGTCCTTCCAAGAGTTAGCAGCATGGTCAGAGTGCTACATCATACGACACACACCTGCATGCTTCTTGCATGCATCTTCTCAAGACCACTCTTGCTGTCCCTTCTAGTGCAAATGCGATTGTTGCCACCCAGGGCTCCTCCCTGTACTTTCCTAGAAGGTTCAGGTGAAAGCCCAAGTCCATCCCACACAGAACAGCTCTGTTCCCCCTCCTAGCTGCTCAGTCTGTAACCAAAGGCTCTAAACCTCGTAAAAATGGCTTTGGGACTTTTTTCCCCTGTCCAGAGCTTACCTCGCACTGCAGGAGTCAATGAGAACTTGTCTGTTTTGTCTGGGGGGTGGCAGGAGGGTCAGGCTAGGAGTGAGTCAGTTCAACACTTTGAAGCACCTGGGAACACGGCACATTCCTTTGCAGATGGGCATTATCGCACTGATATGACTACCCCAGACATCAGTGATCAAATCCAGACACTCCTAGCCCCGCTCCCCTCTGCTTCCTGTTGGTTTCTGCCTTCCTGCTTCATCAGGCAAGGAACTGCCTGGGATGGGATCCCAGGCGAGGATCTCTCCCAGGCATCAGTTCCAACTATCAGCACCATGCTGATTCCTCTGCTCCCTGTAGCAGAGTTCTCAATGCATACACGGAGGCGCATCTCTTTTGTTATCTCCTCATTGCCAAAGGAAACTTTGCCGCTTTCCGCTTTATTCCTTAGGCAAACACCATCTCGTCAGCTGCAGAATCACAGCTCCGCGATTCCTTAAAAAAAAAGGGGGGTAAAAAGGGAAAAAATGGAAGACATGACTGGAAAAGTTTAATATCAGGTAACTAGGATGGATTTCGTCACAGCAGCGCTGCTGCCCGGACGCTGGGGACCGGCAGCCGCAAGTGTTTTCAGAGCAAACCAGCCCGGCTTTGTTTGCTGGCCGGTGTGGCAAGATTGCGTTTGCTTTTCTCCCCTTTGACCCCCCCCACTCCCCGCACCCCACCCCTCCCCCCCCCCCCCATCATCATCATTGCGCAGGACTGGTCAGGTAATCACGAGTCTGTTTGTCTGTTTGCAAATCTCAGGAAGCAGCTCCAGCAAAATCTCCTAAATCATCAGAATGCAGCAAACCACGGTGCCAAAACAATACAGACCCATCCCTACCTCCAGTAGGACCTTTATCAGTAATTATCACCTCTTTATCACGGAGCCTGGGATTACAGCAGGTCCAGGCTGAACGTTGCCTGGGTCCAGCCCATAGTGAAGGTAGTCAGGAGCACCTAGGTCATGCCGTGTGCTCCCCGGGCCCTCTGAAGGAGAAATATGTCCTCACCCTGCCTGTCCTGAGTCTGAATCTGTCAATATTCAAATATTCGCGTAGGAGAAAGGGAAACTCTGGTAACTGAACAAATACACGCCCGAGAAAGAGGACTCTCTTTCCTGGTCTGTAATCGTCTTGTCCAGTGAAGCTCAGGGAACCACTGAAGCATTCAAACCCCGAACTTTCTCCTTTAAGGGAGGCGCAGTAATGCAGAGCTCTACAGCACTTCGTGCTTATTAGAATGATAGATTCGAAAGTTTGAATTTCGGGGGCTGGCAGCGTTTGTACGTGGGTGATGAGTGTTTGCTCAGCTGCCTCTTTGAAAGCCCTCTAGAATCACAATACTGATAATTTCCATGACTTTTCCCTGCAGCAGTGAGCCTGCCCGGTGGGAAACAGTCCCTGCCCTCGCCTTGCAGTGGCAGCACTGGAGTGGGCTGGGAAAGGTGGGACACACGGACACCAGCAGTCCTGGGGACACTGGCACAGTCAGGGCTCCACCTTTCCCGTCTGATGTGCTGGCTCAAAGAGAGCGTTTTCATCCAAAAGGGAAAGTTTAAAGCTCTGGCTCATCAAGGGGAGCAAGATGAAGCAAAACCCAGAGAAGGAGAGGTGGGTGGGTTCATACTCTCGGGGCTCAGCTCTATAAGCGGGGAGACCCGCGAGCACAATCAGGGCACCTTTTGCAGGTGCCAAAACCTCCAAGGGTGCCAAAGCGGTCCCTGGCACGCCCCATGGGGAGCAGGACGGACAGGGCCACCAGCCGTTTCTCCAGAGACAGCAATGAGGAGGGCGAGCCGTAGAGGCAGTGGGACGGGGCGAAACTCTTAAGGAGGAAGTCCCCTTCAAGAGCAGCACTTTGGTGTTCCCCTCCCTACGAGGGTGTCGCTGTACTCCAGCCAAGGCTGTGGCGTAGACGTAGCAGCAGCGGGCACAGCGAGCAGAGGAAGGCTGGTGCGGAGCGGCGCCAGTTTCTGCGAAGAGCCGCGTCCCGGCGCGGAAACCCCCGCGGGGCGGGGCTGGGGCGCGGCCGCCAGGGGGCGCGCTTGGGGCGGCTTTAAAAGGGGCGCGGGGCGGCGCGCGGGCGGCAGTGCGGCGCGCGGAGCTGGGAGCGCTCCTTCGCCACCCTCGCAGAGAGCCTCCGCGCCCCGCCCCCGCCGCAGACATGGCCAGCGGGGGTCTGCAGCTCCTGGGGTTCGTGCTGGCCTTCCTGGGCTGGATCGGCATCATCATCAGCACGGCCATGCCCCAGTGGAAGATGGCATCTTACGCGGGGGACAACATCGTCACGGCCCAGGCGCTCTACGAGGGGCTGTGGATGTCGTGTGCCATGCAGAGCACGGGGCAGATCCAGTGCAAGGTGTACGACTCGTTGCTGAAACTGGAGAGTAAGTCGGGGCTGCTAGGGGGTGCGGTGTTGGGGTGCTTGTCCTGTTGGACTTGAAGGTGGCTGTGCCGAAGAGGTCGTCACACTCCACCTCAGTCCCTTTGTGGTCGGGGCTGAGGGTGCTGGCCGCGTTGGGGTCATTACCACTGCGCCGATGTCGGTGATGCCTGGATTCGGGCTGAAGTGCTGAGAAAGTGAGGCAGTCCTGGCAGTCCGTGTGTCCCCTGCACGCTTAGTGCCCGTGCGGAGTCGGGGTCACCCTCTGTCCCGTTGGGGCTCCTCGGGTGGCGTTCCCTGCCACCTGGTGACTGCCTCCTCCGTGACTGTCCGCGGAGCGTCCGGGGCGCATCCCACGGTGACACTGCGTCCCGGGGCGGGGTGGCTCGGCGGAGCCAGTACCGCGGGGGGGCTGGAGCCGTCCTCTAGCCCGTTCTCGGCACGCTGGCTGCCCGCCTCTCCTGAAAAACAGCCCGAGGAGGAAGGGTCAGATGCTCAGGTGTGTTGTGCGAGAAAGAGCGCTTGGTTGTGGAAGTTCCCTGTCTGCCTTGGCTGGGTACGGCTCAGCAGGGAGCAGAGTTTATCAGCGGTGCTGAGATGGACGTTTAGGCACAGACTCTTTTTGCGTTTGATTGGTTTCGTCTGACCAGTTTGGTCTTATGTTGTCTGGGAAAATCTCTGGCGCTCTCGTGGGGCTGTTAGGCAAAGGGCTGGCAGGTGTGCTGGACTCTAGCCCAGGTAGCACTGCCTGAGCTTTAGGCAGACCAATGCATCAAGGTGATTTTAAAGTCTCTTATCTTGTCCTGGGTGGGCAAAACCATCTCACCTATGCAGAATCTGGCTTCCTGGGGTGTCACCTGGGGCAGCCAAGCCGAGCTGGAGCCCCGTTGAGGACTGTTTTTAGGAGGGTTAAAAAAATAAATTCGTCCTTTCTCAATATCCCTCCTGTCATCCCGATTTCAGTAGTGTCTTGGAAGAGCTTTATCCCTCCCTAATTAATAAAATAATAATTGCCACCTTGGTCACCTTCTCTTTCCCAAAGGAATGGGCAGACGGCTTCACATAAACCAAGGAACCATTGGGAGTATCCCCGGCTTAGGTTGCCGCCAACCCTTCCTATGTGTGACGCAGTGAACTTGGACACCCTGAGCCTCATCTTCACTGCTAGCCCACGTCAGTCACTGCTGCTCCCTGGCTCCGGCCACTCGTGGGCCCAGCAGCTGACAGAGGCGTTAATTGCTCTCCTGGGAAGTGCGTAGCACCCACAGGCTGCAGGGCTGTGGGTAAGGAGGGCTGGGCTAAGCACACAGTCTAGGGTGGCTTGAGTAGTAATTATGTATAAGCTCAGCTTCAAGCTTCTTATCTTGGACTGGGAGTGGGGGGTGAAGATGCCAAAAGTGCTGAGGAATCTCCAGCCACCCCCTGGGTGGGTTGCGAAAGGTAAATTTGCCTCTAGGGCTGTGTGGCTGCAACCCATTGTGCTGTAAATGAGACCTGCCTGCAGAATGTGCTGCGGAGCCTGGCTTGAACTGGCTCCTGAAAACCTGCCCCAGGACCTCCAGACCTGGCCCATTCATGTCTGAGCACTGAAAACCTGCTGTCCCCCTCGCCTTTGTCCTGCAAACAATAAGGGCTTTTCTCTTCCAGGACTACGGGGAGGTGTGAGGTGCCTGGAGCCGAGGCTGAGCTCTTAGTGGTCTTTTCTGTCGCTTACAGAGCCCCCAGCCCAAGAAATGCGGAAAGCGCAGGGAAACTTTTCGTCGTTGGGAAAAAAGGACTGTTTGAAAGCAGACCATGCTTACGGACGTACAACTTCTTTCCTGTTTCCTTGCCCGCTCTCCCTTTAGGGTCTTGATAGCTTAGTAGGCAGGGACTAGCAGTGCTGTTTCGGATGGAGGTGTGAAAGAAACCCATTTGTACTCCATCCAACAGCCGCACTCTGGGACAGGTGCAGCTGTGCAGTAAGAGCTCTGTTACAGGGTTTGCTTCTGGCATGCTGAAGGTGGTACAGCTACGAGGGCAGGAAAACTAATGCTTGGCCGTGGTTTTGTGCCAGAGCTTCACGTGTCCCGATTGCTCTGAGCCACATATCAAAGCCTCATGCGTAAGTTACTTTGTCCCTGTAGAAAGGACTGAGCCTGCCGTACCTGCAGTAATTCACGGCTGTGGGAACGCTGGAAAGCTTTGCCAGCTAGCTGGTAGCAGTTACTGTTCTTCTCGATGTGTCAGTGTTTGGCTGCTTGGACTGATGCTGCAAGTTGGAGATAGGATTGGCGCAAGCTGATAAGCACCATTAGCCAACTGAGGGGTGTCCAGCTTCCCGTGTGGCAGCGCTGCTGGAGTGCACCCATGCTGGCATTTCTCCCGCAGCTGCGTTCAGCTGAGGGCTTATGTCAGTGCTCCTATTCAGGCAATAGAAAGGCTGCGTTTTGCTGGCTTACGTGAAAAGCAGTGCGTGGCCACATGCAGACACACAGGCAACAAAAGCCACCCTTGCAACAAGGCTTTATTGCACAGCCTCAGCATTGTTCTTGTAGCCCTCCAGCATCGTCCATGGAGCTTAGCTGAGATTTGTGCACCTCTGGGGTCTCGAGGGGTGGTCTTAGACAGGAGGGAGAAGGGCTCATGGGACCTGTCTCTGGAAGCTTTCAACCCCATTTAACTACGCTCTCCTGTTGAAAGCAGAAGTTTTTCAAGGTTCTGTCTAGACTGTTCTAGCTGAAGATATGAAGATACTCATTGCTCTGTTTGATTTTGCTGGGAGAGGTTTTGTGCTTGAGACAAGCTGAAACTCATCTACTACTCCATCACCTAACCTAGTACATCCACAATGAGCTTTTGTGCCCTAGCCCAGAAAATAAACAAGGGTTTGGATGCCCTCTGGCTCAAACAGCATCACTGAAATGTGAAATCTTTCCTCTTCCATCTTTACCACTCTGGCTGAACCTGTTCCAGGAGCTGGGGAAATGAATGGGTGGGGGGAAGGAAGAGTTCATGCTCAGGTTATTGATTGGGGGGGGGGGAGGGGGGGGCGGGAGCTGGGAGAGTGGCCCAGGGAGGGACAAATGTGTCCAAATAGTTTGTTACCTCTCCATCTTTAGATCTGGAGTAAGCAGGTAGAACCTGCTGGTATCTGTGCTTTCATGTGGGTTAAGAGTTAATTTGCTCCTGTGTTTCTCAATCCCTGTTCCTTCCTCATGAAAAATCACGATCAAGTGATAAAACAGTCTCATTTGTGCCGTGTTTTGGGAAGGTAGAGGGTTACTTGGAATGCCACCTAGGCTGTTCTTGTGCAGTGTCCTGTTGTGTCTGCAAGAGGGGATGGAACTCTGTTGCAATATGCTGACTTCGTTGCTGTACAGGCAGCTTCTAAGCAGCTTTAGTAGCTAGCGCTACTCTGTCGCTAAACATCATCTTAGTAAGAATTTCCAGGCTGCCCAGGTCTCTTCTGATCAGGAATCTGTAAATTGTGGTACTGTGGTCCCGTTTGTGTCAGGAAGCTTTCTCTGCTGTTTGACTGCAGGAGACATTTGAACCTTTTGTTGTGGGGTAGGTTAAGTGCCCCACCGTACCTACTGAAGTTGCTCCTTTAGTGCTGGGTGTGCAGTGAGGACTTCCCAGTCTTTCCATTTTGGCTAGAAACGTGAACCTCTCCGAGTCTGTGTCCTGCCCGGATTTCTTCGTGCAGCCTTCTAGACTTGTAGGGAAATGTTTTGGAGGAGGGCAAACTGGAATACCTGGCTGGTAATGGGTGTGCAAGTTCTTTGCAGAGGTTGAAAGCTTCCAAGCCATTGAAAGGTTTTTGTGTCCAATCAAAATGACTGCAAGTGTGAGAAAAGTTTGCTGGCTACCTCCTGAAGCTGTTCTTACTGGCTGACATCTTCATTCTGTTACCTGCTGCTCAGAACTTCCACAGGCTGGCAGGGCAGAACAGCAGGATGTCAGATCACACTCGTTCCAGGAGACTCGGCTTTCGTGAAGTACAAGTGGTGGGAAGGCTTTGAAGGCAGGTGACTTCTCTTGGGAGGTAGATGGTGTAACATGCCCACTAAACTATAGGGATGCTTGTAACTCCTGGGGAGCTTCCCTCTCAGAGATTAGAGGTAGCTGCAGAGCAGTTGTTTCACCTGTATTCTGCCATCGTTTGGCTGCATGGAAGCACACGGGAAGGGAAGGAAAAGTCCATAGTTTAAATGCAAACAAGGCAGTCGATGGGCATCATCCCTATCAGAAAGTAATCTGCACACAGAGCCATTACGGCAATTTCGCATTGCAAATGGGCGTTACAAAAATCCCATGGCACTTTCCCAACGGCTTTTCTATAACATAGTTCACATAACAGAATAAATGAAGTGCAATTACAGGAAAAAAAAACACCAACAACTTATACATGCTAAAGTATTTATATATGAAAAGCAGTTGCCAGCAATTACTCCTGTCAGATGTGAGAAAGAAAAAAGTCTTATGTAGCCCTCAGATAAATTGCACCATGTAGTTGGTGTCCAAACTCGATAAAAAGAACTCTTTGCATGGTTTAAAAAGAGAGTTTTATTAAAGTGGAACAGGCATGAGCTGCTGCTGTGTCGTTTTTGTGGGCTTGTACAGTGTTTTGTGGCTTGCAGGACTCGCATCTGTTATGAACAAATTATTAAAGCAGTAGTTTTAAGCCTCTGTTCTTCAGTATCTTTTGCTTTGTTGCTGTAGGCTTGTCAGGTGGGTTTCCACATTGCTTACCAGCAGTCAAAAGGCTTGCTCATAGTGGTTTATATTGACAAAATGCTGTTGCCACCTGACCAGCTGTTTTTTGGGTGCCAGGCCAGCTTTATACAGGATTCTCCCTCACACACACACCCCTCAAGGGCTCCTGAGGTTGCAGGTCTGTCTGAAAGCCATGGTATGGGAGGCTACAAGCATTGTACTGCCTTTTCTGTTTGGGGAAGCAGTTAAAGCAGCCAGGAGTGTGGGGGGAAGCCCTGTTCCTCTCTGATGTGATCGAAGTTGTAAAGTGAAATTGCTGTGGAGTACTTCTCCTTCTTGCTAGCCGGTCCTGTTTAGCAGGTTAAGACAATATCCTCCTTATATAATTTGGGATTTTTTAAAAGCACTTGGAAAGACCTCTGTGCACAACACAACTATTATTAAACTAGCTTTCCCAGCTGCTGGATGTGCAGCTTCCATTGACAACGTGGTTGTTAATGTGTACATAATAACTAATAGTTTGTGTGATGATTAACTACAGCTGCTGTACTGCACACATTGCAAAAGCGGTAGGGAGACAAAAGCTCTGTCTTCTCGACATCAGCTATGAGCAAGGGGCAGCTGGGCTGGGTGGAGGGGAGGATAGTTGGGTGATACAGTCATGTTACATAAAAACTTCGTGGGATAAAGGAAAAGACTTCTGTAAATGCTCCAGCCTGGTTTTCTGCCCTACTGCAAGGCTTCTGTCCTCTTAAGCTGTAGAGCCATGCAGAACGGAGGGGTGAAGACACCAGGAAAATGTCCCTCCAGGGTCTGCTGCTGAAAGTTGGTGGCCTTGGGAATGTGCTCACAGTGCTTACCTTTTTCTAAAGCTACGTTTGCAAAGCTGTCATGGTGTGTAACCAGTTAAAACACCTCGAGATGTTAGCAGGTTTCATAGCTAGGTCTTCTGAGGCAATAGAAACACTGGGAAACATCATCCTAGTGTTCCTTAATACCAAATTTGAAGGCAAGAGGCCTCTTCCCACCCTTATAACTAATTTTTTAGCTGCTTAGGATAATGTTTCCTATTTTCAGCTTCAAAAAAACCACCTCCTTTCCTACAGAGTAATTTCTGCACGAAGGCCATCTTACTGTAGACTTGATGATGATACCTCTGAAGAAAATGTCCTTTCCCATGCAGTGATGAAGTAGTGTTCCACCATCGGCCTCTCCAGAGTTGCTGCTGTAATGCACAACTTAGCTTTAAGTGTATGGCAGCTGAATTGGTTGCCTGGGCTGGTAACCTGTCAGCTAAGGTATTTCTGAAAACTGGCATCATTTCTACAAGCTAGAGATTTAGAGTGATCTCTGGCACTGGAGATAAAGCTTTTCAAAGTGGAGTTGGGTAGGGCTATAGGGATTTGTGTTGAAGTGATAAATGGCTTTGTAAATGGTTTCGGCAATCAATGCAACAGATGGGTTCTGATTAACAGCTGGATGGTGGGGATGTTTGCCACCTTCCCCTCTGAAGGGAGTGAGAGATGACATCCAGCCAAGCTGATTGTGGAAGTTTTCCCAAGGAAGTCAAGACTCTTAAAGTGTCCTTTCTGTTGCCCTGAATATTGCTTTTTGGTTTGTTTGCAATAATCTAGTTACAGAACAGTAAATCTGTGTGTAGGGGCAAATCCATATCTGCTTTAAAGCAGAACTAGCAGCAGGCCTGGCAGCCAGCTGTTGTTGGTGTGGGTTACAAGAATTCTCCTGCACAGGCAGTGCTGTGTGACAGGCACAGTGCAGCAGAGCTGCAGAGGATGTGTGTGGCTGCGCTATGCTCCTGGTCAGTATTGCACTTAGAGTCTTAGAATCGGGCAGAGTTGGAAGGGCCACAAGGATCATTTAGTTCCAATCCCCCTGCCATGGGCAGGGACACCCTACCCTAGAGCAGGCTGGACAGAGCCTCATCCAGCCTGGCCTTAAACACCTCCAGGGATGGAGCCTCAACCACACCTCCCTGGGCAACCCATTCCAAGCTCTCACCAGTCTCATAGTGAAGAACTTCTTTTCACGTCCAGCCTGAACCTACCCATCTCCAACTTTGCTCCATTCCCCCTAGTCCTGTCACTCTGATAGCCTAAAAAATCCCTCCCCAGCTTTTTTGTAGGCCCCCTCCAGATACTGAGAAGGTACAATAAGGTCACCTCGGAGCCTCTTCTGCAGACTGAAGAGTCCCAAGTCTTTCAGTCTGCCCTCGCAGCATGCGTGCTTCAAGCTGAGCCAGGTGTAGCACAGGCTCCGATGGGCTCGCCAGACCAGTGCTGAGAGAGTTTGCAAGTGCACTGTTGTAAGCTTAAATCTTGCAGCTGTAGTTGTCCAAGTTTGAAGTATTTTACAGAGCTCTGGCAGAAGGCAGCCAGTGTGCTTTGAAGGGTGAACTTCAGACCTGGGAATGGATTCTGGTGATGCTTTGCTAGACCTGTAAACGTGTCCCTGCCAGATAGCCTTCTGCTGGGGGACATATTTGCCTTGGTTACAGCATGCTCCTGGGAGTTTCTTCCTTTGATTAACCAGCCTTGTTTGTTCCAGGTCTTAACAGGGCTGCATGTTAAAATCCATGTCGTTCAAACAAACCTGATTTGCCTGGCAATAAAGCTCAGGCTTTTATTTCTCTACCATTCAGGTGCTTAGTCGCATGAGCGTTTCCCAGCAATGACTTAATTTATATCATTATTTTCTTTCTTTTGATGTCAAGAAAATCTGAACCCATTATCTCCTGGCCATAGGGTTAGTGTGTCTGTACCTTTAGACGAGTCAATATAAAGCCAAGTCTTGGATAAAGTACATTGACCCCAGCAAATATTGGAGGCACCAACCCCATGCGACTTTTAAAGCATGAAAGGCTCATCAAACGTTTTAATCTTTGTGTTTAATAAGCTAAATATTTTAGGTGGGGGGAGCAAAACCCTACTATTTTTCATATGGCTGGGTGAGTGCTGAGTCTGTTGCAATTGTGTTTTTGCATCCCTTGGGACTCAAACCGAGGATTTAGCACAAAAATACCTAAATCACTCCCTGAGGTATTTGCAGAAGAGACAGGTTTTTAGAAGGGTTGAGCAATAAAGGAGCTTTGCTGCCTGTCTGCTGTGGGGCTATTCATATGTATGATACTATTCATATTCTTAAATGCTTTGTCACAGTAGGGCCTAAATCTGAATACTTCTTTTGATAAGCAGATATGTCCTCCCAATTGGGATTCAAATGATGGAGGAACAAAAGATGTCTGAGGGCAATTGCCAGGTCATTTCCTGCAAGAAGCTGCATGCCCTGGTTTGCCATGCATTTTAGAAGAGCCTGAGAGCTCTGATGCCAGTTGCATGACAGTCTCTGGGAGCTTAAAGCTAAAAAAGAATGTCTTGCTTGGTTGTATCCTGTGTGATAAGGAGCAGAGTGTTTTGACACATGGTTACTGAGCACAGTAATTTGAATTTCTATTTGCTGTTGGAGTTTTCTTTTTGGTAACTCAACTTCTAATGTCTTCTAGGCAGCCTGCAGGCAACTCGAGCTTTGATGGTGGCTGCAATACTCCTGGGCCTTGTGGCTGTATTTGTTTCTGTGACTGGCATGAAATGCATGAAGTGCATGGAAGATGACCAGGTGAAGAAGATGCGTATGGCAGTCTTTGGTGGGGTGATCTTCATCGTTGCAGGTTGGTACCATACTGATCTTTAGTGTCACTTGACATTTCCTAAGCAGCATTTATCTTAGCTGAGGTGTGAGAAGACAGGCAAAGTTGGGGTCATTGCTCCAAGAGCGTGTTGGGCTTTGGCACAGCATCTGCTGACTGTTTGAGGCATCAAATGTGTCTCTGGTGCTAGCATTATACATTACTTGGACACTGTATGCCTTTCATTAGGAGAGCTGAGTTTGACCTGCTTCAGTGAAAGGCTATTAGCAGTCTTGCTTTTGCTGTGTAGCTGTGGGGGACTTCAAATCCTCTCTTAATTTCTCTCCCAATCAGCCCTAAGTAGTAGGGCAGAACTTTTCCAGTGTAGCAGCAGCAGCTCAGCATCCCTTCAGATGCTTTTATGCTACATGGTTTTTTTTGCAGTGATTTTGGTTGATTGTTTCTCTTAGCAACTTATGACATTGTGTTCCTTTTATGTGCAGGTTTGGCAGCACTGGTGGCCACATCATGGTATGGCAACAGAGTGGCTCGGGCCTTTTATGACCCTTTCACCCCTGTCAACACCAGGTACTGACTCATTTGATCTAACACTGTAGTATTGCATGACAAATGCTCACAGGGCTTAGTTTTGAGTAGCAGTGGCTCAAAACAAAGAAGGGAATTTCCTGAACTAGCTGAGCTGGCTTCAAACTGTGCAGAAAGAGTATTAGGACCAGATCTCATCATCCATATTGATTCCAAGTCTTGGCTTTGTTTTGGGTCTCTGGCAGTGATGCTGCCTTAACTGCTGCAGCTTCTGCTTTCTCCCTCCACTACATGCTAAGGCCTAAGTAATGCAAACTTAGCCCTGGTGTAGCTGTGCAGGGTGAGCTGACAGACTGGTCGAGCCCAGGGTGCAAATCCAGAGCCATTACTTGTAGTATTTATTTGCTTCCTTCTTTCTTCTGCAGATTTGAGTTTGGATCAGCTCTCTTCATAGGCTGGGCAGCTGCCTCTCTTGCCATCCTTGGGGGAGCCTTCCTCTGTTGCTCCTGTCCACGGAGAGAAACTTCATATCCACCCACTCGAGGCTATCCGAAAAACGCTCCCTCCACAGGGAAGGATTATGTATAATGAAACAAAGAGGAGGAGCCACCAGCACTGGTAGTGAAAGCATTTTGAAGAGGACACTACAATGCCACTGTCTTGAGCAGAGTTCAGACTCTAGGTTCTGCCTTCCTCTTCTCCTCCTCCCAAAATGTGTATATTTTTGTAATCCTCTTTGCTACTGGACATAACTTCTCTTTTCTCTCCCAGCCCATGGAGGAAGGCTAGCCTAGGTTTATAGGTGTTGCCACTGAAAAGATGAAGCCTCCAAGCTTGGGTTAAGTTTAGTATTTGGGAGTAAAAGGGAAAAATGATACTGTGGTTTTTTTTTAGATGGATGTTGGTGCTTTTTTAGTTGTTTTTTTTAAAGGAAAAAGAAAAGGTAACAAATTCAGTCCCATATCCCACCCATTAAGTTAGAGCCCAGTGTGGTGTGTGTAGAAGTTAAAGGAACATAATTATATCTATAAAGTGATGAAACCAATAGCTTAAGGGGAAACATAATTTTAAGGAGAAGACTTCATATGTAGGAATGCTTGAAGAGATCTAAAATGCTCTTGTACTGTTTTATTGGTGTCATCTTCAGCACCCTCCTTTCTGTGCAGGTTGGCATGACAAAAGGGTTAACAGTTAAATTGCTGTGATTTAAGTTGAAGCCCATAACTGTCCATGCACTGCTGCTGGCCAACAGAAGATGCTGTGTTAAGGTGGCTTGGCTTAACCGTGTGTCATTGCTCTTTGACAAGATCTTGTGTGTTGATTGTGTCTGACCAAAGGGCTACAGGGTTCTGTTTACAGAGGTTAGCAGACTCCCAAAGCAGCCACGGGTTTCCTTGGTGTCAGGGAAGAACTGAAGAAAAATTAGTGCCTTCTGTTTTCACTGGTCTCTGGTGGGGCTGTTGGTGCTGTTCTTAGACACAGAGTGCTGCAAGTGATTGTTTCTTCATGTTTCCACCCTAGTACATAACTGAGCTTGAAGCTTTATCCCATTGTGTGTGTTACAGGCCACCTTTTAATAAACACTGTCCTCCTACCTTGAGTCTTTCGTGTTTGGGCTTAGTTACTGATTTGGGTTTGCCGTATGCAGCTTAGGTGTCCAACCCAAACTGAATGCACTGCCACTCCCTGATGGTTTCCCCAAGGATGCCTCACATGCTGCCATTTCATCCTGTCTTTTTCTTGCAAATGCTTTCAGTGGTATGAAAGCAAATTCCAAGGAAACTACCCCAAAGATTATGGCATTTTCTTTTCATCCAAGCTCACCAAAGAGGAAGAAAACAGCATTGTAAAGATAGAGCCATCCTTGCATAAGTCATCTTAAAAAGGCAGCTCATAAAGCTTCCCACCCTTTCCTCTGAAGCACCCAGTCTCACTTGGGTGTTTGACTAATACTGGCTGAGGTTGGATGGACTGAAGTCTTGTAATTCCTCAAAGGATTGTACCAGTTCTCCAAAGCTCAACCTGGCTTTTTCTACAGGAGGTTGCTTCTGACAAGGATTTGCAATCGTGTATGTATTCAGAGGTGTCAGATTGCTTGATTTCCTTCTGCAGACAGGGAGAGCTTCTGGGGCTGAGCTGTATATAACCATAGCATGGTGGTTTGTATAAGCCTTGTACCTCTGACCTGACTCTGCAACATTAATCAAAGTTACAAAAAAAAACCCAACCTCCAACCAGAACATTTGCTTCAGGCTTGATTTGATGCTGACCTGTACTTGGAGCTGGATCATGTGGCTTCCACTTTTCCATGGGGAATTGCCTATGCACAGCAGCTGCCTCATGAGAGCTCTTAGGGGGTGGCAGTTCAGGTGACGTTAAAGAGCTGCTGGAGTCTGTGCTTTTGTTGTTAGCATTAACTCTCAGTCAGGAAGCAGAAGCTTCTCTTGGGAATTGTATAAAATGTTTAAACAATTTCAATAAATGGACTTTTTTTTAAGGAAACTCAAACTGCATTATTTATTTTTGGGGGGGTTGAGCAGAACTTGGACAGTGTGGATGGGAGAGACGAGGGAGGGGCTTGGGTTTTTAGGAGCCTGCCTACCGGTATGGAGTTGTTTATCTGTGTATCTATAGCAGACATAGGTGGGGACAGATCTTCTGTAGTGAGTCAGGCAGTTGTGGCCTCTGGCAGAAACTCACCCACTAATCTGCTGTGACTGCAGCCCAGAAACCAGAAGGTCTGCTCCTCAGCAAGAAAGGCTGCACCCTGGGTGGAGCAGGAAGGGGTAGGGGGAAGGCAGATGATTCCCTTGCAGGGGAGTGGGAGCTGTAGGAATGTGGAAGGGATGGGGTGTGGAGCCAAGATGCTCCCAGGAGAGATGCTCTGTTTAGCAGTGCTTCCTTCTCTAGCTTTACCTGGGGTAGGGGATGTGCAGGCTCTGGCTATCTGCAGGAGATACTCTGCCTCCAGAGCATGAAGAGCCCTGCTGATCTGTATAGTTTCTAACTCTTAAGTGCAACTCTTTGGTATTCCTGTGTTAACAGAATCTTGAAGAGATGGGTCCCCTAAGGGCCCATCTCTTTACAGTGCTCACTGTAAAGCACTTTTGGGGAGTTATTGTGCTTTTCCCAGCTGTGACAACAAAAGTCAACTACATTTTTGCATGCTGGGTAGAGAGTAGTTCCAATTGGGGTTAATCTGTTGTAACTTGTGTTAATGCTTCTCAGGGTAGCAAGGCTTTACCCACTTTGCTTCTGCCTGGCCTAGAAACGTTTTTTTTCCCATTTCCAGGGCTCTTATGTTCATCCCTTTCATATTTTCAAGTACACCTGATGAGAAGCAAACTTTATTTAAAACATTTTCCTTAGCTCAGTCAAGGAGCTGCCTCCTATTCCCTCTCTCCACAGGCTGTTTGCTTTTGTAATTACAAACAAAAGGAATAGAGCTAATTAGGCCTTGTGAAGCTGGCAGAGCAAAACAGCCAGGCATGTGGCTGGCTCAGTGAGCTTGCAGTGCCTGGAGCAGACTGGTTGCCTGGCATAGTTTGGGGTCTATGGTCATTCTTATTCCAACCTGTCAATTATTTAAGGATTTCCATTGAGATTATATTTTTTTTCTCATGTTTTCATGCTCACTCCCTCCCCAAGGACTTTTGCAAGTTCTACTCTGGGCAGAAGTAAGGTCTTGGGGAGAAGAACAGGGAAGAAAAACAACCCTGCCTTTAAAATAGTAGAACTTCTCAGCTGCTAGCAATAATAGGCTGCTGCAGGAGGCTCAACTCTGAGAAGAGCACAGAGGAAAAACAGCCAGAGGCTAGCTTGTTTGTTTGCTGTTCTTCTGGTTTGACAAAACTCACAGCCAAACTTTCATTTGGGTAGGTGTTGTGGATTACCAGCAAGCTGGCTAGAAAGCCAAAGATGAATCTGGGCATAAACAATCTCTTGCAGCTTGCAATCCTAGTTGCAGTCCTGTGGTGACATAGAATCATACAATCAGCCAGGTTGGAAGAGACCTCCAAGATCATCCAGTCCAACCTATCCCCCAGCCCTTGCTACCCAGGGGTGGGTACAGGAACTTGAAAGGATGATGACACTGTTCCACTAGGCTTGGGAATGAGGCTTCCAGCCCTTTCCCTCCTGCCTTTCATGCACAACCATGGATGTGTGTGGTTTTGTTTTTTAATACATACCTTTGGCCATCTCTGCTGTAGGTTTCACAGGAATGGAATAGCATGGCTTGAAAGGAGGGGGAGAGTGTTTGGCTGGATTTTAGTCTGTGTGCAACTGACATTCCTGCTGCTAAAGCCATCTTGCAATAAAATGATGGCATTTGTCTGGACAACAATGGAAGCTTTGACAACTTCTTGGCATCTTCCATGCCATATTTATTATTCATATGGTGCCAGAGCTGTGTATACTGTGCAGGGAGCTTCACTGTCACTAGGAATTGCATGCTCATTTATATTGCTTAGATATATCAAAGAAGAGAGCTCAAGATGTTTTTGGACTAGCATCAGCCTGTTGTATTTCTTGGCTCCTCCAACTTGATAATTTTAAGAAACCATCTGTGCTAATAATGTCTTTATCAGATTCAGCTTCTGATTTATATGAGCTTCTCATAATAAACCAGCCTTTGTTTTCTGTACAGCTCTGAGCACATACATAGTGTATTAAAGCACTGAAAACTTTGACAACAGAGGCCTTAAGGGAAAAAAACAATGTTGGTGAGAAATGCTTGTGAAATATTCATGTAAGTTCAGCTTCTCTTTAATGCAAGGCAGAAATAATGGTGTTATTGGAGGGAGGGGAAGCCAGTGCAGCATTTCTGTTTTAAGAGGTAAACTCCAGAAATCCCAGCAGCTTCAAGATGTTCAAATATAGCTGATAGCTCTTTCAGCCTGGTACATATCTGAATTGGTCTCAAGCCTTTATTTTTCCTGGTTGTGGAGACATCTGGAATAACCTGGGGCAGCCAGGGACTCGATGGTGGTGTGAAATTGTCTTGCTGTTTTCACAAAGGACTCCTAAAAGATGGCAACAGTAGCAGCATTTCTTCCGAGGTCTTACACCTGTGTCTACTTGAAGAGTTATCCCACGGAGTCAGCTCTTTGTCCAGTGGCAGAACTGCTCCCAAACCTTGTCGTGTAAGACCTCCCACATGGCCAAGCAATCCTGTCAGTAAGTAGCACACCCTGCATATACCATCAGTATTTCTGCCTCACAACCTTCTTTACTCACCAACTGGCAGAGGAGATGGCTGGTGACATACAGAGCAGAGATAGGATTGCTTATCATAGACCTAGGCTAGGTGCATTTATTTTGCAGAGGGTGCTGCAGTTTACCCCACAAACCACAGAGCTGGAACAACCACGTGTTCTCAGCTGAGCCTTTCTATCCATCTGGGCAACTGACCTGGGCTTTCCAAACTGGTCCTTTCATGGCAACATGAACAGCGTGGCAAGGATTTCCCCATTATCCCCATTTATTAGACTTCATTCCTCCAGTTCCACTGTCTGGTCACCATTTCCTTTCTTCTAGAAGCCCATCCTGGGGCAAGGAGTTTGCTTTTACATGGCACACTGCTTTGTTGACCCCTGTCTCTGGTCCCTGCAGAAGTCCTGCATGCTATGGCATCTGCATCACTGAGCAGAAAGGGAAGAACACTCCTTTGTTGAGCCTCATGTGCGTGGTTGGAAAACATCCCAACTCCTACAGCTTTTCCAGAAGGGCCCTGCCTGGATTCCTAGCATACTGCATCAGGGACTTGATGTTTCTAGAAGATGGAAGCCCCCAGCCATGGCAATCCGTGGGTACTTCTGCTTTGCTGCCACAGGGGTTGTGAGTGGCTGCCAGCTGGTAGGTCCTGTTTGGGCTGAGGGCTGAGCACCAGGCAACCCATCCACTGTCTTTGCCTCCTAGGCATATAAATTGCCCTCTACTCATGTTTGGTTCATTATCCAGGCCAGCAACAGGTCTCATGTCAAGAACCTGAATGCTGATGTTAAGCTTCCTGTACTTAGACATTTTTGTGTTCAGTTTTTGCCTTGCTCTGAAACTGGAATCTGCTCCCCTCTTGCCCTTCTCTTCTACATTGGTCCAGGTCCTCCTCCTTGAGGAAGGACTTTTCCAAAGTTGTTGCATCTGTAGATCCATCCAACCATACCACCACTCTTCCTGATTGGCACATCTGGGCTGGGTTAGACAAGTTGGTAGCACATTCTGTCTGGGACATTGCACAAGTCCCATTCTTACCATGATATCTTTGTACTTCACCTAGCACATCACAAAATACCACACCTCTGAAAGGTAAAGGTGCATCACAGCCTCTTGCCCAGGAAGGTGAAGGATGTGGCTGACGTAAGAACTTTGCTTCTGCTAAGGGCTGATAACAACCCATCTCATCCCAGGTAAGGAACTTCATCTGCATTCCCAGCAAGGATCCCCAGGAAAAAGACCCAACCAACGAAAGCCAATCTGAAAAACCTGTTGAGAAAGACTCAGTTTTGCAGGAGGCAGTGAGAGAGGAACAGGGTGGCTGGTGCCAAGCTTTCCCACGTCCCTGGCTCCTAGGAGAGGCCCAGCTATGTGAGAGCTGCTCCGTTCTAGTGCTCTCTAGCACTCTGCCTCCACACATCCACCTCCCACTGCAGGCAACGGCTTTGATTTTTACTTTGGGAACCGCACAACAGCATTCAGCAGGTGGGAGGGGAGGGATGCTGCTACTCCCCATCCGGCACTCCGGGCTGCCTTCGGAGCTGGCTCTCCCTGCAGGAGAGCAGCAGGGGAGCCATGAAAACAAGCTCAGCCAAAGGGAAAAAAAGGCAAGAAATAGCATTCTTATTACAAGGTAAATAGTGCTAGCTCCGTCTTGGGGGAGTAGGAGCACGGCGGCGGTGCTAGGCTTCGCTGCCCGCAAGCCGTGGAAGGGCGGCGGAACGTGCTCCACCCTCCCCTTGTGTAACGCTCCCCACGCAGCAGCTGTAAACAATCATTTACCTCCCTGCGCTCCTCTTCGGCTACTTTCTTAAAGGGCCTTTCTTCTTAAACGCAGCTCCTGCAGGGGTGGCTGCGCTGAAGCGTTTGTGTGACAGCCTTGGCACGGCAGAGCTGGCAGAGCTCTGCCACATGTGACAGAAGCTGGAGCCGGTGGCCCTGGGTTACTGCCGTGAGCAGAGCTGCCAGCTGCGGTAAGGGGGATGGGGCAGTGTGGGCTGTATTCGGTGTTTTTGCAATGAAAAGAGCTCAACGCTTCGTTTTAATGATCGTTTGTTTGCTGTTTGGGTTTTTTTTTTCCCCAGCCCTGCAACAGCATTTCCCCACACTTTGCAGTTCTCTAGAAAAGGTCTGCTAAAAACATCTGTCAGTGAGTCAGGTCTGCTTGTTTACCCCACTCCAGGATTTCAGCGCAGGTACTTTGGGGAGCCTTTGTTTGAACCCTTTTCCTGACTTCATGTGCTTAGAAACTGGGAACAGAAAGGGGAAGCCAGCCCCCTCCTTGTGAATTTTATTACCACAGTATCACCAAGGTTGGAAGAGACCTCACAGATCATCAAGTCCAACCCTTTACCACAGAGCTCAAGGCTAGACCATGGCACCAAGTGCCGTGTCCAATCCTGCCTTGAACAGCTCCAGGGACGGCGACTCCACCACCTCCCCGGGCAGCCCATTCCAGTGTCCAATGACTCTCTCAGGGAAGAACTTTCTCCTCACCTCCAGCCTAAATTTCCCCTGGCACATCCTGAGGCTGTGTCCTCTCGTTCTGGTGCTGGCCACCTGAGAGAAGAGAGCAACCTCCTCCTGGCCACAACCACCCTTCAGGTAGTTGTAGACAGCAATAAGGTCTCCCCTGAGCCTCCTCTTCTCCAGGCTAACCAATCCCAGCTCCCTCAGCCTCTCCTCGTAGGGCTGTGCTCAAGGTCTCTCCCCAGCCTCGTCGCCCTTCTCTGGACACGCTCAAGCATCTCAATGTCCCTCCTAAACTGGGGGGCCCAGAACTGAACACAGTACTCAAGGAGTGGTCTAACCAATGAGTGAAGATGCCCTGCCTCTGACCCAGATCTATGGGTTGTCCCTTTTGTCCAGGTTTACCAGTCCTTGGCATAGTGCAACAGAGCAAAAGCATCCTTTGGGGAATATGCATGGGATGTAACCAGCAGCATGAGCTGAAAGATGACTGTGCCCAAGCATGCAGTCCTGTGCAAGAGGCAGGGCAGACTAAGGAGTAATGAAACTTTCTGTTGCTGCCCTCCTTAAGGGAGGGATGTGGCCTTGGCCCAGGAAGCAGTGTCTGCACAAGAGGGAGTCTAATTTACAGTGCCCTGTAATTTGCTGATGTGGTAATATGTTTAGCTTGGGGAAAAGGCTCTGTTCATGTTAATGTGTTTGCTCACACTGGAGCTGTGGTATGTTCCATTGACATGAAAAACACCCCCACACTTGGCTGTGCAAAAGTAACGGGGCAGTATCTCTGCCCTCCATGAAGTAGGAGCAGCTCCCTGAACCCTCCAGAGCCAGACACAGAACCATAGATTTGTTTTGGTTGGAGACCTTTAAGAACACCAAGTCCAACCATTAAACTAGCACCACCAGGTCTCCGCTAAACCACATCCCTCTGCACCACATCTGTACAACTTCAAAACACCTCCAGGGATGGTTACTCCACCACTTTCCTGTGCAGCCTTTTCCAGTGTTTTGCAACTCTTTTGCTGAAGGTAGGATGTGATAGCCCAGAGTCTGCTGTGGGTAATGCTCACTCTTTCTTGAGAACTATTGCCCAGGTTAATTATACTTAGAGTGTCAGCACTGGGATCAATAAATAGTTCTCTAAAGCTTTTGAACTGGCCCCAAATCACTGATAACAGTATCAAAAAAACAAAGTTCCACCTCTCATCCGCAAGCTTTCCTCTGACTGCTGCTTTTTGAGTCCAGACAATGACAGTGAGAATATTGTTGTTAGTACCAGATGTGGTAGCAGCAATAGCATGAATGGTCTCAGGGCACAGACTGGAGCGTTAGGGTGGTAGACTCTGTGCAGACTCTGTGCAGACAGACTTGCACGAGTGTGAATAATTACAGGTTTGTGACCTGGTGCTGCTCTAAGACACAACAGTGTCGTGGCCCAAACACACCTCCCCGTTTGCCTAGAGATTTGTTATTAATAATTGCTTACACCTCTGCAGCACTTCAGCTCATGGGACTGCTCCAGGCTGTCTGCTTCTTGTTTCAGGGGAAGTCTCAGGGCTAAGCCCTCCAGTTAGAGAAAATACTTGTTTGAAATTCAAGCTAACTCACGAGCAAGAATTTGTCTCCACAGGACTTACATGTTGCTTTACAGTTTTACCTGCACACCCAATTCTTCACCTTCTCAGAGCAGCCTGTTGGGTTAGGACAGTGTGTTTGTTCTTGCTACAGATGATGGGCAGCAGGCAAACTGTAGGCCTGAACCTTAAATCCCTGAAATAAAGGGAAATGCCAGCAGATCCATGAGATTTGAACTTGAGCCTCCTGTCACATATGCTGGTGCTCTAAATGTCTTCCTCCTCCACTAGAAATACGCCATGCCCTTGGCTTGGGGACTTGGTGCATTGCTTTGGGACTGGCCAGCTGTGATGAGTTACTTGGTTCTGGTTGCAGGCACAGAAAAAATGTGGACTACTTTGTCTTCAAGCTGGAAAAGCTTCAAGCTGTCTTCTGTGCTCCATCCTTGCTGGCTGTGTGCTCTTGCCGCCTCTGCAGCGTGCTAAGCTGAGCAAATCTGTTTCTTCTAGCTCTGCCACACGGATAGTCTAACCAGCAGAAGGCAGGGAGTAGGACTGAGACCCTTCAGCTCAGAGGCGAAGGAGCAGTGTGGTAGGACCATGACTGTCACCAGGGAAGCCCAGGGCACATCAGGCCAGCAGAGCTCCCAGGCTTTCTGCAGAAGTTTTCAGAAACTAGAACATAAAATAAGTAAGAGCATTTGGTGCATAAAAAACGACCGAGCTTTCCTTCCACACACCTAAGCCTGCTGTAGGCACGAATTAGTTCTGATGCAGAGCAGCTCTTGTCACCACAAGACCATGCTTGAACAGGAATTTCCTTACAGTTCTCCCCTAGAACCAGACTCAGGCCAGCTTTGAAAGGTGATGACATCATGACCCAAGCAAAAGAAAACTGCTTTTACATAATCTCGCCTTGCATGAGGAGCTTTTTCCAGAGAAGATAGATCAGTGCCTTGGATTCAGTTTAAAACATCCATTACAGCCATAGCAGGAGTTCAAAATGTGACAGGCCTTTTATAACTTGTTTGTTACCATAGATCACAATGTCAACATTGCAAAAGTGTAGCTTGTTTCCATCATAATCAAGTTGTCTAGCACTGAATAATAGACTAGTGGAGGCTGCCTCTTTTTATCTTGGCATGCACAGAGCTTAGCAGTGTGTGTCAACACTGAGAACACTTTAATGATTGCATTGCTTTGTCTGCCTGGACCCAAGAACCACATGGACTTTGGAGGGGATTCAAGCTGATTCTTAAAGTACCTGTTCTATGCCAGCTTAGCCCTCCTAATATTGGTGAACTTGCTTATCTGTGTCCTAGCTTTCAGAAGTTAGCCCTCCCTTTCCTCCTATTCTTCACCTGGAGAATAAGAAGCATGCTGTGTGAAAGAGGCAGTGGCACACTCTGCACAACGACTGGCAGAGGCTTCCATCAGTGCTCTGCTAACCCCAGTCCTTTAGGTACTGCTTAAATGTTGTCCCTCTCCAGCCCCTCTGAGCAGTGGCTTCTGTTTAGCTGTGCCAGGGGCCATACAAACAGCCCAGAGCTTGAAAAAAATCAGTGATGTATTAAGAGTGGCAAAGAATCAAATCTATATTTAAATTAGCTTGCTCATGCATGACCAAAGCGCAGCAAAAGCTGTGGAGAAGCAGGACTGTTGTGATCAGCGTTAATGAGCCTACACCAGGAACTGCAGTGCCAAGACTCCACTTTGGAGCAGAACTTGGCTTTTCCTATTGATTTTAAAGAAGAGATACCTATGGAAATTGTAGGAAATAAAGTATAGAGGGTGCCAGGCCTGGCTACAGCTTCATCTCTGGATCAGGTTGGCCTTTCTCACAGAATAGCAGCAGATGGCACAGGAAGTGCAGGACATGCCCTGCTCCTGGCTTCCCAGAAGGGAGATGTCTGAGTAAAGCAGTGTGGGTATTTCCACGAAGAGGGTTACAGAAAGGCTTGTTTGGGACTTGCCTGTTACATGAGTGATTTTGATTCTTATTTCCTAGACCAAAAGGAGCTAAAAGCAGTGACATCCATGATTTCCCACAGGAGACTCTTGCAGGACGTTTGAGTATTCCTTTTCTTTTTCTTTTTCTTCCTCCCCTGAACTGAAAGAAGCTCAGAAGTGCTGAGAAAAGAGTGGAAAAAACCCCACTCTTCCTTCTCCCCCCGGAATTCATCTGCAAAACAAATCACAATGCAGCTAATCGAGACCAGAAAGCTTCCTCTCAGAGCCATGAATTTTCCTCTTAAGAGCAATTGCAATGATTTCCTACTAAAGGCTGTTTCTGACAGCATCCACAGTGGTGTTTTTCTTCTCGAGATAGGTGGTCACATATTTGTGGAGACCACCGGTGCACTTGCTGATGGATGTGCCCTAACGGCCAGCCTGAGATGGAGCATGGGTCTGCTCCTAACACCACTAGCTCAGCACTTGCTCCCTTTCTTCCTGAGCTTCTTGGAATCCCCTTGGCAGTGCAAGCTCTTCCATGTCAGAGATTTCTTTTCTCCTGGCAGATGTCTCTCATGCAAATTTAGTTCTGGCAAAAGGCAGCCAACTCAAACTTGTGGAGGCTGTTTTATACTCAGACCAGAAGAACAGGGTGGAGCTTCCCACATGGTTGACCAGGGCAGGTGGGAAAGGCAGGGTCTGGGCTCCATCCAACCCAAAACCTGTGGGATGGCTATGGCTGGTTACTCTAATGATGATATCTACTTCCAAAGAAGGCCAGAAGAATGTGGTGGGTGCAATCTGGGACACATTCCCACACCCGCCTCTGTGTGCTTACACTCATTCATCTTGAACATCCAATTAAACTCGATGGTAGCAATTAAAAAATCAGCAGTATCTGCTCTTACTCATCTGTGCAAACCAGTTAGTGAGATTCTGTTACAGATGATCAGTCAAATTTTAAGCTGACTGGTGAAGTCTGACTCTCAAGGTAATTCTGCCTTTTGGAAGCACTGTGCATGTGTGTCAGTAACACAGCACAGCCCAGGCAGCCTTCCAGCAGGGTGAAGATACTCAGTACAGGGGAGAAAGGGGGGTCCATTGTAGGAGCTGCAGGAGTAAAAGTGTGTGTGAGCATGAACACACTCAGGTGACATATGCATGTGTTACAGGTGACATGCACACTGGACTAACTCTGCAAGGGTGAATGCCAGAACATTGGACAGGATCACAGCATCTGCTTGAAAAAGGCTTCTAGCGACATCAGGGATGTGATCATCCTCCTGTACTCATCACTGGTAAGGCCACAGCTTGAATACTGTGTTCAGTTCTGGGCCCCTCACTGTAGGAAGGATATTGAGGTGCTGAAGTGTGTCCAGAGAAGGGCACTGAGGCTCGAGAAGGGCCTGGAGCACATGGCCTACAAGTAGTGTCTGAGGGAGCTGGGGTTGTTCAGTCTGGAGATGAGGAGGCTGAGGGGGGAACCTCATCACTCTCTGCAGCTACCTGAAGGGAGGTTGGAGCAAGGAGGCAGCCAGCCTCTTTGATGACAAGTGACAGGGTTGGATTACATTACAAGCTGCCATCACAGGATGTTGTGCCTGGATATTAGGAAATCCTTCTTCAGTGGAAGGGTTATCCAATATTGGCATGGTCTGCCCAGGGCAGTGGTGGAGTCACTCTCCCTGGGGGTGTCCAAGCAGTGTGTGGACCTGGTGCTTAAGGACATGTTTTAGTGTTGGGCTGGATGATCTTTGAGGTCTTTTCCACTCAGCTATCTTTTGTGATTCCATGATAAGAGTAAGGAAAACTCAGGACTGCTGCCATTTGTGGGGCAACTTCTGTTATTTTTAATTGAGATTCCCTCTGGGAAAAGGGCTGAGCCCATTTGTTTGTGCAACAACACAGGAAGGGAAGAGGTTTTCCTTTTATCCTGCTGTTACAGCTACCTCTGTCATCATATCCCTTTTCTCATTTGGTTGAGGTCTGTATGCAAACAAGCAAAGATCTTGTCCATAGCAAGCATTTAGCAAACAGTTAAAAGCTACAGCCAGCTTTGAATTTAATCACATTAAACTAGCTGCAGGTCAACGATGTAATTCTTCTTCTGTTAGTGCAGGAAGGGGTACACAGGACCTAATTAGCAAGGGGCTCTGATGACAGAAACCCATGGCTGCAGCTAATTGAACAGAAAGCTCTTGAGTTCTCAGCTAAAACATCCTGAACGCAGTTGGTGAGCTTCCGACAACGCTAGTGGTGAGCCCTGCTTCCTTCGGGTGCTCCCATCAGTTCAAATCCAGAAATGATCCCAATCTCTCCAAACTGTTACTATTTGAAAATGCCATCACGATCTGCAATTGGTCTGAGGCAATCCTCAGCTACTGATTCTGGGCTCTCAGCAGCCACCGAAACTTCAGCTAAGCCCTTTCTCCTTTTGGATAAACAAACCACCTTTTGTCCCCCCGATACCCATCCAGCAGAACAGTCACTCCTGAAAATGAAAGCAAACGGATTTACTGATCTCAGTTTGTTTCCCAATGTAATATTCAATGCTGTGAGTCATCCAGAAAGACTCTCCCTTTTTCCACTAAGGTCACAGGCAGTTTCAGTGCCTGAGCTCTCTATCAGGGTGAGCAGGCAGCACCGAGAGCAGAGGCCAGGTGGAGGAAGGATTCCCACATCTGCCTCTGACACAGCTCCTAGCTGGCACTGCCTGGGGAAGTGTACTCTTTGCATGGTTAAATCTGATGATCAGCTCAGTTACGCTGTGGCAAGGCAAGAATAACTCCACTGGAATCAAATGCCAGAGGAGCATGAATAAAATCCAAAGCAAATCATAATCTTAAAGGAGGTCAGGTGAACAAGATCAGCAGCATTGCCTGGAACTTCTTTTTTTTTCAGTGACTCTTTTTGGATGCAAATAACTTGGTTTAATACAGATAGGTGCTGCCCCAGGACTCGACGTAATTTGGGTGACAAATAAGGGATGGCTGCGAGGCAGGGAGCTTTGCCTGGCTAGAAACAGTTTCACCTCTCTCTTAGAGCTGCAACAATGAGGACTTATCTTTGTGTTTGTGTCCTTGGACAAACTTCCTTTGTTCTGGTGCAGCTTCTCCTCTCCTGGAATTTGCCATCACAACTGCCTCTCATGCTCAGGCTTGCTCCAACGTCAGCATCTCATAACTCTAATGAAACCTTAGTGACCCCTGCTTCCCTCATACACCTGCACCTAGCCGCCCAAAGAGAGCCACGGAGCCTTTTCCTGCAACAGCATTGGCTCTGCAGCAGCATGCAGGGAGGGGCAATGGAGGGATCATACCTCCTGGAGACAGGCCTTTGGATACAAATACTGAGTGATTCAGATGTCCAGAGTGGTGGCTGACTCACCAGAAGCACAGAAGTCTTGTCCAAGTCCTCCCTTTCTTGATGAGTGCTTTCACACCCAGGCACACCTTGACCGGAGTGGAGGACAGGGAGCCACACAGAAAAGCCACCAGCCTAAAGGTGGGGCACTTTCTCAGGAGGACATTTGCAGCCCCCAGACTGGCCAGAGCAGGAACATAAAATAAGTCTTCCACCACTCACACTGACACCACAACTTCCAGCACCTGCACAGGTTGCCTTTGTTCAAGCTGGCCCTATTTTCACCTTTGAGCACACCTAGGGCAGATGTGTGCCCTACGAGTTGTCCTGTAGGGCAGCCAGCTTGAGCTGCTCCTTTGTAGGAACTCAGCTGCTGGGCACCTTGGCACAGCTTGGTTAAATCTTGGGATCCTGATGGATACACAGATACCCTTGAGCAGGAAGATATGCCCACCAGCTGAGAACAGTCTCATGGCTGACTCAGTCCAACTCTCCCATTTGGCTTTACTGGGAAGCACCACTTAAACCACGGTGTGGCTTCAGACTTGTATAAATCAGACACTCAACAAAGGAGTCACTCCAGGATTTATAGATCTGAGTGCAAGCTTAAATACTGCTATAGGCTGGGGTCATTATCTAAAGGGCAACACCGAAATGCAAGATGCCTGCTGCAAGAACCCTCCATTTAATTGCTGCTTGTGGAGCTGCAGAGTCATCTCTTCATACCAAATCGGAGCAGTCTGAAATCCCCTGCATCATTCTTCACCCTTGGAAAGTTCCTCTACGTATAGAAAGTCCTTTTGCAACAGGTAAGATCAAACTTGGAATGAAAGGGCAGCCCTGTGTTCAGTGAGGGAATTCTCACTGCTAGTGTCAGAGGCATGTTGCACAAAGAGCCAGCTGGAGGCCAAGTTTTCCTCATTTGATAGGAGCTGGCATCATTGGAGCATGCAAAGTTTCACCTGGAGAGGTTGTTCCCATTAGTGATACCTGCACTTGCCTGTGTGACTCCCACTTTGCAGTTCCAAGGAGGGGAAGCAGGAAGGGCTTGGGCAGTGGTTCTAATTGAGTCTGTGTCTGTGCCCTCTCCTTAGCTTCTTGCTTTGCTTTGCGTTTGCTTCTGTGCTTTGTGGGAGCAAAACTCAGGTTTCAGGAAGCATCTCATTAAATGTTCCGTATTTTGAAACCGAGTGACTCACTCTTACCGAGCCAGCTGCTGTTTTGTCCTTGCTGTGTGCTGGACTGAGCACAGAACTCTCCCTGCCCCACAGCGTGGCCCCAGGAGTTCAGGGAGATGAGGGTCCAGCGAGCAGCCAACACTCATCACCTTCCCCCTCAAAAAAATGTCCCTTTGTGGCTTTTAGACACAAACATGAATGTACATGAAAGGGTAGTGGGTGGGGGCTTGTGCTGAATAATAAGCAGCAGACAAACAAGTCGAACAGGTCTGTGAAAGCAATTCAAGGCAGGCAAGCCAAAAACATCGGTAAGGTGAGATGTAATTATGATCTCTCTAAGCTGGGACATGAGGAGCTGAGGATCCATGGCACAAACATCAGCCAAACAGCCCTCTTACACCAAGGGGAATTAAGCCCCAAGTAACAAGGTGTTTACAGCTTCACGATTGTGGTGATGTAACTGTGAGCATCTTGTACCTTGGTCAGGCCAGGATCTTTTCGGGTGTAAGAGGAGATGGGGAAGAGTGGGATACAGGGCCATTCCCCCTCTCCCCCCCCCCCTCCCCTTCTTGTGTCCTATCCTAAATATATATATTGGGAGAGCAATTTATTCAGGGTTTTTCTCCTGCTTTGCCACTACATCATGTGCTTTGCTGCTGCATCGATGATGAAGGGACTGCAGAGCAACAGCTTGCATGCAACAGAAGTAAAATGAAGGTTCAGAGGCCAAGTGAAGGATCACCAAATCTCTACTACCAAAAGGTACCTTGGTTTTCACCAGGAAATACCCCGTGAAAGCATCCTGCTAATTTAGATGTCACAGGATGTTAGGGGTTGGAAGGGACCCAAAGAGATCATCGAGTCCAACCTCCCTGCCAGAGCAGGGCAACACTATCTAACACAGGTCACAGAGGAACGCATCCAGACAGGCCTTGAAAGGCTCCAGAGAAGAAGACTCCACAACCTCTCTGGGGAGCCTGTTTCAGTGATCTGCGACTCTTCCAGTAAAGAAGTTCCCCCTTGTGTTGAGGCGGAACCTCTTTTGCTGCAACTTACACCCATTGCTCCTTGTTCTCCTTCGTTTTCCTTCTTTAGCTGTTTGAAGTTTGCAGTCTCAGCATCCCAGTGGTAGAACATGAAAAGATGAAAGGGTGGCCAGTGTGAGCCAGTGCTCAAGTGAAAACTAAGAGTCTATGCTATAGCCAAAGACAAAGCTTAACCTAAATGATCGTCATTGCCAGAGCCAACATGTCAAAAGCGGGAGATTTTCAGTGTTGAGTCACTTCAGATAAGATCTGACTTTCTACAGCTAAAAAAGGAAATAAAAGGAGAGGGGGGAAAAAAAAGCTGAAAAAACCAGAAACCCCCAAACCCAAGGAAACGCTGAAAGCTTTCAGACTTTATTTTTGCATCAGAAGAACGAAAGAAAAAAAGAAAAAAAGAGGGGTAAATTTGCCCTTTTTTAAGTAGTATTTAAGATCTAGATCCTTCTTCCTTTTGAGCCAATGGAGTTTTTGCTTTTTGAGTTTGGAAAAAAAAAAAAAAGCAGAATCAGGGTCCTGATTTTATTTTTAAAGCTTAAATTCCAGCAATGTTTTAGAAAGGGCTTCAAAAGCACATGCTCACTGCGGTTATTTATGCCTGTGGTGGTTTAGGACGTGCGGACTTCAGGAAAACAATAGCCAGCCCTGTTATCAGCACAAAGGAGGATCAGTTTGGAATTACCATACCTGTAACCTCGGCAGCCCTCAGCTCTGAGGGTTTCCATTCCCACTGCTGTTCAGCTGTGAATTTACTTACGGTATTCCTGAAAAAAACAAACCCAACCCACAAAAGCAAACCAAAAAGCCACAGCAGTCCTAAGTGTGGAGCAACTGAGAGAGCTGGCACCTTCTGAACAACAGTTCTTAGCACCAGAGAAGTATTCTGCTAGTGGAAACTGATGGCTTTCAAAGCAGGAAAGCAAAATCGGATGAGGGATGGAGGCATCTGAGCACCGGGGTGCTTCATCTCAAATGTAGGCACTGCACAAGGATCAAGAGGTGATGGATATGTCCCTGGATGCAATAATCCCCTGCACGGGAGCCAAGATTGTTTCCATCCATTTAAAACATTGGGCCGGGATGAACTTATTGCAGCGCCAGAAAATGGTTTAATAGAAAGGTTTGCAGATGATGGCAAATATCTAGATGCTACCCGGTGTGATCATTTAGATGCACACACATCCTGGATAGCTGGGTTGGGCTGGTGAGGAAGTATCTGTTGGAAGCCCTAGGTTTGTTGTTTAGGTTAGCCACATGTGATTCTTTTATGTGTTTAACACTCCCAAGGATAATATTGTTGAATCTCAGAAAGCTGGGTGGGACGCAGCTAGCCATGGGCAGTCAAGCCTTTAGGGACTGAGCAGGGAAAAAAAAATAACCAAACCCCAAATTAAACCAAAAACCAACCAACCAGCCAAAAAAACCCCAAACCAAACCGAAAAAAACCACCACCAAAACAAGAAACAAACGAGGTAGTGGTGGAAATTTGGTGAGTTTTAGCAGGTTCTGGCTTCCTGGAGCAGGTAAGCTGTGCAGATAGTGGTGGTGTTCAACCAAAAGGCCAGAAACCTCTTAAAAGCAGTTTAGAGATCTCAGGTCTGTGCCCCAGAGGCTGCAGATCTTCAAGGGCTCGGCTCCTCTAGTACTTGGCTTTAAGGTGATGGGTCACCCTGAGGGTGGCTGCTGCTGCAGAGCAGAGCCCACGGCAGTCAGCGAGGGGCGAGGGGCGAGGGGGACATGGGGACAATGAGGATCGGTATCTGCGGCAGCCATCTCGGCTCCTTTCATAATCGATGGGGAGAAACCGGGAGGAAGACACGATTGACTCAACCTGCGTGACTCTCCGCCCGATCGCCGCACGGCTCGCAGCCCTGCTGCCTAGAAACTGCCCCGCCAGCCTCCGCCGCCGCTCCCCTGCCTGCGCTACCTGCGGGCGCACGGCCACGCGTGTCCTCCGCCGCTGGCCCCCGAAAGCCACAGCTGGACGCTGCAGCCTCCCTGATGGCAGCTTGTGCCGCGAGTGCCAGGAAGGGGCAGAAGCTGCGGTGCAGGGCAGCACTCCGGGACGAGCACTCTGCCTCCTGCATGGGTCATCCCCTGGCACCTTGAAGCGGGAACAAGCTTGTGTCACCCTTATCCACACGGTTTCCACCGTGCCTTTCATTTCTCCATCTGCCAAAGGAGGAGCTGAGCTCTGCACCAGGTGTGATTCATGGGGACTGCAGCCTGTTGTGCCATTACTGTGGGTAAGTCCCAATGGGGACGATTAGCATCATTTAAATGAAACATCAGATTTCCATGGTATCGAGCACCCATGAACTATGATAAATAGGTACCCATGGACTCCCCCTTGCCCCAGGCTAACAAAACCTGTGATGCTGGGTGGCAGGGAGCCGAGGTAACAGCCCTGCCAGAGGGCTTTTGCCTGTGTGGGGCGCACATGGCTGCTCCTACATCCCTGGCGGGCTTATCTTTGAGAAAGAACCAAGCCAGCAAGAAAGACTTGGGATGGGGAGGAGGTAGAGGGAGAGGATCCTGGAAGGAGAGGGGTGACCCTGGAAGAAGGAGAGGTGGGACAGGCTGCACTGAAAAGGGGATTTAGAAAGAAGGGGGTGCTTGGAGGCTTGGTTAGGGAGGCGAGATTGGTGAAGGTGTAGGGTGGGAAGGTGACAGCGGAATGTGGAGACTCCCAAGCACAGCCTTGCTGGGGCGATGGGATGGAGCTGGGGGAAGGCAGATGTGGCAGATCGTTTTCCAGTTTTCTGCCTGGGATGAACAGAGGTGGGAGAGAGTCTGAGAACAGATATGGATGTTCAGCTAATCTCTTTCAAGTTAACCTTTCTCTAAAGTCTCGACTGGCAGGTAGTCCATTCATGGGGCGTGCAGGAGCCTCGCCCTTCTGTGCCCGCTGGAAATGAACTGCTTGCTCCTAACTGCACATGCAGACAGCGAATGAGTGCAGCTGACGGCAATGGCATGAGGGTGCCCAGAGCAGTGTCACCAGGGCTCTTGGCAAGGACAACGCTGAGCCTTGATGAAGCTGGATAACACGGTCTGGGTGAACCGGTCCTGCAGGGAGCCCAGCAAAGCCAAGCAGGCAGCTTGTGCCCAGCTCTGCCATGCACTGGTTAAAGTCAGCTCCATTCTCAGCCAGCAGAACGCTCTGATAAATAAGCCAGGCAGCGGCGCATTCGCCTTCCAGCGCCGGCCAGCACTGACATGCTTTGCAGAGCCAGGCCCAGCTCCAGCGAGACGGGGGAGTGCCTGAGAATGCTGCTGCGGTGAAACAGGAGGATTTATAGCTGTTTGTAATGGGGGTCGAGTGGGTCACCTGAGCTGAGGGGGCCTCCCAGGTCCTTTTTCTCCCCTGCCAAGAAAGGCTTTCCTTGTTTGGCCTCCTGGATAGTTGGATCCTGCAGCCCATCCCAGGGAGCAGGGTCACCTCGGAGCAGCTGAGCCTGGGAAATGAACACACGAGCAGGGCTCACACTGCACAGGGAGCACAGTCCTGCTGCTGAGGAGACAGGTTCAGAGTGCTGCAAGGAGCTTGGAGGAGAAATAAGCAGGGTCGTGGGTATGTTCTCTGTTGCTGAACATTTATCTCTCACCAGCTGATCGTGTCCTTGTACACCCTCACCCTTCCTGCCTACACTCAAACTAAACAACAGCAAGAAAGAGACATTATTTTTTCAGGTGAAATGGAGCCAATGACTGACCCAGGAGATATGTACAGGGGATGGGCTGTTTTCTGGGTGCAATGGCTTCAAGAGACTTTTACCAGCCAGCAGAGCATTCTGCAGGGACTGTACACCCTCATGTCTACCCCCACACATTGACACACAGAGCTAAAACTGAACATCCCCCACTTCTACTCACACCATTGCCTCTGCTCGCTTGGTGATTTTTTTATCTGCTTTTCCTCTGCCAAGAATGCAGGAACCTGCTGCTCCTGGACGGCTCTGGGATGAGTTTCCGCTTCAAGTGCTCCCACTTCCAAAGTGGAGCTGAGAGTGCAGCCAGCTGAGCCACCAGAGAACTGCACCTGTCTTGGCAAAGGCTTCTGGAGCACCCCAAAATCCCTGAGGCAACCATTCCTGCATGGTGAAGGGATGTGGGGTGGGAAGGGGAGATGCTCAGGGAACCCCACGTTCTCTCTGGGGTGTGGTACAGCGGCAGGGCACCAGGAGGGCACTGCCCTCGCCACTGCCCTGTACAAGGTTGTGTAGGAGTAGGGCTCAGAGTAACAATTTCCCACACAACTGGAGAACTATACAGAGAATTTGGTGGCATTATGTTTCTCCTTGGAGAAAATCTTTGTGCTTTGGGAAGGAGGGGGGGGGTTCTGTTTGTTGGTTTTTCAGGGAACAAACAAAGAAACAGAAATCTCAGAAGGGTCTAGAAAGACCTCCTGTAGCCAGACCCTGGGGACAAGGTCTGTCTCTCTGGGTCAGTGAATATTGAGTATTTAAGCTAACTGAAAAGTCTGCCGAGGTGAAGTCTGCTCCACGTGGGGGTACTCCTACTCCCTGTCTTAAACTGTGCAGGACATGAATTTCATCCTGTTTCTGAGCAAGTGCCTTGACATTTGGGATAGTGGCTGTCAGTCTGCATACTTCTGCTGTTGGCAAGGCTTTTCCCTTCCATCTCAGAGTTTTCTTGCCCTAGTTAGGAAACTCATTGCGCAGTATCGTCTGTTTCTTCTCAACACAAGACTGTTTCCTGGTCTGGTGAGCCCTGACCTTCCTGTACCAGTTTGTGACCAGGTGAGTGCCATATAATGCTTTGGGTTGGAAGAGATATTTAAAGTTCACCTAGTCCGCGCCCCCTGCAGTGAACAGGGAGACACTTAACTAGATCAGGTTGCTCAGAGCCCTATTCACCCTAACCTTGAAAGGTTAATGTGCTACCCACCATCCTTGCCTTGCCACCTGCCTCACTCTCCAACCCCCCGGGGCTGTGCAGGCAGCAGTGGTTGCTGCTGCTTTTCCTTCGGAGCTGCTCTCGTAGCTCCACCTGCAGGTGCTCAGTCTAGGCCGTGCCTGCCTCTGGTTCCTGGAGCATGGATTTCCAGCCACCCTACATTGGTCATGCTGGGTTTGCACAGCCTTTGCTGTCTGCCCCTTTCTGTCGGGTTCCTGACCTTGGTTACAACATAGGCTGCCAGTCCACCTGGTTGTTCCGCAGCCTGCCTTGCCATGCAGTGTGTTCTCATGCTTCGCCCTTCAAACTCTTTGAATCAGTCTGTAAGATCCTTCTTATCCTCCTTCAGATCTTGCCTTGAGACAGGATTTCGCTAGGATGCTGAGGAGAAAATCATCGTCTAGGTATGAGGAGAGGAAGGGTGTGTGTGGGTTGCGTTTAGTTCCTGTCCCTGTTGGGACATGGGCTGCTGGAGTGATGTGACCCATTTGCTGAGATCCACAGTCTTAAACTTTCCAGTTGTTGTTTTGCTTGGTGCAGGGTTTGTCTGGAGGATAGGACCACAAAACCATGGGCAGCAAGTCCTAGAAAAGTGACCTCAGGAGCTTGCAGATTGTCCTGCCCTCATCTGCCCACATTACTCCCTGTCACATGCAACTCCCTGGAAAAGGTAGGAAGGACCTCAGTGCTAAGTTAGAGCTTATCACAACATTTCATCATCTTGGTGTCTCTCTTCACTCAGTGTTCTTCAGGGCACACAGAGGACAGTAGCAGCCTGCTCCCAGCTTTCTGCAGGACTCTGGCCAGTCTGCTTGCACACTGGCAGCCTCTCCCCTGGAGAGCCCTGTCATCTACAGACAGAGCAGCTCTCACTGCTCTTTTGGTGGCTGCAACAGCTACTACCATGGCCATTTGTGTACTTTTGAAACCACAGCCATAGGGTTACTGCATTGACCCAGGTGGTGGATGCTCAGATTAGCACTCTCAGGAAAGGAAACAAGGACTGGAAAGTCCATAAAAAACCTCATCTGCAATCAAAACTTATATCCCAGGAGCAGCTATGACTGAGGAGGGGCCTTCTGGTCTTGCATTATTAATAACAGCAGTGCAAATCTTGTTAACTGCAATCCCACAAAACTTAGTATGGGGCTTACCTATGCAATTCATATCCTGTTTGCTGTGCTTTGTGAAAGGAACCTGCTCTGAAATGTCTTGGGCAAAGCTTGGCAAATGCTCCACAGGTGAAAGCACTGAGAATACTGAAGCAAAGTGTGGAAAAACTGCCCAGGAAGAAAGAAGCTTGACTCTGTCAGGCATGTTTCCACACTGGATGCTGCACAAGATTACAGGATCATCAGGAACACTCTCCTGCAAGGCTTTTTATGTGACAGTTTTCCATGTAATATGAAAGCAAAGATGACAAAACGAGCCAGAGATGGTCATTCTGTCAGGCTTCCAGACCTGCTTGAAGCAAAGTATGCAGGCTGGGCTGCTCATGGGGTGTGTGTTCATATTAACTGAAGAAAACATGAGCATGGTCCCTCCTGTCAGTCAGATCACAGATCACAGAACGTTAGGGGCTGAAAGGGACCTTGAAAGATGATGATGATGAGTGCTTTGAACTATCTCATGTGCCTATGTGCACATTCAGAAGATGGCAGCTGGGACAGTTAGACTGACCACCAGCCCAGAGTCTGGAAACAGCTCTTAAGTTTAGGCTTGGAGAAATCCCACCTCCCCATAAAATGGGAGATAATGATGCTTCAGCTAAAGTTGCTTGGAGCTGTTATAAGGATTAAGTAGTTAATCCCTGCAAAGTGCTGTACATACCTGAAATGCAGTGTTAATATTACTGCCTTCCATGCAGGCAAACAATGTTCACTTCATTTGAGAACTTAAAGCAGACTACTCTCATTAAGACTCCCTGAAGAGTTTTTGCAGCCTTTTGTGTATATGACCCTGTCAGGGACGATGTGACCAGTCTGTGTGCATTAGACTGCCACGAGCCTGTTCGTTTTTCTTTGGAGAAGTCAAGCATGATTCTTTCATCAGCTCATTTGTCTGATGCAAAGCCCAACACATGAAATTTCCGGCCTCTGGACCAAGCCTTGTGCCTTTTTTGGCAGAGCTGGGCTGCTGCAGATTTGCAAGCTGCCCATACCGAGCAAGCTTGGCAAGAAGCACATAAATAGCATCAATGCACTTGCACTTTCACACGAGGGAAATCCGAGCGGTACAGTCTGGAGCAGAGCGTGCCTCGAGCGCTTTGAAAGCCGAAGAGTGTGACCGGGAGGGTACCACGCGATGGGAAAGCGGCTGCTGTACACAGCTGGGAAAGGCAGCAGAGTGAAGAAGGGAGAAAACAGAGATGTGGAGCTGCTCGGCAGCCCTGAGACAGCTTCGTGCCGTTGGTAGGGAGTCTTTCGTGTGATTGCCAAGGAGCTAGGCGAGTGCCGAGGTCGAGGCGAGCGGCACGGCTGAGTCAGGCTGTGGTGCGAGGAGCGGCCGGTAGATGGCGCCATGAGCTTGGCACCGCCTCCGCACGGCCGCGGTGCTGCAGGGACGAAGCGGCGTGAGGGGGGCAGAAGCTACCGCAGAGGTTATCAGGCTCTCGGCCCCGCATCCTGATACGCAGACCCCTGTGCTCTCGGCTACAGAGGCGTCCCGAACAACTCTGGGTGTGCTGCTTCGACTCAGTTTTTGTTCTGCCGAGTCCTCGGCGTGCGTTATCCAACCTTCAGCCGAGGGACCGCGTGGAGGACGGGGAGGAATTTGCTTTGGAGCCGAAGGTTCCTGCCCCTGTCCCTTTCTCCTGCCCTTGAGTGCGGGAGCTGCCGCTCGCCCGCCTTGCAGGGAATGAAGGGCAGAGGAGTGACTCAGAAGGGAGCCTTTGTCCCTGCTAATCCCCTTGAGCCCACACTCGCCAATAAAAGGCATGGCTTTGTTCTCCAGTCCTGTTTTCCTCCCTCTCAGGACAGCCTCGCAGTTCTGCCTCCAAAATGCTGACTGGATTTTTTGAGAGGCTGCCAGCTACAACTTCAGAAGTTAGAACAGAAGAGCTCAGCCTCTCTGCCTCACCTCTGCCCTCCTCTTTTCTTTGGGTTTTGTTTGCTTTGTGCAGCATTCAGCTCTGTTACGCAAGAATTATGCAAACTTAATCCTATCCTTCCATCAAATTCATTTTCCTTTTTGGGTGTCCCAATTAAAGCAGACACTTCTCAGGTGGCAAGGAGTTAGCTTACTCCTTCGAGATGGGATAAATTCAGTGCCCAGGCACCATTGTGTCCTGTGGGAGTGGACAAGATACCAGAGGGGGATGTAAGGGGCAGCAGCCTGTCCTCTGGGCATGTTACCACCCTGGTAGGATGGAGCAATACTGGGTGGGACAAGTGCAGGGCAGAGGAAAGGGAGAGTTCTCACCATGGGCTGGTATTTTTTGATTTTGTGTTTTAGAGCCTTAAATTCTCCCAAGTTGGGAGCGTGGGCAAGCACACACACACCTAGGAGTGGGGGGGTCTCCCTTGTGTTCATATCCTGTCTGTGCCATCCTGGGTTTTCCGTGTCCCCTTGGGTTTGCCTGCAACCAGCATGATCCTCACACTCTCCTCTGCTCTAGCATGAATTTTCAGCAATCCTCCCTTGCACTCCAGTCCCAGGGGAAGAGCTGAGAGGGGGGCAGGAGGGCTGCGAGACTGGGAGCTGACACAGGAGTTAGGGAAGACAAAACCAGGGAGACTATAGCTTGTCTCCAATGGTTCATTCTCCTGCCACACCCTTCACAACCAGTGCATCTCATCTCATCTCATCTCATCTCATCTCATCTCATCTCATCTCATCTCATCTCATCTCATCTCATCATCTCATCTCATCTCATCTCATCCCAAATTTCTCATGCAATGTGGGCCCCTTGCTTGCCCACCAGCAACTCTCCAACCACTTCCTATATACCTCTCTCTGTACTCTGAGACTACTACATGTTCTCAGACACTCCTATAGTTCCCTCCTTGACCTCTCATTCCATGGAGAGAAGGGAAGCCACCCTCACTGCTCCAGTTTACAGGATGCTGTGTCCTTCTTTTGTTCTCTGCACCCATTGTAGCCAAGTGGCTGAGGATAAGGTAACAGGGAAGCATTCACAATTCCTGGACAGCTACAGAACCCTCCCATGAACCCTCAGCCAAGGGTTACTCCTTGTGCATGCAGCATGCTGAAGAATCTGGCCTTAGTTTTAAGCACACTTGAGGCCAAATTCTGATTTCCTTATGGCACTTTTCCAATCAAATGGAATAGCCCAGGGCTTAGACTGAGACATACAATCTCACTGATGTTTCAAATAGCTGTGCTTATTCTTACAACATGATGGTCTTGTTAGTAGTTGGAAGGCTTCAGAAATGTGCAGAACAGATGCAGGTAATTTAGAGTTTCCAGCCTTGGGAATATTTTGTGCCTGTTTGAAGCAGTGGGAAAGCTACCACCATTTCCATTGGGTACTGGGATGCCTCTGAGCTATTTGGCAGAATAAATTTGACCATCTTAATGAGTAAAGGAGCACTTAGGTTTTTCACTGGAGAAAATAATCAGCAGCAGTGAGCTCTTGAAATGGTTGTGTTATCACTTAGGGTATTTCATTAAAAAAACCCCAGAAACCTGAAGGCAGGAAAAAGAGAAAAAAGGACTTTCCCCCCCCCCTCTTAAATCTCTGGGCATTCAGAGCACCACAAACTAAATTTCTCCACACCCCCAAATGTACCATGCATGGAACAGGCTTCTTTTGGAAAGTGGTGCCATGAACCCCACAGTGCCTGGGATGTTAGTTAGATTACTTGTAATCCATCCAGGATGGGGAAAGGGAAGAGTTCTCTCAAGGACATCCATGGGATCATCCAGGACCATCAGGAAGGAGTCAAGTGCTTCCTCTGCAAAATGAGCCTGATGGCTTTAGTCCTGTGCCATGTGGCAGCTCCCCTTACCCAGAGAATAGCCAAACTGGCTACTTGAGGACAGTTGCAGCAGTAGAGCTGGTGACTGAGTGCATGATGAGATGAGTTTACCAAACCCTGTGTAACAAAGATGCACATTGTGTAGGAAACTCTGCTGAACCTCCTTCTGGACTCCCAATTCAATGGAGACATTGAACATCAATGAATCTAAGATTCTTACACATACCTATGGACCAGTTTAATCTTTGTACTTCTTGGCATGCCAGAGCAAGGACAGTCCAAGCATGATTCCTAATAGTGAGATCCTATGCTCTGGACCCACCATCCTTCAGCTTTCATTGCAGAAGAAGAACCATCCTGACAGATGCAGCTGCTTGCAGTCAGAACAGCCAGCTTCTGCTGTGCATATGCTTTAGTGACAGTTAACCTGAGTGTAAAAGGTACCATAACAGTGACAATTACAGCATAGCCACAGGGATGTCAGAGGTCTTTACATCCCATCTCACACTTGTCTGTTAGCATCTGGTCACGTTGTGCAAATGCCTGGAGTGGGCCATCCACAAGCATTATGTGTTTGATTTAAAAAGCATCATGGCCATTTAACTAAGTGTTGTGCTTCTATCTGACCTGGGAATTTGCCCAGCACTCAGACACTTGCTATTCCACAGGAGTGAAAACAGCCAGAAGTTGATTTATATTTGGAGGGAAAATGGCATGTCCAGTTGCTCCAACCCCTCTAAATTCACGCTGAGACCTTGGTCTAGCATGATCTTTTGTGTGTCTCCTGTTGTACAGTAGCTGGGCACAAGGCCACCCTAGCAAAGCCCCTGCCAGGAGCAGTGGCTCTAGCTCAGCATGCTGCACACCAGCCTCAGCTACACTGCATTTTTTTCCCCTCCCTCTTTCTGGCAGTTGCTTTTTCATTATTCACTAGAGCAGAAACTGGATGCTGTGACAACAAAGATCGTGCCACAGTCCTGCAGAGTCCCTCTCAGGCCAGTAAATAGTTGTTGATATTAAAAATAATCCATCCGGGCTTCTGCTCAGCATCAGAGGAAGAGAATGCAGAGGCTGTACAGGGCCTCCATGGCCACCTCTTAGTCATGCTGCTTTTAATGAGGTTTAATGAGGTTTAGCCATGCTCGTCAAGGCTCTGTCTCAGCAAGGAGCAGCAGTGTGGGAACATCTGGTTTGGGAGGGATGCCAGAGCTTAGCTGTGGTGCGGGACTCCATGGTCTAGCCTTGAGCTCTGTGGTAAAGGGTTGGACTTGGTGATCTATGAGGTCTCTTCCAACCTTGGTGATACTGTGATGCTGTGACCCTAACCTTCAGTAGGGCTTGCCTGATGACCACTGCATCATTGCCTCTACAGGTACCATAGGCACAGAGCACAGGCTGTGTCTCCACCTGCACTTGTGGGCAGCACCTCTGAGCAGAAGACATTCCTCTGCAACTCTGTCAAAGACTCTGAGTGAAAGCTTTCCTTGTGGTCTGTTTGCCTCAGGCATTTCCTTGTTTTTTTGAAAGTTCCTGCTATAATTGTCCTATTCCCTGGCTAGAGAATGGCCACAGAGATCCGGGACACTTCTGCACCTTCAAGCATTCTTGTCTCTGGTTTGTCTAGAGGTCTGGCAGGAGGTGCTCACCTTGGGTGGAGGTTTTCTGCTTTCCCCAAACTGGCTGACTTCCAGGTGTTTGAAAACCCTCTGGCAGCACTTGCTCAGGATGATGGTGCTTGTGGGTGCTCGCTGGTGTGAATAAAGATTGTGTTCTAGATACATTAAATATGCTATGCCCTGAAAAACCAGCATACAGAATCATAGAATCAACCAGGTTGGAAGAGACCTCCAAGATCATCCAGTCCAACCTAGCACCCAGCTCTATGCAGTCATATCAATGCCTCAAAAGGCACATAAAAAATTGTTGCTCTATTTCAGTTTCATTTTGCATGGAGTCATTTTACACAGCTAAGATGAAGCTGATTGGTATTTCCCTCTTGAGCAAAGGAATCAGTGAGTGGCAGAGAAGCATTTAGGGATTGCATAAAAGGTCAGAGAACAGCTTAAAGTGAAGTTGTGTCCTCAGAGCAATATTTAAATGCTTGCACTGCATGAGATCTGAAGCTACACACTGAAGAATGAGGAGAATACAAAGCATGATTCTGTGATTTCCTATGATATGAACTACTTTGTGGTCTGAGGTTAAAGCAGAGGTCCTACAAACACATATGCTTTTTGGCACAAAATTAGGATGACAGGATGATAGGATGTTAGGGGTTGGAAGGGACCCAAGGAGATCATCCAGTCCAACCCCCCTGCCAGAGCAGGACAATACTATCTGACACAGATCACAGAGGAACACATCCAGACAGGCCTTGAAAGGCTCCAGAGAAGGAGACCCCACAACCTCTCTGGGGAGCCTGTTCCAGTGCTCTGTGACCCTTCCAGTAAAGAAGTTCCCCTTATGTTGAGGCTGAACCTCTTTTGCTGCAACTTAACACCCATTGCTCCTTGTCCTATCACAGGGAGCAAGTGGGAAGGCAGCATCACATCTGTTGGTCTCCAATTAGAATCAGGTCACAGGTGCTTACTTCTATAAGTAGCACCTGTGGCTTTCAAAGTGCTGCTCAGCCATTGAGTCCTTTGGATACAGCTCCAGAGAGGTAAGAGGCTTGTGCAGAGACCTAACTTGAATTTTGTCTTCTGTCCAGCTCAAGTGCACCTAGGAGATATTTTCTCAGCTCTATACTCAGCAGGTATGGCACAGAGAGCAGCAGCCTTCAAGTAGCAGCTGCTAATTAGCCTCATCACAGCAACTTTATTTGACCTTAGAGAGTCTAGAAAACATTTCTTTCCTTTTCCTATTGAAAATTGCTTGTGTAAGACTGGACACCTGATGGCTATACTAATAAGTCAGGTCTCAGCCTAAAAGTATTCCCTAAAAGATTTTGTTCTCCATCCTTCAGTGTCCCTAGCCTGCGTCTTCAAGTAACACCTTGAGGCCAGACCCTTCACGAGCCCAAATACCTGCTCTCCCCAGGTAGCAGTTATCCTCTGAAACTAGACCAGGCTGCAGACAGAAGGAATTGGATGCCAATCAACATGGTGAGTAAATCAGATGAGTGCTGGTGGGTTTTTTTTTTTTTAGGTATCCTAAGTTTCTTTTTTATGCACTTTTCTCTGTGTCTAAATGCTATCTGATTTTATCCTGTGAGATTCTGAGAGAGAGGGCTGGGGGGGGGGGTGTTTGATCCTGCATTTGTACAGCACTTTGCACAAGTTCTAAGTGCTGCCATGACATGTATGTGTTCTAAAAATTGCTCTGTGTCTAATAAGTTATGTTGCTTCCTGGTCTCATGAGGAGGTGCACAAATAACCTCCACACCTAATGTCTGGACTAGCTCTATAGGTGAAATAAACCAACATAGCTGCCTCTATGGTAGCAAGATTGCTGTATTTAACCTGGCAGTCACTGAAATATTACATGTGGCTAGAGAGTTTTGCCAGAACTTTCTCATATGCACCTGCCTCTGTAAGAGATCATTTAGTAGCAGGCAGTGCTGGTTATCTCCTACCACCTATCAGCCTTTCAGACAGAAGTAGTTGCCTGGAGGACCTGGTTTCATTTTTGTGCTTACAACTGTCCTGGAATTCAGCAGAAACCTCTTTGAGCACAGCCCTATGAGGAGAGGCTGAGGGAGCTGGGATTGGTTAGCCTGGAGAAGAGGAGGCTCAGGGGTGACCTTATTGCTGTCTACAACTACCTGAGGGGTGGTTGTGGCCAGGGGGAGGTTACTCTCTTCTCTCAGGTGGCCAGCACCAGAACAAGAGGACAGCCTCAAGCTACACCAGGGGAGATTTAGGCTGGAGGTGAGGAGAAAGTTCTTCCCTGAGAGAGTCATTGGACACTGGAATGGGCTGCCCGGGGAGGTGGTGGAGTCGCCGTCCCTGGAGCTGTTCAAGGCAGGATTGGATGTGGCACTTGGTGCCATGGTCTGGCCTTGAGCTCTGTGGTAAAGGGTTGGACTTGATGATCTGTGAGGTCTCTTCCAACCTTGGTGATACTGTGATACTGTAAAATAAATAGGCAGCTCTGATACATGATACAAATTTGGCTCAAAGTATGTTTAGAGGAGGGACACTTTATCTTTCCTAGCCATTTAGATAAAGAAGAGGGGGAAAAAACAACTAAGACACATATAAGACAAATAGGATGGTTGGAGGTGTGGAGTTAGAAGAGCACACTGTGTATTCATGAGTGTCTGTACAGGCAATCCCCCTTTGAAATGGGGAGAGGCAGCATCTTGGTTCCCAAATGCAAGGATTTGTTGTCTCACTGTCAGCTTGTTGAATGTCACCAAGGTGTCTCAGCTGGCAGTTTTGCTGTGCTAAGTGCTGCATGTGGTCAAACCACTGAAGAGAAGTGAAATGCTCCTGGCGCTGGCAGCTCATTTCCCTTGGTCTTGGGGCAAACTCCACCAACTTCTGCGTTGATCCTGTTCTGTGCTGAGGGCAGAAGGAACTCAGCCTTGACATAGCTTTTAGTCAGGACACATGTAAACCTCAAGTAGTGCTATCTTGAGCACAGAAGCTCGCTCTATTCACACAGCAGTGTTTGTGTACGTGCAAAACTGGGCGTGTAGCGCAGGGCAAACTGAATTGCTGTGACATTTTTGTGATCAAAAACCTGACACAGAGTTAAAGAAAATGGTCCTATTTTCTCCTGGCCAAGCCTCACTGGGGAAACTCCAGCAAACTCAAGTGATGTTTGGCCTAGAAAGTGAGGGTGTTGGCATAAGCATAAAATGAAGCATCCAAATGCTCACAGATGATTTATGAGAACTCCTAATGACTTTACTGCCATTTCCAACAGCTGCCTGAGCTCCTTCCACACCATCCTCTCATCTGAGAGCAGGAATTACCCTCCTTTTCCCTAAAAGCTAAATCTGACTGAGCAGGCTGCCTTTGCAGATGCCCATGAGATTCAATGCCCCCTGGAAAACCAAACACCTCCCTTTAGCAGGTAGTGTTTCCCCTCCTGGAAGCACAAAGCCTGTGTGTAGTGGATACGACTTCAACTGGGGAAAATCTAGCACCATCAGATGGGCTGTGTGAATGCAGGCAGTGTTATCTGACTCAGGCTCTCTACTCACTTGTTCATCTCTTCCTATTGACCTGATGCTCAGTTTGTTCTGGCGTATGCTTTTACATAGGTCCTTCTTCAGTCTTCACCTGCACCTCCTGTTTTTAGGCCAGTGGACCTCTGAGGGTTCTACACAGCCATGGTTAATGCCCTGCAGGGAATTGCTGCAAGTTCTGAGGAAGAGGATCTGAGATTTTTGACGTTCCTGTCAACCTGACTATCTTGAGGTTGGAAGAATTAGTGTTATTACCCAGCTCGTGGGGCTTAGCCACAGTCCAGACAGTGCCCAAATGCTTTCAGGGGACTCTGTCTTGTTGGACATTGAGACTTGAATCTTCCTGGCCTCTGGGGAAAGAGGCAGACAATCTCTCACCTTGTCTCCTGGCTTCTTCTGGACTATCTGTTATGTCCAGGAATTCTAAGCAGGACTTTCAGTGCAGAGGCAGATGTTGAGCAGTCCCAGCACGATGTCACTCTCATCACACAGGCTGATCGTGTGCAGGCATCCAGGGTCTGCTCCTGGTAACTGGTGGCAGTGGAGTTTACAGGCAAGCAATAAGCAGCAGGCAACAGCAGAGCAGAGAAGCAAAAGCAGGTTGTTTACCTGCATATCTCCTTTTATCCATGTGGGCTGAGATGAATTGCCCTTTGGACACAGAATAGCCAATCAGGATGGTAGGTAGCCAAACCTTATCATATTAGGCAAAGCCATAGGCTCACTGTTCCCTAATGTGGGAAAAGCACAGACCTTGCACTAGGCAGGCACAAGCTAAGTGTGTGCAGCTTACCACAGGACCCTGGGCAGGCCAGACTCAGTGGCTCCAGGTTCTTTTGTGTGCATTTCCCATGCTTGCCTCTCTGGTGGAGCAGAAAAGCATGCCTAGGTGAGGCAGGACATGAATAAGCTTATCTTGGGCCCATCAGGCCTACCACAAGAGGCAGGCATGCTCTGGTCAATGCAGTATGTGCTGTTCTGGTCAGATGGTTAGTGCAGAGGGGGAAAAGTTTCCCAGGGATGATTCACAGATTCCTTGTGATGAATGTGCTTAGGTTTGCCTGAGATGAGATCATCCTTCACAAAGCTGCAGAAGAGGGTTAGCTGTTGGTTTGGTCTCCATCCCATGCATGTAGAAAGAGGCAACAGCCCCAGTGCAGAGCCCAGCACTGGCACACATCCCTCTCCAAGGGCTGAGCCAATACAGGAAACTCTGCCAGACCCTCCTTTGCCTACTGGATTAATATCTGCAGATTGCTCTGGAGGCAGAATATCAGCAGACCCTTGGAATTTGGTCAGCAGTCATAACCAGCAGCATGCTTACAGTGTGGCCGTTTGAGCTGATCCTCTAGCTCAGACATAGGGGAGAGATGAACATTCCAGGGATAGGCCACATAAATGGCAACAATAGATAAATTAATATCATTTCATTGGAGCATCAAGAACTTAATGTCTAGAAGCACAGTTTGTTCTGCCCCTTCTCCTGCTGGCTTCTGCTGCTGCAGCTTCGCCTATCTTCCCCGGCTGCTGTTTTGGCTACTGCTGCTTCGCCGCCGCCTGACCTCTCCCCCATCTCCCTTAAGGTTATTGTATTGTTGTTTTTTTCCTTCCTTCCTTCTCTAGTTATTATTTCTCTTTACATTGTTATACTATAAGAAAATACAATTTCATCTTTCCCTGACTTTCAAAAAAAGTAGGGGGTTTTGTGTTGTGAATTTTCTTCCCGGGGGAGGGATCAGCCCAAACCTGGGACATACAGGCAGGGACAGAAACAGGAAAAAAAACCCCAAAGAAACACTGCAGGCAGTGCTAAGATCAGAGTGGCTTTTATTTTAGCTCTGGAGGTGGTTTTCCCCATTGAATTGTGTTCAGTAGTTAAAAAGCACATTCATTTCTTCATTACCACGGCATATTGGACGCCCTTGTTCTTCGGTTGTTTTGATTTCTAGCTATTTGAGCGTTTAATAAGGCTCTGTGTTTGTTTAAGGAATTATTGCCCACCCAATGGAAAGATAATGGGAAGCTGTAGCCTTGCCAAGTTGGTTTTATGCTTCAATAAAACAACAAGCAATTTACACGAGGCCATAAAACGCTGCCCTGCGTCCCCAGCGAAGAAACGCAACGCGACGCTTGGAGGGATGTCTAGCTCAGGAAATAAAGCCACTCTCCCTCAATGCACTCCATAAAACTAACTAGGGATAAAATTCCCCTTGCACTCTCCTTTTTCCCAGAAGTTTGGAAAAATGAGCACAAGATACGCTTGAAAACCTTGTAAAGTATCAGCCTGGTTTGTCCCAAGGTGCACTTCTGTCTGCAGGAAAGCAGACTGACTGCTCCTTAAGACCTCCAAAGGGGCAGGGGTTTGATCATGTACTTCATCACATACTGATCAGGCCACACCTTGAGTACTGTGTCCAGTTCTGGGCCCCTCAATTCAAGAGAGATGTTGAGGTGCTGGAAGGTGTCCAGAGAAGGGCAACAAAGCTGTGAGGGGCCTGGAGCACAAACCCTATGAGGAGAGGCTGAGGGAGCTGGGGGTGTGCAGCCTGCAGAAGAGGAGGCTCAGGGCAGAGCTCATTGCTGTCTACAACTATCTGGAGGGAGGTTGTAGCCAGGTGGGGTTGGTCTCTTCTCCCAGGCAACCAGCAACAGAACAAGAGGACACAGTCTCAAGTTGTGCCAGGGGAAGTATAGGCTGGATGTTAGGAGGAAGTTCTTCACAGAGAGAGTGATTGGCATTGGAATGGGCTGCCCAGGGAGGTGGTGGAGGCACCATCCCTGGAGGTGTTGAAGCAAAGCCTGGGTGAGGCACTTAGTGCCATGGTCTGGTTGACTGGCTAGGGCTGGGTGCTAGGTTGGCCTGGCTGATCTTGGAGGTCTCTTCCAACCTGGTTGATTCTATCATCTCTCTTTTCTCCTTGAGCTCTGTTGCTTTTAGAGCCTTGCCTGTGTGATGGTTTGGGTGTTCCCCACCCCCCCACACTTTGGAAAATCATCCAGACCAGACTCAGCGAGCTCTGGAAATTGAGTGAAGCTTTTATTTACAGTTTAGCACAAGATACAAGCAGATATTTACTATATATGTGCAGTTATAGACAGAAATAGACAAGGTAGAAGGCAATACAGAAACACAGCAACCCTCCCAGAAACCTGACTCCCCAGGAGGGGCTCACAACTGCCCTTTCACCTTCTCCCACCCCTCTACCTTACCCTAGACATTGCCTTGTGCCCAAGGATGAATGGGGGGTTGGCCAGGGGGGGTTGGGAAGCAGGTGGATTAATCAGGTTAGGTTAGAGAAAGAGAAATGCAGCTCAAAGCCTGGACAGAGAGCAACTCCTGACTCCCTTATCTATGTTTGGATTCTTGCTCTTATACCTCTCAGCAAGCCTATGAGTGAAGTAGACATCACCACTGTTTCCTTTTCACAGCCTGTAATCCAGTTCTTCTCACCAAAACATTCTAGCTAGCTTCAAACTAGCACACTGATGAATGATAAAGTCAGAATCTTCTTAAATACAAAATAAACCCTGGCACAAAGATTAAGGCTTCTGCATATTTCTTTTGCCATTAACATTCAGCTTCTCCTGAGAAGTCTCCCTCCTCCTTCCATAAGGATCCAACCCATTCAAGCCATCCGCTTGTCACTGTGATGGATTAGTGCAGCAAAAGGTTGCTGAAGCTTTTAGCTCTCCTCCTCTGGGCATATACTTCAAAAAGCACCCTTGGCCTGGCAAACTGAATGAATTTCACTCCTAGTCCTGAAGGCTTGGCCAGGAGGATGCTTGGGAGAACGGATCACTGTTCTCTGGAAAAATTACAGGGGTCAAAGGAGTAACCACACTCTAATTTCTAACAGCTGAGATCTTCGATGCAAGGAGCAGACACAAAAGCAGCACTGTCTGTGGCTTACTTATTTTTGACTAGAAGCTGTATTACAGAAAGGAGAAAATTAAGGAAAGCTGGGTCCTTGCTACTGTATTTAGACATCATCTCATCTTGGCTACCCTCCTCAGTCTTTTTTTTGTTTGGGACAAGTCCCAAAGGTAATGCAATCTGGGGGAGAGGGAGCAAGTGAGTGTAGACTATTTTTAGGAATTGGAGTAAGACTTAAGACCTGCTCCCCCCTGCCACATCTATCCTCAGCCAAAAAAGGCCCTGATGAAACTGCTGGAGCTGTAGCAAAAAGCTGGTGCCAGTGACACCCTCTTTACTACAGTAGAGAGCATCTCAGGAAGGAGAGTCAGGAGATCTGGTTCTGTCCTAAGTGATTTCAGGCCACTCACTTGCCTGCTTGAGTATTCTGGGGATCTACTCCCTGTGGGCCTTCTCCTGATGCCCTTGGAGGATCAGACACTAATCACAGCAACATCAGCTTTCACAGAGCACTTACACCACAGGGATCACAGAGGAGATTTCCCTTCTCGTTCTTCAGCAGTGTTTCTCTTCTATAATTTCTCTAATTATAGGGAGCACTTCAATGAGACAAGATATTTTCCACTCTGTTATCACCATTTGGGATTTGCTGCTCCAGCCATATGTTCCCCAGCTGATGTTAGTCACCCTCTGCTGTGCCACCACCAGCTGGCATGCAGCTGACACTTGGCATCCCTTAGAAAGGGAGGAGATGATGTCATGGAAGAGCTCAAGGTGCATACTGATCTCACAGGTTTGGGGTTTATCTTGAGCAAACTGGAGTCACTTGTACCACTGCTCCACCATACCCCACGGGTTTGATACTCATATTTTCCTGTACCTTATACCACTGTAAAACCAGGATAAATGTGCTGCTGCAGGGGAACTCATCCAGCTTTGCTTCTGCTCTAACAAAGACTAAAAATTAGCCATGGGGGAAGAGAAGTGAAGAGAAAAGGGAACATGTCATCTCTTGGGTTGGCAGAACTGTTCCCAATCAGAATGTTTTCCACTGGCTTGCAGCAGCTCTGCAAGTAATGGTGTCATTAAGCCACCCATTCCAGCCTCCCCTCACTGTTTCCAGCCCTGCATAGAACTCATGCAGCATCCATCTTTCCTTAACTATTGACACAGGTGCAAAGGATGGAGTAAGAGGATGAATGATAGTGCAATCTCCTGCACATCTCTCCTGGTTCCTTTTAGTTGGACTTTTCAGCTGGGGCTAATCAAGGCAGTTCCTCATGGGCTGGAGGCCAGCAGGTACTATTGCTGCTGTTTTTTATCAAGGTGATACCAAGCAATGCACAATAGCTGCCATGGATGCATCTCCAGGTGAATCCTTGGTCCACTGCATGCTCACACCCCAGCTTTGGTATCTGTTTTCTCTCATTTGCCCCACGGCCACCAATTTTGGCTTCAGTGCTCTGCCTCCCAAATTACATCTGTGAGAAAAGACCAGGAGCCCCAGAGTGCTGGTATTGCACCCCAGAGTACCAATTGGAGCACCAATATGGCTATGTCACTGTTCTCCACCTTTATTGCAGTGATGCAGTGGCTTATATGCTAGCTTGGAAGAGGCATGCATAGTTAAGAGTGGTACATGTGGAAGGCACAGATAGGCTTAAGGTTATGTGTGAGGTACAGATAGGTTAAACTTACATAAACAACTTGTAGGGTCAGCCTCCTGCAGCCAGCAGACCCTGCCTCCTGCAGCTGCATGTGGGGGTATGCTTTACCATCTTAGTTCCTGCCTCTGGGATGGACTCAAGGACACTCTGCAGCACAGGTTGCTCATGTTTATCAATTCATGTCCTCTGTTAGCAAGAAATCATGACTATTACAAGAAATGTTAAGAATCAGAGTTCTGTTTGCTTTCCCAGGGATGATTTCCCTTAAGACAGGATTTTGCTCAGATGTCCCTCATTGGTTATGTCTTTCCCACATCTGGATGAGAAGCACTGTGCCAACAACCTGTCTGCCTAGCAGCTACAGTGAGGTGAGTTTTTATGTATGTAGCATTAGCAGTCTATTTTAGGATTCTCTAGGATGAAAACTGCTGTCACATAAACCTAACACCTTGCAGTAAGAAATTATTCTGCCAAAAGCACTTTGGAGTATATTAATTTTAACCACCTCTGGGACTTTATGTTCATGATTTGCTCCAACATCACTCTCTTTCAGATTATTGACTTTTAACCAGGGCATGTCTTTGAGGAGATCAGGGATCAGGTACTGAGCTATGCTAACTTATACTTTACCATCCCTTGTGTTGCAGATGATCAGCCTGTAGATGCTGATTTATGGCTTTTGGTTGGATTTAGGCAGAACTGCATTAACTTACAACGTGGTCCACAAAAATGGAGCCACAAGAAACTTGATACTTGTGAAAGAAGTGAGCTTGATGTATTTTATAGTCTCTCAGCCCCCTGCCTTTTCACTGAATCATGAAACTGAAATTTGGAGAAGAGTGGCAGCTAAAAAGCCTCCTGCTCTGCCATGCTGCCATGGCCCTGCCTGGCATGGCAGTGCTTCCAGTTATCACTGCTGGGCTCAGCTGTGCCTCTTATAGAATCATAGAATCAAACAGGTTGGAAGAGACCTCGAAGATCATCCAGCCCAACTTATCCCCCAGCCATAGCCAGTCAACTAGACCATGGCACTAAGTGCCTCATCCAGCTTCAAGGGAGCTTCTCTCTGCTGCATGTGTCCTACTATTAACAAATTCATTTCTCAGCCTCTTGGTCTTCCATTACAGCTCTTTCTCCTCTGAAGTTAGGGCAGGACAATAGGTTTCCCCCAACTCTCCTTTCTCTCCTTTTGGGTTGCCCTCCTAGAGGGCCTCTTCCTGCTGCCTGATATTTCCTTCTTTCTTACCACAATAGGTGGGGCCTGGCTCTCTCAGAAAGCTCTGTGGGGAAAGGAAACACTTATTCTTGGAGAACTACTCTATCACTGCTAGGCAATATGGGGAGAAAGGTCTGTGGATAAAGCCTTGTTGTTTGCAAGCTATGTTTTGGGTTGGGATGCAGCATCTACCCCACCTGGCTCAGCACACCTTCTGGCTTTCATATAATCTTATTTTGAAATGTTTTACAAGTGCTGCAAGATGTTTTGAGACCAGACAAGAACTGATAAAGGGAATGACAAAAGTAATAAATGCATTAAGGTGGCCAGATTATGAATCGTAGAATGATAGAATCAACCAGGTTGGAAGAGACCTCCAAAATCATCCAGTCCAACCTAGCATCCAGCCCTATCCAATCAACCAGACCATGGCACTAAGTGCCTCATCCAGGCTTGCTTCAACACCTCCAGGGACAGTGACTCCACCACCTCTCTGGGCAACCCATTCCAATGCCAATCACTCTCTCTGGCAACAACTTCCTCATAACACCAACCTATACTTCCCCTGGCACAACTTGAGACTGTGTCTGCTTGTTCTGTTGCTGCTTGCCTGGCAGCAGAACCCGATCCCACCTGGCTACAACCTTCCTTCAGGTAGTTGTAGACAGCAATGAGGTCCCCCCTGAGCCTCCCCTTCTCCAGGCTAAACAACCCCAGCTCCCTCATGCAGAGAAAAATGTGGCCACAATGGATTTTGATGGAAACATCAAATGAACTCCCATTAACAGATGTAAATTACTTCAGGCAGCTTTTGAGGGGTCCTTGAGTATTTTCACTAGTGCCCCCCATCTCAATTTCACCAACTGGTTTTCCCATGTCACTCAATAGCAGCTGCATTCCAACATAAACAATCCTGTTGCAGGCAGCAGAGCTGTCAGAGTGAGGAAACCTGGGAATCAACTCTGCTAGATGTTTACCCCAGAGTTTGGTTGTGGTTTTCATTGGGAGCTCTTCCCTGGAGAGAGGATGAGTCCACAAACATCCATGCCAGCTGCATGGGAGCCTGGGCGATTCAGTCTGAATGCTCTCATCTCCAGCAACAGCTTGATTTTGGGCAGAAGAGTAGGTTTTGCAATGTGTGGCATGTCTCCACCACCTCACCTGCTGAATCCTTATCAGTCCTTCTGCCAGAGGCTAGATGGGTTCCTTGATGAGCTTCTCCAGTGTGTGCTGCTGCATGCAGAAGGGAGCTCTGCAGCTGTGCTGTCTGCCAGGTAGAGTAGAGCGTGTCCAGGAGCAGCCTTGGCTTACTGCCTTTTCTTGCCTTCCAAATGAAGTATGGAGAACAAGAGAAGCAGCACCCTGAATATGTGCTCCAGATGTGGATCTGCATCACTACAGACAACTTGTCTTCTAAGATGAGCATCCAAAGCTTTCTGAACTAGCTGGGTTGTCCCAGCCAGACAAAAGAGCATTCTGTGTGAAGTAAGTGGACCACAGGTCCAGGGTAAATCTGGGATGAAATTTGACTGCTTAAAAGGAACCAATCTTGGTTGGATCCAACAAAATGTTGGTGAAGAAGGCAGAAATTAGGTACTTGATAGTGTGCATGGACAAGGACCTTCTACATACACAGCAAAGGAGCATCTGGAAGATGCTTAGCACAGAGGGCAGGTGGAACCAGTTGCAAGTGGGCATTAACTGGCTGCAATGATGATAGCATGGGAAAGGGAGAGAAACATCACCTGTGGCTCTGTCCCTCCTAGATGAATTTCACATCCTTCAAAGATTCCTCAAACAGGCTGCCTCAACTAGCAGATTCCATTCACTGTGTGTGGGACCTTCTAGAGCTGTAGCCAGACTCTGGCTGTGCATGCACACGCTCTACACTTGACCCATTATTTTGGCAGTGTCACCAACTTCAGTCCAATTACAGCAGTCATGAACTGGACCCTGTTCACCCTCTGAAACTGAAACCACCACAGTTTACAGCTGGAGTTCAGACTGTTACACAATGAAACCATTCACACGTCTCATTAACTCTGGACTATGCATTGAAAATAACTGGGTCATATGCTTAAACTTTCTGCTTGTCATTTATAGGTACCTTCCTGCTCACAGCAACAGCTCTCTCTAAATACATAGCTTTTTTTTGGTGTGGTGCTGTCAGTGCAGGAAAAGTGCTATGTAAACCACAGCATAGTAATTCCTTAATGTTATTGTCGTCATCCTAAACAATATAGGTCATAGAATCTCTCTTTTGAGGCTTCATGTGAGCTTACTCAAAATTTAGCTGGCCTTTGGAGGTGGCCAAAAGGTTTGTAATCCAGAGTCATGGGTTAAGAAAAAAGGAAACCTCCCACTTCTCTTCACTGCACCCATTCCCAAGTTATGGAGAAGGAGCACAGAATCCACCTGCCTCCCTCCGTTGCCATCTCAGATTTGCAGGGTGAGAAATGAACTCCACAGTAAATTAGAGATTAGGTGTCTTGACATTCATCTACTATTCCAGAAAGCTCAAAGTAGAATCATAGAATCAACCAGGTTGGAAGAGACCTCCAAGATCAGCCAGTCCAACCTAGCACCCAGCCCTAGCCAGTCAACCAGACCATGGCACTAAGTGCCTCATCCAGGCTTTTCTTCAACACCTCCAGGGATGGTGCCTCCACCACCTCCCTGGGCAGCCCATTCCAATGCCAATCACTCTCTCTGCCAACAACTTCCCCCTAACATCCAGCCTAGACCTGCCCTGGCACAACTTGAGACTGTGTCCCCTTGTTCTATTGCTGGTTGCCTGGCAGCAGAACCCAACCCCACCTGGCTACAGCCTCCCTTCAGGGAGTTGTAGACAGCAATGAGCTCTGCCCTGAGCCTCCTCTTCTGCAGGCTGCACACCCCCAGCTCCCTCAGCCTCTCCTCATAGGGTTTGTGTTCCAGGCCCCTCACCAGCTTTGTTGCTCATCTCTGGACACCTTCCAGAATCTCAAGATCTCTCTTGAATTGAAGGGCCCAGAACTGGACACAGTCATATAATATATAACAACAACAATAATAATAATAATATTAATGTAATAACACAAATTAGTCATTTAAAATAATAATATGTAACAGTAATAAAACAATATAATAATAAAACAATAAATAAAATAGTGAAAATGTAATCCTACAAATTAATAATAAAAATAATATGTAACAACAAGATAACAATATAATAACCCAATAAATAATAAAATAGTTTAAAATTAATACTACAAATTATGTTTAAAATAATGATATATAACAATAAAGCAATCTAATAATAACCCAATAAATAATAAAATAGTTTAAAATTAATACTACAAATTATGTTTAAAATAATGATATATAACAATAAAGCAATCTAATAATAACCCAATAAATAATAAAATAGTTTAAAATTAATACTACAAATTATGTTTAAAATAATGATATATAACAATAAAGCAATCTAATAATAACCCAATAAATAATAAAATAGTTTAAAATTAATACTACAAATTATGTTTAAAATAATGATATATAACAATAAAGCAATCTAATAATAAACCAATAAATAATAAAATAGTTTAAAATTAATACTACAAATTATGTTTAAAATAATGATATATAACAATAAAGCAATCTAATAATAAACCAATAAATAATAAAATAGTTAAAGTCATACTACAAATTGATAATAAAATGATATGTATTGACAAGATAATATAATAAACAAATAACAAAATAGTTAAAGTAATAATACAAATTAATAATTAACATATAACAAGATAATATAATAAACAATGACTAATACCATAATTAATAATTCAAATTAATAATTAAATAGTATGTAACTACAATATAATAATGTAATAAAGCAATGAATAATAATTGAAAAGTAATAATATGAAATAATAATTATAATAATACATAACAAGATAACAGTATAATAATAAAACAATAAATAATAAACAATTAAAAATCAATAACATAAATTAACAATTTAAATAATAATATATAATGATGATGTAATAAAGTCAATAAACAGTAAAAATAATTTCAAAACAATAACAAAAATGTTACTATAAAATAATAATATAATAATAATGTTAATTTACAGAGCTAATGCTTCCTCAGTCACTCATCCTTTCACTCCATCCCAAACCTAGACTGGGTTTCTGTGACTCTGATGATAAGACTTCTCCTAGTAGGAGAGTCCCAAAATGTGCTGTCTAATTATTATTGCAGCACAGCTGATTGTTAGGCATTAATTTCCTGCCATCACTTAACATCCACAATAGATTAAAGAAAAAAAGCTTTTGGGCAGGTGGAGTTATTCTGCTGAATTCAGGCCTGGATTTGGCTCTAAATAATGAAGTACTTCAGTGATGGTTTCCTTCATATATTCATGCGCTTCTGTACATGAGGCAAGGACCAAAGCCCTTTGGTGAGAGGGTGTTGTGCTTTCCATCTGATTCAAAGCTCTCTCACTAAGGTATGTGGCTGAAGAGGTGACTTGTGTTTGATTTGGGAATGAAGAAGTTTGTCCATGAATTAAATACGAAGGCAAAGCCTAGCAATGCAACAGAGAGGGCTTGAAACTTAGGTCTGCTTGTGAAACAGAGGTTGAAAGGACATTTTGAAAGGCATTCTGAAATTTGCTCTTATCTCCTTGCCAAGTCACCAGTGGTTTGACCCACATATCAGAGTTGTTCTCAAGGACTAATGAAACAAAAAAAAGCTTCAGATGAATCTATTTACGTAGGAGGTCTTTCAGAGCAACTGCACAGGGGCCAGGATCAACATCTGAACACGGGCTGGGGTGTAACATTTTTAGAATTATTCCTTTCATGAGAGGCATGAGGGATGATGCATCAGGCATCTGGAGGCCTGATTCACAGGTTTAACATCCTAAACTAGTCATTGCTCAGCTGTGTCAAATCCTGCCTTTATACCTGTGCAGCTTCTAAACCCTACTCCTTTCCAGCGCTGAAGGCGAGCCCTTGCCTAGCATGCTGCTGGCTGTAGCAGCTGCACTGCTGAGCTGCTGTGGTTCAGATCTTCTGCAAGAACAAGACCCCCACCAGCAGACCAGCAAACCTCTTTCCATCGTTGCTGCTTTTTCATTCAGGCAGTAACCAAGGATGTAAAAATAAAGGTGGTTGCTCAAGGTTCTCCCCCTCTACTCCACTCTGGTGGGACCCCACCTGGAGTGCTGCATCCAGTTCTGGAGCCCCTGTTACAAGAGGGATGTGAATGTGCTCTACTTCACTCTGGTGAGACCCTACCTGAAGTACTGCATCCAGTTCTGGAGGCCCTATTACAAGAGGGATGTGGAGATGCTGGAGTGTGTCCAGAGAAGGGCCGTGAGGATGCTCAGAGGGCTGCAGCAGCTCTGCTATGAGGACAGACTGAGAGAGTTGGGGCTGTGCAGTCTGGAGAAGAGGAGGCACTGAAGTGACCTTCTTGTGGCCTTTCAGTATCTGAAAGGAGCCTACAAAAAAGCTGGGGAGGGACTTTTCAGGATATCAGGGAGTGACAAGACTGAGGGGAATGGAGTGAAGCTGGAGATGGGTGGGTTCAGCCTGGAGGTGAGGAGGAAGTTGTTGAGCATGAGAGTGGTGAGAGCCTGGAATGGGTCGCCCAGGGAGTTGGTTGAGGCTCCATCACTGGAAGTGTTTAATGCCAGGCTGGCTGAGGCTGTGGCCAGCCTGACCTAGAGTAGTAGGGTGTCCCTGCTCATGGCAGGGGGGTTGGAACTAGATGATCCTTGTGGTCCTTTCCAGCCCTGACTGATTCTAGATACTCCATGTTGAGTGCCTTGTATGTGCCAACAATTTTTTTGCATTTTGTCCTAATTTGGTAGCAATGAAGCAAGAAGGTGAGGGAAAGCATGAATTTTTGTGAACATAGCAAGCATGGCCCCAGGGAAGAGGGGGACTGCAGGGCTGGGATAGTGGCAGTCTGGTCATAGACTTGGTGGGTGGCTATAGAGAAAATGAAAGGAAACACAGCAGAATTAGACTGCAAGGTGTCAACACTAAGAAGCTTCTCTTTGCTGTTTCAAAAAGGACTTTTAGAAACATCTGGATCAGAAAATGAATCTGTCTGAAACAAAATGTTTTGTCTGACTTCATTCTCTCTCTTAACCATTCATGTTTTTTCTGCATCCCTTCCTGTGCAGGGCCTCAGTGTTATCACTGCACATGCAGAAATGTCACTGACTTGGAAACAATGTGGAATTACAAACAACATCAAAGAGATCATCTGAAGTACATCCTTCAGAAAGTGCACACAAAGAGCCAGTTGCTTTGTCTTTGTGGTTTGGGGTAGAGCTGACTCACTGTAAACTTGTGCAGTCACCAGTGGCACCTCTGTGCCACTTTAGAAGGCTGAAGTAGCTCTCTCACATAACTTCTTTTCCCCAGGAGTGCTGATAACCCTTCCCTTGCAAAAGGCTTTATCTGGACCTGAGAACATATATTGCACAGGCAAATGGTTACAGCATTTACCTTTCTCACTGGTAAATCTCCTCTGGGGTGTTTGGTTCTTGCATTGGGAGTCCCAGCCCCAGCATGCCAGTCTAGCAGGGCAGAGGGATGGAGGAACACTCAGACCTTTAAAATGTTTTGTGCCAATTTGCAAGAAAGCAACTACCTGAGGGGTGGTTGTGGCCAGGAGGAGGTTGCTTTCTTCTCTCAGGTGGCCAGCACCAGAATGAGAGGACACAGCCTCAGGCTGTGCCAGGGGAAATTTAGGCTGGAGGTGAGGAGAAAGTTCTTCCCTGAGAGAGTCATTGGACACTGGAATGGGCTGCCCGGGGAGGTGGTGGAGTTGCTGTCCCTGGAGCTGTTCAAGGCAGGATTGGACGTGGCACTTGGTGCCATGGTCTAGCCTTGAGCTCTGTGGTAAAGGGTTGGACTGGATGATCTATGAGGTCTCTTCCAACCTTGATGATACTGTGATACTGTAACAAGGAAGGTTGTTATGAAACCTGTGCCAGATGGGAAAGCTTTTCACCAGGAACTCCAGTAAATCCATCCTTACGTGGAACTGTTGTAAAGCAGATCCATAATCTGATCACTTGCCCAAAGAGAGGATGCTGAACCCTGTCTCTGATCTTGGACACAGCAGTGTGACCAAGACACAATTTTATCAAAGCCACTAGAGCAGCAGAGTGGCAAGCACAACGTGACTGTGAAGAATACAATGGAATCTAGACCAAACAGGTTTCTAGCATCTCCTAATTGAATCTGGTTTGGTCTGCATAAAGATAGCCAACACCTGTAGAGGTAGCCCTGAAATGTGACATACCTAAGGCCAGAAGCCCTTGTGAGAAACCATACTGAGTGTGCTAGTTTGAAGCTAGCCAGAATGTTTTGGTGAGAAGAGTTAGATTACAGGCTGTGAAAAGGAAGCAATGGTGATGTCTACTGCACTCATAGGTTTGCTGAGATGTATAAGAACAAAAACATAGATAAGGCAGAGGCTGTCTGGACTTTGTGGGGTGCACTTCTCTCTCTAACCTAACCTGCTGTCTTTGTGATTAATCCACCTGCTTCCTAACCCCCCTGGCCGACCTTCCACACCACCTTAAACATAAGGCAAGATCTTGGGTAAGGTTGAGGGGTAGAGGGAAGGTGGAAGAGTGGTTGTGAGCCCCTCCTGGGGACTCAGGTTTCTGGGAGGGGAGTTGTGTTTCTGTATTACCTTTTACCTTGTATATTTCTGTCTATAGCTGTATATATTGTAAATATCTGCTTGTACATTGTGCATTGTTCATTCAATTTCCAGAGCCACTGAGTCTAGTCTGGGTGATTTTCCAAAGTGAGGAGGGGTGGGGAACACCCAAACCATCACACTGAGCACAATGCCATACACACAGACTTTGGAGTACTACAGCCCAGAACAGCTTACTGTATATTGTTTAATGGCATCCAGGAATTGCCTATTCCCTCTCCCTCAGGAGCAGCCAATTTCAGGCAAATTAAATGTATTAGTAGGAAAAACTTTGCGGTAACAGGTGTTCAACAATGAGATTATTTAAAATGCCAACTCAGAGTTCTTTTTCGATGTGTCACTAGGCTGCACTGCCAAGCTACTCGTCACAAGAATGCTTTAAAATTCATGTTAAAAAACCCCAAACCAACAAAAAAAACCCCAGCAACAGTTTTGGCAGTGCAGGGCTTTACAGGACTGGAAGAGAGAAATATTGGAGGAAGCAAGACAAACACACAGCTGGGAGACGAAAAGGCTTCATCAGTCAATCACTTAAAGAACTCCCCGTGGTGGGAGGCTGCGGGGACAAGAGGGGCTAGGAGTGGTGAATCCAGCGGAAAACGCCCCCCAAGCTACAGCCCCGCAGAGGAGCAGAAAGCAGCACTCTGGGAAGAACAACGCCGGGCGTGGGGATGCAGGGCAGCAGGAGATGCGGGCACGGCGGGGAGGAGAGTCAGCCAAGGTTGCTGGTGCCATTTAAGCCACCCCGCGGCAATCTGCACTTCACGCCGTCTCTGAGAAGCCTCTGCAGCCACGGGGCCAGCGGCACAGCTGGGATGCTCCGGGCGGCGCCCAGTCGGTGGCTGCGCCGGCTCCGCGTCCCCAGCTCGCTGCGGGGAGGCCGGGGCAGGGCGGGCGGCGCGGGCGGGGCCGGGCCGGCGGCGCGGGGCCCTTTAAGAGGTGCCGGCTGCGCGGGAGGGCGGCACAGGGCCCGGCGTGCAGGGAGTCGCGTTGCGGCCCCGCCACTGCTTAGAGCACAGCAGCAGCCAAGACCCCTCGCCCGGAGCCCGTAACACCGAGAGCCGGTGCACGCAACTCCGGGCTCTGTCGCACCGCGCTCCATCACACGGACCCTCGGATCCCACCGCGCTGAGGTCCTTTGTAGGGTACTCTTCTGCTGAACGGAACCCCGGACCCTATCCCATCAAGGTCTACTGCATTGTGCCTGGCTCCCGTTCCACAGATCCTCGGACCCCACTGCGGTGGATTCCACTGCGCCGAACTCCGGACCCTATCATACCGAGTCCCGTTACACGCTGCCTGGACCCCTCGTTACAGCGGAACTCCCGCTCCCCATTGTACAGACCCCCGGGTCCCATGGCAGGGACCGCCGGTGCGGCGGCAATGGCATCCGGGAGCCGGCCCTTGGGGGCCGTCCTGTTGCTGCTGCTGCTGCCGGCGGTGCTGCTGCCAGCGGCGTGCCGGGCGGGCGGCGTGTGCTCGGGGGATGGCGGCCCGCTGGAGCCCTTCGACGCGCTCTACGCCAGCGGCGTGGAGGCTTACTACGGCGGAGACTTCGCGGGCGCGGCGCGGTGCCTGGAACGGGCGCTGCGCAGCCGGCGGGAGCTGCGGGCCGCGCGGTTGCAGTGCCGCCGGCGCTGCCGCGGGCAGGTGCGGTTGGTGTCGCCGGGCCCGGGAGCCGGCGGTGACTTGCCCTTCTTGGGCTCGGTGCTGCGGCGGGCCGGTTGCGTGCGGAACTGCGAGGAGCCGCGCCTGGGAGCCGCCTCCCGCCACCGCACCGCCGAGGAGGTGCGCGCCGACTTCCAGCGCAGGGTGCCCTACAGCTACCTGCAGCGAGCATACATCCAGGTAGGTACCGCCTGGCCCCTGCTCCCCTCCCTAAAGGTTATCCTCCCTTCCATCCTCCCCAAAAATCCCAGGTGTGGTTCTGCTCCTTCCGCCTCTAAAGCCGCCCGGATGCGTTCGTCCACTCCATTCTTACAGATGGGTACAGTGGGTGGCCATGGCCTGTCCCCTACACAGAGCATCTTGGATGACAACTTGGACTCCCTCCAGCTTGGTCTTACCTATGCTTTTCCTGGTTTTGTGTTGGAGTTGGAATGTTTTCTTTGTCTTTCAGTGTAGCATAGTATAATTCAGAAAGCGATCTGCCTTCAGTTTGCAGAGAGAAGCCCCCAGAAGCCCCCCTGTAACGCTCCATTGCCCTCTGCCAGGGGGTTGCCCTCTTGGTCGAACTGAAATAATGTGTTCGAGGAGCTGGGGGCGTGCCTGAAGCTGTGAGGTTCATCATCGCCTCTGCTACCGATCCTGTTGTGTGACGCAGAATACTTGGCATAGCACTGGACAAGTAGCGTTTGGCAACCACTGGCATCTTGAGTATGATCCCAGTAACTTCTGCCTTTTAGCTGTTACCTTCCCTGAGGAAAATGGTATTGTTCTTTGAACTTCTTTGCCAAATGGAAGAAAAAAATTAACACCACCCCCACCCCCCTCCTCTGATATTTAATGATGGTTTTGCTTCTGTTCAAGACCTGCTCTGTTAAGTTAGGTACCTGTAGTAAGTCTTCCTGTTTATAACTAGTAAGGACAGAAATGGGTTTTGTTTTTTTTTTTTTTTTCATGCCAAGCTGAATGTTTTAAACATTTCCCTCTGGATTTGTGCTTTATCTGAGTGCATTCACAATCTTTCAGTTGCTACAGGCAGTTCAGTGGGTAAAGACCTGCACAGCAGAGCACGGGGAGGGTTAATTCTACTGAAATCCATTCCTAGGTGGAGGATCAAACATCTGCTTTAGGCAGTGCCAGTGCCCGTGGTGCAGTGCCTACACAGCAGCAGAGCAAGGAGGCAAATCACCAGCTTCTGTGCTGTAAACCATTCAGGGAGATTGTAGCTGTGTTGCTTTTTCTGTATTTCTTTTTTGACTATTGCCTTTATGTCATTTTTTACAAATTAGGGGCTGGGGCTGCATTGGCTTAAACTCTGATGTGCATGTGCTGCATAGAAGACATGAAAGATATTCTGGAAGGGAACTAAAACTGTAGTTTGGCTTATATATGATCCCAGTGAAGCTGGGAGAGTTCTTCAGCAGTTCTCATCCTGAAAGATGCTCTATATAATTGCCACCATCTGTGGAAAGTGATGCTAAAGTTGTCATGATAAAAGGTTAAGTGATTTCTTCTCTCAAATTCAAAGCCTTTTCCAGAATCACAAAGGCTTGTTCATGTCAAGCTTGTTAAAATTTTCCCTACTAAATTAGTGAATAGGGTTTTTTTTCTTCCATTTCCACAAAATGGATAGCCTAACATTTTGGGATGTAGGCAGTTCTTCTGTTTCAGTCTGTACTGGGTCTGAGGTTTATATTATCTTTGATTTAAAACGCTATTGTAAGCTTATCAATGCAAGGTGCTGAAAACAGCCTTCTTTCTTACATATGACTCAATTTGCTCTTGCAATGTCTGGAGGTTTTATGTTCGTGCTAATACTTTGATTTTGCTGCTGTCTGATGGAGCAGAGGATGTTCTTGCTGTCTGCATGAGTGCCCAGGTTTTGGACACTTTAGCCAGTGGAAAGTACTCTTCTAATAGAGCTGTTTATGTTTTTAATGCATTTTCCCTTAACCCTTGCTGATGCTCTTGGGCTTTCTAAGCCCTGCTCTTATCAGTTTTGTCCTGCAGAGCTATGTGTGGTGGCCACATCCTCACCTTGTGCTGCCCGTGTGTGAGCTCTGTTCCCAGGATTGTTCTTTTGGTCTAGCTCAACAAGTCTGTGCACAGAAGAAAATGTCCCACGTTGGATTTGCCTGCACTTGCACAAAACATGATGAGGCCTAATGTCTTATGTATGCTCAGATATGAACTATCCCTTGTGCCAAGGCTTTGGCATGTACCCCTAGGGCTGGGGTGTATTAGCACATGCACCCTCCAGGGAGACCTTGGCGGCAGCAACCACTTGGTGTTTTGTCTGAAAGAGGTAACTGTAAAGTGGGGCCTGTGCAGAGCCCTCCTGCTTTGCTCTAGGTTCATGGGCTGGCTGCACAGCTCCAGGGGCAGCTATTTGACACTCCTGTTTTGCTCCTTGAAACCAAAAAGGAAATGAGATGAGGTTAAACATCCTGCTGCGTATCCTGTCTCACCCCTCATGGGCTGCGTGGGGAGGTCTGGATACTGGGCATTTGCTGGCCAGGGGTTGATGGCATTTGTGGTTTGAGAGAGGAGGAACAGCCTGGAATGTGCTTCCCACCTCCCACTCTCACTGACCCCGTGCTTATTTGTTTCTCAGGAGGGGAGAAACACATCCCTTCAAGAGGGAGTGACAGAGCAGGGAACAGATGAAAAAAGAAGGAAAGGCTTTGGCTCTCATGCGGTGCTTTGAAAAGTGTTGCTGAATAAACATGAGCTAATCCTTGTAACACTCATGTGGGGTACGAAAAGCAAAGGCTTTCACTCCTGCTGGACAGATGCACAGGCCAAATGTTGACCAGTACTGTGTGTACTGCCTTGGGGGCAGTGGTGCTGCACTATGTGCCCTGGGAGCAGCCTGGGACCTCCCATTACCCCTGGTCGCTCACTGCAGAGTGAGTGCCAGCACAGCCTGGCCCAGTCACGGTGAGTTGCATTAATCTCTGCAGTGCATTGATGGAAAACTGATGTCAGGATTGGAGAATTTGGACTTTTTTTGCTGGTAACTGGACTATAGCAGTGGCTGCCCTGAACAATGTTGCTCTTGCTTCTGAGTGGACGCTTGAGATCACTCCTGCATGGCACACTGTAGAGGGACAGAGAAATGAAGATGTAGTTAGGTGAAATACCATTGATATGATCCCTCTATAAGAACAGGCACCATCAGCTTCTGACTCCACATCATCCTATCAGTTCCTAAATTATTTCCTGATTTTATTTCTTTACACTCTTATGGAACAATTACCTTGGGAAGTCCCCTGCTCTGTTTCACAGAGGTGATCTGAGTAGTTTTGGTGATTGAAGCGTAGTAAGAGGGGAAGCTATGGTGCATTGCAGGACAGCTTGTGAATGGAGATGAAGGTTTTTGTGAACTTCAAACTGGACCAGGTCTCTGACTGCAGTCTGACCAGGTCGACTGCAGTCTCTACAGACACAGTAGATAAATTGCATTGAACGAGCAGATGCAGCCCCAATGTGCTTGCAGGTCTCCTTGGCAGCTTTCTGCATTGTAAGTTTCCTTTTCCTTGGGAGCTGATGTTTGCAGGTAATACAGACATATAGTGGGTACAGCTGGCTGAGGCAGTTAGGGTGGGATGGGTTTTGAGAAGATGTGGAAGCAGGTAGTGATGAGAAAATGGGATTTAGCTTTTGTAGTGCATGTAATGGGCTTTCCAGCAGACAGAGAAATGGTCCTTCAGTGCATTTCTGATGTCACGTCCCACGGGCAGGGCAGCTTCCTTGCACTCATGACCCTCTACTTTGTGCTGGCTGCATGGTCTTTGTCAGTGAAATGCCTTCTAGGCTTGGCAGGTGTGTGTGTGGATCTCTTTGTCCTCTTAAATATTTCATTAATCACATCCTCCTCAATTTGCTGCTTTAGTCTTCCTGTTTCTGTTAAACCCTAGCCTGCAGGCCATGGTGTTCCTAACCCCTCCTTTGGGTGGTTTTTTTCCTAGTGGAGAAGAGGAAAGCAATGTACACTAGGAGAGTATTTGCTGGTAGCACGGTGCTGACTCAGTAGCTGTGTTTGAGCTTGCTGCTGATGCTCTGCCCTGAATCCTGAGCCAGAGCATCGCTTCCAGTCCCTGCACTGACTGCTGCAAGTCAACTTGGTACAAAATTAACCTGCAAAGTTGATCATGATGTTGACTACAAACCCAGGTCTTGATTCTCATGGACTTTGCTACCCTTGCCTCAAGGCCCCTTTCCCTCATCTCTTGCTGTCTCTGAGATGTGCTTCAGTTCTGTTAACCATGATTTAAAGTGTTGCAAGCATAAACACAATGTTTAGGTTTTCTGTGTTGTGGGAGAGGCTGTTTATTTGTTCTTCAAAGCTGTTTTAAAAACCCCAATCTTTTTCTGTTCACAAAAACTTTACACAAGCAACTTAATCTTTCTAGGGATTTTTTTTTTTGCAAGAACTTTGCACTGTTATATTCTCTGCCAGGTCTTCCAAGCTGCTGCTGCTGGAGCAGTGCAGGGGGCACTGCTGGGAGTGTGCCCATGGGTTGCACGGTGTCCTCCTGCTTACCTGTGTCACCAAAATCTCTGAAATGCAACACAGGCACGATAATGACTTGATAAAAGACCATCCTTCTGTCTTCTGGCAATGCTTACATGTTCCCCTGCTTACCTGTGTCACCAAAATCTCTGAAGTCACAGGATCACAGGATGTTAGGGGTTGGAAGGGATGCAAAGAGATCATCGAGTCCAACTCCCCTGCCAGAGCAGGACAATGCTATCTGACACAGGTCACAGAGGAACACATCCAGACAGGCCTTGAAAGGCTCCAGAGAAGGAGACTCCACAACCTCTTTGGGGAGCCTGTTCCAGTGGTCTGTGACCCTTCCAGTAAAGAAGTTCCCCTTGTGTTGAGATGGAACCTCTTTTGCTGCAGCTTACACCCTTTGCTCTTTGTCCTATCCCAGGGAGCAGTGAGCAGAGCCTGTCCCACTCTCCTGGCAGCCTTCAGATACTTATAAACATTTATCAAATCCCTTCTAAATCTTCTTTTCTCCAGACTAAGCAGCCCCAGGTCCCTCAGCCTCTCCTCACAAGCCATGCCCTCCTGTCCCCTAATCATCCTCGTAGCCCTCTGCTGGACTCTCTCCATCAGATTCCTGTCCCTCTTCAGCTGGGGAGCCCAAAACTGAACACAGTCTTCAAGACGAGGTCTCACCAGGGCAGAGTAGAGTGGGAGGAGAACCTCCCTTGATCTGCTGGACACACTCCTCCCAATACACCCCAGGATTCAATTTGCCTTCTTGGCCACAAGAACACATTGCTGTGCCGTGGGTAGCTTGTTAGCCACCAGGACCCCCAGGTCTCTCCACAGGGCTGCTCTCCAGCAACACAGGCACCATAATGACTTGATAAAAGACCATCCTTCTGTCTTCTGGCAATGCTTAGGTGTTCCCCTGCTTATCTGTGTCACCAGAATATCTGAAACGCAGTGCAGACACAATAATGACTTGACAAAAGCCCATCCTTCTGTCTTCTGGCAATGCTTACACGAGCCTTGCCACCAGTTATGCTTGAGCATCTGTCTCTGAGTATCTGTAGTAAGCCTTAGGATGGATGTTAAGACATCTCCACCAAATTCCTTCCACCTTGAGTAACTACTTGCTGCTGCTCACTGTTGTGCTAAGCCAGGCTCTTTTTGTCTCCTTGACAGGCATCTGTATTACCTACCTCAGGATTACAGAGTGACTTTGGATTCACACCAGGGTAGCTGCTTTGGGAATTTGGTTCATTCCACTCAAGGGCTGATATTTTCCATGAACATTTTGTTCTGTTTTCCGTCAGGCCATGATGCTTTGTGGACATGAGCAGATAAAAGGCCCTGGCCTGGGGTGAACCATAGCCTTTGGGGAAGATGTGGTGATTTTGCATAGAGTTGTGACGTGGAATCACCCCCTGCTGCTTTAAGTCTTTGCAGAAGCAGCCTTCTGAGGCTGTTGCTCACCACGGCTACCACCTATCTTGTGAGGTCTGCCTGGTCAGTTGGACTTGTTTTCATAGGATTTATATGACACATCCCAGACAAAGACCTATAGGAGTGTCAGATAATCATTATTATATGGATTATTACTATTAGCAGTGCTTATTTATCTTTGATCTAGAGAATTGGTGTTACTCAGATATTGGATAAATAAATACATCTCAGGACTAACCTCTTGGAATGTCTCTTTATTTAGATTTCCTGAGAGAGCATTCCTAGTCCTCACCAGAGGGTAAATGTTAGTGCTCAGAAAGTTAAAATTATGTAGACAAAAATAAACTCAGTTTATGGGATGGAAAACTCTTGAATCTCAGTGGTTGGGTCCCAGCTGAACTAACCGCCTCTGCCCTTGTTCTAGGCTCTGCAATTCCAGTTCTGGGCTCCTTAATTCAAGAGAGATGTTGAGGTGCTGGAAGGTGTCCAGAGAAGGGTGACAAAGCTGGTGAGGGGCCTGGAGCACAGCCCTGTGAGGAGAGGCTGAGGGAGCTGGGGGTGTGCAGCCTGCAGCAGAGGAGGCTCAGGGCAGAGCTCATTGCTGTCTGCAACTACCTGAAGGGAGGCTGTGGCCAGGTGGGGTTGGGCTCTGCTGCCAGACAACCAGCAACAGAACAAGGGGACACAGTCTCAAGTTGTGCTGGGGGAGGTCTAGGCTGGATGTTAGGAGGAAGTTGTTGGCAGAGAGAGTGATTGGCATTGGAATGGGCTGCCCAGGGAGGTGGTGGAGTTGCTGTCCCTGGAGGTGTTGAAGCAAAGCCTGGATTCACACAGTGTCACAGTATCATCAGGGTTGGAAGAGACCTCACAGATCATCAAGTCCAACGCATTTAGTGCCATGGTCTAGTTGATTGGACAAGGCTGGGTGCTAGGTTGGCCTGGATGATCTTGGAGGTCTCTTCCAACCTCATTGATTCTGTGATTCTATGATTTTCACAGGAGACTCAGTTTTGACTTTTGTGACTTGAGTCCAGGCTGGTGCTGTATTAAAAGTTAGCCTAAGTGTAGAAAGCAATAACTTTCTGATGGTGTTTTTTTTGTGTATGATGTTTCTTGTTTGGGTTGTTTCAGGGTTTTTTGGTGGTCTGGGGTGGGGGAAGTGCTGGTATTTTTTTAATGGAGCCAATCCAAAGCTGAAAATCATGATCTTTACAGATTTCCATGTAATTTCAACTGATAGTAAATTGGCACAGCCCTACTTAGTGCTACAGCAAATCTGAGCATAACCAGCTAGCACAAACTGGTCTTAGACCTACTGAGCTCATTTCACACAAGCTAGTAATCAGCCACGTTATGGCCAGGGCTACTCTTTTGTCTTGCCAGGTTCTTCTTTCTCACCTCATAGCTATGCAGTCATGCTAGGTCTCCCAAACACACTGATGACAGGTCCCAGCCTGCAGTATTTCTCAGTCCTTAGGAGGGGAAAAAAAGGTAAGCCTGGATTTCTCCTTCTTTCTTGGCAATCCCTGGTGCTGTGGCATGGATGATGGAGAAGACAGTGGTGTGACTGACATTATTTCTCTACACCTTGAAGTCTTGATCTAAAGGCATCTCAGCACATGAGATAGGTTAACATTCTAACTTGGTCCAATCTGGGCACTGATAGTGCAGGTGAGCCTGTTGGCTTTAGAGAGCAGACTCTTCCTGCTGTGCTGTGACTTTGGAACCTGCCCTTTCCATGGCCTATCTCAAAAATGTTCCATGGCTCTTTGCACCTCACTTTCCCCTCATTTCATGATGCCTTCCCTCTGCTGGGCTGCTCCTTGCTCCTGAACAGCCTCATCCACATCCCACATTGCACTGAGATTTGTTAAATGGCTTTTACTGCTGCCTAGTATATTTTATCCATAGATCCTAGTGAGCTATGCTCTGGCTACTGCTGAGTCCTTTTGTTGTCCTTGGCCCCAGGAATAATGAGTGGCAGTTGGTAATGAGCTGTGTTGAATGAGCAATGCAATTTAGCTCTGCTAAGAGAACTTATGCCCAGCACTCCCTAGCAGTTCCCGAGGTTCCAACAAGGATTATTCCCATTTCCTCATACAACTGGTGATTTCATCAGGGATGGTGTGGGCAGTGGTGAAAAACCATCATGTTGGCAGCAAATGGCTCAGTTACTGACTTCTCGAGCACTGCAGGAGCCCTGCTATCAAGACTCTGGGCTTGAAGCAGTTCTTGACATCTGGAACAAGGGATTCAGGGGTTATTTGTCTTAGTTTATTCCTTTGGAGGTGGTAGGAATTAGTCAGTGTGATTGGGTTTGTTCCCGAGAAGCAGAGACCCCTGTACTCTGCACATGGCATATTTCCATATGTGTTGTCTGGACCAAGGCCAGGCTGAGACTGGATAAATCACTGTGAACCTGGAGTGACCTAGCTGGAGGCTGTGGAGTTTCTCTGCCTTTACACTGGGGAAACTGAGATCAGAACTTGGCCTGTGTTTTTTCACAGTCACTGATGGCAAGAAGGAGGGGACCAAGTTCCCTGAATGCTTTCGTTTCCAGCCAGTGTATTGGCAGGAAGATATTGATGGGTTTATTTCTTGGCTGTGAGCTGGTGATGACTAATGAAGGCAGGGGGTCTGCCTGTGGGTGGGTTCAGGCAACAAAGAGCTGTTCCTTGTCAGCCTGTACCCCCTCAACCAGTCATCCTCCTTTCCATGACAACTGGTCAGTTAAACAGACCTTCCAGAGTCGATGTCAAGGGTCAGGGATTTGGCCACCAAATAATTATAGCAACAAAAATAGCATCTTCTCTCCACCTCTTCCTTCCCACATGCTCCTGCTGAATCCCTACTCATCAATGTTCTTTTTTTTTCCTTTCTTGGATGGGAAGTGAAGCCCACATGTATTAGCTGGAACATATGGCAGAGTTTGGCTGCAGCCCATCAGTTGTGAAGGCCAAATACTCACTTGTAGCTTCACGTTCACTGTTAAAAAAAGGAGAGAAACTCTTCTTCTAGGAGTGGATGAAAGGCTGAGTCTGTGCTTGTGCTGAGATGGGAAGCAGATAGGGTGGGGGACAGCATGCTGACCATGCTTGTCCCCTCACAGCACGGAGGTGACAGGCTTGCCACTGAGAGGTGGTCCAGTGGCAGCTATCATCACCCTCCACTCCCTACCCCTGATGGTGGGTCTCAGATCATGTAGAGTTTGCAGCCAGGCTGGTTCAGGAGAATCTCATTAGTGACATAGGGCAGCTAGGAGGTGATAAAAGTGAAGTGGCCATGGGCAGGAGAAACATTTTTGTTCGTATCACTAAAGTGTGCACTATTGTGGGTGAGTGGAATGTGTGGGAGGTGGCAGAAAACCCTTGAAGGAGAAGGAAATGAAAGGCTGTTGTCAGCAATGGACTGTACCACCAAATTTTACCTTCACCCCAAGAGTTTCACAGCAAGGCACTAACATCAGGTGTGTAGTCAGTGGTTTCTCTCAGCATGCTGAGCGAGGGGGCCTCCTATGGGAGATGTGTTCTATGCTTGAAGCCTGGGAAACTCATGTTAGCACCTTTTAGAACAGTCTTGTCTCCATTGTAGCAAATTATATCCTTAAGCTTTGGAGTTATGATTTATTAGCATCAGAAGCACCTTTTGGGGATGCTGTTGGCTCAAGGGAGCAGTGTGAGATGCTCTGCTGCTTCTCTTCCATCAGCAGGTTTGCTCAGGGTGATGCCACGCTGTCACCCTTCGGCACATGTATGCCTGAGCTGTCTGTAGCATGGCCAGTGTGGGTACTACTGCTGGTGTAAGGGGGGTTGGACACAACAGAGGCATTGGGAATAGCTGTGGCTGCAGTAAATAGCAACTGCTGTTAATACAGCTGCTCGCTGACCCACATGAGGCTCTTTGTTTTTTGCCCTGACAGACCTAATGCTTTGCTTTCAGTCTTGCCAACCATCATTGCTCCTTCCTTTGCGTGGAGACACATTGCCAAGTCCTCTGTTCCTATTCAGTGTAAAGACACTCAGGTTCTTGTATGTGCTCCTATCCCTCTAGCACACAGGGGTTTTGCAGTGTAATCTAAGCCAAAAAAATCAGGCAAGTGTGTGTTAAGACACAGATGTCTTACTTTTCACCATTGTTTTTCCAAATGAGTTGCAGTGGTGGCCTTGATCTCGCTTTGTGTCCCTGCAAAAGATGATTTGCCATTGGAATGGGCTGCCCAGGGAGGTGGTGGAGTCATCGTCCCTGGAGGTGTTGAAGAAAAGCCTGGATGAGGCACTTAGTGCCATGGTCTGGTTGACTGGCTAGGGCTGGGTGCTAGGTTGGACTGGCTGATCTTGGAGGTCTCTTCCAACCTGGTTGATTCTATGATTCTACGCTGTGCCCTGTCATGGTTAGAGACAGGGACACTTGAATCTAGACAGCCTTCTGCTTGCAGCTTTGCTGCAAAGCCAGAGTGGGCAAATCCTGTGTGAGAGTACAGCAAGTAGGGCACTGCCTAAACTGCTTTTTGAGATTGGGCTGTACTCCTGGGGGTGTGATGGGGACATGTGCTGAAGTTCACAGCCCAGGGCTGTGGGTGCCACTTCTTTTGAAGATGGAGCCAAGTGTATACCTTGCCAGAAAAGATCAGTGTGGTACAGAAAGAGCTTGGAAAATATCTTCAAAATGTTTACTGAAGGTGTTACTGTGACTGCCCAGGGACTGAAGTGGAGTCTGTTGATTCCCTTGCTTAGAAAGCTCTGTTTTTAAAGTGGTTTTTGCCAAGGCACTGCCTGTTCTGAGGCTTATAGATATTCTGGGGCATCCGTGTCCTGACTTACTCTGTCTCTTTGGAAGCAGATGAGAAACTGTAGAGCTTCACTGAAATGGCCTGAAAGGAAGAGCATTGACTTGTGGTACGTTGCACTGTGCTGCTGTTGGAAAGCACTTCCCATTTGGGCTGCCAAGCCTCATCCAAAGGATCTGTGGTTGAGGCTGGGCAGTGACTGGCTGGAGAGCAGCCATGAGGAGAGGGACTTGGGGGTGCTGCTGGACAAGAAGCTCAACATGAGCTAGCAGTGTGCACTTGCAGCCCAGAGAACCAACCAGAGCCTGGGCTACATCAGAGAAGTGTGGCCAGCAGGGCAAGGGAGGTGATTCTCCCCCTCTACTCCACTGTGGTGAGACCCCACCTGGAGTACTGCATCCAGTTCTAGAGCCCCCGTGGATGTGGATGTGCTGGAGCCACTGGGTGATCAGAGGGCTGCAGCACCTCTCCTGTGAGGACAGACTGAGAGAGTTGGTACTGTTTGGTCTGGAGAAGAGGAGGCTCCCAGGTGACCTTCTTGTGGCCTTCCAGTATCTGAAGGGGGCCTATAAAAAAGCTGGGGAAGGACTTTTCAGGCTCTCAGGGAGTGACAGGACTGTGGGGAATGGAGCAAAGCTGGAGGTGGGTAGGTTCAGACTGGATGTGAGGAGGAAGTTGTTGAGCATGAGAGTGGTGAGAGGCTGGAATGGGTTGCCCAGGGAGGTGCTTGAGGCCCCATCCCTGGACATGTTTAAGGCCAGCCTGGGTGAGGCTCTGTCCAGCCTGATCTAGGGTAGGGTGGCAAGGTGCTTGGAACTAGATGATCCTTGTGGTCCCTTCCAACCCTGACTGATTCAATGAAATAATCATTCACCTGGACTTTTTCTTTGATGGTTACCACACTTAAAGCTGTCACTGCCTTGCTGGTAATCAGTGTGCTCAATTCTCTTGGAAAACAGAGTGTAGGAACTGTTTTGTCCTTCATGCTGCCTTTGAGAAGGGTTACATAGGAAAGGTTTGCATGCTCCAGGCTTAGTGTTTGCATTCCTGTTTCTTTGCTATTGTTTTATGCATTTCAGCTGCCAAGTGTGTCTGTCAGTGGAGTCTGCTGGAGAAGCCATGCTTAGAAATGACTCTAGGTCCTTAGGTATCTTCTGTGATGCTCTTTGAGGTTGCTTTGGTTTTGTAGCCACCCTGTGCTGAATGGCGGTGTCTGGCTAATTGGAATTGACACTTCTGCTCTTGCAGGCTCTAGGTGTGTATCTCAGAGTCTTCTCACACGTGTAGATATGCACAGAGTTGTGGTGGTGACCAGGAAAACCCCTACTGCTGTTTGCCTATGCTGCACACCTGAGACTGGAGGCACAGCTCAGGTGTAAGAGCCAATAATGCTTGGCCCCATAAGGACTTATTTCACTGAGGTAAAAATGTGGTCAAGCCTAGACACACCTCTGGGAAGTGATCAGGGTGATTGTGCCAAGTGAAGCAGTATGCTGGTGTAGTGCTCAGTGCTTCTAGGTGCTGTGGTACAGCTGGGTCAATAGCACATTGTATGAACTGCTTCACTGTCTGTCTTTCTAAAGGTAAGAAGGAAAGGACAAGCTGCTTTTCTCTCCATAGTGTTACCTATGTGCCAGAAGGACCATCAGGACTTTCAGAGGTTATCCTTGTACATTCTTCTGTTGCAAAACAGCAGTAGATTAGGTTGTGCTGTTTTTTCTCTCTTATGTCTTAGAAAGTTTTGCCCTCTGCTCTTACATATATTGAGTGTTTTAGCCGTCCTGAGCATGGAGAACTAAATCTGCTCTTAGCACTAGGAGTCATAAACCAGTGCTCAGCAGCTATCTCTTGTTTCAGAGCCAGGATGCTGCTCTGTGTGAGCAGAGGCTTTGTCTTGCCAGTGAATGGTGACAACATAAGGATGTCAATGCTAGGGCACTTCAGGCAGAGGTGTGTACCAAATACTGTTGAAAACAGCAGAGTTTGGAGCTTCCTGACTTGCACACTTTGTTCTTGGTCTGTCCTGAGGACAACTGCTCAGACTGCCAGAATGTACGCTGTAAGTTGGTGATGGATTTAGCAGTGTCCTCACCACAGGTGTCTGGATTTGGAATCTGGTGATATTAGCAATAAAACCCGTGGGTTTATACTGTGTTAATGGCACTGCTGTATCTGTGCTTTGATCTGAAAGCTCGAAGCTGGAGGTTGTTAGCATAAGCAGGAGTGTGACAAAGAAAAAGCTGAGTGGGTGCCTGTACTTGCTGTGGACTTACTTGCACTGCTTCTAATGACTTTGAGTTGATGCCTGATGCTTTACTAAAGCATAACTTCATTGTGTGTGTTTTGAATCCAGCCTGTTGGGGGTTTTGTTCTGAAGTGCTGAGGTGTTATCTGACAGACCTCATGCAAAAGCCTGAGAGTCCCAACTGTGTTTCATTCGGGAGCATATGACCTAGGCAAGTGCTGCTGTGGCCAGTTCATGAGGGAGGACAGAAACGCCTGGATTTGATCCAGCCCAGCCCTCTGTGCCCTCATTTACCCATCTGTGGAATGGGTTTGATGTGCAGCAATTATACACCAGGCACTTGGCATTGTAAGACACGAGTGACATTGCGTGTCTGGAGAGCGGCAGATGCGCTGCCTGGTGTCTGTGCACTGCAAGTCAGCTCCAGCAGGAACAGCATGCATAAACACTGGCAGACTCATTAAAGATGGCCTGCCCAATTTGGAAACAGTTTGCTCAGAGTCAGTGGTGCTGCTGGGCTTATTAGCAGAGCATGAGCTAACTGTCCTCTCAGTGGAAGCCAGCAGTATGAACAGTCACAACTGCTCTACATGTGAAAGAAGAGACATGCATGGAAGTGCTGTGGGTCCAGGACAGATCAGTTTCATGCATGACCCTTTGTTAAAGCTCCTTCACAGTGTCTTTCAGTGGCACAGCAAACACTTGTGCTTAGGTATTCCTTAATACCTTTGCAAAGATCTTTTTGACTTCACAACCTTCAGTGTGTTTTATTCCAGATGCTTTTCCTTGAGCTACTGCTGCTATTTAAAGGATCCTCAGTACCTGATGACATCCTTAGGATCTGGAGGAAATGGAGCTTCTCAGATGTGTGGGAGCTCAAAAGTATTGCCAGGCTGCAGCAAAATGATTCTCCTTGTTTTGGGCCTTTAAAGCCTCATAGGATTGTTATAGGAAATATGACCCAAGAGGGTTTTTTGGGGTGGTTCCTGTGTTACAGACACTTTTTGGATGGGACCTGGTCTAAATCTGGAAAGCCAGCTGCCTTGTGCAGGGACAAAAGTTCTCCTTTCACAGAGCAGGATACAACTGGCCAAAGACAAAAGGTGAAGTGGGGGTCTTCAGTGTCCTGAACACAATCCTATCCCTCTGTCACATCACCAAATCATGCCATAAATCTCATCACACCACAAATTCCCCTGGGAACCTGCTCTGTGCACCTCTGTGTTGCTTTCTGCTATACCTCATCTGCAAAAGCCCTACAACCATCAGCAGGAGCTAGTGCAGGAAGAGTCAGACCTATCTTCATAGCCTAACCAGCCACTGGGCTGAGCAGGGCTGACAGCTCATCCTGTCTGCAGCTGTGCTGCTTTTAAAGAGTTGCTGAGTGACTCTTTTTTTTTTTTCTGTGAGACTTTATCTATTTTTCATATTGCTTTGCTTTAAAAGGGGAAAAAAAAAGTCACTGCTGGAAAAATAATTATTTCAACATCCATTGAGAGTGTTCTGGAAAGTTGATATTCTGCTTGACTTCAGATCCATGGAGTGAACTGCAGTGTCAGCTCTGGAGCATGTTTCAGTCTTCTTCCCATGGGAGAGCCAAAAGAGAAATGGAAGTGAGAAAATTGGGGCAGGAAGCAAAAGTGGTAGGGGAATTAGGAGGAAACAAGTCACAGTGTCTAATGTGCTTGGCACAGACTCCTGTGCTAAAGCGGAGGAGGAGGTCATGGGGATGCTGTCATGGTGCAGGGAACATCAAGTTTTGAGGAGGATGAGCAGTAATGGTCTTGGTGTGTTTTGAAAGGGGAAACGTGCAAAAATGTTGGATTTGAATTTCTTTGTGGACAAAACTGGAGCAAGAGTTCCTGCTGGGACTGAGCAGCCAGGCAGACTCTGCTGTGGCTGGGAAAGAGGGAGGTGATGCTACTATCTCACAGGGCCCAGGCTGTGCACAAAGCCAGTGGCTGTTGCTCTTGTCTTTTTCCTTGTCAAGTATTTTGTCTGTTTCATGGTTACGAAGGCCACGTAGCTTTGCTCCCACTCCTGTAGAGCCTGTGTACCAAGTGTCTGACAAAGCCTGCACTGTCACCCAGGGCTGTAGTCCTTCCTCTAGCAGGAGGCAGGTCTTCCACACCAGGTAGCTGGAGAGGTTTAACCTGGGTTGCTCTCAGGTAGGATGTGAGTGAGGTTTTCCCATCACTGAAGCATGTGCAAAATCAGTTGGGTTTGGTTTTTTTTTCAATCTAGATCCCATCAGGAGATTTCATATTTATAATACAACCTTTCTGTTGTGGGGCATGGGTCAGCAGCAAGCACAGGCACATTCCTTTTCTGCATTAGGGTTACACACATTGTTGCAGAAGAAAATTCACAGTGGAGCTGATTGGCCTTTTAATGGTTCCCAGGTTAGCAACTGGGAGTATCTTAGCCTGTTCATAAACACCCTCTCTGCTACAAAGTGAGGGATTTCCAGGAGCTTTTGGCCTTTGCACAAAGGGTACACTTACTTGGAATGGGATGCAGCACCTCAAGCTCTGGGGTGTACATCTTTCTGTCCACTTACAGAACACAGTCTCAAGTTGTGCTGGGGAAAGTATAGGCTGGATGTTAGGAGGAAGTTGTTGGCAGAGAGAGTGATTGGCATTGGAATGGGCTGCCCAGGGAGGTGGTGGAGGCACCATCCCTGGAGGTGTTCAAGAAAAGCCTGGATGAGGCACTTAGTGCCATGGTTGATTGGCTAGGGCTGGGTGCTAGGTTGGACCAGATGATCTTGGAGGTCTCTTCCAACCTGGTTGATTCTATGATTCTATGGTCTAGTTGATTGGATAGGGCTGGGTGCTAGGTTGGACTGGATGCTCTTGGAGGTCTCTTCCAACCTGGTTGGTTCTATGATTCTGTGATTCTGCCCTGTGATCTCTCCTGCAGAGTCAAGCAGGGGAGCCTGTGGGCTTGGGAGACCTGAGAGCTTACTGTGCATGCACACTTGAGTGCACTCTGGAGCACAGAGCTTTAGGAAGGAGGATAGCAGTTGTGTTCCTTGACTCCTTCAGAGTTCCTCCCTGGAAGAAAACTTTGGCAAAACTGTGGCATGCTGAATTTGCAAACGTTTGCTTCTTCGTTCACATTTGCTCATATCCCCAGAGGAATGAAGTCATTTATTTGATTTGCCCTGCTGCTTCACACTCCTACTTATGAATGGCAGGGAACAAGACTGGAAGTATGACTAGCCTGGCCACATGTGGTTTTGAAAGACATGTTTGCTCGCACAGCAGTGTCTGAACAGAGTAGCTGGCTCTGAAATCCTATCAGTAAGGCTTTTGAGTAACTTCAAACCTTTCTAGCAGATGCTTAGAATTTCTTCCACTCTGACATTGTGTAAGCCTCTGTTGAAGCTTCATTACCTCAGTAAACCACAGAAAAGCAGCCAGCCTTTGCACTAAAACCTTCTCTGGATTAATTTTAGTTTTTCCTTGAGTGCAGAAGACAGTTTATTATGGTTTAAGCACAGGGTAGAAGGCCAGGATCACATATGGATCTGGGTGGCAGTGGTGTTAAAGTTGGAGTATGAATGTGTCTTGTTCCCTGGCTACCTCCGTGCAACTGCACTGAGTGTGGAAGCTGACCCATATAATTATCAGCATAAGTAGGATATTCAGTGCTTTCTTTAGAGCAGCTTATAAAAGACCAGTCCCAAACAGCTGCCATTTCATGGGCTGTTCTTGGTATTTTCCATGCTTTAAATAACTCCAGAGCTTTTTGTCATGCTCTGCTGGGAGCTTTCCCTGCTTTCTCTCACGGTTATTCCAGAGACTTGTGTATTGCTTCAGTGATTCACCACTGAGTTAGCAGGGCATCATGACACAGGCAGTCACAACACTTCTCTAGCACTTCTTCTGGGTGCAAGTTTCTTAGCAGAGGACTTCAGCTCTCCCTGGGATGGCACATGTCCTCCTTGGCATGAGCATCCCCTCCCCACGTTCACCACTGAGCCCCATCAAGTTTCCTTCCAACTTTATGACTCCTGCTAATTATAACACAGACCAGAAGAGTTATCCAGGAGCTAAAAATGTAATTTTTTTGCCAAGCCTTTTATCCTGAGTGGTTGCACACCAGGACACTGTTTTCAGTGTAAGGCACTGCTCTGTAAAGAGCCTAAAACTGCTATGTAAAAATTCTAGGCAGACCTCTGCCAGCAGGCAGTACCTGGAGCTGCTCAGGACTTTTTTCTCACTGAGTTACTGCTAAGACTTGGTAAAGATTTCAGTTCTTGTCTTTTTTTGTGTGTAGCTTGACCCCACACAACTGAAATCGATGGCAAATGGAACATCAAGGGCAAAAGTTCTGGAACACAAACCCTATGAGGAGAGGCTGAGGGAGCTGGGGGTGTGCAGCCTGCAGAAGAGGAGGCTCAGGGCAGAGCTCATTGCTGTCTACAACTACCTGAAGGTAGGTTGTAGCCAGGTGGAGTTGGTCTGTTGCTGATTGCCTGGCAGAAGAGACCAAGGGGACACAGTCTCAAGTTGTGCCAGAGGAGATCTAGGTTGGATGTTAGGAGGAAATTGTTGGCAGAGAGAGTGATTGGCATTGGAATGGGCTGCCCAGGGAGGTGGTGGAGTCGCTGTCCCTGGAGGTGTTCAAGAGAAGCCTGGATGAGGCACTTAGTGCCATGATCTGGTTGATTGGACAGGGCTGGTTGCTAGGTTGGCCTGGATGATCTTGGAGGTCTCTTCCAACCTGGTTGATTCTATGACTTGAACCCTCTGAACTCACCATTTCAGTCTGCTCAAGTTCCACTTGCTGACACGTGGAGAGAGGCAAAGACAGCAGGCAATGCATTCTGTGTATCTCTCCAGACTCTCTCATTTTTAACCTATTTACTTATTTTTAAATCAGACACATATTAAATAAAGGGATTGTTTCCTTTGGCACAAGCTAATGACTATTTTCAGAAGCATCCAGAGCTGCTCTGAGTGCTGCTTTTACTACTTCCTGGAGAATCAATGCCAGGCAGCTGCTCTTCATTTTTAGGGAGCTTAAGAATGAGTTCATAGTGCTTAGCTGGTGTTTTATGTTTAGTAAAGCCTCTGTTTTCTCACCCAGATGCTTTTTAATCACACTATTTATTGTTTAAGCAGCAAGTTAATAACCAGACAGGAATTATCAATGTTACTTGCTCATATCTAATATAAATTTGTGGGTGTGAAAAAAAGGACTTGGCCATGGGGAAGAAAAGCTGTGACTTCTGTGCTGTGGGGGGTTACATGTTTTCACTGCATATACCCACAGAGGGATGGAGGCTTCACTGCACTGCCTGTGTTGGCAGGAGAACAAGAGTTCTTCATCAGCACAGTGTGAATGTTTGGTCTAAACTTGTTGTGGGGCAGCAGGTGTGACTTGATTCATGTTTCTTCTGTAGCTTCTCTGCCTGTCTGATGCTATCAGCCTCATCAGCTCAGCCACACGTTTCCACTCTCTGCTTCTGGTTAGCAAAATCCACAAGTAGGATGTAAATGGGAAACAACTCTTGGTCTTTCCTTAAGATTCCCAAGACTGTCTTTTGGTGGATGCTGATGCTCCAGCTGCTGCCTGTCCCAGTGTGGTAAGCAGTAGGCAGGGCTTTTACCACTAAAGCCATGGTGCTGGAGCTGCTTCCCTGATTCAGCTGACATTTCAGACTCCCTACAGAGAAGGTCTTGCTGTTATCTGCTAGATAAGAAAAGGATCTGTATTTCACTTCCCCTTTACTTCTGAAGGCAGTGCTTGCTAGGAAGCTGGCTGTGCCACAACCGCATGTTTGCAAGGGGAGGAGGCTCTTGGTTACCACAAATGTTGGTCTTACCCCCTTACAGCTTGCTGAATTAAGCAGATGCAGCCCAGAGATGATGTAAGTTGTGTCTCAGACTTCCCAGGTTTTTCCACCCTTGCAGACCTCCCAGCTGGTCATTGTGGTTTCAGCTAAAAATAGAATTAAAGCACTCAATTCATCCTACAGGGAAGGAGCAGAGCAAAGACCTGGATTTTCATCTCTTTTCCATCCAGGGACCATGATTGATCCTATGGCTTCAGAGGCTCAGTGCATCGAAGCCCTGTGACATATGGAATCTGGGAACAGCTTTGAACTCTGAGTTCCTCACTGGCATGTGGGGATTGCTGTCCTGGCACCGTGTCAACAGAAGCAGCACTGAGTGGGGCAGAACAGAAATACCAACGTGGCTTTGTCTGGGAAGTCACAGGATGGACCAGATTCACTGAGAGCCTTTTGGTCACAAGGCTTTTAAACCAAGAGCCTGCAGTTTGACATCTTGTCCTGTAGGATAGCAACTGACTGACTACTGACAGCTGCCAGGAACCTCACACTGAAGTTCCAGAGGCAAACACTGGCGTGTACCTCTTGGAGAGCTGATCACCCTCCTGTTTCAGCCCTGGGGATTCAGGATGCTTTCTGGCCATGGCATTTTGGGCTGTGATAGTGGCTGCTGTGGCACTTGGAGCTGGGAAACCTTGCTGGGCTGAGAAGCCACTGTAGTGCTGACACAGAAAGGCAGCTGGGGAAGATGCTAGAAGATGCCTGTATTGTGACATTTGTTTGGGATTGTTTCAGGGAAGGAAGTTGCTATACTTCTTTCACAGCTTCACTTACAAGTAACCAGCCTGGAATAGAGTCTGGAAAATGTAGAGAGTTATGGGCTTTTGTATTCTTGGCTATACACAGGCTCTTCATCTTGGCCTTTGAGAGAGAGCAGAGCTCAGGTTTATTTTCCAGTGCACAGCTGAGGCAGGCTAGACTCATGGAAACTTGCAGAAGAAAAATGTAGACAGTGTTGGTTTGTTTTCTTTGCCATTTATCTTGCTGGAGAAGAGGAGGCAGAGAAGTGGGAATGAGGCAAGTGTCTTCTGATTAATGTGAATTATCTAGTGTGTCTTGGGGTGAATCCCAGTTTCCTCTGGTTGTTTTTATCCTGAAAGGTGTGAAGTGCTAATCTGAATTTCATCAAGCAACTTGTTGGTGTTTCTCATGCAATAGATGCTCCAGCTGAAACGTCACAGTGCATGGAAGCAATCAGAGGCTCTATGGGCACTCTTGGAGGATGAAGCTTGAGGTACCAGCTGAGGAGAAGGCTGATATAGGCAGGAGTGGCTGCCTGCCTGTGCCTGAAACACTGATGCATAGATTCACAGAATGGTTTAGGTTGGAAGGGACCTTGAAGATCATCTAGTTCCAACTCCCTTGCCATTGGCAGGGATACCTTCCACTAGACCAGGCTGTTTAAGGCCTCATCCAGCCTGTCCTCAAGCACCTCCAGGGAGGGGGAATCCACAACCTCTTTGGGCAACCTATGCCAGTGTCTCACTGCCCTCCCTGTAAGAATTTCTTCCTAACATCCATTCTAAATCTACCCTCCTCAAGTTTAAATCCATTCCCTCTCATCCTATCACACAGGTCCTTCTGAAAGTCCCTTCATGGCTTTCTTGTAGGCCCCCTTCAAATACTGGAAGGTTCCTTTAAAGTCTCCCTGGAGCCTTATTTTCTCCAGGCTGAACAGCCCTGACTCTAGCAGCCTGTCCTCTGGGGTTCTCCAGCCCTCTGGTCATCTTTGTGGCACTTCTCTGGACCCATTCCAGCAGCTCCATGTCTCTCTAGTACTGGGGGCACCAGAACTGAACGCAGTGCTCCAGGTTGGGTCTTGTGAAAGCAGAGTAGAGGAGGAGATTCATCTGTCTTGTTACACAGAGTCCCAGAACTTTAGAAGTTGGAAGAGACCTCCAGAGATCATTGAGTCCAACCTCCCTGCTGAGGCAGGAGTCAGTTTACTGCTTGCCCTCCAGAAGGACTGGAGAGGCTCCTTTCTGCTGAAGCAGAAGGCACAGTACAGAGCAAACAGAATCAAAGCAAAGAGCTTTAATCACAGAGAGGCTTTTTGGAATATTCACAGACTGGTATCTCTGAGTTCCCAGGGCTGCATTATCATGGAATCAAGCAGGTTGGAAGAGACCTCCAAGATCTTGTCTTGCTGGTCACACTTCTTTTGATGCATCCCAGGGTACAGTTTGCCTTCTGGACTGCAAGTGTGCATTGCTGGCTCACCTTAGCCTATCATCAACTGACACTTCCAAGTCCTCCTCCTTGAGACTGCTCTTGAGCCACTCCTTGCCCAGCCTGTGTTTGAGTTTGGTGATCTTGCTCTACAGATTGATTTCTATACCTCAGTGGTTTCAAAGGTATCTGTGACAGCAGTCAAGCAGCTTTGGATTGATTTCTATACTCCAGTGTTTTCAAAGGTATCTGTGACAGCAGTCAAGCAGCTTTGGATTGATTTTTATACTCCAGTGTTTTCAAAGGTATCTGTGACAGCAATCAAGCAGCTTTGAATCTTTGCCTTTCCTGGATGTGTGCTGTTGGATTCAATAGGGTACCAAGGAGCATCATGGAATCTGAGGAGATGTGACACACTCCCTGACCAACTCAGGGCTCCATAACATCTTGTTTCAGGAGAAGGCAGAGTTGGAAGGCAAACAGTTTCCCACCTGGGATTTCCTGTTTGAGTGCTGGCAAGATTGGTAGGGATTCCATCTTCATTAGAACTTCTCAGTTTCAATTAAGATCCCCTCCAGATAAACACGAGCCCCATGCCAGATGTGCCTTAAACTCTTCCCTGTAGTTCTGCTCTTTGGAAGGTTCTCACGATAACAGACAAGGGACATGCAGTGCAGAAACCACATTTGATATTTCTGCTGAGGAAAAACCTCTTTGTCCCAGGCTTTTTGTTATTGTTGTTGTTGTTATTCTTAGTATCATTGTGTGCACAAGAAGACAGATGATTGATGGTATGGTGGGAGAGGGGGGGTTTGTTTTTGGCTTTTTAGGCAGCTGCATCTAGTTAGAATAGAGGTCCCCAGGAGTAAACAGCATTGGGTATTGAGGGGAAGATACTTGCTCAGCCTCCAGAACTGAGGTGGTGCCTGTGCCTGTGGAAGCTCCCACTGATTTTTTTCTTTCTGTATTAACTTGTCTGATTGCTTTTGGACTTTGTCCAGAGGGTTTGCATCCACCATACACTCAAAGTGTAGTGATAATTTGCATGAGGATTTGCCACCTTGCCTTTGGGCTGAAATTGTCACCTCCTTTCTGCTGCCCCTCATTATAATTTATTGGTGACTCAGTCAACTCCTTCATAGAATCAACCAGGTTGGAAGAGACCTCCAAGATCATCCAGGCCAACCTAGCACCCAGCCCTAGCCAATCAACCAGACCATGGCACTAAGTGCCTCATCCAGGCTTTGCTTGAACACCTCCAGGCATGGTGACTCCACCACCTCCCTGGGCAAAAAAGTCTAAAAGTTCTTGGCAGAACTATTCAGGGACAAAGAAGAAACAAAAAAGGAGGCAGTTTCACTGTGTAGGTGATGCTATTGAAGTTGGCTTTCATGCAGATAGTTAGCATAGATTCCTGTGCTGGATTAACAATGAGGATGTGTGTTTGTGTGTGGGAAGGAGGCAGGCTGGGCAGGCTGCTGGGGTGGAGGGGTCACAGCTCTGCTGGACTCTGGCTTGTGTTTGCTTTTCCCAAAGCACAGAGTTTGTGTTTCTTGCTGCTTGTGTCCTGCAGTGGGACTCCTAGGACTGGTGTTACTGTGAGATGTGCTGTTTGCAGGAGCAGCCCACTTTCACGTTAGTCCAGCAGTTAGATTCCTGCAGAAGTCAGGTTATTTGCTCTCTGTGTGTATCCTGTGTCTGTAAGCCCAAGGCTGAGTTAAAACTACAAAGGGCTAAAAAGGTATTTTTTTTTTCGTGGAGGAGAATGCTTATGGAAAGAGCTCTTCCTACTGAGGGATTTGTGACAGATACAGAGCTAGGAGGGGTGAAGCCTGCTTGAGAGCACTGGCAGCATGTGCAGATGAGCAGATGTTTTGGAGGCGATGGATAGACAAAGGTAACATTTCCTGTTCTAGGTTGTTAATTTACTGAGGAAGCTGCATTCAGGGCCAAAAGTGAGCAGTGAGTAGTTTCTTGTAGTATTTTTCCACAGCAGATGCTGATTTAATGCTTCCTGTTGTTCAGTGTTGTGGGATTCTCCAGTTCCCAGGGCAAGAGAGTTCATGGTGCTGAGCCTTTGCTTATTGGTATGCAGTGCAATGGCTGCACATGGTCTGGTGTGGCAGCAGACATGAAAGATGCTGGAGGCTACTGCCTGAGGTCATGGGGATCTAGAGGGCAGAGGAAGAGCTGCAGAGTGTTGATTTGGAAGCAGATGGCATTCAAGGAGCCTTTTGCTTTGCTGGGAGCTGCTAAATGGGATAAGCTCTCATCATGGGTGCTGAGCCAGCTACAGCACCATGAAGCTGCAGTGAATGTTGAAGCCAACAAGTCCCTTAGTGTTTTACTGTGGTCACACTTATAAATAAATTCCCTGCCACTGGGTAATGAATTGTCAAATCCAAACAGAGGAAGTCTCTCATCATTCTCTTCCTCTGAGGTAACTCAGATTCTTTGTAAAGTAACTTGTATTACAAACTGGAAGCACAGGATATTCTTAACAGTGGTTAAGTATCTCCTCCAAGTAATACTCAAGTGGATAGGAACTTAGTATAGGTCAGATTGCTATGCTGAATTCCAACTATCCAAACTGGGAGGGTGACTTTCTGCCTTCCTTTATTCCTTTTCAGGTATAAAGCATCAATAAGCAACTCAACCTACAGCTCTCTATCGCAGTTGTGTATATGGATAAAAGCACATGGGAATGTTGGCTCCTTTGGTCTAAAGCTCTTAGATAAGTTCTCTTTAGAGAACTGGAGATGTGTTTTCCACCTCTTCCACTCACTCTGTTATTTCTGACTCCAATGAGAGCTGATAATCATCTTCTCCTCATCCTGGCTTCATACTTAACATAATATACTGCCAGACAACAGCAGACAAGTGCACAGGTGTGCTGTCACTTTGCAGCAGGGTCATCATCCTTCACTATTGTAAAAGAGCAGAAGCTGTAGTTGTCTGATACCATTTGCTCTTAGCACATCTGCCACTTTGTAGTATTGATTGCAAACAGCTTTATATATACCCTTTGAATTCTATTTGCAATTGTTTTTTTTTCCAGAGTTAGAGTTCTAGTTAAGAAGTGTAGAATTCTAACTGCCTCTTCCCTTTTCCCCTTTCCCTTCCTCAACCTTCAGTGGAGTTAAAGTTCATTTGTTTATGGCTGATCTTATTTTGTCAGCCTTCCAAGCAGCAAGTAGTGCTTGGCAGGGGGTGATGCTGAGACTGTGTGGGCCAAAAAACATAAATGCCTTGAAATTGAGGAGGCTGTGCTCTTGCAACTTCAGTTTTTATAGGGGAAAGAGTATTGCTTTGTGTTACAGAAGGAAAGTTGAGTAAGTGGAGAAAATCCAGTGTTTCAAGCAAGGTTTCATTCCAAGAAGAAATCCAAACAAGTGCTGTCAGCCTCTGCAAGGCTGAGGCAGTTCCCAAAGAGTACGTGAGCTCTGCAGTGTGCTCCTGCCTGCAGGAACTTGGCTCTGCTGCTGCTGCAGCATGGGGAGAAGAGAAGGGAGGTTGTAGCCAGGTGGGGTTGATCTCTTCTCCCAGACAACCAGCAATAGAACAAGGGGACACAGTCTCAAGTTGTGCTGGGGAAGGTCTAGGCTGGATGTTAGGAGGAAATTCTTGCCAGAGAGAGTGGTTGGCATTGGAATGAGCTGCCCAGGGAGGTGGTGGAGTCACCATCCCTGGAGGTGTAGAAGAAAAGCCTGGATAAGGCACTTAGTGCCATGGTCTAGATGACTGCATAGGGCTGGGTGCTAGGTTGGCCTGGGTGATCTTGGAGGTCTCTTCCAACCTGCTTGATTCTATGATTCTCTCTTGTACACAGAGATCAAAATGTTTTCCGAGACTGCTTCCTTGTGTTACTTTTGGAACTGGGGTTACTAGAAGTTTTCCAGGGAGAAAACTGCCAATCTCAGAGTACTGTGGGCCATCTGCTTAATTTCTTCTCTTTGGGGTGTGTGTGTGTGTGTTTGTTTTGGTGGGTTTTTCTAAGGCATGAGACACTTTGGAGCCCTTCTGTAATCAGAGAGTTGCGCTGATTGATTTTGGCGTGTCGCAAAACACCTTGTAGCCTGGACCAAATGTGGGAAGCCTAATGAGGTGTCTGTAACCAGAGTGTGAAAACCTGAAGCTGCAGAAAAGGTTTGGAATTTGATAGCTCTTGAGGTAATGGAAATTAGTCCTTTAGGCATGAGCGTGCCAGTTTGGGGGGAAAGCGCGGTTAAAGGCAGCGAAGCAGTACATGAACCAGAAACGAGGGATGCTACTTTGAGAGTTGCAGACTGACCAGTAAGTGAGGTCGTTGGAGAAGCTTTTGTGATGTTCCTTTGTATTAGATTATTTTTGACTTCTGAGAAAACACAGCTTGCAAACAGGTAACTTAAATCCATAGTATGCTTTCATCTGAAGCATGATTCTGCATCTTGCACTGAGGGCCTGAGCAGTGCTTGTGGGGATTGGGATGTGAGCCTCTGCATAGGGTCTGGACCATGAGAGTAAGTGCTGCTTATAGATCATGAGTGAGTCACCTTGCTGGTCACATGGAGATGGAAATGAGGATGGTTAGGAAAAGAAACTCTTTTGGAGGCTGTCAAGGGGTGCTGGATTTTCCTCTGCCTTGTGAGGAGCAAGCAAGCTTAGCTTTCCAGCTCGGTGCAGTCCCTTCAGACCACTATTGCTCCCTTGGGCATGCTTTGTTCTCCATCTCTGTAACTCAGAACTGTTGGTAAGCATGTTTTTGTCTTCACTTGATCTCTTGACATCTCTCTTGGAATGACAGCCTGTTGGGCAGCACAGCTGGCAAGGGCAGAACTAGCAGGTCTCATGGCTGGAGATGTGGCTTTGCTTTCACCTGGCTGATACTGGATGTGTGAAATGCCCATGGTGAGGCATGTCCCACACATCCCTGGATAGCTGGGAGTTTGCATGCCATCATGTGATAGCTAAGGCAGGGCCTCCATGCTCCCCATGCCCATCACCTCCTTGGGAAATGAACTCAAAGTGGTACCAGATGGATACCACAGCGAGCAGACGAGGCAACCTGTGTAGTACAGGACATGCCCTGCATGCTGTTGCCCACATTGCTTGAACCAGGGTTAGCCAGTAAGGTGATATCTAATTCAGAGCTTGCAATTTGGTGTTTATAATGATTTCAGGCTGCAAAGCTTTTCCTGTTCCCTAGGATGGGATTCCTGCCCTGGCAGCCATGCTTTCTGCATAATGTTGATGATGTGAGCTGAACAGGGAAGAAGCTACTTGGGGCTGTCCTAGGGCTTCTAGACTTCCCTCAGATCTGCAAAACTGCATTTAAGCTTGAGTGCAAAATTTTTATGGTGTCATTCTCTTGAAATAGCAAAGAGAGATTTACCACCCCTTGGAAATACAAAGGAAAACCCACATAGCTTGGAGTATCTTGCTAGCACCCAAGCATTTCATGTTACCCCTGTCTAAACAAATAGGAAAGACTATTTAAAACCATCTTTCTTAGCTTAGGGCTTTAGCTTTCCTTTGGGGCAGGGCTGTGCATTTATCTTCCTTTGACAAACTCCATATGTTTGTTTTCCTCTGGCCTGTTTGGCATGTTGGAGCAAAATGATGTGATTGACCTTTAGGGATGCAGATGAAGCCTGCTTTCCGATCCTTGATAATTTAGAATAGCTGCAGGAACATCTCAGAAGCACTGTAGATATTACAGATGAAAGCAGAAGAGGAATGGCTTGAAGAGGTTCAACACTTGGGAAACACTTTAATGTTCGGCAGAGAGAGAAGTGGAGCATGTCTGTGTGATTTACTGGGTGTCCTTGGCAACCTCTGTCCTTACCAAAGCAGAGGAGAAGCAGCCAATACTTTAATAAGATATCCTGGGGTTTTGTTACAGAATTTTGCTTGTAGCTTCCCTGAACTCTTAGATAAGATGGCCCAAAGGGGAGGCAAAGCAGACACAGAGCAGCAGTGCTGCTAGGGGATCGGTGCCAGCCTGACTGCTGCCTGCTGCTGCTTCTCAGTCGACCATGGTGGCTCAGATGCTGTCAGCATAGAACCAATTAGCATAGAATCGGTCAGGGATGGCAGGGACCACAAGGATCATCTAGTTCCAACCTCCCTGCCATGGGCAGGGACACATCTTACATCAATTTAGCATCTCGCCCCCAAATTCAGCATCTCACCTCAATTTACATCTTATCTCCATTTGAATATCCCACCCCAAAATTTAGCATCCCACCCCAAAATTTAGCATCTTATCTCCATTTTGTATCTTACCCCAATTTAGCATCCCACCCCAAAATTTAGCATCTTATCTCCATTTTGTATCTTACCCCAATTTAGCATCCCACCCCAAAATTTAGCATCTTATCTCCATTTTGTATCTTACCCCAATTTAGCATCCCACCCCAAAATTTAGCATCTTATCTCCATTTTGTATCTTACCCCAATTTAGCATCCCACCCCAAAATTTAGCATCTTATCTCCATTTTGTATCTTACCCCAATTTAGCATCCCACCCCAAAATTTAACATCTTATCTCCATTTTGTATCTTACCCCAATTTAGCATCCCACCCCAAAATTTAGCATCTTATCTCCATTTTGTATCCTACCCCAAAATTCAGCATCTTATCTCCATTTTATATCTTACCCCAATTTAGCATCTTACCCTAAAATTTAGCATCCCACCCCAAAATTTAGCATCATATCTCCATTTTATATCTCACCCCAAAATTTAGCATCCTACTTCAATTTACATCTTATCTCCATTTTATATCTCACCCCAATTTAGCATCCCACCCCAAAATTTAGCATCTTAGCTCCATTTTAGATCTTACCCCAATTTAGCATCTTATCCAAAATTTAGCATCCTACCCCAGTTTAGCATCTTACCTCCAGTTTATATCTTGCCCCAAAATTTAGCATCCCACCCCAAAATTTAGCATCCCATCTCCATTTTATATCTTGCCCCAATTTAGCATCTTACTCCAAAATTTAGCATCCCATCTCCATTTTATATCTTACCCCAATTTAGCATCTTACCCCAAAATTTAGCATCTTAATTCAATTTACATCTTATCTCCATTTTATACCTCACCCCAAAATTTAGCATCTCACCCCAAAATTTATCATCTTAGCTCCATTTTATATCTCAGCTGCTGAGTGCTGTCTGTGTGAGAGTCACCCAGCACTTTTCTCAGGGATTTTTGGCACGTGTTTTCAGCACCACGTGTAAAGTCCCAGATCCCTGCTGGGGCAAGGAGGTGTGCTAGTTTGAGGCTAACTGGAATAGTTTAGTGAGAGCAATTACATGATAGGCTGTGAAAAGGAAACTGTGGTGATGTCTACTTCACTCATAGGCTTGCTGAGATGTATAAAAACAAGAACACAAAGCATAGGTAAGTCAATCAGTGCCTGTGCTTTTTCTCCCTGTGTAACTCAACTAATTCTGCTTCTAACCCCCCTTGCCAGCCCTCACAGCTCACCTTGCATGTAAGGCAAAGTCTGGGATAAGGTAGAGGGGTGGAAAGGAGGTGGAAGGGTGGTTGGTAGCCCTTCCTGGAGACTATGGTTTCTGGGAGGGGTGTCCTGCTTCTGTATTACCTTTAACTTGTCTATTTCTGTCTATAGCTGTAAATATTGTGAGTATCTGCTTGTATATTGTGCTGAACTGTAAATACAAAGCTTCATTCCTTAACTTCCAGGCAACTGAGTCTAGTTTGGGTGATTTCATAAGAGTGGGGTGGTGGGTAACACCCCAGCTGTCACAGGAGGAAAGCTGGGTGCAGTTCCCTGCCAGTGTGGTAGAGTCTTCCCCTTTCCCCCAGTCTGCTAGATCTCTCAAGAGGAGTTTCTGAGAAGGGGACAGTAACCTCTGAATTCATCTCCAAAGGACTCGGGAAAACCAGCCTCTCTCAAGGAATCATAATGTGTTAGAGGCTGGAAGGGACCTCCAGAGGTCAAGTCCAACCCCTCTTCCAAAAGCAAGATCACCTGTAGTTGGAATAGGAACATATCCATGTGGGTCTTGAAACTCTCCAGAGAAGGAAACTCTCCTATGCAATCTATTGTAAAAAGCACCAGAGCCTGTGGGCCAGGTGACTGAATCTTCCAAGCCCACACTGAGAAGGACCCCTCCATGTAACTGGCTTTTGATGTCTGGGTTTGTACAACACTCAATATTCAGTGAGGCTGTTCTATGTCCTGAGCTCTGCTTCAGCCATCAGGCAAACCACTGTTCTTTGCAGCATCCCTGCCTGCTTGCCCTGTCTCTGAGGAAGTCGAGGCTCTCATGGAGCACAGCCAGGGCAATTCACTGGAAGGCAGGGGGTAATTAGTGACAGAGCTGTTTACGTATCAAGCTCCCTCTTTCTGACCCAGTCATTTGGTGCTTTGAACACAGTTGCTGGTTGCCAGCCTTTTCCCAAGGAACAGCAAGCTTGGCTGTGAGACAACTGCTTAAAAATGTGTTGCCTAATTGCTGTTGCTTAATTAAAGGAGAGAGCGTGCCAGCTCTGCATTCTGGCTGTGCTGCAAAGGGGGGCAAGCAAAGCTCTGAGGAAGCGTGGACCAAAGTGATTTGGTGCAGGTCTTTATGGTCTGCCAAATGCTGCAGCACTTTTTCACTGGGTTGCAAAAGCTGTTACCAATTTTTCATTCTTCTATTCCTTCTTCCTCATGCAGAGCTAACTCTTAGAGCCAGCAGCTAAGTGTGGTATAGATTGGAAGGGAAAGTGTTAGGTTCGTTTCTGTCTATTGCCATGGTTGGTTTAAGCATGTGGAGAGTGGGCATGGTGTGGTAGCCACCAAGTTGTGCGGAGCAGAGCAGCCCCATGCAGGTTACCTGTGTAGGGGCTGGAAATGCTGTGGTTGTCTTTATGTCTTTACATGCTGCTGTGCCCTCAGCTGAGAGACACTTTGTGCTAGTTTGAGGCTAACTAGGATATTTTGGTGAGAAGAATTAGATTCTAGGCTGTGGAAAGGAAACAGTGGTGATGTCTATTTCACTCATAGGCTTGCTGAGATGTATAAAATTAAGAACATAAACATAAATGTGTTGCTCTCTGGCTGCCTGCCTGCCTTTCTCTCCCTAACCTGCTGTCTGTGTAACTAATCCTTCTGCTTTCTAACTCCCCATGCCAATTCTCCAATCTCACCTTGCATGTAAGGCAAAGTCTGGGGATAAGGTAGAGGTGTGGAAAGGAGGTGTAAAGGTGGTTGGGAGCCCCTCCTGGGGACTCTGGTTTCTGAGAGGGTTGTTGTGTTTCTGTATTACCTTTAAGTAGTTTATTTCTGTCCATAGCTGTATATATTGTAAATATCTACTTGGATATTGTGCTAAGCTGTAAATATAAAGCTTCATCTTAATTTTCAGCTTGGCTGAGTCTAGTCTGGGTGATTTCATAGGAGTAGGGGGGCAGGCAACGCACAAACCATCACACACTTCAGGCAGAGCTTACCTCCTTTTAGCACAGCATCCTGGAAATGTACTTTCCCCCCGCCCAGCTGCATTGCCCTGATGTCTGGGCTGAGCACTCCCACTGCTTCCAGGCCTCTGGTTAGTGTGTATGTGCAGTCAGGTGTCTGCACCCATGGATGGATGTGCTAGGTGCTTCACCATTCTGGCTCTAATTTTGTGGTGGTGGCTTTGGTTCTGTTGTTGTTTGCTACCCTGCACTAGGGGACTTTGAGGTCTAGAGGCAGGGAAGGCTTGTGTAGCCTCAATCTCTGCTGGCAGAGGGATCTTTCCCTGGGAAGCTGGAGCCTCAGCAATGCTGGGCTGGTTACGCTCTCCAGAGGGAAGTGCAAACAGGAAGGTGTTGATGTTCAAACTCAGTAGCCAGCTCCTAGCCAGCTGGTTTGTAGCATTAACTGTCTGCTGCAGTGGAAAGGCTGTGTTCAAGCAGAGTATCCATATGTGGATCTTGGAGGACAGTGGATTGAGTGAAGGCATGAATGAGTGAGTGTATTCTTCTGCTGCCTGGAGATTAACTTATGTAGCTTATGAGTTCAGAGAGCAGTTTACATCCATCTGCAGAAGTGCACTAAGCCTCTGCAGTGGTCAAATGGCTTCCAAACTTGGAAGGAAGGACTGGAACAAGAGATCAAAGATAGATGGATGAGGCTTTGGGTTTCTGCTGTCTGCTAAATGCATTGCAGGTAGCAGGGCTGGCTGTGCCACAGCATTAAATCCCCAGTGCCTCTTGTGCAGGAGAAGTCTTAATTGCCTGCATTACATCACAACCAAAGGACACAGGCAGCACCACACTGCAATAGAGCTTAGTTCTTTTTCCAGATCAACTGTTAATCCACTTATTTTTCAGTAGGCTTGGACATAAATGAATGTCATTAAATGTGTGTTTCCCAATTGGATGGAGGCTAAGTAGAGGAAAGCACCTGGCCTGGAAAGAGGCACAAAGGCTTTGCAACAAGCTGCTGTGAGGCATTCTGATGCTCTTTTTGGAGTTAGTGGGTATCCAGTAAGGAAGATGCCAAGGAAAATGTGGGTTTATACCCAAATGAATTGCCTTGATGTGAATCTTCTTACTCTTTGCCAAGTGTGTGGGACTCAGCAGGGGAAGTGATGAGCAGATGAACACCTTTGGGATCTCAGTTATTGCTTTTGCATGTGTCTGGGGGTGTGTACCTGTCATGCTGTTGCTGTGGATTTGTTGCAGTTGTATTATCTGATGAGGTGCTGAGCAAACAGCTCTTAAGGTGAAGGGGTATTGGTGTCATTCAGTGCTCCACAGGATTTTACCCCCATGCATAAACCAGTGAGATACCTCAGTGTGTATATGTGTGCAGTAACACTGCAGGACACTCTTGCTTGTGAACTCCTAAAGGACACTGCAAGGTTGCAAAGGCACAATGAGATGAAAGAGTCCAAGTCTAAGCTTCTTCTCAGTTCTTTCCTCATCCCCTTCCCCCCCTCCCTGTTCCAGATGAACAACATTTGAGGTTTCAAATTAGAGAGTTACAGTAGAGTTGTGTTCCTTTATGCATGCAGGAATGGGTCTGCACCTGCAACTGTGAACAGAGAAGGGAGGTAGATCTCACCCTGTTCTTTTCCAAGATTCCAGCAGTTAGCAGATTTGCAGGACAAAGGAAATTCTGCTATAATCATTTAAAAATCCTCCTCTGTGATCAGCTGGGAGTGGCTTTCTGGCTAACCTCTCACACTACTCTTTAGCTTGAAACCTGGAAGGTGGGTGTGTTGTCAGTTGTTTTAAAGATACCCTTTGAAACATGAGGGTATTTTCTGTATGCTACTGGGTGGGTTCAGTCTAAGCTGAACATCTCTTTCTTTGCCTGCTGTCTTCTACTTAGCAAGTATGTTAGACATACATAAAAGGAGGTTGTAGTGAGGCTGGAGCTGGTCTCTTCTCCCGAATTACTAATGACAGGGCAAGAGGAAATGGCTTCAAGGTGCATCAGAGGAGGTTTAGGTTGGATGTTGGGAGGAAGTTCTTTACTGAGGCACTGGAACAGGCTGCTCAGGGAGGTGATGGATTTGCCATCCCTGAAGGTGTTAAAAAAATGAGTGGATGTGGTGCTTGAGGCTGTGGTCTAGTGATGAAGGATGCCGGGATGAAGGTTGGACTGGATGGTCCTGGTGGTCCTTTCCAACCAAAGCGATTCATAGTGATTTAATGTTGTGCTGAGGGATTTGGTTTAGTCAAGGACTTGTCAGTGTGAAACTGATGATTGAACTCGATGACCTTGAAGGTCTTTTCCAATCTGAGAAGTTCTGTGGTTTTCTGATGAAAACCCTCTGGAAACTTTAAAGGAAAGAAGGCATCAAATCTTATTCCCAGCACCAGGTTCCTTCCTCCAGCATTCCCCAGCATGCTCCCAACTCAGGTTTGCTCCTGATCAGTTTGATGCTGGGGGAAGCTCAGAGTGCTGCTAGGGGCAGGTAAGTGGCCAGTCTGGGCATAAAGAGCATGGTATGAGCTGCTAGGAGGGAAGGTAGCCTGAAGATCAAGGGATAGATGAACTGTTGATACCCTTAGAGTTGCTGACTGCTGGTGGGAGATGTTGAAGCTCTTGGCGACTTTCTCTTTCCGTGTAGCCAGCGCAGTGCAGGCTGAAGCAGCGGTTTAAGGGTTGTCAGAGGATGGGTTTGTTTCAGTTGGCAGCTGCCAGCTCCTAGGGGCTCTAGCATCTCCTGTCAGCGGCTCTGGGAGAAGGAGCAGGAGGAACATTCTTGAGTGTTTGGTGGCGTGGGGCTTAGCTGGCTTGCTTCTTCCCTCCCCGTCTCAGCTCAGTGGAGACAGAAGCTGTGCTCGAAGCAGTTCGCTCAGCCCCGTGGTGACAGCAGCAGCATCACAGCTGTGTGGGAGAGGGAGCCCAGCTGTTGTGAGGCAGTGAAAGATGAGAAAGCTCCTGTTGCGGCCTCCCCAGGCTTCTTGGCACCAGCCTTGGAACCGCTGCCTCAAAGCAGCAAGGGGGAGGCGAGAGGGCAGGGGCCGGGGACGCAGGGAAGCCTGCGAGCTGGGGCGGGCTGACCTCGGAGCCGCAGCGTTCCCTCCATGGGAGCAGCAGGACACAGAGGGGAGTCAATATTTCCAGCCTTGGCTCTTAACGCTTTGTTACTGCTGCTTTCATCAGACTGGCTTGGCAGGAGGAGCTGTAGGGGGGCTGCAGACAATGGCTGCTCACATTTTCCAGCTGTCAGACACCTCATGACATTTAACTCCCTAGCCCCCTAGTTAATTTCTGGCTTTACTTATTTTTCTCTCTGGTGCAACCATCCGAAGCACTGCGAGCAGCAAGCCCAACCTGGATCCCAGCCCTGACTGCTGCCCTTCACCACTCAGGGTTGCCCTCTGGAAGCAAAGGGGCTGCTTGCTCCTAGGAAACAAAGAGCTGAGCAGTGCAGTGGAGGTCCTTAGTCTTTGCCTCCCCTTGAGGAGCCACAAATGTACATTAACTAGATGGATGTGAGAGAGAGAAGTGTCTCCTCCTTGAGAGCAAGGTAATAATTTGACTTGTGTATGGAAAAAGAATCCATTCTCTGCACAGACTACTAAAAGCAGCAGAAGTCATCTGGTCTTAGCATCCCAGAGGGTTCAGGGGTTTGCCAACTCCATCATCCTGCTTATCCAAAGCTACCTGCATCCCTACCTTTTAACCCCTTCCTTCAAAGGCTAGCAGCTATGCATTGTTCATGCCCTGAGCAGTCTCCCACCATCCCATGCCCTGCTTCAGCTGCTGGGCTATAGGATGAGTTGAGTTCTGAGAAGGCTGAGGCTTGAGCCTCTCAGCCTAGGTGTTTCCAGAGACTTTCATGGGCTCTGCTGGTGTAAGTTTTGGGTTGAAAGGCAGCTGAGTTCTGGAATGTGCTAAACCCTGCCTCATCCCATTTTATTCAGTTATCCAGTTACAGCCAATTAGCAGACAACTGACATCCAGTCCAACCCATCACACAGCCCTATCCAGTCAACTAGACCCATCCAGGCTTTTCTTCAACGCCTCCAGGGACAGCAACTCCACCACCTCCCTGGGCAGCCCATTCCAATGCCAATCACTCTCTCTGCTAACAACTTCCTCCTAACATCCAGCCTAGACCTCCCCCAGAACAACTTGACACTGTGTCCTCTTGTTCTGTGCTTGCCTGGGAGAAGAGACCAACCCCACCTGGCTACAGCCTCCCTTCAGGTAGTTGTAGCCAGCAATGAGGTCACTCCTGAGCCTCCTCTTCTGCAGGCTGCACACCCCCAGCTCCCTCAGCCTCTCCTCACAGGGCTGTGCTCCAGGCCCCTTACCAACTTCATTGCCCTTCTCTGGACACTTTCCAGCACCTCAACATCTCTCTAGAATTGAGGAGCCCAGAACTGGACACAGCACTCAAGGTGTGACCTGAGCAGTGCTGAGCACAGGGACAGAATAACCTCCCTTGTCCTGCTGCCCACACTGTTCCTGATGCAGGCCAGGATGCCATTGGCTCTCCTGCCCACCTGGGCACACTGCTGGCTCATGTTCAGCTACTGTCTACCAGTACCCCCAGGTCTCTCTCTGCCTGGCTGCTCTCAGCCACTCTGTCCCCAGCCTGTAGCACTGCTTGGGGTTGTTGTGGCCAAAGTGTAGAACCCTGCACTTGGCCTTGTTCAATCTCATCCTGTTGGTCTCTTCCCACCCATCCAGCCTGTCCAGGTCCCTCTGCAGGGCTCTCCTACCCTCCAACAGATCAACACCTGCTTGGTGTCATCTGCAAACCTCCTGATGCTGGACTCAGCCCCCTGCTCCAGCTCATCAATAAAGATATCAATCATGCTGTCACAAGATACAGAAGTAACAACTTTCTATGGCAGGGCTGCTGTTGCAGCATGCCTGCTGCTGTGCATGAGCATCCTTGTGTGTTGAGATAATGAAAGCTCTCTGCTTTCAGGAAGGTGCAGCCTGGAAACATCCTGAATATTTACAGTGTCTTTATCCACCACTGCAGGTCACCTGCTAAGCATGAGCTCTTGTGTGTTTCCTGCTGCCCTCCTATCTTGTGCTCTGGCTTTTACCCAGGATGTACAGAGGGAAGGATAAAGGCGGGGGGGAAGAGGGCAGCTGATTTAGGAACACTCTAGAGAGTTCCAGTAAATAGCTTTGATTCATTCTTTGGTATTCCTGCTTTTATTTATTTTTGCTGCCATAGCAGCAGGGAGTCACCAAAGGTCAGTGCTTGAGTTTGCTCATCAGTGTAGAGGCATGTTACCAGACCCTCCCTGCCCCAGAGAGCTCAGGCTCCCTCTGGGCTGTGGGGCAGGTGGGAGCTGATGGACTCGCTATGGGAGAGCCAAGGCATCAAAAATCTAAGTGGCTGTTCTGTGTTGTGGCAAGGAGATACCATCTGCAGATGTTAAGAGCTGAGAGGCCACAGGTCAGACTCCTCCAGCCACAGTTCATTGTTGGGGTCGAACGCCAGCCAAAAGCTCCCCTTTGCACTGGGTAAAGTGCACTTGAATGGCTCTCAGGAGTAGAAAGTGAGGATGTCCTTCCTCTAGCACATCAGAGTGGGCGAGAGGACCATCTGGCTCCTGTTCTCCAGGGGCTTGCTGTAGCTTGAAGGAGACACTTGCCAGTTTACCAGCAATGAACAGGCAGGAGTGTGGGAGAGTTCCCATGGGGTGGTGAGTGGGAGTTGATAGCTTGTGGGTCACAGACCTCCCGATGTGCAGGAGAAAAGGGCTCTTGAAGGCAGTTGTTCTTGCAGATACCACATTATTCCAGTCCACTTCACCTGTGGTTTCTGCTTTTTGCACTGTATTTGGCACCATCCTTGGAGGTCTTCAAGAAAAGCCTGGATGAGGCACTTAGTGCCATGGTCTAGTTGATTGGTTAGGGCTGGGTGATAGGTTGGACTGGATGATCTTGGAGTTCTCTTCCAACCTGCTTGATTCTATGATTCTATGATCATTTTCTGCTCGAGTGGCAATGTAAGCAGTACACTATTTTGATATTATTAGTAGTAGAAAGGTCTAATCAGACCTTTTATTTGAAAATAATCTGCCTTGCTTTCCTGGGAGCTCTTCCAGCCTACTTGGCTCGTCAGTGGGATCTCACAAGGGCAATGGCATAGCATCCTCCTCACTCTGTGATGCCTGACCCCTTACCAGGCATGGAGAGCTGTGGCAAAAAGTGAGCCTGCTGTTGCCATCCTCCTGGCTCTGAAACGACACCTGCCCAAGTTAGTAGCTTGAGTGTCAAATCTCAGCTGTCTGCTGAAACTTGGCAAAGAAGGATTTTGAGCAAAGTGTGTGTGTGGGATGGGATATAATGGATTTTCCTGTGTAGGAAGCATCCTGGACTAGGGACATAAGCACAGGAAGAGAGGTCAGGTTTGACTTGGTGTTGACTCCCCTGGGATGTATATCTTGCAACAACTCTGAACTCCAATAGCAAGAGTCTGCTTACTCCATCAACTCCAAGCTGGTCCAGACCCATTCCCATGGCTAAGCCTCCTTTCTCCTCGTCTTGCAGACTCAATCCAAGTGACTCATCTCTGTTTTTTTCCCAGTAATCCCAATGACAGCTTTTTATCTTAAAAGTTGGCTGGGAGAATGTACAGGAAAGGTTCTGTGCTAGAAGCTGGCTGCTGATGCTTAGAAGTGAAATTAGCTTTTGTGGTTTGTTTTGCATGCTAAGTTAAAAATGACACTGACAATGGCTGGAGTTGTGACATCCAGGTTTATGTTGGGAGCTTGGTCTGCAGACTGCCTTCCTCACTGTTGCTAGGCTGATGTGACTAACTCCTGCCAGAACAGCTCCTAGGCTTTATCAGCCTTTGTCCTGGCATTGTGCATGCAGCAGCTATGCTGCTCTGGGCTGATACCATGCTTGGTGCTGAGTGCAGCCATGAGCATCACTCTCAGCTTTGTCACTGAACCTGTGGAGATGGCTGGATGAGTCCTAGTGTGGCAGTCTCCTGGGTCAGTGTGATGCTTGTAAGTCCATGTCACTAGCACTCCAGGCTTTTTCTGGTCTTATCAGTAGTAGATGTTTAGTCAGCCTAAGCAGATACTGACTTGAGGGACCAGAGAAATGGAGTCTATCTCATGCCAGCCTGAATCATCATCACTGTGCCTCCAGTTTCCTTCACAGCAATGTGGTTTATGGGTCTGTCCTTATAGGTGTTCCACCCCCACCAATCTTTATGGCCCTCCTTCTGGACCCAGTCTTTCAGGTCGATGTCCTTCCTGTGTTGAGGGCTCCAGAGCTGGACTCAGTACTTCAGGTAAGATCTTACCAGAGCAAAGTGGCAGAATCACCTCTCTGTCTGCTGCTGCTGCTTTTAATGCTGGCCAGGATGCAAATGGCCTTCTGGGCTGCAAGTGTGCATTATTGGCTCATGCTTTACTGCTTTTAATGCTGTGCAGCAGAGAGGAGTGAGAGAAACCCACCCAGCACCAGCATGGTTGGCAGCACCTTACAGAGCATGTTGACAGTGCATTGGCTCTCATTCTGTGTGCCAAACAGCAGCATGGGCACAGACACTTGACTGGAGCAGGTGGTGGAATGCTGAAAGGGACATTTCACTTGGGTAGAAGAGAAGTTTGCTTGGCCAGAGGCCATCCCTGTGTTGGTGCAGCACCATGCCATGCTCTGACACTTCTCATGCTTTCCTCTTTGGAAAAGCTCCACCTTTGGTCCACCCTGCTGGATCCAAGCAAGGAGAACTGAGGAGGGTTTTTGTTTCATTTTGTTTCACCAGCTTTGTAATTTAAGTCTTTCCGTTGCTTTCTCGCTCCAAAACTACTTCTTTGGCAGGGGCTGGAGAGTGAGTCATGGCTGTGGCCCAGGCTCCTGCCTCCTTCTTTGACTGGCAGCACTGTGGGCTGCTTCAAAGCAGATCTGCTGGTGATGCTCATGTGTGCCTGCTTGCTGCAGGGTATGGAAGCACTAATGTGGAACAGTAGGGAGGCTGTTCTGGTGGGAGTAAATTAATAGGTTAATGAGCAAAAATGCTTATTCTGATGTGTCAGCTGTGACTATTTCCTAATGTGCTGCTTTCCAGGGAAACCAACATGTTAGGAGCTCCAGTTCACTTGGTAATGCCAGCAAACTTCTCCCAAAGAGAAGATCACTCTGAAAAGCAAAACCATGTGGGAGATGCATCTACAGAGAGGCTGGCTGTAGTATCATGAGCCAGAAACCAGGCTGAGTAAAAGATGATCATTAGAGGTTGAATGGGTTTTGCAGCATTGCAGTTGGAGAGTCAGAGCCTTTTCAGGAGGCTCACAAGGAGCATGGGTTTTGTTCTTTCTGGTCATAACTGAGTATCTGCCTTGTGCCAGACTCACTGCTTGAAGTTCCAATTAGAAGCACTATGAAATCCAAGATTTTCTGGAGATATCCACCCTGTTTTCCAGTATGGCAGAACTCTGTGGGTGAGTCCTCAAGGATTTTGTTGCTGTATGCCAATGCTGAGATAAGCAGAGAACACAAATACTCAGATCCTTCCAAAAACAGCCTGGCAATTTCATCAGTGCAAATGCCAATGACTGCTGCTGATAAGAGAGAAGGGGAGAGCAGCAGGAGGAAAGAATGTTTTGTTTCTGGTGCATAACGTTGAAAGCAAACAAAAAAGTCCCTCTTGAGGATAAAGGGGACTCTCAGAAGTGCTGTAGCCTGCTTGAGACATGCAGAACCTTGTCCACAACCAGGCTAGATTCTAGCATTGCTTGTGCTGGCCAGACAACAATGAACCCTTTGAACACATTTTGGGTCTGAGTGCTGTTTTCTTGAAGGGGGAAAGGGAAGGGAGGCTGCTGCTTTGATCTTGTATCAGCAGCTATCTGCAGTGAGCCCTGAATGTCTTCTGTGGGTGGCAGGGGTATATGCAGCTCCTCTGTGCAGCCTGGTTCCTGATGGAATAGGGTCTCCCACAGCAGTGGGTCTTCTGCAGAGGCACTGCTCTGTAAGACTTGAAGCTCCTCTGACCTTGCTATGCAGCTCCAAACAAGTTTTTAAAGTAATGTGGGAGTCCATGCAGTTACCCTGCAGCCATGTGTCAGCTGTTGGCACAGGAACATAGAATCATAGAATCAACAGGTTGGAAGAGACCTCCAAGATCATCCAGGCCAACCTAGCACCCAGCCCTAGCCAGTCAACCAGACCATGGCACTAAGTGCCTCAGCCAGGCTTGTTTTGGACACTTCCAGGCATGGTAACTCCACCACCTCCCTGGACAGCCCATTCCAATGCCAATCACTCTCTCTGCTAACAACTTCCTCCTAACATCCAGCCTAGACCTCCCCTGGCACAACTTGAGACTGTGTCCCCTTGTTCTATTGCTGGTTGCCTGGCAGAAGAGACCAACCCCACCTGGCTACAGCCTCCCTTCAGGTAGTTGTAGCCAGCCATGAGGTCAGCCCTGAGCCTCCTCTTCTGCAGGCTGCACACCCCCAGCTCCCTCAGCCTCTCCTCATAGGGTTTGTGTTCCAGGCCCTTCACCACCCTTGTTGCCCTTCTCTGGTATGTCATCACTTATTTCCTGTTGAGGGACCATGAAACTTTTTTGCATGATTTTGGTCCATCTGCTTTCCAAAAGCTAAGCTTTATTGTATGCTTCTTGTCCTTGTTGTCCTTCTCTTCCAGATTTGGACTCTAGTGCCTTCCCTTCTTGTTCATTAGCTCTCTGGAATGAGGGCACCTTAAAGCCTTCAGTTGACTTAGCCATGGGAGAAAGAGCTAGCCCCCTTCTCATTATTTGTTTGGCACTGCACTGACCAGCTGGCTCAGAGCTGACTCTTCAGACCTCTGTCACCAGATACAGAAGGAACAGCTTTTCTATAGTAGGGCTGCTGAAGAGGACTGTTCTGTGCAGTTAATGAGCATCTTATGCCTGACCTCCTTCCCTGCATAACCTGGGGCCAGAAGTGCTCGCAGGCCAGCTGACCTATTGGGCACAAGTGTGTTATGGCATGAGTGAGGTGCAGCAATTGCCTTGCAGCCCTGGTTTGAGGCATCCAGGCCCCTGTCTGAAGGAGAATTTGAATCTCAAGCTGCAGTGAGAAGCCCATCTGCATGCCCAGGCAAACCTGAGTGCACAGCTATTGCAAAGGTCAACTGAGGCTCTGACCCCTCCCAGTGTTTCACTCAGAGCAAGTCTTTTTTTGCTCAAAGAAGTTGCTGTTATTGGTCTGGTGTAAAATCCAAACTGGGATTAATGGTAAATTGGAAGTTGGTGTTGTCCCTCTTGACCCAAGGCACAAGGAAGTACTTTTTCTGGTGGCAGTGCCCCATAAATCAGAATCTCTTCACCTTGCCAGTTCAAGGGCAGCTCTGTATGCACCTGGGAATCAGACATAAGGACAGCCTCATGGTAAACCCTTTAGCAAGCTGCTGAAGAAGGAGCCTGGCTCAGGTCTCATGTCAAGTACGATGAGAGAGAGGGAAACTTCTGCCGCTGGTTTGTGGTCTGGCAGCCAGAGAGCTTTTTGCTGCTGTCACTTGAAACTGGACTTTTTTTCTTACATACTTGCATCATTCCTGGACTGTTTTTGCTGCATGCACCAGTGCTGCAATCTGAGCTGAGCAGCATATCCCAGACCTTTAAAGCTTGTGGGTAGATTCAGGACCCCAAAGCAGGCTCCACGCTGCAGTGCCACACTTTGCTGACCACAGTGCCATTGAGAGATCTGTGCCCTGTTTCTTGCTTCGTGGACTTGTAAGGATGGCTTCAGTTGTGTGAAATGTTTCCCTACACAGGGAGGAGCTCAGGAGCATCCTGCATCAGGGAAACACTGCTGAAGAGTGGGAGGGAAGGGATGCTGCCATCCTTGGAAGCACCTATAAACACTAACCCACAGGGCTGAAAGCAGTATGGGTGCTAGCTGTGCAAGTCTGCCCATGCTTCTGTTTGCCAACCAAATCACCATTTAGGCCCTGCAGATTTTATTCCATGTCCCACATTTCTATTGGAGAGAAAGCCACATTTCCAGTGAAATGGATTTATGTTTTGAATTAGCCTCAGCAATGACCAAAACACATTTGTCAAATGTTCTTGATATTTGTACTTTTAAAAGCATCTTTAAGCATTAGATATATTTTCTTTTTAATTTCAGAAGTATGCCCTGCTTTGTTTTTTTAAGTGTAGTCTGAGCTGGGAGCAGATGAATGTTTTTTCCAACAGCTTCTTGAAATGAGCAGCTGTTTTGCCCTCAATCAAACAGGAAGACTGTGTGGAAAGTGAGTCCAAAGTGACTCTTGTTAAAAAAGGAACCAGAATTAAAGGTAGTATTATGGTTAGGTGCTCATGCCAAGAGGCAAAATGAGTAAATGAGACAATAGACTTTGTGACTTGGTCTCAGTCTCAAGTTGTGCTGGGGGAGGTCTAGGCTGGATGTTGGGAGGAAGATCTTCACAGTGTGATTTGCCACTGGAATGGGCTGCCCAGAGAGCTGCACTGCTTTCCAACATTTATGTCCTAAACAAATTTACAGCTAGCTATTGATGGATTAAATCATAGAATCAAGCAGGTTGGAAGAGACCTCCAACATCATCCAGTCCAACCTAGCACCCAGCCCTATCCAGTCAAACAGACCATGGCACTAAGTGCCTCATCCAGGCTTTGCTTCAACACCTCCAGGGACAGCAATCACTCTCTCTGTGAAGAACTTCCTTCTAACATCCAGCTGGTACTTCCCCCCACCCCAGCACAACTTGAGACTGTATCCTCTTGTTCTGTTGCTGGTTGTCTGGGAAGAAGAGACCAACCCCACCTGGCTACAACCTCCCTTCAGGTAGCTGCAGCCAGCAATGAGCTCTGCCCTGAGCCTCCTCTGCTGCAGGCTGCACACCCCCAGCTCCCTCAGCCTCTCCTCACAGGGCTGTGCTCCAGGCCCCTCGCAGCTTTGTTGCCCTTCTCTGGACACCTTCCAGCACCTCAACATCTCTCTAGAATTGAGGAGCCCAGAACTGGACACAGCACTCAAGGTGTGGCCTGAGCAGTGCTGAGTACAGAGGCAGAATAACCTCCCTTGTCCTGCTGGCCACACTGTTCCTGAGCCAGGCCAGGATGCCATTGGCTCTCCTGGCCACCTGGGCACACTGCTGGCTCATGTTCAGCCACTATCTCCCAGCATCCCCAGGTCCCTCTCTGCCTGGCTGCTCTCCAGCCACTCTGTCCCCAGCCTGTAGTGCTGCTTGGGGTTGTTGTGGCATCTGCTAGCCAGCAGAGTTCCTCTGCCTTGGTCCACGTTGTATGCTGCCAGTGGAGCTGCTTGCAAGTTTTATTTTCTGAAGTCTAATACATTCTATTTTTTTGAGGGCCCCTGGATTTGCAGATTGGCTTTTGAAGCAAATGGAAACAGTTGCAAAGAAGAAAGGGTGAATCAACATCTGGCAATTTCTTCACTCACCAGATATTTTTTTTCCTTTCCTGTGGATAAATGCAAAAGAAGAATTTCAGTGAAGTCTTTGTGCACATAAACCCCTCCCTGTCCAAGCATGATTGATTAAGGAGGCTCTGCTATTTTCCTAATTCTCTTACTTAATGTTGACATCATCTGCATTTTCCATCTTTGCTGTTTCCACTGGAGATGAAAAGCTTCTTTGCAGAGGAGCAGGAGACACCCACCCACGTTGGAGGCTCCGTGGACAGACAGACTGCTGTTCCCTGTGGATTGGGGAGAAGGGAGGGTTGTGAGTGGGAAGCCACCCCTTCCTGGCCACAGCTTAGGGCAGCAAAGCTCTAGTGAGACTGACCCTATTTGACTTCTTTCTAGGTCTAAGTCACTAAACAGCCATTTATGGTATTGGCCTTTCAAAGAGGAGCCAGGGCGTGGATGGGAACAGTGACAAAGAGCCACTTAGAAAGGATTGAGTGAGCTTGGTGCATGATTTTAAGATCAACAGAAAAACCTTGCAATGTCTTAAGCCCTGAAATGTCATTTGAAGTATTTAAATGCTGTCATTCAACCTCCTAGCAGCCAGGGACAAGAGATTCATCCTTCACTTTTAATAGGGAAACCGAGTCATGGAGGTGCTTAGTTGAGTGGTAAAGAATTCCCAGTAAGTCAGGACTAGAGCCAGAAGCTAAAAACAGAAACCCAGACTTGCCTCAGAAGTGCTTGGAGAGCACTGGCTTCTGGCAGGAGCATGACTTCAGCCATGTCCTCAGCGGGGGCAGGCAGCTGCTCATTTTTTGGGTGCTAGAAAACACTTTTGCCCTGGATAGCAGGTAATGCCTTTCAGCCTGCGTGGCTGACATCAGTGGTGGGGCTGGAGCTGGCAGTGAGGATGCAGAACGCATTGGTGCTGTGATTAGCAATAGTTTGTGTTAGGCAGGGCCCCTGCCAGCATCCCCGTGAGGGGCAGCACTGCCTGTATATGTCTTTGTGTGATAAGAACTGGAACCCAGGGAGATTGTGGAGTCTCCCTCTCTGGAGATATTCAGGAACCACCTGGATGCATTCCAGTGTGATCTGCTCTAAATTATCCTGGTCTAGCAGAGGGGCTGGACCAGATAGAATCGGAGAGGCCAGGAAGGATACTGGTACCAACAACCTCAGCTCTGTTTCACTGAATCTGTTTAGTGCCTCCAGTTTGGTGCTTGGTCAGTGCAGTGATCGATAGGAAGTGCTGGCCTTGGTCTCCCTTCTGGATTATATCAATCCCCAGGAGTCCAGTCTGTGGACTGCTCTTGCCCAGGGTTATAAGTCTGCATCTCAGTTCCACCTTTTGGCTGGGAGGAAGAAAAAAGGTGAAGGTAGATACCTGTAGGAGAGCAACCCAGAGTCAGAAGTGTGAAATGTGCTACTGATCAGCCCTTTGCAGTGGGCACATGTCTTTGTTGCTCTTCAGGACAGACAAGTGCCCACATCATCACCCCTTTGGCCACATGTACACTGATGAAGCTGGCAGCTAACTTATCCTACCCATGCTATGCCACCAGCTTTTGTGGAGGGAATACTGCAGCACTGAGAGGGCCCATAGCTTTCTGTAGTCTCTCTCCCAGACAGGATGATAGGATTAGTGAAGCTGCCTGGAAACCTCAGAGGAAACACAACCCCTTAGCATAAGTCTTCCCAAAGCAGGTTTGCTGTAGGTTGTTCCCATTGGACGTGGCACCCGCAGATGCTGTTTGGATGGTCACTGGGATAGGCAGCAGCTCCTGGGCATTCCACAAGGTAAAACTGATGCTGCTACAGCAGCAGGTCTTCATTTTGGTGCTGCTGGCATTGCAGCCTCTGTTAGTGTGCATTTATAGGGGACTTCTTGGTTCACCAATTAACCAATGGTTTGATTTGATGGTGATACTCTGAGCTCTATTACAAGGGGGTGATTGTAACTCAAGATCCCAGCCAGCTCCATAGTACAAAGGAGGGATTTGAAAGTGCTGGTCCATGCAGCATACTCGGCAAAGACCCTTTCATCCCACCACTGTCTCAGATGTCCTGATAAGGAAATGGAGCTGCGAGGGCTTGTTTCACTCCTCTGAGGAATGGTGTTAGCAGCCAGTGACCCTGAGATCTGGTTCTGATTTACCAGGAGACATCAGACTCCTTACCTCCAGGCTAGGGAAAATGATCCCTCTTTGCAGGGGCCTCGCAGGGCTCAGCTAAGATGAATGAAAGAGGAAGGGGAGATGAAATGGCTGTGACATTGAATTGTTGTTATTAATGATGCTTACTTGAAGCCAGAGTATCTTGGAATGATCTCTGCAGTTTGCCTTTTGAGATTTGCTTGCATTTTTATTCCCCTCCTCTTCCCTACCTGCTCTGCTAACCTGAGCAGTTTGACTTTGTAGAAAGAGGGCCCCAAAACCTGCATTTCTCAGTGTCTGAAGAAAAAGCAGAGTGTTTCCTGGTGTAATTAGGTCCAGGCTCTCAGTAACGAAGGCCATTTGGATGATAAGTGTTTAGTAATGATTACCAAGCCACGGCTGGGGAAAACAAGCAAGGCGTTTTCATTTCAGAGGCAGCAAATCCATCTGAGACTTGTGGTGTGTGTCATGTATGGAGGCAACTGTCCAAGTGTTACATGGCCTTGCTTACTGAAGTGTGAGCCAAATTCACCCTGGTGTGACTCTGCAGGAGATGCTAAAGCTGCAGCAGGAGCCCATGCGGCAGTGTACACTGCTCCATAGCGCATCCCTGGGCTGTCGGAGGCTGATGCTACTCTTCTTTCAGAGCCAGCAATTCCTCTCTCAAATTAGTAGCAGTGCACCTTCCAGCCACCTCAACAACTCTCTTGAATTGAGGGGCCCAGCACTGGACACAGTACTCAAGGTATGGCCTGACCAGTGTTCAGTACAGGGGCAGAATGATCTGGACAAGGGGACTGAGTCCTGCATCAGTAAGTTTGCAGATGACACCAAGCTAGGAGCAGGTGTTGATCTGTTGGAAGGTAGGAGAGCCCTGCAGAGGGACCTGGACAGGCTGGATGAGTGGGAAGAGGCCAATGAGATGAGATTGAAGAAGGCCAAGTGCAGGGTTCTGCACTTTGGCCACAACAACCCCAAGCAGTACTACAGGCTGGGGCCAGAGTGGCTGAGAGCAGCCAGGAAGAAAGGGACCTGGGGGCACTGGTAGATAGTAGCTGAACATGAGGCAGCAGTGTGCCCAGGTGGGCTGGAGAGATAGTGGCATTCTGGCCTGTATCAGGAGCAGTGTGGGCAGCAGGACAATGGAGGTTATTCTTCCCCTGCCTGTCCTGCACAGCCCCCAGGTTATTCACCAGCACTGGTGTAGGATTTGTTATCCAGTCACGAGAGTCTAACTCTTATCTCACTGCTGTGAGAATAGGTTGTATGTCCTTGTGGTTTTAGTGACTCCACTGAGAAGAAGTCTTTTGAGTGCTTCTGCTTCTCTATCTATCGGAGCTTGGCTTTCATCCTCCTTAAGATAAACCCCCCTGAGCTTGTTTCTGGGCTCATGGCTGTGTTGTAGAGTCTCCTTGTGCTGGGATCTTGGACGCCATCAGACTGTCTGTAGAAGCACTGCGCGGTGACCCTCTGCCGGGCGTTCCTCATTCCATCTCGCTGTCATCACCTTGCTTCGCTGCTTTCATCACAGAGGAGCTTGCTTTGTTTCTGGCCCAAATCAGATACCTTGAGCTTCCTAAGGCTGGAAAACACTGTGGAAATGTAGAATGTTGTCATGTTACTGTGACATCTCTGCTGCTGGAGAGAGTGCCCTGTCTGCTTCCTCTGGTGACTCACACTTACGCCATGCACCCCACAGCCCTTTTAACTACCTGCCAGGTTTTGTTTAGTTCTGGTTTTCCCCTAGAAGCATGCTATCAGTTTTAGCCTTCATCAGACTGAAGCATTTCAGCCTTGACCTTCCTCTCTTCACAGGCAAAGGGCTCCCTCACTGCTTGCCAGCAGGCTTAGCAAGATTCACCTCACTCCTCCTAGATACTCTGAAACTCTTTGCAGGGGACCAGTTGCCTCTGTGTCTGTTACCAGTCAATATATCAGATGAAAGCATTTTATTTGTCTAACAAACTATGGCTGAGAGGACTCTTGCTGGTGGTCTGTGAGGAGAGGATAGTCATGGACTATTTCCAGTTGCTCAACTTTATGGGCTAATCTTTGACTGATTCTTTCCCTGATGTGCAGTGACTGAGGTGCTCTGACCATTGCTCTGGAAAGCCTGGCTAGTTTTATCTCTCCCCTCTCCACCTTTTGGTATCTAGTACTACTTCTTGCCATTAGTCTGTATCTGTATTGTTTCTCCCATGCTGCTCATCTCTCATTACCTGACTAAGGAAAACTTTGGCTTGTAGGAACCTCATGGGCAAGCATCTGCACAGATTCCTGAGGTCTGAATACATCCCACCTTTTCAAGTGCAGATTTTAAGCCAAGCTCTTACTTAGCTTTCAAATGGTGCTGGCATCCTTAAAAAGCACAGAAAGAACCCATTTCCAGCTAGATGTGGTTTCTAAAGGAGCTGCTCAGAGCTCACCATCTGGGGTGTTCTGCAGCTCTGGCTGGTGTGACTGTTGTGTGTTGGCAGTGGTTTTGTGTTTGCAGCTGGAGGGAAGGGGATAAGTGACCAGCTGTCAGCTGTCAGAAGTGGCTTCTCTTCTAGAGTAATGTGTTAAAGTCCATGTACTGCCATCTCTGCCTGTGATCTGACTGTCATATGTACAAGAGTCTTACAATCAGCCAGGTTGGAAGAGACCTCCAAGATTATGCAGTCCAACCCATCACCCAGCCCTGTCCAATCAACTAGATGTTCATGTCCCCCATCCATCCTCACAGCCTCCCTCGGACTCTCTCCAGCAGATCCCTCTCGAACTGAGGAGCCCAAAACAGGTCACAGTATTGCAGGTGTGGTCTCCCCAGGGCAGAGGGGAGTGAGATGAGAACCTCCCTACACCCACTGGACTCACTCTTCATGATGCACTTCCCAAGGACAACCTGTCCAGGCTCTTCAGACTGACAAACAACTTCTCTCATACAGAGGATTTAGCTTAGGAAAGCATAACCAACTCCACAGCCTTTTCACCACTTTGACACAGCAATGCTCAGAATGCATCTTTGGCTGGAATATTCCAACCAAAAGCAGCTCCCAGCCCTTTCCTTCCAAAGCCAGGTTAAAGCCCAAACACAGAACACCCCTTGGTTGGTGCTCTGTCATACCAGGAGAAAGAAGTACAGTTAAAAGATGATTAAAACAAACCAAAACCAATCTAGGGGGTAGGGTTTTTTCCCAGCAGAGCCTGCACTATATATTCCTGGAATTTTTGCTCATGGGAAATACTTTCACATAGAATTTTTAGCTGTCATCAGAATATGTTAGAACTGAATGTTTACACAGGACATTGTTTTTCACAGTCTGCCAGACTGAAGGTTCAGTAAGCACAAACACATTCCCCACAGCTTGCTCTGTGGATGAATCCTGCAATGCCTCAGTGTGTTTCAGATTTATGTGGGAAGGATCCTTCTTGTTGGGAAATTGCTTTGCAAGTTGCTTGCTGTGAGTAATGCCCTGTCTGTTACACCACCTGTGCACTGAAGCATATAATGCATGGCCAGAAATGTGTGAACATCTTCATTCTTACCTGCCTGGGAACAAAGAAGAATGTCAGAGAGGGAAGGAAGGAAGTTTCTCAGTGTAGTTTGCTTTCTCAATGCAAAATGATCTTTTCAGGTGGGGGATGCAGTCCATCTGCTTGGTGCATACTTGTGCACAGTGATGTAAATCCTGCCAGCCTGGCTCACATGAGAGATCTCTTAGGTAACCTGATTTCTGTCTTGGTCAGTTGAAAGAATTTGTGCCCTGAAGAATATCAAAATGCTTTGTTCAGTTTGGTTTGAAATTCCCAAGTCTCTGCCAGTACTGGAGACTAATTCAATGTCTGGTCACCTCTTTTGACCATGTGCCTGCCAATCCACATATGTTTGTGGAATGAAAAATTGCTTGTTTGAATAACAAAAAGCTTCCTAAGATTCATTGCCCATGAAAAGGTTTCCCTGTGCCAGTTGTCCAAGTTTGTTCTGAGTCCTAGAATCAACCAGGTTGGAAGAGACCTCCAAGATCATCCAGTCCAGCCTAGCACCCAGCCCTAGCCAGTCAACTAAACCATGGCACTAAGTGCCTCATCCAGGCTTTTCTTGAACACCTCCAGGGATGGTGACTCCACCACCTCCCTGGGCAGCCCATTCCAATGCCAATCACTCTCTCTGCCAACAACTTCCTCCTAACATCCAGCCTAGACCTCCCCCAGCACAACTTGAGACTGTGTCCTCTTGTTCTGCTGCTGCTTGCCTGGCAGAAGAGACCAACCCCCACCTGGCTATCCCCTCCCTTCAGGTAGTTGTAGCCAGCAATGAGATCACTCCTGAGCATCCTCTTCTCCAGGCTAAGCATCCCCAAGTTCCTTCAGTCAACCCCAAGTTCCTTCAGTTTGGATTTGAGTCTGCCAGAGTAAGCGGTGAGCAGCAGCCCACATCGAGGCACACTGAAGTGGTCTGAGAGGAGTGATCCGAAGTACACTGTAGGTTGCCTGCATTTTGACAGTGGAGAAGGCTTCTGAAAAGTTACATGTGGAGTGTCCAAGAGGTCACCACTGCTGCCCACTATCGCAGTAGTAGCAATGGCAGCGACCGTTCATTCCTTACCTACTTGAAGTGACAGATGATAAACTGGCAAGCTCCTGGGAAAGCAGGGGATGGTGTGTTCATGACCTCAAAGGCCACTTCACATCTTTGTCACTCGGTACCTATTCCTACTAAGACCCTTTTCTGCCATGTGCTTACCTTGCTCTTCAATCTAGCATTGCCATGGGCTTAGCAGGTGCCCAGGTGGGTTGCAGAGAGCTCAAGCATCGTACTAAGAACATACAATCCCATCAGCAGAGTGAAAAAAATCCCTGATTGACTTCTCAGTAGAATTTTTTCCTTCTGTATTTGCAGTAATAAAATATTTGAGACAAGGTCACATGCTGTTTATAGCCACCTCACTGCTACTTGCTTCTGCTTGCCCAGGCAGTAAGCCCTGCATAGAAACAACGAGCTTAATCCTTCATGACACTGAACTTTTTATTTCCCTTGTTATCTGTGCTTACAGGCTGCAGAGCCTCCCTCCTCTGCAGAGCCCAGTGCACTAAGCCTTTGATACAACACAGCAGCAGAGCTATGGAAAAGCAGGATCTGCTGAGAAAACCAGGAGCTGTCTGGGAAGTCTGAGAGTTTGGTTTCTAGGTCAGCTGAATGGTTGTCATCTTTTTTTCCTCACAAACTCTATGCCAAGCTCATTCACTCAGCAATTAACCGAGGTTGTGTGCAGGTAGATCCAGTCTTGATGTGGTAAGAAACACTGGGCTTTTGAGAGATCTGACCCATCTTCCAGTCTATAAAGCTTATGACTTTCCCCCACCCCCAAAAATGAGGTTTTAGTTCAGTCTATGCCTTAATATAGAAACAGATTGGATTACGACAGCCATGCAGAATGCATGAGAGCTGCCAGTGTCTGGTAATATGGTCAATGAAATGGAAACTTGTGGAAAATAGTCTGAGGTCTTCAGTAGATCATGCCCTGTGACCCCTTGTCTCAGGCAGTCAGAATCAGTATTGCCTTGGCAATGCTCCTTCTAAAATCCTCTGACTTTTGCTCCTCTTTTCATAGAATCACCCAGATTGGAAGAGACCTCCAAGATCGTCCAGTCCAACCTAGCACCCAGCCCTAGCCAGTCAACCAGACCATGGCACTAAGTGCCTCATCCAGGCTTTGCTTGAACACCTCCAGAGACAGTGACTCCACCACCTCCCTGGGCAGCCCATTCCAATGCCAATCACTCTCTCTGCCAAACACTTCCTCCTAACATCCAGCCTAGACCTCCCCTGGCACAACCTGAGACTGTGTCCCCTTGTTCTGTTGCTGGTTGCCTGGCAGAAGAGACCAACCCCACCTGGCTACAGCCTCCCTTCAGGTAGTTGTAGACTACATGAGGTCACCCCTGAGTCTCCTCTTCTCCAGGCTAAACAACCCCAGCTCCCTCAGCCTCTCCTCAATATGGACAGGATCTTCCTAGGGCTTTCTCAGTGCTGGTGTTCTGATTTGATGTATCCTCTCTGTCTAAAATCCACAGGGTTTGGTAACAGTCCAGCGATCTCATTCCAGTGAGGTGAAGAAGCAGACCCTAGAATGTGAATGAAGGTTGTCATTCTACAGATGTCATTTTTTTCCCTTGCTGATTTTCATTCAGCAATGGTTGTATAAAAAATCAGAATTCCCTTCTGTTGTGTGTGTGCAATAGAAGGGGACACAGTCTCAGGTTGTGCTGGGGGAGGTCTAGGCTGGATGTTAGGAGGAAGTTGTTGGCAGAGAGAGTGATTGGCCTTGGAATGGGCTGCCCAGGGAGGTGGTGGAGTTGCCATCCTGGAGGTGTTGAAGAGAAGCCTGGATGATGCACTTAGTGCCATGGTTTAGTTGACTGGATATGGCTGGGTGCTAGGTTGGAGTGGATGAGCTTGGAAGTCTCTTACCAATCTGATCGATTCTATGAGTGCTTTTGCATATGCTTATGGGCCCCAAGTTGCTCACCATCTAAATAAACAAAATGATTAGCCTGTGGGAGAAATGCTGATAATTTTTTATTGTTATTCATTTAAAACAATGGAAAATCAAGCACAATGAAAACAAAATGGTTTGGTGGTTTTTTGTTCCGGTGGCTGCACAAGGAGATTATGACAGGGCCAGGAACTAAGTCCAAGTGTCCTGCATCCCAGCCCTTTAAACACCAAAATATCCTGCCTCTCTTGAGTTCAAACTCTTTTGACATAAGATTTCCCAGAGTGTTTCATAATTAATGTCAGTGCTAGATGCTGACCATGTCTTACCAGTTAGGAATTTGCTTTTATGTACACTTAAACTCCCCCAAGCTGAGCAGCTGTTGGCTTCCTTATGTGACTCGAATATTTCTAAGGCAAGTATGGGATGTGATGAATTGGAAAGTGTTGAGTTGAAATGTCCTGCTTTGAGTCCACTTAGCAAACTCCAAAGGTCATCTCTGCTGTGAAGAAGCCAGTAGGATTAGACACAGGATGAGCCTTGTTTCAAGGGAGGAAAAAGGATTTTCTATTGTGTCTGGAAATCAGCTCCTCCTGTCTCACAGGGGTGGATTTTATGCAGGAGTAACTAAAGTCATCCTAGCATCTGTGATAGTTTCTGACAGCTTTCTGAAAATGAGCTAGAACTAAAGGAAAAGAGATTATCCCACAACAGACTCTTGCAGCTTGTCTCTTGAGGGTCTCTTTCCCTCACTGAAATGCATTTTGTCCCTTCTAAGCCTGCACAGACAAAATACTGTCTGTGAGTCTATAAATACCTGAAGGGAGGTGGTTGTAGACAGGTGGGGTTTGGTCTCTCCTCCCAGGCAACCAGCAACAGAACAAGGGGACACAGTCTCAAGTTGTGCCAGGGGAGGTCTAGGCTGGATGTGAGGAGGAAGTTGTTGGCAGAGAGAGTGCTTGGCATTGGAATGGGCTGCCCAGGGAGGTGGTGGAGTCGCTGTCCCTGGAGGTGTTCAAGAAAAGCCTGGATGAGGCACTTAGTTCCATGGTCTGATTGACTGGCTAGGGCTGGGTGCTAGGTTGGACTGGATGATCTTGGAGGTCTCTTCCAACCTGCTTGATTCTATGATTCTGTTCGTGGAGTGGAAGAATGCAGTTCTGCAAGTAGCTCAAACAGTGGCTTAATGGCATTCCTCTGGATCAGGTCAGCAGCTCCTCTTGCCCCATCTTGACCCACTGCAGCAGCAGCCCCACCTACATCCAGCATGATTATTGTCAGATGCTTTGGACAGTCCTTTATCCTGTATCAGATGCTATCATAGAATCATCCAGGTTGGAAGAGACCTGCAAGATCATCCAGTCCAACCTAGCACCCAGCCCTATCCAGTCAACTAGACCATGGCATGAAGTGCCTCATCCAGTCTTCACCCTGTATTTTACAAAGTCTTGAGAAGCTTTATGTACACTAGGAAAGGAGGCATCAGTCTGCCAAGTTAAACAACTCGCAGAGAGCTTCACTTTCCAAATAGGAGCAGATTTGCCAAGTGATTTGCACAGGTGCTCACAAGTGAGCTCTCCTCGTCCAGCCCAGTTGAACCTGTTGCTCTTACCCTATTCCAGCTAGTCCTCCTCAAGAGCAGTGTGCTCATGATTCTCTGCTGGCCTCTTTTTCAGTTCTTGTCACTTTACTAGCCCTTTTGTCTGATGGGTACCTGGGCAGGTGTCTGCAGGTGAGCTGCTGTAGCATGATGGCACATAGCATGGATGTGCCAGAGCCTACTGGCTTTTAGAAGCCTAGCAGCAGTAGGACAGGGTTCAATGTCTCTTTCACTATCAAGGAGAACAGTTGGACATAGCTTTCCTTTCCTCTGTCTCATACCTCATGAGACCACCTCTCCACCTGAGTCTGTGCAGGGAGTTGGAGTAGCTGAGTTTGAAGGATGTACAACTGGAAAATAGACTGGCTTCCATCAGCAGAAGATGATGCTGCAGACAAATAAATGACCTGTCTGGCTCTTAGGAACTCTGGCTCCTCCAATTTTCCTTGCACTGAGCTTTGCTCTCATTTAATCTGTTTCCTTTAGCCTGTGTTCAGGTCTTCCTTGCTTACCCCAGTCATTGCCTAGTCCAATGGTGTCAAATGAGTGTTAAAGGTATAGGTGTCAGAGTGCAGCATCAACTGTCCTACATCACCAACTCACTTTCTTATCCTGTTACAGCTGAACAAGCTGGAGGAGGCGGCAAATGCAGCTCACACCTTCTTCATGGCAAACCCTGAGCACATGGAAATACAACAGGACATTGAGAATTACAAGACCACAGCAGGGAAAGTCAGCTTGATTGACCGGGAAGCCAAACAGCACATGGTGAGTCTGGGCTAAAGAGGTGCCTGGGTGCCTGTCAGGAGAGATTTAGGAGGCCAGAGAAGCATCCTCTGTGAGTGGGATGATTCTTGCTGAAGTCCATGTTTTAATACAGCAAACTCTCCCTCTTACTGCTCTCCTTTAAGGCCAGCCATCTGCTACTTTTTCAAGGCTCTCTCTGCTCTTTGTTTGATGTCCACATGTCCAAGCTGGTCCCTCGCATCAGGGAATTCTGGGGTCATCCATAGCTGTGAATGTCCACCAGCAGGCGACTTTGACAGGTGCCTCCATGGACACTGATGGACAGAGGGGGCTTGTGTTCCTTTTGAGCTGAGTTCTCCCACCTGGGCAGGGCAGATGCACGTGAGTGGTGGTGTTGGTGAGAGTTCAGGGGTGGCATGTTGGGAGAGTGACAGTTTTTTCCACCTCCTCAAACAAAAGCCCAACACAAATTCCAAGGCCACCAACTTACTGGTGTCACAAGACATAAGGAAGCAGAAGTGGTTGTGGATGTAATTAATGGTGGTGCTTATTAGGGGCAATTCCAAGACAGTTCTGCTTCAGTCAAGAGCAGTTCTTTTCCCTTGGCATTCAGCACAGTTGTTGGATGCAAAGGTGAAAACAAAGAAAAAGGATTATTTTTTTCATGTAATACAAATAATCCAGCAGTGGCACTGAGGATTTTCTGAGTAGGAAGGAGTTCAGAAGAGCACTGAGGCAGGATTACAAGGCTGCACTAGTCCAAAGGTCCATTGATGGCTTAAACATGGTTAGGTATAACAGCTTACATCTGGTAGGTATCCAGGGAGATCCTTCTGTCCCTGCTCCCTTGTGCTTTGTTTTTGAGAAGTACCTCCAGTTGCAAGGGGCAAGATGCTGTGGCCTGAGCAGCAGAGCCAACTCGTGGTCTTGTCTTCTGCCTACCTACTTTGCAGGAGGACTACAGTGCTGGAGTAAGGCATTATGACAAGGAGGAGTATGGGCTGGCCATTGACTTCTTGGAGCGTGCGTTGAAAGGATACTACTCAGAGGACGAGGACTGCCAGATCATGTGTGAGGGACCTCAGAGGTTTGAGGAGCATGAGTACTTGGAGTATAAGGCTGGCCTCTATGAAGCTATTGCAGGTGAGACCTTCTTGCATATTTAAGGTTCTCACCCTTGGCCCTCTGATGCTTTTAATTATTGACTTTGGACCTTTGGCTGGACTTGAATTGTCTTCCCTTCCGTCACTGCTGCTCACGAATAATGCTGCAGGAGGCACTTGAAAGGCCAGAAAATACAGAGGACAGGAGGCTAGAACATTTCCATTTGGTCCTGAACAAAGCAATATGAGAAGAACTACATTTCCAGATGTGTAGAGCATTCTTTAAGAGCTGGAAGTAAAGCTGCCATAACCTAAACTGCCTCAGTTTCCCTCTGTACACAGGCTCTCATACCTCACTGGACTCTAACTCTTGCTGGCCTCTGTTTCTGTTACTCTGTTCTTCAGTGCATATGAAGAGAGCAGCAGGGTCCTCTTGGTCATGCTCCAGATAGCCAGGAAAGCTGCCAAAAAGACTCAGAACATAGATTTCCTCCTCATCCAAAAGGATGGATTTGTCATTAGCAGAGGCCCATCAAATTATGGTCTTGAGTGAAATCTCTGGGGAGGATTGAACATTACTGAGTAATCTTCAGATCTGTGTGCGTGTCTCTGAGCCAGAGGGGATTAAAATGGTTCATTCTCAGTTGAAATGAGATTACATCTAATTAGTTGCAAGGGAAAGAAGAACAGTAAATTAAGGTTTGTTTGGTGACAGAAACCTTATTTATCTGCTCATGGGCTGGGAGCTGTGTCAAGCTCTGCAGTTTTGCTTCTTGTGTTGGAAAAACTTTGCTTGGATGCAGATTATGTTTCGGTTTTGTGTAATTCTGTTTGTGTCAAGACAGGAAATCTAGTTGAAACAACCAAGATGAGAAACTACCAACATAACTGGGATGGGAGGCTGCCTTGTTCTTTTTATTTATCCATGCAAAAAACTCTGAGGAGTGTTGTAAGGGCTGACTTGGTACCAGTGTAACCATCAGCTGATCATGCCTGCTTTTTAAAGCCATGACCAGGACACCAAGGGCACATCAAGCCCTCCAGCCTTTGCTGGCAGAGAAAACTCATCTTCCTTCTCATGGAAAGCTGCTGCTCATCAAACAGTTTTTGGTCACTTTAAAATTGTTTCTGTGCTGTGCAAGTCATGTACAGCTCCAGCGAGCAGGGATGTTTCTGTGCTGGATCATGTGGAGTGCAGACGTGGTCATAGAGTGATGGTCCTTAACACATCACCTGGGAGGGAGAACAAGCCAGATGGTCTCTGCAAGTGCTGTCATTTGGCTTAGCCAGATATATCTGGGAATAACAGCTCCAAATCCCAGGGCCATTCAGGCATCCAAAGAAACAGGGGAGTGAGGGCACACGATGGGAAATAAGATACAGAATGCAACTGCTTTGCTATAGGGAGCTACATAGTTCCTTCCAGGACAGTATGATCCAGAGTTTACCACTGAGTTCAAGGTGCTCAGTCCCAAGTGTTTCAATGTGAGTGGCAACATGAATACACCAAAAAAAAAGTTTAAGTGTCTTCAAAACTCATTTCTCCTTTCAGTCCCAGGCTGCTTTGCTGTATTGCTGCATGGGGTTGAACCACTCTCGCTTCTCCACCCCAGGGACAGATGCATTTCAGTGAATTGAGTCCAGTCTAGAGCATCTTGACATTACCAAGAAAAAGCTGTGCTTCTCAGTGACAGATTATTCCAGGTCTAGGATGCTTAAATAGGTTTACATTACAACAAGATTATTGATGTCCTTTTCCTTCTTGTTTCCATTAATGTAATACCTGGGAAGTGCATGGTAAATCACGTCACTACTCAGACTACCTGCTCAAAGCAATTCAGGACTGGTTTGAGTTTCCACTTGATTTCATTGCAAATTCCTCAGGCTGTTTTTTTGGCAGCTCTAAAAAATGCTTTGGTAGCTGAGCACATGTTTTTTTCAAGCCTGTGTTTACTTCTTAAGGGTTATAATGGTGTACAGAGACAGAGCAAGCGAAGTAGATTTGTAAGTACGTTGCAGCAGAGGCTCCAAACTGGAAACAGATGTCAGTGCTGGCTCCCAACTTGTACAGCTGATACAACGCCTATATTGTGGACTCCCACCAATGAGGAGACCTTGCTAATGGCAGATGGTTACCACATGCATGCATTTTCCTGGGAGATGCCACATCTTTAAGGACCAGCAAACACAAGGATTTTGCTGCAGATATTTGCACCTTAGGTCTTTGAGACCCACAGTGCAGGCACCTTGCTTGATCCTGCTTGAGAAGCTACTCTGACCCCTCTTACCTAAACCTCCCAGTGCCCTCCAAACCTTTCTTGCTGCAGAAAGGAGAGGTTTAAAAATGAGCTGAAGGAAGGGAGTGAGAAGAGGACAGCACAGGTGACCACCCTTTCTGATTTGGCTCTTGGGCTTGAAGAGATTCCCTCTACCTGCACTTCACCCATCCAACTTTCCTAGGCAGAGGCAGCGGCAACCCAACACGCAAAAGAGATGCTCAAGCTCCCTCTACAGTTGACAGAAGAAAGGCATCTATCAAGAAGAGCAAAAATATGACTGCAGATCTCCATTAGGGAAGGAGCCTGAGCTCTTCCTTTAGGAGCCCACAGCAACATGAGTTGCACATCCTTCAGTTGGAGAGATTTAACCTCTGTCACAGGATCACAGGATGGAAGGGACCCAAAGAGATCATTTAGTCTAACTCCCCTGCCAAAGCAGGACCATGCAATCTAGCTCAGGTCACAGAGGAACACATCCAGACAGGCCTTGAAAGTCTCTAGAGAAGAAGACTCCACAACCCATCTGGGAAGTATGTTCCAGTGCTCTGTGATCCTTACAGTAAAGATGTTCCCTCTTGTGTTGAGATGGACCCTCCTGTGCTGCAGCTTATACCCATTGCTCCTTGTCCCATTGCAGGGAGCAAGTGAGCAGAGCCTGTCCCCCCCTCCCTGATCCCCAGCCCTCAGATACTTATAAACATTTATTATGCCTGTCCTCCTCTCAGCACCATCACCATCCTTCTCAGTTCAGACTGTCTTCTCTCTCTTTCCTGGGCAGATCACTACATGCAAGTCCTGGCCTGCAAACACGACTGTGTCCGAGAACTTGCCACACGTTCCGGCCGTATCTCGCCCATTGAAAATTTCCTTCCCCTCCATTATGACTACTTGCAGTTTGCCTACTACAGAGGTAAAGACTCTTTTGCTATTCCTCGTAGTGCTTGCTGAGTATTCCTTCGTTTTGTCCAAGTTTGGAGTTGGTGCATGTGGAAACCAAGATCATATTCCCCTGAGCTCAGTGCTACTGTGATGCAGTAGCATGGTCTGAAAGAGGCAGGAAGCAAGGAGCATTGGAAATTGGCTCTTCCAAAGCCAAGGTGCCTGAAATGCAAGTAAGCATTTTTGTGAAAGTGATTTAAATTGTCAGTCAGGTCTTAAAAGCCAAACCTGCAGCTTAAATGTTACTGTTCTTTAAAAAAAATCATGTGTTTTTTAGAATCACAGAATCAACCAGGTTGGAAGAGACCTCCAAGATCATCCAGTGCAACCTAGCACCCAGCCCTAGCCAACCAACCAGGCCATGGCACTAAGTGCCTCATCCAGGCTTTTCTTCAACACCCCCAGGGACAGTGCCTCCACCACCTCCCTGGGCAGCCCATTCCAATGCCAATCACTCTCTCTGCCAACAACTTCCTCCTAACATCCAGCCTAGACCTCCCCTGGCACAACCTGAGACTGTGTCCCCTTGTTCTGTTGCTGGGTGCCTGGCAGAAGAGACCCAGAAGAGCCCAACCCCACCTGGCTACAACCTCCCTTCAGGTAGTTGTAGACAGCAATGAGCTCTGCCCTGAGCCTCCTCTTCTGCAGGCTGCACACTCCCAGCTCCCTCAGCCTCTCCTCACAGGGCTGTGCTCCAGGCCCTCACCAGCTTTGTCGCCCTCCTGTGGACACCTTCCAGTACTGCAACATCTCTCTAGAATTGAGGAGCCCAGAACTGGACACAGCACTCAAGGTGTGGCCTGAGCAGTGCTGAGTACAGGAGCAGAATAACCTCCCTTGTCCTACTGGCCACACTGTTCTTGATCCACACATTCCAGTATTTAGGGTCCTTTCATTTGCCTTTTGACATGAAACTTCTGGAGATTTATACAAGTCACAGAAATGAATTGGTAGATTTTACAAGTTAATATGCAACAGCTACACAAGTTAGCCCAAGCTTACCTTGAGATGCCAATTTTTGCTAATTACCAAATACTTTTAAGATTCATAGTGAAGCTGGAGGAGTTGACAACACTTCAAAACATCAGGGGGTGGTGGTGCTATAAAATGCAGGCAGTCAGGTGGGCCTGTATAGTGTTTTGCTGTGTTACAAGAAAGAAAATCTAGGCAGAATTCTCCTGTCTCAGGCTTATGCTAAGAGCTCTTTCCTGAAAAGAGCAGAATGTGAGAGTCAAAACTGCTGCTCCAACCAAAAGCTGCTTCAGCAATGAAGTGATTTGCCATTGGAATGGGCTGCCCAGGGAGGTGGTGGAGTCACCGTCCCTGGAGGTGTTGATGAAAAGCCTGGATGGGGCACTTAGTGCCATGGTCTGGTTGATTGGATAGGGCTGGGTGCTAGGTTGGCCTGGATGATCTTGGAGGTCTCTTCCAGCCTGCTTGATTCTATGATTCCAAGTGGGAAGAAAGCTGGGGTGGGGGTCAGCAGCATTTTGTGCTGACAAAGGCTTTTTCATTCCTCTTCCCAATTGTAACTTTAATGTGGTGGGTAAAATACCCTCGAGCCCTGAGAGATGCTGCACAGAGGAGTGGCAGTTTGCTGCCAAATGACATCACAGCCACAGTTGGATGCCACCTGACCTGTGTATGACCACAGAGAAGTTGTGTCTCTGTGCCTCAGTTTTCCTGATGGGGAAATGGAGTGGTTAAGACAAAGCTGCATCAAAAGAGCCTTGTAAAGGGCTGGGCTCCCCCTTCAGCTGATGGAGAGCTCAGACTGTGCCCTCCCTCTCTGCAGGCTCCCCTCCCAGGCTCTGCCCTGCTGCACCCTGCATAAGCTCCCAGCACCACCACTGAGGCTGTGCCCTTCTCTGCCCTCTTTGACAACTGTTGTGTTGCCTCCCAGTTGGTGACTACGTAAAAGCCCTGGAGTGTGCCAAGTCCTACCTCCTCTTCCACCCAGATGATGAAGATGTCTTGGAGAATGCAGGTTATTACGAGGGCCTCTTGGAAGGCACAATTGATCCAGCCACCATCAAACCCAGAAAGGTAAGAGTGAGTGTCACCTAATGTCACCCTTTGTGGGGTGCTTTAAGGAAAGCATAAACTGAAAATAAAAGCAGCTTGGCAGCTTTCCCACGGTGAGACCACTTTGAAAACAGATGTGGGGATGCTGGACTAAGTGGTGATGCTAATTGTCAGGAGGCAAGTCCAGACCCACTGGTGTGGAGGAGAAGGTGGAAGACAGGATCTTCTTGAAACAGGCACTTCAGCTTAGCAAGGCCTAAGCAAGGGCAGGGAGGGTGATGACTGAGTGATTCAACAATGTAACCCCTTCTCTCGTTCAGTGCTCCAGAGGGGATGTGGAGGAGGAATGCAGTGGAGAACAGAGGGCAACCTCTGCTCAGAAAGGGCTGAAAAATATTTTCCCAGGGGGAAGTTAGGATGTCAGCGTTACTCTCGTGTCACTGAACTCAAAGTTCAGTGCTCAGCCTGTTCTGCAGGGTGCAGCTTTGCTATCACCAGCATTAGGCAGGGGTCAGACAACCAAAGAGTCATCCAGCGAGACCTGCTTCTTCTCTGGTCTGGGCAGGCTTTATCTGTGGCCCTGGGGCTGCCTTTCTCACAATGCAGAACAGCAGCAACCTCTTCTAGTGGGAGGTGTCTCCTGCCTATGGCAGGGGGCTGCAACTGGATGATCCTTGAAATCCCTTCCAACCTAAACCATTCTATGATTCTAAGTTCCTTCCATCCCATCACAGCTGAAGCTCATTCCTCTTGTGCCACAAGCAGGAAGTAGTCAGGAACTGAGTTCTCCAGCCCTTTGTGAATTCCTTGATTTCCAAGGAAAGCAGGGTGAATTTGGTAAAATGCTACAAAAGAAAGTTGAACTGATAAAACAAGAACAATTGTTGCTTCTCCTGACAAAAAAAAAGCCTGAAGCTGACAGGAACATTTGGTTCTTTCCAGTGTTTTGAAGTCTCTCTGTAGAAATTTCCAGCTGGCTGTGCTTTGTGGTCACTGTCTGAGCACCCTCAGCATGTCCCAGACTGTGGGCTCCGTGGTGCAGATGTGGAACCAAGGCACAACCCAGCCAAGGTTCCTTCCCCTGCAACCTGAACCTGCCTCACGTTCTGCAGCTGAGGCTTCTCTGGCCAGACTCTTGCACAAGTATTTAGAAGCTTTCCAAGGTGCCCAGCAGAGTGGCTGGAGAGCAGCCAGGCAGAAAGGGACCTAGGGGTACTGGTGGATAGTAGCTGAAGATGAGCCAGCAGTGTGCCCAGGTGGCCAAGAGAGCCAATGGCATCCTGGCCTGGCTCAGGAACAGTGTGGGCAGCAGGACAAGAGAGGTTATTCTGCCCCTGTACTCAGCACTGCTCAGGCCACACCTTGAGTGCTGTGTCCAGTTCTGGGCTCCTCAATTCAAGAGAGATGTTGAGGTGCTGGAAGGTGTCCAGAGAAGGGCAAGGAAGCTGGTGAGGGGCCTGGAGCACAGCCCTGTGAGGAGAGGCTGAGGGAGCTGGGGGTGTGCAGCCTGCAGCAGAGGAGGCTCAGGGCAGAGCTCATTGCTGTCTACAACTACCTGAAGAGAGGCTGTAGCCAGGTGGGGTTGGTCTCTTCTGCCAGGCAAGCAGCAATAGAACAAGGGGACACAGTCTCAGGTTGTGCCAGGGTAGGTCTAGGCTGGATTTTAGGAGGAAGTTGTTGGCAGAGAGAGTGATTGGCATTGGAATGGGCTGCCCAGGGAGGTGGTGGAGTCACCGTCCCTGGAGGTGTTGAAGCAAAGCCTGGATGAGGCACTTAGTGCCATGGTCTAGATGATTGCATAGGGCTGGGTGCTAGGTTGGGCTGGATGAGCTTGGAGGTCTCTTCCAACCTGGTTGATTCTATGATTCTGCCAGCTATGGATATGTATTTGGGGGATTCAGACTTCCCAAATGAGCTTTTGAAGAACTCCCCTTCTATAATGTATTATGCATCCCATCCCCATGACCAGGGTTGGTTTAATGCATGACCCAAGCATCCTTACCCCAGAGAAGTCTCTGCACTGCTACATGACAAGCAAATCCTTTTTAATGCAGAGGTGTGCTGCCTGTGTCTTGTGAAGCCTGCATGTGGAACTACTCCTCCTCTCTTTTTTGTCTTCTTTTCAGGAAGCAAAAGTGCTGCTGAGGCGCCATAAGCTGGAGTCTCACCTCTTGCAAGTGGCTGCGGCTGGCCTGGGCTACACCTACACGGAGCCGGTAACGCCTGGGTCTGCCCTCACCAGGACCTTTACGTTCATGGCTAGAGAACAGCTTCCCCTTCCCCTCTCCTACAAACTGAGTCCTCTGTTGCTGACTCAGGAGCTGGATTTTAGCCCAGTTTATTCCCTGTGGGATGGGAAACCAAGCAAGGAAGCCATTCCTGGGTTGAAGAAGAAGCTGCCATGGTATCTGGCTCTGCCTCAGCCCCTGCCGTGGTATCTGACTCTGGCTCTGCCTCAGCCCCTGCCATGGTGATGAGGTGGGACAGAGAAGGCCAGCCAAGGCAGGCTCTCCCTGTGCTTGTCACATGGTGCCAGTTTGAGTTGGGGTTACGTTTTCCATTTGGTGAGCCCAGGCAGTTGCCCAAAGTTGTGTGAGATGGATCCATAGGAGAGAGGCTGGCCAGTGTCTCTGGCTGTGAGGCAAGGCATGCAGCTCCCTGGCTTCAGCTGCAGCATTCAGTTAAGGAGTATGACCTCTCTTTTCTTCCCACAGAACTACTGGAACAGGTATGGCGCCCGCCAGGACGAGCACAGGTGAGCCACAGCCTGCCCCAGCCAAGCCTATGCCTTCACTAGTCCCTGCAGTGGGGTGAAGGGGATGATGCCCATGGTGTCCACGGTGGGGTACCAACCTGCCACCTGGAGATGCTGCCCACCCCAAAACACTAATGTACTTCAGTTAGGGCCCTTTGCACCTTACCATTACAAATATCCCCACAAACACCTTGTTTTAGCTGAGTGGCTCAAAAGCAGCTATGGGCTAGAGGGAGCTTGGTCAATGAGGCAAGTGATACTGTTTGCTGGTGTCCATGTTTTGCTGGTGGGGATTGTTGTTCCCATTACCAGAAAAAACACATTTGCCACAGAAGAGAGTGAGGGCTTCTACTTGTATGATTGTGACACTGGGACAGAGTACCAATTTGCCTGCTTTTTTCATGTGTTGTTTACTGAAGGGTGGAAAATAGCAGAGGAGAGGCTGAGGGAGCAGGAGTTGTTTAGCCTGGAGAACAGGAGGCTCAGAGGTGACCTCATTGCTGTCTACAACTACCTGAAGGGAAGTTGTAGCCAGGTGGGGTTGGTCTCTTCTCCCAGACAACCAGCAATGGAACAAGGGGACACAGTCTCAAGTTGTGCCAGGGCAGGTCTAGGCTGGGTGTTAGGAGGAAGTTGTTGGCAGAGAGAGTGATTGGCACTGGAATGAGCTGCCCAGGGAGGTGGTGGAGTCACCATCCCTGGAGGTGTTGAAGAGAAGACTGGATGAGGCACTTGGTGCCGTGGTCTTGTTGACTGGCTAGGGCTGGGTGCTAGGTTGGACTGGCTGATCTTGGAGGTCTCTTCCAACCTGTTTGATTCTATGATTCTATGATTCCCAGAACTGGTGACCTATGGCCAAAGTCATGATGCTTATCTTCTCTCTTGCTCCTCAGTGTCCCATCAAGTGTTAGCAGTGAACCAGAGGATGGACCTCGGCTGTCCCTGGTAAAGAAACCCACCCCAAAACCAGATCGAGAGTTGAAGGAAGGTAAGTTTGAAAATGCTTCAACAAAATCACATTTACTTTTCCATTTCTAGTGATGGCAGACTGCAAAGTCTGGCCACTGAGTAATCAGAGCCAATTCTATCTGAGGGGGCTGAAGTTTTAAGAGTCAGAAAAGTCTTCAGTGCTGCCACAGCATTTTGGGGGCTGTGGATCCACTCCCAGCCTCCCTTCTTGGTAGAGAACAAGTGATGCTTACTGTGAGCTGAGGACTGCATTAGGCTTTTTATGTGTATACAACAAAAAAGCCACTGATGACAACTGCAGCCTGACAAGGTCCACGGGGAGCAGACACAGTGGCAGCTTACAGTCTCCAACTGGTGTGGGACTCTGGGCAGGAGAGCCAAATTAGATGATGTTCATGTCTCTTACCCTGCCCCAATGGGTTTTGGCTATGGTCCCTGCATTTGCAAGACAGCTAAATGAGAATGTGGAAAATGCTGATGCTCTTGCAGCAAGTTAATTTAATCTCTGGGTGTTTCCATTGCTTCTGTTTCTTTCATTGCTGATATGAGGCCAAACTCCGCAGTCCGCTGTGGAGCGCTTTCCCTGGTAGCAGACTTTGGCTGGTCCTCAGATGCAGTACAAGATGTCAGCAGGGCCAGGGCATGTTCAGCAGGGCCAGGGCATGTTCAGCAGGCTCATTTTGTGTCTTTCTTTCCATCAGGGGGCCCGCTTCTCTACAGCGACGTGAAGTTTGTTTACAACTCAGAGCAGCTGAACGGCACCCAGCGAGTGCTGCTGGATAACGTCATCTCGGACGAGCAGTGCAGAGAGCTTCACAGGGTGGCCAGTGTGAGTAGGCAGTGCCCCTGCAAGGACGTGAGGGACACATGGGCTGAGTGCCTGATGCTCTTCCTCAGCATCTGGCTTGTGCCATCAGCCCCTGGAGAGGCTCTGGGTTCATGCCTCACTTCTGAGTGTTGCAGCTTGTGCAGGGATGCCTGTGAAAACCAGTCAGATAATTGACCTCCATAACACACCCAGCACAGAAACGACTGCTCTATCTTGAGCCCTTCTTAGAAACATGCTGCAAGACAGAGCCCATGCAGCAGTAGCTCCACATGTTATACCCAAAGGATATGGCCTGTATCAGGAACAGTGTGGCCAGCAGGACAAGGGAGGTTATTCTGCCCCTGTACTCAGCACTGCTCAGGCCACCCCTTGAGTGCTGTGTCCAGTTCTGGGCTCCCCAATTCAAGAGAGGTGTTGAGGTGCTGGAAGGTGTCCAGAGAAGGGCAAGGAAGCTGGTGAGGGGCCTGGAGCTCAGCCCTGTGAGGAGAGGCTGAGGGAGCTGGGGGTGTGCAGCCTGCAGAAGAGGAGGCTCAGAGGTGACCTCACTGCTGTCTACAACTACCTGAAGGGAGGCTGTAGCCAGGTGGGGGTTGGTCTCTTCTGCCAGGCAGCCAGCAACAGAACAAGGGGACACAGTCTCAGGTTGTGCTGGGGGAGGTCTAGGCTGGATGTTTGGAGGAAGTTGTTGTCAGAGACAGTGATTGGCATTGGAATGGGCTGCCCAGGGAGGTGGTGGAGTCACCTATTGAAGCAAAACCTGGATGAGGCACTTGGTGCCATGGTCTGGTTGACTGGCTAGGGCTGGGTGCTAGGCTGGACTGGATGATCTTGGAGGTCTCTTCCAACCTGGTTGATTCTATGATGCTCATCCACAGGCCTGGCTGGGCCTTCTCACGCAACATAAGCTGGTGAAGGGCCTTGAACACAAGTCTTATGAGGAATAGCTGAGGGAACTGGGATTGTTTCGTCTTCAGAAGAAGAGGCTGAGGGGAGACCTTATTGCCTTCTACAGCTGCCTCCGAGGAGATTGGAGTGAGATGGGGTTGGCCTCTGAGCTCACATACACAAGTGACAGGACAAAAACAGCCTCAAGTTGTGCCCTGGAACGTTCAGGTTGGATATGAAGAAAAAATTCTTCCCAGAAAGGGTTATCAAGCATTGGAACAGGACACCCAGGGAAGTGGTAGAGCCACTATCCCTGGAGGGGTTTAGGAGATGTGTGGATGTGGTGCTTAGGCACTTGGTTTAGTGTTAGTGGCTTAGTGGTACTGGTGGAGTTGTGAGCACTAGGGAGCTGGCTGGGCTTGATGATGTCAAAAGTCTCTTCCAACCTCAACATTTCTGTGGTTCTGTGAAGTCAGAGAAGGGACTCAGGGTGCCTGAACATTCCCATCTGGCAGGTGGGTGGCCATCTTTCAGCATCTGAGAATGAGCTGCCTGTGGAAAGCTGCAATTCATCTGTCACAGTCGATGCAGCCCTGGGGGGTTTGGGGGAGAGTATGCCCGGTACTGCCCCCTCTCCTGGAGAACCAGTTCACCCCTCAACCATGTTCATCTCTTCCAGGGGATCATGTTGGCTGGAGATGGTTACAGGGGTAAAACCTCCCCTCACACTCCAAATGAGAGATTTGAAGGAGCCACTGTCCTCAAAGCCCTCAAGGTACATCTGCTTCCCTCCTCTGCTTCTCCCATGCCTTCTTTCCCAGCCGGTGTGCAGCGCTGACCCTCTCTTGCTGCTTCTCCTTGCCCAGTACGGCTACGAGGGCCGCGTCCCGCTGAAGAGTGCCCGCCTCTTCTACGACATCAGTGAGAAGGCTCGCAGGATCGTCCAGTCCTACTTCATGCTCAACTCCACTCTTTACTTCTCCTACACCCACCTGGTGTGCCGCACTGCCCTCTCCGGTGAGGGCTCGGGGGCTGGCGGTGGGGCAGGGCTGGGAGGACAGGAGGCATTCAGCCCCTCCATGAGGACTTTATGAGTGGGGGATGTAAGCCTGACAGAGCTCTGTTTTGCATGATGCTGAGGGCTGTGCAAAGCATCTGTCCCCACAGCAGCATGAGCACTGCTGTTTATATCTGGGATGTTGTTTAGTTTTTATATCTCCAACTTTTCCTCCTCCTCCTTCTTCTCTCCTCTCTTGGTCCCTTCTCCTTCCTAGCCCCAAGCTGTCCATCTCACTTCCACGCACTGAGGAACAAGCAGAACTGTGGAGAGCAGAGTCCTTATGTGTTGCCTTTTCTCCCCAGCCTTTCCTGTCCTACTCTCACCTGTGAATATCATCTGTAGTGGGCTTGTGGCAGGTTCTCTCCAGAATCACAGAAACATCCAGGTTGGAAAAGCCCCTCAGGATCACCACATCCAACCTAGAACCCTACTCTACAAGGTTCACCTCAAACCATATCCCTAAGCACCACATCCAAACAACCCTTAAACATGTCCAGGGTTGGTGACTCAATTGCCTCCTTGGGCAGCTCATTCCAGTGCCTGACCACTATACCCAAAGCTCAGAGCAGCTCATTTTCAGCCACCTCCACCCTTCATCTGGCAGTTTGCTTTGCACTGCCTCACTACCAAGGATCATAAATATGGATTAGTTTGTGCCCAGATACTTAATTTTGCTTAGGCAAGAATTGTTCAGTTTGGAGAGGGGGGAAAAAGAAGGTAAGTAACTGTGACTTCAGCTGTGCCAGGTGAAATTTAGGCTTGAGGTGAGGAGAAAGTTCTTCACTGAGAGAGTCATTGGACACTGGAATGGGCTGCCCGGGGAGGTGGTGGAGTCGCTGTCCCTGGGGCTGTTCAAGGCAGGATTGGACGTGGCACTTGGTGCCATGGTCTAGCCTTGATGATCTATGAGGTCTCTTCCAACCTTGGTGATACTGTGATACTGTGATCTGACTACTTTATGTATGATTGACTTTACTTTCCTCTGCTCTCTGAATTTACTCTTCAACTAGAAGGATATTAATGACTTTGACTTCAATCCAGTTCTCCCTCCCCTCTTCCCCCTTTTTTTTCCCCAAGTCCACTGTGACAGATCCCACAAATCATGGCATTTCCATCTCATCCACCCTTTCTCCTTCCTCCTTCTTCTACATGGCCCTGCCTAGGCCAGCAGGAGAGGAGAAATGACCTGAGCCACCCCATCCACGCTGACAACTGCCTCTTGGACCCCGAGGCCAATGAGTGCTGGAAGGAGCCTCCTGCTTACACCTTCCGGGATTACAGGTAGGGAGGAAGGAGGAGCTGCTGCTGGGGACCCTCCCCAGAGCAAAGCATCTTGCTCCACAGGCTGTAAGCCCTGAAGCTGGTACATGCCAGGCACAGCAGAAGTGGAGCTCTGAGCCCTGGCTGCTGCTGCTCCTCTCACAAAGGTCTCCCACTTCCTCCCTCAGTGCCCTGCTGTACATGAACGCGGATTTTGAAGGTGGAGAGTTCATTTTCACCGAGATGGATGCCAAAACTGTGACTGTAAGTCAGTGCTCTGAGCCCAGTGCCATGCCTGGACCAGGGCTCTGGGCTTCCCAGGCAGCTTCTGGCTCCTGTCTTGCAAAGATTCCATACAAAATGCTGCTGGCAGAGGTGAAGAGACTTTCTGTGTCCTGTTCAGAGGCTGTATGGGGCTGGATAATAAGCAGGTCACAGGGGTGGCTGAGAGTTATGCCTGCCTAGAGGACTTGCTAAGTTGCCACCCCATCTCGTGGTCAAACATGAAGCAATGCCTCTGTACACACGCAGTGTCTGGCCTGGAGGAGGTCATGGTGGTAGACATCAGTCCCTGAGAGGGATGGGGCTCAAGACAAAGCCCCCACCTCTACATGGGGCAATCTGGGAGACTGGGCATCCTCTCCATGTTTGGGCAGAGCATCTGAGCAGCCTGCTGGAGTTCTGAAAGCTCAATAGGTGCTAAAGGGTGTGTTGCATCTCCCTAAGACCAGGATTGATTGCGTAGGCACTTCTGTCCCTGAGGTCCTGCAGGATACCTGTCACAGAGTCAGCATAAACAAGGAGGACATTTCATAGCTCATGTCAGGGCTGCCCTGAACCTCCTGGAGCTGTCTTGTGGCCCTGTTTTGCTGTAGGTGGTCACCTGCAGGTTTGGCAAAGGCTTTATACCTCCATCTCCTTTCTGCATATGGCTGCACAGCAGGAGCGAGCCTGACACCTCCCTGTTCACCCCACACCTTTTTACAGCCATGTCCTGAGATCTGCTTGTCCTGCAGAGCAGCTCAGTGGATCCTGGGGCAGCGCAGAGAGATGCCCAGTAGGGCCCTGACCCATGACAAGCCCATGATGATGGCAGTGCATGCAGCAGTGCTGCTCCTTGCCATCCTGATGTTGCCTCTTTCCCACAGGCCTCCATCAAGCCCAAGTGTGGGCGAATGATCAGCTTCTCCTCGGGCGGAGAGAACCCCCACGGGGTGAAGGCAGTCACCAAAGGCCAGCGGTGTGCTGTGGCTCTCTGGTTCACCTTGGACCCCCTTTACAGAGAGCTGGTGAGTCCTGGAATGGGCTGCCCAGGGAGGTGGTAGAGTCACCAGCCCTGGAGGTGTTCAAGAAAAGCCTGGATGGGGCACTTGGTGCCATGGTCCAGTTTATTGGGTAGGACTGGACTGGATGGTCTTGGTTGGATAGGTTGGACTGGATGCATAGATTGGATAGGTTGGACTGGATGATCTTGGAGGTCTCTTCCAACCTGGTCTGTTCCATTCCATTCCATTCTATCGCAGTGTGAGGGGAGCTGAGAGGTACCCAGCGTCTCAGAGGAACCAGGGCCAACTTCAGCGTCCAGTTGCAGCGCATCTGTTTTGCCCTCGTTGCATCACTGTCAGCAGCATTCCAGCATGAGGACATGAGCCGGTGGCCCCTGCTGGCCATGCTTCTGGGCACCCATCGCCGTGGGCCCGCGGGGTGCAGGGCTGGGTTGTGGCAGGGCTCTGCGCAGGGCTGGCCATTTCTGACACCTAGTGGCAGTAACTTGATGGACGGGCACGTCCTCCACAGCCGTGCACGCCTCAGAGGCCAGTGATGTGTGGCCGCTGCCAGGTCCTCAAAAGCAGTTTGCAGCCTGAAATCCACGGCTCTGGGCACCTGGCTACCTTAGGAGATCTGGGCTGTCATGCATTTCAGCAGGCGACCTCCACGCCACAGTAAATGCAGGGAGAGAGCAAAAGTCTTGTGCCTTTGCAGGTGAGGTGTTGGGAGAAGCTTATCTTCAGACATGCACTTTTCTGTATCCCTGCTTTTTGGCACTAGCTGAAATTCCTCCGTGTTTGGTACAGGGATGGCAGGAGGTCAGCCCTGCCCAGGGAGCTGGGAATCCACATCAAGCGGAGGGGACAGGAGGAGGGTATGTTGTGGTAGCATCTGCTAGTGGAGTGTGGCAAGGGACCAGCTCTGCCCCAGCTATTGCAGCCCCTGGAGGGAGGAGGGAACAAGGCATTGAGATGCAGAGTAATTTGATTGATTGTACCCAGCAAATCCTCGGCTCAAGTCCCAGGCTGTTCCGTGTCCTCTCAGCTATGCTGCCTGTCTGTAAATGAACTGCTCCCCGCGGGTCCTCCCAGCAGGCTGTGCTGAATCAGTTGGGAGCAGGCACTGAAGCTCTGCTGTTACGGTTTCTTCCCTTCTCTTGCAGGAGCGAATCCAGGCAGATGAAGTGATTGCGATGTTGGACCAGGAGCATCGAGGACCCAGTGAAATGAACATCAACCCAAAGGATGAGCTATGAACTAGGCCAAAGACTTTTTCTATTAAATATTTATTTAATATTGTTAATCTTATTAGAACCCTTCTATTTTTGTACAGAGACACTGTATAAATTAACAGGTTAATATGATGGTGGAGTTTCAGAAGTGCCTCTTCTGTGTTTAGCACAGCTCTTGCTGAGACCTCTCATCTCTCTGCCAGCACCTCCTGCTGCAGCTGATTCTGCCTCTGGGATTCCCTGCCCTTTCCTAGTGCATCTCAGGACTTATTGAGACCTACTATACCCTCTTGGAGAATCCCTTTTTTGTCTTCCTTCACTAGAGATAGCTGCTTTAGCCCCTGCTAGAGAAACATCTCAGGTGTGGTAACAGACCAATCTTTCTGCCTTTGCTAAGTGCTGGCTGAAGACCCAGGCAGTGATACTTGAAGGAAACTGGAGCACGGTTCAGTTATTTCCATCTCAGATCTCTTCACTGTTTCAAATAGGCTTTTTAGGGAAAAAAAAACCCACACCAAAGCAAACCCCAAGTCCTAGCAAAATGTGTATTTCTGTAGCCATGTAAAGCTCACATTTGGGTGTTAATTCTGAGCAGACCTTCCAGAAATCACCTGATGGGCAGGAGCAGGAGCTGTGTACAAGCAAGAAGGTCTTTGAGTTGCAGCTGACTGTGGTGAAATAGTCTGTCATTCATGTTGGGTCCCTGCCCTTGATAATGGCTTGGGGTGCATGAAAGAAACTGCTTTACACTGCGTCCTTTGAGCTTCCAGCCCAGTGCTGCTGCTGGAAAAAAACACAAGGTTCTTCATGTCATCTTCTAAATTACCATTTCCAGGTCCACACTGAAAAGCATCTGAAGGGCTTATGGGCTTTCCAGTGCTGCTTCCTGCTGTCCTGACCATGCAGAAGCAGCAGATGTTCACTGTGAGCAACTTTTCTTCAGACTCTCTCTGATCCAGTCTGCAGGTGTTGCAGTGAAAGCTCATGCTGCTTATCACAGGAGATTTGCCATGCTGCTAAGCCAGTAAATCATCTCTCTCCCACCACTGCATTAACGTGTGTGTGGGGGATAAGAGCAGCCCCTGCCCACCAGAACACACTGAAGTCACCAAACTGCCAGACAGCTTTTATTTTGACCAAACATCTGCTTCTGCTGCTGGAAAGCAGTTCCTGCAAGGCAGGTTGCATCAGTCTTTGCTGATGAATTTATTGCAAGGCTGCTGTCTCTCCAGAAAGCACTGCAAGAATGTCAGCAGGAGTTTGCATCCCTGGGCAGCTTAGCTCAGTTCCCTGTTGCACTGGCACTTTCCTAGTCTTTTCCTGCTCCCCATTGCCAGCTTTGGCATTTCTAGGACTTAAAATTTCCACTAGGGAATTGTATTTTCTCTTTGTTCGAGCAGCTTGTACCTACCTAAGTTGTCCAGGCGCAGCAGCACTCTTCTCATCTAGTCAGTGGTTGCAAGGGCCGGAGATGAGCATGGTCCTTCTGTAGAGACCTCAACAGATTGCCCTGAGCAAGACAAAGGGGAACTCATCAGGAAAAATGAATGCTTAGACTGTGAAGGGAGCACCATTACTGCCTAGAAAATGCTGGAAGGGTCATATGCTGCATCTCCTCCAGTGTGGTATCTACAGGGGAGAACGTTCTGAGTGTTTCTGAGCCACCAGTGTAGCTTGTTGCTTGGGGGTTATCTGCCTTCCTCCTAGACTGCTGACAGAGTCCTTATATTGGTTCCCAAAGAACTGCCTACAGGTCTATGCTTTTCAGAAACCTTTCCCTGCTTAAATGTCTTCACTCCAAGTCCTTTTTAAGCCAGCCAGGGTAAAAACTGGTGGAAAGAAGAGGAAGGTGGCTTGAGAGCTGACACACTGATTGTGTTGTTCCCCATTCACACCACACTGTTGTATTCAAGACTTAACTCCTCCATGCTGCACCTTCAGCATGAGTTTGTGCTGCCATCTCCCTGACAACCACATCTTCCTGCTCGAGGCAGTCCCTCCTCTTCTGGGGGCTGTGGAGATCCCACCCTCCTGGGGGGAGATGAGGCAGGGAGCATTGCAGGTCGTGGTTTGTTTGCTGCGGCTGCGGTGGTTAGCCAGAGCTGTTGTCTAAATCCAGGGGAAATAAATTCAACACAACACCTGGGCTTGCCTCTGTCTTTCTTTAGCCAGGTACTAGAAGGGAAGACTGGGCAGGATGTGATTTGGCTCATGATGGTGCCTCTCCCTTTGGGGTTTCATGGAGAAGTGTGTCACAGCCCCTGTGCACTGCTGGACTGGGGAGCTTTGGAGAACAGTGGAGCAGCCTCAGAAGGATGCAACGTTTCAGGACTCAATGGCAGACACAAACTCCAAATCCCTGGGCTGCCTGGGCCATGCTGCTCCCCACACTGCTCCACTGCTGAGACTTGCCTGTGGTACATGGCAAGCTGAAGCCAGGAAACAGGAATGCAGTGAGTCAAAGGCACTTTCCTGTTTGGCAGAGCAGAAAGGGGGAAAAAACAAAGTCTAGCTCAGAAGTGGATTTGCATTTCTACTGCAACAGCAGTGGTTGCCAAGTTAATCAGCACACTGTAGCCTTGCAGGAGCAAGTTACAGAGGTCTTGGGGACATGCATCAAAGGACAGTGTAGGCTTTTGAGTCTCTTTTGTGTCTGACTGGGATGGTAGCCACCAAGGCAGATTGGCCTTTAAGAAATGAGTTTTAACTAACTCTCTGATTTGATGTAAGGGCCTGGCAGCTGCCAGAGATGTCAGGGTCACATCCAGAATGTCCATAGGGCACCCAAATCCCTGGAAAAAGAAAGCTAACAAAATTGAATGCATGCATTCCTCTTTCAACACATATGCCCAAGCTCCTCTGGCCAAGGCTTGGCCATGCAGAGAGCCACAACCAGCTTAATGTGTTTCCCATTTGTTATGCATGACCCATTTCTACCACCAGCAATAGGAGTGGTTTGGAGATGCTTGAGCCATGGCTTGGTTCCTTGTTAACTCTGCTATGCTCCTACTACTGACACTATAGGGTGAGATTGGCAGGGTTGATTTATGACAGTCAGTGAGGGAAGAAAAAAAAACCCACAACCAAACCAGAAAAACAACAAAGCCAAACCACTCAAAGAAACCATAGCAGCATTTAGAAGTATTTAAAACAATAACTGAAGTGGTTCTATGTGTGTCTGTGTGCATGTGCTTGAGTGTGGCTGTTGCTCTGAAAGCAGCTGGTACTGAATGCACAGGATCTTCACCAGCAAAGAGCTTTTCTTCTGACAGTCAGGTAGATTCAAGCTAAATTTGGTTACCCCTTGCACAAAGCTGCTGCCAGGGGCTGTGGGGTGGGCTAAAAGAGGTCAGTTGGTGCCACTGATACAAGGAATCATTAACATTTCACGAGCCACTACAATTAAAACTGACAGTTTCATCAAGGAGATGACTTGGTGCACTTCACAGTCAGAGATGAGGCAGCAGTGTCCAGAACCAGTGGCAATGCAGGCACTGAGGCACTGGGACCAGCAGCTAGCAAAGGCCATGGTAGCCCAATGCAGCACCCGACACTTAATGCAGAGGGATGGAAAACAACTTGTACAGGCAAGCAGCCCCCAATGGGAGCCAGCAGGGAGTCTGAAGCATTTTGAGCTATGAAGGCCTTACTTCAAGAAGCCCATTGAGGTTTCCTTCCAGCCAAATACTCTTGACACTTCACCTGGAAGCAAGACTTGTGGGTATTTACAGATCTCTGAATCTACAGTCAAGGCTGAAATACTTAAAGCTCTGTTCTGTCCAGTGTCTACAGAGTCTAATAAAACCTAAGTGTTCCCATAGGCATTAGCCTGCAAGACTGTTTGAGACAATAATTTTAACCAGCTGGACCTCACCAGTATTGCTGGCTTAGGACTGTGTGGACAAGTGAGTCTCCAGCAGCTCCACAGAGTGGTGACTAATCCCTGTTGATTCCTAGCTGGGGCATGGTACACTTTTAAAGCAGTGTGTTTGGGTATTTTCTATGTCCCTTTTATCTCCCAGGAGCTGGACTGACAGCCCAAAATACAGCAGCTTTGATGACTTTTGGGAGACAGTGACAAGCCATGCCAGCAGTTAGCTCTGCTGGAGCCCCTCTTCTGCTGCCACATCATCTCACCGTGCAGCTGCATTTCTTTGCCAGCTCCCTGCCCTGCTGGTTGGTCTCTGACCGGGTGCAGGCACCATACCTGCCAGGTGCTGCACTTCAGATTGCCAAGTCCCTGTGCAAGGATCTCCCTGTTTCAGCACTACTGTGGTCATGAATAGGGACAGAGCTTGGACTGATTTGTCACTTTTGTGCTACAGCTGCTGTCTGCTTACAAGCAGCAGTGACCTGGCCAAGGGGGGGAGATGTGAGTGGAGGAAGGAGATGGAATTCACACTGGGTACTGTTTATCCCTCCCTGATTAAACCTGGGCTGCACCAACCTGAGCTCTCCCACAGGGCCAAACATCTTCCCATAAAACACTGTCCTTAAAGAAAAAGAGACTTGTTTCCCCCTGTCACTACCCTTACCCAGCCTTGGCGGGGGGGGGAGGGGATGAGGGGAATGAGGAGGAGGAACAAAATGAAAACTAAACCAACCAACCTCTCCCCCCAAAAAATGCCAAAACCCCCAAAACCTAACAACAAAATAAACAGCTGGCTATAACAGTGCTGTTAGTGAACTCAAACCAGCTTTGGGGAAGAACTACATTTAAGAAAAGACATATAGAAAGCTTCCTTTATTTCCCACAACTGCTCCTATACCCCACCAGAAGAGACACCTTTTCCTGCAGGAAATGTTGCTGCTTGGATGTGCATTTGGTTAGGTCCCATAATAGTCTCTTCTTTCCCAGGTGTGGATGGGTATGTGTGGGTGTGCCTGTCCTGCCACCCCATTTCCATTGCAGGCACCAAGGTACAAGGTGTCTTGGTGGCAGCAAGAGCACCAGAAACAACAGTGCCTCTGTTTGTGAGGCCAAATCCTGCATTGTTCATGCCCTGCCTTCAGTTTGGGCCTGGGGCCTCACAGGGATAGGTGCAATAGAAGCTGCTGAGAACAGGACCTCTCCCCCACCCCATATCCTCCTGAAGCACAACATAGTGTGTGTGTGGCACTCATCCTCAGAGCACAGCCTACACCAGCAAACTGGTGGATGTCATGGCCAGCCCAGCATCACTTTTAGCTTGGTTTAAACACATGGTGAGAGCTGGCACTGAATTTGTTGCCTTCTCATTTAGCAAAACTGTTATGGAGAATAACAACAACAAAAAAAAGCTCTCATAGATGTGAAGATGTCCCAAGCCCTTGGCCACCAGCCAGCCCTGTCCAAAAAAATAAGTCAAACACACCACAAGAACTTGAGAAAGCAAAACTTGGTGAGCTGCCTGCCCACCCTCACATTGCTTCTGGGGTCGGGGAGAGTCCTGCAGAGCCTCAGGAGTTCAGCCTTCATCCAGCTGGGCAACAGATGAGGTCACAGCAGGAGAGTGTGGGCACAGGGATCCACAGGGCATGCCATGGCAGGAGCAAGTGATGCAAGGGCCCTGTGGGCAAACAGAGTCGGGCTGGCTAGTGGACACACTTGGGATAGGAGCCAGCCAGCTAATGATCGTTTCCAGGGCTGGTTTGGATAATGAGAATGGCAGTTCTAGTAGGTATTTCCTGAGGCTCAGCAGGGCAGGGCAGGGGGAATTAATGAGAGCTCATTTTAGCTTCTACTCTTCCATTATCTGGAATAAGATTAACAGCAGAGATGGCAGCAGCACCATCAGCCTGCCACTGTGATGGGCTGCCCTGAGAGGCAGCTGCCATGCTGCCTGGCATGCAAGCCCCGTGGCTCTGGCACACGAGGTCAGGCAGCAAAGAAAGCTCTCCTTTTATCACCTGGCTTGTTTTGCAGTGGCCTTAGGCTGGCTTTACTCCCAGGCTGGGAGGGGAACACATTGCATTGGACTGGCCTGGCTGCTCCTGGCAGTGTCAGCAGCGTGGATGACCTCCCAGTGTAGCCCAGTATCCCCATCCCCTCCTGGCAGTGCTTCTACACCTGACATCAGCAGAACATACTGGGCTTAAGGCTGGTCCAAGCTTTGCTGGTGAGAAATGCTCATTGGGCAGCTTCAGTGCAAGAACTGAAACTGGTGGCGAGAGGGTGGGGTGAGAGTGGGGGGGTTGGTAGTTGAACTGGATGCTCATAGAATCAAAGAATCAACCAGGTTGGAAGAGACCTCCAAGATCATCCAGTCCAACCTATCCCCCAGCCCTGTCCAATCAACTAGACCATGGCACTAAGTGCCTCATCCAGTCTTGTTTTGAACATCTCTAGGGATGGTATCTCAACATCTCTCTTGAATTGAGGAGCCCAGAACTGGACACACTCAAGGTGTGGCCTGACCAGTGTTGAGCACTGAATACCCTCCCTTGTCCTACTGGCCACACTGTTCCTGATAGAGGACAGCATGCCACTGGTTCTCTTGGCCACCTTGAGGTCCCTTCCAGTCCTGACACTTCTGTGATTCCATAGAGAAAGAGCTGTGAATGCCCTGCAAGGCACCTCCCAGCTGCTTATGGTGCCTTAAGTAGCAAAGCTGAAGAAGAATCTCTCTCACAATCCCCCACATAGAGAGGAGAATGTGGAACCCTGAAAAACTTTGCAAAGATCTTTGTCACACCTGTGGACAGGTCCATTCATGGCAAACCTAGAGCCAGCCCTGAGTGGAAGCAGCTCTACTAGAGGAGCTTTGGCTGGAAAGCCACTGGAACAAAAGCCCTGTGTTTTAAAAGCCCTCATGTTAATTGTGGTAACCAGCCATGCATAGGCCAATTGTGCCCATCTGGGGCAGGGAACACAGCTGCTTTGGGGCACCTTGGCACAAGGTTTGCCCCTGCAGGTCTCTCTGCTGTGGCTGAGCACATCCACATTGGCACCTGAGCTTCAGTTACCCTTCCCCATGTGGTTAGCCACTGGACACATCTCCCCCCATCAGGATGCCCATGAAAGTCACCTGTGGTGATGTGTGTTTCTGGATGAAGCCCCTCTCCTGGAGCCTTAGCAACATGTGCCTATGGTCCAGCGGTGGTCAATGTCATGGGGAGCAGATGCCAAGTACTGCAGGGATTGTAGGGATCTGCTCCCACCAGCACACAGGAACAAAAAAAAACCCCAACATGCCACCAGCATCTTTAAACCAGTTTGCTGCCCCCAGGCACCTGGGGGTTGTTTGTTCATCTTTCATTTCAACACCGTGTGCGAGAGGCTGGGAGCTGGCATTCACTGCTCCTGTGGTGCCAGCTCTGAGACTGGTTTATTTGATTTGCAGGCCAAATTGGGTGGATGGGTGGAGACTGAATTTTCCCCTTTATTTTTGTTTTCAAAAAACCCCTTCTGGCCCTGGGTGAGGCAGAAGGAGTAGAATAGTTTCATGTCTATCTTCTCTGTGACAGTTACCTGCCTACAGCGGCAGGGCCACAGCCCAGCTCCTCCAAGCAGAGGAGCTGGGTGTGGGGTGATGGCTCCCTAGGGTGTGGAAAGTCCTCAGCCACCTCACACAGCAGTTTTTTTGATTCCACTCCCTTCCCAAGCACACTGGAAAAAGCTCTTGTGTGAGCTCACCCTTCCTTGCTCTACCCAACAGGTCGAAGGAAAAAATGTCTTTAACAGAGGCAGCCCATGGCATGGGGAGAGGATGGTGCAGGCTGTGAGCTGCTCAGCAGCAGTAAGGTGATTGCTGAAAATCCCAGCCTTGTATTCTAGCCTCGTTTTGCACAGCTGCAGAGTAGGGAGTTGTCACCAAGGGGCCTCAGGGAAAGCCCTGAGCCAAGTGTGGCTGGCACCCTGAGGTGCTCTGAGCAACCACTTTCCAAACAACCATCCCTACAACAGAAACAGCTCCAACAGTGGTGGGATGAAGAATATACAGAGTTTGTCCTGAGATTGGCTGTGCCCTGTGCTTCCCAGGGTGCCTGAGCCAGCCTTCACAGCAAAGCAGCCCAGGAGGACTTTTTACCATCTCACTGATGGCTGTGAAAAGAAGGATGCTCACATGCCAAAAAGCTCAGCCCTGAACAACCAATGTGCTGTGCTCTTCTGTGCCCTGCAAACTGCAGCTCCACTTCGCCAGCTAGAAGCCCACAGTGCTGCTACCAGGCTTTCCTGGCAGCTTGAGCTTGCCCACCCTTCTGGACTCATCTGGAAAGTAAAGGTATCTGCACCAAAGTCAGGCACTGCAGAGAGCGAGGGTGAACGGCTGAGGAGCATGCACCCTGCCCTGCTCAGCTGGCACCACACAGAGCTCTTGCGGCAGTTGGTGCAGCACTAACCCAGTAGCCATGACCCTGCCAGTGCCCCGAAGGCAGCCTGAGCACGGGGGCTGCAAGGCCAGGAGCTCCAGCATGCCTGCCAGCCCCTCAGCTGCTGGGCCCCATCGTGCTGGCAGGAGCTGCCAGCATGGCTGCTTGGTGGGCATCAGGCCAGATCTGCAAGTACTGTTCGTTCCCCTCGAGGTGGAAGATGCTACATCCTTTCTCCCCTTTCAGACTAATTACACTGAAACAAAAAGGTGAGATACACCATATCAGGAATGTTACCAAGCCTTTGAGTCCTCCACCCAGCAGGATTAAGTGGGAGCTCCAGGTGGCATGAATACAGATGCCAACAGCTGGCCTCCGGCTCTTCTTGCTCAACTGCTGGCGCCACAAGACAAAAGATAACAAACATCTCTCCTGCTCTTGTGAGGGGCCTAGCAGCAAAAGAAACTTTCGGGTCAGGAGCTCACTGCATGGTAGCCCATGCTCCAGGCTATGTGGAAGAGCTGCCATCCTTCAGCACCTACCTGCCCCAACTGTGAACACATAGTTCTGGCACGTAGGGGAGACCACAGAGATGCACAATCCAGGCACTGCTTTGGGATCTTCCCCTGTTTCTTACTGCATCTTACTTCCATCACCTCCAGTCTTCCCATGGGATGACCTGGCTGCTGCTGCTTCCTCCTAAACACTTTCCACTCCCCCAGCAGCTCTGCAAGTCATTAGCAGCCATGCTGCCAGGCCATAGCAGATTGCAGTCAGCTTTGCTTTGCAGTCACATCTGGTATAAACAGGGATAAGTGCACTGAAGGGAACCTCCTGTTCCACCCTGGGAGGTGTAAAAGGGCAGAGTGCTACCCGGAAACACAGGCTAGCTGTAGAAGTGTCATGCAGATCTTCTTCTCCATCATCTCTCCTGACCCCAGTCAGTATTGCTCTTCACTCACTTGCAGTGAGGGTGCTCACAACCAGCTAAAGCAGCATGAATAGGAAGCAAATCAGACTTAGGCAGTGTGCCTGTGTTAGTGTAGCTTTCCATCTTGGGCACTCTTTTCTGCAGCCTCACTGGGTTTGATGTGACCAGCTCAACCAGGTGAGAGGCTTCTCTAAGTTCTTCTAGAAGCCCCGACCTAACCAGACATGCAAGGGTTAGCCAGTGTGTTCCTTGGGCATCATTTCACTTAAAATAGAGCAGAAGGAAGGCTCTACTTGTTCGTCTTGAGGCTGTGAGAAAGAGTCAAGTGCTGCCATCTTCCCAGGCAGGCTCTCTGTCTGGGCCCCATCAGTGAACCGCTGCAGTAATGCTGTGCTGCTTTCTGGCAGTGGTGACAACGCTACAGAAACAACAGAAAATCATTAAACTGGGAATTTCAGTCAGCTCACTCTGCTCCTGAGACCTCTTCAGACAGCAGAGTGCCTTCACCTTCACCTCCTCACCTGCCCATCTTCATCTGACTGCTGGCAACCCCGGCAGGGCTTTCAGTCACGTCCAATTTCCTCCCCTCCAAGGCAAGGCTGAAATAATCTGAGACAGCTGCTGCCTGTGGTCTGATAGTAACGTGCTTGCCCTGATGGTTACTTGCTAATTTCACCCTTGGATTCAGGGCCAGGTGCAGCATGTTCAGCCATCTCTTCTTTGGGGTAAGCTGAGACACAGCTGTTAAGAGTTGTGCAAATCTAGTGTGTGTGTGAATATGTTTTCACAAGTGAGCCCTTAACTTTCACTGTGCAACCCAATCCCACACGCTGATGGCTTCTAAACACTGGCAGCCTTCTCTGCTCAAGTCACTAATTTAGCAGCAATGAATGCCAGAACTCAGGCAACGAAGCTGGTGAGAGATCTGGAGCACAGCCCTGTGAGGAGAGGCTGAGGGAGCTGGGGGTGTGCAGCCTGCAGAAGAGGAGGCTCAGGGGGGGACCTCATTGTTGTCTGCAGCTACCTGAAGGGAGGCTGTAGCCAGGTGGGGTTGGTCTCCTCTGCCAGGCAAGCAGCAACAGAACAAGGGGACACAGCCTCAAGTTGTGCCAGAGGAGTTCTAGGCTGGATGCTAGGAGGAAGTTCTTCACAGAGAGAGTGATTGGCATTGGAATGGGCTGCCCAGGGAGGTGGTGGAGTTGCCGTCCCTGGAGGTGTTGAAGCAAAGCCTGGATGAGGCACTTGGTGCCATGGTCTGGTTGACTGGCTAGGGCTGGGTGCTAGGTTGGACTGGATGATCTTAGAGGTCTCTTCCAACCTGGCTGATTCTTTGAAGTTCTCTGAAACTGTAACAGAAGTAACTGCCTTGATGGCACTTAAAGCTATAGGTAACCAATGAGGTTGGTGCCTTCCAGCTCACTCTCAGGTGCAGGTAGGCACCACCACAGGCTACTCCTCTACAAAATGGAAGCCCTGCTCAGGTCTTTCAAACAATGTTGTGGGTTTGAGGCTCAGACCAGCACCTAAATGCCAGAAGGGTGAGAACTGGCTCACACAAGCCAATGCCCAGGGCTAGGCATTTGCTCAGTGTGCAAGAACTCTCTGTCAGCCTTCAGAGGGTCACATATTCCCCTGGGGGAAGGCTGCTGAACACTGCTCTGGGGCTGGGCTTCATACACGTGGGCACTGCAGCACCTTCTAGGTACACTGTGCTAGAGGTGACTCATTTCCTCCTGTCTCTGTAAAAAACACCTCCATTTCCAACCAAAACAATTCTATGAAAACACTCGTGGTCATCTTCAAGTTGGCAACTCCTCTTTTTCAGGGTCAGCATGAGCTGCTCGACCACATCTTTGGAATAAGAAATCGCTGCATGTATCTCACCTTTTGTCATGGCACGTGAGTAACTTGATGCAATTGTGCAGCCACCCACGCTGCTAATTAATCACAGGGGGGGTTATGCAGCACTATGTGCAATATTATGTTTCCTAACATCCTTGATACAAACTACTAGGATCTGTTGTAACATTTCTTACCCAATTACCTGGAGGCCAGGGTAGGGGTGAGCAACAGGGGCACCTCATTGCTGAGCAGAGCGCCTGCGTGGGTACACCATAGCCCTGGAGCTCAGATCCTTCACAAAAGCTGCTCACGGCTGCCAGCACAGCACACCCCTTCCCCACATGCCAGGCAAGGTGAGTGCCATCCTCTCCACCTTCCTGGCTTCAACTTGGGAGCTGCAAACTCTCCATGAGACAGCCCTCAACTGTGCCAGGTGCCCACTCAGTGCTGGGGGCTACTCTCGCGTTTGGCTTGCCCCGGGGCAGAACTGAACGTGGGCCAAATGAACAGGACAAGCTTTCAAAGCGTGCATCAGCAAACCCAGCCAGAGCCAGCGCGCAGCCTCCGAGCCAACGGCCCGCACGGAGCCCCAGGGCAGAGCCCCCCCTCTGCACTCAGCAGCCTGCGGAGCTATGCAGGTGCACAGCAGGGCGCTGGGTGCTGCTGGCAGGGTGCCAGGCTCCCCACCCAGACTGGCTGAGCTGGCTGCCGAAGCGGCGTGGGAGCACGGAGCTGGCCACCAGCGCTCCAGCCAGGTGCTGCCGTGGGAGTTCCCGGCTGCGGCATGTTCCCCGCACCGTGCCTGGCGCTATGTTCTCAGCTGGAAGGAGAGATGCGTATCGCTTGGGCAGGGAGGACCTCTGCAGCCGCGGCGCTGTGTGTGTGCTTGGAGCACCCCTCATGCCTTTGGGCATGGCACACGTGGCGCTGGGAGCCTGGGGTGTTGATGCATTCCGGCTGTGCCTACAGCATGGAGTAACCCAGAAAGACTGCTTGCTTCCAGTGTGCCGCCAACCAACCTTCTGGGGGGGGGTAGGACCTGGCTCTGGAGACATCTCTGGACAGAGGTTCACCAACAAAGGGCTTATCTTGATGGTTTTGGCTCCCAGGAGCTACCTAGAGGTAGCTCACTCTTCTCTCCTGGTTTGCCAGAGGATGCGTTCGGTCTTTGTGAATGCCTCAGCGGCAGTGGTGTTGGTTGGCATGGGCACAGTCCTGTGGATTCCCTGGGTACATAACAAAGGGCAGAAGAGCCACAGAATCCCATCAGTACAAGTTGCTCTGAGACACCAGCAGCACTCCACAAACAAGCAAGAATTGCTGCAGCAGCTCTTCTAGGTGGGATGCAAAGGGAAAGGTGTAGAAAAAGGCAGCTCTATAAAACTCATGCCCACGCTGTGAGCACAGGAGCTGTTTGGGGAGGAGGGGTGGAGGGATGGGCTGAGGGCAATAACAAAGGCTCAGTGATTCGGGTCACACCCACCTGTGCTGGGAAACTCAGAACCACAACGGCGGCCAGAGGGGGACTGGTATCATGAACCAGGCCGGCCACAGCCATGCGGGGCTGCAGCAAGTCCCCGCACTGCTCTTCCACACTGCGGGCGGCAGAGCAGCCCCCGGCGCTCAGAGCAGGGCCGGGAGCGGCTCCCGCTAGAGGGCGTCGTCTCCACGGGTACTGCGGCCGCTGCCGCCTGGGCACGGCCCGGCCGCGCCGCCGCCTGCCACGGGCTTGCACTTGCTGCTTCTTCCTTCCCCCCACGGAGACAACATTACAAATCCCCTTGCCAGGAAAACTAAGGCGGGTGGGAGATGATGTACTCGTGCGTGCCCTGGCACTGGCACATCCAGAGCTCCTGCTGACTCCAGTCTGATTTATTTACTTTCTAAACCGTTTTTAATACAGTTTGGTGCTAGACGGTAATTTCGAGTGTGGCAGCTCTTCCCCAGGGCTCCTGACCGACTTCGTTTCAATTCCCTCCCTTTTCTGTTCAGACCCAGCCCCAGTTTCCCTGCTGCTCGGGAGCCCTGCCGTCAGTCACTGCTGCTGGACTGCACATGGCTGTGCAAGGAGAATGTTTACAAGCCTTAAGAACTCAAAGCCGATTGAGTGCATGGACAAAGCCATCCTGCTTCCTATTAACGAACATACTTAGTCTTCCCTTGGCCTTGATGCAGGTAATAATGTGACCACATCTTCCAGAGTATGATTCAGAGTGGGAAGCTAATATGCCCTGAATGGCTCCCCAGGGACTTTCTTGCTACTGCTAATGCAGGGAGCCTAATCTCCTACCCTAGGCAGTTGGGAGAAACAATGTAAGCATCTTCTGTTTATGCTGTAATGGTTGGTATCAGCCCAGGTGCCTGTGAGTAATGGCTGAGCATGACAGAAGGCACCTAGCTCCTGTTGGACCATGTGTCCTCATTGTCTGGGGAAGCTGCATAGCCAAAAAAGCCAGTGGCTGCTGTGCCCACGTTGTCATTGCACGCAAAGGGCAGTGCATTGCAACAGCAGCAAGAAAACCACCTGAGCAGTGCATGGAGACCCTCAGCAAACACACGATCTTAGAGCTGCGAAACTGAAAACCAGTTTCCCATTGGCTTGTGTTTGATGTGACTATGGGAGAGGAGCGTGGTGTGGTGCTTCTGTGACTGCAGCCACCGAGGCAGAAACACTACACACAAGCAACATCTTCAGGTGTAGTTGGGATCCTTTAGCCCTTCAATTCTACAGGCAGTCTGTCATGCTACACCATCCCTAGAGATGCCACTCAGAGCTTGCCTGTCCAATCCTGTGTTTTCAACCCCCAATCCCACACAGCCCTTCCTTTACTCACCAGTGGTTCCAGGCATCTGTCTCATTTCACAAAGGCAAAGCTGACGTTTCCCAAGAACAAAAGGTATGACTCTGCAAGAGTGTTTACAAGGAACCCAAAGCTTTTCAGCACCACCATCTGATCCTCCATTATCTTCCAAAAAGGACTTTGGTCGGTTTGAGTCAAAGATGCACAGACCTGTGCTCACCTAGCACCAGGGTATGGCTGTGATGGGCTGCCCTACAACATCCACAGGCCGAGGGAGGGGCTCCAACTAATTTTCTAATAGAAACACACAGACAGACAAAACTAAAACCAGCTTCACAGTGCTGATTTTAAGGCCTTGAAGGCACAGTATATACACTCGGAAGAGATAGCTGGAGTAGTCCATGGGCCTCAGATTAGACAGCAAACCTATAGAAAAGGGCAACTGCCATACACCTCTGAGTGAAATCTTGGCTTCTTAATCTCAAGGAAGCAAGCTAGGAGAAAGCTGCAGCCAGTCCTTTCCAACAGAGCATAAATATTAGCTTCCTCCCACATTAATTGACCTTCATGGCCACTGTATCCCAGCATCAAAAAGAAGGTTCCAAAATGCCAGCTTCCACCTTGGGCTATATGCTTAGGAAGGCAATTCTTTGATTACAGAACACAGAAAGCCAAAGCATTTCAGGACTCAGAAGCCACCAGCTTGAGCCTGGCAGCCAGGCAAGGCTGTTTGCCAAATTGCCTGGTGAAGGCTCAGTGCAGGCACAGCCTATGCTGAAGTGGCCACACTCCACATCTGGAGAGTAGCTGTGCACTGTCACCCCATAGAACAGTTCAGAAGAGGTTGGCCTATCTCCTGACTAACCTTTGACACAGCACAGATATCCACTAGACATTTTACATCTCAGTAAATCAGAAACCCAAAGACCCCAAGCTCCCGTTTAGTGCTATGGCCTGGTTGCCCACAGTCTCCCCACTGAGAAACAATTTGAGAAGTGGTAAAGTGAGAGGCCAGGTCCTGAAGCCCTTCCCCCATAGCCCACTTCATCATCAGAAAGGAGGGGATTTCTCTTGAGACACCCAAGACAGGAAGAACATAGGAGCAAGACACCTTTCACAGGCTCTGCTTGAATACTTGCCAAACTTTGTTGTGCTCAGGTAAGTTTCATTCCAGAGGACTGCTAGCTTCAGCGCAGGAGGGCATGCACATCTTCAGAGCTTCACCCAGGCTTGCAAAACACAGCTGAAGATTGTGATGCAGCTTCCATGTGCTGACAACTTCATGCTTGTCTATTAAACATCCCAATAACCAAATACAAAATTACAACTGGTATGGATAGAGGGTGAAAGGAACAGCACTGGCTTGGGATTCCTTGGCACTGAAAACCTTGCTGTAACATAAGCAATGCAGGAGTTCTCTACTCTGCCAGTGGATCATAGGAGGCAGCAATTGCAACCATCAAGCAGTTCAATCCTGTTTTACCTGATCCAGTTTTCTCATTTGGAGTCCAACTGAAACAGTAAGTTCTTGCACCTGTTGCAGCAGCACTTCTCCCTTTGAGGGGAACATACTCATTTTTAACACCACATTCAAGCAACCTCTGACTGCCAGAACGCATCCAGGGAACAATGACAACTCTGGATGCTATCATAGAATCAACCAGGTTGGAAGAGACCTCCAAGATCATCCAGTCCAACCTAGCACCCAGCCCTAGCCAGTCAACCAGACCATGGCACTAAGTGTCTCATCCAGTCTTTTCTTGAAGACCTCCAGGGACGGTGCCTCCACCACCTCCCTGGACAGCCCATTCCAATGGGAAATCATCTCTAATACTTCAGCAAAAGGGAAAATAAACAGTGATCAGAACCCAAGAAAACAGGCAGGCAGTCTCTTTGTTATTGGTAAATGTGAACTAACTCCCACAGGAAGCTGTGGCCTTTTCTTCTGCTGAGATTTAACTGTGTTTGGACTCTGTTCCCAAGCATCCTCCTCCAACCATAACACAGGAAAACTGTAAGAGACAGATGTGAGACCCCATACAGAAACCAGTGATGGAGCTAGGCTATTAACATGGTGGTGTACAAACAGACTGAAACCTCTGGCTGGTGGAGACCATTCCACTTTCAGGACAGCCACTGCCTGGCTCTGAGCTGCTGCTCTTCCAAATCCTTGGAGAAAGAATTGAGATGCAAAGGAAATGGCTTTGGTAGAAGATGCACACAGCCTTTGGTGCAAGGTAAGTGATGAGGACAAACCCTCTCACGCTGTGATGAGGATGGTGGAAATGGTTGTATGAGGTTGGTGGACAAGAGTGGAGGTAGGAAAATGCCAAGTACACATTCCCTTCTCCTGTCCAGGGCACATAAGAGTCACAACTCAATCCTGTTGGAGCAGAATGTTGAATAGAGGCCACTTCCCAGTGCCCTGTTCAGAACAGAGTAAGGAAACCTGAAAGGGCGAGAGAGAGCCACAAAAGTGATGCAAAAGCCAGATGACTTCCCACTTGAACAAGAGGCTTACAAAGGCTGATCATTCAGTCTGCCAGAGAGAAGTCAGGTGGCTGCATGGCAGCATACTGTCACACACCCTTGTAACATAGGTGCTGTGGGGATGAGAAAGTTGCACACATGGAGAAAGGCAACACCCTAGTCCTGGTTACTCAGAGGAGGAAGTAGCAGCAGACTCCTGCTCATTTCCAGGAAGGCACACGGGCAAGAAAAAAAGTTGTTTGGCAATTCAGTGTTATTTTCAGTCTGGCTTTTATTTTCATTGACTTCAACAACAAGGTGTTCCAAAACACACACAGGATTTGGTGCAGGCAACACTGTCATTGCTACAAGCACTGGCAGATTTCCAGCTCAATTTAACCCATGCACTTTGATGTATCAAAACAAAAAAACAAACAAACAAACAAAAAAATAAATCACAGCTCTACAAGGGAGGGTAAAAGCTACAGCAGTTCAAACTCACGTGAAGATTCCAGTTATATGGAAGTGGGGTCCATAGTGGTACACAGTAGAAAGGAGGTTTTCACAGCATATATTTTAATCATTAATGATACAACAGAAAAGCTCCATCTCACTGCTGAGCTGAAAAGCAGATACTGAAGTTCTTGCACCCAGACTCTGGGCACAGTTATTAACTGCATTAACCTTTATAGTCAGAAGCTTGCTAGATCCTAAAACGATGGTAATTTTGGCATCAATATTTGTACAATACCGAAGCAGCTCAGAAGGATTACACAATGGAGATGCAAAACCTCAGAGGCGAGAAGGGCACAGCCTGATTCACCTCCAATGATCCGCTAAGTATCTGCACTAACTTCTCCCTGCACTAACGCTGCCCCACTGAGTTAATTCTTGCATAGAGTCAAGAGCAGGATGAGTAGCTTCTTTTGTAGCATATAGAGGGGAGGAAAAAAAAGGAAAAGAAAGAGAGAGAGTTAAGATTTCACACTGAGAATGTTAAATACTTTGAAATCTAGGACACTGCTCTTTGAAGTGTTACAAAACAAAGTGATAAAACAGGCTTTCGGCATCTGAACCCTCCCCTCCTCAACTGCAAAGCAGCGCAGGAATCTCAGCGTGAAAAACACAAACATATTTGTCCAGCGATGAGTGGTTTGTTACAAGGCATACTGGTAAGTGTTCTGCATAAAAACAATCCTTAAAAAAAAAGGGGCAAACAAAACAACAAACGGGAAAAACAAAACAAAACAAACAACGTTTGTACTGTGGTCCTGGCAGACCCGGTAGCCCAAGATGAAATAAAAATTGCTGTTGTTAGGTTGTAAGAAACAAAAACATATATATTAAAAAAAAACAAACCCAAAACCCAACCCCTATGTACAACACTTTACAGGGTAATAACCATCTTGCATTGCCGTTTAGAGCTATCCCAAACAGGCTCACGCAGTCACTGCAAGGCAGTGGTTGAATGCAGCACAGACCTGGCACAGCAGACAGGTGGAGGAGGATGCTAACAATACAGGACTCATAATGAAATACGTGGCACGTGGCAGGGCCAAGGGAACAGCCGCTGCCTTGAAACGAGATTGTTTAAGCTGCTTTCTTCCAACTCTTCCCAGCCAAAACAAAAGTCAGGCTTACTGTCAAAAAGAACAAGCCAACCTGAAAGCAGCTGCGCTGAGCTGAGCTGCTTTGTTTCCCTATGTGTTCAAGTCTCACTACCTTGGCCAGTACAAATGTGAAAGCACACGTTCTGCTCAGTTACTTGTCCACAGGCTCACTGGCAGCCAGAGGGAACGCCTCAGAGCACAGCTGCTGTAGAACCAATACAGGAAAAACACACCAGAGAAAAATGAATTCCTCATGTAAACATGACTTTCTGTAGTAGCAACACTCATTAGCCAGGAACTGGTCCTTGTTCCAAGCAGCTGGAAATTTCTTTCTGTTTTTACTCTCCATTTCTAGTTGCTCATCACTTACTCTATAGTCATTAGCAACGAACCACTACAGGCTTCAGCCTATTACAGATAAACCTAAAGGTAGTTCTACTTTACATGGGAGGAAACCAATCTAGTGTAGTCTAAATCAAAAATTGACTGGGTTTAGGATAGCTGAAGCCCTACAAATCAGCATGCAACTCTCAGCTGGTCCTCTGTTCAACTGGATGCTAGGTAGGCAAATCCTTATGCTAAACTAACCAGGCTGCAAATGTGGCAAAGCCTAATTCTCTACCTTAAGTGTCAGTAGTAGCACAGAATGGCTAAAGGTCAGAATTCCAGAGCGACCAATGGTTGTACCTGCATTTATATTCTGAAATAAGCAAGCCAGGACATACACATGAATGTAAATTCGAAACAAGAAGAGACAGCAGGTTTGGGTTCCCCCCCCCCCCCCCCCCCAGAGAAGGTGAGGGGGAAAAGAAAAAGTGGGTTGCAGGTGGCTGTAAGTGCTGGCCTGCCCAGCAAAGTGCATGTGCTGTCTCCGCTGGAGAGTATTACACATGAACAGAGCACTCAGCTCCGTGGGAAGAGGCTGTTTAAGTGCAACGTTCAGCAGACCAACTCCCATTTATTTTTTGGATGAACTGACAGTTCAGGGTTTGGTGGCTTTGGGGTTTTTGCATTCAGTTTTGGGGTGGGTTGTTTGCATTTTTGGCTTTAAAGAAAAATAATATCTATCTATATATATATATATTTCAACCTTCCTGCTTTTCAAAGTAGGATTGCTGGATGAGAGAGACAATATTGCAGGTCAGGATGCCCACACGAGGTGTGTGAGGATGCAAAAGTCAAGAAAAGAAGCCCTCTCCCCAGAAGAAAATGTGAAACAAGAACAATGCCTTCTTGAGAAGGTCAACAGCTCTCAAGGAAACACCACCCGCCTTCCCCCTTCACTCAGCTCTTCCCCTTGCAAGAGCTGGCGTGGAGGTCATGGTCCAGAAGTATGACCTAGACAGCATCAAGGGCAAAACCTAGCATGATTGGGCAAGAAGGTTCCCTCCGCCCTTTGTCCAAGGGTGCAGTACCAAGCAGAAGGAAGACAAATGAAGGGCTGGGCAGTTCATGGCTGAGGCGGGGTGGAGCGGGGTCTGCAGGGCTCACTCCCCTTCCTCCTTGATGCGTTGCTGTTTGTTGCGCCGAGCATCCATGTCGAAGTTGAAGTCGTTCCACTCATCGCGAGGCGGGAAGGAGATGGTCTGCCGGAGCGTGAAGCGGACCGCGTCGATGACCCGCTCCCCCCGCGTCTCGCTGGAGCCCACGCTGACCGTGGAGGCGCCGCTGGGGGTGCGCAGGAGGTGGGGAGGGGAGGAGAAGTCATGGAGCTGCCGGTGGTCCAGGATACCCTTCCAGATGGCATGGCGGAACTGCTCTGGGATCTTGAGGCTCACCAGATCCTGCAAGGTAAGGCGGAGGGCTTAACAGGGCAATCTCAGGGCAAGCTGGGCTCCACGAGCAAAAGCAGCCTCTGGGCCACCCTACAAATGCCTGCTCACTAAAAAAGCTGCTAAAATCCAGGTGGCCACAATGAACCATAGAAGACAAACCACTGATCTTGAAAGCGGTGGTTCGCTTCTGAACAAGCGTGGGTAGCCATAAGGCAGCAAGAACTAAACATCACAAGGTCTGCTTTGAAGTTACACAGAACACTCATTCATGCATAAGACACAGTGACCTAAAGCTAGATGTGGATGATCTTGGATGTCTCTTCCAATCTGGCTGATTCTATGTTTAAGTGGACTGCACAGCCTCCAAGACCACCTTTGGGAGGTCTGCTGCTTCTCTGTGGTGGGTGACGCCGGGCTGTACAAGTTCAATGGCTTTGAAAACCACCTGAAACCTGCAAGAGGATTTTAGAATCCATTCTAAGCTCCACTATTTGAAGGTCTGGGTCTGGAGCTGCCTTAATTACCTGAACACAACCAAAATCTAAGAATAGACAAATGACTTTAGAAAACTTGGACTTTGAAACCACATCATCTCTGGTGCAGTACCTAAGGGAAGCATTACCTAAACTCTGGGAAATGAGATATCAGCTTCTGAAAAAAATTAGCAACCAGCTTTGGTTAATTTGGGTCACCTTTTCTAATTAAATTAGCAGTAGAAGGAAGACAGCCCAAGCTTAGAAACATAAGTACCACAGCTCTGCAGCCTCAGGGCAAAAAACACGGGACAGCCAGCTCTGAGGAGAGCAATGGCACAGGAGAGGAAGCAGCAACCCTGCAGCAAAAGCCATGCAAGATCCAAAAACCATCTGGGCTGAGATGCCAGTGGCAAGAGAAGGTAAGGCCAGAAAACAGAAGCAGGGAGGCAAAACCACAGACAACTTCTGGACAGCCTACTGGTTTGCAAGGGAGTGAGGGGTTTCAGAGAGGTGTAAACTGAAACCAAGCCTCGCAGAATTAACAGGCCTGTGGACAGGGGCCACTCTGGGGGCTAAAACGGAGTTGAAGGGAGGTGGAGACACTCTTTCTCTGTGCCAGGCAAGGTAGTTATGGTTCTGGCCCCGAGTCCAGCCTCTCTTCACCTCACAGTAAGTATTCTGTGTGTGCAACAGCCTTAGTCAAACCAGTAGTATAAAAATATACTGAGTCTGGATTTCCAACCTGTTCCTACAGCAGGGCCAAGAGTGCAAACAAAGGAAATCGTGAGGAAATTACTTACATCCATGGAGTAATGCTCAATCTGATAGATGGTGGTCAGCCCCTGGGTCGTGAAATAATCCACACAGGATGAGCAGCCCAACCTCGCTAAGAAGCTGCAGAGGAGGAAGGAAGGATGGAGAGAGAAAAAAGGATCACCCTGGCTGCAACAGCCCAAACCACAGAAAAACCAAACACTCAGCCAACCTGCAGCAACAGGAAACAAAGCTATCGCCCTTGGCTTGACCTTCTCCAAGACATCCCAGGCCAGCAAGCCACGTCGCTGCCACATCAAACAAGTGAGGGAGTCCTTCAGCTCGGCACCTAGCAGACAGCCCCTGTGGCAGCACCTTGCCTTAATCAAGAGCTGGTGCAACATAGCCTATATCATGGGGCAGAAAGGTTCATGTGTACTCTCCTGACAGGTCACTTCACCCAGAAGGTGGCTGAGGATATGGCAGCCTGCTACATAGATAGAGAATCTACAGCAAGGGCTAAGACACATCATGCACACAAAGTACTTAAAATCAGCACATTCCTCCCTAAGTATAAAAGATTCTTCCTTTATGGGCAGCATCTTTCAATAGATTTGATCTCATGAAGGGTGAAGTTGCTCCTGACCCCAGCCATGGCTTTTTGAGTGGTCAAAGAGGGAGCAGGAAGAGGAAAAAAAAAAAAAAGAAGATAAAAGTAAAAAGAAGAGGAGGAAAGGAAGGAAAGAGGAGGAAATGGAAAGAAAAAAGGGGGGGAAATGGAAGAAAAAGATGAGGAAAATAAAAACAAAACAGGAAAGAAAGGAAAGAGAGAGAAGAGGAAAAGGGAGGAGAAACTGAAAGAAAAAGAGGAAAGAAGAGAAACTTTGGCAAGACTGCCTGACGCCCTCGGCTCCATCAGTCCGAAGGATGCTGCATCTCTCAGTTCTCTTGCAGTCTTAACGTCCCTGTTTGTATCTGGTGTTCAGAGGTGAAGGTTTGAGGCTCGATGTCCAGTGCTCCACGTGAATGGGGCAAGGGACCTGGCAGGACCCTTCAGACTCCCGACACGAGGCCCCCGCTCCCTGCGTGCGGGACGCGTGTGCCAGGCAGCCTGCCGCCGCTCACCTGACAATGCTGCAGTCTGTGGGGTATGGAGGAGGGGGGGTGCAGTGGGATGTTGAAGGCATGGAGAGGGGAGGAGGCAGGGCCTGCGTGGGGCTGAGGCCATTCATGTCGCCGGTCATGGCCATGTGGGTGCCCATCATGGGAACTGGAGGAGAGAAGGAGGAGCACATTGTTACCCAGGCATCCCCAGACCCTTCTTTGCCCCCTGCACACCACCAAAGGACAGGACCCATAGCTGAAGCGGCCTTAAATCCTCTGCAAAGGCCCACACGGAGCAAGCTCAGGGGGCATTTAAGGCAGAGTTGCAATGACTGCACAAGGACCAGATGAGAGTCAGTCCTTCAGGAACTTTCCCCTCAGTGGAGCAACTGTCAGCAGCGCCGTGGCGTCACCTTCTCTTACAAACAGGCTTAGGAGAAACCTAAGCAAGCCTGGTCTCGGCTTTCCCTGCTGCAGGGGGGGGGAGCAGGACAGAGCCAGCAGAGTAACCCAATACAGAAGGCAAACAGCTTTGTTTTCAGAGACACTGAGAGCACCCGAAGGGGATCAGCAACAGGTGTGGGCAAAAGTCCAGTGCTTTTGAAATTGCAAAAAACCCAAACAACAAAACTCAGCCCCCAGAAGCATGTCTGTCATCCTGGATTTACAGGGCTGCTGGGCACTCTTCAGCAGCCAGGATGAAGCAGGTTACAGAGCTGCAAGAAGCAGATAATTCCTTTGAAGCTTTCAAGTGCCTTAGTTGAACCAAGTGGGGGGTGGGGAAAGTTTGCCAATATTTGCAACTCCTCTGCTGGGAAAGAAAGAAGAAACAAGTCTTGAAAGACAGATAACAGCACAGCCAGCCAGATCTGCAGCAAGAAGTATCTGCTTGCCCCTGTGAGGCTTAGAGCAGGATGCTGAAGGTTTGCCTTATGGCACAGCAGCGAGAAGTTTTTTGGCTCTGCACATTGCCAGAGAAAGATTCCAGGCTCCTCAGCCTAACAGTAGCCACTTGGAGATGCCAAGTCTCCTTGTCCAAACTAGCGGGGAGCATGCATAGAACAGGGGAAAAAGGAGTGAACGTTTCTTACTGTTGGTTCCCATGCCGTCGGGGATGGTGGTTGGGGTCAGGGCATTGCGCTGCTGGGGGTTAATTAACTGGCTGACCGAGGGCAGCTTGTTCATGCTGTTCATTTTGCCAAGGGGTGGAGAGTTGGAGCCGTAGGATGACTGTGACTGCATGGACGTCCTGCAAACCAAAGAGTCGTTAGGACAGCAATTGCAGCAGTTGTTTGTTAAAAGCGCACTGCTGAGCGCCTGGATGTTTGCGGCGGTTGTGAGCTACCGCTAGTGAAATTATTGACACCGTAAAGGTTACTGGTGAGAGAATCGATGTGCAATTAGAAGTTTCCCGGATATTTTGGCACTTAACAGGCAAATGGTGAAATACTGACAAAGGGAAGCTTCACTTTCACTTCCAATTTTTCATTCGAGGAAAGTTTTCTACATGAGTTTTTTAGCTGAACATACACAAAGCCAGCAAACAGCTGCCAAAACTGAAAAAGAGTGCTTTAAAGTTAGCTTTAAAGGACTCTTTTGGTTAAGTGGAAGCCATCTCAAACCATCCTAAGCACCCCTAAAACTGAAGAGCAGAAATAATTTGCAGATCAAGTCACACTTATCACCTTTGGGTCTCCAAAATTCCTATCAATTCTTGTTATCAGGGGTGCATAGGACAGAGGCTCTTTGCTCAAGACAGACTGAATACACCTTAAGGATCACTGCTGAGAGATGCTCAGAGCTGCCTGGGGCACAGGCGTGCAGCTTTTGCTGGTGTAAAAGAGAATCTGGCATCCAAACCCTGCAGGCTGCTTGCAAAGTTTCAGATTTCTACTACCACTCAACAACAGCACTAACCTCCCTCAAGCCCAGACAGCCCCAAACTCTATCCAGCATATCCATGAATCAGGCCAGAGAGGCTTGCTGGTGACCTACCCCCAGCCCCAAGGGTCCCAGCTGCAATCCCTCCTCGTAAGCGATCCAGAGCACGAAGCCCAGACCGCTTCTGAACGGCAGCCCAGTTCCCAGCTCGAGTTACAGCTGCGGCATCCCGTCTGGAGTGGGGTCTTATTTGGGATGTGCAGAAAATGGTCATTAAAGTGGGTCCAACAGCACTACTGGCAGAGCACTATCACACCACAAGAGAGCAGGGTTTTGTCTCCTCCACACCTGGGGACTTTGCAAGACTGGGAAAAGGCATTAGGGAATGGGGCACAATTCCCAAACAACATAGCCTTGGTTAGCACTTTGTTCAGCTATGTTACAGTGACCCCACGGTGAATGTGCAAGGTCACATTCCCATCGGGAAACTTGTTCATCTGGGCATAACTGGTTACACTAATTCCTGGGAACTGGCTTTCCTTCTATGCAAAGAGAGTAATTATTACTTCAAGTAAGCAAAGTGTAAAGGAAAGAAAAGGCTTATTCCTAGCTAATTTATTAAAACCTGCAGCACTCAAGGTCAAGTTTCATGCAATTACCTTGTCTCCATCTTCCTGCACTTGTAAGACTTGCAGTGTTGGGTGGAGAAAACATCTATGCTAACAGGCTGGAGTATCTAAGGCCCTGAAGAAGTGTTACCTAATTACACAATTACAGGAGGTAGAGAAAGAAGGGTGTGAGCTGTCCTTTGGCAGTGAAGATGCAGGACAAGATCCAGCAAACTTCATAGACTCAAGGAAGTGGAAAGCACAAGAAGCTACACAAATTACTATCAACAACGACAGCAGCTCCCAAGGGGAAGCGAAATAGAGCCATGAAGCTCAGACCAAACTTTTCAGGGTGAAGGGAATGATTCAGATCTGAGGTTTGAGTTCACCAATTGTAAAAGTTGAGGCTAGCCATGAAATTCAAGTCAGGTTGACACCACCCTGAACCTGAGGGGCTTCTGCATCTGCACAACAGGTAAGCGAGGATGTCGCCACACGCAGAGTCACATTCCAAATCAAAAACCTCCCAAAAATATTTAATCATGAGCTCTCTGAATAAAGGCTTAAATAAAAAAGACTGCCTATTTCTATGGAGCAATTCTGAAAGGAGGTCTGTAGTGAGCCTGATTTTGCCCTTTCCACCACCACGAGCAATCTCAAGCTGGTAAGGACACTACACATCAATCTGGAGGTTAAAAAACCCCCGAACCAAACAACAAACTAACCAAACCCAAACACACAAACAAGCCAACTCAAAGCACCCTGTCCTTTGGAAAGCAAATATGCTTTAACACATAGCTTAAGGAGTTCTTCTCTCATTCATCCTCATAAGAATCAATTAAAACAATCAAGCGAATAAAATCAAGAAAGAAAAGCATTTTTCTCTCATACTCGCATTTGTTTCAGATAGTCTATCACATAAGCAGACATATAAAAGGTCTAAGAGCCAAAGAAAAGTCCCAAGATAAACCAAGATGCAAAATTTTATTGGAAATTCATGTCACACATCAATACAGCAACAGCCTCAGAAACACAAGGAAAGGTTTTTGGTATTAAACACACGGACTACAGGGTGTTTGAGGAGTCATTTAAAAATATAGTGCTTTTTTTTTTCCCCCTCTCAATTATTTTTCTTCCCCCTAAAACAGGTATTGCAAGAATGCCATGCAGAGTGGTTTTCATTAAAATGATACTTGCTATGTCTCAAGAAAGATTAGAAGTAGGAGCATTAACATTTCTTTGATATCAATGCCAATGAAATGCATTTTAATATCAAGGTATAAGGACTTCAATTAAAAGCCCATTATACTTCTTGGAACAGTCTGATACAAAAGGCACTGAGTCACATTCTGCAAGTGATTTTTCTCTCTTCAAGAGGCCATGTAATTATTTAGCCAATAACATCTGTAGCTATGCAAGCTCATATGAGGGCAATTGCCTCTTACGCTTCAAGGCATATACTGATCATCTCAAGAGGTGAGGAAAGAGCTTCCCTCTTCTCCCATGCATGAAGCACAGTTCAGCTCACAGGTTACCTTGTGTAATTCTGTGCTTTCCCAGCTCACTGGATAGTAGCCCTTTAGAGTTAGGAGGCTGCTTGAGCAGACAAGTCCCAGAGTCTTGGTTCACATTAGATAAGCACACTGTCACGTAAGCAGCTTTAAAGCAGATGACACCGAAGTTTAAGTGTTAAGAACAGGACAGCTCAGGCTCAGAGAGTTCAAGGTTTCACTTGAGCCCCTATGCCTACAGTTTGCTGTCCCTGAAGACCAAGATCTAGTCACAATGCAGAAAAACCCAACTGGAGGCAAAGCTGTCCAGTTTGGGACCTGCCTTTCTTTACATTAAGGATTCCACACCAAGTTCACACAGTCAGTGTGCTTATTGGCAGAGTTTTTGCAGGTAAAGTTGTCCAGCGGACTACAGAGCACTGGGATGTCACTGACCTAGTCTAGCAATGGCACTCAAATGACACAGGTGATGCTTTATTGACCTTTGAAGGCTCACGAACCAGGCACCCAAAAGCAGAGAAGTGTCTTTGCTCTCCACATCTCAAGCATCTGCTATTCCAAAGCAAGCAATAGGGCATCTCTGTTCAACCACACAAATGGTTTGTAGGCTTGGTAACTAACCGGGAGCATAGAAAGGAGGAGCCCTGATGGTTACTAGGCAGATAGCAACTCCAGCAGAGGGACAAGGGTGGCAATAATGAGGTGCCTTAGATCTCAGGTATGGGAATTTCCCAAGGCAAGCAGTGGACTCTTTCCAGGGAATGGAGCTATAATACAGGAAGTGGATATACGTCAGCTAGTTGATAAAGACTGATACAATGTGACTGACTGATAAGGCCTGATTAGTCCACTTGATCTTCCTTGACAGAAAAAGCTTACATTTCTGAAGCTCCACAGATGACAAGAAGCCAAAAGACAGCAGGGGAAAAGTTTTCATCTCTTATCTGCAGAGGAATGGCTATAAAACAACTGCAATTGCTTCCAGTTCCAGATTGTTTGATAAAAAATGTATCATCTGACATAACCACCTTGTAGCTGGAGAGCAAATTCAAGCCACTATTAAGATCAGGTGCACTGTCATCATCCTCTTACAGGTGAGGAGGTTAAAAGCCTTTCCAGAGAACAGAGTGATCTAAATAATTTATGTTACTGTTAGACAGAAGTCCCAGGTGCTCTATCAGTGCAAGAGATTTCCTAGAGGTCAGACTAGAGAATGAACTAGAAATTCCCAGAAGAGGCTATGGATGCCTTGCATCTTCTAGTGGGCTGCATCTTCAAACTTGCTGAGAGACCCTGGAGCAGAGGTCTACATACACATTGGTGTGTCCTTGCTGCAGTATTTCCACCCAAAAGCAGACAAGACCAAGATACAGGTACAAACCTTTATGGGAAGCACAGCCTGATGGTGCCAAGCATAATCCTGTGCCTGAGGAGCATTTGCAGTTCAGATGCCTGCCTCTTGAAAGGTAATGTTATTCCTTTCCCTGTTTCTCCCAAGTGAAAAGGCATGGAGCAAGAGTTACCTGCTTTGTTATCTCCAGGTACTACCTGAAGTTTCCAGGCAAAGCAGAGAGGCACTTAAGTGTAGCTTTACACAAGAAACAATGGTAGAGCTGTAACTGTATGAAACAGCCACTGGCAGTATTTCACTAGTTATACTTAATCACAACTTTTGGGGCCCTTCTCCATCAGCCACCCCCCAACACTGCTGTGGTAGAACAAGTCTTTCTAAGACAGTGAAAGAGATACCCAGAGATGGGACATGGCTCTCCAAGGAGAAGTTAGTACGAGTCATCACCTGCTCAGATCACAGCCCTGCTGCCTGGAAGCGGATGATGTGATGTTCAGAGATAAGAGTCTTCTCCCACTGCATTAGGCTTTTTGCCTTGGTGGGTGGCCAGGAGGCCCACTCTGCCTTTGAGAGGCATCTTCTCTTCAGGCTGTGCTTAGCTGCAAGTGTGTCAGAGCTGGGTATGCACCTGCCCAGTAAAATCCAGCATAGACTGCACTGCAGGCACGCAGGTCCCCATCAGTATTGATCCAGGATGCACTTCATGGACAGTAAGCTGTTGGTTGCAGCATTAACAGACAAAGTGATCATGGCCTGGGGCCACCTGTCTGAGTCTACTGCAACATATTCTGGCACCACTTTCTTTTAAACATCGATATTTGTAGCAAATGGGGTGAAACACAGTACCTTTGATTGAAACTCTAAGGTGATATCTAGTGACTGCTGAACATCTGCAAGGAAATGGGCAAGCTTTGACCTCACAGGTAGGGCAATGAGCAGTTTTGGACACTGCCCTTTACAACCTCAGCTGCAGAGGGACCCTGAACACACGTGGATGTCATTACAAAGTCTTCAGCCTCACATTTGCCTTGTACAACTCAGCCCACCACTTGACTGAGCTCACAGAGTTAGGAGGGGTATTTCCAAGTTCAACAAAGCTGGATCAATGCCAGCAGCGCTTCTTGAAAGTCAAACAGACTCATTCTTCCCCTACAATTTTTATGTCTTTTAGATCAGACCCTTAAAGATTAGAAACTGGTAGCAGGAACTTCTACTGAAAAAATAAACTTGTGCCAGTTCATACAATCACCTCTCTCTGTCCAGCAGTACAAATATGTCAGCTACTTGCGCTATTACTGCATGACCAGCATTAAAAACAAGTCAAAATGACTATGATAGACTGTTGAAAACACCTCCTCCTTTTTCCATCCCCCTCAATCCATGAACACAATGGTTAACTTAAACGACACAAGAGGCATTTTGAAATTGAGACCTGCTCAGAGAAACTTTTCCGAGTTTCAACAAATAGAAGAGGAAAGAGCATCACAAGTTACAAAAAACAGGAAGAAAACATAACACCAAGACAGGACATTGTGGTTCCTGACCTCCCAATGCTATGGGCTACAGCCAAGAGGTCTGTAGAAGTGTCTGTTGTTTTTGCAAAGTTTGAGTCCCTTTGGAAGATTACTCTCACTATTTACTCCGGTGCTACCAGGCTCTGCGTTTGCCCAACTATTCCTAGTCCTGCCAGCCAGGCAAAGTGATCCCACCAGCTCAGTTTATGGATATACTGATGGGTTTGGGGGGCTGGAATGTTTTAGGATGGCATCAGTCTGTTTGAGAGGATCTCTCCTTGAGTCCGTGAGTTCGCTCCTGAAGCAGGCCGAAAGGAGACTGTAGAGAAGGAACCAGAGAAAAGAGAAAGGTGAATGTACAGGACCCTTCACCAGCCACCGAGAGAGAAACAGACACTTTCTACCTTCATGATCACAGTGTGGGCTCTTAAGGAGAAAAAGAGATGTCCTAACACCTACTGTGAGGGTATGTGACAAGGAGATTTAGAAATCCAGAAATCCCCAGATACAGGCAAGTGCTTGGCAAGGGAGAGATAGCAACTAGTTGATAGGGAGATCTGATTGCCATGTGCCAATCCCATGGGTGCAAATGGTGCCCCAATATTGTTTCCAGCAACAAACATGAAAGGAAAAATTAAACACACAGCCAAAAAGGAGAGCAGCTTTCAGTGGACCTGCTTCCATTACTTAAAAAACAGAAGCAGTTTCTAGGGAGAGAAGATGATGCCTACTGTGAAAGGACCATACTGATTACATCTCAACTGCTCCCATTCTCAAAGCTGGGGAACCCTCTGCACTATCCCCCAAGGAGTCCCTGGGGCTGCCAGTGGATGCAGAAGGTACTGCAGCCTCAAAGCCAAAGTGAATGCAGTACATGTTCACTATGCCTAATCCTACACTTTCTTGCCTCTTCTTATTGTGACAATCTTCTCTAATGAGAAAGCTACCCAAATGCCTGAAGTTCACAATGCATACAAGCACAGCACTGCAAAACCAAACCATGCAAAACTCCACTATTAGTTTCCATATAAACCAAGGTGGAGATATGAAGAATATCTTCCTCACCAGCCCCCCACCCCCACAAGAGCAAGCACTGGGATCTCTGTGGCTCCCATCTCAGATGGAATACTCCAGGCACTGGATAGCTTGGTTCTGTCACAATGCACTTATGAATTTAATTCCTTCTTATTAGGATAAGAAGCTGTGATGCTCACCACACTGAAAAGCAGCTAGCAGGTTGGTAGCTGCAGCCCTGCTGATATGAGAGAAACATTTGCTAGGCTGTCAGATCCCATTTGTACATAAGAGCCCTCTCCTTGCTACCCACTGGAAGACTGAAAACCCTTCAGTCAGCTGAGCTTGATGATCCTTGTGGGTCTCTTCCACTTTGAGGGATTCTCTAATTCTGTGCTACAGCTTATTTTAATAAGGACTGTTCTGAAAGCTGCTCAACAGTGTGAAACTCAGACAGGAAATTTTGCTGAACATGGAAAAAGTATTTTCCAGTGAAAGTCCTTAATGACTGTGGAGATACTCCCTGGGAACATTGACAGCAAACATATTATTTCACAGTGGAGTCAAAGGAACCTTCTCTGCCCAAAGCAGCACAGGCTACCTCTAGTATCTCTGGCAGCAGAGATCTGTGTGGCAAATCCACATTTAAAACCACACTGGCTGCAGACCATGAAATGGAAGTTTTCCAAATGAAAACGTATACTGTTCCAGTATGGACCCTGGGATGTGGCAGTGAAAAGAAGGAAGAGTAGAAACTGCAGCCAAAAAAAATCCAGCTTCCCACCTGTGATCATGAAGGTGTTTGGCATAACAATAGACAGGAGAAAAGCATGCACAAAGGAGCAAAGAAAGAGAGGAGACGAGACAGAGAATGATTGTGATCTGGCATAATGTGCAGCAGTGCAGCATTTTGGTCATCTTCTGGGACACGAAGCTGTCTGACTGCCACCAGATTTGTCCTTTTTGTTCCAGAAGACTAAGGCAGTTGCATCTGCTGGCCTGCCAATTGCAATGCTGGTCTGTATGGGCATGAAAGCAATTACACAGTTGTTTTCCAGAATTACAGATACTTCTAAAACTACCTTTTGCTAAGATAAACATCCTTGCTTCTCCTACTCTTCAAAAAAGATGAAGCTTTTGATGCTGTACAAATGAATGGGAAACTTCTTCCCAAACACCAAGACAGCTTTTCCATGTTCATCATTGCTCAGAAAAGTAAATTGGAAAAAAAAAGAATTCTCCATCAAGGTTTGACATGTGAATGTAGTTCCATTTTGAATGGAAATTGTCAAAGGCAACTCAAAAGCATCTCAGCCCCACAGAGCCCTGCTAGGACCTACAGCTTCCTACCCATTGGAACTCGGTCGCTGCACGCGCAGTATCCTGGCTCCCGGTTTTAATGCACACTTTGAACAAAAGCAAATCAAGTTTCAGATTTTAAAGCACATCCCTACTCCTAAAGTGAAAAGCATTCCCTTCTCAAGCTAGAACAGACTTCCAAGAGAGTCACCATGCTGCTGAATTTGGCCAGCCTGACAAAGCAGCAAGCAACCTGCTTGCACACAAGGTTATTCTTTCCTGGATAAGTTCCTACAAGTATCTTTCTCCTCATTCCCACACTGAGACCTGAAGCTCCTTTATGGTTCTTTTTTGAGGTGCTATTTCATCTATTAAACTTTTAGGCCTAAATTCCCCCTTTCCCTGAACATACTCAATCAGAAGTACCCCAGATTATCTAGGGGAAGCCACCAAAATGCCACTGCACGTAAGAAACTGTTGCCTGAACATCCATTTTGGCACAGAGGACTCCCCTTGAAGGCAGGCTGTCGGCAGAGACAACTGCAGCAGCTCTGGGAAAACACTGAAAGTTATTCTTCTCTCCACTCCTGGCATCCTCAAAAGCTCTTAATCTTTCTCCCCAGCATCTGAGCACAGTCAGCAGATGAGAAAAATGAGCATATAACTGGACAAGTGCCAGATGACATGCTGAAAGATGCTCCATTTAAATTAAATGGCTGGACTTCTAAATGCTGGTTTCAAAGGTAACACAAATACCAACCTCAGTTGCCAGGAACCCATCCTATTGATATAGGAAGAATGAAAACAGTAGTTGCAGCAAAGCAACTGTCAGCACCAAGGGAAAGCTGTCATCTGCTGCTGTCCATTTCTGCTTACAAAACCATTTCTTAACTCAAGTGGCTGTAGTTCAGGTGGACCTTTGAAGACAGGCAGCTGAGTGTGCCAAGACCACAATGCCTAGGAGCCAGTAAATACAAGCTAGAGTACATACAAACAGTGTAGATGACTGATTAAAAGAAATGATAATAATGAGAATTAAATGCCACAAAAGGGGAAAAAAAGAAGTCTAGAGCCCCTGGATGCTTCAGCCACTTTGGCACAAGGCTTTTTTTCCACACCTCCACAAGACTCCAGCTGACACTGAAAACACAGAGGCCGAAATGTGAACACATGCAGAGGACTGGCAGAGCGCCGCGGTATTGCAGAAGTCCTGCCACAAGGCCAAGGCACCAAAATAAATCCCTACAGGCTCAAGTGGGACTTATGTGGTGCCTTGGCCTCACACTAACCTCTGCAGAGGAATGAGTTGTGCGCACAGCCTCTTGACGTGTGAGCTTACCCGCAGGAACGCGCAAGATCCTGAGCGCTACCGCTGGCTACCTACAGCCCGGGCAGCTATCCTGTGTCACCCGATACAGCAGGTGAAGCAATGGCCATGAATGACACTGCTTACACTCTGTCTGTCTGGGAAGTCTTTCTCTGACCCAGTCTCTGCAACTGCAAAGACTGCAAAGCTTTGGGAACACAGAGGGGGAAAATGGAAACCAGACACTCACTTGGCCCTTCTCCCCGCTCTCCTGGCACCCAAAGGAATCCTGGCGTAGCACTGCCAGATGAGTTCAGATAGGGACCATGTGTGCCCAGATGGAAAGTTTCTCATGCCCAGCATGGAGAGTCAGTGACAAGGTACTGTTTTTAAAAACACTTTAGAAGTGCACATGTAGCAAGAGACACTGGTCACAAGGTGATTGTGATGCGTTTCACCCTCAATCCCGACTTCCAGCTTTCTATTTTATAGATGAAGAACCTACAGTGTTTGTCCCACCAAGACTCCAGCCTTCCAACAGCACCAGACATACAGCAGTACAATTCAAGCACTCAGCAGAGTTGGTGCTCTCAGTCTCAGCTCCACATGAGAAAGATGCTCAGATGGATACCCTGGCAAAGGCAAGGTTTGCTGCTCATTTGCAGGTGAGAGAAGAGCACAGCCACCCTGCACTTTTCAGCTCAGGCAGACATATGTGGCAGGTTTCTGTCTGTGGGCTGCTCAATGGCACTGCCCAGGTGCTCTGTGCCTTGAACTCCATCTTGAAGTCAAAAAGCAGGCACTGAGCCTGTTCTACTTCACCCTCTGAGGCCAGGAGATGAATTATGTGGGATGAAAGACTGAAAAAGAACCTTACAAGCAGTCAAGATTCATGCCTGGGGAAAAAGAACTGCTTTGTCCCATTGAACAGGTTGTGAATTCTGGATCTCAAACAGCCTCTCAAGTTCTATGCAGAAACTTGGCTTTGGCCAAACTCCTGGCATCACTTTTTACCAGCTCACACCATGGGGTTAGCAAGCAGCTAAGCTGTTGGAAAGGATTTTGCCACTGCACTTTTTCACAAGTATGTGGCCCTTGGTTGAGCACCACATACCTATGAGCAACTGTGCAGAGCCTTCTGTGTCTCTCCCCTCTCTCCTCACTGTCTTCACTGCATAGGTCACTCACAAGTACTCACTACTCATGCAATCACACTCATACTCACTGCTTCTGGAGCAAGTGCTGGTGCTGCTGTTGCTGCTGCTGCCTGTAGGTCTCAATTGTGTGCTGGGGAAGGAACTGCATTAGTTCCAAGGACTCTTTGATCTTTAGTAGCATTTCATATGTCTCCCGTCCCCTTACCTGGATCATGGGAAAAGGAAAGGAAGGAAAAGAAAATTCTTGAAGGACTGCATCAGTAGTCTTCAGTGACAATCACCTTAGCAAGTTCTAGATCAAATCAACTTAAACCACCAGAGCAGGATGAAAATACTCATTTATATATGATGCATACACAATAAAACTAATAAACCTCATGCTGGAGATGTAGTATTGAAGATCAATAATCTGACACTGTGAGCTAACACACATCTTGGGGTTGTCACATGGCTCAACATACATCAATGCCAACTAAAAGCAATATTCTGATTCAATCTGTTAGGCAAAAAAGTCTTTACCAGCCATAGATACAAACAGATCTGGTGCTGAATCTTACATGCCTTGAGGAAAAAGGCTTGAATTTGTATGCTGACTTTGGATCTTCCTTTTCCTCTAAGCAGAACGTGGTTTGCAACATATCCAACTAAATGTGACTCACAGGGAAGCAGCTGAACAGTCAACTAGAGAGACTTCTTGCCCTTTCTGATATTACACTCAGAGTGTATTCCACATCTATCACTACACTACAATGGAAACAGATACAAAAGCCACAGAAACATCCACCTTTGCCAGTGAAACAGCACCCATTATCTCTAGAGAAAGTTCAAGTGCCAAAGACCCAAAAATAACAGAGGGGAAAATCCAGTCAGGTCTCCAAAGTAATAACACTTCCACCAGGACAGACAGATCCCTTGGGAAATGTTCACATGCCTTGCACAACTAATCTCCACCAGCAGCTGATGGGGATGGAGGTGTTTTTTGGTGGTTTGTTTTGTTTGATATATATAATAGGTAGCTCTGAGGATTTTAAAATTAAAAAAAAACAAACCCCTACATCCCATCCTCAGTTCTGGGGTACTTCTGGGGTACTGGCAGATAGCACCTGAAGATGAGCCAGCCGTGTGCCCAGCTGGCCAGGAGGGCCAATGGCATCTTGGCCTGGATCAGGAACTGTGTGGCCAGTAGGACAAGGGAGGTTATTCTGCCCCTGTACTCAGCACTGCTCAGGCCACACCTTGAGTGCTGTGTCCAGTTCTGGGCTCCTCAATTCAAGAGAGATGTTGAGGTGCTGGAACACATCTAGAGAAGGGTGACCAGGCAACCAACAACAGAAGAAGGAGACACAGTCTCAAGTTATGCCAGGAGAAGTATAAGCTGGATATTAAGAGGAAGTTCTTGACATTGAGAGTGATTGGCATTGGAATGGGCTGTCCAGGGAGGTGGTGGAGTTGCCATCCCTGGAAGTGTTTAAAGAAAGCCTGGCTGAGGCACTTAGTGCCACGGTCTGGTTGATTGGATAGGGCTGGGTGCTAGGTTGGACTGGATGATCTTGGAGATCTCTTCCAGCCTGGTTGATTCTATGATTCTCTCTGAAGTCTAGATAAGCAGCTGACTTGCCTCAAGTCACCAAGGAAGATACTAGACATAGGGTCAATGTAAAGATAGTGAGAACTCACCGGCAAGTATAAGAGCTCATCATCTGGGGAACGTCTTTTTTTGATAGATGTCATCTGTATGCCATGAGTTCCTTGTCGAAAAGCTGAAAGAGAAACCCCAAAAGTAGTCCATTAAAAAAGAAAAGAGAGAAAGGGTGAAAAGAGAAATACTGAAGAGACGTGAAGTGTACAGCGAGTTCAGATCTGCAGTGCTTTTAAAGGGCTTCAGTCTGAGCCACTCCAGAGCCAGTTGTGTTTGCAGCCCCTGATCCATGAAACAGACAACTCTGGAGATGTTGGGTGGCCATACTGCTTGGGGAAACACCAAGGAGCACTGGCAAAACCTCAAAGTGTACCTAGAACAAGCATCAGCCCTCTGCAGGAAAGACTGTGAGCTTTGGTGCTACAGTACTTGTGAGCTGCTGGTGGATCAGCGATCCACATCGACAAGAAATCAGGTGGGAAGCAGGCACGATTCAGTCTGTCTCCTGTTAAAATCTGCTGCCTGCTGTTAAGCCTGATGCCATCACTGACCAGATGCAGGAAACCAAAGCTGAGTTCCCCCATCTCGTATGTTTGATGAGTACATTGCACTCTTTAGAGAACAGAGGCCACTTGCCAGAGCACCTCCAATGCACAGCAGAGTTTACATGCAAAGGTAATCTAGAGCCTTGTGGTGAGACAACACATGCTACAGCACAAGGCACTAACTAGGCACAGAGAACGACAGCACAGTTCCAAAGAAGCAGTAAAGGTTCAAGAAGTGGTTACAGAGTCCCAGCTATATACCTTAAGAATGGCAAATAAATACCCTCTTCAACCATTACAGGCAGTGTTGCAAGGGGACCCACAAGCCCAAGTCGTCAAATGCAGTTTTGTGAACACCAGCTCAATTTCAGGCTGACTCTGGGAAGGCAGACATCTCACACCCTTCTGCCACCAAGCCCAATTTCAGGCTGACTCTGGGAAGGCAGACATCTCACGCCCTTCTGCCTCCAAGCCCAATTTCAGGCTGACTCTGGGAAGGCAGACATCTCACACCCTTCTGCCTCCAAGCCCAATTTCAGGCTGACTCTGGGAAGGCAGACATCTCACACCCTTCTGCCTCCAAGCCCAATTTCAGGCTGACTCTGGGAAGGCAGACATTTCACACCCTTCTGCCTCCAAGCCCAATTTCAGGCTGACTCTGGGAAGGCAGACATCTCACACCCTTCTGCCTCCAAGCCCAATTTCAGGCTGACTCTGGGAAGGCAGACATCTCACACCCTTCTGCCTCCAAGCCCAATTTCAGGCTGACTCTGGGAAGGCAGACATCTCACACCCTTCTGCCTCCAAGCCCAATTTCAGGCTGACTCTGGGAAGGCAGACATCTCACGCCCTTCTGCCTCCAAGCCCAATTTCAGGCTGACTCTGGGAAGGCAGACATCTCACGCCCTTCTGCCTCCAAGCCCAATTTCAGGCTGACTCTGGGAAGGCAGACATTTCACACCCTTCTGCCTCCAAGCCCACGCACAGCACCACCCCATTCCCACCGCACAAGCAGCAGGGTCACACTTGCACTCAGTGACAGCAGGGTTTGCAACCTGCCCAGCTCTGCCAGCTACTTACGGCGCTTCGTACCATCACCATTCTTTGTGCTGTCAGAGACTTGCTGCTTGCGGATGCTGTCCTCGTCTGCTTTGCGATCTCTGCCCGGGCAAGCGCAAATGCGGGCTTCGAAACATCGGCGGCCCAAGACCTGCCCACTGGGAAGAGAGATGAAACTTCTAAGCCAGTAGCTCACATGTGGGCCAGCAGCTTCCTTCCAACTGCACACCAGACTACGCACAGACAGACCCAAACCTCCCAGTCAAGATGTCCCAGGTGTCGATCTGCTGCCATGTGCAAAGACTTGAAACGTATCTTACGGCCCTTAGCATCGAGCTGTCCCTAAGGATATGCAAAGCTACCCTAAGTTGAGGAGGGGCCAGAACGCCACCTTTGAAGCAAAAGTGAAGCATTGTGAAGCATTACTCACTCTCTGGTTTCCAGTGTCACAATGATGAGGATCGGGCGACGGTTCATACCTCCTACGCAGCTGCTGTTACACATGAAGTTGTACAAGACTGTTGTGAACTCCGTACCAACCTGAATGAGGCAAAGAGCATGAGCAGAGGAGATGGTGGATGGCAAGTTGGGCTTTTCCCTGCCTCTCCTCTTGTACTTCCACAGCTGTGCTATGATCAGCCTAGCTCAACATAGGCCCCCCCACATAGCTTTCTTTGAGGAAATGAAGAACTCCTTCCTCCAAGGCACAAAGAGGGTGATGAAAAGCTCATTTCTCACAGCGAGGAAAAAAAGATGTACTGAGGATGGAGAGAACACAGTACCCCAATTCCTTTCACTACAGTTACAACCCCCACCTCTTTGTTTGCTGAGATGCAGCCACCCTAAACTCACAACATACCTGGGGTGGCTCGTAGGGGACCAGCACGCTTTGCCTCCCGGTGATGGGGTCTTCTACATACTGGGCATGGCTGTTCCCTTCCACCCTGATCAGGTGACTGGGAGGTGCAATCTGCCCTGCAAGGATAAGGAGACAGAAAACAAGAGACATTGTTCAGTGAAGTCACGCACAGGGTAACAAGATCTTCCATCTTCCAACTTGCACAACTGACCCCAGAAGTCTATCAGAGGACATGCCTGCCTTCCAGCCCTTAAAACATCCCTTCACAGGGTGCAGATAAAGGCAACACAAACTTCCTCAAGCTTGTGCTAGACACCTGTGAGCTAAAGCAAACATGGACTTCCCAAGATCCCAGATCCAAATATTAGCTAAACTGCAGCTCACAGCAACTCTTCCAGTGGATAACTCCATGTGGATTTTTCACACCAGGTGAAAGCCTTTTTTCCCCCCCTTCCACTACACAACAAATTCCTTCAAGTCTCAATTCCTACTCTTTTCCCCATCAATGACTAGCCCTTTTTCTGTTCTGTCCCATTAGTCTTGTTCCTAAGGAGCTAAGAAGAGATTCAAGCAGCAAGAGAAATACATGTATAATTAATGGTCAACTCGTAAGAGTTAAAAAAGAAACAAGAGCAAAATCAGTCACATTTGCTTACAGCAGCAGCGGGGAACATTATCTTCTGTGTCTAGACCTCTCTCTAATAACTAAAAAGACTGTTTCCTTCCTGCAGATTTTCTTCAGTGTTTCTACACTATACAGCTAATTTCTGAGAAATCTGTTAAGGAATTTGGTTTGTGTTCTGTGTACTTCTAGAGAATTATTTCAGAATAAGAATATAGAGGGGGTTTGTTTTTTTCTTTCTTAGAACTCCATTACTGAACCAGATCCCACCCACCAAAAAGTATAGGTCTGCCAGAGAAGCATTTTCTAATATGAAAACCCATTCTGAAGAACTGTCTCACTCTACTATTTTACACTCCCAAGTCCTTCCTGCTTTTGGTGGGGTTTGTCTAGCTGGTTGCACTGAAACCAGCAAAGGGATCCAGGCTCCTAAGACATCCTTCTAACTTACACCAAGTAGACTTCTTTTTTTTACAACAGGAGAGAAATAATACATGTAGAATAAAAACATGTGCTCATCTGAACTTATGTGAACTTAAGTGGCCAAGGCAAAACCAGAGCCCAGCCCATGAGTTTGCAGAAAACCCCAGGATGTTTTTAAAACAGCTGCTCCTTCACTAGCATGCAGAGAAGCAAGCAAAAGATTGAAACATTAATACTGAATTGGTCGCACTGGATCTACAGAAAGGTTGCCTACAGTTGATGCTGGCACTTAATGTTGTCCTGCTAGAGATAAACAGCCCCTCTGTCTTTGAGGTGTGGATTAAGGACTGGAGATGATATTGCATCCTGTTACTAGATCCCTGTTCCAGCAACGTGGAAGCTCATTCCTGAGCATAAGAACAGCTGCTTTGCATTGCGGGAGCAAAAGCAGAGCAGGGAGAGGCTGCCAGAAGGGCATTGCCTGCCATGGGACAGACATCCATCCAACCTGGGCAGGCATCAGGTTTATGTCAGTACTTTCTTACCAAGGACATGCTTGCACAGGGACAGTTAAAAGTGTAGCTTGAAGTGTTTTGCTAAGCACAGGAAATAAAAAGCTGCACAAGATGTTGCAGCAGGGAGGTCTGCTTCCAGCAGGTTTGCTGTGAAGCTGATGCCAAATCCCCACACTGGCCACTCAGCCAAGCAGCTTTGGAGAGGCACTGCCAGCAAAGCATTGCCCTCCTTACCTTCGTTGAACTCCCGGCTCAGCTCATGGTTTGGGCAGCGTTTGACCACTTCGGTGACATGTTCAGCTTTCTTGTAGACTGGCATAGCTCTGATAACAGCTCCCTGGGGTGGTGGGGTCATCACTTTAATCTGGATGGGACATGTTTTGGCAATCTGGCAATACAGCTTTTTCAGTTCGGTGGAATACTGGATGGGAAAAAAGAGCAAGAGCAGGTCAGAACAGTCAGCGAGAAGTGGAGGCACACCAGAAAGATGGAGATAGGTTTGCACACACAACTGACTGCACCAGCTACTCTATGTGCATTGCATCTGTTCACACAACAGCCACGCTTCCAGAAAGGTAGCAAAACCCCTGGACTTTTACCTGCTCTAGAATATCAGAGTATAAATCTATATTTTAGTTTCCCCAAAGGCAGAAACTTTCAGCTAAAGGACACCACTCTTACAGGAACAAATACAGTCTTTATTTCTCTTCCAAGGAACACACAATACCTGCCTTACAAAACAGGCATTATTCTTTTCACAGTACCCTGTAATCCTGGAAACACTGCAAACCACACACAAAGTCCTTCATCCTGTTTTGTAAGAAGCCCTCCTGCATTTGCAGTGGGATGAAAGAAAACTATGAACCTTGAAATAGAACAGTGTACGAAAGCAAGACCCTGACCAGCTTGGGAATTGTACCAAACATGACACTTCAGTTGTCAACTAACCACTTTTGCAGCAATCTCCACAATCCTAAACTCAAAGTATTATGTCCACAACAGGGGTAAAAAAAAATGAAATTATTTTGAAGTAATCAAAGGTCATAAGAGTTGAAGAACCCAAACACCAGGTCCATGGTGAAACCTAGTACACAACCCAGCAGCTGACTTCAAAAGGGAAGTTGTGACCATGCAATGGCAATGAAAACCTGAGGCAGAACAAGATGCTCTTATTCACTGTGGCAATTTGAAGTGTATTAGATTCTCTCTTTTAAGATGTTTCCCACTAGTGCCATGTGTTCACATCTGGAAACCTTTACTCAGCAAAACATCAAGGCATGGGCTTTGTTTTCTGTTAAAACACTGAAAAATGCACTTAGCAGGAAGGGTTGCAAGGAAACCATGGTTCAGCACTATGTAACTGTTTTTCTGGATGTCCTCCATGAAGGAGATGCTCCAGTCTCTTCTGCTGTGCAAGGATCTTTCAAAACACGGCAGTCTTCATCAGTACTCCACCTCCAGTGCTCCATTCAGTTTTCTCCTAGTGCTCAGATGTTCACAAATGCAGAGTAACTCCAGCCACGTAACCCACAGGAATTGCTAGCATTTCCCCCCTTCCATCTCTTCAGTACTGCAGAGAAAGAAAAGTGAAAGCCTCAAGGTAGCTGTTTTCCCAAAAAGAGTGTGGCAAGCACAGTTCCAACTGTTCAAAGAGAGCACCAACAGGTTCATACCAGTTGAGAGCACGACTTAGCCATCCACCCTGGCAGGATGGGAAGAGCTGGAGCATGCATAGGTGGGTGGCACGTGAGGTGGCAGCAGAAGGATTAGTTAGTGATATTCAGGGATTATTTGCATTTCAAACCATACACATTGCTAACATAGGGGAAAAACAAAGTTGGGAGAGACACAGGGGAGGAGAGAGGGATTAAAAATAAGCCAAGCTGGTCCTTTTTCTTCTTACTCAAACCCACCCTTCAGTATGGCAGAGAAGATGCTACAGGTACTTAAGCTAAGGTGGAGGAAGCGGGGGGGGGGGGAGGGGGGCAGAAAAAAAAATCAGAAAGAAAAAGAAAGAAATCTTTAAAATGCAAAGGCCAAATTGTGCAATGTATTTTATGTGCCTGCAGGGTAGAGATTAAACCCACAAAGGATTTACCCAGCCCGCGGAAATGGGGAACAAGCCAAACAATGACAAAAAAAAAGAGAGAGAAGTAGTTGTGAAACAGATCTAGATGGTGATTTATATCATACAGCTTTTTAAACCTGAAATTCAGTATTGTTTTTTAATTAAAAAGCAATTCCTTGCTGAAGGTAAGGCTGAGCTCACTGCTGTGTTTTCATCGCAAGAGGTAGGAAAAGAATCGCTGATATCGGAAGGAGGAAGAGAGTTTAGAAAGCATTGTTTCCCCTCAGCACGCCAGTTTGCTGATAGCATTGTGAATGTTTCAAGGACAGAAAGCCTCAAAAATCTCAAAAAGCCAGCTAATTGCTTGGATGCCTTAACATTACTGAAGCATAAAGAAATTGGGCACCCAAAGGCAATGGGCTGAAAGAAAAGCGTAAATACGGAAGCGCGACGGTGCAAGGAGGGCAGAGCGCACCCCAGGAGCCACAGCATCCACCGTCCGCAGGCATTTGGAGGGCTGAACAAATGGAAGGAGATACACACCCCTTGGTCACGGATCAGGAGTGCTGGTGTTGGCTGTAATTTTGTGTGTAATTCCTTCAAAGACAGAAACCTGGGGTTACAAGAAAGGGGGGGGGGGGGGGGGGAATAAACCAACAGTAAAAAAAACACTGCTTCTGAAAAGATAGGAGAGATGCCCAACACCAGTGTGAATAGCAAGGCTTCAGATCCAACAGTGTGGCCCCTCTGCAAAGGAAGGGATCTGTTTGTTGTCCACCCAGCAGCACTCAAACTATCAGAAGCCTTTGTCTACAACCCATCTGAAACACACAGAAAGCAAACGGCCAAGAGACAACAGATTACGATGAACAAGAGTGTCCAACAAAGTAATGTGTGTCCCTAAAACACAGGGCGGACACACGAGAAAGAGGAGCCCACCTCTGCTCTGGGATGTGGTCAGTGACAGGGAGGCAAGCAAGAACGCCTAACAGAGAGTCAGACAAGACAGCAGGAAGGTTGTGTCACCTTTCTGTCACCTGATTGCAACAGTTCAAACCTCACAGGCAGTATGCAAGGCTTGGGGACGTGGCACACAGCCACAATTTCACATCTACCCCAGGGATGGCTGCCTGCGAGCATGTAATCGCCGAGCAGCAGGTCATTTAACACCAGTGTAAATCTGTCCACGGGCTACCTGCTGTCAGACAGTAAGGGGCTTGAGTTTCCCACTCTGCCAACTTTGCTGCAACCGTGGGTAACCTGATGCCCAGCCATCTATTGGCATAAATAGATGTGAACAACTAGGTCATGGTGGCTTCGTACTGGATCAGTGATAATTGCTATATCCACGGAGCAAGACAGGATATTGTAGATAGATTTCAAAGCAAATAAGCTTCAGAAACAAAACCCGAGGCAGGAGCTGTCTGTGCCTTCAGAGAGTGCCTGCAAGCTAAGGTCACCACTCTTGGAACAACTGCCTCTCTCCAGTGATCCCCAAACCATCCCATCTTGCAGGATCCCTACCCACCATTTTGCTATGCTCATTGTATGAGGAGTAAATCATGAGAACAATTCCCAGAAGGACTGTTAACTGATGTACTTCTATTTACTTGCCTGAGTAAACCACCCAAAACTAGAAGCCACAATACCAAAAATGAGCTTGACCCAATCAACAGGCCTATCAGTTAGCTAGATTACAGAAGTCATTATCTAGCAGCAGAACAAAAGTTACATCAAGAGCCTGAGGAGTACAAACACCACTTCTACCAGACACTTGGACCACAACATTATTTAAAACAAGAGTGGAGCCTGGTGATGTGTTATCCAACTAAGAGAGAGGGGAAAGAGCTTTGACTCAGACTTTTGAGGGTCGAGTCCTGCCTGCCTTGTCCAAATCAGCAGATTTCAATAGACTGCTAAGAACAGTAGTGAATTTAGCTTTTTGTTTAATAATGTGTTTCAAGAGGAAAGAAAAAAACATTCCAGTGCCTGCAGCTCTGCCCTCTCCCCACCTGCCTGCACAGACGTACTCTATTACCCACTCTTGGCATCCTGGCTGGTAATTCAGTATCACAATACACACATGCCAGCTACCATCAGGCAACACCTGTCTGATTTCTCAGCAAGCTCCTTCTCCGGAAAATGTGTCAACAAAGGGATTTAAAGGAGAAAGCAAAACACTTTTTACCTCCCCAAAAGAGAGCTTTTGCTAGAAAGGACAGAAATCTCCTGGAAGTAAGCACTTGGTGCCATACAAGCTGCAATGACTTCTCAACAAACCTTCAATTCCCCTGCAAAACTCCGATGCAGTGAAATGCATCAGTGGAAATCTACCTCTAATGCCTGCTTTACTGTCTTGATCAAACCGAGGGATTACGGCCACTAAGTCTTTAAAAGGAGCAGGGTTCAATCTGCTCTGTGAATGCTGATGGCTGTCAACTTGAAGGTGATCCCAGAGGTTGGCTTACGGCATGACAGCTTCACAAGACTCCTCTGCTAGGAACAGGTCTTTCAAATGTTTTGCAAACTTCTTTCAAGTAGTCACGTTTTAGCTGAAATCAGTTAAACACTAGATTAATTTTATTTGACATTTTCAAAGCCATCAGTCAGCTATGCTTTCTTCTCTGTCAAGCTAACTCCGAGGGGATAAAATGAGCAGGTTAGAAGAGTGGGAAAGCAATGCTTACTTGCAAAGTATTCATAGGTAAGAATAAGGAGAGTCACAAAGAGGTAGAAAATTACCTGCATAAAGTTTATTCATTTGGGGGGAGGGGGAGAAACAGTAGGAAGAAATTAAGTTACTTACTAAAAATAAAAATTGAGATTTATGCATGCACCTTAAATGGGTTTTGCTTTGTTGAACTTTTCATTCATTAAAAAAAACCTCTCAGAGGCATGAGGGACACACCACATACATGATTCTATGATTCTCTGTGTGTGTGTCTACACACAGAGTTAGGAACTAACTTAGATCAAAAGGGCACTCAGTGGGTAAACCCCAAGGGAGCTTTAACAGGGATGCTGTGGACATGGATGTCTCCTGGCAGATTGAACATTCAGTCCAGCATAACCTTAGCACTATTAAGTACTACTGCTTAGTAGCTGGAACGTGTCCAGAGAAGGGCGACAAAGCTGGTGAGGGGTCTGGAACACAAACCCTATGAGGAGAGGCTGAGGGAGCTGGGGGTGTGCAGCCTGCAGAAGAGGAGGCTCAGGGCTGACCTTGTTGCTGGCTACAACTACCTGAAGGGAGGCTGTAGCCACGTGGGGTTGGCCTCTTCTCCCAGACAACCAGCAACAGAACAAGGGGACACAGCCTCAAGTTGTGCCAGGGGAGGTCTAGGGTGGATGTTAGGAGGAAGTTGTTGCCAGAGAGAGTGATTGGCATTGGAATGGGCTGCCCAGGGAGGTGGTGGAGGCACCATCCCTGGAGGTGTTCAAGCAAAGCCTGGATGAGGCACTTAGTGCCATGGCCTCATTGACTGGCTAGGGCTGGGTGCTAGGCTGGACTGGATGATCTTGGAGGTCTCTTCCAACCTGGGTGATTCTATGACTTGCTATAGCTTTAGTCTGAAGTCCTCTATCTCAGACTCCAAAGGAAAGCAGACAGCTTGCTTTTAGCAGATGTAGCAGACAATCAAACTGCACGTGTGACTGACTGGTCTAGCAATCTTCAAACCTGAGGTACCTACAGGTCTGCCACACACAACAATCTCTATCTCCCAGCCCACCTGCATCCCATAGAATCACTTGGGCTGGAAAAGACTCTGGGGATCATTGAGCCCAATCATTGATCAAACACGCCCAGGTCCTCCACTAAAACGTGTCTCTAGGCACCACGTCTACATATCTTCTACAGCTCTGCAGGGCCAGCGACTCCACCGCCATCCTTCGCAGGGGAAACCGCCACGCAACGACCAGCCCGGACGGCTGCTTTGCAGACATTAACCAAGCTTCTCCACCCCGAGGGAAAGGGGAAAAACCCACGTCACTCGCTTTCCCCTCTTGGGGAAGGGCAGCGACTCATATACGGGTGTCCGCATGTGCGGAGACTCAGACACTTCATTTTCAGGCTCCTCTGCCCCCTGCCCGTCCCCGCGCCTGGGCCGCCGCGCACGAACGGTGCTGCTGAGCTGTTCAAATCCTCCCTCCGAGCGCTTTTCCCCGGCAGCAGCAGCCAAAGGCCGCCTGTTGCCACCTGTCAGTCGCAGGGATTAATTACCTGCGCCGGGCTGGGAGCGGCACATTCCTCCCCGGCCTCGCCCTCCGACATGTTGACATCAGGCAGGTGGGCCCCGAGTCCCCCCTGGCCAGCAGCGCGAAGAGGAGTGGAAGGGGAGGTGGGGGTGGAACGCGACCCACGAGCTGCGTGGGGACAGGCAGCGCCGCCAAAACCGCAAGAGAAACGGGAGAAGCGGGGAGGAGCGTGGCGGTGCAGCACCAAGCTGCCCGCGGCGGGCGGCGCGCCCAGCGCCGGACCGGGGTCAGCCGCAGCTGATGCTGCGCCGCTGCGAAGTGGCGGCGGGCGGGCGAAGATTTTAAAAGTGTATATATATATATATATATATATATATATATATGTATGTGTGTGTTGACCTGCTTAGGTAAGCGAGGAAGGGGGGGGGGGCGGCAGGGAGAACCATCGAGGAGACACCGTAGCCTGTGTGCTCTGCGCCAGTCCTCTCTGCTCGCAGCCCCTATTCCCCCGGCCGCGGCCATCCGCGGGGCTCTGCCCACGGGCAGGGGTTCGGGGGACTCACTCTGCTGCCCACTCAGCCGCTGCAAGGGGACGGTTGCCCTCGGCGCAGCTCCTGTGCCGCACTGTGGAGCGATGCAAAGGGAGAGCAGCTGCGGAGCTGCGTGCTCATCTTGCCCTGGTGGGGCAAGTCAGCTATCCGTTATCCCCTTCCCGGAAAAAGTCCTGCAACTTCCTCTGTACTACGGCAATTTCCTCTTTACTATGCTCCCATCCGGTCCTCTACCAACAACCGACACAAACACCTACCCCCAGCCATGCAGCCCAGCTCAAGAGGGAGTGCAGAAGCAGGCTGAGAAGCAGAACATACAGAACTGGTTATGCTGTAGAAGACTTCCTGAAATCCCCCAAAACACTGAATTTAGAGCATCTGTTAGATTCTCCCATCTTTAGGAAAATGATCTCCTTCATTCATGTGATAATACTTCAGCAGCATCTCGCTGGAGGCTCCCCAGAGATTTTTCATTCAAAACTACTTTAATCAAAAGGCTTTCCCTTGCATTAGGAATATTCCTACCTAACTCTGCCAGCAAAGCCACAATGATAAGGAAATAACACTCGTGTTTTCCCATTATTTCCCACACTACTACAGCTATCATTTTGAAACCTTTGCATTCAGGAGCTTTTACATTTCGATTTCACATCTACAGATTCACTTTGTCCACAAATTAAGATCTCTTAGTCTTGAAAACAATTAAAAATGAATCACCAAAAACCACCACCATTGTCACCAAAAAGAAAACACCACCACCACAAAAACAAACCAACCAACCCAAACTAGATAGGGGAAAAAAAAAATCCTGTTTAACTCTCATGGAAAATTTCAGAGGCAAGCTGTGAAATATATTGCATAGATATATTTGGGTCAGAGTGATGGCTGTAAAGGAAAGCTTTACTATCTGGTTTGGTTAAGTTTTCTTCCTTTGCTGGTCTATTTTATTTTTTTTTTAAATCTTTTTGACACATCTTTGTTTAAAAGCTGAACCCAGCAGACTCCTGCAGTCAAATGAACCTTGGGTACAAGCTGGTACCTTGTGTACCCAGCTCCCATTCTGCTGGTGTATCACGGCCAGTTTCTAAGCTGAAATTTCAGTAGTACCAAATAAGCTTTCAACAGTAACAATGTCTACTCATTTGCATTTCTGATAGATTACTTTGCACCAGAAACGTGCAGGTATGAAAAGAGAGTAAATATGCTGAAAGCCAAAGCTGAGCCAACGCTGAGTATCTTCCCCCATGGGTCACAGTAGGTGCCCGCCGATGGTGGGATCCTGTGTTCCAAAGCTTGGGAGTTTTCACATGAGTAACTAACTGCCACAGGGAGCATTAATTTTGTTTTTACTCCAAGTCTCAGATACCTTCCTGCAAACCTAAGCTTACACAGGTAAACTAAACACCTGAGATTCATCTCAATCCTAGTGCAGTTCCTACTAATGCAATCTAACTGGCCAAAGCATTTGCCAAGCACATGAGGTTCTGGAGGCTGGGCTGGTTTCCAGGGGATGGGAGCATCTCCCCAGCTTGCGACTGCATACCCCTGTGACAGTTTCGTAAGCTCTGCCAATCAACTGACAGTAACGTGGACAATTTGCAGGCCATCAGTAAAAAACACTGTGTGGCATCTGCTTCCTCAAAGGACATTTTCTTTAGCCTTGATTTGCAGCCTCCCATGAACGGGCTCTCATGCTGCATTGTCATGCTCCAATCATTGTGTTCTGTTATTTTTTTTGCCCTGTAAGGGCTGTACACAGACTCTTTTCATCCTGTTCGACTCTCTGCCTCTCAAGTTGAGATCTAGGTCTCCAAGAGACTTTTGCATTACAAATGCACAACATAAACAGCCTGTTTGACTACCAGAGATGACATGACATTAACAAACACACGCTGTAAGGAGTCCACTGTCATTCTACCTCAAACTCACCTGAAGACTATGGAACGTTAGGTTTTGGAAGAATATCAAATGAACAAAGTTAAACTAAAATATTAGTTTAAAATGGATCTGGGAAAAAAAAACAACACCAAACACCACGTCTGCTTCAGTTGCTGAACATTGAACAAATAAAATCCTACCAGAAGTTTTTAAATGATAACAGTTCCATGAAAAAATTCCATTGCATTTCTTGCCACCTTTCATAGCCCACAGTATCCTCAAAGGCAGTCAACTGTTTTGCATCCTCCTAGCTACAGTGAAGTTACAAGTACTTGCATCTCCATAAAACACACACATGTGCTTCTACACATTTGCTTACATCCAGTTGAGTCCATTAGTATGACACAGGGTTGCATGAGCTAGACACTGACATAATCAGCAGTAGTCATTTCAGGCAATTCAACTCAGCACATCAGAACACATCCACTGTGTAAAAGCCTCCAAGACTTGATCTAGCAAAAAAGGCTTCAGCACCTGCCTCACTTCTAGCAGTGCTGTTAACCACCACCTGCTTGAGTCAGTATGCATCTGTGTACAGGCATTTGTGATGCCAACCTGGACTTAAGAAAGGTCTAAGCCAATTGGCCTCTTGAAGGAAACCAACATTTTCTTATAAAGGACTCCAGCAATGAACAGGAAAGAACATATTCAGGTTCCTGACAGCAAACTCACCCCAACCCATATTGCTCCTGACACATGTCCCTCAGCCTCAGATACTGAAAACAGAATCTGTTCTGCTCATGGAATGCTTTAAGGAAAGCCCAAGTTAGCTATTTCAAACCTCTTCCTAGTTTGGTGTGGGGGATTAAACCTCCTTACAATCATCTGTCTCAAGTTTAGACAAAGAGAAAGGCTAATGTTTGTTTCCTATTAGCCTTCCAGATTCCACTTGTTTCAAGTCCACATGTTCCAGCATGTGCCATCCTATCAGCCAAACTCCAAAACTGTAACCAGCCAAAGGAAGCATTGTCTGGAGTAATTAGACACCAACTTTTAGTGCATCTCCCAGTCGCTTCTGTCCCCTGCTGAAAGTCACAGGGTGATGAACTCAACCATAAGCAGGAAGAACTACAGCAGAACACAAAGGATGTCCCTACTGATTTTTTTTTCCTGTGCATGTTCATTTAAGATAAGCAAATGTCAAAACAAAAAAAAACCCCTGAAGCTCTCCAAAATAAGCCTGTGCCCATCAAATCTAACCTGGTTTCATCAACATGAGTCATGGGTGAGAGCCCCAGACACACAAATCAATCCTTACAGCCCCTACGGAATAGACACAGGCTTTGGGTTCTCAGCAGCTTTGGATACAATCACAGGTTCAAATAGTTCCACACCAACTGACCAATCAAGAGAAGCAAGCAAGGGACAAGTAAAATCTAACTCCAACATTTTTTAGTTCCCTCATCTGCAAACAAGAGGATTTCATTAGTATCTCAGGAGAAAATAGTACAGCATCTGTTAGAGTAGAGGGAAGCTCATCCAAGCTGGATGAGACGACACAAAACACCCCCTCCCCCCCCCCAAAAAAAACCCCAACAACAAACAAAAAAACCCAAACCAAAAACCCAACCCTCACAAAAAACCCAAACAAAAGCCCACCCACCACTACCACCCTCCAACCCCCCCACACCCCCTCCGAAACAAACCAAAACACACCAAAAAGAAAACAGCAAAGCTGTTCTGGCAATGTAGTCTTTTCAATCAGCGACATCCCAAGCCTGCAATTTAGGGGCAGAAGCAGATCCAGAGGTAGCAGGCACTCTGCCACCGACAGCACCAAGCATTCAACACCCTGGAAAGCAGGACACTTAGCTGGATGGTGACAGATTTCCACCCAAATTCTGTCTCTTGCCAATGGGCTGGTCCCTTTGCAGAATGCCACAGGGACAGCATATTGCAAGGGTAAGAGTGTGTGTGCCAAGTGTGGGTCTTTCTTCCCAGATGGGTAACTGAAAGGCGCAGAGAAGATACAAGCTGTGCCTTGCAGACTCTGACAGGCCAATGCAGGTGATTTGAAACTAAAACTCAGGTTTTATGTCTTTTGGCCTCTCATCCTTAACACATTTGCCCAGATATTTTCATTCCTGTTTGCTTCTTAGAGTTTAAATCCAGACTCAAAAGAACCCCCAAAGAAGTTCACATAGAGATGATTTGTACTTTTTTTCTTGCCTTCCTGAAGTGCTACTGCAGGCATAGTTGGACTTCTGTTACCTACTAGATCTTGTGTACATGGCTATAAGAGATCCTTCTTTCATTCCCTCATAACTCATGTGAAGGATCAGCTTCCCTACTCATTCCAGATGGCCCAACAACAATCCTGCTGGTGATCACATCACCAACACAAACTGCATGGCATCTCCAGATAATGTAGTTCAACACAAGTGAGGGATGCCAGATGTACTTCAAGGGGGGCTGTTTTCAGCAACATTCATCCAGAGGGAAAGCTGGCAGGTCTGCCTGAGCTATCTCCTCACATGGTGCAACATACACCATCAGATCCTGAAACTCTGCCCTGCTCAGGGCACTCCAACATGGCTCTCTGTAGCTCTGTTCTTCACCCAGTTTCCATCCAGAAATACAGAACAGAGTCACTGTGAGAGCTCTGGGACATCACAGCCCAGCCTGGAAAACACAAAAGCATCTAACAGCACCCCCTGTGAAACACTGGTTTTGTTACCTATGCTAAATTCCACACCCTAGACACATTAGGTCTTTCCCAGGCAGGATCAAGGCACAGCCTCTACAGAGGACTCAGCAGTCTGAGCAGGTTAATGACTGTGTTGCTATTTTCTTGTCCGGGTTTATCTGCTTCAATATTGTGCTATTACCAATCACAGAACCATTCCAAGGTGTCTCAAGTGGGCAATCAGTCATTGCACCCCATGGAGCAGAGCTGGCAGCTATCTGGGAAGCCAGGGATCTCAACTATGAGTTGAAATGCTGCAATGGCACAAGGAGCCACCAGCCAAGTCTGTTGATGAGCACTCTTCTGTAGGTGCACTCTCAAAGATTGAACAGCTCCAATGGAAAAAGGTGATCCCCTTCTTATCCTATTCACCTTGCTTTCCCCCACCTGAGGGAAAGTACAAATGCCTCAACACTTCACCCTTCTCATAAAACATTAATAGCATCTATGGGAGGTGATGGAAGGAAAGACAGAATACTCAATCTGAGACTCACGAAATGGCAGTGCCAGTGAAACGCATCATTAAGGTGAGTAATTTTCCTGTTTACTTCATAGGCTCTGAGCCGCCCCCCCCCCCCCCCCCCCCCCCCCCTTTTTCCTCCCAGCCTAAGATGTGGGCAGGACCCATCAAGGCAAAGCTTTGGAAGCAAGCAGCAGCCTCCCCAATTTCTACATAAATGCTGCAGGCCAAAGAGCAAAGGCAAGTTCCGACTGAGCCCTTGACAGTAATCAAGCACTGCGGCGCCTCTGGTCTTGTCTTGTGCATACCTTGCAAGTAGCATCATGTCTTCTCGCTGAGATTACACTGGCAGAGCATACAAGCTCCTTGTTCCTTGGCTGCCAGCTCAGAAAAAGAAAGTCCTGAACACACACACACACACACACCACCCCTCCCTGCACCTTTCTGCTCCAAGGAAGACCATTTTCCTCTAGATCTTCAGTGTACTATGAGCAGCCCTTTCAGAACAGCTTTAGGAATTTGCAAGGTCTCTTTTGTTCCTGTGCAGAAAGGTTAGCAACAGTCCCTTGCCAAAAGGGCATTGAGTTTTCTCTGTTAACGTCCAGGAAACTTTCCTGAGTCAGATCTTATTACATTTGAAACAAAGTGCAGGTACCAGCAAGTTTCTTCCATGCTAACAGCCAGGGCCTGTCCCATTTCCTGATCACATTACACTCAGTTTCCAGAATTACATCTATGCAAATATTGTTCTCCTGCTTGCAGAACGTTTCATTGATAATTAAAGTGAAAAGTCAGCAAAGCTTTTCAGGCTACAATGGTGATTGAGGCAACAAACTGACATGCAGTGCCCAAGCAGGGACACATTTTCTTCCTCTGCATGAATACCCCTTGATATGGGCCCTCTCCTCTCTTCCTCCTAGAAAAAGGAGTCCAAACCCACCTAATTTCAGCAAACATCCCTCTGTCTTCTGGATTTCCTGGCCAAATTAGTCCATACTCTAGATCTGAGTCACAGAGAAAACATAAGGATTAGGAAAGAAAAAACCCAATCACCTGTAACTAAGCAAGTTTTACAGAGAACACAGAGGTAGTAACTCAGATCTAAGAGAAATCAATAAAACACAAAAGCAGGTCCAACATACTTAAGATGAATGGTGACTAACTCAAACCTTTAAACCTTTTATTCATACAATTTAGATCTCAGGATGCCTGGCAAGAAAGTCAGACAAGAACAAGTCTCTAGCTAATGCCAGCATTTGCAAAGTTCTGGGATCTCTGTTTCATCCAGATCCTCCCCCTCCCTCTGAGCCCTCTCCTTCCATCTTCAATGACCTAGCTAAGCACAGTCTTTGAGTCAAGTCAACTTATGTGGTTTCTCCTGAGCCTACTTTCAAAGTCAAGACAAGATTCAGCAAGGTGTTTAAGCAGATGCCTACCTTTAAGGATGGGAGCAGCCTTGCTGACTCCAACAGAACCCAATGGATTTCATAGGGTACATTCACGTGCTAGAGGTTATGCACTCTCATGTGCCTTCCTGAACTGAGACCTTGATTTCCCTATATACTATGGGAAACAGCTTGTCAAGAGCCAAGCTGAGGAACATGCAGCATTGCCACTGCAGCTATTGAGATGTCCCCAGCTCCAGAAACCAGCATCTTGCCTCCAGGCAGCTAGTGACACTGATGCTGTGGCATCTTCTCTGCTAGAAAGCACAAGCCCATCCCAAGCTCTGGCCAGGCTGATCTGGGGTAGGGTGTCCCTGCCTATGGCAGGGCGGTTGGAACTAGATGATCCTTGTGGTCCCTTCCAACCCTGACTGATTCTATGATTCTATTCTAAGCTTAGGGTATTCTACAGTTTTTCCTCATGCTCTCCAGCATCTCTAAGCTACACACCTGCAGTGGCTAAAAGGAAGACAGTTCTTCAGCAGAACAACATTAGAAAGTGAGGAAGCCTTGCAAGGAGTTTGGAAAATGTTAGCAGCAGTCCTTCTTGTTCCTCTTACAGAACCCAAAATCTTCAGGTTTGCATCTCCTGCTCCCCAAGAGAGGAATGGTACAATCACATCCCAACTAACCAAAGAAGACATGCAGTAGCGTCTCACAGGAGAAACCAAAGGCTTAGAGTCCACACCTGCTTTAGCTGATTCTTGGCCTGCCTTCATGAAGAATACACAAGTGCATAAAAGCAAGCATGCATGGACCTGGATGCACTTTATAGGCAAATTAGCAAGCTTGCTAGGTAAACTCATAAGGAATAACTGCCCAAACACTCTGTGACAGTTATAGATCTATAAATTATTGGAAACGGATTACAGCAAGTCTCTAGATAGCTTGCAACTGATTTATTCCACTTGATAACTGAAAGATAATCATGTCATCTGCATGACCTAACTGGAAACATAGCAGGAATCATTGTGGATTTAGATACCAGTCCTCATGACCACAATCTGAAGATGGCTTTCCAAGAAAAACACCAAACAGCTCTTTGTCCCTGCAGACCTCACTGCCTCTGTGCTGCTGCTTTTGCAAACTGCAAGGTCTGAAGACCTCAAGCCACAGATCCTTTGTGAGAACCATGAAATGGTTTGGGTTGGAAGAGAACTTAAAGATCATTTGATTCCAACCCCTTCTACTAGATCAAATTGTTATCCTACTCAAAGCAAAACTGCTTTCCCAAACAAGCAGCAGTCTTTGTTACTGGATAACAGTGAGAACAGGAATAGTTCCCTGGGAAACAAAATTTTCAAGTCAGATTTCCCAACCAACCACACCCAATTAGTAAGTAGTGCCATGGTTTTGTGTGATTATGGTGTCCCAGCAGATTTTTGTTTGTACAGGTTTCAGTCCTGTGATTTCCTTCATCTTCCCAACAGAAAGAGTGACCAAGACCACCCTCAGCCTGTATAAGATTGTGAGGGAGCTAAAGGAAAGCCTCTTCCTCCCTAAAAAAATAAACCAAAACAGAGTAAAACAAGACAGGGTTGCAACATCAGAAAAAGTTATTGGCTCACACTGTCCGACACTCCTCTTTTCCTCACAGCTCATACATGATGCATCAGAGAAAGGTGCAAAGCTTCCATGGACAGAATGTGCTGTTGCCCTGCATGATGCTGTGCAAATGAATTCCTGCCTCTGCAGATAGCAAGCTTTGCCCTGAAACAGCAACCATGAATCTCATGAGCTTGCATCGCTGTAAGTGCTATCAAAGGTAAGACTTAAAACCAGTCCCTTAGGATCTCTGAATTTCATTCTATCTAAACAAGGTGATGAGAGGATGGTTGGAACTAACACTGGTAAGCCATTTTGTGTGCTTAGCTTATCGAAGACAATCAGCTGGTACCAAAGAAAGCAAGAACTTTGAACCTGCAGAAACTAATTACCCCTGCAGAATTTTACCAGCCACCACCATTTATAGAAAGACACCATTAAGCCACTGACATAACCCAAAGTCTCTTTCCATCCACCAGCTTTGCAACTGAACCATAGAGTAGAGTCCACAGAGAAGCAAGTATTTAGTTCAGTTGCAGATGCAAAGCACCAGGGTGCAAAGAAAACCCCTAAATAGGCTCAGAGATGTGATAAAACATCCCACTGAGATGTGACCATGCTACATCTATGATGTAATGTAGCATGCAAAGCTCCTCTGCATAAAACACCTGGTGAGAAGACAGAAGGGCAGCTTTATAAAGTGTGGAAGCAACAGGTTGAAACACTCCAAGGAGACACACTTGGGAAGAAAGCTGATAAGAGAAACTCTAGTCACAGCACACCAGCTACCTGACCCTGGAGGACAGTAAAAGATAAAGGTTCAGATAGACTGTAACTGTTGCCACATATTTCTTATTTAAATGCAATTTGTTTAATCTCAAGTCTGATTAAACCATCAAAGGCTCTCTTCTCTAGCACACTGACGGTTCACTCAGTCTCTGCACATTTAATCCTTTAATTAGCCAAGAAAAATGTGATCTCAACTCTTCCACCAGCCTAAGCTAATTTTCTGCATGGAGCTTCCAGCTCCTGTAGGTTACAGGTTTTAGCTGCTCATGTAGCCGAGGGGGGAAAAAAAAACACAACAAAACCAAACAACAAAATGACCCCCACACCCCATTCCCACACAGGCTGATACATACACTTCTCCATGTGCTACCTATCCAAAGGGCAAGCTCCTTGAGAAGTCCTCACAAAAGCAAGAGGGGTTCATTTTCACATTACAGTAGCAGGCTGGAAGGCATAATTGCATCACAATATGCAAAGAAACAGCAAACAGAGGGTTTGATTTGTGGTACAGGGGTGGTTGGAGGAACCTAGGGACAAGGTGGTGTTTACACAGGAGAGAGATTAAACTGAGTTAAGCAGTGCTTGAGTGAGATAATGTCATTCCACCATTTGGCTTTGGCCACCTTCCTCTGTGATCTTGGAATGGGAGATCCTAAGCAGGCAAACAACACCTTGACTAGCCAACCATTTTGGAAACTCTCTCCAAGAGAAGATTGCTCCAGAGATGAGCTCTGCTCTTGCTCAAGACCGTCAGGCAACACAGCTGTAAAGGCAGGAAAGGAAGATTCCATGAGTCACCAACACATCAGGACAGACTCAGTCATGCAACTCGAATTGCACATAAGGCTTTTCGTGTAGTCCAGTAGAGCATGGTCAAAGAAGGATAAGAGGGCCACCTAAAGCCCTTGTATCTGAAGTCCTAAGCATGGGGCATGAGAGAAAACCTGCACCCAAACTCAGCCCTGGCTGCCTTTCTGGGTCAGGACACTCCTTGCAGGGCAAGACAAAAGCAACCAGTGCTTTTGTTCAAGGTCTACTAAAGGCATGCCCACAGGGCAGCTGTAGAAACTGCTGCTTGCCCCATGCTCACCCAGGGCGTGACATGCAGGAGAAGAGGGTACAGATATGGCCTAGCCAGGTCTGCACAGCCCCTGAGCTATCATGCTCGAGTTGCAATGTGCCAGAGCTAAACGAACCTCATTTGCTGCAGCACCAAACAGCCACAGCCGTTCTCAGCCTAGGTGCAACCTAGCAAGTCCGTGCTGTGCAGAATGGAGCCTAATGCTCCCCCCAGAATAGGAAAAGCCAGAGGAGGACTTTCTGGTAGCTGGCAGGGGAAGACAAGTGAACAGCAGAACTGCAGCCAGTAGAGACTCGAGTGCATGAATACACAGAAAGGTAGCCTCACTCTGATGAACAGACACAATGGAAGAGCCCTGTCTGCATCAAAGAGAGAACAGGCATTTCTGCATCTTGCAGCTCCTCACATTTACTTGTCTGTTGGGTCCTTGAAGAACACCAGCACATGACCAGGGCTGCCTTGCTTAAGCAAGCACTTTTTGAAGAGTCACAGCAGCATTTTGTGAGAGGCAGGGTAAAAACTCAACACTTAAAAAACCCTCTCCTTAATAACAACAGCAACGAAATACTACAGCCTGTTGATTTAAGCACTAGGAAAACACTACCCAGGTAGCATTACAACCCTTTCTTTGCAGAACAGCACTCTGGATGCATGCTCCTTTCCTGCAGCACTGTGTTCATTCTCTCCCTTGCTCAGCCTAAAACGGTCCCCCCTAGCTTCCCAGCTCTATTACCAACCTCAACACTTCAGCTGCTCCTGAGTCATATAACTGTTCTGTGCTGCCACAGGCCTTCAGAAAGAGGCATTTCAAGTGCACAATTAAAGGCAAGCAAAAGAGCTCTGCAATCTGCTGAATGTTCATTCTACTTTCGGTTCTTAGAGAACAAAGAGGATGGGAGTAGCTGGCAAGCATTTGCCTGGGAAACTGCATTCTGGTGTCCAGGCAGAACGGTATCAATATGGTAATTGACTCTTTGCACGCTCTTGGATAAATGCATTACAGAACATCCTTCCACTGACAGTCCTCAGGGTAGGTAAGCAAAGGTAGCAAACGGTTGCTAGATTTGCTTCAGGGCAGAGAACAAGCTCGTTTTGCAGCATCAAGAGCAGCAGGGGTTTTTCTCTTTTGAGAAAGAAAGATAATAACAAGAGAAATTCCTCCAGTGCTCTGAAAGCTGCTAATCAAATTATTAAAGTGCTTAAAAGTTTAATGAAGAAATCAAAGCTATTAAGCAAACATTCAGCTTGATGTCTCTTTCCCTTATTACCCACCCTTCCTCAACGCATTCAAAACCCTCTTTTTTTTTTTTTTTGCCATGCTACAACATGTTTAAACAGGTACTGAGATACAAACAAGTCTTGGCCCCATCTCATACAGAATGGATTGGTTGCAGATGTTCTCCTGCAAGCTACATCTTGCCTCCTGCAAGAGCATTCATCTCCAAAACACATCATTTCACCTACTTTGCCTGAAGCCAAAACTCAAAAGGTTATTTAATTTTTAATTTATTTTTTTTATTAACTCTAACATACCTACAGCTGTGCAAGCAAAACCCCATCTGGTTTTTCAAGGCACAAAAGAGGCAAGCGACTGAGTTTGGATAAATGTAACCAAGCTGGAGCAGGCTTCTTTTTGTTCACCTTTGCAGCAGACAACAGCAGTGTAAGGGGCACAATGAAATAGAAATCTCCTGTGGTTGACTCTATGAGTCTGTTTCAGAGGAGCCTGACATATTTCACTATCTTCCTAGGACAAGTCAGACATGAGCTCATACAGTGGCAGGTGAGTCAGTGACGAGTCAGACAAGAGCTCCTTAATTAAGCTTTAGGGGCAGATGATCCCTCGAAGGTGTAATCAGATTGGTATGGCAGTAGAACAACAAAATAAAAATAATAATAATGATGATGAAAAAAGAAAAGTCTGAACAAACTGCTGCACCCTTGCTAAGGCATGCCAGGCAGGCTGAAAGCACCCCTCTGCACCAAGCCAGAGAGCCCCCTGCATGCAGGATAGCTGATTGTCCTCCACCACTCCCCAGCAGGCAGCACCTGCCTGCAGGCTCAGTCCTGCCTCTATCCAAAAGCATCGAAAGGCTGACTTTCCCAGGCAGCAGGTTACATTGGGCTCACACAGCAAATGTATGTTATCCAGAGGTCCAAGGTAAGGTGCAGCCCAGAAGTTTGACTTTCAGATGCAAGGAGGTGATTTGCAAGAGTTCAGACCTATGTGACAGAGAGGGAAGTGGTCATGAGTTAGTCACTCCCAGTCACTAACCAACAGAGTCAGTCCTGGCCACGTACTTCAAAAGGCTGCCAAACCACCTCACCTAAGACCCCTCAAGCTCTGTGTTTAGGAAGCTTCCCTGACATAAGCTGCAAAGCATGCAGCAGAACATCAGTGCATTGAAACAGCAGCCCTGTGGAACTGATTGCGATCAGCAGGGTGACTAACAGCACCTGAGAGTTTTTGTGCTCCCGACATCAGACACACAGCATACAAATGGTTTTGTTCCAGCACATGTCCCTACAAATTCCACCTGGAACCCAGCTTGCCCATAGAGCTGCTCTTTGCATTGGGCAGGGACCTCTCTGCAGCACTACCCTTTGAACTCCAGCAGCACCAGTGCAACCCAGTTCTCCCTATTTGTATATTCCATAGATCAACCTGCTGAAAAATAAAGCCAGAAAGACAGACTCCAGCTTACGTAGCACTTTTGAGAGGCACAGCAAAGGAATGAGCAAAAATGACTCCAAGAAGTCAGCACATAAAAATGATGCCAAACATTATCAGACTGCTCTGCAAAGCAATCAGTCCACAGGCTTTGTCAAATCCTAAGGAACTAGCAATGACTCTTCTGAAGCTCTTCCTAGGAGCCTCACCACCTCCTTTATGGGTGCCACTTCTGTAAAAGATTATCATGGGATAACTAGCAATGCACAAGCAGTCTTTTGTTGGAGTCCCTTTTGTCCATACACCTGCAATAACCCACCAAGGATGGGTAAAAAAGAAAGAATGACTAAGTAGGAGTAATGCAAGTGGTTTGCAGTAGAAGACAGGAGACAAGGAAACCATCACAAAACCAGCCACCACCTCTCTGATTAATGAGCAGGTATCATTCAGTGCTCAGCCACCCAACAGAAAAATCTCACAGAAAGGCTCTCTTCCACCCATGATGATGCTGACACTCAAATGCAAGCAAAGTGAGTGTGCTGCCTGCCCCACGAACACCTCCAGGCTGGGCACTAAGCCCAGAGGCAGCACTCCCATCCTTTCCCTATGGGAATCCCTTCCAGCCCTGAATTTTAAGCAGGGGTTCTGAGGAGATCTGAGTGCAGATTGGACAGCAAATCTAGGCTCAGTCTGCTCCCATTGCGTGGAGTCAGCTCCCAGCCACAGCTCATATGGCTGAGATAATAAGACTCAAAAAGTCTCAGATTGAGTTTGCTTGCAGCTACTTAGCTACCAGCTAGAGTAGCAGTGCTGGTACAGTATCAGATGGGGCCTAAAACTAGAGATGTTGAGCAAGGAAAGCAGTAACCTGATAGGCACTCAAGGTGGTTTAAATATTTAGCCTGAAAATGGGTTGGTTCCTTCAAAAGTTAGTTTATAAAACCTCTAAACTGCAATGTTCTGTAAGTAAGTCAAAATGGGGAACCTTGCGATTCAGGATGAGTAGCACGCAGCAGTCCCCAGCTGTCCCCCCCCCAGGCATTTCACATCAGAGGTGATGTGCTTTACAACATGGGATCATAGTGACACAGTCCCAAATTTTAGAGTGGGTGTGTAGAAAGGGGGAAGAGAGGGAATGGAGGCAGAGGGAATGGCTTTCACAATGTTACCCAGATTACATCTAAATCACAGCGCAGGAGGAGCTCGGAGGCTGGGCTTTGAGCCAAATCTCCTGCTCACAGATGCTGCTCCATAACAGGGCATCAACAGGCTTCTGGCCTCAGAAGGAAAGTGTGGTGCACCCCTGGGGCATAGAGCAGGTGGGGACGAGAACCCCAAGGCAGCATGGCTATAGTGGCTAACAGGGAAAAGAGAGCTAGAGAATTTAGAGCCAAGTCCCATCACACTTGTTCAGGAAAGGCAGGTCAGCCTTTCAGCATTGCTTCCCTGCATTTCCTTAAGCACATCTTGCAGCTTTCTGTAAAGCTGAATGTAGATGAATTCCAGCAGCTAGAGTGCAATGAGTAGGTCATAAAAGTCTTCTATTTATTAGGCAACTTTACTCTCCTTGAAAAAGAAAAAACCCAACACTTTCATAGAAAACAGACATGGAAGAAAACCTAAAACCAAGGAAGGAGAAGTAGCACTCTCCTCCTGTGGCTCCACCAAGATTGGCTCCAATGTTTAAGTGTTGTCTTCAGCAACTGGAAACAATAAAGTTGATATCAATACTCAGGTCTGTTTGCAAGAGGATCTAAGCTTTTATTTGGGTAGCTATCTACTGTGTTTACAATAACAAATCTGACACACCTGCACACAGCAAAACCTCATGAAAAGATTGCCATTGCATAATAAAGTTCATGCTCTTTCTATGCAGAAGCAATCCCTACCCAGGACACTTCTCTTTTTTAAGCTAAAGTAGGAATTTCTTCTTAGTGCAAGGTCTGCCAAGCATTGGAACTGAACCCTCAGCATACAGAGCACCACCAACTTGTTCTGTATCAAGCTGGTAAGGAAACGTCTATCACAACTGAGATCTTTCAACTGACCTAAGGAAAAGAATGTTCATGTCCAAGGGTGGTCTTTGTCTGCATGCATCTTGCACCAGCCTACCTGGACATCTTCACCAAAAAGTAACTGATTAAACAGTCACTGGAGTATTTTTGAACACTCTTTCTGGGGCTTGTAGGGTTGAAATAACCTCTAACACTGCTCAGCTGAAGCAGATTGTAATTGCACAGCTCAGTGGTGTGGGGGGAAGTTGAGATTCTTCAGAAATCCTCCTTGCCCCAGTGTAGGCTAACTGCCTTCTGGCCCAGCTTGCCATGACCTTTGGAAAGGTAAGGAGGTGACTTTGCTGCTGCCTTGTTTGAGCTCTGCCGAGCTGCTTTGCATGTTTAACGCTTGTGAAATTCAGGAGACCTCAGCAGCTTTTGTAAGCCATCCTGGAGGCACTCATAGAATGGGCTAGGTTGGAAGGGACCTCAAGGATAATCCAGCTCCAACCCCCTGCCATAGGCAGGGACACCTCCCACTAGAGCAGGTTGCTCAAGGCCTCATCCAACCTGGCCTTGAACACCTCCAGGGAGGAAGCAGCCACAGCTTCCCTGGGCAACCTGTATTAGTATCTCAGCACCCTCTCTGTAAAGAACTTCCTCCTAACACCTAGCCTAAATCTCCCCTCTTCCAGTTCAAAGCCACTACCCCTTGCCCTGTCATCACAAGACCTTGTATGTATTCCCTCCCCAGCCTTCCTGCAGGCCCCCTTTAGATACTGCAAGGCCACCATAAGGTCTCCTCGAATCTTTCTCTTCTCCAGACTGAAGAGCCCCAACCCTCATAGCCTGTCCTCAGAGCAGAGCTGCTGCAGCCCTCTGAGCATCTTCACAGCCCTCCTCTGGACTGGCTCCAACAGTTCCATGTTCCTCTTGCACTGGGGGCTCCAGAACTGTACACAGTACTCCAGTCCCCATGCTGAACATCACCAAAAAGCCAAAGCATCCAAAACACCCTTTACATTTTGAATATTAAAACAACAAAAAAAAAGCAGCAAACCAAACTGGCAAAAACTCCATCTGAGAGAGAAAAAAAATAAATAAAAGACCATTTTGGAAAGTTTGGTCCTTCTTATGCCTTGGTTTCCCTTCTCTAAAATGGAGACTGCACTCCTGATTTGCCTACCCAGAACAGTTGCTTGCCGATTAGAGAAGCAGTGTTTGGCAGCACTTTGAAGATTTCAAGCACTACATTAGTCCTACATGTTGTTCTTCGTGGAAGCCAATTTTTAACCAAGAGGAGGAAAAAGAAAAGAGGAGGGGAAAGAAAAAAAAAAAAAAGAAGAGGTGATTTAAATAGTGACCCCCCCCCCCCCTCCTTCAAGATGTTCACTCATCTCCCAGCATCGCCTATTCTTATCTGCAAATGGGTTTATTAACCCTTCCTTCTCATAGTTCTCAGAAACCACAAGTCTCATTATTCAGCTCTTATTTGAAAAGTGGCTTCTTTCCAGGCTGTGGCTGTTTCTTGTAAAGTTAATTCCTTTGGTAATAGTGCTGGAGGCACATTGGTATGTTTGGTGTGTGTGTATATACATACATATTTTCCCCCTTTTCACACGGTGTTGTTTTTATATGTGTGTAGTGAAAGATACCTAATCCAGGATTATGATTCTCTTTATGCCTTTCTCATGAAAGTAGGTGGGGCCTTTTTTTTTTTATTCCCTTGCAAGTTGCATTGATGAAAATGATATTTAATTAACAAGTTTCCACCCCCCCCCCTCCACATAGGTGAAAATATTCTCGTTGAGAATCAAAATAATCTTGCACTTAAATTCAGAGAGAACCCAAAGCCTAACAAAATTCTGAGGGAGAAAAAAAAAAGATGATGATAGTACAAGTAGAAATTGCTTGTACAAAACAGCAGAGGGATCTTTTACCCCTGAGGGCACAGCCCTTCCCCATCACTATTTTCTCCATCCTCCTGTATTTGATCCTAATGGCTCCATGTTTTTCCCCTGCGGAACCAGTGAAGCCTAAAGTGAGCTCTGACTGATGTCCTGTTACATTGGGAAATATAGCAACCAAGAAGCTAAGTCCTAGTTGAAAGCAGGACATTCACACCAACTGAAGCCTGCTTTCTCTCACTAGGTCAGGCATGTTGGGTGCCTGAACTTGACTGTGCTGTTTGAAGAGCAGAGCATGCACCACTGCAAGGCAGAAGACCTGAATATTCTGTTCTTAGTGCTGGCAGATACCAATTCACATAGTAAGTCCAACACTACCCTGGCATGGCAAGTCCAACACTACCCTGGCATGGCAAGTCCAACACTACCCTGGCATGGCAAGTCCAACACTACCCTGGCATGGCAAGTCCAACACTACCCTGGCATGGCAAGTCCAACACTACCCTGGCATGGCAAGTCCAACACTACCCTGGCATGGCAAGTCCAACACTACTCTTCCCATCCTTTCTGGATGCCACTGTGTGTGGGGGTTACAGGCTGCCCCTTACAGCAAGCTCTTACAGCTTTATCATCACAGAGGGTGCTGGTCTAAGAGAGACCATATGAAAAAAAATCTCTGGTCCATATAAAAGGAGGTTTTAATAGGATTTATAAAACAATAAGGGAAAAAAAACCCAGAAGATGTCTCTCATGCTAAGACATTGTCTGGAAACTACTGCCTGGATCTGTACAGCTCCTTTGTAAGGAGTGACAGAAGATAGCTGCTAATAAAAACAAGATATACATGACAAAGAGATTAGGGGGAAACAGCACAATTACATTCTAATGGGAAGCTAATGCACTCAGATCTCCTTTTACTCAAGCATAAAAACCCAAACAGAAGCCAGCAGGCCCCTCCTGGCTGGTTCTCACAGGTGAGCTGTTTGTTCCCAGCTTTGCTAGCTTGAGAACACCTCCCTGCCGTGAGAAAGGCACCTCCTTCAAAGACAACAAGCCTGGCTCCTCTCTTTCCAGGTAGATGACCTAGGACAAGTAACATATGCCTCAGCAGCCTTTATGTTAGGCCCTGTAACATCACACAGCAGGAGATGCACTTCACAAGCTCTTCAAATAGGACAATCACAAGCTCTCCATGCACAAGAATGATGATGGCAGCAGAATCCCGCCCTGTCTACTCCATGCCAAGAGGCAGTGCAGGAAGGAAACAGCCTCTGCAGGCAGGCATGGTTGCCGAGAGCTTGAGGAAGCCAAATCTTAACCACTTCTCACCCGAGACAAATGCCCAAATATGGACACACTCCTGCTTTGCTGAGATCAGTGAGGAGCCAAGCCCTTAGCTCACACCATTGCATCAGATCTCACAGCCTGTAGCGTGTATATAGCTGAATGCTGCAACCTCACGTCCTCTACTGCCTTCTTCCATATCACTTCTCTCCCTATGGTCTACAGGCATCATTTCCCTTCCTCACTCCTATGAAAACAAGTGAAATCATCATTAGCAAAATCAACTCTGCTGGGCAACCAGTTGGGCTGAAAAGAAAAGCCTCTATTAGAAGCATGAAAGGATTAACTGAGTGCCCAGCAGGTCACCAGTTTGTGCTTGTTGAAGTTTCTTGCAAGGGCCTCTCAGCTACTCTATGCAAACAGCTGACTAGGAGCCTCTGAGGACAGGGGAACTCAAATTCCTGTAACATTTCTGCTCCTTTCTCCTGATAGTTTTTAAAATAGTGTTAAAGGGTCAAATTGGAAAGCTGAGATTGCACTGAGCACCAGACCACCAAGGAACACAGGAGCTAAGATTGCAGCTGAACCCTCCACAGAATCACACAATCAACCAGGTTGGAAGAGACCTCCAAGATCATCCAGTCCAACCTAGCACCCAGCCCTAGCCAGTCAACCAGACCATGGCACTAAGTGCCTCATCCAGGCTTTTCTTGAACACCTCCAGGGGTGGTGACTCCACCACCCCCCTGGGCAGCCCATTCCAATGCCAATCACTCTCTCTGCCAACAACTTCCTCCTATCCAGCCTAGACATCCCCTGGCACAACTTGAGACTATGTCCCCTTGTTCTATTGGTGGTTGCCTGGCAGAAGAGACCAACCCCACCTGGCTACAGCCTCAGTTCAGGTAGTTGTAGCCAGCAATGAGGTCCCCCCTGAGCCTCCTCTTCTGCAGGCTGCACACCCCCAGCTCCCTCAGCCTCTCCTCATAGGGTTTGTGTTCCAGGCCCCTCACCACCTTCGTTGCCCTTCTCTGGACACGTTCCAGCACCTCAACATCTCTCCTGAATTGAGGAGCCCAGAACTGGACACAGCCCTCAGCCCCATGTGTTCATTGGGAGTCACCAGCCTTTAAACAACAGCAAAAAAGCAGCTTTCATGCATGATGCAGAGAGATAATCAGCAGCCAGGAAAATAGTGGACATCAGCAGTGCTATTGGAACAATGCACTATTATTGGAGTCCCTATTGGAACGATGCACTATAAATTATTTAAGAGAAGACTAAACCCATAATTAAGGGCTGAGTCAATGCAGTGTGCACATCTAATTGCCCTCTCATTGCTTCACTAGGTTTGTGCACAATCCTTTAATTCATTTTATAGAGAGTGGGGGGGAAAAAAAAAAAAATCACAATTTTACCAGGTGGTTCAGGACACAGAATGTATTTATGATTGAAATGGAATGAATCAGTCTGAAATAAAAAGACCAAGATAGGCCAGCCAAGGAATCTGTACTCTCAACCACAGAGACCTGTTATTGCCCCTGTGGACTAATTTAAGTGCATTCCTTTCACCTTCCTTGAAGTGCAGCTTCTCTAAATCCACTAACCCCAGCCAGCACAATCCATTTACTTGCTTCATGCGTGTTGCATAGGCAGTTACCCAGCTTTGCTAGCTAAGAGTCTGAAACCTGAGAGTTTTCTTGCAGCTGTAGGTCCAGCTGAGTTTGAAGAGAACCAGTGAGCCTGAGAGGAATAACGATTGCACCTTTGCAGAGCCCTGCGTTTCATAACAAAGCCTTGCAAGGACCAACCAAGCCGAGCCCCAACCTCCTGCAGGGCATGAGAATAAACTGCTAAACTCAGGTATTGCAAATACCTGAATTAGGCAAGTCTTGCAGGGCTGGGTGTCTGTCTTCAGCAGAATCAAGAATTTGCAGCTCAATTTTTTGGGTTTCCATTTTTAAAACCATAAAGCAACTCTGGCCTTTCCCCCCCCAAATAAAAAAAACACTACCAATAAAAACTTGAAAATAATTTAGTAGATGCACCCTAAAGGCTCAGAAACCTGGAGAAGAGTAAGAAGAACCTGTTTGTCTTTTAAAAAGAGTCTCATGACTTATAAGGTGGTATCTTGCTTATGGGGATGGGTGGATCAGATCCATCTTTTGATAGCTTGCATTTGGCAGCAATGTTAACTTTTGCTTACCTTGATATACATTTTTGCTTTCCTACTGCAATCATATTCTTCCCCATGTAACAGGTTCTGCTAGTGACAGGTGATTGCCGAATCTTTGCTGCTTTTTTAAGGGGGAAAAAAATCCAGTGCAGCTGTTTGTTTATTTGCACTCAGAGTGGGTGGGGAAGATCAGCACCCAACTTCCACAGAGGTAAAAGAAGATCTGAGGTGGCACACTTTTGAAAAGGCCTGATTCTGCTGCAGAAACAGGGCATGGGAATCTGGGGAATCTCACATTGGAATCATGCCACAATAGATGAGACTGTTCTGCACAGTTCACCCAGTTCCTAGGGCTTCTCATTCAACCTCAACAACCTACTGCCTCAGCACTGCGAGAGGCAACTGCTTGTGCCTTCACAGCATGGTGTTCAAGAAGCTTTTATTGTACTATGAGTATGCACATCAGAAACTTTGTTCAGGTTATTCAATCCTTTGTTTTTAAACTCTTCAGTAGAGTTTCCATTGTTAAAGATCTTCCTTCTGAAAAGGCTGATTAACCTGCTTGTATTCTTACTTCTGTTCTCAGGTCATTAAGTTAAAAAGAAGGAGGAAAAAAAAAAGTCAAGTATGCTTATAAAGTCCTCTGCAATCCAATCTCAATTTGTCATCATTAATTAGTTCAACGTTGCATACAAATGAAGACCTAACCTGATTAGACAGCATGTTTTACTGGAATGCCTACTTAAGGTCATGAAAGACTTCAGAGAGAAAAGTTAGACTATTTTCAAAGTGAATTGCTCATGCATATGAAATCCCCCTCTCAGCTAGCAGCAGCTAATATTTCTGTTTCCAAGTTTTTGGCCGTTTTCCCCTCCCCACCTCCCATTTGTTGCCCTTCTAATCAGGAGCCCACCACAAAGCTGAGCAGAGAAGCAATCCTGATGTTACACTCATCTCCCCCTTAGCTGATCCTATACAATCTGTGATAATTTAGCAAAGGGTGCCCACTGTCCTAGCATAATAAATTTGCCCTATAGAAAAAGAATTTAGAGGGGAAATAAAAGTTCCAGAAAAACAAACAAACCAACCCCAAAACATATCCCAAAATAAAATCCAGGACTGTTTCCAGAGCTACAGCATTTAGGTACTTGGTAAGTAGCCTGCCTCCTTTTCCCAGACTCCAAAAATGATGTTGTAATCCACATGCAGTTCCAGATTATTGCCTCCAAAGCATCCTAAATGCACAAACTGGCCATGAAATCTGAAACATCTTCACAGGTCTCTAATCCTTCCATGAAAGCAGCTCTTGCTTTTTGGAGGAATAACCCAGTCCTCTCACCAAGCCCACAATCTTTGCTCCCATGACCTAATCTGACATGACTCAGCCCAGAAGATCAGAGGAGCTCCAGTGAAGCAAGCTGTCAGCCTGGACAGCAGATCCCCTGCCAGTCACAAGCAAGTCTCCCTAGCAGGCAGGGCAAGGTGGGTCACCCTGGCTCATCATCTTCCAAACAGGAGAAAGCACAATACAATGTATTTCCTTAATACTGTTGCCCTGGGGAACAACAAGGGGGGGGGGGGGAGAAGAGACCTAAGAAAGAAAGCTTTCAAGTTTTGGACTCTTAATAAGGGTGGGGCCATCAAGTAATTAAACTTTTAATAGGTCACTACTGTGGAAGAAACTCTTCCAGTTGGGTAAGTTCCTAATCCATCATTAACAAAAAAAAAGAAGGAAAGAGAAGAGCCATTAATCAAAGCACATGAAGTCACGTGGTGGGGGATGAGCAACTCCAAGGACTTGCTCTTGCTGAGAGGGTGAAGCAATCACTCCTCCTTTCATCAACATTTCACGCAGGTTTCCACATTTCTCAGGATGGCAGCGGGAAAGAGCCTTCACGGCCTTCCCCACCCACCCCACTGATAAAGCTGTCGAACACATTACCAGCTGCTCCAGAGCCCATGTGAAATGAGTTGGTGGATTAATTAGCAGGAAGGCAGAGCTCCGAAGATAGAAAGATGCTCTGCTCTGAAAGGCGTATTGATTGAACGGCCCCAGCCACCACTGTGAGACTGTCATCATCCACTGTGAGCGTACAGCACACTGCCAGCTCCTGGGTGAGCAGCTAAAACTAGGTCACTTGGCTCAGTGCAGGGACACCTGGACCTTGCTTACTCCTCCCTGATCAGAGAGCTGTTTGGGAGCCCATGTCTTTAGTAAAATACACAGCTTATACCTAGGCGGATTGCAACAGGTACATGGAGCACAATTTCATCTATTGGTAGTGTGGTCTGCATCAGGGCCACACCTTGAGTACTGTGTCCAGTTCTGGGCCCCTCAATTCAAGAAAGATGTTGAGGTGCTGGAACATGTCCAGAGAAGAGCAACAAAGCTGGTGAGGGGCCTGGAGCACAAATCCTATGAGGAGAGGTAGAGGGAGCTGGGCCTGTTTAGCCTGGAGAAGAGGAGGCTCAGGGGTGATCTAATTACAGTCTACAACTACCTGAAGGGGCATTGTAGCCAGGTGGAGGGTGGCCTCTTCTCCCAGGCAACCAGCAACAGAACAAGGGGACACAGTCTCAAGTTGTGCCAGGGTAGGTATAGGCTGGATGTTAGGAAGAAGTTCTTCACAGAGAGAGTGATTTCCCATTGGAATGGGCTGCCCAGGGAGGTGGTGGAGGCACCGTCCCTGGGGGTCTTCAAGAAAAGCCTGGATGAGGCACTTAGTGTCATGGTCTGGTTGACTGGATAGGGCTGGGTGCTAGGTTGGACTGGATGATCTTGGAGGTCTCTTCCAACCTGGTTGATTCTATGATTCTATGCCTTTCCCTAGGCTGGACATGTTTGCTGACTCTAGTCACCAAGGAGCAGGGGTTTTGTAAGCTAGCATGCAACCTGATCTTTCACTGATACCCAGATCCCCATTAAAACTCAGCTTCCACTGTTACCCCAGAAGGCCACTACCATGACAGTGAAGCACCTCAAGCGCTTGCTTAACTTCAAGCTTATGAGCAGCTCACTCACCTTCAGCTCTGCTGGAACAGCTTACTACATATGCTCAAACCTCATTTCAAAAGACCACTTTTTCAGAGTTGAAAGGCCAGCATCAAACACTCTTGTTCCCCACAGCTGCATTAGATAGTTCTTTGTACCATATGTATCAAAAGAGAACATCTTTTCATATCTCCTTCAAAGGACCCTCTGCAGAGCTGCCTGCAAAAATCCAAAAGGCAGCATTTTTCTTACTCTGAGAAATGGGAAGTAGAGATGACCAAAGATTCCTTCATCTAAAGGGAAGTGAAAGTAATTACTGCATGTAGTGCAAGGGCAAAAATCTGGATTAAAAAAAGAGTGAACTACAGCAGGGCAGCAGTCCTGATGCAGATTAGACAAACGTACAGTTTCAGCCTCACTTAAAAATCCTTCACTCTTCCATGTACCAGCAAAGGAAAAAAATCATCTTGAGCAGACTTATCCCCCTTGAACTCCATTTAATACAATTTTCTGAGCAGAAGTGAAGAGTTTTAGACAAATTTAACAGAAAAAGCTTTTAATATACAGAGGACAAAACCCAGCAGCGATTTGTTGTTATGTGGCATCCTGTAATGAGAGGACGAGGGGGAATGGCTTTAAACTGGAAGAGGGGAGATTTAGACTAGATGTAGGAGGAAGTTCTTTACAGTGAGGATGGTGAGACACTGGAATGGGTTGCCTAAGGAGGTTGTGGCTGCTCCCTCCCTGGAGGTGTTCAAGGCCAGGTTGGATGAGGCCTTGAGCAACCTGCTTTAGTGGGAGGTGTCCCTGCCTACGGCAGGGGGTTGGAGCTGGATGATCCCTGAGGTCCCTTCCAACTTAATCCATTCTATGATTCTATATTTCCAGAGTGATTCACACCAACTCCCACTGCTTTGCTGGCAGCAAAGCCTGGGAGTTTGTTAGCTGCAATTCCAGCTAGACTGTGTCTAAATTTGACACTGAAGTATTTTATAATCTTAAAAGAGAAAAAAAAAAGCATTAAAAAGAAATAAAAGTCCTCCATGCTATTGTAATACCCTTAGCTTTTAGCAAAAAGTGTTTTCCTCCTCTCCTTAAAAATCCCCAGAACAAAGTCTCTTCATTAATTCAAATCAGGTAGGACATTTTTCACCGGACCTACTCCAGGTGCCTGAAGTGGAAGAAGGCGAATAGTGAACATCCTTAGGACTTCAGTATTCCCCACAGCAAACATTTCTGCTCTGGAGCCCCAAACCACAACAGATATACACCTCCACCAGTTTCTAGGCCTTGAACAATCAAACCAGCTCCAACAAAAAAAAATAACTGGGATTCAAGTTCAAGCTCCATAATTTTTTTCCATACTTTTGGCATTTTTCTTTGAAGAAGAAAGGTGCTGTTTCTGGCAGTAGAAGCAAAAAACCCAATAAAGTAGCAAGTAAAAATAGTCCAAATACCCAGATACCACGGAGCTGAGCCAAGCTGATGACACTGGGTTTCCCACAACAGCTGCAAGAAGGGATGGAACACAGATAAAGCCCAGTGCTCCACGGGGCAGAACAACAAGCATCGCCTCTGTCCTGCTTGCACAGCCCTGCATGCCAAATCTCACACAAACCCATGGATGCTGAGGAAAGCCAAGGAAAGCACCCAAGCCAAGCTTATGCCCAACCCATGTTTTATTCCAGCATACCTGCTAGACCCACATGGAGAGTTGCTGTTTCATCACACATGGCCTTTAGGCAACTGTCTTTTTGCAAGGCATTTTATTCACCTGGGATTTAGTGATAGTACTGAGGGTTAAATTCCCACCACACCCTCCCAGAGCCGCCAAAATAAATCTCTCCCTTCTGTGTGACATGTCAGGCACTGAAAAGGACATAGGTCACTCTACTCTTGCACAAGCCTAGATATGTATCATATAGAATAATGCCATTACTGGCATTGGGACCAAAGCAAAGCGATGCTGTGACCTTACCGTCCACGTTGCTGACTTTGCCGTGCTGGACTGTTGAAATGATACATCAAAGCTGTGAGGTCCTGGGTAGTCTGTGTTGGAAGGGATGGCTGGGGAGGGCGAGAGAGCATCAAAAGTTGAGCTGGGCTGGGCATAAGGCGAGGGGGCCGTGACGCTGTTCTGCGCGTGCTCCGTGTTGTAGGGGCTGGTGGAGGAAGAACCATTCTGGATCTGCTGGTCCATGCTGTTTAGGAGGCCAAGGTTCGTATACTGTGGCTAGAGGCAAAGAGATGCACAGGAGTGTTACAGAAGCAACATTAGCACAGGCTGGCTAGCCACAGCACAGCCTTCACGGTGGAGTGTGCATGGCACAACCACAGTGCTTTGGTACATGTGTCACGCCATGAGGCAGGAGATTTGCAAAGGGTGACTGACACAGAAGTAAAGCTTCTTAAAGTCACACAGTGGATCAACAGCCAAGCTGGGAAATAGAGCTTGCACTTAACAAGGAGATGGATTTCCAGGGCAGCAAGCTATCATGAGGAGTCAGACTCCCTATGTCTAGCAACATCCAGACAGACCTTTTTGAAGGGCCTGCTATAACCTGATAAGAATCACCAGGTTCATTACAGGGCAACTGGCTCTAACCTGGGTGAGACTATATTGTTTCTAACAGTCTCATACTCTGCACGAAGTCTGCTGCTCTCCTTGTGGATCCAATTCTGCTATACGTGGTGACAGGACCTCTAACTCAGGTAGTTACTGTACTAACATGTAACTCAGAGGAGGAAGAGTTTAGAGCACTTAAGTTGCACCATGTACTCAGTTCCCAGTGGCTGGCCACAGACAGTAGCAGAGCAGAATTAAAGGTCTTATCAACTGTCACGGAAGCTCACAGCATGGAAGGCTTCCCCACGTACTTAGCAGCAGCAGTTGCACAAGGTGCAGTGCTTATGAACCAACATGGTTGTGCCCCAAAAGCAGCCTATGGGTAGAAACAACATAGGAAACAATTGAAGACATCAAAACTAAAGGCTAGAGAATGGAGTACAGAAAGGCTATGGTTAGATTAGGGAGAGGTTAGAAGGAAAAAACCAGCCATCCATCACATACTTAATACCCTGAACTATGTGTAGCCCTGGTCTTCCTCAAAGAGAAGAGAGGCAAATAAAGTTCAGAGAAAGGTCTTAAGAATAATCAAACCCTTCTAACACCTTCCTATACAATACAGCAGATGACCACCTTTCAGCCTTTAAGGTCTTCTCCAACCTAAATGATTCCATGATCCTGAGCAGGATTTTGGTTTGAACACACAAGTAAGCATGGATTTTTTTCTGCCACAAAATGCTGTGGATACTAAAAGCCTAAATATGTTCAAACACACACAAGACAAGTTCTGCTGGAGGAAAATACATTAGGGCAAGTGTATAGGAGTTTAAAATTCTAGACCACAAACCGTTGGAAGCTGGGAAGGTACTCTGGGGAAAGAGTTACACAACTGCTTCCCTCTTCTGATGCTCCAAAGCACCCAACAATGACCACAGAGATAGGGCAGTAGGTGAACAGTAAGTGAAGTTCAGTCAGATACTTGTGGTCTTATCTTTGTGAGTGTTGAAAGGGCATTGTTTGTGCCCAGCTTAGGAACCACAACATCCAAATAGCTTGAGTGCCCACCCTCAACAACACTGACCAATTGGCAACATAGCATCTGGTTCTGTTCTTAGCTGCTGACATGGCAGAAGGTACTTGTGTGCTTTCCTCTGTCCAAGGGTCCAAGCATGTCATGTCCCTCCACATCTTGGGGGTGTATTAGGAGGAGTGTGTCCAGCAGATCAAGAGAGGTTCTCCTTCCCCTCTACTCTGCCCTGCTGAGACCTCATCTTGAAGACTGTGTTCAGTTTTGGGCTCCCCAGTTGAAGAAAGACAGGGATCTGCTGAAGAGGGTCCAGCAGAGGGCTACAAGGATGATTAGGGGACAGGAGGGCATGGCTTATGAGGAGAGGCTGAGGGACCTGGGACTGCTTAGGTCTGGAAAATAGAAGACTTAGAAGGGATTTGATAAATGTTTATAAATACCTGAAGGCTGCTGGGGGGGGGGGGGGAGGGTACACGGACAGGCTCTGCTCTCTTGCTCTCTGGGATAGGACAACGAGCAATGGGTGTAAGTTGCAGCACAAGAAGCTCCACCTCAACATCAGAGGGAACTTCTTTACTGTAAGGGTCCCAGAGCACTGGCATAGGCTGCCCAGAGAGGTTGTGGAGTCTCCTTCTCTGGAGCCTTTCAAGGCCTGTTTGGATGTGTTCCTCTGTGATCTGTGTTAGATAGCATTGCCCTGCTCTGGCAGGGGGGTTGGACTCGATGATCTCTTTGGGTCCCTTCCAGCCCCTAACATACTCTGAGCCTGTAGCTTCAATCCCATCCAGAGCCATCAGGCTCGTGTATCTCTCAGTATTTCAGTCAGCATGCTCCCAACTTCCTCCTTTCCAACAGTTGCCCCTTTTCCAAGATAACTTGATATCATCAACCAAGCAGCACAGCTTCCTTGAGTCAGAGCACCAACCACAAGACCCACAGCAAACTGCATTCCCTCTGCTGGGAATCTCACCAGCTCTGTTGAAACTGAGTAGAGCATCATCACTTCTCCAAGGACATGAAAGGGAATGACACAAGCTATCTGCTGAGCTCCCCCAGAAGCTTTGGAAAAGCCATTTAACACTCAACTTTGTCAGTCATTTCAGCTGCAGTGGAAATAAGCTGGTCCCTCGACAAGGATGAAGTAGCCTCCTTATGCCTAAACACTTCACACTCCCAGATGTTCTAGGAGAAGAGAAAGCAGTAAAAACAGTTTAAGCCACCAGTTTGAGCCCTTCCTTAGGTTTCTGCCTGCTTCACTGGAAGAGGCTGATGTTTTCTGGTGTTTTGACTAGAATCTCAAGGTATGTCTGGGGCTTTGGGGTCTTCAGTGAGGCACATGGGACCTTCCAGAGGTGGATTAACTTGCTACTATGAGCTGTGCTGGGGAGAAGAGGGTAGAAAGGCACTATAGAGGAACTTGGACAGACAGAATCAATGGCCTGAGGCCAACTGTATGAGATTCAAAGCATCAAAGTGCTAGGGGAGGTTTATATTAGAATAAACTTCTTCACTGGAAGGATTGTCAAACACTGGAATAGGCTTCCCAGGGAGGTAGTTGAATCACCATACCTCCAAGCGTTTAGAAGATGCATAGATGTAGTGCTAAGGGACTTGGTTTAGCAGTAGGCTTGAAAGAATTAGATAATGGTTGGACTTGATTTTAAAGGTCTTTTCCAACCAAAACAACTCTGATTCCTAGGCCAGGTGGGGAACAGTACAGAGGACTTAATTTTGGGAACTGGAGGAGAAAGCTGGTTCCTTCCCTTGCTCTGTCGTTGACACACTGTGTCCTTGGGCAAGCTACCTTGCCTTCCCCTCCACCCTCAGCCTACCCTTCAGGCAACAAGATCTTCAGGGCAAGGACTGCTCCTCGCTATGTAAAATGCCCTACTTAATGTGCCTCTGCTTTCTCTGAGGCCTTCAGGCAGTAGAGTAATAAAGGCAATTACATATTGAGTCCTAATCCTGAGTGAACCAATGACTCTTCATGTTGCCTCAGGTCAGTCATTTGCCCTCCCTGCCTTAGTTTCCCCATCTACAGTAGCAGGGATGTTATAGATGCCCATCACCCATTAGACAGGCAAGCAAGTATCCTCAGTTGGGCTCAAGGCATGCTACATAGAAAGTGATACAGGTTGGTGGCTGTCCTCCAAAAAGAAGGTTGCTTGTTTGGGAGTGTTGTGTCTCTTCTCCTGCAGGCTATTTAGCCAGCCAAGACCTATTTAATGGACTTTTGGTGCATCTTTTGCCTTGAGGCTAATTCTGCATGGAAAGAGCCAGAATGCTGATATACTGCACCAGGAACAGTCCTTTTCCTGCTCACTGATTCTATATTTAGTAAAAACTCCAAGCCTCCCTTCCCTCCTGTCCCAAAATACCTGAAAGACCTACATTTTTGAGAAGGCTTGAGAAGTATCACTCACTTGTTGCACTACTCACCGAGATTAACATCAGACACACTCCCTTAACAGCACATGATGAAAAGATGCCTGTGATGAAAAGGGTCTCCTAAAGCAGCTCAGACATACAGACAGCAAAACAATAGTGTTTCAGCTTTCACTTAAAAACTATTCCCTCTAATCCCAGGCTACTTAAGATGAGGGAGAAAGAGGGTCTCATGGGCAGTTGGCGTTAACAAGACAGCCCAGCTTGGAAATGCCTGGAGCTGCCGCCTCGAAGTCAGTTTTAAACAGTGCTCCATTAAAATGTAAGAAAGCCTTCAAGAGAATCAAAGATTCTTTTCGTTCCTTTCAGTCCAGGGACCATCTGCCTAAATGTTACCACTGGAAGCGGGCATTCCACGGCATTTATACCCTGGGATGCCAGAGCCGAATGCCATGTCCCCATTTGCTCTTTAAATAACTATTAATCTCTCACACTTAGCCTCACGCTGACACAAGCAGCTGTTGGGCTCCCCTTCTCCCACTCGAGTCCCACCAGCCTTTCACCTTCTCTGGCCCCTCGCTCCCCTCCCCAGGAAGGTGCTCCACCCCCGGGGACAAAGCCACCACGGAGTTTGCACACACAAGCACTAAACCCTGTCTGGAAGCTATGCCCCAAGGCAGACAGAGAGTTGTTTGCGCTCAAGGGGTCAACATCTGAATTGCTTGCAAGGCTTTTGGAGGCATCAGATAAGGCTTTTGGAGGCACACGCCTTCTGACAACACAACAATTAGAGGGGCAGCAGGCCGGGGGAAGGCGTGTGCAGGAATTCGCCCTCCACTGCAATAAAACCCATTTGCCCCATCCAGGCTGGAACAAAGGGAGCGAGGGACTTGGAGCAGGTTTGCAAAGTATCACCGCTCAGGAGAGGTCTGCAGGGGTGTGTTTGCACACACACACACACACACACAGCCTCCCTTCACCATTTGCAGAGAGAAATGCGTCGGCATTTAATTCAGACAGGAATTCTTGCCAGGTTAGTAGCCCAGAATTTAGCACATGCTGGCGTTTTGCTGAGGGCTTGGTTAAAACAACTGCGGGATGCAGTCCCACCACCGAGTCCTGGCAGAAGGACAATGCTGTTTGACGGTGAGAAGAGTATCACACGCAAAGCTGAAAGAACAGATCGTCTAATTTTCAGTCCCTTTGGTCTCTATTTGCTTCCTTCCAAGTTTCTGGAACTATTACTATCACCGAAGCATTAAAAAAAATACAACCCAAACCGACAACAAATAAATCCAAAATCCTCCAGGCAAGTTTAACTGCAAATAATTAGAGAGCTACAATTAGACTATGCATTTTGGAAGATCGTTTCAATCAAGCATCTGGAGCTATGGGTTTCGCTTCCTACACCCCATCAGCTTCACTGAATCCCGGTTTTCATGCTAGCTTCTGCTTCTAGATTAGGAGAGCCCAAGTTCCAGTGTAGAGGCTGTGAATTAAAAAGGGAAAACTGCAGAGGAGTTTAATCATTCTGCCGCCAGGAGAACAGACCTCCATAAGCAATGTCCTAGACACGGCAGGGCAGAGAACTCCCTGACCCCAGCAGCTCTGGGGCACTTGCCACAAGAGGGCAATGGAAATGCTCCACCTCGCACAGCAGAGCTGATGTGCTGGGGAAGATTCTCCAGCCCACCCAAACTGAGGCCCTTCTTAACCTGTCCGGCAGCAAGAATACACTCTCAGTTCTTCAGTCACAACCTACTCCTTCAGCCCGATATGTTAACTGCATAGGTCATGAGGTGAATCTGCAAAGAGACCCCCAGTATGAAGGCAGGAGAGAAATAACACAAGTGAAGTTTTCAAGGGGACTTCCACGCTGAAAATCCCCTAAAATACACAGCTCCAGCTATTAACTATCCAGTTATCAACCCTTCAGAGAATGTTTTGAGAGTTTCTGCACTTTAAATAAAGGAAAAGCTGTCACAGCCAGCTATAACACACCTAGATGCCTCCACTCTCATCCAAACCATTCTCTATCTCCAAACCAGTGAGCAACTCTGTTGTGTGCATATACCAACAAATGTTCATGGTCAGCTCTGGACCTGTGCAGCTCAAGAGCACTGTCAAAAAGCCTTGTTAAATGCCACTGCTGCTGCTTGTTCTCCAACCATATGAGATGATGAAACTAATAAATTACCATGGTTGTCAGCAACAAGAAGATTTTGCAAGGCACTTTGCTAATTCTGCCGAGCACCTAAGGACAAAAGACAACTCATCCACGAGGGCTAACATTTGTGGGACTAGTAAGAAGGTGTTTGCAGCATTGTTTTAGTGCTGGAGCAGATAAAGACTCAGCTTCCTGTTGATGAACAGGCAAATAAATATTTTTCAGAGCACCCATTGCCTGTGCAAACCAGAAAAGATACCTCAAATGTATCATGAAAGACTTAAATAAACATTTTTTCAAACCTTTCTTGCAAAAGATCTTAGCAGGTGAAAATGAAGCACGAGAAACATGCTACTAGCATAATTATTAATCAAGATATTGCAGACTGCAAGGCTGCACAGCTTTGCCAGTTGGTCAGAAGGCAGCTGGTACAATGCCCCATATAGAGGCACTGCTTGTGCCATTATGAAGAAGTGCCAAGTAAAAGGGCTCCACCCATGCCCTCAGCTAAGATCAGGGCTGAAGCTGAACGAGATATCTAACTCACTCATCACAAAGAAAGGTGTGATTTGCTTTGCATCTCTAGCCTCTTATCAAAGAGAGAGGCTGAAAAACTTTATGCATCAGGCTTTCCACTTAGCTCTTGTATGTTTGGGCTGCACTCCTCTCAGGAAGAACAAGCTCAATCTGGACATTGCTTTGTCATTTTAACACCAACTCAGGCCCACATCCTCATGGAGAGCCAACAGGACACCAGCAGCAGATGTCACAGCCTCTGCACTGACCCCAGCTCCATTTCCAAAATGGAAACAAATCCCACAGGTGTCTTTTGAAGTTTGTTTTTGTTTTGTTTTGTTTTTTTCTTCAACCAGCACTACTGTGCACTTAAACACATCAAACACTACCATTTTACCTGTGGGTTCCTAAAGTGCACCATATGTTCCATGTGAAGATCAAGGGAGCAAATAATCTTGGTTGAACCAAAGATATCAACCATTCTCAAGATAAGTCACCAGGCACTATAGCTGCTAAGCTCTAATCACCACATGTGCTGGCTTTCAGCACTACAGCAGAACTGATTTGAGTAATCTCACTGTTGGGTCATTGCTTTTTTCCAGGAACAGAAGAGACTAATTTCACATCCTGTTAGCATTATGGGTTCTCAGCATGATGGAGTGCATTAGGCTAGAAGAGGTTCTGAAGTCAATAACTCCTCTCCTGGCCATTAGACCTCCAGCAGCATAACTCCACAGTTAACATCTCAGCTTAAATCCCACCTGCAAGCAGGGAGCAGAGATAATTGCTGCATACTGTCTCCTGTGATAATTAGAAAGGGATCTATTTGAGATCTCCAGGGCTAGCCAATAATCACAACCACAGGAGGTGGTGGAGTCACCATCCCTGGAGGTGTTGAAGAAAAGCCTGGATGAGGCACTTAGTGCCATGGTCTCATTGATTGGTCAGGGCTGGGTGCTAGGTTGGACTGGATGATCTTGGAGGTCTCTTCCGACCTGGTTGATTCTATGATATGATTCTATGATTCAAGAACATGAAAAGAAAAATATATGCTTCTAAAAGGTGGGGGTGAGCCTACTGTAAAATGAAATAAAAGCAAACAAAAAGTTCCAAACAAACAAAAAGTGAGTGTGTATACACAGAGTCATACATATGTCTCCAGAATTGTCCTGTATAGGTATTTCATGTGAAGTACTAAGATAACCCCAGCAGGTTGCCTGGACAGCTTCCAAACCCACCTGAGCATATAAAGCACAACCTAAACAAATCAGAGCCCTTCATGTCACCTACCTGGGGAGAAAAAAAAGAAGTAACACAATGCCCCCCAGAAAAACAACTCCTGCAAAACCAGTAAGAACCTACCCAAATGCAACATTAACCAACCAACTGAAATTATGCCACCACATTTCTAAAGTTTAGATAGGTGAGCTTAAAAAAGTGACCTGCTCTGCCAACTTAACACAGCTTCCCAACCAGTGGTCACCAATCAGCTTGGTAGATAAACAAGCACCCCTTGCTAAACTGCAGAAATCAGTGCACGTCAGTCATTTGCAAAGGCACACCACAACACTTGAGAAGCATTACAGTTTGTAAGCTAAGTGGAGGGAGGAAAAGTCTGGGTGATTTTCACTTGGATTAGCCATTCCAGTCTACATGCCACGCTGCATCTACACCTTTTAGGTTTACACAGTTTTAAAAGCTGTACCCAGCAAGGCTGCAGCCCACATGTTTCCACAGAGAGACAGTTCTGTTTAGCTTGAACAAGAAGTTCTGCTGAGTTCAAGTCCGTGTATGCAGGTATTTGTATGCTTGGAGAACAAAAAAGATCATGAAAAGCAATGTAAGGGCAAGTTTCTGCTTACCCATTAAGGCTGTAAGCTTTGGAGTTGTCTTGTCCATCTGTGTCCCCCCCTCCCAAGCTGTAATTGCTTTCTTTTTTAGCTACACTTTGAGTTTTGCCCCTTGGTTAATTCATTTAACTCAGCAAGAAGTATTTTTCAGCCAGAAGCAGGGTGCCTTTTAAAACAAGCACAGCCCAAAGCAGGAATGCCTGTAATTCCTGACTTCTACCACCTGCCACAGGTTCATGTAAAAGAGCTTGTCTAATTTGAGGATTATCAGAATGACAGTGTGTCCTGCTTCACCTGAATATTAAGTCTGGACATCCTATATTGTGTATTTCCAATTATCTTCCAGTGAATATAGAAATATCATCACTGACTTCTCTGGAGTTGTATTTGAGGCAGGGAAAAAGAGTCAGGGTTAGGTGCTTGAAAATAGTTCTCCTTGGACAGGAAGCAGCTTCATTTCTGAGTATCTGAGCATTTCACACAGGTTGTCATTACAGTATCTAAGCTATGCACAGTTACTGCAAAAATTCAGACAGTTTACAACAGGAAAAAGCCCAAGATCCTCCCCCCCTGAGCACAGTCATTTCTTTACTCCAAGCTTCTGCACAGCTATTTAACTTACATGTAACTGGAAGACAAATAAACAAAGGAATACAGAAATAAATCATGCAGCATCACCTCTGAGATGTGTGAAATCATGAGACATCAGAATTCTTAAAGCACACTGATAACACAAAGAGCTTTTTCAAACTAAACCAGAGGCCAAGAGCTTCCTCTCACCAACTGGTCACCACAATGCCAAGAAGGATCTGGAGAGTCATGAAGCACAGACAGTTTGGAAAGGCATGCTCCCTCGTGCTCCCAAGAGATTGCAAACATAACTGAAGGCAAAAACCTACATCAGGCAAGAGAGAAAGTGACTGCAAGGTTTCAGCAAGGTGTTTTTGCCTTCTTTCAGCAGCAGAGGAGGTTTGTAAGACCACAGCTCAGCCAGGTGCTCAGAAATCTCATGTGCTTTGTACAGTAACATTGAGAAGCTGGATAAAAATTAGAACCAAATGTTTTAAGAGGAACCAGTTTAGATACAAAGGGAGAGGTGAGGAGAAGCAGTGACTAGAGAGGAAAACTCCAGCGGCTGATTAAAGCAGTTTGTTTCTTGAGCTCTTTACAGCACAGTAGCCATCGATGGCTATCAGTCATTTCAGACATGCAGCATTTTATTGTGTTGAGAGGGCAGCATTAGGCTGGACAGGATATCTGTGTGTCATCCACAGTGAAAGGCTGCAGACACTGTAACCACCAAAGCATGGCCACAGGGCAAAAGGACAACGAGTAGTCAGGGTCAGAACAGCAGCAGCAGTTGAAGTTACTGCCCAGATTCATCATTCTGCTCAACCAAACCAGAACACACCAGCTTTCAGACAAGGTAAAATGCTCCAGGTAGGTAGCATTTTAGGCAGAACAAGAAACTCAGATGATCTGCAAGTTAAATAAGTAGTTAAAACACCTACACAAAAAGGCACATATAACCCATCCCCCATCCACTCTTTGAAGCGTGGTGCAACTTCAGAATATAAGAATTCATAAGAAGGAGCTATAGGAGGACAAAGGGCAAATTAAAACTAAGCTAGAGCAAACAAAGGAAAAGGGTTACACTGCAGCACAAGAGTCTCTACAGATCAAAAGAGAGATCCACTGGATTTTGTATTGCCTTTGGTCATTTCATCTGGCCAGATCAGGTGAGAAAACTCCTGGATGATGTTCCCAAAGGCGTGAAAACAGCAAACAACAGACAGCAGCTTTCAAGACTGAGCAGTCAACATGACTGTCAGCCAAATTTTGATTGTGCCCCAACTGCAGAGAAGAAAAGGAGGCAGGGCTTTACCTTCCAATGCCTAATTTTGTATATTAAAGCAGCTCCTGACCTGCACCATGCTTGGTGATGCCTGCACCCAAAGATTGTTTGGGTTCAGTACAGCAGCATACAGAGAGCTGGGAGACCACTCTACCCTTCCTCTGCAGCTTAGAAATACAGCTTCATGTTGCTGCTGCAACCTACTCCTGAGAAAGGAGCAAGAGTTTTAGGTGGTGTTTTCAGAGGATTCCAGGCTGTGCCTACACCAGAACCAAAATCTGGTCTTTGAGAGGGGGGTGTGTGTCTACAGACACGATGTGCACACAAAGGCAGGGGTTCTTCCACGGTGACTTCACGCTGCTGGCTTTACAACCAAGAGTACTTCCCCCAGTCATTTAAATTGTGCTGCCTCATATTCTACACAGCCAGGGTTTCCACAAGTCTCTCTAGCATGAGCCTTCCTGTGTCTAACACCACTACCAAAGCCACTTTTTTGGTTCTCTCCCTGTCCAAAGCTGATGACTTCAGCAAATGCTAAGACATAAGGTGCCATGGTCACTTACAGACAAGGCACAGCTTCGGAGTTCTACATACAAGGTACTCGCTGAGGAGACATTTCTCTATCCCAACTGAGCAGTTGAGAGATTGATTGTTCAATATGGAGTCACTCACATTAACAGACAAAAACACTGTCCTGTGACATGAATTCTTCCACTTCTCAGTAATGACAAACCTACTAATTTCCATCCAGTATCATGTTAAATTCCCCACACCTCCAGCTTCATGTTCACAGATCCTTTCAGAAATAGAGTACTGCAGGCTGGCAAAGGCTCCTCTCAACAGCTTTCCCATCTTAATTGTTCAAATAGTACTTTGTTGTCTTCAAAATGTTTGATCACATTTAACTAGTATATGCTCCACTTCCAAGAACCCTGCTTTTTAAGAGCTTTGCTGCTGCTAAAAGAGAGGGGAGGGAAATCCACTCATCTATTTAGCTCTGGTCAGTTGTCAGCACTACTTCTGAAGAGTCAATTCCTATTCTATGGACAAAACGCAGGGTAAAACTGCAGCAGCCAGAAACCACAGTGAAGGCTTTGCAGAGGCTGTTGAGAATCTCATCCAAATCTGCAGAATCCAAGTTTTACAGAGCAGCCAGAGTTGTATTCTTTCCTTTGAGCAGCCACACCCACAGCAAGTATTTTATGACGCATGACTACGTCATGGCAGTCCCTAAAAAAGAAAATCCTCAAGCAAAATGATTAACTACTTCAAGTCATTTCCCATGCATCAGGGAGATCCACTTGCTGACTTGACACTTTTGTCAGCAGCTTGCTCAAGTCCTACAAAGCTACACTCGGGGAGAGCATCCATTTAGTGCTATTGTTCTGTTCACCTCTGCTCCCGAGGCATGGCACAGCAGGTCCCTGAGGCAGCTGGGCTGCAGCTCTGCAGCACAGGGATTTCTGCCTCAGCAGAACAACTGAAAAGCCCAGTGCTGTACCTCCTCCCCTCATTCCCAGAAGTCAGTGAGATTCTTTCTATTTACTTCCTAGATGTGGATTAAAACTGAGAGATTCATATCTGCCGAGACACAATCCATCCCTTTCATTCCCAGACACTACCCCACCACCAAATATTTCCCCTTCCCTCCCTCAACTGGGCGTTTCCTCCCTCTCTCTTGCCCTTGGTAAAAACATTCATCATCTTGCCATCTTAAAGGAAGTTGGACTCATCTCAAATTTCACCAGGTCCCCTTGTACACCACTTCCCAAAATCCTTGAGGGGAAGTTTAATCCGGATCCAAACTCTGGAATCGATCCCAAGAGGCTGCTGGGCTTCAGTGGATGCATTAATGTTCAAGCATGCTCAGCCTTGCCATTTGGGTCCACTTCCAAGCAGAGCCCAGAAATACATCACACTTGGAGCCATCTATTCTGGAGACTACCATTCTGGTTCAAACACTGTTCCTTCAGATGTACCATGAAGATTCCAGGTGAAATGTCAGAAGCAGGGGATTTACAAAAAGACAAGAGATCATTGGGGGTTCTTGGATCACCTCCCAGATCACTCAAACCTAGTACAAATTTAACACAAGCAAAACAAAGCCCGTACATCCCATGGTTTTGTTACTTTCTTGTGCACAGAGCTCACAGCAACGATCAGCAATTTCAAACAAACCCAGCATGTTTAGAATCAAGTTCCTAGAGAGGGTTCAAGTTTATTTTGCCAGTGCAAAGGAACTAAAGCGTTCATCTGTCTTACGACTGACACCCCAAACAGTCACCTCTTAGTGATTTTTTGCTCTATTAGAAGCCTTAGAGAAATAAACCCTCAATCATCATCAATCTCATCCTACTCCATTTGTTCCTTGCTCAAGGCAATTGTGAGCAGCTAAGCTAAACCTGGAAGGCTTCCCACAGGCTTTTCTTCAGAAGAGAGCTGAGGCTGTGCCCCGGGAGCCATTCTGTTCACAAGAAATAAGTTCACCCCTGTGTTTCACTGCACTTCCTCCTCAGTGGCTGCAGACAAATCACAATCTGCAAACTTCTTTCTCCTGGGCTGCTCTAAGGCTTTATCCCATGGTTTGTCTCTACTGGAAAGCAGCTTTTTAATCCTTTCGACAAGCTGCAGCATCTTCTCCCAGCACAGCAAAGCTCTGGTGGAAGGCTGCATTTGAGAGGTTAAAGACTAGAAGATGGCTCAGAAATCATTAAATGCTATCATTGAAGAAACTGAATCAAAGCAAACAGTTTGTGAAGATCAGCGAGTTTATTCACTCTGGGAGACATGGAGCTAACCATGGCTGACCTCACATAGCACACTATCACTCTATCATGGCCTTATTTAGCTGTCAAAGGCATTGCAAGGTGGTCATGGCACTGAGACAGCAGAGACTCTAGAAAACATGTGTAAGTGAAGAAAAGTTGAACCTTAACACCCTTGGAAAGGAATCATTCTCCTCTTAATTCCACTTGATACCAGAAGTGACTTGACAGTAATCCAGGCCAAGTGGCACAAAAAGCTTAAGCACACTTCTCTTCTGGAGAGGGTGGAGTGTTGCTGCTGGTCTATGAGAAGCTCCTCTCCTTCCAGATGATTTATGCAACCTTGATTTAAAAGAGTTGCCTTCATTTTCTTGCCTACTCTGCACATTCTCAGGCGGCGTTGGAGGCAGTGCCAGAAAAATAAGAGGGCTTAACAACAGTGTCTAGTGCAAATCCATCGGTGCAAGAGCTCCTTTCTGAAGCATATCCAGATTTCCCCCCCACCCCCCCGAGTGGGAACATTTTGTGAGTAGAATTTAAAATTTGCCTTGAGACAGGCAACAGCTGCTTTTATTCTGCCTTCCACGATAATGAAAGAAGTAGTTTCTTTGCAAGTTATAGCCAACATCCTCCAGAGCCAAGGAAGTGCAAAGTGCCTGTTTGCACCCTCTTACATCTCACATCCACAGCTTTCCTATTGCAGATGAAACTGGTGCAAGGCCTGTCTCACAGAAAATTGATCTGCACTTGCAGCTAAACCCTTCCCCTGGGCATAACTTGGCAGACAATCCATAGAATCAACCAGGTTGGAAGAGACCTCCAAGATCATCCAGTCCAACCTAGCACCCAGCCCTAGCCAGTCAACTAGACCATGGCACTAAGTGCCTCAGCCAGGCTTTGCTTCAACACCCCGAGGGACAGTGACTCCACCACCTCCCTGGGCAGCCCATTCCAATGCCAATCACTCTCTCTGCTAACAACTTCCTCCTAACATCTAGCCTAAACTTCCCCCTGCACAGCTTGAGACTGTGTCCCCTTGTTCTATTGGTGGTTGCTGGGAGAAAAGCCCAATCCCACCTGGCTACAGCCTCCCTTCAGGTAGTTGTAGACAGCAATGAGGTCAGCCCTGAGCCTCCTCTTCTCCAGGCTAAACACCCTCAGCTCCCTCAGCCTCTCCTCATAGGGTTTGTGTTCCAGGCCCCTCACCAGTTTTGTCACCCTTCTCTGGACACCTTCCAGCACCTCAACATCTCTCTTGAATTGAGGAGCCCAGAACTGGACACAGCACTCAAGGTGTGGCCTGACCAGTGTTGAGTACAGGGGAAAAATAACCTCCCTCGTCCTGCTGGCCACACTGCTCCTGATGCAGGCCAGGATGCCATTGGCTCTCTTGGCCACCTGGGCACACTGCTGGCTCATGTTCAGCTACTCTTTATCAGTACCCCCAGGTCCCTTTCTTCCTGGCTGCTTTCCAGCCACTCTGTCCCCAGCCTGTAGCACTGCTTGGGGTTGTTGTGGCCAAAGTGCAAAAGGACACCACTAGGTGGGTTGAAACCCAGATTTCCTTCTGCTGTTTCCCTGTGCTCAAGGACAGAAAAATAATTTCACTTGACTTAAAACCATTCCTTGGCAATTAAAGAGGTCCAAGTAAAAAGGAAGAAAACCAGCTCCCAAGGGAGCTAGGCAATAAACACAACCACGCTTATGTCAGAAGAACTCAGAGAATTCAGGTGTTGAGGACATTGTGGAAGACTCAAACCATCCAAATGGTGAAATTAACCAGTTGAAACAGCAACTTCTGTATTCTCCAAGGGACAATCCTGAACACAAAGTATATGGATAATTCAATTGCTTCTCAACTGAGGCCAGTTTACAGCAAACAGAAATGGATTATCAGTTACTGGTTAAGAAGTAAAATGCTACACTGGCAGCTGTTTCCTAGCTCTCACAATGAAAACTCATTCAGTGCAGAGAAAGTGCTTGCTAACCTAAGCATGGTCATGATTTGCTGGCAGCTGACAAACTCCCCTGTCCCTAATTTCACACTGCTTATTAACTCTCATTTTGAGCACAGAAACTGTAAACCAGATGCAATTTCCCATCTAATGTCCAGTGTAATTGCATTACTGTGCAAACTGGAAAGCACAGAAGTGAGCAGTAACGACACTTTACACAGCCAAATTGCCCTGCCTTCTGCAGCAGTGTCTCACACCACACACAGAGAAGGTAAAGCTGTGCAGACGGACGGAACATCAACAGGCTTCACTTTGGTCTGTTAAAGGACACATTCATTCTTTCCACCCACATGCAGGTTAGAATCACTTATTTCTGGGCTACACCCACAGCCTCAGACAGCTGCAGTCCAGTTCCTCCATCTAAAGCAAGAAGATCATTTATCCAGGTAGCATCCTTAGTGCACTGTTCAATGCGGGAGTCATATTAGTATCAATACTGTATCACCAAAAAGTTTAAGTAGCCACTATCATATGGTTGGAGATGCACAGCTCTTACCTTTCCCTCTGTTTTCCCCCCAGGAGTGATCCTCTCATTTCAGCTGAGAGAGATGGGAGTCATAGCAGGTTTCAGCTTCCTACTACCCATCTCTCTAGAATATTCTAGTCTCTTCACTGGCAGACCTAATCAGGGCAGTAGCATCCACCTAGGCTTCTCCAAAAAAGATGCCAACCATAGGCTTTTCTAGCTCACATTAAACCTTTTCAACTGGACTGCAGTTTAAAAACCTCTTAGAGGGAAAGGTAACTGGTTATACATCCTTGAAGATGATCTTTGCAGCCCAGGGGTAAGACATGTTTCTCACAAGCCTGCACAGATGTGTCATATTAATGTCTTAAGTTCAATTACACCAAAACATGGTTACACAGAAGAGTAGCTGGAATAGCAGCTGGACACTGACAAGAAACCCAACTCACAAAGTGCCTTTGTATTTCTTGTTCCTAATGAGAGACTGAGGCCAAATGTGTGGAGTGTTGATACCATTTCAATAAGCAGAGGCCATTGAGAGGCCCAATTGTTGTACCTGAATTGTGCACAGTTCAGGGAGAGCTTTCCTCACAGAGATCAGGATTTGTTTACCTACTTGGAGCCAACAGGAGCCCAAACTGTCCTGACAAACAGGAGAAGAAAGGACCAGGAGAAGAGGTCAGGCTTAGCTGAAACCTTCCTTGAGAAACTCAGGCTTCATATAGCATCAGCCAAAGTGCTTTCCTCTTAGGATAGGACGAGGTGTGGGGTGAAGAGGGTACAGAAAGACTCAAAGATAAGCTTTTCTCCCTAGTACCTCCAGACTGAAGCAAGAGTGCAGGTGGGCTGCACTTACGGGCAATGACCACTTTCTTTGCCCTAGGTTTGAATGAGGGTCACAGGGAAGTGGTGTCATGAGGAGAAGAGACTTTGTGAAATGCAGAGTGACTGTGGCCATGTGGCCAAGTAGCACTAGATGAGCCATGGCTGTCTCCTCTTTGGTGTGGCACAGCCAAATCCAAGCTGACAGAAAGGATGAAACCCTCTAGCCACACTATTACTCCAAACCAGTGAAGCTGTTGCTCAAAACCAAGCCACAAATCCATTTCCAGATTCCTTAAACTGTTTGCTAAACCTATGTTCCAGGCAATTGCAAGAAATCCTCTCTAGGGAGATCCAGCTTCTTCAGGACATCCTTCCAGGCCACCCCCGAGACCCACGTCTGCTGCTGCAAAGAGCAAGGACTCGCTCCAGCCCACTACAGCTCAGAACACACACACCTGGATCATTAAAAAGAACTTCAGAATGGTGCATTCCCCCACCCCTTAAAAAGCCATCCCAACTCTCAAACAGGAATCTAGACACTTGTTCTTAAATTTCCAGCATGAACTCTCAAAAAGTTATAAAGGAGAGCAGATGTTTCAGTACAGAACAAGCTTCTCCCCTCTCCACTCCCAAAGCTGTGATAAAAATCTTAATAGAGAGATTCTTTAATTTGCCTTCCCCCCCCCCAGAAAGCATGAAGATCTTTGGGTAGGATGAAGGATATCATAAGTCACAGTACATAAATTTCCTATCAGTGTTTGAACAAGATGTGTTTATTCTCTTGGCAATACTTCAATTTGATTTGAGCAAACAATCCAAGCTACATCATCACCTCAGCTGAAGTGCAGAAGAATCTGGAGTCCCCAAAGAAAATCTCTCTCGCTCTCATCCTCCCCTCCCAACATCAAGGAAACATGGACAAGACTGGACAGACTTGCAGATACTCTCTTCAGATCTGATGTTGTGCATGGTTCCCCTGCAAGCATTTGTGAGTAACACCTAAAATTCCAGATGTTGAGATTGGAAGACAAAATGAGACACAAAGGGCTCCTGTGTATCACCACCTCTTCGCTCCATTATAACCACAGCAACATCTCTCTCCTTTTCACATTTAACCATAAACACATCTCAAGGGTCACCAAGCCCAGTTCACTGCCAACAAAGAGTTTAATTCTTCTTATAGTCAACCTAGACCAAATGCTGGGTTAGATTACCGGCAAAGTGGCTGGGGCAGGTTCCACCTCCAACCCTTCAGAGCTATGAATCACTCCATCATCCTTCTCTCTCTCAGCTCTTCTCAACCAGATTTTGCCCGTTTGGAAGGAACTCATCACAGCAGTTGAAACTGCACTTGTGGGCATGAGCTACATAGGGCCGTGGGCGATAGTAGAAGCTCAGCAGCCTGACCGCACATCTGTGCTGGGGCTTGCGCAAGGGCCAGCTCCCAGGCTGCGTGGTGGAACATGTTGCACCACCGGCATGCAGAGGGCAGAGCATCTGCAAGCAGGCAGCAAGCTTCCCGGGATGGCTGGGCAGAGCACCCTGAGAAATAGGCTTCAGGTGGAAATGAACTCTGGTCCTCACTTAAAAAAAAAATTATTTTGATAAGGAAAAAAAAAACCACACACAAGAAGTTTACTTCCTGTACCTTAAATAAGTTCTTTTGTCTGTTTTTAAACCCAAACTGTAAATCTACACCAAGAAGGTGGTATCTCCACCTTCTACCTAATCCAGCAAGAGCTTCTCAATTTAAAATCCTGCAATCACCACTTGGAACAAATTGCTATGATTTCCACAGAGAGTTTTTAACTTTTTCTTTTCTCTGTTCTTAAGCAAACCATGCCAAAGCCTACAGTTGGTTTTCAAGCTTAGGATGGGCAAGGTTAATCATTGCTAATATAGTTTAATTGAGCATTAATAAGTCTCTCTTTTGAGATGAGCCATTAGAGAGTCTGCTCTTCCTCAGATATATGCTAATTGGGTTTTCCTCCCTCAGTATACAATGCTTCACTGGATGAACAAAGTTAGTGCACTGTGTTCAAATCAAAGAAGGGGAAAGTGGAGAAGGAAAGGGGAGGAAGACGGAAGAATGTTTAAAACAAAAGCAGAACTAAAGCCTTTTAAAAACCCTTCCCCTGACAGCAATGGTGATGAGCGTCGTTTAAGTGGAGCGAAAACACTCCTGAGCACATTGCTTCTGACAGATGAGCCCAGCAAGTCAACCATAGGGACTCCACAGCCCCACTGCTGCTGTTCAGTGAGAGTTGATCAGATAGCAGCAGACAAAAAACACCAAGCAAACACTCTGAGAAACGAGTTCTCCACATTTAAAGGTTCATAATTAATCTAAGAATAGCAAGAGTCACAGATTTGGGACTTCTGCATGGCTGCAGGAGCCACACACACACACACAGGGTGTTTGCACTCCTTGCAGAAGCGGGGACAGGGAAAGCACATCTGTTTCTCCTGACCCCTTGCTCTCCCCAAGTTGCAAACCTGCCATTCCAGGCATGGCAGCCTCAAGCCTACTTTTAATGAGCTATTCTTCTCTAGCCATTACATCTCTTAGCTTCATTCTCTGCCTTGTGCTTCCTATTTTGTTTTCTTTTCCAAGTGGCTGAGCCTCTGTCTGCTTCAGATCTCATATCCCATGCCCTCCACTTGAAGCTTTTTCACCAGGAACACACACACACACACAGAGTCAGAGGAGCTTTTGCTGCATTGCCATTCTGAGGAGTGTCAACACAGCTGCTGCCTCCGCTGGAATGTAAACCGATGTCGTTAGATCTCACTCAACCCCAGGTAACCAGGTAACTTCCTCAGAGATTTGCACAGAGTATGGCAATTCCACTGCCACCTTCCAAAGCATCGACACAGCTGGTTCAAAGTAATCACATACACCTTTAAAAAGAGTAATGTAATCAACCTCTTCGGTTCGCATTCCACTCCTGCCCATGCAGTGCGAAGGGGTTTAGAAAGCAAAAAGCAGATTCATCCTACACAGAAACAATACATTGAGACAAATATCCTGCATAAAATATCTTGCTGCTGTGAGTTGCAAGGCAGAGTATAAACACTGAGTAAGAGAGTTACTGGTGTGGACACTAAGGCAACATTTGCAGCAAAGAACCTTTGTGGGCAGATCATTTTACTTTCAAAAGGTAACCTAAGAAGGGTTTTATAAGGCATTTCTAAAAATTATTTCTTCAATGCCATCTGCTTTTAACAACAAGCAGCAATTTTGGTAACAGAAGACTAGTAAATGAGTCCTAACACAGCCCACCACGAGCTCAAACTGCTACAGGAAGGCAATCTGTGTGCATTGCCTGCTTTAAGTGACTGCTTTGCTTCTCCAAGGAAAGAAAATTATGTTTGGTCGATCGAGGTTCCCAAAACAAATTCACTGTCCCAAGCATAGAGACTCAAAGTTCCCTCTCATTTAGCCCAGCGAGCTCTGCTTCCCATTGCAAAGCGCAAAAGTCTCACAACCTCCCCAAGTGCATATTGCACAGCTAACTTCAGGACACCAGGGGTGAAGAAAATTGCACACATTCACCAAAAATCAAAAGCTATTCAATCTTATCATAGCTCAAACCTAGAATCCTTACCTCGCTATACTGAGACTGGGCATTGTTTTCCAGGTACAACATGTTAGCAGTCAAATTGATCAATGCTGCTGTTCTTTCTTCTGGCTCCAGGATTTTGACAAACACCTCCCACCCCCTAGAAGACCCTAAAAAAAAAAAATATGTGATGCTACTTGGAAGATAACAGGACTCTGAGTGTGCCTCTCTGCATAATTGAAGTTTCCCTTATATACACCTAACTATAGGCAAGGAGGAGGAGGTGGGGCTCTCCTGCCTTACCTGTCCAATCTGTCAAAGTGCCACCTGGAGTCCTCCACTCCAATGGAGAGAGGCCTCTCCCAGCTCATTAAGTAGTTAGAATTCCTTATCACCAATCTCTAAAAAGCAAAGCAAAGGGGGGGAAATGACCAAAAAGAAAAAGACAGAGAAAAGAAAGGAAACTATAACTTTCCACTGTCACTTTTCTATTAGTTTGGGAATTCAAGAGAGCAATGCAGTCGCTCCAAAGGAGCCACTTCAAGAAGCTTCTCCTAACTTATTTTCAGAGAAAACTCCAGAACTCTTTTTTTCTTTTGGGCAAAAGCTTTGTTGCTACCAAAGCCCAGGATGTTTGGGAATCGATTGAGATGCAACACTTGAAACCTGTAGTGCAGTAATAGAGCCAAGTCTCTGGCTGCTGCAACAGTCGAGTCTGGGACTAAACCCACGAGGTGGTGCCTGAGAAGCAATCCCTCTTTCGTGCACTGTAATCCAGCTACATTTTCTATCATCTATGTTCTCTTATCCATGCTGAGAGCCAACAGGTCCTGTATTCCTTCACAGGATCACACACCAGCTACATCATTTTCTCTCCTTTGCAATTACTTCTAGCCTGTGCTGCAGTAATAAGCCTTTAAAAAAATCTCACTTAAGGGGAAACTTAGAAAAAAGTGAAAAATAAAAAAGCAACACATCCTCTGCTGGGATTCTCCCCAGTTTTTCCCCAGAGTTTTCCACCTTTTTTTTTTTTTCCCAAAACCGTGGGCTCAAGATTTTGAATTAATATATTGGAGGAGTTGTTGAGCAGTGCTCAGTAGAACTACCTGGATACTGTGCTCATAGCAAGCTAAAGATTTTGGAGAGAAAGGTAGGAAAAGCATTTATCCGAGACTCGACCTGTAGGAGAAGAGCGCAAGCAGCCTGCCCGGACTGAACAGCCCCGCAGTGATTTTACTCTGCAGGAGCAAACAAAATCCCCCATTCTGTCTCGGTGCCTCAGAGCACGGCGGCGGGGTGAGGTCAGGGCTGTGCTGGCACCGGAGCGGACCCGGCTCATCCCAAAGAGCCCTCTGGAAGAGCTCCGCTGCCGTCCCGCCGAGCGCCGGGGTGCGCGGCGAGAGCAAAAGCCGGCTGGTTCTGCCTGCTCCCGAAGAGCAGGGGTAAAGCGCCATCGAGCAAGGGGAAACAAAACGCCTGCTTAAAGGGGTGGGAAGGGAGGGAAAGAGAGGAAACCAAACATCCAGATTAGAGTGCAGCCGCCTGCCCTCCCAGCCTCATGACGGAGCTTCGGACTTGGAGGACCTGTGGTCCAGCAGACCGGAGCCTAATCGCCCGGCTGGCGTTCACTGCAAACACCAAACCTCTCACCACGGGTAGTAAAGCAACCCACCCGCAAGTGCTTGGCCGAGGAAGAGGGGTCCCGGCAGGGGTGAATTCTACCCGCAGCCTCAACACCTCCGTGCAGCCAAGCATCTGCCCAGGAGCTGCTGCTGCTCCCCGACACACCGACTCCCTCGCCTTTGGGCATCTTTTAACCCCAACTTCTCTGAGAGCACAGGGAGGGGACTCGAGGTTCAGAGAAAGATGAAAGTCAGCAAGCCGTGTTGCTTAAGGTGCTAATGGCTCTCTAGGCTGCCTTCTCCAGCACAGAGCAGCAGCCACTATCGACTTCCTACCAGTCTGTCCATAAATACAAGCTTACACCAGCCTCTCTCCAGGCTAGAGGCAGGCAGAACATTTATGAGAATGCCAACAGAAATATGGAGTAAAACCATCTTTGGGCAGGATCTAATAAAACGGCAAACAGAGCAGGGGATCACAATGCCTGTGGAACCCTGCAGCAAGTCCTCGCCACAAGAAGCATTTAGTTCTAACCCTGTGAGCACAAGGTTGCAAGCATTTCCAACACACTTTCCCAATCCCTTCTCACTGTGCACAATGCAAGGAAGCACTTCCAAGAACACGTTGTGGACAGGAGCACTGAGCCTTCTTCAACCAATGGGTGGCCCCACTTACCCCCACCAGCAATACCCCAGCTTGAGTTGGGACCATATACACCTTCAGTGCTTCTGAACTACCAGTGAGAGCTTGCTGAGCATACACAAGGTTTTATACACCACAGAAAAAACTCAATAGACCATTAGCTCCTTCTCTGGCACCACCTAACACAAGGGTACACCTGGCATACTTTCCTGATCTCACATGAGATAGGTACATGCCAAAAAGCCTTACAAGCACTGATCTGCACATACAGGCAAGGTTTGTAGGAAGCAGCCACAGCACTGTTAGCCAGATGGGTCACTCTGCAGCACCACTGCAAAGCTTGATCAGAGCTGGACATGAAGCTTGAAGTCATCTATGGATTTTCTGTGAGGAAAAAGTTATGCTGTGCTTGGAGGACCATTTTTAAATCCCTCAATACTATTAAGTTTTTGATACTGGCCCATTAGTTCAAAAGCTATGAAGGGGAAAGAAAAATGAGAAGGTACACACACAGATCTCCCAGCTTCAGCAAATGATTGCAAAAACCTCTTTTACTAGCTGTGCTATGAAACTCAGAAGAGTCTCCTTTTCAAAAGGCATTGGTGCAGCACTGCTGTGCTAGTTATATGCTATCTTCTGTCCCACAGGTGGCTGGAGGTGGCTGTGGGTGAAGCAACACCCAGATGCACTACGCAGAGGTACATGGAAGTTTATCCAAAGAGATCTGCATGTCAAACAGGAGAAGTGTATATAGCATGAATAAATTGACATGTCAGCACAAATCCCCTGCCCTCTGTACATGCAGCCCCGACCTGGCTAAGTGTTTGAGAGGCATTACCCTGTGCAATCACCTTGGAGTGGATGTTGGACAAGTGGCTTTTTGCAAGCCAGTCATCCACAGGTTACACAAAGAAGGCCACCACCATCCTGACAAGAGTGACAGGAGGTTACAGAGCATGTACCAGATAGTGTGCCCACCAATGCTGTTGCAGCCCAGGCACAAGTCTATCTGTTTGGAGTCCTGAGCTGATGAGACATTTTTTCTCCCCCCACTGGTTTCAGACCTAAGCACACCCCTCTTGTAACATGCTTCCCCTCACCAACATCTCACAGGCTGGTGTCATGCCTTGATAATTCATACCAGCACCAGTGGTGCAAGGTAAAAGCAAAGCCTTGATCACTTGCCATGAAAATGAGAAGCTCCTGGAGTCTCATTTGATTCTTCCCATCTATGTGAAATTTTTGCATCTGCAGATGAGTCTCCAAGCAAGGAGGTAGCATTTCTTAGAAGCTCTCAGGGTGAAACTTGACTCTTTGAAATATCATATGCTTGTATGGCTGAGTCACAAAACCAAGAGGACACCCCCTACCTCCTCAAACTGCACACTCACTCATTGACAATGACTGTGATAGTTACTGGTTTTCCTGACCCTTCTGGACAGGTTTCCAAGAGAAACACCAACACCGCTCCTGTTGTAACTGTGATGGTCAAAAGTCACAGGAAAAAAAAAAAAATATCTTTGTGGACAGATAGTTATCTTATTATATCAATTAGCTTAGTCAGGAGAAGCCAACAGATTCAGACAAAGGTCCTCCTTTCACATGTTAAAAGGAATTATTTCATACTGAGATAAGATGAATAAGGGTTAACTCTATTCTTCTAGTCCAACAAGCTCTCTGCCACATTGAACAGGAAAAGAACAGAAATAGAAGAGAAAGAAAACCACCAAAAGCACAAGGATTTGTGCAAAACCTGTGCTCCACAATTTGGATGCTCAGCTGCATTGAAATTGGGAGAGAGCAGCTCTTTAAAGCAGTTTAAATCCAATGTTGAAGGAAGCAGAAAAGAAAAAATGCTGGTTAGATTTGAAAGTTTCAGCTGCAACCTTCCCAGGTCTGATTCATATTCTAGAAGGCTTCTGGCAATGCTTTGTGGCTCTTGCTGGTATGTTGAAGAACAAAATGCTCAAACAAGACCTCTAAGTTACCAAAATGAAGCATTAGCAAAGTTAAACTGCCAAGTCAGGTTCTTTTGCTTGAAAGCACTTTCCCTGTGCTGCTGTTATATGGTTCATGCCAGCCTGCCTTGCTGGTACCACTCACAAGTTCTCAGTAACCCTTCCTGGATGCAAAGCTAAGTGTGCTAAACCATGGTGACTGAAAGTGTCATTGTCACAAGTGTAGTGTTAGTTTTAAGATGGTGCAGTTTCTTTCAGAAGGTGTGCACTCACCTGCCTGAGCATCACGTGGTTCACACAGAATTTCCTGCAGCTCAAGGGAAGAAAAGGAAAGAAAGAAAATCATCTGCTCAGACCTCTCCACTCGTACAAAAATAGCATCTGGATCAACCGCATCACCATGGGCTGTGACATTCACTCAGCTGAGAAATGTTTACAAATTAGGACTGAGATAAAAGGAGGAAGAGGGAAAAAAAATACAGTATGAGGTTTGGTTTATTTTTGTTACATCTGAATAACTGCTGAATCCTCAAAACTCAGGTCTCTGCCAGTTAGTTTTGGAAGTCTTTCCAGTGAAGAGAATCACAGAATCACAGAATCACAGAATCACAGAATCACAGAATCACAGAATCACAGAATCACAGAATCACAGAATCACAGAATCACAGAATCACAGAATCACAGAATCACAGAATCACAGAATCACAGAATCACAGAATCACAGAATCACAGAATCACAGAATCACAGAATCACAGAATCACAGAATCACAGAATCACAGAATCACAGAATCACAGAATCACCCAGGTTGGGAGAGATCTCCAAGATCATCCAGTCCAACCTAGCACCCAGCCCTATCCAGTCAACTAGACCATGGCACCGAGTGCCTCATCCAGGCTTTGCTTGAAGACCTCCACAGGATGCAAGAAAAGGCAGAAAAGTTAAAGAGCAAAAAGAAAATGCTTTCAGTAACACATAAGGCACTCTCTTGTCCTGGTAGAGGTGGTTTTCATTGCTTAAGAGATAGGGATGAGAGGGAAAAGAAGCCAACAGATACCGAAACAGGAGCTTTCCCCTAAAAAAGAAAAGCTGCTGCTGAAAGACTGCAGCCTGCCTGTTGCTGACTGGGTACAGCCTTGTGCACATCCACGGGAGGTGTGCTTCATCCCTAGACAGGAGAGGGCCAGGCACCTTCGTTTCTCACAGGGCTGCCTGCTCTGCTGTGCTCACAGGCAGTTGGATGCCTTCCTGCTTTCCCCGCCACGGCCCCGGGGACAGGTCTGACGCCCAGAGCTTCCTCTGAGAAGCATTACAAGCGTTATCAGCCTTCAAGCTAGAAACGTGCCCTGGCTGCAAGTGCTTATTACTGAGGAATAGTATCTTATTCCAACGACTTCAAATTGCATTTATTTTTACCTCTGTTTGCAAAGTGCAAGGTGAAGAGATGGACTGGCCGAGGGCAGGTGCAGAGCGCAGCCCTACCCAAGGCGCAGGTCAGCTTCTCTCTCCCCCAAGGAGCATGGCCCTCCCCAAGGCAATCGCCTGTCACAACAGCCCTGCCCTCCGACCCTGGGTAAACATCTGCGCACGCTGCTTATTTGAGCTCCTACAGCCTCGTTATCTCCTCTGGAACACCCCTAGGGCTAATTAGAGAGTTAATGGCACCATGTCAGGAGATAACGCTACTTGGGGGGAGCAGGGAGAGGGAAGGTGGAAGGGAGTTGTGAAACAAAACCAGTTCCCTTCACAACCGCTGTGCAATATTAGTTTAGGAAGGGCACACTCAGCCCCCGGGGACTCTGCCCTCCAGCTGCCGAGCTCCATTTAATAAGACACTCCTCTGCAGAGATCCAGCTCTCCAGCCAAGATGATGCAAGGTCCCCACACCTTCCCTACTGTCTGCACAATCAAAACCTTTCCAGCCCAGTTAAGAGAGGTCATTCTCACCGAAGCGCCAGCAGAGGCTTGCTTCCCACAGTCGGCATACGACACAGGGCTGGCACACAGGTGATGGATGGAAAAGTGGGCTCCTTTTACAGTACCATCAGGGTTGGAAGAGACCTCATAGATCATCAAGTCCTACCCTTTACCACAGAGCTCAAGGCTAGACCATGGCACCAAGTGCCACGTCCAATCCTGCCTTGAACAGTCCCAGGGACGGCGACTCCACCATCTCCCCGGGCAGCCCATTCCAGTGTCCAATGACTCTCTTGTATTCCCGGTGCTGCTCTTAGCTGGTTTCCCCACGTTCTTGGTGCCCTTGTAGCTCTTTGAAAAAAAGAGAGCTGCTTTCACTAAAAATGCTTAGAGATAAAAGGAATCAGCCACCTGGACACAGATCCTTGCACGGCAAAACCAGCTAGCAGACACTTCAGAAGACACCTTTGTGCCGATGAGTGCAAACCCAAAGCTCACCAGACACGCATGGGGGCATGACCAGGGGAATTGGTGGGTTCAGGCTCCTGCTATCAGCAACTCTTTGTCAGAGTAACAACTCTCATGTTAAAGCTGCATTTTTTGCCTGATGAGGATGATGAACACAGCGTGATCTGCCTTCTCTCTCAACAGATCTGTGAAATAGTTTTCAGAAGTTAGAGAAGGGATAAAAATGACTCGGGAAAACTAATGAGAATTGCTCCTAAGCAGCATGAACAGATCCATCTCCCCAGCTGGAGGTGGGACAGGGTCATGGCACAAACCTGCATCCCAGCAGGAGACAGTGCTCTAGCCAGGGAAAGGGAAAAGGAGATAACAGATTAGAGAGTCTTTGTTTTTAATTATGAGAGAGGAGCAACTGCTGACAGCCCTGGGTTATTCTTGCACAAGCAGCTGAGGGGGAAGCATTGTTCTTCCCTGGGCTTGTATAAACTACAGAGCACCATCAGAAAAAGCACAACCGTTCAGAAGTGCACAATCACAGCAACTCTTTCCAACCAGCTTCTGCTACGCTGCCAACTCCCTCCCACCCAAACCCCTGTACAATAATCCAATAGCTAAAAAGGAAAATATTATCTGTTTGCAATAATTTGAGTACAGTCTCCCAAACCTCTGCCTAAACTCTGTGTAACTGATGGCACACTGCCATCATTTTATATAGCCTTGGTGTGTTGGGCCACTACATGCACCCAGCAGCAGCCAGAGAGCCTGTTTGTTCCCTACTCCTCCCTCAAAAGTGTTTTATTTTACAGTCCTGGTCTTTGTGTTGACCTCCTGTCTGCTCTTACATGCCATGCCCACCACCAGCATAGCATCAGCTCAATTATTTGCCCAGGAGATTGATTACTTTAGGTTTTTTTTGACTTAATTTTCATCTAGCGTGGCCATTGTGCTGAGGTTCACCATACCCATCCATGCACTCAAAGACAAAGAAGCAAAACTTTAAGGTACCTTCTCCTTTTGTTTCAGCAGGCTGGAGAGAAAAATCCACACTTTCAGAGTGACAGTTAGATTTGTTACTGAAAACTCTTTTGATCTTTCATTAATCTCTGCAAATTCAGATGCTGATTAGCAGAGAGTTCATTCAGCAGTGAGCAAACTACCCCAGCCCACAAACCACTCCTTAAATCTACACTTCACAGAGGTTGATTTAATTTTCTGTGACTGCCTGACAAGTCATTCCATTAATTTCAATGCTATCAAATAAGTGACAGTGAGGTGGAAAGCAGAGGGTAGAGACATTCAGGAGAAAACATCACCTAGTCTAAAAGCCTCCTTATGAAATATTGGAAGAAAAAAAAGATAGTTATTAACAAGACTGTGGGTAAAATCTGCAGAACCACAAAGTAAGATGCATAACGAGACTTTGGAAGCACAAGACATTCTTCAAAGCAAGAATTCCAATTAATGCAAGAGAGAACTAAAAACAAGAGCTACACCCTACAGCTCACTGCAGCACAGACACTTTGGCAGACACATGGAAGAGCAATGGGACGCTCCCAGGGCTGTACTCCAGGTTTCTCTTAGCCTGAATGGAGCATCTCATGAGCCTGACCAGCCCTCCCAGGCATGGTCAGCACTGCAGCTTGCAACAACTCTTGTAGTTGCTCTCCACTCTCCATCCATCACAGTGCACAAAGAGGGGTACCACAAAGCTCAGCAAAGTTCTCATTTGTCTGGATATGAACAGCTCAATTCATCACTCTACTTCCAGGTAGTAAGAGAAAAGGATTCCATTTCCCTTCTTCAACAACTGGGTTTAATAAAGCAAGTAGGGATGACCATTCTACTTCAGTTATCATTCAAGCTCTGCATTGTAGCTTGCTGAAATGATAGCTGCCCAGGGATTTAGCACTTGTGGGCTCTAACCCAGACAAATTGTTCCCAACTAATATGGGAGTTGTGTTTGTAGTTTCAGAAATAAAAAGGGAAAAAAGGATAGGGGAAGGGGATGGAATTCTGTTAACTAGAAACACACAAAGTTCACATCAAGATGACATAAACCTTAAACTTGCTCCGGAGGCAAAAGCTCCTCCAGTCTGCTGCTCCAAGATCAAGATGCTGTTTGTTTGTACAGACCCTCTGAAAACATAGACTAGGAGCATGTGCAACACCATGGAAACCTTGAGGCAGGCCTAGTTGCTTGGGGAAGATGTTTTCTGACATATCTGCTGCCTTGGTTAGGAGATATTTGCATGTAGGCAGATGACAGGACTCGCCATCACCACACTTCTCTACCTCAAGTGCTTGTAGTAATAAGCCAGGCATTTAAAGGCAGTCCTCCAGAGGAGCCAGACACAAGCCACACTTACAGCTCTTATACATTGCTCTTTTCCAGAAGGCTTGTGCTTTTCAGTTTAAAGTCAGTTTATCCCTTCCCAAGATGAATGGGAAGCAAGCTATTGAAAGGGCAGAAATGTTTGAAAAAGATTTAAATACACTTCCAAACTGATCTACAGCACAGCAGGCAGATCACCTCACCCAACCACCCCCCAGTATAACTGAGAACTCAGGGAATTCCTGTGAAAAACAAAATGTTTGGTTTAACAGTCATAGAATCAACCAGGTTGGAAGAGACCTCCAAGATCACCCAGTCCAACCTAGCACCCAGCCCTAGCCAATCAACTACAGCATGGCACTAAGTGTCCCATCCAGGCTTTTCTTAAACACCTCCAGGGATGGTGACTCCACCACCTCCCTGGGCAGCCCATTCCAATGCCAATCACTCTCTGCCAACAACTTCCTCCTAACATCCGCCTATACTTCCCTTGGCACAACTTGAGACTGTGTCTCCTTGTTCTGTTGCTGGTTTCCTAGAGAAGAGACCAACTCCACCTGGCTACAGCCTCCCTTCAGGTCACCCCTGAGCCTCCTCCAGGATAAACAACCCCAGCTCCCTCAGCCTCCCCTCACAGGGCTGTGTTCCAGGCCCCTCACCAGCTTTGTCACTCTTCTCTGGACACATCCCAGTATCTCAACATCTCTCTTGAATTGAGGAGCCCAGAGCTGGACACAGAACTCAAGGTGTGGCCTCATCAGTGTTGAGTACAAGGGAGGAATAACCTCCCTTCTCCTACTGGCCACACTGTTCCTTGATACAGGCTGATCAACTGACTGCATTCCTGCAAAAAGAAATACAGGCAGCCCTGGTCTGCAGGCAGAACCAGAGCAAAACAGCACAGGAAAGTGAGCTAGTGGGAATATTTAACAAATTCAATAGGGCTCTGTCTTCAGAGCCCTATTGAACTGAGAATGAAAGACACTTTCAGGCTTTGGCCAAACTGGACATACCAACACATTCTTTATGTGCATCCTTTATCTGAAAGGACTGCCCACCTCTGGGTATGGATCTGCAGCCCAAAATGTGACAGGTGGAACATTTGGAGGGACCTAAACTGAAGAAGATTAAACATCTACCAGGGTGTTTTAAAACAAAGCACCCAAAGGAGGAGAGCGTAGGAATTGAAGTGCAAACAAGAGAGGTGCTAGAGGGAAACTTTCCAACTGAATAATGCATTTGCTCATTATGGAAATGCCTTTCCATAATCTCAGCTTTCTTTGCACAGGTATGGAATGAACAAATACCCACAAAGAAGAGAAACTTGGCAAGCCTCATACTCTCTCAAGCACAAACGAGACAGTAATAAAATCTTTGATCACATCCCTGTGCTGTGCAAAATCCTTCCTTCCTTTCTATGGTCAATTTGGGAATACTTAGGCATGGAAACAGATGGCCACACAAGCCATGTTGCTGCATATACTTATCAAATCAGTCTTATCCTCCAGGTGCAAACCCATTTCCCAACTAAATACAAGGCTAGAGCACCTGCCAGGGCCCTGGAAACATATCACACATTAGTCAGCCCCTACACTGAGACACTGTTCTGCACCTCTCTAGCTACACTGCACTTACCATGCCAGGTCCCTGCCTTACTATTGGTACACAGGAATATTCTCCAATGGAGCTGGTGGGTAGGAGGCTGGAATTAGAATCATTAAAGTTGAAAAACACCTCCAAGATCACTGTGATTTGATCCTGCAATCCCACTTCCTCTTCACCAGCTTTCATCTGCTTTCTCAGATTTTACCTTGCAGCAAGTGGAATTGTCTTCTCCTGAGCCAGAAAAACGTTTCTAAGCAAGCAATTAGAAGTTAACAGAGATCAGAGTCTGATTTTTTAATATTAAAACATTGGATAGGGTACAACAGACTTCCTTCTGGACTGGGGTTTATTAATGGCTGTCCATCATATGATTGCATATCTGATCCAGACCACAACCTGAAGGTGATAGGTTCCTAGGGACCCAGGAATTCAGTGTATGGCCACCAAATATGAAGCACTGATTTACACAAAGTGGCTGGAGTGGCTCCTTCATGAGCCTACCTCAGGCTAGACCCCAAATATTTTTGTTTTCATCTGAAAATATAAAATACTAACTCCGAGATGTGTTATTTGTGCAAGGACTACCTGGGCTGCATTCACTCCCTCCTACAGCCTAGTTTTTCCTCCAACCTTGTGCATAAAAGACAAAGTCACAGAGTCACTTTTAAAACCATGCTGCACCTCCAAAATTTCTGTGCCCATCATTCTTGGGATACCCACAGCCAGTGGAGCTGAGGACCCAACCCCCAAAGGACTCAGTTCTGTCCGAGGCATCCACATACCTATTCCAAGGCAGAAACCTACCCCGTGGGGAGCTCATTGCTGCCTAGCTAAGCCACACAGCAAATCCCCATGGTGATGTGCAGAAGAGGACAGACAAAGAAAAATTAAAACTCAAACAACAACAAGAAAAAGGCAAGGAATTCTGTCTCCCTTTTGTGGAAAGAGATGGATCCAGGTTAAGACAACTGTGACCACGGCGACTGTCTGGGGAAAGGCATTCCACTGAACTGGTTAGGCAAGGGGCTGTGGGAGGCTGGCTTACTCAGGGGCATGAAAGGAAGGTATGTACAGGGGGAGGGGGATGAGCTGCTCCATCAGAGAACAGCATTTCTACTCCTGCAGGCAGGGTACCCAGCACCCCAGACATAGTGCTGGGAAGGTAGAGTGAGATTTTCAGATTCCACACACCCCTCAAATAATGATAGGATCTGCTTGCTGAAGTCCTTAGCCAAAAGCAGTTTTAGGTCCAGATTATCATTGCTGAGCTGCTTAAAGGACCTCTGAGAGATGGCAAGGGAAAGCAAACTTGCACCAGGTACACCACGGTGACAGCATCCTGTGAGGGCTCCAGGACAATGCAGGGATTATTGCACTGTCACACTCTCACTCTCTCAGACCCCTCCTTCCCATAGCTCCAGGCCATTCAGCCAGAAAAGTACCCACAACATTACCTGGTTCCTAGCATACAGCCCTTCAGATCAGTGTTCCTCTTGAATGCAAGGAGCTGGCCACCACCCCACCACAGACCCCATTGGCGCTGGTTAGATCCTTGATCAGGGAGGGATGAGGCTGGGAACCCTATTCTTTGGTGAACCTATCCCACAATAACGCACATTCAACTTACCTTTCTGGCCATTGGCAGCTCCTTCCCACACCAGGGCCATGGCAGAGAATAAATGTTCCCTGTGCTCACAGCAACCACCAATCTCTCACCTTGGCTATGCAAAAAGGCAGTTCTCTGCTGGGATTTCCCAGTCTGCCTGTGGTCAGCGCCATGGAAGAGGAAAGGGCACAGCTGGCAGCCTCACATATGGGCCACCCAGGACATTGTGAAAGAGATGGTCACAAGGCACACAGACAGAGAAGGCTGCTGACTGTCTAATGTTAAACCAGACCCACAAACCCTCTTCCTGTCCTTTTCATCTCTTCATTCCAGCATAGTCATAAGAAATGGGTAAGAGAAACTGATATGGGACACAGGCATAGAAACAACAGCATAAGAACGTCAAGATTTTGACTTGGGAAGAGAGATCTGTAGCTCATCCCAGAGGAGATCTTCCATCAGTCAGCCTTCTTCTGCAGCTCCCTCTCCAAATAGCTCACATTCAAAGCAATGAACACTAATAAGTATTCACAGGGCAGGACTCATGCTCATCTCCCAGCCCATCAATGGGACACGTTCTTCAGACACTACTCTGAACACTGTAGCTGCTTTCCCACTGCCAGCTCTGTTTTAAGCAAGCAACAGTAGCCCCCTCAAACGAAACTCAAGTAATAAAAAATCATAACTCTCACCAACACAACTCTTAGGATCAGTGATGAATGCATTTTGAAGTCTGGAAAATGTAACTTTTCAGCCATCAGTTGCAGAGATGATGTTAAAGACTGTTTGGGACTGCTGTAAAGACAACTGCTTTAAATATATTCGAGTCTTAATTGCTTTGCACCTATTCCAAAGTGGTGCACTCCCATGGTGGTAGGTTTTGGAGGAAAGCTGGCTTTGCTCTCTTCCTAAGACAAATCTAATATCGAAGAGCACTCTGCCTTGATCTCACCCTTCATCTCCCAGGGCCCCTCTGCTTCTGCTGCATTCCTTTGTGTTTATCTGCCCTCTTCAACTCTCTGCTGCAATCAGCTGCGTGCAGCACCTCGTGTCTAGAAGTGACATGGCTGAGGTTACAGGAGAGACAGGTGCAAAGGGAGCTCTTGCCCCGAAGCTATCCGAAGGAAAAGAGAAGCTGCAGGGGAAGAGGGTTGTAAGGTATTTCACATTAAAGCCGACAAACAGCAAACACCTTGCCCTAGGCTACACATTCTCTGCCAATGCAAGCTGCGGCGGCTGCGAGCCCCAGGAACAGCAAAGCAAACACAGACTGCTCTACGAGGGGGAGTTGTCACCTGTCAGGGATGTTTGCAAATTTATAGGGAGGTGGTGATGGTGGTAAGAGGAGTAAAAAGAGCTTTCCTCGGTTTAAAAGACAGGCTGTTTGCACAGGTTTGCGATGCATATTTGGCTTTGTAAAGGCTTTTGTCCAGCATTCAACTGGGCGAAGGTGCTGGCTTCCACTGAAGACAAACTGGAGCAGTTATTAATGTACATACATTAATGCACTCTGAGCTGCTGCCTTACAGTAAGGGCGAGGATGGGATGGAATTTCCACCACCCTCCCCCCTTCCTTTTGACTTCTTGTGTCAGTTGAACACTTCTTAAAGAAGTCACTGTGCATCTCAGCCTTTCCAGAAATTCCTCCTGCAAGGCTGGGATCAAACCCATAATAAGTAAGAGGCAACTACATAGCAAAAACTGTCATATCTCCTGTCCTAGCCCTGGCACTCACTTCAGCAGTGCTCTGAGAGGACAAGAGGAAAAGATTCTCTGTTCGTGTTTTGCTGCATCACAGATGAGAGTGGGAGACCAAATAACAGCTTCAAATCAGTCTGTCAGCTACCACAGTGATCAGCAGACAGCCCACAGGAACTGGACATGGGCAGGTTTTTCTAACCCTCAGTGCAGCAAGTCCAGGTTTGAGGATGGAAGGAGCAAAGATTCTGCTGAAGACCTTTAAATTACCAGGGAGTGGTTTTAAAGAGGGCAGAGTAGTTTAGACAGAACATGACCACCCACTTTGAAAATCAGGAGCCCTCTAAACACTGAGAATCCTTTGGACTATCAGAGACCATTTTGCAGAAGCTGTAAGTGCACTGGAAGCTGTAACAGCACTGGAAAAAGCTGAGATCCAGATGCTGACCAAAGGCATGCACACCACCCCGCTGTGCCCACCCTTAATGCCATATCAGAGGCTAGTCAGACTTGATGTCAGTCACCTCTCCTTGGCCACTTGGATAAGCTTCACCACATTAGCTGAGCGCACATTCAACCTCAAATTGGGCTTTTTGCCCTTGCAATCTTGCATGAACATTGCTGGGGAGGATGCAATCACCCCAGAGCAGCAGGAACAGGTCAAACCCTCTATCAGTGGGGAGTGCAACCAGTATGACCTGGAAGCTTTATCCTTGCAGATGTGATCCTTCAGGTTATGAACATTGTCAGGATGCAGACTGCCAGCAAGCCATCTTCAGGTACATTAAAAACAGTGGTTGATTAACTAGGGAATTAATCAACACAACTTCTCATGTTGGAAACAGAGGAACAAGAACATTTGTAGACAGCAATACAGATTTCAAACCACACCTGACTTTTCACCCCAAAGCATATAAAACTCAGGAAAAACAGAAACAGGACACAAACAGCTCAATCTCCTGAAACACCTCCTGCTTCAGCCTGCAAGAAGAGTTGTGGTGAAGAAGCCAGATGCTGTTGCTAAGAAAAAGCTGGTCAGTTCATGCCAAAGGCCATTAACCAGCAATCACCAGTGCCTCATCTGCATTCCAGTCTTGAGCCATACTGGCGAGATACAAATCCTGACTGTGGCTTACAAACACTCTCTAGCTTTACCTGTCTGGTGACCTGGGAGGAAAAACATCCAACCATGGCCTGAAACCAAGATTTTGTTTATATATGGCCTTTAAGAAAAAATAAAGCAACAAAGAACCCCTGCCCTTGGCCAGCAATATTGCAGCTATAGTGCACTACCTTAACCCCAAGGCCACATAAACTAGCTCTAAGCAGGGAGACAGCAGAGCACTCAGGCAAGTGCAAAGAGGCTCCTAATCTTTTCTGCCAGCTTAGCTGCTTCATCCCTCTCCCCTGCCATTGCTGCAGCAGGACAGAAGCAGCAGGTAAGGAGCCAGCTTGCTCCTCCTCACAGCCCTGGGGAGGCACAGAGGAACAATGCCTTTCCATGGGCCACACAACTGCCAGTATAGTCACACATACAGAGCCACTGCTCTCCATCACCAGTTGCTTGGCAGAGCAATGCTCCCAAACCAGCTTCTGTGGGTGGGACGCACTGGGAAATGCAAGAAGGAACTTTATTGGTCAGACAGAGCACCCACAGCTGCTCCACCAAGGTGTGGCAAGATGACCCTGGAGCAGCAAAGCAAGATTAGTTCCTGCAAAAAAAAAAAAAAAGGAAATCCCCATCTGCCCCCAGGGGTTAAGGAAGCTTTTCCCCACTACTCACCCACATGGGGTCGTTCAGTTCTGTGTCCTGCACCCGGACGCAGTCCATGCTAATCTCTATTTTGTTTGTAGTGCCATTTTCAGATGGGTCATCAATGAAGTTTAAATCAATTGGCTGAACTGAGCATATTGGCCTGCAAAGAACAGAGTGATGCAGTTAAAATTGGCCAGACTTTCTCCTGCCTCCTCTCCCTGTGATAGAGTCACCCAGGACTTAGGCATGACCATGACCCAGTCTCAGGACAAAGTGAGTTCATTAGTGATGAACCTCATTGCCAGCTACACTAACAACAGCCTCTAACCAGGGCAAAGCCTGGAGGGACATTTCACTTGCCCAACAAAGAAAAGTAAGGCAAGAGTGCTCTGTAAGACAGGACTCATTTATCATAGAATCAACCAGGCTAGAAGAGACCTCCAAGATCATCCAGTCCAACCTAGCACCCAGCCCTATCCATACCAGTAACTGTCTCAGCATCAGTAATGGCAAGTCAGGAATGGGAACAGAGTCAGTTTATCTCCTTCAATGAACCTGACAGGATGAACTCTACAGCATCTCCACCTCCTTCCCCTCCCTGGCGTGAGCACAGAAGGAAAACATGCAGCCTGGACATAATGACCCCATTGCCTTAGAGGAAAATATCAACCATCCACCTTAACTGCTCACACACTGGAAAGCAGTCAGCTCAGTAATCAAAGAATCATAGAATCAAACAGGTTGGAAGAGACCTCCAAGATCATCCAGTCCAACCTAGCACCCAGCCCTATCCAGTCAACCAGACCATGGCACTGAGTGCCTCATCCAGTCTTTTCTTGAAGACCTCAAGGGATGGTGACTCCACCACCTCCCTGGGCAGCCCATTCCAATGCCAATCACTCTCTCTGTGAAGAACTTCCTCCTAACATCCAGCCTACAACATCAGTGCCCATCTCTGCATCTGTTCCCCATAGCCTGGATGTAAAACCTCTTGAGAGCTCAAGAGCTGTCAGTAGCCACAGACTCACATCTACATCTTTAAATCAGAAGACTCCAAAACCCCCAGCAAGAGAGTCCTGTCCCAAAACACTGTACTCCACAGGCTCCATGTATGGGGCTACTTACTGTTCCAGGAAGTCCCAGATATGCTGGAGCACCTCTGGATTGAGAAATTCCCTGGGCTGTGAGCTCTGGGACATGGCTGATCGGTAGTAGCTCTCCTTCCAGGAGAAGTGACTTGGAGTTTCTACAAACCTTAAAAAAACAACAGCAAACAAACAAAACAAAAGCAAAACAACAACAATTAAAAGAAAGAAAAACCACACACACAAAAATACATTGAATGCATAACAGCCCAACTTGATGAAAACCCATAAATAGAAGCTATTGTGTGAAAAAGGAGACACGCAGAATGTCTGGAACATTCACAGCTGTACTACACACATTCCACTCTGCTGCAGATGCTGTATTTAGACAGAAGAGAATCTGGCCACCCGTCCCAATAAATTAACTACCCCCCAGAGTCCACTGGGATGCTGCACCATAACAAAAAAAGTCTGTTTTACCCCTAAATAATCAGCTTTCCACATAAAGCAAGTAGACTTTGCAGCAGGTGAGGCATCTAAGCAGTACATGATCCCACTGACCCTGACTGGCTGTCTCTCTGGACTGCAGTATGCCTTTGGATGATTTAGGCTACTTCTCCTATACCTAGCCACAGCAGCTGAGGTAAGTGTTAATGACAAACAAAAAAAAACCCCAGAGACACCAAAACATGAACAGTGATAACAAACCCATCTTTTTTCTATGGAATCAGGTTTGTCACATCAAATTATAGCTGCCTGCCTACCACCTTCTCACCTCCAATAACTTCTGAGACCAACCAACTGATTTCCACCAGATCTGCTAATTACCTTGGCCATTTTTATCCCCTTAAGCTCCCACAGAAATAGGTGGACTCAAGAGGAGTGGTGACAAGGCCAGAGCTCTCACGCCTTCCACAGCTGCACATTCTCATCCCACTGGCCAATTTCTAAATTCAAACACAGCAGCTTTTACACCCATGTCAAAATACTCAGTGACTGCAGGGATCTAAAGGGGGGTGGTGGTGGTGGAAGGAATCCTTCACATATATTTTCAGTTGACAAAACACTTGGTTCAACTTGGAGTACAAGGCAGGTACCACCTTTCCTGCAACAAGGACAGAGGCAGCCTACAAAACTTATATATATATATATATATATGATGTATAAAAGAGTTGTTTCAGCACTGTGCAAGTGAATGACCATGCTCCCTGCCAGGAGAACAGCTGTGGCAGAAGCCAGGGCTATAAAAGGATTCCAAAGAGAATTGGACTAACATTTGGTTTGGCACATTTTGGTGCTGTGTAACGCAACAGCCTAAACAATTTGCATGGAAGACCCTAATTTATTAAGCTGCCAAAATTAAGAGAGAGTGTTTCAGAGGGAGAATCACACCATAGTTGTTCTTTTCCTCTTTTTTCTTTTTTTTTCCTATTTCTGAGTCCTCTTAGAGAGGGATCTAACTCAGGGTTGGAAACAAATGATCTTTGTGGTCCCTTCCAACCCTGACTGAACCTCTCTTCACTGAATTGGTATGGCCCTTTGCTTTGAGGATGATTCTGGTCTGCAAAAAGCAGACCTTCCCTTGCATCTGATGCTCACAGAACAGCACACTCATTGAAAAAAAGTAGAGTTGTGCTAAGATAGTGGAAATCAGACTGGTTTTGGCTCCCAGAGCCATAGGCTGAGCATGCTGAAAATAGGTGAAAGTGTCACTTGAGTTGCTCATCGTTTTTATGATTAACAACCCCCCCCCCCCAATAGCCTTTAAAAGTTCATGACTAGATCTGACCTAAAGCCTGCTATATAAGCTGTGAATCAGTGCCACCACAAACTTTGGAGCAATCCCAGGAACTTCTCAATGCTCTGCACCCAGTCCTAACCTCCAAGGAATAAGCAGAGAAGCCATAGAGTGGGTTCTCCAAAGCTGTAACTGCCCTCGAATTGAACACTAAACATCTCTTCTTAAAAATTCATTGCCAAGGTGGAAAACACAACTGTCTACAGAAGCCCATGACTACATACACAAGAACTAACTTCACCAAAACTAGCTATTACAAAACAGGCCTTCCTTGGAGACCTCCTTTCCTTTGGAAAGTCTCTGTGCAATGAGATTCCTCCATGCCGTGCCACGCTCCAGCCTTGCTTTGCAACTGCACAAAGTCCTGCATCTCAAGAAGGCAAAGCAACTCGGTCCAGCCCTGCCTGTCCTGGCCCTCGTGTCCCATTCAGCAGCAAAGCAGAAGCTGTTTGTCTTTTCATAAACCTACAAGCATTTTCCACCGTGCCCACAGCGTAGAAGAGGAAGGAGATGTTAGCTGCACAGACTGATGAAGCCAGGTTTGTTGCTCTACACTCCTGAAGCTAACATCTGTTGGAAGGAGTTAAGGACATGGGCAGTGCATTCCTGCACTAAACACAACTACAGATTTCTCTTGAGAGAGGCATTTTCCAGCAGCATTATCTTCACTGCTGTACCAAACCAAGCTCCTGGCCTTACCTTTTCTAACAAAAGCATTAACAGATTTTACCTGAGGTCAGAAAGCTGCATTTTGCTGTACTAAGTAAAAGAAATCCCCTGGTTAATACTTTGATGGAAGCAAAACTTGAGAGACCTCTTAAACACTCTGTGACACCTTTGTTACACATACAGTTCTATTTCCTATGAGGGCTGCAGGTAGCTAACCTCAGTGTGGCAGCTGTGAGAAAACTACAACATGACAGAGGTAGCAAGCATTGCTTTTCACTCTGGTGCAGCCTGCTATTGGGTAGGAAATAGCTGTCAGGCTGTGAGAAAACTGGCTCAGCACAAAGCAGCATGCAAGCTAAACTAGCTCCTTCCTTCTGGTTTTCAGAAGAACCTAAGCCTAGTGCCAATTCCCTTAACAAACAGTTCTCTACAGCAGCCTCTGCCTACAACAAGCCCAAATTTGCTCCTCCATGAGAAAATAACAGCCAAAGCCCAAGCAAGATCTGTGCATACATTTTGCTAGTTGTCTTTTCCCACATCAGTAAATGCTCTAGCATCAGTAAAATAATCCTCAAGTGCCTAAAATTCATCACAAAACACCAGGACTTAGTTTTGTTCCAGTTACTCCTATCAGCTGTTTTTTAAAAGCTAACAACCATTTAAAGAACATCACTTTTTCCCACAGCCACACAGCCCAAATACAGCCTATGACACCAAACTACTGACTGTAACAGGACAAGGCATAGTGCTAAGTTTTGTCTGCCTTGCTCTCCACAATCTAATTCCTTGCATTAACTGCTAAGATCACTCTCAGGCAGCAAAAGCAGACTGCACTAACTGCACCAGGTTAGAGCTACAGAAGAATTTACAGCTCCTATCAAACTTCAAACTGAAGAGGACATCACAGCCACAAAGGCCCCATGGATTATGAATCAAGAAATAACAGGTTAAATCTTCTCTGAGAAGCAGCATCTCACCAAGAGCACAGGATTTCCTCACAGCACTGGAACACTGCCCCTGAACCACTGAAATCCAGGGAAGGTTTCAGCCAGCAATGAACTCCCACCAAGATCTGCTTCTGCTCCATCCTATTTATTTCACTGAAGCAAAGGCAGCCCAGAATCCAGGTGAAAGCACTTTCCCAGACACACCTGGTGGGCTGAACCCTTGGGCACGCTGATTGCCTTGCTGCCTCCTGTGGGGCTGCATCCCAGGTGATCCAAATTGCCATCATGCTAATGAGCAAGATCGTTGCAAAGTATGGCAATGAGAGCAATGTGCCCCTGTAGCTGTACCCACACAATGCTCAATTTCAGCTTCCCAAAAGGCCAGGAACGTTAAACTTTGCAAAAGCAAGACACACCAACCAACTAAATAACCAACCAACCCCAACCCCAAAACAAAACAGCCTGGTAAGCACAGCATTTGCCCTTTGCAAGCCTTAGCCCATTTACACTGCTATTGCTTTTCCCTGCATCCAAGAGTCCTAGTGCAGGTGGAAACAAAGCCCTGAGTGCTTGGCCCAGCTCAGCATAAACTGGTGGCATTTTTGCTCCCACTACCTCACTCTAAGGATAGGCTTCTGCTCTTCATTGCATTTTCCCTCTTGTTACCTTCACAGCAAGGGCACTGAAGAAAAGCAACACAACAAAGCAAACAAACCAGAAAACCCCACAACTACTTTTCATACCAGAAAACAAGGACAAGAAACCCATCAAACTCAACTGTTAGAACATAGCAATGCTTATCACCCCATGAAGCTACCTTTTACTGCAAGTAAAGGACTAAACCCACACCACTAGAGCTTGACTTACCACTGGGGAAAAGACACAAGCTCCTGAGGAAAGCAAGACCTAGGGTTGCTACAGAGCATGCACAGCCTTAAAGGCAGGTGCCACCTGCTTGCACTGATATAAGGTCAGCTCTTATACAGGTGCAGCTGGGCTGTATGTGTGAGTCCAGCAACCTCCTTCCAGGAGTGAGACAGCAACAACCAAGAGAACATGATTTTCAAGAGACCATCGAAGCTTCAACTTTCTGAAGTTAATATTAGTGGAGTTAGTTAACATAGTAGAGTTTCTGGGCAACCCATAATTTAGTGAGGTATCTTGGTGAAGCTGCTGTGTTGGGTTTCAAGAGATTCAAGCACCTCCAATTCTCCCTAGCTTCCTTCTGAAGCTGGAATTTTGGAGTGGTTTATGTTTCTTCCACATGATGTATGAACTCTTGGAAACTGTTGGTGTAGTTTATAAATGTTGAACTTCATGGCTTGATACTGGTGTAAAGCCACAGCATAAAATCTTACAAGAGAAAATATTTCGCAGTAGGGATGAGCAAAATTATTTGGAGCTCTATTTCTGTTTGTTTCTGAGGTTTTAGGGTGAGCTTTCTGTTTCTCCTCACAAAACATCTGTCAATGACCAGCAGTGTGCACTTGCAGTCCAGAAAGCCAACCAGAATCTCGCTGTCTCAGGAGAAGTATGGCCAGCAAGTTGAGGGAAGTGATTCTCCCCCTCTGCACCACTCTGGTGAGACCCCACCTGGAGTACTGTGTCCAGTTCTGGAGCCTCCAGTACAAGAAGGATGTGGAGATGCTGGAGTGTGTCCAGAGAAGGGCAATGAGGATGCTCAGAGGGCTGCAGCAGCTCTGCTGTGAGGACAGACTGAAAGAGTTGGGGCTGTGCAGTCTGGAGAAGAGGAGGCTCCAAGGTGACCTTCTTGTGGCCTTCCAGGATCTGAAGGGGGCCTAAAAAGTCCTGGGGAAAGACTTTTGAGGCTGTCAGGGAGTGACAGGACTGGGGGGAATGGAGCAAAGCTGGAGGTGGGGAGATTCAGCCTGGACATGAGGAGGAAGTTGTTGAGCATGAGAGCGGTGAGAGCCTGGAATGGGTTGCCCAGGGAGGTGGTTGAGGCCCCATGGCTGGAGGTGTTTAAGGCCAGGCTGGATGAGGCTGTGGCCAGCCTGATCTAGGGTAGGATATCCCTGGCCATGGCAGAGGGGTTGGAACTGGCTGCTCCTTGTGGTCCCTTCCAACCCTGACTGATTCTGTGATTCTATTTTCTACCACTGGGCCTGTAATCCTCATCAGTGGACAAAGAGATGGGGCCAAGGAAGATTTTCTCTGTTAGCTACAGGTTTGACTTCCCCCCCCTCAGAAGATATATTCCACCAAAGGAGCTGGTAGCAGAGTACTGAGGAACATTTGATGCAAAGAGAAGGACATCTGCTCTTATGAAGAAAGCACTTCCACATTATACAAATGAACCCAAAGAATAATTAATAATGTCTAAGTAAGGATATCTAAGCTGCCTTTTTTTTTATTCATAGCTCTCAAAGTGCTCTACAAAGGAAGACAGGGTAATTACTCTCCCACTTAACCTGTGGGAAAAGTAAGGCACCAGGAGGTCATAGGCTTACTCATCATTACTCAGCAAGCCAGTTGTGCAGCCAGAAATACAACCTTGGTCACCTGAGTCCCAGTGTGGTGTTGCTCAGAAAAGAGCTGGTGATTTTGGGGTGTATAGACACAGGCACTCAAAAATGCCTTAACTTCAGCAGGCAGAGTATGCCCTGCACTTCACTTCCTAGAGTGAGAAGCCCCCCCAGACTTCATTTCTCTTCAGGTAAAAAACTGCTGATTCCCCAGGGCTGAAAATCAAGGCTGTAGCAATTCTGTGACCAGCTTTAAGCTACACTCAGAGTTTAGGGTGGAAGTAGGTTTCAAAGCCAGATACCCAGATTAAAACCTAATCTTTCTTCCCAAATACTTACAGAAGTTAACCCTTTAGTAGCCCTTACATAATGTGTAGATGAATATGTTAGCCTCCCAACTCACAAGGGGAAGCAAACTGGACAGAGAAGCAAGTCAAGGAGAAGAAAAGTCAACAGCCTCAGCTCCAGCAGTCACAATCCATGTGCTGCTCTCTGCCTTCTCCAATTATACCTTGAAATGCATCTAAAGCCCCAGCATGATTTAAAGTTGATGAGCATTAATTTCCTGAATCTTGGAGTTAGTTCCAAGCTCATCCAGTCCAACCTAGCACCCAGCCCTAGCCAGTCAACCAGACCATGGCACTAAGTGCCTCATCCAGGCTTTTCTTCAACACCCCCAAGGACAGCAACTCCACCACCTCCCTGGGCAGCCCATTCCAATGCCAATCACCCTCTCTGTGAAGAACTTCCTCCTAACATCCAGCTTATACTTCCCCTGGCACAACTTGAGACTGTGTCTCCTTATTCTATTGCTGGTTGCAGGCAAATGAAAGCAGGCAAAGCAATTTTCAAGAGATGGCAGTCATGTCAAAACACAACTCTCACAAGCCTTCATCACTGCTTTTCTGTAGCCATTTTAAGTATGTATCAAGGAAAATGAGAAAGTTCTGAAGAGGAAATGGCCAAAAATCTGACCTTCCTGAGACTTGCTGCATGGAATTTCCCCTTTTGAGTTTTGCTCACCCATGATCTTCCCATGAGCACAGTATTAACCCTGCAACAGCAGTTCATTGCTGTCCATTTTTCACAAGCAGCTTGCTTTCAGTATTTCAAACTCTTGTCTGCTGAAATTCTGCAGTATTGAATGTGGGCAGCAGCTCTCCAGTTTCACCACTCTGCTTCTACCACACCAATACAGAGACCACAACAAGATGAGAAATCATTTATTAAGCAGGTTAAAATAATTCAGTCAAGAGCAGCCAAGCTTCAAACAGGCCATCAGGGTGGCAGGAACTGGCTCTTATTAGATACTACAAGGCTCTGAAAGAGGGCAGAGCTAAGGGGAAAAAAAGAATAATCAAAGCAACAAAGCCATTTGCAGCCAGGGCTACAGCCACACCATCAGTCCAGCTCAGGTTCGAGGGCTGGTTTGTCTACAACTACCTGAGGGGTGGTTGTGGCCAGGCGGAGGTTGCTCTCTTCTCTCAGGTGGCCAGCACCAGAACAAGAGGACACAGCCTCAGGCTGTGCCAGGGGAGATTTAGGCTGGAGGTGAGGAGAAAGTTCTTCACTGAGAGAGTCATTGGACACTGGAATGGGCTGCCCGGGGAGGTGGTGGAGTCGCCGTCCCTGGGGCACTTCAAGGCAAGGTTGGACGTGGCACTTGGTGCCATGGTCTAGCCTTGAGCTCTGTGGTAAAGGGTTGGACTTGATGATCTGTGAGGTCTCTTCCAACCCTGATGATACTGTGATACTGTGATCATCCTTTATCTACACACAAGTTCATTTCCCACACATGGTCCCAGCCTGAGTTCTGGGCTGTCTGGAGAGGAAATGACTGTGAGTGTTTTTGAGCCTAGCCTCTCATTTTACATAGCATGGACATGGCATGGTCTTGGCTGAGCTTGCTAGAACTCAGTCCATCACAGATGCCCATAGCTCATCTCTTCCTAAGAGGTGTGTGCTGTTAGGGCAAGTGCCAGCTGCAGGCAGCATATTATAGAATCATAGAATCAACCAGGTTGGAAGAGACCTTCAAGATCATCCAGTCCAACCTATCACCCAGCCTCAGATCAAGAGTTGATCATGAGTATGGTTGGCCCCCCCAAAGCAGGGATATGCACTGTGCTGAGTAGCTGCCAGGGATACCTCTTTGGATTCCTGACTGGCTTTGCTTATTAACACAATAACAATGAGATTATGTGGCACAGAGAGCAGTTGTGACAGCCCAGGGAGGAAAGACAGAGCAGTGTTTCTCCCAAAGGGTACCAGGATTAACCAAAACAAACAAAAAAAGATAAAAGAAAAAACTAACAACCCATGCCAGAGTTTGTAGCTCTTGTAAAAGACAGTCAGAACCACAAACCATCTCCTAGTGAATGCTCATGTCTGCAGAGATGAAATCAGGCTCAGTGCTTCTCTCCGAGACAGAAGGAATGAGAGCATGGCACGCAGATAACACCCATCTGAGCAGATCATGGGGCATTTCAGGCAGGGTATTATGCATCCAGCTGGAGAAGTGTAACACGTGGGAATGGATGGAGTGGCTGCTGCTAGAGATGGTGCATTCACATGGAGCCTTTCCAAGGGAGCTCCACAGAAGCTGCGAGCATTCAGCGCGCTGTGGTGCTGCTCCTTACTGCGAGATGTGTGTGCCTCCTTCAGCCCACTGCTGTGAGGCTTAGTGGGAAAAGAGCAGACTTTGGCAGTACATGACCATGGACTATTGAAAAACAGCTAAGCCTGGGTCAAATCTCCAGGTTTCTGAATGCCCTCCGTGTTGCTGGGGTGAAGATGCTGCGTGCAGCTTTGTGGTTCAGGACCAAGGTGCTCAGTGAATGTGCTCTCAGGTTTGGTCAGGACAATGGACTAGAATAAGTGCTTGTCCTCAAAAAGGACATGGGACTGTTGGAGTGAGTCCAGAGGAGGGCCATGAAGATGCTGAGAGGGCTGCAGCAGCTCTGCTGTGAGCACAGGCTGAGAGAGTTGGGGCTCTGCAGCCTGGAGAAGAGCAGGCTTTGAGGAGGCCTTATAGTGGCCTGCCAGTATCTGATGGAGGCCTGCAGGAAGGCTGGGGAGGGACTATTGACAAGGGCTGGTAATGACAGGATGAGAGGTAATGAGTTTAAACTGGCAGAGGGGAGATTTAAACTAGATGTTAGGAAGAAGTTCTTCACAGTGAGGATGATGAGACACTGGCACAGGTTGCCCAAGGAGGCTGTGGCTGCTCCCTCCCTGGAAGTGTTCAAGGCCAGGTTGGACGAGGCCTTGAGCAACCTGTTCTGGTGGGAGGTGTCCCTGCCTATGGCGGGGGGCTGGAACTGGATGATCCCTGAGGTCCCTTCCAACCTGAACCATTCTATGATTCTACACTCCTGCACCAAATGTCATTTCTGTGTTCCCAGCCCCAGGAGGCAGTGAGTGGCTTCTACCTTTCTCCTCCATAGGAAGAAAGTTTCAATTGCCTCCAAGACTTGCCTGAGCACCGATGCCATGCAAAACCCTCCAGAGTCAAACAAAACGAGACATGTAGGATTCAGCTCCCTCTCACCTCTGTTACAACTGCATCCACTGAGCTGAGTGTGCCTTTCTGGGCCAAAGAGATGGGAATACCCAGGCTCCACGGCATGGCAGAGGCACACACAGCATGGCCTTTCCTGGCTGTGCTTGCAGCCCTGCTGTGTGCTCTGCGTTCTGGTTAGAGCTGGGCCTGGGTTTCCTGCAAAGCAGCCTGGGTCCTGCTTGTGCCATATCACTACACTGAGATGCTTGAACGTGTCCAGAGAAGGGCAATGAGGCTGGGGAGAGGCCTTGAGCACAGCCCTACGAGGAGAGGCTGAGGGAGCTGGGATTGGTTAGCCTGGAGAAGAGGAGGCTCAGGGGAGACCTTATTGCTGTCTACAACTACCTGAGGGGTGGTTGTAGCCAGGAAGAGGTTGCTCTCTTCTCTCAGGTGGCCAGCACCAGAACGAGAGGACACAGCCTCAGGCTGTGCCAGGGGAAATTTAGGCTGGAGGTGAGGAGAAAGTTCTTCACTGAGAGAGTCATTGGACACTGGAATGGGCTGCCCGGGGAGGTGGTGGAGTCGCCATCCCTGGAGCTGTTTAAGGCAGGATTGGATGTGGCACTTGGTGCCATGGTCTGGCCTTGAGCTCTGTGGTAAAGGGTTGGACTGGATGAGCTGTGAGGTCTCTTCCAACCTTGGTGATACTGGGATACTATCAGTAGCATATACCTGTTCTTGTCACACTCTTCTTTTAAACTTGCAGAGATTTGAGCCTTTGTGATGTGTGAAGGTTTCAGACCTTCCTTCTGTCAGCTTTGCCCCAACACTTCTTGGGTTTTGTTTGCTCAAGGGCTTGGTGTGCTGCAGGTACAACCCCTGAGAAGCTATTGGGCCCTCCTGCGTATCAAGCCACAGACACCACCTTGCTGCTGTCCCTCATCATACAAGGCAGGCATTCCCCAAACTTGGCCACCATGAGGACGTGGAAGGGAGAAGATGGTGAGGAGATATCCTAACGTGGCCCCTCAAAGCAAGGAAAATCATGCAGCCCAGGCTGTATTTCAGCCCTGAAATACTGTGAGTGGCAGAGCATTTAGTCATATAAATATAGTCAAAGAGGAGAGAGGGATAGCTTCCCCAGACACAGAACATGGAATGAGTGGTTCTTTTTTAGGACAGGAAGGTCTCAGACTGTCTACTGCAACAGACTCATGACATTTTGAGCTGAGCCAGGTAAGACTCTTGGCTCTCTAAGGCACCTACTATGACGAAAGTTGCTTCAGTGTTTAGTTACACAAATTATTTTCTCTTTGAAGCTGCTCAGGACACTTAAAGAGTCACTCTCAAACTCTCTTGAGAAGGCTGAGTTCTACAAAAAATATAAAGTAAGTCATCATGATAGCACAGAGAGTTCTCAGAACTCTATAGAAGCAGGAAAGTGTAAACAGCAACATCCTGTGTTTCAGTAACTAATTCAAATGCAGGGCAGAAATGCCAGCAAAGCAGATGTTGGGTGCAGATTCTGGAAACAGGAGTTTGGTGGAAGCTCCTACTAGTTACCCCCATAGCCAACCTCCTAAATATGATGTGTTCTGAACGAAAAAACATTAACCTGCCTTTCCCCACCACTGCCACCAGCCATACTCTTAGGGGAAAATGAAGCTCTCTGCTAAAAATCACGCTGACTGCATTTTTCAGCATGTAGCAACAGCGTGGCAAGCTACAGTACAGCTAAGCCTAAGGGCAGAGAATCCTCTCCTAAATAAGAGCACTTGCAAAAACCTTTCTCTGTGTCACAAAATAGCTGCAAGACAGGGCAGATGAAGAACAAAGAGCTAAAAGCAGATTGCAGTCCTGAAAGACGGGACCAAGTGAAGTGTTTATCAGGAACACTGCTGATGTGTAAGGGAACACTACCTGGAGAGCTCACGGGACCTTCCCTTTTGCAACTCTGCCTGGTGCTAAGGAATTGCAGGGTTGGCTTCCTATTATTTTATCAATGCATTGCCACACCTAGTGTGATTTATGATTTTTTTGCTTGTGATTATCTTAAAGCTCCAGTGCTCTGACTACCTCAGAGCCTGCTGCTCCATCAAGCCCACAAATAACATTTCCAGCTTGTCTGTTTTAAGAGCAAAACCAACAAATGCACCCCCAAACTTGGAAGACAGTGCAAAGTGATTTAGTTGATTAGCATTAAGATTTTTTAATCCTGCAATATTTGACTGCTCAGTGCCCAGTTTCACAGCTGTCGTGGCCACCTCGTTGACCCCATTGTCAGCAGGCACAGCAATCTACTGTTTTGCCTCTCCAGCTCTGGCTCCTGCTTCTAAGTTTAGAGGCAGGCTCTGCTGGCAGTACACAGCTGAGCAGCTGTTGCTTGAAGAATCCAGCTCACCAGCAAACTGTAAGCTTCTTTCTATGCAATTTTTACAGCAGGCATTGACTTAGGTAATTTTTGACTGAACTAGGCAGTCATTGAACTTCCCAGGGCAAGGTTTCATCAGCAGCCTTATTTTTATGTTGGAAAAAGCCTATTGAAATGCTGATCACTTACTGTGGGATTTCCCCATTCTCAGCCTTGGAGGTGGCTGCTCTCTCTGGAACTCTGTACATTGCCCAAATTCCCCTTGCTTATGTGCATCAGTATTCATCACATCAGGCCACCTGTGGCATTTGAACACCTGATGGGAGATAACTCAGGAGCAAAATGCTGAGAGGAGACGGTCTACTACACAGTAGTAAGTAATTGCAAATAGGCACCAAAACCTCCTAAGTAATCCCTGGAAACAGATACAGAAGTTTTCACAACACTATCTAAAGGGGTGGAAGGATCTAATCTATTGGGAAGTATAGGCTGGATGTTAGGAGGAAGTTCTGCCCAGGGAGATGGTGGAATCACCATCCCTGGAGGTATCACAGTATCACAGTATCACCAAGGTTGGAAGAGACCTCACAGATCATCAAGTCCAACCCTTTACCACAGTGCCCAAGGCTAGACCATGGCACCAAGTGCCACATCCAACCTTGCCTTGAACTGCCCCAGGGACGACGACTCCACCACCTCCCCAGGCAGCCCATTCCAGTGCCCAATGACTCTCTCAGTGAAGAACTTTCTCCTCACCTCGAGCCTAAATTTCCCCTGGCGCAGCCTGAGGCTGTGTCCTCTTGTTCTGGAGCTAGCCACCTGAGAGAAGAGAGCAACCTCCTCCTGGCCACAACCACCCTTCAGGTAGTTGTAGACAGCAATAAGGTCACCTCTGAGCCTCCTCTTCTCCAGGCTAAACAACCCCAGCTCCCTCAGCCTCTCCTCGTAGGGCTGTGCTCGAGGCCTCTCACCAGCCTCGTCGCCCTTCTCTGGACACGCTCAAGCATCTCAATGTCCCTCCTAAACTGGGGGGCCCAGAACTGAACGCAGTACTCCAGGTGTGGTCTGACCAGTGCAGAGTACAGGGGCAGAATGACCTCCCTGCTCCTGCTGACCACACCACTCCTGATGCAGGCCAGGATGCCACTGGCTCTCTTGGCCACCTGGGCACACTGCTGGCTCAGGGCACACTGCTGGCTCAGGGCACACTGCTGGTGTTCAAGAAAAGACTGGATGAGGCACTTAGTGCCATGGTCTAGTTGACTGGCTAGGGCTGGGTGCTAGGCTGGACTGGATGATCTTGGAGGTCTCTTCCAACCTGCTTGATTGATTCTATGATTATCAGCAGACCTGATCAAACAGACTTCAGAAATCTCTTATAGCAAAACATTTTCCTTCTGATTACTTCATTTTTAATCGTGGACTACAAAATGTTAAGCTAAGTGGAAGTTAAGACCTGTATGTCAATGTGACCATTGGCTCCCACCACAATGCGATGCCCACGTTTCCATGAGGGTTTGCACATGAATGCAAAATTAGCTTAGAGCCAGGCACCAAATTAAAAGGCAAAATTACTTGACTTACTCCTCATCCAAGACCCTCCTTCCTCTCCCATGTCTTATGATCACTTATACATATCTATTTATGAGGGTTCAATACTCCTTTGGCCACTTGTTGACTTCAGAGTGGTGGGGTTTCTTTCAAAAATCAAAGCTGAACCTTCCTCCTTTGTATGGGGCTAGAAAACTGTGATTATTGAGCCCTTGCAAGTCAGCAGAAGGTACCACACAAATCAGCAGGGGATTATATCTTGTGACATGTGCCATGAGCACCCTACACACCTCTGAACGAATGAGCTATTGAGAGCTTGCTTCTTTAATATATTCAGTATTGCTGGAAGTTGAGCAAGATCATATGAATTAAATAGTCTCTCCCCAGGATAAAAAGGACTTTATGTATTCTCCTCACAGTCCTTTGAGATATGGAAAAAAACCCAAAACGGTCAATTTGGTTCTACTTTTATCCTTTAAGCAGCACTAAAACGACATCTGAGTTGATAAATGTTTTCTTGTAACACACTTTGGGGGCCTATACTGTTTTGAAGAAGAAAAAAGTGCTGTCTTTGGCAATGACTGTGAAGGGCTGGTAACATCCTCAAGTGCAACAACATCTCTTTGACAGAGAAAAGAGGTCAATGGAGAAGGGCAGCACAAACTGTGCCAGGAGGAAAGAAATGAAGAGGTTTAACATGATGCTCTTGAGTGGTGTTTTGCAAAGATCCTATCATCCAATCCTATCTCCTGATGAGACTGCAGTACAAGAACAGGAGAGCAGACCTCAAGGACAAGGTAAAGACCCTCTCTCTTCATCACTCACCAGCAGCACATGTCCTCAGCGAGACATCGGAGGGCATCTGAGAGGTCCCATACTGGCCACATAGGAGGTCTATGTTCTCCCTACAGAGCTGCTCTGCAAAAGCTTTGCACTCATGAGGACACCCTATATCAGCTATGTCTCAGCACACTACAAGATGTCCCCTTGAATTTGTCTGGCTCCAGATAGGGTCCATCCCTGTTGAATTTCTACCAAGGTGGCAGCACAGCCATGAAGGTAATCACCACCTCACAGGACAGTTCACTGTGGCCAATCAAAAAAAATCACCATTTCAGCTCCCCTCCAGCTTTCCTTCTTGCATGGAATTAATTCTGCTGCTTTCCTTTTTGCATGGAATTAATTCTGCTGCTTTCTTTCTTGCATGGAATTAATTCTGCTCTTCCAGAAGTCACTGGCTGCTCCGAGCACACCACAAGCTGCTCAGAACAATTTCTGGCCCCTCTCTGACTCTTTGGAAAGTACCTGCTGTATCACTGTCTGTTTCTGCAAATAGATCTACACCAAGTCATGTGGCTTTCCTTACTTGGCTCCAGGTCGTTCTGCTAACACAGCAAATTTGGGCTCCCATCTCAAAGGTGAAGGCAGATGTCATAGCAAAAGTTCAGTTACTCTTCAGCAAGGAGTAGTGCAAGGAAAGAGATAAAGCATGCAAGGATTCTGCAGAGCCTGTGCATGGAATGAAGCGCCCCTGCAAGACACTACCCTGTGGCAGCAGAAGCAAAGCTCTGTCACGCTGCCACCCAGCTAACTCCCAAGTGAAAGGAGAACTGCTTATGCCAGCACTGATTCACGACCATGAAGGATCAGAGCCTGCTGCCTGTGATCAGGATGGTTAGTCAGCAGGTTTTACCTGGAATATGCCCCCTCCCAATTCAAAGGGAGGAAACCTGCTGCTTCATTATTGCCTATTAGTAATGATGAGCAGCGGGTAGAGGGAGATTTTCACCTTTGTGCTCCATTGCAAGGATTACCACTGGCATGACTCCTATCTGATAGTGGCAGTCCATTTACCAGCCCTCTTTGATACGTGTGGGAACCAATACAGAAAGGTGAAGCAACACGTGCGATGCTCACAGTGAATGATCTCTTGGAACACAGGAGCTCTGGCTGGCTGGAACTTGGCTCTGCTCTCCAAAATCTCTCCTGACACAGCACCTGAGATACTGCTGCTGCAGCCCATGCTCTCCCTCCCTTCCATGCCCTAATTTCTCACTGTTTCCCTTGTTCTCTTCAAAGAACATTTAATTTTGTTCCTACATACGTGGTTGTTTGGGGGTTTTTTTGTTTGGTGGGGGTCATGGGGAGCGAGTTGTTAGTTTGTTTGGGCTTTTTTGTCTTGTCAATCCTCCCAAACTCCAGGACTGTGTTTGAGAAACCAGGTTCCTAGCATAGAGACTCCAGAAGATTTCAAGGTTGTTCCTCAGGCCTTTGTTATTAGGAAGATTTGGGAGGCTGAGCCGTATCAAATTGTGCTGAGAATACAAAGCCAGAAATTAAAGAGGAAGGAGCAGCTTGTGCTAGAGGCCTTTCATTCGAAAGGGAGGAGTAAGCCACAGTGAACGCTTTCAACACATCAGCGATGTGAAATCCTCAGGCCACCAATTAGCTTGGGCACGGTGAGAGGGGCGAGCAGGGCAGGCAGCTCCACGGTGCAGTGCACTGGCAGGTGCATTCCCAACAGCCCCAAAAGAAGAGCCCGGAAAACACAGCCTAATGACCATTATTTCCAAGAACACAAGTAACTTATCTGTAAACATCAGTCCTCCAACCAGGCATTAAGTAGGGAGGGTGGGGAGGGGGAAAGGTGCTTTGGAGAGAGAGACTAATTACATAGCGCTCAACAGCTGGACTTTGATCATAATTACAGTACCTTCTTCATCTTACATTAAGTGGCTTTCAACTGCTGCTCAGTGGGAAACTTCTTGGAAGGTGGAAATCCCGCCCGTTTCAGATAGTTAGCTCATTTTATGAGTCAGAGCTAGCCTGGGTTTTCTGCAGCACAGGATGAGCTCTCACAGTACCATCCAAATAAGTAATTGATGGGGGTCAGCAATTTGGCACTTCAGTGCAGGTGCTTCTTTCCTTCCAGCAGCACCTTCCAGGCTCAGAAGCCAGAGCACTGAGCCTGCTTTGTCACTGATTTCAAGCACTTCATGCAAATCCTTTGTAAGAGATACAGAAATAGAAAAAGCTTTGAAGCTCCTCCTCAGCTCTATTACTGCTCAGTTTTAGGTTCTCTGAGCTCTTTCTGCTTAAGAAGAAGAAAGATAAGCACGCTCAGGATTCACCTTTTCAACTTTGCTTTAGACATTCACATGATGCATTTGCATTCCTCACACATGTCCTGTCAGTGCCCAGTGCCCCTTTTTTGGCTGGGCTGCAACTCCAGCACTGAGCTTGTAAAGGATGAGGCTGCTGCCCTGGCCAGCTGAGCTGTCTGTAGTTCTGTGTGATGTGAGGGGTGCTTTGCTTTGATACCTGCATTTGAGAAGAAATAAATAGCCTAAAGAAAAGAGCTGGGCTGTTGAGACAGAGGCTGGTATGGCCTGAACAGTAACACACAGCATTGAGAGTCTGGGCATCCAGATGTTTTTCTCCACCTGTGGGACTGAACTACTGTGTTATGTGGATACACCATAGCAGCAGCACACAGTTTCACTGCTGTAAAATGACAGGCAGTGAGCACACAGGCATCATAATGGCACATTAGTTAATACTCCAAAGCGTGATCTGTGTTCACCTCTTGGCAGAGGAAATGTTCTAGCTGGCTCCCACATTGTGGGCTAGACACCCCCAATACGAAGAGATTAATAGACAAAGCAAGAGCAGAGGGTAAATCTAAGCCACAAATCTTAGGTCTAGCTGGAATTTGTAACTGCTTCTCCCTCCACACTGACCTATGGGGAAATCTGTGTGATGCACATCCCATTTTAACAGGGCTTCAGACAATTCTCATAGTTGTTACTTTGCCTGCATGCCTCAATTCAATGTTATCAGTTTGCTGTTTAGATGCAATGTTAAAGTGGCAAAGATGCCCACTGGTATTAGGTAGATAAAGCACTTTGACCACAGCTAAGCAAAAGTATTTCAAACTGTGTAAAATGAAAGCAATTATGAAACTATTCCATTTTTGTTAAATCAGTCAGACAAATGTCACCCAACACGTCATGAATAACCACCCAACAGAGCTTAAAGCTGAAGACTGTATCTTCAAGACTGAGAAAAGTATCTCTGGAACCAGCTTTCAGCTGAGTTTGACCTGTGGCAGAGCACAGCCACTAATAACTGGACAAATGCCACTCTCAGCTCATGTAAACAGACATGAATAACAGCTGAGAGACATTAGTACTCTAAGCTGCATCTCGGTCAAGTTCTATGACTTAGGGGTGTCACAAACTATCTGTACTAAGCTGTCCTGAGGCTTCACACACCGCAACAGTCACTTAAAAACTCATCATGCCATGCTGAGGCATGTGGCAAGGAGCAGCATTTGTAGTGGGAGGTCTGACTTGCTGGAGGATGCAAAATTTGAAGGGAAGAAAGATCCATTTGAAAAGTTTGACAGACTCAGCAATAATTTTTTCCTCGATTCCTACCACAGCTGGGGTTTGGTTTTGTTTTGCTTTGTTTTTCCTGCATCCCAGCATGAATTTTATGAACCTGTTCTTTGACATGGAACGAGGTGTGATGGGCAGGAGTTCACAAGGAGTGAGAGGCTGTCTGAGAGCTCAGGTACAGTTCCCATGCTTTCCAGTTTGTTTGTTGTTGTTTTTAAGTTGTTTTTCTTTAGTCTGTATTATATCTGTTTTGGTTGGTTGGTTTGCTTGCTCTAATTTTCTGTTGAGGAATTTGCCTGGCTGTGGCTCCCAGTCACTGAAACTTATTCACCTGCTAAAGATCTCAGCTATGTCAGCCCAAATTTGCCTTCCTGGGTGGGCAGCACTGTCGTCTTGCTCTTCTCTTGGACACTTACAAGTCCCTGGCAGGGTCAGTGGGGCTGGGTGGATTTGCTGGAGATAAGAACGTGGCTGCATGTGCCTGGCCAGCCCTGGGACTCGTGCTGTGGAAGTTCTCACCAGGGAAACCAATACCACCAGTTTCATTCCATGTTCCTCTGCCATGGCAGTGCAGCCAAGGACTGTGCACTATTTCCCAGCTCCCCTCTTCTGGCCCCAAACACTGCCCTTCCTTGCTGCCAGGTCTCCACACTCCTCCCCAGGACCTTTGCATGGTGGTGGCACTGAAGACCCAGCGGATTAAGGGGCGATAAATCCCCTCCATGCAAACACTGCAACAATTCATGTTAGTGGGGGAAAAAAAAGATCCTGCAAAGCTGCCTGTAGTGCTGTGGGCTGAGTGACAGTGGCCAAGCCCCTTCTTCCACATGCAACATGAGCAGCCCTCCCCAGCACGCTGCAGAGGATAAAGAGTTAACACTTAACCCTTCTGGGGATCAAACACCTTCATGAGACATCAACCAGAGGTTTTTCAAAACGAAGCCAGAAACTATTCCTAAAGTAGCTTGACAAATGACTGTGCTCAGAGGATTGCACCTCACTGAACTTTACGACTGGAAAAATACCATCTACAAGTCATTTACGTGCTTAAATATAGTATCTTCTGTTGGGAGAAACAAACAAACTGACAATGTGATACTGCCATCCCTCATGCAGACATGATCTTTTATCTGCTGGAGAGGCATAAAACTCAGTGCAACAACAAAGCTAAAATAAGAGTGGTTGTCAGGCTCTCAGGTTGGCTGCTAGAATGGGTGAATACTCCTGGAAAAGAGCTTGCTCTCTCTCTCAGAAGGTAGTTTTTCTCCTCTCTGAATCTTTTACATTATTTATTCACCCTTCACATTTAGAAACCTCAGAGCTTAGTAGTTTAGCTCATATTCTTTTCAGCAGCTTTCTCACTTTAAAGAGCAACTAAACACCCCATAGAAAGCTACAGAAATCCTTGCGCTACCCAAAGCAGCTACCCAAAGCGCAGAGTAACCTGCTCGCAAAACACAAGCAAAAGATGCTATCAGCTTTCATGTTGTTGATCATGTATTCCCCCCCCCCCCCCCAACCAGCACCAAAGAGGCAAAAGGAGATATCTTAAACGGATGCCTATAATTAAACAGTAACCTGTTAGAAAGCCAAAAGCAATAACAAGCTCCAGTGAGCGTGAAGAGAGCGGCGCATTTTTTCCGCGCGCAGCCCAGCTGCCGCCGGACGACAGCGAGAAAAGTGAACAGTTGCACAAGACAGATCAAACCTGCGATAGCAGAGTTACGTCACGCCCGGAGACTCACCGCGGGATGCAAGGATCAGGGTAGTACTGCAAGGTGGTGAAAGGCGCCGCTTCGAAATTCATTTCCTTCGAGCCCTTCGTCGGGTCCCAGCCAAAAGAAGATAAATAGATGTAAAGCCAGCAGGCTAAAAGCAATAAGGTCAAGTGGTACACGGGGTACAACTTTAGAGATTTATTTCACACTTGGGAATGGGTGGGATCTCCTAGAGACTTGGCCAATAGGATTCATCAAGTGACCAGAGCATCACCGCCAGTCCCTCCTCACCAGCTGGGCATCTTCTGCACAGATATTTTCCCCTCCTCTCAACATCCTTAATAAACTTGGGTGTACAGCAGCTCCATTTGTTGTTGGGAGCTCATCTGGGGCATCTCTGAACTTCTGATCTCGCTGGCCATTGGTTGCCTTCCTGCCTGACTTCACAGTTTAATTTTGGCAGCTCTTGCGATTTTTCAGAGCGCTGTGGTCGCTGGTGATCCTCGTCTCCAGATGGCTGGAGTTTCCTCTGCTGCCTGCACTGCCTGGGCTGCCTTTGGTTGCACTTTCAAAGCTTTCTTTGTCAACTCTGTGGCTAGTACCTGCATAATGCTGCTTGGGGGGGGGGAGGAAACTTTCAGTCTCTCTCACACCACAGCTCCAACGGTCTGTTGTGGCCAGTTTCAAAAGCTGAATGACAAAATATGGGGAAATTCCTCCATTAAAATTAATTCTGAACTTTTGCTCTTCTGCCTCCTCTTCCTGCCTTCCTTCCCCCGAAGACAACTATCATGCAAAATCGCTAAGGTTCCCATCTATATCTTTTCATTGCTTGGCTTTGGTTGGTGGTTGTATGGTTTGCTATTTTCCCAAAAAGGATTGAGTTGATGTAGAAATCTGTTTTGGTGTTCTGTGAATAACAGAGGAGTTTTCCCATATGAAAGGCAATGATTTCAAATATCTCGAGGAGAAAAGAAAAGTAGGAAACAGAACTCATTTCTTTTTCAAGTCACTAAAGCCTAAAAAAGGCCAAGTAAAGCCCAGTGAAACAAAGTAGGTTTTAATTCCCACCCATCTTTTTTCAAGTTACACAGAAAATTGGTCAGAAAAGCAACCTGTTTTGTCCCCCTGTTTTTCCCCCTTCTGTGGCTCATCCAAATAGTGCAGCCTGTAAACCTACACTAGTTTTGTGGTTTTGGGGAATGAATGAAATATGAATCAGGAGCTAAATTAAAATGGATTCCACCAGGAAAAAAATAGCAGCCGTGTATCCATGCACCAGTGGGGTTGCATCTTCAGGCAGACACAGGTTTGTGTGTGTGAAGAAAGGGCAAGGGGCTGCCCCATAGCTCATCTACAGTGCAGCTTTTGTGTTGATGTCAGCAAATGCTAACCTCTTGAGTAAAAGCCAAGAGCCTTCTGAGATAGCAGTGACTACCTTTTTTTCTTTTGTCTTCTCTGCATTTTCCTTGTAGGAAATTTTGGGTTGAAGAATGTCATGTGGAAACATTTCCCTTGCTGCCCGTGCCAGGGTGGCAGGGGAGCTATTTCAGACTTGACATTCTCCACCCACACTCAGCCTCATAGTTCCTAACATCTGTGAATTGTGAATTCTGTAAACTCACAGGGCTGATCTCTGGCCAAGTCCAAGCAGATTTCACTAGAGTAAATGGCATTTGCCAAATGAAGATAGGCTGGAAGTGAAAGCTATATTCAGTAAGAGCTCCCTCATTGATGTCCATCACTTTGCCCTGCCTGGCCTGGGGAGGAGAAGTAATGCAAACCACCCTTCTTCTTTTAAGCTGGAGCCCTGGAGAAAACACCAAGTCCCACAGTCTGCATCACTGAGGAAGAGGTGTGAAAGAGTCCAAACCAGGCTCTGCTATGGAGGAGATAGGGGTGAAATCACACTCAGTGCAGCCTAGAAGCTTGACTGCTCTCTCTAGGCAGCAAATACTCTCAGAGAATAGACCAGGAGGGCCAGTACAAACTTGTGGTCCACACTGTTAACCTGGCTCTGGTTTAGCCTTTGAACATTTACCCTTAGCCATAGACATGGCAGGCAAATCCTCCCCCTGCACAAACCATTTAAGCAAAGCTTGGGTTCATATCCTGCTGCTCCAGGACTCAGTTTCAATGTGCACCCATGGAGATGCCTATGGATAACCAGTCTGGCTGGGAAAGTGCACACTGGGCTGCAGGTACATTGCCAAGAGCTTGTGCTTGGTTCTAGAGATGCATTGGAAGCTTGTTGTATTTCTTCTACCGTGCCCATGGTGGGACTGACTGTTAATTCTTCAGGTCTAGCCTTACAAAAGAGTGGCCACACATTGTGTGCTCTCACAGCAGCCTGGAAGAGTTTGTCTTTCTTGATATATTTAATCCTAAAGGGCATAAACCTCATGCAAAATAAACACTGTGTGAATATGGCTAGTCTTGGGAAATCACTCTTCAGATACTTTTCTGCTGGAGAAGTAGATAAAGACACAGCTTGGGCACCAGTGCTAGCAGACTGGGAGCAGGGGAAGAAGACTGGACAATTCCCACCCAGAGACTCAGGCCTGCTCTCCTGGTTTTGGCCTGCCTCTTCACAGGGCTACGTGGGTATGTGGCCAGATCACACATTCCAAGTACAATTCCAAATACATTGTGAAGCACAACAAGAGCTTTCTGGAACTGATACTGCTGGGCCTCTGCCTCTAACAGTCAACCTGACCTCCAATTTTACACTGCCTTAACTCTGCCCAGCAGAATACCTACTCCTTGGTATCTTGGACACACTGAATACAAGTCTGCTACAGCCCAGTCCTGCAATTGCTGCTTTTGATGCTGAAGGCATCTAGCGGCATCACAGTCTGGAAGATGTAGCTAGTCTCCAGCTCATAGTTCATACCAGAACAATAACCTCTCCTGAAAACCTGTAATTAACTTTAAAAAGAAGCACCACACAACTGAAATAAGAAGTAGTTGCTTGGATCAGGCTTCCATTCTCACTCACAAGGCATTGATGGGAAGGAGTGTCTAGTAAAGATGTTTCCATAAAAACATCAAAAGGGGCCAGCAACAGCCCAAGGTCCTTTCCAGCTCTTGTGCTGAGGGCTGGGCAAATGCAAATCACTCACAGTTTACCTCATTTTGGCAGCTCACACAGCACCTGGCTGCTTTTCCCAGAGAGCTGGACATTTTAGCTTCCCACAGAGATGGCCCAAGGTAGCTCAGAAGGTCTATCTTTTGCTTTTCCCGTCTGGAAAACAAAACCATGGAAACCCTACTAGTGACAGTGCACAAAGACTACCTGCAAAAGCCAGTTTCTTCCCCCCCCCCCAGTCCCAGCTTCCTTCCTGTCCCCTCCTCGCAGGCAGCATTTAGCTGCAGGTCGATTCACCATGGAGGTAGGCAGTGCTACCTCCCACTGCAGTCAGGCTGTGTGGAACTCCTCTCAGCTGCAAGGTGCTCCTTCACATAGCACAGTCCCCAGTGGAAACACAAGCCACAGGGTGTGTGCACGTGTGAATTGCCAGTACCCCAATGCATAGCTGGGAGGCTCTCCAGGCTCACCGGTATTTGGCCAACCTCATTTGCACTGCTGGGAGATGTTAGCCAGAGACACTTGAGAGCTGAAGATTTCAGAGAGGTCCTGAGTCTTCTGTTTTGAGTTAGTTGAAGTAATTCTCTTTGGTGATTTTACTTTTCAGCTCAGTCTGCTCTAAGTAACTGCACTTTCTGAAGTTAACCATGTATTTTTGCAGACAGCGTCAGCTTCTAGCAGTGACAGCACTTGATGTTTATAGTTACTACCAAGGACTGGTATGCAGAAAGGCTCTTGCTTACACCTGCTCCTATGGAGACCAAGGTCACTGCTAAATCTTGTGCACCATGTTGGGGGTGCAAGAAGTAAGAGGTTGTACCTGTATGGAGGAGCAGACAGGACAGGTAACCCTAAGCTGACCAACAAGTTATTCCTTTCCATAGAAGTTATCTTTGGTATAAAGCTAAGGGATCATGAGGGTCAAGCTCTTTTCTACAAGGAAAATGCTGTCTGTTCCACCTTCCATTCTGATCTGTGTGTTTTAGAATTCAATTCCAAAATCCAGGTCCTGAATCCAGTTCCCATTTACCACTGAATCAATTTTGGAACTTCCCTGGCATTAGCCCACAGCATCAGCAGAGATGTAGTGGTCATCAAGAAAGTTGACTTCAGCTCTGGGTTTGTATAGATTTTATTTTGATATTAATTTTTGTTGAAGTAGCTTTAGTTTTCTTTTCTGAAAGTCTTTCTCCCTTACTCCCTTTCTCTTTCACCTTCTGGGAAAGGAGATGGGTTAATAGGAGGCTCTGGGGAGACGTAATAGCAGATTTCCAGTGCCTGAAGGGGGACTACAAGAAGGATGGAGAGACTGTTTACAAAGGCTGGTGGTGATAGGATGAGGGGCAAAGGCTTCAAACTAGAAAAGAGTAGCTATAGATTGGATGTTAGGAAGGGGTTCTTTTCCATGAGGGAAGTGGAACACTGCAACAGATTGCCCAGTGAGATGGTTGGGGCCCCAATGCCTGGTGACATTCAAAGTGAAGCTTGACAGGGCTCTAGGCAACCTGACCTGGTTGAAGATGCCCCTGCTGACTGCAGAGAGGGTTGGACTTGATGACCTTTGAAGGTTCCTTCCAACCCAGACCATTCTATGATTCTATGACTTATCTAGTGCTGGGCCCATCCCTAACCCTTGCCAACGAGGACTGGCAAACTTCATCACAGCAGTCTGAGCGCACAGGCAAGCAGGAGCTACTCGCCATAGCAGATCTCAAGAGGAAATGAGACCTGTGCCCATTAGTTTTCCTAGGAAGGTTCCTTGCTTGGGTGATGGCAAGCTAACAGCAGCAGGCACGTGTCCTGCAGCAGCAGGGCGGAAGCCAGGGTGTCAGGGATCTGTCTGGCTAGCGGATTTACAGCCGAGCCTCTAGTGCTTGCGGTAAGCAGGCGGCACGGGGATATGCAGAGGAAGCATGTGTGTAGGTGGGCAGGAATGCAGGGCATTGCTCCACCACTGCTGCTTTCACGTCTGGGAGAGAAAAACAGCCAGAGAAAACAGCTGTGGACTACTCTCCCATTACCCCTCTGCGCCTGCTCACTGAAGCTTCAGTTTAAGCTGTCATTGAAATGACCACGAGATTATGTTTTAGCAGAGACAAACATTTATATCCTCAGGAGGAGACTGCTGAGGATTTACAATGGTATCCCTACCACCACCCAAGCTCAGTGCCAGGATGCCTGTGTGCTGGGCATAGTTCTAAACAAGAGTGAATGGGAGATACAGAGTTTCCTGACATCTCTGCATTGCCAGTCCTGAGCTACGAGAATCTGTGAACAAGTAACTTAGAGCTAAGGAAGACAGGGAAGGGAGGATGCCTTTTTGCCAGTGGAATGGGCTGCCCAGGGAGGTGGTGGAGTCGCCATCCCTGGAGGTGTTCAAGAAAAGCCTGGATGGGGCACTTAGTGCCATGGTCTAGTTGACTGAATAGGGCTGGGCAATAGGTGGGACTGGATGGTCTTAGAGGTCTCTTCCAACCTGGTTGATTCTATGCTTCCATGCCAGCTTTGCGCTGAGCCACCTTTGCAACTGCTGGTTTCAAGATTTAGCTGCAATCAGCCCCACCCTTTACACCAGGGGATGAAACGTTTCATTCATACTTTGGGGTTTCCAGAGGAGTGGTTGTGGTCAGGGGTTTTTGGGTGATGTACTTTTTTCCCTTTGTTTTGTTGTTAAGTTGATTTTTTTTCTCCCCCCTTTACTTTTTTCTTTCCCTAGGTTGAAGTTAATTTATTTTAAGGGCAAGAAGTTTGTGAGATGGTTGGGGATTTTTTGTTAGAATGTTGGAGAGAGAAATAATTCCCTCCCACTAGCAATAAAATATCTTTAGCTAGCTTAGCTAACCAATGGAACAGAAATACACAGTGTCAGTATCCCTTTTGAGCACATTTTCCTATCTCAACTAAATATTACAGATATTTAGAGGTCTCAGATATTTTCAGTATCCCCAGTCAAAGGAAAGAAGAAGCAGAAGTATGATTCTTACAGACATGAATGCTGCAGTGGTGGTAAAAGCTTCAATAATAATTCACATTTTGCTAGCAGCCAATCTCTGGCCTCACTGTTAGGTTTGGTTACAGATTTGACTGATAGATTTGACCTCAGAGTGGCTCATTTCTGCCTTTTGGCTCTTACAAACTTCCCCCTGCCATCCTCCATACTGAGAGACAACGGACAGGGAGAAGAGCAAACTTAAAGCATGAATTAATAATTACAAATACCACAATTCTGCAAACAATTTTCCTCATTTCCCAAGCACCTTTTGTTCCTAGTGCAAAGAAATCAGAAAAAGAATATTCATACCCAAGCCCCTCCATGCTGGTACTGCCCTGCACAGGAAGCCCAGAACTGCTGGTGGGGACGTGAGAGGCTGAGACCAGGCAGCAGTTCAGGACAGTGCTGTGCAAATGCTGCTGCAACATAGAATCATAGAACCAACCAGGTTGGAAGAGGCCTCCAAGATCATCCAGGCCAACCTAGCACCCAGCCATATCCAGTCAACCAGACCATGGCACTAAGTGCCTCAGCCAGGCTTTGCTTAAACATCTCCAGGGACAGCAACTCCACCACCTCCCTGGGCAGCCCATTCCAATGCCAATCACTCTCTCTGACAACAACTTCCTAACAACATCCAGCCTAGACCTGCCCTGGCACAACTTGAGACTGTGTCTGCTTGTTCTGTTGCTGGTTGCCTGGCAGCAGAGCCCAACCCCACCTGGCTACAGCCTCCCTTCAGGTAGCTGTAGACAGCAATGAGCTCTGCCCTGAGCCTCCTCTGCTGCAGGCTGCACACCCCCAGCTCCCTCAGCCTCTCCTCACAGGGCTGTGCTCCAGGCCCCTCACCAGCTTTGTTGCCCTTCTCTGGACATCTTCCAGCACCTCAACATCTCTCTTGAATTGAGGGGCCCAGAACTGGACACAGCACTCAAGGTGTGGCCTGACCAGTGCTGAGTACAGGGGCAGAATAACCTCCCTTGTCCTGCTGGCCACACTGCTACAGGCCAGGATGCCATTGGCTCTCTTAGCCACTTGGGCACACTGCTGGCTCATCTTCAACTACTATCTACCAGTACCCTCAGGTTCCTTTCTTCCTGGCTGCTTTCCAGCCACTCTGTCCCCAGCCTGTAGTGCTGCTTGGGGTTGTTGTGGCCAAAGTGCAGAACCCTGAACTTGGCCTTGTTAAACATCTGTGGTCCAGGGCATGCTTGGTCACCAGCTGCCAGCCTAGGCCCAGAACTGGTGATGACTCAAGTGAGCAAGCAGTCTGGCCCAATGCTAGGCACACCTAAAAAGAAGCTGACAAAGATGTCTTAATGTACAGCTCCCCACATTCAGCTAAATCTGATCATGTCAGTGATAACTGTGGACTTTAAAACACACACCAGCTTTGACCTGCTGCCTTCATGTCATACCACACACCCTGAGCTCTGCATTGTCCCCATGTTGCCCATCAACTATTACACAGACCTAGAAAGAAGCAAAGGAGATGGCTCTGCTCCTGATCTGCTCAATGCAGCAGCACAAATTACCTTCAGAGCTATCTGGTTGCCATTGGTGTCTCCCCTGTCACATCCATACTGTCAGAGAAACATCCACTCACAGTAAAGGATAGGTAGATTGGTGCTTTCCTTGGCAGGGATAAAAAATGATTTCACAAGGAACAAACTTCCTGAACATTAGATCCCAGTATCTTGTCTCACCAGGGTCTGGGATGGTAGGGACTGTAAGACTTGCTACCCCACAGGAGAAAAGCTGAAGCCTTTCTTGTTCTTCCTCCTCACCATCTCTCGCTTTGTGGCCTTTGCCTGTCAGAATGTGCATACTATAGTCCTCTGCTTGAGCAACCCTGGCTACTTCCAAGTCACCCACAAGAGCTACAACAGGAGCTTCCCACTGCTTTCCTTTCTAATCCACCTCCACAGCTTCCAGCAAAGCACTTTCTGCTCTTCAGGTGTCCCATGTTTTATGAAGGCTTCCAGCCCCCACAGGACAGTCAGTGGCTTCCCTTGTTTCCTCCAGGCTGTCATACCTCCTATGTACCAGGACAGAGACAAGTGTTAAGAGCAAGTCCAGAGCACCAATCTCATAGAATCACAGAATATTTTGGTTTGGAAGGGACCTTTAAAGGTCATCTAGTCCAGCCTCCTTGCAGTGGGCAGTGATAGATTGACTTAGATCAGATTGCTTAGATCCCTGCCCAACCTGATCCTAGCAGGCTGTGAAACTGTTCTGGGCCTCTCAAGTGCCAACTCTTCATGTCTCTTTGGAATGACTCCAAGCCAAAGACCCTGCCTGAGGTTTGCTTCAATTCCAATGCACCAGCCTATATCTCACTGACCTTCCATGATCCTCAGAGACATGGTTACCTACATCACAGTCTGGCAGCAAAACCTCAGTACAGCTCTGAATATACCCTCTTCTGCAGACATTCCCAGCACAGAGGAGGACCATTTATGGTCTTCCCCTCTCCTCCCTGAGAAGTGGAAGCAGTGGGAAGCTTTGCCATTAGTTCTTGCATAGCCAGAAGGGTATGAAAGCAGATTTGAAGCTCAACATGCATTTTGGAAGCTGCCATCTTCATTTTCTCACTGTTGAAGAGGAATCAAACAAAACTGACTGTAAAGGCAATACCATCAGTGAAGAGCAGATATGAAAGCTGGAGGAGTTCCTCCTAGCTGTTACTAAACAACAAGGCTCCTCTCTTCATGAAGAGGAAGCTACAGAAAGCAGGCCTGAGACCAACAACCCAAGGTGGAATTTTCCTCCATCTCCCTGACATGCCAAAGAAAAGCAAAGCCCAAAGTTTTATGCTATTCATTCGCATGTGAACAAAGCAAAACAGAGGCAGCAGTGACTACAGTGACAAACCAGAAACAAGACCTAAGGGAAACTTTTGTCCTGCTGTCAGCTTCCTAGCAGTGCTCTGGTCCCTGTCCTGGAGAGCTGGCAGAATGCTGTGCAACTCCCATGGGAAACTCCCACCACTGGAGGAGAGGAGGGAGCGACAGACCTGGTGGGCAGAGGGAATTTCCCTCTGTGACATCAGTGCATCTGTGCCACCATCTCCGGGGCGTTCCTGAGACATAGTGGGGCCACAGCCTGGGCTAAAGCTGGGCTGGAGGCCGGAGTGCCCCAGGACAGGTGGCAACACCACCCCATGGGGTCAGGATTGCATATCAAAAGGGTGGCAGGAGCTGTGTAGGTGGAAGGCTTGGCCTCTCCATACAGCTGCTGTGCAACATGTCTGGCATTCTGGCAAGAACTGCACCACAAATACACATGGTGTCGTCATGTCCTGCGGGGTCAAGCCCAGGTTGAGGACAGAAGCCCCAGGGAACACATCCTTATGGGTGAAGGCCTTTTTTTTTTTTTTTTTTTTTTTTTTTTTTTTTTTTTTTTTTTTTCTGTTATTTTTCACCAAGGTTGGAAGAGACCTCACAGATCATCAAGTCCAACCCTTTACCACAGTGCCCAAGGCTAGACCATGGCACCAAGTGCCACATCCAACCTTGCCTTGAACTGCCCCAGGGACGACGACTCCACCACCTCCCCGGGCAGCCCATTCCAGTGTCCAATGACTCTCTCAGTGAAGAACTTTCTCCTCACCTCGAGCCGAAATTTCCCCTGGCGCAGCCTGAGGCTGTGTCCTCTTGTTCTGGAGCTGGCCACCTGAGAGAAGAGAGCAACCTCCTCCTGGCCACAACCACCCCTCAGGTAGTTGTAGACAGCAATAAGGTCACCCCTGAGCCTCCTCTTCTCCAGGCTAAACAACCCCAGCTCCCTAAGCCTCTCCTCGTAGGGCTGTGCTCAAGGCCTCTCACCAGCCTCGTCGCCCTTCTCTGGACACGCTCAAGCATCTCAGTGTCCTTCCTAAACTGGGGGGCCCAGAACTGAACGCAGTACTCGAGGTGTGGTCTGACCAGTGCAGAGTACAGGGGCAGAATGACCTCCCTGCTCCTGCTGACCACACCACTCCTGATACAAGCCAGGATGCCACTGGCTCTCTTGGCCACCTGGGCACACTGCTGGCTCATGTTCAGGCGGGTATCAATCAGTACCCCCAGATCCCTCTCTGTCTGGCTGCTCTCCAGCCACTCCGACCCCAGCCTGTATCTCTGCATGGGGTTGTTGTGGCCAAAGTGCAGCACCCTGCACTTTGAGCTATTGAACCCCATCCCATTGGCCTCTGCCCATCTGTGCAGGCGGTCAAGGTCCCGCTGCAGAGCCCTTCTGCCCTCCAGCTCAGTCACATCTGCCCCCAGCTTAGTGTCATCTGCAAACTTGCTGATGACTGACTCGATGCCCTCATCCAGATCATCTATGAAGATGTTAAAGAGGATGGGGCCCAGCACTGATCCCTGAGGGACACCACTAGTGACTGGCCGCCAGCTGGATGTGGCACCATTCACCACCACTCTCTGGGTCCGGCCCTCCAGCCAGTTCCTAACCCAGCACAGAGTGTTACCATCCAAGCCGCGGGTTGACAGCTTAGCCAGCAGTTTGCTGTGGGGGACAGTGTCAAAGGCCTTGCTGAAGTCCAGATAGACCACATCCACAGGCCTCCCCACATCCACCAAGCGGGTCACCTGATCATAGAAGGAGATCAGGTTAGAAAGGCAGGATCTGCCCTTCCTAAACCCATGCTGGCTGGACCTGAGATCTTTGCCATCCCTCAGGTGCGCAGTTATTGGCCCCAAGAGAACCTGCTCCATCAGTTTCCCTGGCACTGAGGTCAGGCTGACGGGTCTGTAGTTCCCAGGTTCCTCCATCCGACCCTTTTTGTGGATGGGGACCACGTTGGCCATTTTCCAGTCTCCTGGAACCTCTCCGGTGAGCCAGGACTGCTGGAAAATGATGGAGAGTGGCTTGGCCAGCTCAGCTGCCAGCTCTCTCAGCACCCTGGGATGGATCCCATCTGGTCCCATGGACTTGTGGGTGTCCAGATGGCTCAGCAGGTCCTGAACTAATTCCTCATGAATTTCCAGGGGAACACACTGCTCCCCGACCCCATCCCCCAGTTTAAGAGGCCATTTGCCTCCTCCTCCTCTCTCCTTACTGTTGAAAACTGAGGCAAAGAAGGCATTCAGGACCTCTGCCTTTGCTTCATCATCAGTTATAGTGTTCCCCTCCTGGTCCAGTAAGGAGTGGAGGGTCTTCTTGCCCTTCCTTTTAGCATTGATAAATTTATAAAAGTGTTTTTTGTTAAATTTCACGGAAGTGGCCAGCCTAAGTTCTAGCTGAGCCTTAGCCTCTCTAATTTTTCTCCTACATAGTCTGGCTACCTCCTTAAACACATCAGGAGAAGCCTTCCCCTCCTTCCAGAGGCGATACACCCTCTTTTTCTCCCCCACTTCCTTCAGGAGCTCTTTGCTCATCCAGGCTGGTCGCCTCCCCCTGCGGCTCATCTTTCGGCATGTGGGAACTGCCAGTTCCTGTGCCTTCAAGAGCTCCTGTTTAAAGTAAGTCCAACCATCCTGGACCCCTTTGTTCTCAAGAACTGCTGCCCAGGGGACATTGGAAATAAGTTCCTTGAGCAAATTGAAGTTTGCCCTCCTAAAGTCCAAGGTGTAGGTTTTGTTGAGGTGCCTCCCTACCTCCCTGTATATTGAAAACTCCACTAACTCGTGGTCGCTACACCCTAGGCAGCCTCCCACTATCACATCTCCTACCAGCCCTTCTCTGTTGGAGAGCAGCAGGTCAAGCTGAGCTTGACCCCTAGTAGGCTCGTTTAACAGTTGGGTCATGAAGCTGTCCTCCATGCACTCCAGAAATCTCCTGGACTGCCTCCTCTCTGCTGAATTAAGTTCCCAGCAGATATCTGGCAGGTTAAAGTCACCCACAAGGACAAGATCTGAAGATCTTGAGACAGCCTCCAACTGTTTGTAAAATATCTCATCTGTTCCCTCATCCTGGTTGGGTGGTCTGTAACAGACTCCAACCAGGATGTCAGATTTATTAGTCCTACCTCTGATTTTAATCCACAGGGTCTCTACCCCTTCATCCCTCACTTCTAGCTCAATGGCATGGAGTGACTCTCTAATATACAGGGCCACCCCTCCTCCTCTTCTCCCTTGCCTATCTCTCCTGAAAAGGTTATATCCCTCCAGTATAACAGCCCAGTCATGTCTGTCGTCCCACCAAGTTTCTGAAATGGCAACTACATCGTAGTCCCCCTGGTGGACCAGGACTTCAAATTCCTCCTGTTTGTTACCCAAGCTGCGTGCATTGGTGTAGATACACTTCAGCTGGGCTCTCGATTCAATTGTCCTTAGTTTCCTTCCATCTCTCTCCTTCTCAGAGAGAGTAATTTCCTCACCCACCCCCTTCAGACCTAGTTTAAAGCCCGCCTAATGAGCCCTGCCAACTCCAGTGCCAGGACTCTCCTGCCCTTCCTAGATAACTGCACCCCATCACAAGCCAGCAGGTCCGGCGCAGTAAAAGTTCCCCCATGATCAAAGAACCCAAAACGCCGCCGCTCGCACCATCCCTTCAGCCATTTGTTGATATCGTAGGTTCTGCTATTCCTCTCTGTGAACTCCCTTGCCACAGAGGGAACTGAGCAGAACACCACCTGCGCTCCCGCCCCATCTATCAATTTCCCCAGGGCTTTAAATTCCTTTTTAATTGCCCTGGTCCCCTTCTTTTCAATTTCATCGCTGCCAGCCTGTATTACCAACAAGGGGTAATAATCAGAGGGCTGGATTAGGTTTGGGAGTCTCCTGGTGATGTCCCTAACCCGGGCACCAGGAAGGGAGCAGACCTCCCTGTGAGACGGGTCGGGACGACAAATGGGTCCCTCTGTCCCCCTCAAGATGGAGTCCCCGACAACTACAACTCTTCTCTTTTTCTTGTTTTTTGTGGAGCTAGTCACCACAGTTGGTGGTGACTGCTCCACCCTAGGCAATGTCTCAGTGGGGTGATCCTCATCACTCTCACCCTCTGTACCCTCTGCATGCAGCGCCTCATACTTGTTGCGCAAGGGCAGAGGAGGAGAAGGAGAGGGCCGGGGATGATTTCCCTTACTTCCCCTGACAGGGATCTGCACCCATCCCTCACTGTTTCCAGGGGCAGATTCCTTAGCAGGGGGGATCTGCAGAGCCTGCACCCACAGATCCAGCTCCCTTGTGCTGTGGGATGAATAGCAGAGGAGGGCAGGACCAGAAGCTCCCTGCAGTTTATTTTCAGTCTTCTAGCTCGGGCTCACACTTGTCCTTTCACCTCAAACCAACCCCAAAGTTTTTCCATGTTCTGCTCCCATATCCCAGGCTTTCACATCAGAAGCCACACACGTGGGGATGCCAGCTTCTGAACCACCAGAGACAGCCAGCAGCACCAGACCAGAAGGAAATGAAGAAGAGGCTTTCTCTGTGTGAAGCAAAGTGAAAGATGAAGTTGTGCCAGGGGAAGTAGAAGCTGGATGTTAGGAGGAAGTTCTGCCCAGGGAGGTGGTGGAGTCACCATCCCTGAAGGTGTTCAAGAAAAGCCTGGATGAGGCACTTAGTGCCATGGTCTGGTTGACTGGCTAGGGCTGGGTGCTAGGTTGGCCTGGATGATCTTGGAGGTCTCTTCCAACCTGGTTGATTCTATGATTCTGATTTCAGCAATTGTCTGCACACAGAGGTTCACTCAGAAAGCCACTAGCAAGGATAGCCTTCACTGGCAGCCACGATGAGGACACAGAAAAGCAGCAGTCTGAATATTGCTGCATCATTTATCTTTCAACCCCTCTAACTTTTCCTTGTGAGTCAGAGCCGAATTGAATCACAGCAACGTTTTGTTGTTGCTACCATCCCCTGCTGTTTTTCACCCCATGCTGTTTTTCATCTCCTGCATACTTGAAGCAAGCAGAAACCTTCATTCTTTTGGCAGCTTCAGAAAATGAGTCCCCCATGTAAAAATCTTGGTCTCAAAAGAATTTCTCCTTTCCAAACAGGATAAAACAAAAACTCACTGCTTGGGCAGCAGGGCTCTGGTTCCCAGCATTAAAGCTATGTCTCTCTTGCAAGTCTGAGGTGCAAGTACAGCTCCTGCAGGCATAGCTGAGCAAATGATATTAAAGCCAGTTTGAGATCTAGCAGCAATTAAACCAAAAATCCCCAAAGCATTAACCACTAGCAATGGAAGCCCTGGTTGCAAACCTGCACAACCTCTGCTGAAGCTTGCACTTCCACACCTTCCCAGCCAGCTGGACCCAGCTCACCCAGATAGCCATTAACATGGGTGTGTTCACACAGGTGATGTGCGCCTTCCGGACTGTGATGGAGCTATACAGAGTCGTGGAATAGAATCACAGAATGGTTTAGGTTGGAAGGGACTTCAGAGATCATCCAGCTCCAACCCTTCGCCATAGGCAGGAACATCTCCCACTAGAACAGCTTGCTCAAGGCCTCATCCAACCTGGCCTTGAACACCTCCAGGGAGGGAGCATCCACAACCTCCCTGGGCAACCTGTGCCAGTGTCTCACCATGCGCACTACATCTAGTTTGAATCTCCCCTCTGCCAGTTTAAACCCATTACCCTTTGTCCTGTCATTACAAGACCTTGTAAATAGTCCCTCCCCAGCCTTCCTGTAGGGTCCCCTTCAGGTACTGCAAGGCCACTATAAGGCCTCCTCAAAGCCTTCTCTCCTCCAGGCTGAAGAGCCCTAACTCTTGTAGCCTGTCCTCATAGAAGAGCTGTTTCTGTCCTCTGAGCATTTTCACAGCCCTCCTCCAGACTTGCTCTAACAGTTCCATGCCCCTCTTGTGTAGGGGGCTCCAGAGCTGTACACAGAACACTTACATTTAGGGGCATGGGGGTTCCTTTCCTGACTTACAGCTTCAAAATCATTGAGGGCAGGGCATGCCCATCTCTGCTAGTCAGTGCCTCCTCCCCAGGATGGGCTGGAAAATCCAATTAAGCAGTCACAGTAAAGTACATGGGCATAAAGTAATAGTTTGTTGCCACTTAGGCAACATGTGAAAGTTAATACACCTTTCCTCCTCTCAGAGCAAAGCTGCAAAGCCAATGTTTCATGTCTTTACAGAGAAGCTAAGGAGAATCTCTTGCATTACCCTCATCCCTGCACTTTGATGTTAATAACCCATACATGCATCTTCGAAAAAAACCCCAAACCCTCATATGTGATAGGATCAAAACTTTGCACCTCACTCTTTCCAAAGTTAAATAATTTCTGCTGTGACTCAACCCAAGTGTGTCATACATTGCAGCCTCCAAGCAGGCAAAAGATTAAACTTCTGTCCCAAGCTCGTAACTCAGACTTCAGCTTTTCAGAACAAGGTAATGAGTGGCTGGAGAGCAACCAAGAAGAAAGGGACCTGAGGGTATTGGTAGATAGTAGCTAAACATGAGCCAGCAGTGTGCCTATCTGGCCAGGAGAGACAATGTCATCCTGGCCTGCATCAGGAGCAGTGTGGCCAGTAGGACAAGGGAGGTTATTCTGCCCCTGTACTCAGCACTGGTCAGGCCACACCTTGAGTGCTGTGTCCAGTTCTGGGCTCCTCAATTCTAGAGAGATGTTGAGATGCTGGAATGTGTCCACAGGAGGGCAACAAGGCTGGTGAGGGGCCTGGAGCACAAACCCTATGAGGAGAGGTTGAGGGAGCTGGGGGTGTGCAGCCTGCAGCAGAGGAGGCTGAGGGCAGAGCTCATTGCTGGCTACAACTACCTGAAGTGAGGTTGTAGCCAGGTGGGGGTTGGTCTCTTCTCCCAGGCAACCAGCAACAGAACAAGGGGACACAGCCTCAAGCTGTGCCAGGGGAGATCTAGGCAGGAGGAAGTTGTTGTCAGAGAGAGTGATTGGCATTGGAATGGGCTGCCCAGGGAGGTGGTGGAGTCATCATCCCTGGAGGTGTTCAAGAAAAGCCTGGATGAGACACTTGGTGCCACGATCTAGTTAATTGGCTGGGGCTGGGTGCTAGATTGGACTGGCTGATCTTGGAGGTCTCTTCCAACCTGGTTGATTCTATGATTCTAAGAGCACTGAATGAATGCCTCTTTCCAAATAACTTATCCTAAAGCATTACCAATCAATTACCAGGCAGACAGGCTTTAGAAAAGTCTCTTCCCAAACAGATTACAACATGCAGATTCTGCCTTGTTAAAAAGAATTCACATGCCTTTTTCCACACATCATTTCAAGCTGAGGGCTTTAATACACAGCAATCAACCATTTCCACACAACCCTTTCATACAAAGCCATGTCCCTATGCAATAAGTGACGCAACAGAATATCCCTGAAGTCCCAGTTCCTGCAATTGAAGCTTAACCCAACATAGAAAGAATTAACATTCTTTGGTTGCCACTGAATCATTGGCTGCATTGGGTTATTTTACTGTGCATTAGGCTTTAATTATAACTAAGCTCTTGCCATCTGTTCTACTCCCTAATTATAGATGCAGCAAGTATTTCACAATTACAACCGTTAAAGAGAGCTAGGAGAGCTCAGGCTGTGGTGTGCAGGGCCAGCTCTCCATGAGGAGCACTTTGCTCTGTTTAAAGTGCTGAGGAGGAGGAGAGAATACTCTGCACACTAAGCTCACGGTCATCACTTGTCACAGGAGGCCTTTGCTCCGTCAAGCTCCAAACCTTTTGGAAAGCCTGCCCTACCAGAGCAAAGGGCCATGCTAGTGCTATCTACTGGTGGCCTCTCGTGATGGTTTGGGAGTTATCTGCCCCTCATACACTTAAGAAAATCACCCAGACTAGACTCAGCCAGCTGGAAGTTAAAGAATGAAGCTAGTTACGTCTTAGGACAATATGCAGGCATAGATACACAAATACATACAGTTAGATACCAGTTAAAAGTAATGCAGAACACAGTATCCCTCCCTGAAACAATCAGAGTCCCCAGGAGGGCTTCCAACCCAAACCCCCTTCTCTCTTCAGATATAACCAGATTAACCCATGTATGTCTCACATGATAAAGCTAGAGATCTGGAGTGAGATGTCAAAAAAAGATGGCAAGGAGGTTAGAAGAAAAAGGGTTAGGTGGATTAGAGAGTTAGGGCAGAGACAGCCACAGAGAGCAGACGAGCAGAAAGAGGGCACAGCCAGAAGTGAGAGCTGAGCAGCCTGTGAGAAGTGAGTGTCTTATCTATATTTTTCCTAGCTGTGTTTCTCAGCAGAAGAATGGTGATGTAGGGTACAGGTTGTTTTCTTTCTTCTCACAGCTGAGGATTTAATTTCTCTCAGTAAAACACTCCAATTAGCCTCAAACCAGCACACCTCTAACCCAGACATTGTTGGTACCAGAAGAGCACGAGGGAGGAATGAGCAATTCAGATCACCTGCTAAGGGCTCATCCCCTGAAGCATCAGCAGTTGCAGCATGTGGAAAGGACTCTGTCAGATAGGTTCTAGGCTTTCTTTTTTTGCTGTGGAGGCTAAAGGTGCTTCCACCTGGTTCTTCTTGCTGTGGTTGCTATCACACAGCTCACATCCTACTAAGATAAGTCTGAAAGTGCTTCCACTGCATTACTTCATGGACTAGTGTCTTGTCAACACAAAGAAAAGTGGGACTGTCTTTACACATGATACTGCAAACAGCAGCAGCTGGAGACAAAGCCCTGTTGCTTTCATGACTGCTGCAGCAATAATCATCTCAGCACAATGGCTGGGTAGGAGGAAGAATTGGATGAAGGTGTGGTAGCACCCTAACCAGCCAGAGCTGCCCTGCAGCACAGCTGGCTTAACCTGAGTACTGTTACCAGCTCTCCCTGCAGAGCTGAGGCTGGCTGCCCTTGCCCACAGGTTGGTGGACAGCCCAAGAGGAGAAATTTGCTGCAGGCTCTGGTGCCCCTTGGTCACCTTCCAAACAGCTCTGCCCACTGTCATGAGACACTGCCTAACTGCACCATCACCTTCTCCCTCCACTGTCCACAGTATTGCTCAGTCTAGGCCTTCAGCCACATTTATAGCTAAAAGGTGTGCTTGTGCCTACACAAACCACCTGGACAACGGCCCAGTGTTTTGTAATTACACACACCCCACCACTGACCTAGGCAATCCTGTGACCAGTAATACATAGTCAGATGGCAAGGGAGTTCCAGAGCAGTTATTCATCTCAAAATGTTAATTTCACACTGTCTGCAACAGCATTCATCCCCAGCTGTGGAGAGGAAGGCATCTCCTTTGCAGGTACATCCCATGGGCTTTCTTTGTGTCTAGGGAAAGCATGCAGAAAGTGGAGAGGAGAAGAAAATGTCAGGTCCACAGAGCTGAAGTCTGAATATTTTTATGGGTTACTCTACCAAGAAAAATAGAGCTTTGGAGACAGAGAAAGCTAAGGCAGTTTAAAGTAACCCAGAAGTACAGGGTGGGATTTCACATAGTTATACTTAATGTTTTCTCCTCTCCTGAATCCACAGTAAGTTTTTATACTAAATTCAATGGCTTCTCACCACAATCTATGCAAGGCTGTCCTTGCATTTCAGCCCTTTTAAGTATGTGCTCAGACTTTCACTCTGAATGCAAGCTTAAAATGAATTCTAAAAGAAAGTAATCACCCAACAGTCTTCTGATGTACTTTGACAAGGACCCAAAACCACCACGTTTCTTGTGGCTTTCTTCTCAAATCCTTATGGCAGGGTTGAGTGGAATCATGAGGCAGGTTTGCCAAGTGGTTTGGTTCAGAGGGCATAATAGAGTCCAGAGTCAAAGCATTTTAACTCTGGCATCAGAGCAAGAGATCACAGCATTTCTGTGGGCACTCACAACTATGGGATTGCACATCCTAGCCCCTGGCTGATTGTATATCACACAAGGTGATAACATAGACACTGAGAACGACGCTGCAAGAATCATCATGCATGGAAAGAAATTGCTCTCCATGACTTCCTTGAAGTTAGTCCCAGAGCTTCTAGTCCCTGGAGCTTCTAGCAGGACTAGAAGTCCTGCTTCTAGTTCAACTTTAGCCCACAAGGGAAGCAACAGCAGAATGAAATCAGTTGCTTCCACTTCAAGGAAGAAACAATTTCCAAAGACCTCCTAAAGCTTTCCAGAGCCCTATGTGGAGTTTCCTTTGCCCTCAGGCAAGTCATAGTCTTATCTCAGCAAAGGTCCTGGAAAGCAGTGGCTTCACTTTCCATCACAGATGCCTGTTTGGTTTAGACTTCGAGGTTGCATTCAGTAACCACCTGAGAAGTGGCCAAAACCAGCTGCCACAAAATCAACCCCTGAGCTGCATGAGAGTGCAGCCTGAAGCACGACAGCCAAATACAAGCAGAAATCCAAACAGGCAAACAATAAATACTATCAGGACACATGGGATACAGATTTGAGATGAAACTCTGTCATTGCTCAAGCCACAACAGAATTCTCCCTGACTTGGATGATATCTGTGCCATTAGGGTATTATTTTCAGTTTAAACTGACTACAGTTATAGCTCCCTTTTTGGTCCTTGCCTCACTTTTCGTGTCCTGGGGAGTATTCAGCAAGCAAGCAGCCTGGGGAACAGGTATGCAGAGATGCCTCTTAGCACAGGAGTCAGCATTGTGAGCAGCATTGCCTAGGCTAAGAAGCTGACACAGATACTAGGAGCAAATGCCTGTGAGGAAGCTAGCTTAGGGAATTCACTTAAGGAGATTAAAAAATTCATTGTGGCATTTTTCAAGGGCTAGGCTGAAAGGGAAACAATCTCTTTATTTGAATGATTTCCCTCCCCCTCCTTACATAAAAGTATAAAAACCTGCTTGCTTTTCTTCCCACCAATGATTAATGTCATTCGATATGATTTCTGTGTCTGATCTCCCTTTTTTGCCACCCAGTCAGTTCCTGCATCCACCTCGAACCAGCCAGATCAATACTGTAAGCACAGAGAAAGGAGGAAAGCAGCACAGAGAAAGGCTGCAGCCCAAGGGGCAGCAGGTTGCTCTGAGTCAGCACATCAAATGTCTGGTTTTACTCACAGATGTAGTACAAATTCTGAATCAAAAGCCAGGACTTCCCCCACCCACCACTCTATATTCACTGAACATCATCAAGCAATAAATTCAACATGTCATGCTGGGAGATTAAGTTATGCTCCCTGCATAGCAAGGACAGCTGCACTGCACCAAGATACACTAACAACATAGAATGTTATTGATTTTGGCTGATCTCAACACTTTTGACCTCAAGATGTGTGATGCTAGATGAAGATTAATGGTGAGGAATCTGGATGGGATCAGCTGCTACTTTCTGTAGACACCTTTAGCACGTCTGTAGGGTTGTTGATTTCATCTGCCTTTTCTGAGCAGGCATAGTGAGCTCTGCCCTAGCCAGAAGAGATTCAGCTCAGAACCAAAAGCTGTGCAGTTATGTGGTTGAAAGTCCAGCACCAATATCACAGCTGGACACCTCAGACCAGCACCAGCTTTTGTCCAAACTGAACAAGGACTGCCCATCCCTGAGGCAGTACAAGGCAAGGTTGGACGTGGCACTTGGTGCCATGGTCTAGCCTTGAGCTCTGTGGTAAAGGGTTGGACTTGATGATCTGTGAGGTCTCTTCCAACCCTGATGATACTGTGATTTTTCTACAAGCATTACATTGCTGTTCTTCTATCCAGCAAGATCTCACCCTGCCAAGGTTCTGTGCTCAGGGTGTGCCTCATCCCTCATGATGCATCCAGCATCATCCCATGCCAGACCATCCATAAACTGTAACAGAATCTTTCACAATTTGTAGTGGCCAAGAATTGTCCAAACGAGGCCATGGAAGGCATTTGGCAGATTCAGTCTGTCCTTAGATGACGCAGCTGACCTAAAGTAAGTGATCTGCAGGTGAGTGGATGGTAGTAAACAAGTCATCCTGCCTGCAGGGGCAGGGGCAGAAGGCATCACAAATATGCAAGTTACAGTAACTTTCCAGAACAGGAGAGGGAGGAATAAGTGTAGACCTGCTCCGAGATGAGTAACTGGATAGAGTCATCTGCCCTAACCATGGTGCACCTGCTCTTGGGCTCTCTTATTCCACCCCTCAGCACCCTCACCTTGCCTTCCCTGTGTTGCCACATCAAGGCAAACACAAAGCACCTCTCCTTGCCTGAGGTGGCTCAAGAATTCCCAGCAGTGTGTAAGCAAGGAAAGGGGCAGAGCTGGAATAGGGAGTTGAGAAGGGTAAGAGAAAGAGCCCTGCAGTTACTGCTTCTGTTGCCACATGGAAAGGATCAAAGAGAACAGCCTCTTTCTGAAAAGGTCCCCTGCCCAGCAAGAGCCACGTGGCCCAAAGTCTGTCATCATCCTCCCAGCATTCACACCACTGGTGTGGCCACCAGCACAGCTTTCCAGGGCTCCAGTCATGATGAAATTGTGAACCAATCTTGCCTTGTCCCACTGGCAGCCAGTAAACCTGTGGTTAGAGAGCCCTAGAGGTAAGCACACCAGAATGCCTCTTACTAGGAGTTTCTGATGAAAATTCAAGGTGTTTGGACCATCTATAATGTGTAGGAAAAGATGTGCAAGAGTAGGAATGAAATTAATGACACTGTCAGAGAATAGGAAAGCAGCCCTGAAGCAATGAAAGACAGGAAAGCAAGATTATGCAGAGACTGCATCCAGCACAGACATATTCCAGCAGAATGGATAGGCTGGAATTCCAGAGTTAAGGCTGTAGGGACTCTCTGAAGACATGTTTCAGCACAGGTCTCCTCCAAACCTGAATATTTAGGTGTAGAAACTGAGGCTGGCCCAAACAGTTCAACAACGTCTTAAACATCTGGCATCCCACAATAGCCTTCCTGAAGAGGCTTTTGCTGTCATCCTGGAAGAAACATTGAAACAGGAAAACAGATCTGTGCCCAGGTAACCAAGAGAGCCAATGGCATCCTGGCCTGGATCAGGAACAGTGTGGCCAGTAGGACAAGGGAGGTTGTTCTGCCCCTGTACTCAGCACTGGTCAGGCCACACCTTGAGTGCTGTGTCCAGTTCTGGGCTCCTCAATTCAAGAGAGATGTTGAGGTGCTGGAAGATGTCCAGAGAAGGGCAACGAAGGTGGTGAGGGGCCTGGAGCACAAACCCTATGAGGAGAGGCTGAGGGAGCTGGGGGTGTGCAGCCTGCAGAAGAGGAGGCTCAGGGGTGACCTCATTGCTGGCTACAACTACCTGAAGGGAGGTCATAGCTAGGTGGGGTTGGTCTCTTCTCCCGGACAACCAGCAACAGAACAAGGGGACACAGTCTCAAGTTGTGCCAGGGGAGGTCTAGGCTGGATGTTAGGAGGAAGTTGTTGGCAGAGAGAGTGATTGGCATTGGAATGGGCTGCTCAGGGAGGTGGTGGAGGCACCATCCCTGGAGGTGTTCAAGCAAAGCCTGGATAAGGCACTTAGTGCCATGGTCTGGTTGATTGGCTAGGGCTGGGTGCTAGATTGGACTGGATGATCTTGGAGGTCTCTTCCAACCTGGTTGATTCTATGATCTCCAAAGATATGAATAGGAAAAACCACAACAATAATAGTAAGATCTAGGGATTTGGCAGGGAATTACCTGCCAGCGACACGCTGTCATTGCCCTCATTTCTACCTGTTGTAAACTATTCCTTTTCTTTCCAATAAGGCTGGGTCACACAGAAAGTTACACCTTTAATCCTTTCTGATTAATGGGTCAGGTACTGCCATGTTGGAAGTTTTAGTACATATGCTATATCAATGACTTTAAACTGGTCACACAACCAGGAGCTTGCATCCAGGCATGACCTTCAAAGAATGAACTTTTGCGACAGGCTTCACCACAGAAAGCACATGCACATGGATGAAAAGGCTTGTAAATGTCACACTGTTTCCTTACAGACTCCTGCAGACGTATCCACAAGTATACACAGAATCATAGAGCCAGTCAGGGTTGGAAGGGACCACAAAGATCATCCAAGTCAACCTCCCTGCCACGGGCAGGGACACTCTACCCTACATCAGGCACCAGATGGAGATGGAAAAGGGCAAAGAATAGCTCTAGTCTGCAGTCGAGAGAGTCCTTAGCTCAGGCAAGGTCTGAATGCCAACTGCATCTAGTTGTTGTGGCTCTTTTACTCCAGAGCAGCCTGGACACAGCCTCATCCAGCCTGGCCTTAAACACCTCCAGGGATGGGGCCTTAACCACCTCCCTGGGCAACCCATTCCAGGCTCTCACCACTCTCATGCTCAACAACTTCCTCCTCACCTCCAGGCTGAACCTCCCCATCTCCAGCTTTGCTCCATTCCCCCTAGTCCTGTCCCTCTCTGATATCCTGAAAACTCCCTCCCCAGCATTTTTGTAGGCTCCCTTCAGATACTGAAGGGCCACAATAAGGTCACCTTAGAGCCTCCACAATGTATATGAGCATACACAAACATGCAGAGATGGAGGAAATAGACTCCACAAAGCACACAAGACAAGGAAGGTCCTGAGAAAAATCGTGGGCAAGGTTCTTCTCAGCTGTATGTTAACTCAAACTCTAGGAACCACAAAGCTCTCCATGCTGAACTTTTCAAGAGCCATCCTAAGAAATGCTGGACTCAAACACCAAGTCTTTGTTCTAATGGAGCTGGCCTTCTACACGTTGAACATTGTGAGTTAGTTGCTGGTGCCAACAAGAAACAAGTCACACAGGACTGGCCCAGAAATATCAGAACTCAAAATATTCATCCATGGCTTGTAAATGAATCTCACTTCAGTAATGAGGTCACAGGACCACAGGATGTTAGGGGTTGGAAGGGACCCAAGAAGATCATCCAGTCCAACCCCCCTGCCAGAGCAGGACAATACTATCTGACACAGATAACAGAGGAACACATCCAGACAGGCCTTGAAAGGCTCCACACATGGAGACTCCACAACCTCTCTGGGCAGCCTGTGCCAGTGCTCTGTGACCCTTACAGTAAAGAAGTTCTCTCTTGTGTTGAGGCAGAACCTCTTTTGCTGCAACTTATCACCCATTGCTCCTTGTCCTATCCCAGGGAGCAGTGAGCAGAGCCTGTCTCCCAGCTCCTGGGCAGCCTTCAGATACTTAGAAACATTTATCAAACCCCCTCTAAGTCTTCTTTTCTCCAGACTAAGCAGCCCCAGGTCCCTCAGCCTCTCCTCACAAGCCATGCCCCTCTGTCCCCTAATCATCCTCATAGCCTTCTGCTGGACTTTCTCCAGCAGATCCCTGCCCCTCTTCAACTGGGGAGCCCAAAACTGAACACAGTCTTCAAGATGAGGTCTCAGCAGGGCAGAGTAGAGTGGGAGGAGATCCTCTCTTGATCTGCTGGGCACAATCCTCCTAATACACCCCAGGATCCCATTGGCCTTCTTGGCCACAAGGGCACATTGCTGTGCCATGGATAACACCAGCACCCCCAGGTCCCTTTCCACAAGACTTCCTTCCAGCAGATCACCTCCCAGCCTGTGCTGGTGGAGTTCATTATTCCTCCCCAGATGCAAGGTGCTGATTTGTATTTGTATTTGCAAACGCTGGAGCCTCAGAGGCTTTTATGTGAGGAACCAAACAGAGTTATTGTTTTCCAGCACACACAGGGCCACTACAAACAAAGTAAGAACAGGCAAAAATCTCCCCTTGCCAGAGGCAGGCAGCTAGACATTATGGTGACAGTACTGTGCTGGCAGAACAAGGTGAGGATGAGCCAGATGAAAGCTAATTTGTCTACACTGGAAAACCAGCTGTAGCTGGTACTGTGAAATGCTCTCACCTGCCACTTTGTTCCTGAACAAAAGTAGCTTTAGGTCAGAGCAGCCTAAAGCTACCATCCCTGAGCAGCTCATCCTCTGTTTTGCTTCCATGAACACACTACAGAGCAGTTCTGTTCTTATCAATGTCCTCTGGTAGACAAAACCCTGGTACTTGGAAAAAGTCTGTCGTTCTGAAGCAAGAGAGTTACATGCAACATCATTAGCAAAAACACCCCAATTAATTCCCAATTCCAAAGTGCTTACACAAATAAGATGGAGATAAGAGAACAAAGCCTTTGCAAATGCAGCAGAGCAAAGGGTGCCTGCATACACCCCAATTACCTATTCAAAAAGAATAAAGCCTCTTTCATGCTGTGACTCCCAAAATTAATTAGTCTCAGTTATCATTAAATAATGATCCAGTTCAGCTCTAATTAAATGAGCCTGCTTTTGACAATCAGCTGCAGTCTAGCCTTTGAAGGTAATTAGTGCATTTCTCCTGCACCTCTCCCAGGTGTCAGCAGAAGCAGGGATGTTGGCAGCATCCTGCAAGCCTCAGCCCTGCCACTGAGCACGGAGCATGAGCAGGGTGCCCACAGGCCCTAAGAGCAGACAGGACACAGGAATCCTCCTAGACTTCAGGTCTTCTGTCACAAGAACCAATGCCTTGAGGAGAGCTACTTCTCTGTAGAAGCCTACACGCATTCAGCATTGGATTTCACTGTGATCTGCTTTTTGCCACTGCTGTCTTCAGCCCCAGTTGTTCCACTCTCCCTTCCCTCTGCTTGCCTGGCTTAATATTTGTTCCTTTCAAGGTTTCCCAAAGGCAAGTAAAAAAAAAATCCACGCTCTAGGCTTAAGCTAGAAGATGTAGAATGAGAAGGTTCTGCCCAGAGAGGAGGAAAAAGGGTTTGTTACATCACCCTATCAGCAAGCATGCTCTCTGAGGGCTCAGCCCAGCCTTCAACTCTGTTCCATTCTGCATGGCTGCTTGAGGATGGTGGGATCTCAATCACATCAATGCCTTCCTTGCTGAGCTGATGTCTTGTAAGTCTTGTTATCCTTCAGCTGAAACAAGGCAATTAACCTCCAGACATTAACCACCAGACAAAGCCCTAGAAATTCAGACTTCACCATTTACCACTTACATTTTCTGCTCTTCTGTCTTACCATGAAGAGAAGCTTAAAGGGAGCAGGACCAAGCACACCCTTGGGTTAAGAGAGTGGACCAAGCACATCCTTGGGTCAAGAGAGTGCACTACAGTGCACCAAGTTCACCACGCTCCCCTCCTACAGCAGGCTTTGATGTGTTCCAGCTGTGGAAGACCTCAAGACAGATGTTAATGTTGCCTTTAGCAACCCAGTCACATACCTGTCCTTAGTTATCCCATTTTAAACTGGAAGAAGCTTTTGTAGCCAAAGCTTCCTCTGGTAACAAGTTAGACAGTGTGTCTGTTCAGTGTGTAGAGAAAACGACCTAGACAAAAGAAAAGAGCATGCACATCTGCAAATTTCAGGTAGTGTCTCCTTTAGGTTGCTCTGTGCTTGGCAGCTACCAGCCTGCTTTTCTAATTCAGTTCCTGAGTGTAACTGAGCACGAAGACAACCTTCTCCACATCACTGACTAGTTAGGGGACTCTTACCATACTTCCTCTCTTGCTCACTTTTGAGGCTGGAGTCATAGAATCATAGAATTGACCACGTTGGAAGAGACCTCCAAGATCATCCAGTCCAACCTAGCACCCAGCCCTAGCCAGTCAACTAGACCATGGCACTAAGTGCCTCATCCAGGCTTTTTTTAACACCTCCAGGCACGGTGACTCCACCACCTCCCTGGGCAGCCCATTCCAATGTCAATCACTCTCTCTGCCAACAACTTCCTAACAACATCCAGCCTAGACCTCCCTCAGCACAACTTGAGACTGTGTCCCCTTGTTCTGTTGCTGGTTGCCTGGGAGAAGAGACCAATCCCACCTGGCTACAACCTCCCTTCAGGTAGTTGTAGAGAACAATGAGGTCACTCCTGAGCCTCCTCTTCTCCAGGCTGCACACCCCCAGCTCCCTCAGCCTCTCCTCACTGGCCTGTGCTCCACTGCCCTTCTCTTGACCTGCTCCAGTATCTCAACATCTCTCTTGAACTGAGGAGCCCAGAATTGGACCCAGTACTCAAGGTGTGACCTGACCAGTGCTGAGTACAGGAGCAATGTTGAGTCTTCATCTGCTTAGCTGTTCCTTCTATGGAAAATACTTCATGTCTTCACTCATCCATTGATGCTTTTGAAGTCTGACCAGATTACCAGACACCCACCCCCAGTAAACAAACAAACAAGTTATGTATCACTGGGAAATGCAATGCACAATGAGCTCAGGATGGGAATCTCTCAGACCGAAGTCTTTCTCACCTGTCACATTTGACAAGTTCCAAGAGAAGCAAAAGACACTGATGCAGGGAGATGACAATTGCTCACAGACTCAGTAACATCAAACCACAGAGCAGTTTGCATAACAATGTGTCCATTTGCCGCCAATAAAACAAGGCTGAATTTTAACCTCGTAAAGTGAGACCCAACTGTTCAGCAAATAACTACATCAGCTTCCACAAACAGCATTATTTTTCAGTCCAGTTTGAAATGAGCACATGCCCATCTCCCTGGCACCTTTAGTTCTCCAAGGTAGCTATTAGGTGCCAACCAATGTTGCAGTAAATACCTTCTTTAGAGGAAAGGCAAATGGACCTTCTGCCTCCTCCACCTCTTACTTCCCAGGCAAGTTCTGCAGCTCCAAATCTGACCAAACATCCCTGCTCAGATCTGTGGAAACTTGCAGTGTTTCAACAAGTTAAAATTACCCTGAACTCTGCAATCTGAGAGCTGCTAAAGTGCCCCTACATTAAGGAGATTACACAAAAATGTGAAATGCTCAAGTCATTTGAAGATGCCATGTGGTCAGCAGAGAGTAAAAGGACATTATTGGACTGCCTTGGATGGTTTTGCAAAGCCTTGTAGCTTGGGGTTCAAGCAGTACTAGATGTATGCACATCTCTTAGGAGGCATCAGATGGAGATGGAAAAGGGCAAATAGCTCTAGTCTGCAGTCGAGAGAGAGTCCTTAGCTCAGGCAGGTCTGAATGCCAACTGCATCTAGTTGTTGTGGCTCTTTTACCCCAGAGCAGCCTGGACACAGCCTCAGCCAGCCTGGCATTAAACACCTCCAGAGATGGGGACTCAACCACCTTCCTGGGCAACCCATTCCAGCCTCTCACCACTCTCATGCTCAACAACTTCCTCCTCACCTCCAGGCTGAACCTACCCACCTTCAGCTTTGCCCCATTCCCTCTAGTCCTGTCCCTCTCTGAGAGCCTAAAACATCCCTCCCCAGCTTTTTTGTAGACCCCCTTCAGACACTGAAAGGCCACAATGAGGTCATCTGGGATCCTCCCCTTCTCCAGACTGAACAGCCCCAACTCTTTCAGTCTGTCCTCACAGGAGAGGTACTCCAGCCCTCTGAGCATCAAATTCTGATAAAACAAAATCCCAAACAGCACATATCCTGCATTAAAAACCAGACAAAGCCCTAGAAATTCAGACTTCACCATTTACCAACCAGAGAACACACTTGCCTGTTGCTAGAATGGAGACATGTCATCATCTGTCCCAGCAGGGAAGGAAGAGAGCCTGGGAATGCATTGATTTTACCAGCTTTTCTTTCCCACTTGTGTCAGAGGGAAATGTTCCTGATGGTTTTCCTGCAGGAGGAAAACAGCTCTGGGCTCATACCCCAGAGCCCATGCTGCAAGGAAAGAGCTGGCCTGGTGACACCTCTGCAAAACCCAAAGTGAGAGAAGGTGTTTTTTATTCCAACTGTGCTTCAGCTCTGATTGCAACCACCTCTGCATCACTGCAATGAAACTACCTACCAGAGCTGGGGCTGCTGGAGGGACACATCTGAGGAGAAGCTGAACGTGGTGGCCATTCACTGGATCACAGCGCACAGATGGACCCTGAGGACTCAGGAACACCCACACTGTCACTGGGAAACAAAGAAAGAAGTAATCAGTGGTCTGTAGGATTAGTTGGTGTGGAGGTTTAAATTTAGCTGAGTTACAGTATGGGTGTGCTATTTTGGATGCCAAGTATCTGTTTAATTTAGTATAATTTCTTAGTGTTGCATGAAGGGAAAAGGAGGCAGGGGAAGGAAAATACTGAGTTCTCAAGGTGAAGTAGAAATACAACTTCTAAAGGTGCAAAAAGAAGCAGATCCTAAATTCAGAGTGGGTTGAAGGGAGCATTGCTCCACACTGAAGGCTCCTACCCGAGTGGAGTGGGAGACACACAATGGATTTGTGTCCTGGCCCATGAGTCAGAGAAAGAATATGTTGCTAAGTAAACCAGCACAGAGCAGAAGCCTTTCTCTAAGAGCAGCTCTTGGATCCAACCCCTCTTTAAAGCCAACATAAGAGGTACCCAGAGCTCACTTTTATATAGCAATGACAAGAAGAACTTCATATCTTGTATTGTACATACAAGGATTTCAAGGTCTTTTGACTTTGCCTAATCAAAAGCCATTTTTACCACAACACTCAAAGACTTTGTGTGAAATCAAGGTAGTTTCTTTGCCAATTTTTCTCTGGGTAAACTACTGCTCCTCACATGCCAAGTTGAGTAAAAAGAGTAACAAGTTTTAACATTTTTCCCTGCTATTAGTCAGAGAGGAGAGTTAAACCACCGAGGCTTAAGTTTTCCACCAAAGGGCTAATTAAAAATACAGAAATAAATAAAGCATAGGAAATCTTACCAGGGTGCCTGAGAACAGGGGCAGAGGACAGAAAAGGCTTAAAGACAACTGAAGCCAAACCAGGGGTCCTTCTCATCTCCTAAAGTTATAGCTCCACAACTGAAATGTGGATCTCGAAGAGGTTCAGTCTGAGCTGCAGACTTTGCATAGTTCCCACATAGTAGAAACAAAAACAAGAGTCTCTCATGCTGCTCTTGAGCATTTCTTCAAGGCAATGCCTCACCCAGTTCTTAACAGGAAGCTTCCCATTAACAATAAGAGAAGGATGACGAAGGAACGCTTCAGCGCTTTCCAAACTCCTTCGCTTCGGATTGCCTTACGATATAAACCATGCTGGTCACATCAGCCTGTCAGGGAACTTGTATCCTAGATGATCAAAATGAACCAAAAAGGTTCTGTGCCAGATCTTTTTTGCCCCCTGTGGTGTGCTGCATGCTGCACAAAATTATTTGGACACGTTCCAGTATCTCAATATCTCTGGATGTGTTCAAGCAAAGCCTGGATGAGGCACTTAGTGGCATGGTCTGGTTGACTGGATAGGGCTGGGTGCTAGGCTGGACTGGATGATCTTGGAGGTCTCTTCCAACCTGGTTGATTCTATGATCTCTCTTGAATTGAGGAGCCCAGAGCTGGACACAGCACTCAAGTTGTGGCCTGACCAGTGTTGAGTACAGGGGAAGAATAACCTCCCTTGTTCTGTTGGCCACACTGTTCCTGATCCAGGCCAGGATGCCACTGGCTCTCCTGGCTACCTGGGCACACTGCTGGCTCATATTCAGCTACTATCTACTTTTTTAGTTGTTTTGTGCTTCCAATTAACCATTCAAATTAATTTTAATGAATTAGAAAACCAGTTAAAAAAGTATTTATGATCAAAATGTTGGAAAGATGCATGAATTAAAATACAAATAAGCAAACCATGGACATACTAACACAAATAACAACTACTTTAATACTGAAAATGCTAAAATATTATCAATTCTTTAATAGTCAATATTAAAATAAACATAGAATCAAGCAAGTTGGAAGAGACCTCCATGATCATCCAGTCCCACTGGACAAAATCAATATGAGTAATTTTTAACCTGAGTTAAAGTTGGTGTGTTAAATATGAGGAGTTATAATACATTTACCCATCTAATACATTCACCCAGTCTTGAGGTGATGCTCTGGCTGACTAGCACAACCAGCAGATGCATGCACCACAGAAACTCAAGGACAGATCTGCATCTCACACATCCCTCCCTACTCCCCCCTTTTTACATAGCTTGTGTCAGGTATTGATAGCAAGGGGGAGGAGGGGAGATTAATCAGTCTATTTTGTAGACATGTATGCAAAGTCACATCTGATATGCTGTGACTAGCCCCTAAGAGCAACCCTACACTGAAGAGCTTGTAGGAATTTCCCACTGACCACCTGCTCTTGAAACTGCAGGGGAAAATCCCACATGCTCTGGGATGAAGGGAGTTCGGTTAAAAACAGCCTTTAACAATTACAGCTGCAGGTTATTTTTAATTGAATTCAGATGATGAATGTGGAATAGGTGATTTCAAGTGAGATAAGCAGGGAGATTCTTACTCTTGTCAAAAAGGTATGGAGCACACTCTCCTCAGCCAGCCCTATTTCAGTCCTGAAAGAGAAATTATGGGTCCAAACTATTAAAGCCTTCAGTACTCAAAATAGCCCTGGGACAAGTCAGCAGGAGGTGCTGGTTCTTGTCTCTGAACAGACCTAGAGGGCCCCAAGAAGCTTTGCTCTTCAAAGACTGACTGTAGAGCTGGTGCCCAGCTCTCCTTGCCACATCAACACCAGAAGAAGGGAGAGAGGAAGATTTTATCACACTTCCTGCGATGCAGCTCAGAGCTGACTGAATATTGATCACACAGCTTCAGATGGCTGAAAGCTTCTGGGCAATAGCCTGGCCACCAGAATAGTGGAACTATTTCTGTTCCCTCAGTCTTTGTCTTGTCCACCCAGATGATGTAAAAATGTGCTGTGAAACGACAAGGCAGCCAGAGTTTTTGATGGTGTAGTGGTGCCATTAACTAACCTATGGCTTGGGTCCTGCAGTACTACCAGCTGCTTTTCATTTAGTGGTGTAAGTAGATGCTGCAATAAGACCCTTGTAGGCACAATGGATGCCCCTCAGCATTGACAGAGAACAAGAAGAGGTTTAATAAGTTTGGGATGTTGTGATGGTTTGGGTGTTCCCCTCCCCTCCTTGGGCTGCATCAGGAAAAGTGTGGCCAGCAGGGCCAGGGAGGTGATTCTCCCCCTCTACTGTGCTCTATTGAGACCACACCTGGAGTACTGTGTCCAGTTCTGGAGCCCCCATTACAAGAAGGATGGGGAGATGCTGGAGTGTGTCCAGAGAAGGGCAATGAGGATGCTCAGAGGGCTGCAGCAGCTCTGCTGTGAGGACAGACTGAAAGAGTTGGGGCTGTGCAGTCTGGAGAAGAGGAGGCTCTGAGGTGACCTTCTTGTGGCCTTCCAGGATCTGAAGGGGCCTACAGAAAAGCTGGGGAAGGACTTTTCAGGCTCTCAGGGAGTGACAGGACTGGGGGGAATGGAGCAAAGCTGGAGGTGGGCAGGTTCAGGCTGGACATGAGGAGGAAGTTGTTGAGCATGAGAGTGGTGAGAGGCTGGAATGGGTTGCCCAGGGAGGTGGTTGAGTCCCCATCCCTGGAGGTGTTTAATGCCAGGCTGGATGAGGCTGTGGGCAGTCTGATCTAGGGTAGGGTGTCCCTGGGCATGGCAGGGGGGTTGGAACTAGATGATCCTTGTGGTCCCTTCCAACCCTGACTGATTCCATGAAAAAAAGTTCTTTTCTAGGCTATTGTTAGATGTAAACACAAGTACATTTACTCCAGCAGAGCTGGATCATCACTCATGTCCAATGCAAGGAGGAGAGCACACATGCAGCTCCTCCCTTCTCTCAACCCCAGACCTTTGTGAAACATTATTTCCATTAGATAAAAAAAACCCAAAAATGAACTGTAAACATCTGTGTGCAAAAGAAAGGGGTGAGCAAAGCTGGAAGGAAAAAAAACCCTTCATGCCTAGGAGTGTACACAGTGTTTCACAAGATAATTGCAGAACAAACAGAAGGCAGAATTGAGGCAGATAAACACAGACAGCCTGCGCTACATTCTCACAACCAACACAAGAGCTCTGCAAGACAAAGGGAGATGGAGCAGACAGGTTTCTAATGAGCCATTTCCTGGTATCTCAGAGATGACTAAAAATACAAATCAGAGCAGAAGCACTACTGAGAGGGCACAGGTCTTGGGTGCGTTGTGCTCACTCAGTGTCAAGTCCTCTTCTCTTGGAGCGAGGCATAGCTCAGCACCAGACTGACCAACCTGTTCCTGAAATGCACTCTGCAGCTGACGCATGGCAGAAGATCAGTTATGACTCAGGTGGGATTTGGGCTGGCAAGCTCCCTTCAAGCACTTTCACAGACCTTTCCTACAGGCAGCTCAACCATTTTCTCTGTAAAGAGCTCCCAGTTTGCTGAATAAGTTCCATAAACTCACAATGAGGGAAGGAAAGGAAATTCAGCAGTTGCCTGCCACAAAGCAAATTTTGGGAAGTAAATTTCTTCCTCTTCTGGAGGAAGAAACATCCTGAAATAACACATCCCAGGTGTCCCCAGCCCAGTTTATCTGTTTGGGCAAGTGAATCACCTGCCCAGAGGGAGCATCACTGCACTCCACCCTGGCTTAAACCTGAGCTCCAAGCAACTGATCACTGTTAGCTTCCCAGGACCCTTTCAGAAGTAGCAAGCACTGCACTTCTACCTGGAGTGTAGGCTGATTTGTTAACTAGCTATTGAAATTAGTAATCCTCAGTTGAGTCAACAGTTAGGCAGCTCCTTATACCACCTTACAAGGAAAAGAATATTGACACTCTTATAGTGTCAACAGATCTAGAAGTAGGCAAATATAGATAGAGATAGAGTATTCAGATAACCTGCCAACCCCTGCCAATTGCAGGTAAAAATATAAACAGAAGGTTCTTTCCTTTAAGAAGATTTGCAACAGGGCAGCAGCTCCATGAGGAGTCTTGGAAGCATCTTTTGAGCTGAGCTTAAGGTCGGAGAAGCATTCACAGGCTCACAGGATGTTAGGGGTTGAAAGGGACCCAAAGAGATCATTGAGTCCAACTCCCCTGTCACAGCAGGACCATACAATCTAGCACAGATCACAGAGGAACACATCCAGACAGGCCCTGAAAGGCTCCAGAGAAGGAGACTCCACAACCTCTCTGGGGAGCCTGTGCCAGTGCTCTGTGACCCTTACAGTAAAGAAGTTCCCCCTTGTGCTGAGGTGGAACCTCCTGTGCTGCAACTTACACCCATTGCTCCTTGTCCTATCCCAGGGAGCAGTGAGCAGAAACTGTCCCCCCCACTCCTGTCCAGCCCTCAGGTCCTTTCCTTGGACATAGTTCTACATACAACGGAGCAATCCTCTGCTCCCCATAGTACATGACTTGTGAGGGAATGATGCTTTAAAGTTACTCCTGTGGAAGTACCTCTCAGAAAGGCTTTTGGAAAAGGCCAAATGTCCTTCCATAACATCAGGCTAATTATTCTTAGTCCTGAAGTGGCTGGGATGAGGGCTGAGCGAGCACCTGGTAGCCCTTTCAGCAATGAGTTATGGCTGACACAACTGAAAAGATACGTTTTCAAAGATTCCTCTGCCATGCTCTAGACCTGTTCTTTGCAAAGACTGCAAAGACTGCCACAAGGGCAAAGAGAATCCCCTCTATCTCAGCCCCTTGCTCTCTTGCTTTCTGAGTCAGCTCAGTGGAAGACTATTCCACACCCTTCCTCATTAAAACCACACAGCCTCTCCAACAATGACAAGTGGCTGCTTAGGCTAACCACATGCATCCGCACAGCCCCTACTTCCTAACACACTCTTGGCAAAGCCAAAGGGGCTCACTGGTTTGTGGTCCTGTGGGCAGCAATGGAGGCCTGAAGCCCACACCAGCCTGGTATTAGTGTTCATGCAGTAAACACTGGCTGATGTTCAAATAATTAAGCTCAAGGGAGGGTAGAGAGGCAGACATGCAGAGAAAGATTTGAAGATATCAGTAATATTTTTCTCAGTGGCTGTGAAGGTTCAGCTCTGAGGAGAGGCATGTTCCAGATTTAGGTTTGTGAAGCACAAGATGACAAAATTCAGGCACAGGCTATAAAGAGATGGGCAAAAGTTCAGTATAAGCTGCAGTTCCTTATATTTGAATCAGTTTACCCAACCCTGGAGATGCTTCTCAAGATACTAGCTTTGCTGAGGCTCCTACCTGACATCTTTCAAGGAAGATAGAAGAGCTCAGAGAACTCCAACTCCACCTCGGCTTATAAACCTGTCAAACATGTTTCTTGGCAAGGTAGCAGAGTGATTTCCCCAGAGGCATGGTGGTTTTGCTTTGTCTTTTACCAGGTTCTTAGCCCCGTTGTCACCGGGAGACAATCCTAAACCAAGCAAGCAAAGCAGAAAACAAACCAATAAATGACCAGCAAAACTGCTAGGAGCACAACTACACACAAAAAGGACATGTTGTGGTGCAGATAAAAGCTAAAATGGATGGAAGGGGGTGGGGGGGGAAGTTCACTTCTTTCCAAAAGTTTTTTTTGCTCCTTCCAAAGCAAAACCAAAAGGTGGAAGAAGTCATGACCCATTGTGTTCAGCTGCTCGATGTGGTTTTCTGCCAGTAGCCACAATTGTCTGCATTGACTTCAATATTACCAATAAGGTACAAGGATTGAACTGCAGCAAAGTCAGCCATGGATTTGACAAACTGCAAGGAAGTTTTTCTGATCATCACTGAGCCTGACACTCACCATGGGTCTCTTTTCCCTTTTCAGCCCTCGATAAGAAAGTTCTGACAGGTTTTGCTCTTGTGTGTTACAGGTTGAGAATACCTCTGCAGGAATAAATCCAACACCAGCAGTGACACAGACTCTTTTAGAAACAACAAGGAAAAATGCTGGCACCTCATTTGAAAAAACACCTTGGAAATGGAAAAGAAGATTAACTGATTCCCTAGGAGGAGACCTACAACCACCCAGGCTGCAAAGAGACTCTCATCACTCCCAAAAATGCAATAGATGCAGAGATGTGTCAGTGCAGAGATACCCAAGCAGGCTCTGCACATGGCAGCCTTGTATTGTCAGGACTGTTGAGGGCATCATAGATGCTTTTGTGCTAATGCAACACAACAAGCTTAAGTTTGGAAGTAACCTGGCCACGTTTCCAGGCACTGCTGTGAAAAAAACAGTCACTTCACTTCTGGGCAGGAGTGACAAGGAGCAATGGGTGTAAGTTGCAGCACAAGAAGTTCCACCTCAACACAAGGGGGAACTTCTTTACTGTAAGGGTCACAGAGCACTGGAACAGGCTTCCCCAGGCAGGTTGTGGAGTCTCCTTCTCTGGAGACTTTCAGGGCCTGTCTGGATGTGTTCCTCTGTGATCTGTGTCAGATAGCATTGCCCTGCTCTGGCAGGGGGGCTGGACTGGATGATCTCCTTGGGTCCCTTCCAACCCCTAACATCCTGTGAGCCTGTGACATCCTGAAACAGCATTTTTCTAGCCTGCACTTACTTACTGACTCCTCTCTCTAGTTGGCAGATTACCATTTAATACACTACCATAACAAAATCACCCAGACCTCCTTTCCTCTCTCTTTCTCTTGTCTGTTTTGGTTTAAACATGTTTTAAATTGAAAATGTTAAGTAAACTAAAAATTCTTATTTTAGAACAGATTTGAAGAACTGCTTCAGAATATTTAGGCTCTAGACACTGCTTCCAGCTCTTGGTCATGCCCCAGCCCTCCCTGTCTGACTCCCAGGTACTTCCCTCCCCAGCAAGGTCTGCACTGTGGGAGTGTGGTGCCACCTGTGCCTCTCAGCGCCACCACTGCCACGGCTCCATCACAGTCAACCACCTGCCACATGAAGATTGAGCAGTGGGAAAGGCAGGGAGCATGTATTTGGGGGTGGTGCTGTTCTGAAGGCTTCACTGGCACCTGAAAGCAAGAGGAGGGCCAAAGAGGTCTTCTCCTCTCTGGCAGCATTGTGCAATCTGCTTATGCAGGGTTTAGGAAGTTTGGACTACATGTGGAGTGTGTGCTGGAGTGATATTTTTTCTCCACCTGTGGAGCAAGATTTCATCCCATCCTAATGCTGACTTCTCCAATCTTCCTGGGAAGAAGAGCAAAGCCAACAATTCTAGTGGGAGGTGTCCCTGCCTATGTCAGGGGGTTGGAACTCGATGCTCTTTGAGGTCCCTTCCAACCTAAACCATTCTATGATTTGATACCTGTGGACACAGAGAAAGGTTTCATTTCAAGCAAATACACTATAAAGCTTAACTCAATATTTCCAGGTCAGTGTGTTGTGGTTGCAAAAATATCTTCATTATTTCCTGAATACCTCCACACTATCTCTCTCTCTCTCAGGATGAAAGCAAACACATCTTACAGTTTCCCAAAGCACAGAACTGTCCTGCTCTGTTAGCCACCTGAGCAAGCTGGCTACAGTCAACTATTCACTGGGAAAGGGGGCACCTTTGTTAACAGGTGCTTCTCATTAGCCATAGAAACAAGGCAATATGGGATGAAAACAGAGAAATCCTGCTATTGTCCTCTAGAAACAAATGCTCTGAACCTCTCTATCAGAACATCACAAGCTTGCAGAGTTTGGAGGAATCTTTTCTAGTGCCTCAGCTGCTTCCCTTGACTCACCTCCCAATGTATTGATTTTAGTCTCAAATTTGGGCAGAACTCATATAGAGGCAGTATGATTCATGTGCCTCTCACTTCAATCCAGCTCTTCCTGGAAAATGCATTGTCATTTGCTTTGAATTTATATTTCTCCCAACCTAACTTTTATGGGACTTGCTGAGTTGTTTTGGCATAAATTGTGCTATTGTCACTGCAGAACACAGCAGGGTGGTGATGAAGAGGAGCGTCCCTACAGCAGTGCCACACAATCCGTGTGCATTCAACTCACCTAGATTTGTTTTACACACACCACAGCTACTCATGAGCAGGATAAGAACAAGGTCCCAAGCTATAGATCTATGCAGGCTTGTCTGCTGTAGACAGAGTGATGCTGGGCATCTGAAGTCAAGCCACTTGGTGCCATGGTCTAGTTGACTGGCTAGGGCTGGGTGCTAGGTTGGACTGGATGATCTTGGAGGTCTCTTTCAACCTGGTTGATTCTATGATTCTAAAGGCACTATAAACTTGAATAACCTTGGAGTGATCTTTACTCTGTGTAAGAACTGTAGCTGATCTCATCTGTTGCCAAATAAAGCAAATAAGAGAAATGGAGGTTCAGCTCCAAAGCCAAAGAACTCTGAACTAGTTAAACCCAGAAACTTTGCACCTTGCCATGTTCTTATTGATTCTCTTGCCTTAGACTCGATGATCCTGAAGGTCTTTTCCAATCTGAGAGATTCTATGACTTCTCCAATCCCAGTTCTATATCCTTCCCTATTCCCTCTCTCTCTCTAAAGCAAGATATCCTGCTTTAGTCTACCAGCCTCTCTGATTTGTACTGGTTCCTCATCATAATCTACCAAACTGTCATCAAATTACCTGGCTCCCTCAAGCCACCCCTTGGCATTATAAATCTTGGAGCTGTTGAAATTGCACATGAAATCTCCATTGGCTCAGCCATTCTTAAGCCATGATTAATAATCAAAATAATAAAATGTAAAAAAGAAAATTTAATTACACCCATGCTGGTAACTAAAGTGAATAGATCTCTTGCACACAAAACAAATCCCTGTACATTGACTTCCTCTGAGTCACGCCCCAATCCACCCACGCCTCGCCTCGCTAAGGTATTTCTCATGTCATTGTAGCCTAAAGCAAACACCTACACTCTTGGAGCCTGCAGAAGAGAATCCAACCTTGCAGCACTGGGATCAAAGGTGCAAATGCCACCATCTTCCCCAGGATGTCCTGCAATTAGCAGGCAATAACATGGAGATGGTGGCTTGGCCTGAGGTCATTTTTCTCAAGGGAGAGGGTGTGTGATAGCTCCTAGTGTAGCAATAAGCTCTAGACATAAGGCCAGGTGTTAGAAAGTCAGACCTCACTCTTTTGGCCTAAGTGTGTCCCTTGTGAGGACCATAGTCTGGGTAGAGTGAAATCAGACTCTTAATCAAGGTGTCTAATTCCAGGCTGGAGCTTTCATAAGTGCCTGGGCAAATGTGCAAGGCTCTGCATTCGAAAATCAGGGGAAGAAATAGAAATACTGAGAAGTGGGAGAGCTGATAAATGCAGCAGTAGAAGAAGAACAAGACAGAAGAGAAAAAGAGTGAGCAAAAAATAATGAAGCCTAAAGGGTTGGAACTGCTTTCAAGAAAGCAGTCTCTTGTTCCTCTCTGGTCTCTTTTGTTAGGTTTGCATTTGTGAGCATACTCCCAGGTGATAGCTCCAGTTTGCTGCTATAAAGCAACCCTGGCCTGACAGTTTTGCACAGACTCATCTGTGTTTTACACATGAGTGCTCTTTATGCAACAACCTGCCACAAAGCATCCTTAACATCAGCTCCAGCTCCTAGAGAGTGGCATTTCCTACTAGACATAGAAAATTTAACAAGTATTCACATTCTAGGGTTAAGAAGAAGATCAGATCAGACTATGGTCATGCAGTACCTTTAGTTTGCTGTGAAAAGCCTTAGTTTGAAAGCCTCAGAAGATCTCAGCTGCCACAGAGTGACCTCAGGTGCCCCTGGGCTGCAGCTGGCTCTCCTCAACAGAGTCCCACAGTCTTGGCTCCTGTCTGCTGTAAGCCTGCTGTCTGCTGTGGTTGTTCTTCCAATGCTGCAACAAGGCTGGACATCAGCTCCCAAAACTGATAATAGCAACCATGGCCTGGCTTGCCACCATCACACTGTTATCACACAACACACACTGTTGTGCTCCATGCCTGCTTCCCAATAGCAACTCCCCACACTGGTCCTATCTTCCCTATCTGCAGAGGACTCTTCTCCCTGAGACTTTACTGGGTTGGGAACCCACCACCACCTTTGAGTGGCTGCAAACCCTTTGGGTGGGTCTGGAGCTGACACTCAGTTGTGACCTGGATCATACATGTGCTCTGGGTCAGATGGTGCTGCTCCTGGGATAGTCTGGGCAGCTCAATCCTTATTTTTTTGGGCCAAGATTTTTATACTATCCAGGCTTAAAGCAACATCTTTCACACCAATAGGGACAGTAGCACAACCAACACCAAACCTAGAGACATCAGATACAGAAAGGACACTCAGTGATTAGTCCTCCTGGCCACAGTATGATGTGCAAGGCTTTCTAGCTTCAGAAATTAGAAACAAAAGTTAAAATTGAGGTCAACAGAGCAAGTGAAGCAGCATTTTCTTGCCAAGCACTACCACCACAACTGTGACCACCAAAGGGAAGCGTGAGGCCACTGAACTGCATTTTCAGTACCTGTACCCTTGAGACAAGTGAGGCGTTGGGAGGACACTCACCTCCTTCCCAGTTCACACAAATATCTACTTCATCCATGAATTTGCAACAGCTGCAAATCCAAGAAGCAGTGTGGGGAGCAATCATACCTTATGTCAGTGACTGCAGGCAGAAGTACTTCTGTACTGGTCCATACCAACAGTGTTTCTGCCCTTGCTACACAGAATCAACCAGGTTGGAAGAGATCTCCAAGATCATCCAGTCCAATCTAGCACCCAGCCCTAGCCAATCAACCAGACCATGGCACTAAATGCCTCATGCAGGCTTTTCTTGAACACCTCCAAGGACAGCAACTCCACCACCTCCCTGGACAGCCCATTCCAATGCCAATCACTCTCTCTGCCAACAACTTCCTCCTAACATCCAGCCTAAACCTCCCGCACCACAGCTTGAGACTCTGTCCCCTTGTTCTGTTGCTGCATGCCTGGGAGAAGAGACCAACCCCACCTGGCTACAGCCTCCCTTCAGGTAGTTGTAGACAGCAATGAGGCTATCCCTGAGACTCCTCTTCTGCAGGCTGCACACCCCCAGCTCCCTCAGCCTCTCCTCACAGGGCTGTGCTCCAGGCCCCCCACCAGCTTTGTTGCCCTTCTCTGGACACGTTCCAGTATCTCAACATCTCTCTTGAATTGAGGAGCCCAGAACTGGACACAGCACTCAAGGGGTGGCCTGACCAGTGCTGAGCACAGGGGCAGAATAACCTCCCATGTCCTACTGGCCACACTGTTCCTGATGCAGGCCAGGATGCCATTGGCTCTCTTGCCCACCTGGGCACACTGCTGGCTCATCTTCAGTTAATACCTACCGGTACCCCTGGGTCCCTTTTTTCCTGGCTGCTCTCCAACCACTCTCTCCCCAGCCTGTTGCTGATACATGTATAGGAAAAGAGCATAACTAACAGCATGCAGTACACTCATGTCGTTTAAAACCTCTTCTGGAACACCAACACCCAGCCATGCAAATAGAGCAGTGCAGGCTGCAGAGAGTATCTGCCCCATCTACAAATCGAAGCTTTCCTGATTTCAGTAACCTGCAGTGAAGGATTCTGCTTATGGAGCTGCTGTGTCTGTGCCAGGCAGACATATATCAGGGCTTTTCTGCAGCAAGCAAAGAGAGAGAGAGGCTCATGAAGAAGTGATAGTGATGGCAGAGTTGGCTAGTCCCGAAATACCAGTTCCCCCATAAATACGCAAATCAATTAGAGGTTACGAAATGCAGCAATTTTCTAGGGGTGTAGCTACATGCTTCTGAATTTAATGAGCAACTAAATGAAGTTGGGAGAGAGAAAGCAGAAACACACTTTAGGCTTCTACTGTTCTGTCCCTCAAAGCTTACCAAACTTCACAAGCCTTAGATCAACACCTGTTGACCCTCACGGGGTCTTCCAGCTCGTGTAATCCTGCAGTCCGTCCCCTTGGGGCTGATGACTCCTGGGAGGAGGGAGAAGTAGGATTGCCTGTCAGGCATGGAAAGTCAGGCACTTAGATGGGAAGTAGTCCAACCAATTTTGCAGATGGTTTGGGGAAAAGAAAAGGCCTAGAAAAAAATATCAAAAAGAGAAGACCTGCCAAGAGCATTAGGTTTGAAATGGCCTCAGTCAAATACCTCTCCATTTTCTCTTCTTTAAAGAATAAAAAGTTCAGCACCTTTCCTTTTCCAAAGCCAGATAAGGCACCTTGAGGATCCAGAGAGCTTTCATATCTCCTGCAAGAGCATGAACCTACCCTTACAAATGACAGGCTCCTCTCCCTCAAAAAGCAGAGCACTTTTCTAGAGGAACTTCAGATGAGTCCTTCATACTTTGCTTCTTATGTTCTGACCTGACCTCCTCTCCCCAGTATCCTACCTTGAAAACTAAACTAACCTTTGGAGCTTTAGGGCCAAGTGTTCACATCTGCTTAAGGGGCTTTCAGCTTGTTTGACTTGTCCCCTTTGCACAGTGAGAACTTCTGCTAATTCAGAGCCATGACTGAGAACTTTGCCCCCACTGAATTCTCTGCCATACTTTTGTGGAAGTCATCCTTTGCAGCAGCCTATTTTTTAAGGAAGAGAGAATATGGTAAGCCATTCCACTGGCTTCCTGAGGCTTTGAGAACAATGAGTAGCTCATTTATAGGTAATAATAGGCCTTTGTCATATAAAAAAGTAGAGAGTTGCTGTGCTATTAGAGCTGGGCATCAAATTTCCTTATCTTCGTTTTTGATGCACAGTTCTGTATTTGGATGCAATTTTCTGCTTACAAACCCACTTGAAAGACTACATTCATTGTTCTACATGCCTTAATTCTAAATGCTCCAGCCATGCTTGAGGGCTTCATCCCAGATTATGGAAGTGATGCTCTCAGGAGTAACCAGGGAAGTATCATTCTTTCCAGGAGAGGGCAGCAGCCATTCCTCAGCCAAAGGCCCAGAACTACTAAAAGCCTTGCTTTTGGGTCAGTGACAACCTTGATAATCGATAGAAGAGATCTCTGCTGTGCTGGGATGCTGATAGAAGCATGCTGCTTCTGTCGAACTGCAGGTATGGAAAGCAAATACTTTGCTACTGATTGAAATGTTTTGGTTAACTAGCAAGAGACTGTTGAAAAGGATACAGAAAGTTCAATCTCTACAGCATCAAGTGAGAAGAAAACTGTTAGATGGAATGAACTTTTAGTCAAACTCCCAGCTGTAAAGCCCTTATTTAGATCTACTCCAACTTTCTTCATCTTGCATATCTGAAAACAAAGAAAAGAATTTGGCAGAACTGAGTATCACAAACCAAAGAATCTACAATGTTGCATGGAATAAAAAAAACCAAGGGCAAACATTTTGCCTGGTTCTCAGTCACTGCAAAGAATCTAACTTCAGCACTACAATACCTGCAGAGGGTGTTTAGCCAAGAGGTGTGTGAGTATGGCACTATGTGGTCATTTGAGCTAGATTTCTAGCTCAGACATAGAGGAGAGGTGAACATTCTAAGGACAGGCCATATCATGGCAACAATGGATAAGTTAGTATCATTTCAATGGTGCATCAAGAGCTTTATGCCTAGAAGCACAGCTTGGACCTTCCCCTTGCTGGCTTCTGCTGCTACAGCTGCACCCGCTGCTATCTTCCCCCACTGCTGTTTTGGCTGCATCTGCTTTGCTCTTTCACCACTGCTTGACCCCTTCCCCATCTTCCTTAAGGTTATTATATTTCTCTAGCAGTTTCTTTATCTTTATGCTGTTCTATTCAAACTGTAAGAAACACAATGTCATCTTTCCCTGATGTCCCAAAAAACTCCATGTTGTGGTGAGTTCATTCTACCGGGGGAGGGATCCACCCTAACCCAGGACACACTATTAACGTCCTGGAATAGCTTCTGGTTTTGCTTTAATTACAAAAGTGAGGTCATGAGTGTAATTCATAGAATCAACCAGGTTGGAAGAGACCTCCAAGATCATCCAGGTCAACCTAGCACCCATCCCTAGCCAGTCAACTAGACCATGGCACTAAGTGCCTCATCCAGCCTTTGCTTCAACACCTCCAGGGATGGTGACTCCACCACCTCCCTGGGCAGCCCATTCCAATGCCAATCACTCTCTCTGGCAACAACTTCCTCCTAACATCCAGCCTAGACCTCCCCTGGCACAACTTGAGACTGTGTCCCCTTGTTCTATTGCTGGTTGCCTGGGAGAAGAGACCAACCCCACCTGGCTACAGCCTCCCTTCAGGTAGTTGTAGACAGCAATGAGCTCTGCCCTGAGCCTCCTCTTCTGCAGGCTGCACACCCCCAGCTCCCTCAGCCTCTCCTCATAGGGTTTGTGCTCCAGGCCCCCCACCAGCTTTGTTGCCCTTCTCAGGACACGTTCCAGCACCTCAACATCTCTCTTGAATTGAGGGGCCCAGAACTGGACACAGCACTCAAGCTGTGGCCTGACCAGTGCTGAGTACAGGGCCAGAATAACCTCCCTTGTCCTACTGGCCACACTGTTCCTGAATGCTCAACAAAAGACCAGTCCTCACTAACACTGAGCCCTCACAAACCAGATCTCAGACCTCAGGACTCCTCCTGAAGCCAGTTTATGGCTCCACAACAATCCTATTCTCTGTGTAATGGGGCAAGGGGAATTCATTTTGCTGCTACCAAAGAACCACTCCACAACACTTACTTTAAATTTGCATTACACAGAAACCTTTAAAAAGAAGATGTCGTTAGGCCAGAGGAGCTGGCTCCACTACATGCTTCTTAGGTAATAATATCTTTCTCACTCTGTAACTTCTGAAATATGGGTATGACATAAACCCTATGGAGGCTCATATCACCGAGATACTGCTACCTCAAGCCCTGCAGCCCTTCTCATTGGGTGCAGAAGAAACACACTGCAGCCAATCACCCTCCCATAGTAAGCAAAGATGCTTGGATACCGTGCTCTGGAGTCACGTCCTGCCTTCAGTGGTAACCCTAGAAAGACTATCTTCTCAGTTTGGTTATTAGATAACTTACAAAAATATCCCATGCTGTGCTCCCAGCACAAAGGGCACACAAGATCACAGGTGGAGCTCTGCCTGGCCTTGGGAGGATGCTAAGTTCAAATTAAGAAGGACATTGAGATGCTTGAACGTGTCCAGAGAAGGGCAATGAGGCTGGGGAGAGGCCTTGGGCACAGCCCTACGAGGAGAGGCTGAGGGAGCTGGGATTGGTTAGCCTGGAGAAGAGGAGGCTCAGGGGAGACCTTATTGCTGTCTACAACTACCTGAGGGGTGGTTGTGGCCAGGGGGAGGTTGCTCTCTTCTCTCAGGTGGCCAGCACCAGAACGAGAGGACACAGCCTCAGGCTGCACCAGGGGAGATTTAGGCTGGAGGTGAGGAGAAAGTTCTTCCCTGAGAGAGTCATTGGACACTGGAATGGGCTGCCCGGGGAGGTGGTGGAGTCGCCGTCCCTGGAGCTGTTCAAGGCAGGATTGGACGTGGGACTTGGTGCCATGGTCTGTGAGGTCTCTTCCAACCTTGGTGACACTGGGATACAAAGTGCAGATCAGTATTGCCAAGGGCAGTGTGACAGCATTTAGCTTTCTGGATAAAGGTCCTGGCATCTGGACAACATTTAGCATCTCTCTGGGAGACCTGAGCTCAGCTCACTGCTTTCAGAGAGGTTTGTTTTCAAACTAGGGGCATGTATGTTAGTTTTGAGTTAGAATGAAAAGGTTTGAGGAAAAATACCTTCAAGATAAATGTTCAGCTACTGTGGTGACACAACCACACCAGGATGCCAGGAAATGAGATGGTCCACTTCCCATCTTCCTCCCACACCGGTCAGGACGTGAGGCTCTGGTGCATGATGAAGTAGCTATTGCTTAATGAGCTATTGCACATCATCTAATGTGGTACAAGTGATTATGTCCAGGTCTTTGCCTGAGGCAAATGAAGCTTGGCTCTCTTTCCTCACATGTTAAATGCAATTTGCTGCACAGTAGGTGTCCATATATGCATTACTATCATATGGCAATGGGTACTGTTGACCTGCTATAATGTCAACAGTGATTATGCCTTTCCTAGCACAGAAAAAAAGGCAGGCTTGACCTCACAGCATGTAAGCACACACTTGGCTGATGTAGAAGCTGACCAACTGAATGCTATGGGCTGCCCAGGGAGGTGTTGGAGTCACCATCCCTGGAGGTCTTCAAGAGAAGACTGGATGAGGCATTTAGTGACATGGTCTAGTTGACTGGCTAGGGCTGGGTGCTAGGTTGGACTGGATGATCTTGGAGGTCTCTTCCAACCTGGTTGATTCTGTAATTCTAAGTAAAGCTTGAATAGAACACAGATCACTCACATAACTTGGATAAAGAAAGGTACTGAAAGTATGAAAAGCAATCAGCTAGAGATCTCCTAACAACTGTTTGTGTACTGAGAATCTTTTCCAGTTAAACACCATTGTCTCTCTGCAACTCAGCCATATAGTTTTGTGCCCAATGTCTGAAATGCAGCAATGGGAGCCAGGCTCACTCATGGATCGTTGTTAATGCAAGCTGAGCCAACCCTTCATGATTCTGATCAAAGAAATGCAATGCTGCAAAGCATTCCCCAGAGGCATTAAACTCACAAACCCTTAGCTTTTTCTTTGTAAAATACTGTAGCTACAGAGAGCAACGTGGACAAAACAGAACTGGGCTATCTTCCAAACTCCATCTCACCTCTTCTAAGAGTCTGATTGACAAACCCCTGGTATTGCAGAACAACAAAGGTCTTGCTTGGCTCCTCTAGGTGCTCCTGTGAAGCCTGAGGTGCTTGAATACCTTAATCAAACTCAAGTCATTCCATGATTCTATGATCTGGAGAAATACTGAACTTCAAGGATCAATTCTGCTTCAAGTGTACTTTGCTTCTCTTTGGTACAATGGAAAATGTGTTTCATTACAAAAAGAAAAGCAGGGTGGGGATGAGCAGTATTTCTTTTCATTTGAGAAGTCCTTGGAGAGAAAGACAAAGACTCTTCATGGAGGCATGTGCATCCTGAAAGTGTCCCTGTGGTCTTCAGCTAGCTGGGGAGAAAAAGCTGTGCTCTTCAGGCAGGTGGCTGATGAGACACTCCTCACAGCAGCTGATGAGTAGTCAGAAGAACCGTTGTGGTGAAAAGCATCTGAATAACCAGGAGGGTGGGTACACGACCAACAAACCCAGGGTGAATAATGCCATGCAAACAACTCGGTAGAACTGTCTGTTTGCACAAGGTGACCTCACCTCCGAGGACAAAACTTGGTCATAAAGTTTATCTGTTGAGGTGAGAAGTGATGGTTGCACTGGATGCCAGAGACAAAAGCAGAACTTTCCTAAGAGTCACTTTTCTAAGCAAAGGCCCCCTTCTCCTCAGCACAGTCCTGACTGCTTTGGGATGGAAAGAGGCAAGGTCTGCTGAAGCAGGTCCTGAGAGTGCTGACTACCACCCGAGTGTCACAGCGGGACAAAGTACCCTTTAAATAGCCTAAGCAATACACGGAGAATTCCTCCCAAGCAGACCCAAATAGCTGAGAGCTTCGTGGAAATACTGAACCTTCATCCAAAGACCACAGCTTGTCCTTATCTCAGGGAGGGTCAAGCAAAAAAATCATCTACATGTTGCCTACTCTGTAGCCAGATCGAGGTGATCAGATGTTATAGAAACTCAGGCTGTGCTAGGCACTAAATGAGTGCAGTTAAAAAAAGTAACTGCCTATGAACTCAAGGTGCAAGAAAAGCAACAGCTGGCCACAGGCAGCCATTGGAGAGAAGAGGCAGACAGCAAAGACTTCTGCCTGAAGAAGAGAATGTCTTTGTGCCAGATTCGGTGCTCTTAGAGCAAAATGTGTAAGGAAAGGATAGGATCTTCTCCCTCCCCTCTTTTGTCCTCTCTGTCAGATTAGCAGAGCACATGCACGTGTGAAAGGCAGGCTTCTTTAATCTTCCCTCCAGAAGAGCAGGCAGGCAGCGGCACCTTTGAATTTTGTGCTTGAGGCAACTGCAGCTCTGATCTCCAGTGATGCTGTTCTCTGTCTGTGGGACTACAGAAGACCATACCACTTTTCTTCTCCTTGACACGTCCTTCCTGAACCCCTGAGAGGCAGGCATTACTCCTTTCCTGTGCCTGAACACTAGAAGCAAATTTCTTGACAACTATCTGCCAAGCAGTTCTTAGCTTGATTTCTTCACCAGCATGGAAAGGAGTCACCATGGAAAATAACAGCCTTCTTCTTGTCCAAAATAAGGAAGATAAAAACAAAGCCGTGGAGAAACTCAAGAGAGTTTGTTAAAAGCTCCTCCTCTGGTGTGCGTCAAAGGAGGCACAAATGGGAGTTATTGCTGTCTCAAGAGCACAGGAGGAAGGAGAAACTACATGATGGCTCCAGTGCATGTGAACAGCTTTCCTTTGGTCAGCCATAGCAGCCTGCAGCCTTCCAGAGAAACTGCCTGCTGAGTGAGAGGAAAGGAGCTCCACAGACTCTATGCAAACACATCTAAACCTGCAGAGCAAGGGCAGCAGCATGCATGAGGGACACTGTGGCTGGCTTTCTGACATGGTGAAGGCTCCCAGCGTTACAAACCACAGTACCTTTGACCAAGTCACTTGAAAGCCATGCAGATGTTCTCTCTTTGCATCTTCACAGAAGCTGCAAACTCACATGAAGGCAAAATCTGTTAGTCCTACCACTCACCAGCAGGAAAACACATTGCCACTGAGGGGCAGCTGGAAGAGCCACGCAGCTGGAAACATGAATGCTCTGCTCCTCTGCCAGCTTTGTGCCAAGCACATCAATGTGCTTTCCTGCTGATCAGTTTTCCAGACCCTTTATTAAGCTTGAAAAAAAAACAAACAAGCAAGAGCTAGAAAGCCTTTGAATGCCCTGAGATGGAGATCATCCAGTCCAACCTAGCACTCAGCCCTAGCCAGTCAACCAGACCATGGCACTAAGTGCCTCATCCAGGCTTTTCTTGAAGACCTCCAGGGACGGTGCCTCCACCACCTCCCTGGGCAGCCCATTCCAATGCCAATCACTCTCTCTGGGAAGAGCTTCCTCCTAACATCCAGCCTATACCTACCCCTGCACAACTTGAGACTGTGTCCCCTTCTTCTGTTGCTGGTTGCCTGGGAGAAGAGGCCACTCCCCACCTGGCTACAGTGTCCCTTCAGGTAATTGCAGACAGCAATGAGGTCACCCCTGAGCCTCCTCTTCTCCAGGCTAAACACCCCCAACAACTTGGCTGGGCTAAGGCCAGAGCAGGGCTTCTCTGTGGGCTTTCCTGGTTTTCAGAGCATTAGCATTCTTCACCAAATGGAACACACATTTAAAATCCAACTTCTCTGAAACCTTCCTTGAGTCAAGCAAGTTTCCAACATCTGAAGTGGGATTTCTGATAGCTAAAGGAGGAGGAATAAGAAGGAAAAGGCAAGCAAGCTCCTGCTGCAAAATGGCAGCATGGTTCTGTGCCCTGCTGGAAGCCCAGGCCAGCTCAAGGAAAGATCAGTTAAGTCACAAAATGCTTACATGAGTGGAAGAGGTAACCGAACACATTCACGGAATTCGCAGCTATTAAGTGTCAAGAGAGTATCAGGATGGTCTGGGAAAGCACCTGGGGCAAGCACCACTACTTGTCCAGTTTTCAGACTTATTCCAAGCCATAAATGGGCAGAGCTAGAGACTACACAAATCCTTAGCCCATATGGACATGTCTTACTTGGCTTAGTGGACTCCTGGACTTCTCCTCTTGGAAGAGCTTCACTTCCATATAAATGCCTAAATGCTCACTGGATCAAAGTACACACAGGGGATGCAATAGGTCACTGGCCAGGGCTGGCAGATGGGATGGAAATCTTAAGCATAAATGCCCTGATTCTCTCTTAGGTTTCAGCACGTGAAGACTTCAGCTGTCATTGCAGCGAGAGACCCAATGAGACAATTCTGAGAGCTCCCTCAAGATTCAATTCCCCTCTACCACTTCCAGGTCTGTGAAAAGCTGAATTTGCAAAAGGTGCTACAACATTGTGAGCTGATGATACCATGTGAGCCACTGGCAAATAGCTCAAAGGTCCAAAGCTCTGCTTGCTGGTAACCATGGCACTGCAAATTCTGTTTGCTAAATACTGGCCCTGAAAGGGAAGGCAAAGGTGAGAAGCTTGCAGAAGACAGGCTATGGTGCATGTTGCTAAGCCACTGAGCAATAACATGTTGTGTGTCTCATGGGTGTGATGGCATCGGTCAGAACAGGCATGTGACTCAGCCCTACCAACACTGAGCTGAACCTTGTACAGCACATGGCTCTTCTCGTCTGGAGGGGGTACTGGGAGAAGAGAATACCAATCCAGCAAGAAAGCCTTTTACATTTCATATTGTTCATAGAAACAGCAACAGTTTGTAAATACCAAACACTTCCTCGATGCAAGCCAGCCAGGCCTTTTCAACTTCACCCAGCAACACTCAGGCAGCAGCTGTACAATGAAGTTTCCAGTCACCAGGAAACCATTCTCAACTGCCCCAGATTTGGAGATGAGGCTTGTGTAGGACAGGAGAGTCAGAAGTGAGCTAAGCCCTAAACCTCTGAGGAGCACTGTCTGTAGGAACTCAATTTACATTCACCTCTCACTGAGAAGCAAAGAGCTTAACAAAGCTCAAAACAAAGAATCATAGAATCAAGCAGGTTGGAAGAGACCTCCAAGAGCATCCAGTCCAATCTAGCACCCAGCCCTAGCCAGTCAACTAGACCATGGCACCAAGTGCCTCATCCAGGCTTTGCTTGAACACCTCCAGGGATGGTGACTCCACCACCTCCCTGGGCAGCCCATTCCAATGCCAATCACTCTCTCTGTGAAGAGTTTCCTCCTAACATCCAGCCTATACCCACCCTGGCACAACTTGAGACTGTGTCCCCTTGTTCTGTTGCTGGTTGCCTGAGAGAAGAGACCAACCCCACCTGGCTACAATGTCCCTTCAGGTAGTTGTAGGCAGCAATGAGATCTCAGTGTTCATAATAGAACCAACTGGAAATGGCCTGGACAGGCTGTACCCACACTGGAACCTTCAGCCTCCCTAAAACTTTGCACTGCTCCATGAAGACTGTCCTTCACCCAAAATGCCTCATGCCCCCACTGGGTCCACATGCCTTTAAAAAAGTTAACCATGTGCCCTTCATCCTAAATGTTAACCAGGGACAGGGTGGTGGGGAAGGAAAGCAAGCAGCCAAAAAGTATTGCAGAAGGTGCCATCAGCAGCCACTCTGCTGAATCACTCCAGCACATTGCACGTATAGGGAAGGATAAGGCTCTCTCCATCCATCTTTCCTAGCCACTCTATGCAAGTGTTTCTTACATGGATGAGTGCTAAAGAGCCTCAAATGCTCCTGCAGACACTAAACTAGATGTGGTTAAGCCCAAGTCATAATTTACCAATACCAGCTGTCTCCTGGGATAAGCAGAAACATGCTGGGGTCAGGATGTGTAAAATAACCCTATTAAATTATTTTTCACTAGCTGCCTGTGCTCACAAACACACTTTGCACATAACTGATGAAAGAGGCTGTGGCAAGAGCAGGTGAACAGAAGTTGAGGTTCGTGCTCCCCAAGATTGCAGTGTGGCTAGTCTAGCAGGCACCACAGCAAGTCCTTTGTTGGGGAGCAACTCCCACACTGATGCTCAGAGTGGAGGAGAAAAGTCACATCAGGAATTCTACTTTTGCTAGGAGCTTCCTTGCCTTAGAGCTGGCAGCTTCTCAAAGGAGATGAGGTGAAGAGTCAGTGAGTAGATTGGGATGGAACAAAAACAATCCCTGTGGCCTCTTGACCCCAGCAGCACAACAAACTGTGCTTTGGAAAAGTCTAAGTTCACACTCATCAGTTCTTTTGATTCCTATGTCATAGAGTGATGGTTTGGGTTGGAAGGAACCCAGGTGGCCAGGAGAACCAATGGCATCCTGGCCTAGATCAGGAATGGTGTACAGCACCCCTGTACTCAGCACTGGTCAGGCCACACCTGGAGTACTATGTCCAGGTCTGGGCTCCTCAGTTCAAGAGAGATTTCAAGACAGATGTTGAGATACTGGAAGGTGTCCAGAGAAGGGCAATGAAGCTGGTGAGGGGCCTGGAGCACAGCCCTGTGAGGAGAGGCTGAGGGAGCTGGGGGTGTGCAGCCTGCAGAAGAGGAGGCTCAGGGCAGACCTCATTGCTGTCTACAACTACCTGAAGGGAGGCTGTAGCCAGGTGGGGTTGGACTGGATAATTTTGGAGGTCTCTTCCAACCTGGTTGATTCTATGAACCTTAAAGATTATCAAGCTCAAATTCTCCCTGCCAAGAGCAGGGACATCTTCCACTAGACCAGGTTCCTCAAAGCCCCATCCAATCTTGAGCACTGCTAGGGAGGAAGCATCCACAAACTCTCTGTGGAACCCATTCCAGTGTCTCATCACTCTCACAGCAAATAATTTCTTCCCAATATCTAATCTAAATCCACACTTTTCCAGTTTGAAACCATTACTCTTCATCCTTATCACTACACTTCCTAATAAAGACTCCCTTTCCACATCTTTCCTACAGGCCCCCTTTAAAAACTGAAAGGTCACAATAAGGTCTCCATGGAGTCTTCTCCAGGTGGAACAACCTCAGCTCTCTCAGCGGGCCACATAGGGGAAGTATTCCATCCCCATGATGACTTTTGTAGCTCTCCTCTGGACTTGCCCAAGCAAGTCCATGTCTTGAAGCTAGGGATCCCAGAGCTGAACAGAGTACTCCAGGTGTGGTTTCAAGAGAGTTAGGTAGACAGCCAGCATCACCTCCCTCCAGTTTGACAGGCATCAGTCCTGTCCTTCAGCACTGTAGCATAACCTGCAGAGACCTAGCTGGTTTTGGGCTTTGTTGGTTTGTTTGGGGTTGTTTGTTTGTTTGTTTGCTCTCAGAAACTCTGCTCTCACAGCATTTTCGACTCAATTTAGGGCTACCAACACAACCGGCTCCTCTTCTTGCACACAAAACCATTAACCAGCAAGCTTTCTACCCCACATCTGTGACAAGTTTCAGGGATAGGTCAGCACCAAACCTCTGGTTTGGAAACTGGCTTTTTTTTTTTTTCATAACATATGGCTCAGAATCAAAGGTCTGCATAGAGGATCAAAGTAAAGTTTGGCCCCATTATGTCAGTGGCAGTATTCTCATGCTTTCTAAGTGTTCCTTGTGCCCCAAGCCTTCAAATGCAAGTGTACCAGCCACTGCATAAAACTATCTCAGAGGCTCCATGTCCTTGTTACACACCAAAGTCTGCACCTTCCATTGGTGAACGTTAGTTAGCCAGGACAGCATGGGGACTGCTGCACCTGAGTGCTAGTCACAGCTTTTGGTCTGGTCTTTTTCATTACAGTCTCTGCCTCAGGAGAGAAGAGACCTTTACTATCAATAGTGAAGCATTACATCTTAATGTAAGTACTGAGCAATCTGCACACCTTGAAGTTACTATGGGCTAGAAATTATTTTTAAGTGTGCTAGCTTGAGGCTAATTGGAATATGGCAACGAGAAAAAATGAGATTGTAGGCTGTGAAAAGGAAACAGTGGTGATGTCTGCTTCACTCATAGGCTTGCTGGGCTGTACAACAACAAGAACACAAAACACACATAAGACAGTGGGAGACAGGCAATGTCATAGAATCAACCAGGTTGGAAGAGACCTCCAAGATCATCCAGTCCAACCTAGCACCCTGCCCTATCCAATCAACTAGACCATGGCACTGAGTGCCTCATCCAGTCTTTTCTTGAAGACCCCCAGGGACGGTGCCTCCACCACCTCCCTGGGCAGCCCATTCCAATGGGAAATCACTCTCTCTGTGAAGAACTTCTTCCCAATATCGTCTGTTGTGGTGGGTGCCCTGAGCTGCTTCTGTGTAACTAATCCTACTGCTTTCTAACCTCTCCCTTGCTGACCATGCAAACTCACCTTGCACATAAGGCAAACTCTGGAACAAGGTACAGGGGTGGAAAGAAGGTGGAAGGGTGGTTGGGAGCCCCTCCTGGGGACTCTGATTTCTGGGAGGACTGCTGTGTTTCTGCATTACCTGTAACTTATATATTTCTGTATATAGCTGTAGATGTTTGTGATATATTGTAAATATCTGCTTGTATATTGTGCTAAGCTGTAAATATAAAGCTTCATTCCTTAACTTCCAGCTTGGCTGAGTCTACTCTGGGTGATTTCACGAGAGTGGGGAGGCAGGGAACACCCAAACCTTTGCATTAAGAAAATACAGTAGTGAAGTTCAGATATAGGAAGAGAGCACTATGGACATTAAAAAGATGACAGACAACTTTTCTCAATAGCTGAGAGATAGACCACTGGGTCCTTTATCTCCCCACGCCATCAGCAGCACTTTCTGTGCCCACTGCCTGGTCACCTTCTTGCACAGCCCCAGCTGGTGACTTGAACGTTTGCAGAAGGAAGCACAGCGCAAAAGCAAAGCCCACAGTCTTCCCTCCTCATTTCTTTTCAGGACCCACTTCATGACACTCATTATTTTGGACTTCAGGATGAAAGGTGCACACACCCCTGCAGAAAGGCTGCTTGTTTTTCAGTCTCTGGCTCTCCTCTGCTGCATCTGTACACGCTTTGGAGCAGGAACTGCTCACACGGGAACAGCAGCAGCACCATCCCTGCAGTACAGTGCTATCAGAGACAGAATGCCGCAGCAAATTAAGATGAAGCCCTCCTGAATTAAGGCTGTGGGCTACACCCCCAAGCCAGTGCACCTCTTGCTAAGCATGAGCTCTATGGAAAAACAGCTTCTAAATGACGAAAAGACCTGATTAAGCACGGAGCAGCCGAGGCGCACTCGCAGTGTTACTTTGTTGAAGGCAACTCAGTTAATCCTTGCGGAAAGTCCCCTGAAGTCATTGTAACATACACACAAGTGTGCGTGCAGGGGTATAAATAAAAGAATGCATCATGGACCTTGGGCACCAAATCTGGCCTTGTTTGTAAGTGCTCCCCTTGCCACAGCCTTTTCCAGCCTTGACGCCATGGGGAGGAGGAAGGTGTCACCTGTCGGTGTCTTTGACAGATGTAAGTGTAGGCATGCAGGAGGAGGCATTTGAGAAAGAGGGAAGGAGGGAAAACCACTCTCAGCAGCAACAAAAGATCCAGCAGAGTGCTCTGGTGAAAGGTGCAACACTAAACACACCAAAAAAAAAAGCTACTTGGAGTAAAAGGGAATGAGGGGCTGGAGAAAATGCAGAGCAGTGCATCTCTGCTCTGGGAGCAAAGAAGAGTGGCACTAATGGCAAAGCAGACTAGCACACAGAACCAACCTCCATGAAACCTGCTCAGCCTAGGAATGATCAGAGCTCACTTAGAAGTTTCTGAGAAAACAGAAGAGAAACACAGGATTTGGATCACTTTTGTGTCTAAACCTGTCACACAGTCACCCCTGTGCTTCATGGAATGTATTTCTCATCTAAGCTGCAAGATCTGACCTACCTTCAGGAGAAATGCTAAGATTTTATGGCACTTCTGGGCCTTGTTTATGACAATTTATGCTTTCCAAGGGGGAAAAAAAAATCTGATTGGACTTTCCCTGAAAATCTGAGACAGGAGAATTTGTTTCCTTGTTATGCTTCCTTGTGTACCTGAAATTCCTGGCAGGAAGCATATTTTCATATCACTCTACAGATTTTGCTCTTCTTCAATTCTTCACTTCATCACCTTATGATCTCAGGCCTGCATTTGTGTGCAACCTTCATGCCTTAGCACTGAGCAGTCAGATCAAGCTGCACTGCTGTGGTGCAGCCGCTAACAGATCTCTACACAGTCCAGCATTTGGTGCACCTTCTGTTCAGGATAGCAAAGCAAATTAATAGTTTCATGATCTAATACATTAATCATTTCTCATTGGCTCCTGTAACCACAGGTAAATCTATCCTTGAATGATGGTGAAAGAATATTGATTTAAAGTGTGTCTTCCTGCACTCCTACACTCACATATATGTGTGTGTACAGAGCCTCAAACAGAACTGCAGTGAGGATGCACACAAACCCCCATTCTCCTGCACATTAGCAGTCCTGGAGGGCCACGGGAGGAAAAAACATTCTCTACTTAGCTGTGCACTGGGAACCTGTATTTCAAGTCATTTCTGTTTGCAGAACTAAGTTGAACTCCCCTGCAACCCAGGTGGGAGGCAGAGCAGCCCTTGCTCCAGGCAGGGACGCCAGCTGCAGAGCTCTCCACAGCCCTTGCGTGCACGAAGGGCAGCTGGCCCCAGGAGGAGGAAGCCTTCATGGTAGGTAAGAGGAGAGCATGTGCCAGTTCCCCAGAGGCCTGACCTGCAAAACATCAGAGGCACCAGCTCTGCTAACCCTCAATGAGATGAAGATCAAGGAAACATAGAATCAGAGAATCAACCAGGTTGGAAGAGACCTCCAAGCTCATCCAGTCCAACAGTTAGGGACGCTGCTGCTTAGGTTCCAAGGAGCAGGGATGGATCTTTCAACCTCTGAAGCCCATGGGCATACAAAGTGCCCAATATCTCACTGTTCTTTCAGCAGCGTTTGGGCAGCCCAGGATGTTCCAGCTTGGAGCAAGTTTGGACAGGAGACTGCAAGTGTTCCCAGCACAAGGGATGCCCCATTTTCTACAGAGTCACTCAGCTGCCATACCAGAACTGGGCAGAACTGGAAAATTATCCCATATATTAATGTGGCATGTGAGAGGGTTACGGTTTGCCTTTTGTTCTTATTTAATGAGAGGGCGGGAGAGGAGGGGGTTAAGGGAGGGGTGAGATCATGATAGATGAAGAGAACTGGCTTGGCTAACTCTCCATAGCCTGTAGCTACTGCAATATTTATGAAAGGGAAGGTGCACCTTGGCAAGCTAACCTGCCTGAAATTGGAAGGTTTCAGATGAAAGGGAAAAGCTGTAAAGTAAAACTCAGCTGTGCTTGAGAAGAGCATGACGGCAGGGTAAGAAAAGCTATCCCCTCACCAAGAGTTTCCATTTCTGAGTTTTGGCTTTGCCCTGACAAAAAAAAAAAGGCAGGCAACCTGGCCAGACCTGCCCACTGTCAGAGCCCAGGAACCAAAGAGCTTAGAAACATCAAACTCCATCTTCCCCATGCCACAGGAAGCCTTTGGCATGTGCTAGCACTGCACATTGGCACTGCCTGCAAATGTGGAAGGGCCCTGCCTTGGCATTAGCTGATTTCTACTGCATTTTGTTGGGTTTGGGGTTATTTGCAGGGCCCTTGGATGTCTATTGGTTCTTTACTGAGCGGGTGGTCAGGCACTAGAACAAGCTGCCCACATAGGTGGTTGAGTCCCTGTCCTTGAAGGTGTTCCAAAGGAGAGTGGATGTGGTGCTTGAGGCTATGGTCTAGTGATGAAGGATGCTGGGATGAAGGCTGGACTGGATGATGCTGGCGATGCTTTCCAACCACAGCGATTCATAGTGCTTAGATGTTGTACTGAGGGATTTGGTTTAGTCAAGGACTTGTCAGTGTGAAACTAATGATTGGACTTGGTGAGCTTGAAGGTCTTTTCCAATCTAAGAAATTGTGTGACTCGATTAGAAGTCTGCTTTTTCAAGAAGAATGTCTTGAAGATGCTATCATTGGTGGTATTTCCTGCCTCCTGCACAGTTCTTACTGAGTTACCAAAAAAGAAAAAACAACAAAGTCCATCAATGCTTCCTATTGTGATTTCTCTGTCAAACACTGCATCAGCATAGGGATTGGACCTTTTCGGGGGGGGGGGGGGGGGGGGGGGGAAGTATTGCTTAGATGAAAAAACTATGGATGTCAATATCCTGCAAAATATTCCTTTAGATTCATAGACTCAACCAGGTTGGAAGAGACCTCCAAGATCATCCAGTCCAATCTAGCACCCAGTCCTAGCCAATCAACCAGACCATGGCACTAAGTGCCTCATCCAGCCTTTGCTTCAACACCTCCAGGGACGGTGCCTCCACCACCTCCCTGGGCAGCCCATTCCAATGCCAATCACTCTCTGCCAACAACTTCCTCCTAACATCCAGCCTAGACCTCCCCTGGCACAACTTGAGACTCTGTCCCCTTGTTCTGTTGCTGGTTGCCTGGGAGAAGAGACCAATCCCACCTGGCTACAACCTCCCTTCAGGTAGTTGTAGACAGCAATGAGCTCTGCCCTGAGCCTCCTCTTCTGCAGGCTGCACACCCTCAGCTCCCTCAGCCTCCTCTCATACAGTGTTCCAGGCCTCTCACCAGCTTTGTCATCCTCCTCTCTTTAGTTTCTGAGACATGGAAATAAGTTTGAAAATTTGCAGGAAAAAAAAACCCTATTTGATATAATACAGATAACTTTTAATTAAGATCTTGCCTGTGGGCAGACCCACAGCCCTGGCATCTTGACTCTTATCTACTGGCACAAGACACTCCCAGTATCCTGTGCTCCCATGGAAGGAGCAAGCTCTGTGCATGCAGGGATAGGATTTAGTGGCTTAACTGTTTTCCTCCAGAGAGAAGGCTTCAAAGCCAGATGACAAGCCACTACTGCAACTGGAAGAGGGTTTATTTTTCAGCTTGGATTTAAAAATCTAGATCTTGCTCATTCTTAGCTCCCACCAAAAAAAGGGAAGAGTTTCAAAGTGGATGAGTGGCTGTGCTTTCTATTGCTTTTATTCTTTAATTATAAGTTCCCCAATTTTAATCTCAACCTATCAGTACAAAACAAAAGAGCGGTCTGAAAACTTCAAACAAGAGTGGTATGATTTTTCCAGCAGTTTTTCTTATTGTCCCTCCCTTCCCACGCCAGCCCTGGTGCACAGGGGCAGGGGAGGGGAGTGCTTGGCACTCTGGAGGTTCTCACACCCCTCGCCTGTCTAGACCAGGGCTATGTCTGATTTTCTCTCACCCCAAGGCTACAATTTCCAGTGCAGAAAACATTAAATTCAAAACCATCTCCCCATCTCGGCTCCTTCTGAACAGCCAAACCCCATCAGAAGCCAGATTCCCACGTCTAGTATCAGAAACCCTCCTGTCCTTTTTGCAGCTTTAACGCTGCTGTTGCCCAGCCTGTGATGTAAAGCACTCACAGAACACGACTGGGACAAGGGCAGACACTCGTGGAAAGCAACAATTTCACGGGGACACCAAGAACAGCACATGGGACAACGGTGCTAGGAGTTAGGGAGGATTTAACCAATTTCCATTTACTCCTCATCTGACTCACAGCACTGTCCTTGGACTTTTCCTTCTGGAGACCTTTGGCTCAAGCTTGCCTGCTGCCAACTGGGCCAGGCTTTCATTGGCAGCATTAATCACAGCCAGCCCTCACCGACATCTCGATGGCAAGCTGGGGTCAGCGCTGGCGTGCCGGGAGGGGAGGAGGAGGAGGAACAAGACCAGTCAGTCAATCTGCTGCCTGGTGTCACAAGTGATTTATGGCCCCACTTCAAACACAGCTATTGATCTGTCCTGCTTTCCCCAGCACGCCTGCCAGTGTGCAATAAAGCCAATGGGAATTCCTGTGTGTTGAGTCAAAGAACTGAGGTATGCTCAGGTTTGCTTATTTAGAAAAACACACCTGAAGTCTCCTCATTTGGGAAGCAGCTCAAGATTTACAATCCTGGAGAAATTTGCAAGGGTAAGAACAAGAAATACAACCCCAACCAGCCCTTCAGGCGGCTGGCCAATTAATCTTTCCTTTGCTGTCTGCTGCTTGTTCTCCTTTCTGCCTTCAGCACTTTGGGAAGATCTAAGCCAGGCAGTGGCGGTGACTTCCTCCCGCCTGGCCTGCAGTGAACCCCCAAGAGCCGTCCTGGAGGTGAACCCAGCAATTGCCTGGGCTGCAGGTCCTGTAAGGGCTGCTCTGGAAATCACCTGCCACTCTTGGTGCAGGCTGCCCTCCAGGCCAGGCCAAGCACTCCCTTGAGAGGAGAGGTCCTGCACAGCCACCTTGCAGCTTACAAGCAAATGTCTGCACAGCCCAGGAGTGGCTTGAACTCAAAACACCATGAGCTTCACCAGCTCTGGGACCTGGGAACTTCTCTAAGAATGGTTTTCTCATCACCTGGGACTGCTGCAAGGAGGAAGGAGGTACAGAGGTGAGCCAGGTCAGATGAAACACATCTGTGCCATTGGCATTGCAGAATGGTGCATGCTAAGGGACAGCATGGAGCACTGATTTCTCTCCCCACTGTTCCCAAAAGGCTGCCTGAAGCTACAGTCAATGTGTGTGTGTAATGCAAGTTGAAGGGAAGTGTGAGCTGAGGCATCTTGCCCAACACGCAGCACACATAGAATCACAGAATCAACCAGGTTGGAAGAGACCTCCAAGGGCACCCAGCCCTAGCCAATCAACCAGACCATGGCACTAACTGCTTCACCCAGTCTTTGCTTCAGTACCTCCAGGGATGGTGACTCCAGCACCTCCCTGGGCAGCCCATTCCAATGCCAATCTCTCTGCCAACAACTTTCTCCTAACATCCATCTTGTACCTCCTCCAGCACAACTTGATACTCTGTCCTTTTGTGCTGATTGCCTGGGAGAAGAGACCAACCCCACCTGGCTACAACATTTGCTACATGATGTCACTGGCCATGAGGGGGCTAATTCTATTCCTGCACTGCAGAATCTGGCCTTAATTGTAATGTCAATAACTTCTCAGCTCCACTACCCATCAAGGAGAAAACATTGCTCTACTGCTTACCATGAGCCATGCATTTAAAACACCAAAAAGGCAATGAGGGAAGGATCTCATTGTCTTGCTTTGAACCCGATTAAAAACCCTCACCCAAACCAGATAATAAAAATTCCCCAGCAAGACAAATCCAAATTTTCTCATGCACCATTTTAAACCAAAAGATTTGAATCTGGAATCAGAATTACCATGCCAGCAAACTCCTAAAATTCCCCTTGTCAAGAGTAGTTTTCCTAAACTTACCATTTCCCATATATTTCTTTGGGTTGAAATCAGAAAACTACAAAGCTTTAGACTGATGAAATGCATCAGAATGAAATTGAGAAGCCCCAAAAATGTTTACTTTGAATAAAAGATTTGCTTTCTCTGCAAAGAAGATTCCCATTTGTGGTTCCTAGGCAGCAAAATAAGACTGCAGGGAAGAGATGTTTCAGAGATCTCATTAAAACTGCTAGCCTAGGAACACTAAAGAATGCTCAGCTCTTCTGGAAAGGCAGAGGTGAACCATTCCCATCAGGTGTCTCAAAACCCACAGAGTCCCCAGTCAGTGGCCCTTGAGAAGCTTTTGAGCCCAGTTCAACAGACTGAAAAATTCAGGTACTGTACATGGCATAGCAAACAAACAGCCTGGAAAGAGATGTGGAGACTGGCAGGTTCCTAAGAAATATTAGCACCAAGTCTTGTTGAGTAATGAAGGAAAATGCTCACCTCTGGGACTTTCCACAGCTCTTATCAGCTATCACAAACCCACAAGAGAGACACATCCTCCAGTCTTGATGGGTTTTTTTGTCTGGGATGAACTTCCCAGCACTCTAGGGAGGGTGGAGAGGAACAGGAGTAGAAAATCCTTCCTGAACATGGAAAGTAAATGCCATTAAAATGGTGATGCTTCAAACACCCCCTGGTGTTTGGACAGCTTGGCAAGGTCAGCCAGCAGCGGTGCTGGATTCCCCATCCCCACGCACAGAACAACTTCAGCTTTTGCCCAGCCAAACTCTAGTTCAAATACAGCCTGTCCTCGTTACTGTATCTCTCACCCTGATACACAAAGGGACAGGGAAGGTAGGGAGGAAGAGATTTCACAGCAAAGAGGCCATTTTGTGGCCAAAACCTTGCTAGGGGAGCAAGAAGGATTCCATGCTTTCTGAACTTCATATTTACTTGCCCTCTCCAGTAACAACAGAGCTATCACTTCCAGGAGGGTAAGAGACATCAAACACCCCAGCAAAAAAAGCACCAATGTCCCCTGTGTAGATTCACACTGCTGAATCCTCCTTCTTTCTGGGGTGGCTTCTGTGTTTTTTCTTGTCCAGGAGGCAAGTCTCAGAGTAATAAAATCAGCCAACTTGTACTACTAGCAACACAAACACTGCCTCATCTCTGTTGCAAAGGGAAGCTTTTCCCGGACAGACCCTGGGCTAAATCCTACTGTAGCAACCAGCTGAAGCCTGCATGTAAACAGCACACGCATCTGAAAGCAGCTGTGCAGCTTGCACAAATGCTGGCATTCTCAGTTGAGCACTCAGAGCCCTGCTCAAATGGAGAAGAAAATGTCTGCAGTGCAATCCTTGCAGTAGAGAGCTCTTAGCTTCGTGTTCCAGCCCAGGAGTGGTTTCCCTGAACAATCCAGAGACCAGCACACAACGAAGTGCCTGCAAGAGAAAGGCTTTGCTAATGAGCTCTGGCCCCTGTCTTCAGGGGATGATAGCATCCTTTCAACCAAGCAGGAAGAGGTCGAGAAACGTAAGATACCCCCCACAGTGGGATGAGAAAAGGGTAGATTCATGGGGATCTGGGGACATTGGCTAGATTCACAGCCAGTATAAACCAGTCTCACACAAATTGGTAGAAAGCTGCACAGACCACTGCCAAAAGGGATGCTCTATCCCAGAGCTTTAGAGAAAAGACAGAGGTCAATTTGAACTTGTGACTTCCCCAGAATCACCTATGAAAGGCCCAGCAAGAAAAATGCTCCTACAGTATCAAACACTCCCTTGCAGTCTCTCAGATAAAGGGAAAGGAGTTGCTCTTCCACCTCCACATCAAGACTTGAACAAGGCAATTAATTTGGAGAGGGCAATTTGATTAGACTCCAATTTCCCCAGGGTTAAAAGCATCCATTAACAAACACCAGTTAATGGGAAGGTGCTTAGCTTCCCCTGAGCTTTCTGGCTGTGTCAGCTGGGAGCATATACTGTGGTGAATCCAGCAGAGCTAAAGGTAACAAACTGAGATTTAACATGAGATACTGTAAACTTGGTCTTCTTCAGACTTTGCAAAGGAAACCACCTCAGGATGCTCAGATCTTCACAACACTGACAGCAAGAAAGGTGCATGGGCAAATAACACACAGACCTGTGTGCTAACACATCTGCCTGTGTCCCTGCCATCCCAGACACTGTCAAAAGGCAGGAGCTGCCACACCAGCAATACCAGTGGTAAAATTGCCTCCAACAAACAGCAGCATGAAGTCATCAGTGGAAGGTGAGAGACAGTGCCATGGAGGAAGATGCACCCACAGCTAGCTTGTCTCACTAGCTCTAATACCCATAAAATCAAATACCCATAAATCCCACATCTCCACACCAAGGAATGACATTACAGCCACAGCTTCACTGTACCTGTTTGAATGTGGTTTGTTAAACTCATCTGAGTGCCAGGTGACCACCCTTTAAGGAGGGCCACACAAGCAGAGTTACAGAAACCCTTGGTGCAGATGAGGAGCAGCACTGCTCTGATGCTGTACTTGCCTCTCAGCTGAGGATGCTGGAAAGTGCTGTCTGCAGCTGTAGGTACTGCTCTACATAACTCCCTCACTCAATGACTGTGTGCATTTCCACCCACTCATGTGGGTGCTTCAGTGATCTATAGCATTTTCTAGGCACAACCCAATGATGTGCAGCCCACATTGTTACGGCCTGAGGTACTCTGCCACGAAGCACATGCATACATATTTAACTTGGCAGCAGAAGCAGCAGTGTCCCTTGGAACATTCAATGCAGACAGTATCACTAAGGGGAAAACCAACCACCCCAACCATGTGGATGCCTTTGAAAGCATTTGTCAGTATTGTCATAACAGGGTATCTGCTGGTTCCTGAACCTAGCACTTAAATGGATCACATTTTGACTAACTCCAGTTGTCTGAGCCAAGCTTGTAGAGGACACCTATATAACCATAACTACTTCACTCCCTTACTGGGCTTTAAGCTCAGAGCAGCTCCCTTGGAAAAGCCTAGAATATCTGCTTATTGCACACATTTTACCAACAGCCTCTGTGCCCTTGCTGCATGGTAACAAACTGTGTCTAAGCTGAGTTCCTTGAAGCTGCTAATGGGTTAAGGCTGGGACATCTGGTGAAACACTAGCCTCAGCTGTTCCTCAAATGACATCTTCTTGGGTCAAATTTATCTCTTCTTGCCAGTCCATCTGCTCGCAGCCTGTCAATGGTAAACACTTGAGAGCCACAGAGCAAGTGAGGAGGCAGACAGCAGTGAAGGACAGCATCTTGGAGTCTAACTAGATAGCGATACCTGAGCAAAAATAGCTCCTCTCCCCCTCCCAGCCATCTTCCTCCCGCTGTGCTCCAGGGTCAGGGTCAGGCCAGGGAAGTGGTGTGCCATCCCGAATACACAGCTCACACCAGGCCACCCAAAGGCTAACGAGAGACTTGTTTGTTCCCTAAGGCAACAAGGAAAAGGCCACCGTCCACAACTCAACACACTACTGTACTTGATGCTTCAAATAGCTCAGGGGAGCAGTTCACACTCATGCTGCCAGTCGAATGGTCCTTTCTTGCAGGAAGGTGCTCCAGAGCCTCCTGGGTTTTGTTTGCCACCCCTGGGCAGTCTTGCCCACAAAGCATGCCCCAGAGCAATGCAGCAGGACACACAGGGGACTTGGAAGCTACCAGGGAAAGCAGTAGATGAATCCACTTGTCACTTCCTAAGGAGTTTGTATGTTCAAAGGCCATTGCCTTCTTGCTCTTGTCTCTAGGAAGGACACCTTTCTTCCAGAAGGCAATGACCCTCACTGCAGACGTGCCTAACACTGCACAAACAGACTCCCCTCTCCAAAGCACAATCTGAAGACAACCAGATGACCTGGCAGCCTGACAACAAGATGAGAAACATATATGGCTTCCCTTGCTGCTCCTAGGGTACTGTGTATCTGATGGGAGGAATGGTATAAAACCCACCCAAAAGGTTAACTGTTGCTAGGATTCCTGGACTTTAACTGGTGTGCACGAGCGATAAGGGAGTCATCTCACAATTAGGGTAACCTGGGAAGAGAGATTAAGCTGTCCTTTCTGTCTGCTGACCAGCAACAGCCTCTGAGGATTCACTAAGCTGATGGGTAGCAATCTTTTGGTTTAAAATGGGCAGACACAGCACAAGAGCCACAGCCTGCCCTGTGGGTTAAAAAGGAAACATTCACAGTTAAACAAGCACTCTGTGCTATTATGTCTTGCTACCCACAGTGGTGATATCCTGCAACTAGTGAGGATCAATTTCAAGTTGGCCCTTTTCTAAGCAATGAGAAATTTCTGCCTTGAGTCACCCAGATTCTTTCACAATAGTGTCATAACACTGCACTGTGCTATTGCAGAGCACCTGCTCATATCTCAGCGCTGCCCAAAACACGGTGAGGAAACATCATCATAGCCCCCATCAAGTAATGAAGCTTCTTAGCATGCTACAAATACCCTCGAAGATAAAAAGCTCTTTTGCTCTGCCAGTACTATGCAATTGCTCTAATGAGCCACACGACTATAAGAAAAGCATTTGCCTTCTTCACAGACTTATCCATATCTCCAATTAACTACACTAACATAACTAACCCCTGTCCCTGGCACACGCTGGCACCTGGCAAAGCCCACGTTTCAAGACATGCTTGATGCATTTCTGTGCAGCAGATCAGGAGACAGACATTTTGGTGTGTGTCATGCACCACATTTCTCCATCCTTGAAACTGATCCTGCCAGAGTGTGCTCTCTGCAGAGCCAGGACTTTAACCCGAGAGCGCAGCTGCATTTTTAAGTATCATGTTAATACAGTGTCGTGATAGGGATTTTGTTTGAGAAGACAGCTCCCCTCTGACCTTTGGCTTCAGAGGCATGCTTTAAAATTACAACCTTTCTTCTTGTGTGACCCAGCACTAGTTTCTCTCCATTCATAGAGTAGTGTGATTTTAAGAACCAGCCACGTTCTCGCCCGCTAGTGTGCGTGGCACTCTGTGCACACTAGCAGAGGCCAACAGAAGAGAAGCACATACTCCAGTATTTTTAACCCAAGGAGCATTTCATAGATGTGCTAGCTCAGAAAACACAGAAAGGCCTTGTTATTGTCTGTTTGGCCTGGTGATATCCCAGCTCTGAGCCTAGCTTTAGATACACAGCTCAAGAAATTGCATAAAGCCAAAGAGTTCCTTTAGGACCTTGGCCTCTGGTGAGAAGGGAAGAAGTGGGATGGTGGCCAACAAAAACAGGAGCAACACTAGGAGCTTAGCTTGGCTTCTGCTGCCGCACGGTCCTGCCTCACCATGGCAAGTCCTCTCCTCACCATGAGCTTGCTCCTGCTCCTGCACTGCTCCATCCACCGGGCAGCAAGTAGCCTGGAGGCACTGTGCAGCCACGGGGTCTGCAGAAGTCTGACCCCGCTGTGTAACCCCTAGTGCAGCCAGGCCAACTTCCACGAGTGAGACTCCCCTATGCTTTTAATTGTGCTACCCTCTAGTGGCCAGACCAATCCTCTTGAAGCTCAGATCATTTCTCTTGACTGGAGAGGGACTGGACTGCAAACCTTCAAGACCAGAAAGCAGCTTGGTGCTGTGCAAGAACGGCTTGCACATGTGAAAGGAGGCAGAAACCCGGCAAGGATAAGCGCTAGTGCAGGCAGAGTGTGCTCCACCACCCCGTCTTTGCTTTGGCTTTAGGAAGGAGAAGATCTCCCTGCTAAGGCTGAGAGGTCTTGGCAAGATCAGGATGAAGCTAGCCTAAAAGCACCACCAAATCTGGGCTCTTGTCAGGCTCTCCAAAAGGAGGTGCTTCCTTCCTTCTCTGCGCTTGCTTCCCCACTGTCTCACACCAGGCACTCCAGCAGCTTAGATGCAGAGCAGAAACACTCAACGCATCAGTAAAAATGGGTTAGAATTCAAAGAACATCCTCGCAATTACCAAGATAATTGCTACATTTCAGAACCAAACATTACTTAATGGCTGTCAATTATCTTGTGGCAGGGCCTGCAATGGCAGCAACTAATTGCTTAACTTTCTTCTTTCCACCCTATGTCAACATGCACGCATGCAATTAGGCCGTCGGTGCAGAGGAGAGGAGATAGCTGTTGAGAAAAGAGGGGTTAAGCAGCAGCCGCACCATGTTTCGAAGCTCAGAGCACAGGTGTCTTGCTTCAGATGTTAACAAAGACATGAAGCAGAATGGGGAAAGCCCAGCAGGAAACGTTACAGATTGTTTCTGAACGGGGCACTCAATTGGCCGTGCAGCCTGACTAGTGCCTCTCTTACAGGTCTGTATGTCCCTGTGTCCCCAGGGCTTGGCTGTGTATCATCAGCCCTTTCGTAGGTTTTCCATCTGCATAGAAAAATAGGGGGAAAAACCCAACCCAGCTGCCTCCTGAGTTAATAAAAGACTTGTGTTTGTTTCAGGCTGGTTGAAAATCTGCTTGTTCACCTCTTCACTGAGCATCTCTCTCACATGAAGTAAGAGCAAAGGGAAAACAGATGCATTTCCCTTCTTATTTACCCCTTTGCTTCTTTCACAGTCCCTTTTGCTACCTCAATCATTCTCTTCTTACACAACACTACTCTCCATTCTCCAAGCCTTCATTCCTTTTCCCTGGCTTTTTCAGCCTCTTCTCTGAGAGGACAATAGGAGACCCTTGTAAAACATCAGGTCCTTGTTTTTACCCATCTCTGCTCATACTCGGTCTGTTCCTTTGACCAGACAGCTCACCACAGAGCCAGCCCCAGGCTTTGTCTCTCGAACATTGGCTACCCTGGATGCAAGCACTGTGCCTGTTCAGCTCTGCTCGTCCTTTCCAGACTCTGGTTTCTCAAGCATGAATTCTCAAGGCTGTTTTGTCGTTCAATCACCAGCTCGACTCCCTCCAAGCCTCTCTTCACTCCTCTTAATGACATTTTCCCCCTACAGTTCATCATCATTTCAACAGCACTAATAAACAAACTGGGGTCGACTTTCATCTCAGAGACCTCTTTGGGGGGCTTTCAGCTTTATAGAAACTTCTTGTCATTCTGGGTTTGTAGATCTGACAGTTTCAAATCATACCAACAGATTACCCTCATCCTTCAAGCTACTGAATGGTCCTGAAACGATCTGAGACAAAGGCTTTAAAACCTTTAAACTTTAAGACCCTTATCTTGCAATTCTTCTTTTTCATCTTTCCTACCTTAAAAGCTCTCAGGGACTGAAGAGCAGAGTTTCCTCTCCAGAACACCGTGATACTTTGTTCTCATTCCTCCCCATCATTAAAGTCCTGTGTGTATTCTTTGCCACAAGCCTAGAAAAGGAACAGGAACGAGTGAGGTGCTAGGGTTTGTGGACTGAAAGTAGTCACTTAGAAGAATCATAACTCATCAAGAGAACATTTAACATCTCCCAAAATGGAAGGCAGTTTTATAGCAGACACTTCAGCTTGCTAGCAACGCTCCCTCTCCATTTCTACATGCGCAAGCATGGGCTAATTGTTTCACCGCGGTAACCTCACCTGCAATTAGCCACTGCCTTTGATCTTTATAACTCTCCAGAGGACAGCAAGATTCCCACATAAAAGCCTTTTATGATTTTATTCCACACAGGGGAGTGACCCTATGCTCCCCTATTTGTTTTGTAAGAAACAGAAAATTCCTTACCTGAGCTCAGAAATTCACAGCGGGTTGAGTCAGGCTGTGGCAAGGGGGAAACCTCATTTTGGGAGATAGCTCTCCCAGCACTTAAGGGTAAGCAATTATAGCCCCTGATGGCCTTCACCTGCTCCCTAGGGAGACTGCAGGCATCCCAAGCCCACCCTGGAAATGAGCTTCTTAGCCATGTACCTTGTCTTATTGATTCATTCCCTAAGATTACTTTTGTTTGAGCTCTTGTCCAATTCACAGTTAAGGTAGGTCTAGGCTGGATGTTAGGAGGAAGTTCTTCACAGAGAGAATGATTTCCCATTGGAATGGGCTGCCCAGGGAGGTGGTGGAGGCACCGTCCCTGGAGGTGTTCAAGAAAAGTCTGGATGAGGCACTTAGTGCCATGGTCTGGTTGACTGGATAGGGCTGGGGGATAGGTTGGACTGGATAATCTTGGAGGTCTCTTCCAACCTGGTTGATTCTATGATCAGCACAGATTGTCCCTTTCTGGGGAGCTTGCCACAGCACATGAAGCTCAGCTGTGTGCTGTGAAGAAGCAAACATCCACCTCTGCTCCCCCAAGACACAGTAAGGCTCCTGAAGAGCTGATTGCTGTGTTGTGCCTAGCTGGGTTTTTTTTCAGGGAAAGTGTTGGGGCAGAGCAGGTAGCTCAGAGGCCCAAGGCTTAGGTCTAGACCCAAAGAAAACAAAACATCGGGGCCTCAAGGCTCTTAATTAACTCTATTAGAGTGATAATCATGGCCTGCCCAACCCCAGGGGAATGGAAAAAACCCTCTAGTGTGAGATGAGCATAAAGGTACTGGACTGAAACATGAATTTTTGTTTTCTAACCACTGTCAGTGGTTAGAAGGCAGCATGGGGCGAGGGGAAGGGAAAAAGGAAGGATCCTCAGTTCAGGGAGCTTCTGGTTTAGCATCAGCCTAGAAACCAAAGAGATTTTTGTCAATGGCTTTTGCTTTTCACAGGGCTGCTTTCTAAGTATGAAAAATGTAGACTCGATGTCCTTTACAATTCATGAGTGCACCACTTCCCTTTTTGTCTTCTTTTTGTTTGTTTTTAAACTAGGTTTAGCTTAAAGATAAATCTCTTCTGCATTTCCTTGCAAAGGAGCAGATGGGACAGTGCTTTAGTAGAGCCTCTGTGCCAGAGCTGGGCTCCAGTGATGATGCTCTCCATCTCGCAGGGGTGTGCTTCCAGCGACTGGTCCAAGGGAGTGGGAAAGGCACCAAGTTTCTCTAGCTATCAAAGTCTGGCCAGTCATTGGTATAGCAGCTTCAGTACAGCCAGCCAGTGGAGCTGATTTGGCACCAGGTAAGTAAAGCCATGCTGTCCTGTATTGCTTCCTGCTGAAGGAATGAGCAGAGGTGGTTTGTGTGGTTCTGCATAGCCAAGTCCCACGGGTCTAATAAGCCCTTCTCCTGATGGCAAGTGAAGTTCTGTCCTTTGGGTGTCTCCTCACTCTCTGGACTCGGAAGGCTGATGTGAAGGAACCCATCTGGTGGGTGGCAGGAGGAAGATGCTACTCACATTGCTCAAACTGTGTGGGTTTAGGCTTTAAGACTTAGTGTCGAGGAAGATGCATAATTAGAGTGCCCCAGAAGCTGTTTCAAAGTATGAAATCTTCTTTATTTGTCTGCTGCTTTTGGAAGGAAAACTCCACACCACCTTTCTCCATTTGAGTCTGCAGACAGGAGATGCTGACCTGTGCTCTGGTGTTTAAGCACATGGCATGTGAATTGTCACTGAATTAGAAAATCCATCACTCACTAAGCTTCCAGAGTCTCATCTCTATTAGCTGTAAAACCTTCAGCATTAGCAAATAATCTATAAAATGCCTCATATCACAAAGTCTCTCTGAAGTATGATTTGTCCCAGCTGTAAAAAAAATAAGAGACTAAAAACCCACCAAACAATAAAATCATCATCAACAACAACAACAATTAGAAACTGTACTTGAAACTGTCTGTTAAAGGTTTCTTTTGCTCTCTGGTTTCTTTACTTTCAGGCAACACATGTTTCACCCTTTCAAACTTTCCTTTTCTAATCCAGCCACTAGAATTTCACTTTGATCTTAATGAACACTGAGATGGGGGCAGAGAACTGCAAGCGACTGACTGGCCCGAGCTTAGTGGATAGCTGTTCCCCAGCTGAACCACAAGCTCAGCACTCTCCCATCCCAACCTCAGCAGCTCAGCTGATGGTGCAGCTACTTTGCAGCAGGGCAAGCATGTAACTCAGAGCCTGAACCCTCTAACAGTGTTTCTGGACCTGGTATGCTACTGGGGGAGAAAAGAGCAAGCAACTGGAATTCCCTGAATAAAAATCACTGAATAGTGACAATGGAATTCAGAGTCAGACAAATTTTCATCTTTAACTCCAAAAAAACACCTGATGTTGTCCCTGGCATTACTGCAACTCACATAGGGCAGACCTTGTCAGCTGTACCCTTGGCTCTGTCCTTTCATCTCACAGACCCCTCACCTTCACAGCAACTGGAAAAAGACTGTATCAGCCAGAACGCATGATCTGTGCTGCCCTGGTACCTGCGGGTAGCATTCAATAACAGGTGCTTCAAGCACGAGGCTGCTCCTGCCCTGGCCACCCTGCCAGAAGCCTGTCAGGCAGTTGCTCTGAGCTGCAGCCTGCTTGACAGAGCACAATGTCTGCCTTTTTTTTTTTCCCTCTTTTTCCTCCTCTGGGGAACTCATATTTCTCACCTCCCACTGTAACACTTAGCAGAAAGTATATCCCTCACCTCCAGCCTCAGCACCCCCTTTCCACCAGGCTGGAAAGTCACTGATGATGGGGGTGGAAGGTGGCATCTTGTTCTCAGCTCATCAATCTATCATAAACCTCTGCAGCAGGCTAGCTGGCTCCAACTTGCATTTCTCTCCCAGCACAGAGGATGTCTGTGTTTGTTCGGATACGTTGGATAAGTGATTTCAAGCCATGGGTTTCATTTCATCGCTAATCACAGGCATGGGTTGCAATCACACGCAGTAAGGCAGTGGGTAAGCTTCCATTCACCTGCCTGGCAAGGTGGGACACTGGCCATCCTGAAAGAAATAATATTGCAAATGAAATTAAAGAGGGTCACGGGGAGGGGGCATGCAAGAAGGAGTCATTCTTGTCACTGTCAACTTTAGTCCTGATCCATGGATTCGTGTATGATAGGGATCTTTGCTTTCCTGTGTTTCTAGTACTGTGCAAGAGGAAAATGTCTTTAAGGAGTCTCACAATCCTAGCTGAGATAAACCCCAAAAGAAACAAGCCCCAAGATGCTCTTATAACATCAGTCAGACCATTCAGCTTAGCTGATAGCTTTGATGTCCCCATGCATAAGGGATGCCTCTCCTCTGGAAACAGAGAAGTATCTGCCTACCTCCAGCAGAGAGCTTTCCCATGAGGCTCCTTCCATCCTTCTGAAAGTGGCACAGCTTTTGACTTTCAGCATCATTCAATTCCCTATTCACTCCATGCCAGAAGGGGAGATGCCTCTCCAAACTGGTAAACCATTCAGGTGCTCAACATGGAGCTCCTCACAGGAATCAGGAGAAGCAACAAGCCATTTAATTTCCTACTATTTGTTCTTAGATACCCAACCAAGATGAAGGCACAGATAAAATATTCTTCAAGCATCTGGGAGAAGTCTTGTAATTGTTGGCCCTTGTTCTTGTGAAGCACTTCAACTTCCCTGCTGTCTGGTCATAGTGAGGTGAGTTTTGATCTCTTCTCTCTAGTATGATGTGATTAGAAGCAACCTGGTTGGAAGAGACCTCCAAGATCATCCAGTCCAACCTATAACTCAGCCCTATCCAGTCAATTAGACCATGGCACCAAGTGCCTCATCCAGTCTTTTCTTGAACACCTCCCTGGGCAGCCCATGACCTGAAATTGTGCCAAGGGAGGTTTACATTGGATATTAGGAAATGCGTCTTTATGAAAAGAGTGGTGAGGTCTTAGAATAGGTTGCCAAGGGAGGTGGTGGAGTCATTGTCCATGGATGTGTTCAAGAAACATGTGGACACAACATTTAGGGATGTGGTTAATGGCCATGATGGTGTTAGGGCTACAGTTGGACTTGATGATCTTAAGTGTCTTTTCCAACCAAAACAGGTCAATGATCCTATGACTGTAATCACACAGCAGGACCTGTGTATGAATACTTGGCTCTTTTCTCACAAAGACCCCAAATGCCAGGCTACACTGAGAGTTGTTCAGTGCCATGTCTGAAATGAGCTGGTGAGCTCTCAGCCCAGCACTGCAGTTTAGCATCCTCTCTGAACAATGCCCCTGTACCACCCATAGCATCACAATGGAGAGACAGAGGGAAGAAAGAAAAGTGGAGGTGAATGGGTGAGTGGAGAAATAGAGATGACAACACAACAAAGAAAACCACAACCTCTGCTTTTGAGAGTACAGCAATACACATCTGCATTTCACAGCTTGCAGCCTGTGCCCAGGAGCTGCTTTAAAAGCCCTCTTGTACTGCTGTACGGTGATGTGCCTTGTCCTTCCCTGTGCACAATGGGATCAGGATGGGGCTTTTAGGGAACAGCTGCTCTGCATGGACTATAACAACCTGTGCTCAGCTGGGCTGAGTGGGCAGCACCTGCCTGACTTAAGGAGGAAAGATCTCAGTGCTGCAAACTCCACAAACATGCACTTGCCTGTATTTTTCCATGGCACCTCACTGGCTTCCAGAACCTAATTCCTGAAATTAGGCACTAGGGCAGAGATTTTCAGTTTTCAAAACAGACAACACATGTTGGAGAGTGGCCAGAGGCTGTGGGTACACTGAATAAGGGTGGGGCAATTTGGGGGGAAGCTTTCTGCCTACAGGGAGAGCAGGATGCATGAGAGCAGGTCTACAGCACTCAGCTGGAGCAAAATTACCATCAGATCATCAGCTTGATAACAGGATTTAGTACAGGGAGGGCCAAGCCAGGTGAGTCACCTGCTGCTGCTGCCAGTCACTGTGGCTGCTGATGGCTCTGATATCCCAATGAGCATGGAGTGGTGACTGGCAGGGAGATTGCAGGTTAGTTATGGAGCTGGGCATTGCGACAGGCACTCTCTAAGGTTGGCAGCTGGGCAGCTGCTGCTGATATCTGCTCCTCTTCACAGCACCAGATCCTGGAGAGAACAGAGCACCAGCGCCCAAGACCTGACAGCTTTTGCCTCTTGTTATTCACACAGACTGCACACCTTGTGCACTGCACAGCCATTCCTCCCTCAGGAAATGCCTGAGGAAGCAAATCTGGCACCACCATGAGGTCCTTTGCTCCATGCTGCACACAAGGAGCCAAACTGCCCAACACTAGCATGACAGCTGCTGAAGCTTGCTCACTGAGCCATGGTCAAGCACTGAGGACCCGAACCTGTGGAAGCCAGACCAAAGATCTAATAGAGCAAAAGCAGAGGGAACTTCTCCACCAAAACCCATCCAGCCATTCTGGTCATGTCTAAGAGCACCAGACCCTGATGAGACAGGCAAGTCCAGACTCTGCTTTCTTCAACACAATCACTTGCCATAGCAGATGAACGAGATCAGTTACTTGCTCCTTACTTCAGCTCACACACATCCAGTACCCTGCTCACCCCAGCAGGTGCTGTCACATCAGCTATCATTTTGGAATAGTAGTATCTTACCCTTTCTCTGCTGGTCTAAACAGCACAGGAATGGGCTCCCAAACAGTCAAGCTCAGTCTATTAACCAGGGATCATATCACAACAGAAGTTGTGGAGAAGACCTTGACACCAAAATGTTTTGACAATCGAACAAACATCCCCAAGCAACTCCAGGCATCAAGCACAGCTGATGCACACACAGCCAAAGCAGCTTTGAACTGTCTAGCCATGCAGCCACATAACAGAGAGCTCAGAAAATCCTTCCTGAGAAGCTGGGTGAACTCTTAGGTTACTGCTGCACACGAAGCCAGCTGTCCTGTCTGCACATCCAGTGCTACCTATGCTGGCTACTCTGATAATAGCTCCAGTCTGCGCAAGCTGAAATCCTGGTGCAGTGCAGTGCTGCTACCTGCATGGTTTTAAAGAATCACATGTACTTTATGAAGTATAGTAAAGGCATTACTATCTACATGCCCTTCCACGTGGCCAAAACTGCACCCACCAGGCCTTCTCCACAGCAAAGGGAAACACAGATTGCAGTTATCTACTGCTCAATAACTTCTGCAAACATGAGGCTCCACAGACTCACCACTGTAACCAGTAAGGGATGAAGAGTTCAGGTTCAATAACAGTACTGCTGCTTCTGTTTGAGAGCAGAGATAGTTACTGCTACCTGCTATAAACCCTAACGTTTTATATAGCAGATGTATATGTTGGATTGCATAAATACTGCATTACCTATACAAAACAACGTTACCTGCTTTGCAGTCAGGTTCTCTGCCCCATGGCTGCAAACTAAGCAGGAAGACATTGTGAGTCCATGACTGGAGCTTCACTCTTCCCTTTGCTCCCAGTGAAGGTTGGGACAGGATGCTGTGAGATACTACTCTGTCTGTAAAATGTTTAGGTGTTGCAATTCGGTGCTGAGGGACTGCAGCTGGACTAGATTAGATTAGGCTGGGTTAACCAGAGGGATTTTTGCCTGGGTTTCTCCAGCAGCATGTTAACCACAAATCATGAAACAGCAAGAAGACCTCAGAAAATATTCACATCTGAAATGCTTCCTCACAGAGCTGTTCCAGAAATTAAAAAGTCCCATGAGGTCAAAAGAGAAATGAAAAGTAAGTGTCAAGGTCTGAACTCCTACAATGCAGAGGACTGAAATGACTCATTCTGTCACAGTCAAGTTACCAGATTTCCTGTTTGCTCTGCCCCAATCTTTGGGTGTTTTTCAGCAACTAGAACTATGAATTAAGCTCCAATTCTACAAAACATCTGGTGGAGGTGGAGTAATTTCATGAGCTACTGTTACACACCAGTGAGAAAGCTTCTGATGCAGTTTTGGTTTAAATCCGGAGACTGAAGTTCACCTCAGTCCTTATTTTGTCCAAATGGCTCGTTCAGCTCAAGAGCATATTTTGCATCCCTGTTTCCCCACTGCACAATGGAATATGATTCCAGGCATGCTGCCTGTCACAGCTCAGATCCTGACTTAGATTTCTCTAATGCCTTGCATGCTGGAGAGTCTTGGCATGTTTCACAGGCTGCTGTATACGTAGCTAGAATCAGACATGCAGCCACTTCTAGGGTGGAAGACAACAATAACTCCATGTGCTGCACTAAGAGGAATAAGATTCTGTCCCAGGAGTGATACTTTTGCATAACATGTTATTAATGTCAACCTCTGGACAACCAGAAAGCTGTTAGCTACAAGTTTAGCTACATGTGAAGGACTGGAGCTGGGATGTGAACCTGTAGTTTCAGGCAATGTGTCTCTGCTTAAACTGCTAGGCTGTCAGTAGTTGTTTTCATCTCTATAATACACTTCAGACCAGTAACAGATAAATGCCAATGTAGATCATGACCTTCTGTGCCTACTGGGAGGGATAATTCCCTCTCAAAGGATACTTTTGAGAAATAATTCAACACCAGGTGTGAAAGAAGGCTCATTGCCAGTAAAAAAAAAATCATCTTCTTTTTTCCATCTCTCATCACTTGCAGGTCTCTCTTCTCCATGTTTCCCCAAAACGTGGGGCTGCAGCTGGCAGAAGAGGCAGCAAGGAGGCAAGTCCTGCAGGTTGGGAGGGCAGAGGAATAGCCACGAGGAAGGAGACTGAGGTCTGCACTGTAATTCCCAGTGAATAGCATTAGGTGCAGGGATTGAGGAGTGTATGGCAGCATGACACAGGCTCTGTTCTCCCAGTGCCTTGGGAAACCCTCAGGGTCCTGCATGTCTCTCTCCTAGTTTAACAGCCCAGCAGTGCCATAACTCAATTGCCTATTACAATGTAAGTTTGGTACCTGGAACTAGTATGCCCACAATGAACACACTCTTGAATTCAGGATCCCAATCCTACTCTCACTTCAGATGCCAGAGTCAGGGAATCCCAAAGCTTCAATTCACACCTACCTGGAGCCATCTGTCACAGCCTGCCCATTCATTTCCATCCCAAATCCCAAAAGCACATCCTTCTGGGTGTCCGAGAGAGACATTCCAGGGAGGTTCCTGTTGATGTAGCTGCTTTCTACCTTGCAGCACTTGAGATGGCGCCAGTGAAAAGGCAGGTTAAGCTTAGCAGATAAGAAGCTGACCAAGGGCTCCTGTGACCTAGTCACAATGCTGCTACCAGCTTCCTCCTCATGCAGGTCTTATCTTACTTGTTCTGCTGATTTCTGACAGATCCACAAACTGGCTATTCTTAGGGAAGGAGAAAGAGAGGGTAAAAAAATCCGTTGCACCATGCCAGCCTCTCTTAATGTCATCCTAGAGCCAAGGAGGGGGAGTGATGTCCCTTTCTCCCACACTTTGAAACGGTATAGAGGAAAGAGCAGTTCTGATGGCCCTGAACATTGCCTGGGGCAGTGACTGGCAGCTGTAGAAGACCTGCTTTCCTGCCACACACTCAGCTGCTGCGGTGTGCATCCTCCCTCAGCCTGAATCACAGCTGCTGGCAGGAGTGAACACCTGGGTTTACAGGGGAATGCTGCCTTCAGCTGCACCCAGTTCTTTGCGTTCCGGAAACCACAGCCCTAGTTCAGTGGTGTAGCTGTACCATGGATCAGTGTCTTTAAGCACACTAACAGTGACTGAACACAGACACTTTTAGAAGGCATCTGCATTTTGATGGAGTAGAGAACACAAAGTGATTGCCTAACAACCAGAACCTGGCATACTGAAAAATATGATTGCTGCTGACATACAGCAGCCCTGGGCAAGTCAATGCACCCCTGACTGTGTAGCCTCATCAACCTCCCAAAACAGTGAACTAAACGTCCTGCTACCTTGCAGCAGGGTGCTGGGTACCACACAACATCTGGAGATTGCTAGAACACTAACTTAACTTCCTTGATTGTCTCTACAAAAGCAAAAGGCTGTTTAAGGAGAGCAGAGCCTCTTGCACTCCCTTAGAGGTGAGACTGACAATTTGAACTCATTGCCCTGCATGCAGAGTAACTCCACATTGCATACCTAGAGCAAAGGGAAATAGGCATCCTGCATGTCCACCAGCAGCTTTTCTGTGAAGCAGTACAAGCACCTGCACAACTTGGCCTCGCTTGTGGCTGCTGGGCCCAGCATAGGTTTGACACCAGGAGGAAGGCTCACTGCAGTTCTGTATCATTGGCACGATAAGGTATTTTGACCAAGTCTCTTCATCCAGCCATTGCAGCAGCCCTCCTGAAAACACAGGAAGTGTGCTGTTATATCAATCAACATTGGTCAGCAGCAAGTGCCTATTATATTAGGCACTGGATACTTAAAAGCTCTCTAACCCTACATCATAATCATACTCAGTGCTTTACTCAGGGAAGGACTTCTGTCATTACACCAGGACAAGGCTTGCACTGATACAAGACTTAAGGGTCCCCTGGTGACCCCAGGTACCAGCCTGTTATAGGATGCTGTGGCTAAACGATGCTGAGGCCTTATCTCCACTGAGAATCATAGAATCAACCAGGTTGGAAGAGACCTCCAAGATCATCCAGTCCCACCTAGCACCCAGCCCTAGCCAGTCAACTAGACCATGGCACTAAATGCCTCATCCAGTCTTTCCTTGAACACCTCCAGGGATGGTGACTCCACCACCTTCCTGGGCAGCCCATTCCAATGCCAATCACTCTCTCTGGGTTCTGGATATTAACCTTGAAATCATAAGAGAAACAGAAGAAAATGAAACTTGTTCCCAGCTTTCCCTTTCTTTACCACCATGCACCATCCCAGATGTTTCCTGTTCCTCTGCAGCATTTTCCACTTTGCAACACTCACAGTGTTTCCCTTTTCCTTAGTGAGTAGTGTGTGAGGCAGAGAGACAGGATAGCTGTTGCCTGATGTCTCACAACCATGTCTCTGCTTTGAATATTTCTGTGAGTGTCAAAAAAATGATTGGGGTAGTCAGCCCTGGGATAGCCTCTATCTCCTAACCACCTGCAAGTCTCAAGTTGTGCCAGGGTAGGTACAGGCTGGATATTAGGAAGAAGTTCTTCACAGAGAGAGTGATTTCCCATTGGAATGGGCTGCCCAGGGAGGTGGTGGAGGCACCGTCCCTGGGGGTCTTCAAGAAAAGCCTGGATGAGGCACTTAGTGCCATGGTCTGGTTGATTGGTTAGGGCTGGGTGATAGGTTGGACTGGATGATCTTGGAGGTCTCTTCCAACCTGGTTGATTCTATGATTCTATCCTAGCCAACCTGGCCTTGGGTAGGGTGTCTCTGCCCATGGCAGGAGGGTTGGAACTAGATGATCCTTGTGGTCCCTTCCAACCCTGACTGATTCTCTGATGACTTGGGCCAGGGTGTCTGTACCAGCCTCCAACAATGTAATTTCTTCCATCCTCTGAGTCTGTTGTTTGCAAAGGAGCCAAGGTCCAAGGGATCTATTTGTAGATGGAGTGTGTGTTGGTTACTACCAGGACTGGCAGTTTTACGGACTTTCCATGTGCCCAGTGTCGGTGCTGACCCAGACACAACACTGACAGCTGCAGGGTAAATAAATAAAAACAGAGTATTTTGATCTCGGAGTGGGAGATGGTTTGGAGGGGAAGCGGTGGGGGGCAGGGTGTCAGACAGACAGAACACGGCGGCCACAGCTGTGAAGGGAACAGATGCGGCACAGGCAGCGGGAGCAGGGAATACAGTTCTGCAAGTGTAAGCAGTGCTGGAAAGTCTTGGAGAATGGCAGGCATATTTGGGACAGGTGGGGAGTGTTTACATTGAAATAAGAAGGAAGATGGCCTGACAGAATGCTGGTCACGTTACCTGTGACCCAAACTGACCGACCACAGCTCTCATGGGCCCAGAACATCTGAAAACATCAGCTGTCTGCCACAGCAGAACCTAGGGAATGCGTGTGAGGTCCTGCCCCGTGCTCATCAGTGTGTCTACCTCTCACAAGCAAACTGGCACTGGCTCTAAGCCAGCCTTTATTCCAACCTAGCCTGTACTAAGCCTCTGTAGTGCCCCTGTGCAAAGCCTGGGCCAGATAGGTATGAGGCAGCATCAAGACCAAGCTCACCTGAGCCAGCAAACATGCTAGTGTGGTCTTCAGCACAGCTGGAACACAACTGGCAGGGCCCAAGCACAAGCACCTGGCTGACCCCTAACAGCAGCCCTTCAATGGCTAGGCCTCAGGCTGGTTACAGTGGTTTGGGTTTAGGTCTAGCAGAGGCTGTTTTCCAGGTCATGTTTAAATTGACTTGAGTTGCACACTGTTTGAATTTTTGCTGCCAGTGAGGCTCCTGCAGGGCAAGTAACCTGCTGCTAGCCACTGGCTGACAGAGCTGGCATTTTGGTAAAAGCAGCTGTGCTGTGATGGTCATGAAAAAAAAGGAATGGTTGCAGGGCTTGTTGCAGGAGATCTCTGCAATGCTTCAGTGAATTGCCTCTATCCTAAGGAGTAATCACAACTAATGGCACGAATAAACCCCTCTTTTTCAGTCTCCTGGCACATTACACCCCTTCCATTAAACATTAAGAGCTGGACTTTTCAAGAACCCTGTGGCCCCATTTAAAACTAAAGGAGGGTTGGGAACCTATCTCCCTGAGGTGCTGTGTAAACCTCAGCTGAGTCAAGCTGACCCCATCAAAGGCACAGAGCACGGCTGTAGCATAACTGCAGGATGAATGCTTGCATCACACCTACGTTGCACAAGAATGGCAAGGAGACTTGTCCAAGGTCATTTCATGCAACAGAAGACCAGAGACAATGGGCTCCCTCCTCTTGTAAGCCTCCAGTCTGCCTCCAGGCTTCCCTTTTGGTCCTAGTTGATTCCTCCCTCATGACCCATGGGAGAAGAAATCCTTCTTAACTGGAGCTATTTCACCAGATGATGCTCAAAGGCAGCTTGCAAGAAAGTTTGAGCATTTCTAATCAAGCTGAAGGAAGGCTCACAAACACAAAGTCATGCTGAGAGACATTCCCTTCATTTATTCACACCCTAGCCCATAGATAAAAATAGCTTTATATCTTAAGTTTAGGACCACAGAGAGCCCAGAGGATAGCAAGGGATTATCCCAAAAGGGCAACAAGGCAGTCAAAAAGAGCCTAGGGGACATCTTGTACAACTTCCATGAAGAGAATAATTAATTCAAACTGTATAGAGACAGCTCTGGGAGTGTCCACTCTGGAGATGTTCAAAGAGTCTTTTGCTGCTTTGGGCTTGCTTTAAGTCAAGTGTCCTAAAAAAAACACTTGAGCTATGCATTTCATTTCAGTTATACAGGCTGTTTAAATGCCAGGGAAAACTTAGTTATTAAAGAGCTGCAAGCCTTGAACAAGGCACACAGTCATTAGAAAGTTGTTGAGTCATGCAAATATTCTCAATAATTTGAAATTAATGTTCAGTGTGTGCTGCACCATAAAACTCTTAGATGTTGTGGCCGTGGATCCTAAGGGAAAGCCTTACGGGCATGAGTGCAAGAGGTAAGCTAGGCTGTAATTTTAGAGCACACCCCTTGCAATAAGCTAACTTCCATTTGTTAAGCTCTTGTCCTAGGACCAAGTTCTTGCTCTACATGCAGCAGGCTGTTCATTCAAGGCAGTTACATGAGGGCATGCATGTGGCTGGGTACAGCAGAACAGATAAGGTGCTTTCTAGGTGGGAGAAGATGAATGGGAAGAGGATGAAAAGGGATTTTTCCCCACATTGAATGTTTCATTTCCTCACACTCCTATGACCTTTGTCCCTCAGCATGACTACCTACAAGTACCTGAAGGGAGGCTGTAGCCAGGTGGGGGTTGGTCTCTTCTGCCAGACAACCAGCAAGAGAACAAGGGGACACAGCCTCAAGTTGTGCTGGGGGAGGTAGAGGCTGGATGTTAGGAGGAAGTTCTTGCCAGAGAGAGTGGAATGGGCTGCCCAGGGAGTTGGTGGAGTCACCATCGCTGGAGGTGTTCAAGCAAAGCCTGGATGAGACATTTAGTGCCATAGTCTGGTTGACTGGCTAGGGCTGGGTGCTAGGTTGGACTGGATGATATTGGAGGATCTCTTCCAACCTGGTTGATTCTTTGACCTCTCTGACCAAGGGTAGAAGGATGTATTTTGGAGCTGTCATACCTTATATGCCTCTGAAGAACATGCTGTGGTGGGTGTTGCTCAGTATTCCCTGTACTTCTTGTGGAAGCAGGGGGCAGCATGAGGATCCCAGCCAGCACAGTACCTGAAATGACATAGAAATTAGACAGAAATTATGATTTCCTTGCCAGTAAGGAGCAGTCCACATTTCCACTGTTGCCCAGCTCTGCAAGGGAAAAACATGATCCTGATGGAGCAGAAAACACTCCAGCTGTCCACCACTGCTGCAGTTATCTGTAAGCATCCATTTTCTCCAGATACTGCCTACAGCAGTATCTCAAGAGTTAAACTACCTGGAAGAAGGAGATTTTAGTAGAGGATCTGGAGCAGCAAACATTATCAGCAGTGTTAATCTGTCACATCTCCTGGACTGTACATACCACGCTCCATCACTCTGGCATGTCATGGCCTGCATTGTTACAAGATGTACCGAGGCTGCAGCCAGCCATAGTTTGGCATCTCAGTGAACCTCCTGATCCAGGAAAATACAGGAAGGAAATTCTAATAATGCTATCTTGCAAAACCTCCCAAACCCAACACAAACCAACCTAGCTTTATAAAAAGCAACCAAAACTTTTCAGCAAGTACTACATTAGAGTTTTTTTTCAAACACAAACATAGAACAAATATGTTTGAATGAAAGGTGAGCTAGACTCTTGAATGCACACCATTCATTGACACTGGGTGGCTCAAATCTTACAGTTTTTCTTCATCATGTTTCTACCCTACTCAGACACTTAGAAAGAAAACAAAAAATTAAAACCATTTGCTTTCCTGGGTCCTGCTTCCTAGTTCTGGCAAGAATCCAGCCAGCAGCCAGGCTGCCCTGAAAACATCCCATGTTATCTGAACCTGAAAATGAAGCAGACTAAGACTGGACCAAGTTTTTGGAGCTGACAATACTGGAGTGTCTGGAGCAGACACCAGATGAGAAGGCTCTTGGCTCTCTTGTTGTTGTTGAGCTCCTGGTAAGGAGTTAGGAAGAGAAAGATGGTTTGGATAGAATAAAGTCTCAAAGGAATGGATGATCTCACTTGTCCACACACACACACCCAGATGTATAAATATATATAATTAACTAGAAAATACCATGTGGTACAAAGGTTTCTTCACCTTGGGTTCATCAGAGTTGGGCTAGTTAAGGTTGGTGCAGCCATAACAAAGAGTACTTCCCACACATCTCCTTCTAAGAGTCCTTCAACCACATGATAGCATTTTAGATGCATTTATATCTTTTGATTGGTTCCTGTATGCTTTTCATGCAGAGAATAATAGACATGTGATATAATTATTAAGCATATATGGAACAGTCTACATAGTCATCAGCAGAATACATGGGCTTTATGCACACATAAATGCAGTTTGTTGGTCACTTTAAACTGTTGCAAGTGTGTATAAGGAGTAGGAGATGAAAGGTCTGCCCTCAAAACCTCTCCTTTTCTACACAGACAGAGGGAAAGCAACACCAAAAAATCCCCCCAAAAGCAACCAAACAACACCCCCTGGATCAATATAAAGAGTTTAATGAGGTAAGAGGCACAATTAGCCTTAGCCTATATGAAGAAAAGTGCAGTAAAATGCTCCAGAGGGCATTTTCATTTTGAAGCACGACAGCAGCATGGTACTGCATATCAGCAGCAGATTCATCTCAACCCATGACATTACCCCATCCAAATCTCATAAAGAGGACAACCCAAAAGAAAGAATAACCCCCAAAACTACTGAAGGCAACGTCTTTATCTGCTTTCCACCTGTGGCACAACAGAGGGAGAGCCAGTGCAGCAGGTGGTATTTGGGACTTTAGGCTTTCTTAAGCAGACCCCTGGCAAGTTGGACAAAGTTGCACAACCCAACTTGCAGCTACAAATCGCTAGTTTCAAGGCTGTCACTAAACAACTTCTGTATCTCTGTCCCTGTTTCCCAGACAGTGCCTCCTAGGGGACATAGCAAAGAAAGCTCTCCCCAGAATACAGCTTAAACCCTTAGCAGCATGCTGAAGTAGCAGTCATTCCCATGCATTGTTGGGATGCCATATTGCATGACAAATAAATCCTTGCTCTGTTCTGTTACAAAGAGATTGCTTTAAGCTGGGCTTGCTTGCTTTAAGTGAAACACACATGCCTCTGGGTGGTTTGGTTTGTTGTTTTGGTGGCTTTTCCTGTGTTTTGGGAAGGGACAAAGCTGGGGGTGAGGGGGAGGTTAGAAAATGCTGTTGAGCCTTCCTACGTAGTTTCTGTTCACCCTGCTTATGATTTGTGTCCCTGAACACAGCTGGTGGTATCCATTTTTTAATCAAGCTGAAGGTGCATGGGTTCCCACATTGACATTTTCAACCCTAATGAGGGCATACTTAATTCTCAGGAGCAAATCAAACCTTTTCCTTTCAAGAAACCCCCACATCATCTCTGAAAAATTTACAAGACTCAGATTTGTCTTAAAACCAAGGAATGAGAGAGGAGAAGAAAGGGAGAAGAAAGGGAGAAGAAAGGGAGAAGAAAGGGAGAAGAAAGGGAGAAGAAAGGGAGAAGAAAGGGAGAAGAAAGGGAGAAGAAAGGGAGAAGAAAGGGAGAAGAAAGGGAGAAGAAAGGGAGAAGAAAGGGAGAAGAAAGGGAGAAGAAAGGGAGAAGAAAGGGAGAAGAAAGGGAGAAGAAAGGGAGAAGAAAGGGAGAAGAAAGGGAGAAGAAAGGGAGAAGAAAGGGAGAAGAAAGGGAGAAGAAAGGGAGAAGAAAGGGAGAAGAAAGGGAGAAGAAAGGGAGAAGAAGAAGGAAGGAGGAAGGGAGAAGAAGAAGGAAGGAGGAAGGGAGAAGAAGGAGGAAGGAGGAAGGGAGAAGAAGGAGGAAGGGAGAAGAAGGAGGAAGGGAGAAGAAGGAGGAAGGGAGAAGAAGGAGGAAGGGAGAAGAAGGAGGAAGGGAGAAGAAGGAGGAAGGGAGAAGAAGGAGGAAGGGAGAAGAAGGAGGAAGGGAGAAGAAGGAGGAAGGGAGAAGAAGGAGGAAGGGAGAAGAAGGAGGAAGGGAGAAGAAGGAGGAAGGGAGAAGAAGGAGGAAGGGAGAAGAAGGAGGAAGGGAGAAGAAGGAGGAAGGGAGAAGGAGGAGGAAGGGAGAAGGAGGAGGAAGGGAGAAGGAGGAGGAAGGGAGAAGAAGGAGGAAGGGAGAAGAAGGAGGAAGGGAGAAGAAGGAGGAAGGGAGAAGAAGGAGGAAGGGAGAAGAAGGAGGAAGGGAGAAGAAGGAGGAAGGGAGAAGAAGGAGGAAGGGAGAAGAAGGAGGAAGGGAGAAGAAGGAGGAGGGAGGAAGGGAGAAGAAGAAGGAGGGAGAAAGGGAGAAGAAGAAGGAGGGAGAAAGGGAGAAGAAGAAGGAGGGAGAAAGGGAGAAGAAGAAGGAGGGAGAAAGGGAGAAGAAGGAGGAGGGAGAAAGGGAGAAGAAGGAGGAGGGAGAAAGGGAGAAGAAGGAGGAGGGAGAAAGGGAGAAGAAGGAGGAGGGAGAAAGGGAGAAGAAGGAGGAGGGAGAAAGGGAGGAGAAGAAGGAGGGAGAAAGGGAGGAGAAGAAGGAGGGAGAAAGGGAGGAGAAGAAGGAGGGAGAAAGGGAGGAGAAGAAGGAGGGAGAAAGGGAGGAGAAGAAGGAGGGAGAAAGGGAGGAGAAGAAGGAGGGAGAAAGGGAGGAGAAGAAGGAGGGAGAAAGGGAGGAGAAGAAGGAGGGAGAAAGGGAGGAGAAGAAGGAGGGAGAAAGGGAGAAGAAGAAGGAGGGAGAAAGGGAGAAGAAGAAGGAGGGAGAAAGGGAGAAGAAGAAGGAGGGAGAAAGGGAGAAGAAGAAGGAGGGAGAAAGGGAGAAGAAGAAGGAGGGAGAAAGGGAGAAGAAGAAGGAGGGAGAAAGGGAGAAGAAGAAGGAGGGAGAAAGGGAGAAGAAGAAGGAGGGAGAAAGGGAGAAGAAGAAGGAAGGAGAAGAGAGGAGGAAGGGAGAAGGAAGGAGAAGAGAGGAGGAAGGGAGAAGAAGGAAGGAGAAGAGAGGAGGAAGGGAGAAGAAGGAGGAGGGAGGAGGGAGAAGGAGGAGGAGGGAGGAGGGAGAAGAAGGAGAAGGGAGGAGGGAGAAGAAGGAGGAGGGAGGAGGGAGAAGAAGAAGGGGGGAGGAGGGAGAAGAAGAAGGGGGGAGGAGGGAGAAGAAGAAGGGGGGAGGAGGGAGAGAAAGAAGCTGCAGCACTTCTGCTTAGATACCTCCAGAAGGTATGCTTGCAATATTAAGTGGAATAGCTCCCTACCTCCGCTGTCCTGCTAGAATAGGAGCTGCTGTGTTGTTGCCTCGCACTGATGTAGGCCAATGTTTCTCAACAGGAAGGCTTGTCTGGATCCTAGACAAAAAGCTCTTAGGAACACCAGCCCTCAAATAACCTAACCCCTCATGCTAGCACATTAAAGAAAATTCAGCACCACAGCTGCAGATGTGCAGCCAGCTTGAAACAATTAACTTGATTCCTGAGCAGAGATTCTAATGCCAAAAGCTAAGAATGGTTATTTTCTAGGTAACAAGCATCACCCAAACTTTAGCAGCCTTACACAACTTTTAGCTTCTCATTTCAAACTCCAGGCTACTGAAAAGCTGGACTGCTTTTTAAGATCCTGGGTCGTTCCCTTCTCTGTGTTCAAGCTGTTCTTCCAACAATATCTTTTTTAAACTGTGTGCTTGTTTCCAGTGAGTGGAGTCCAAGCAATAAGAAAAACTCAGTGAGAGAAGCTGGCTTCTTGCATATAAATGTTACTTTGAAAGGAGCTGGTATTTTTGGAGTTCATGGGCTGGGGCTGTTCCTCTGCAATAGTTTTGTCCTACGACTTACAGGAACCCTGTAGCTCTAGAAGGAAGATGCTCATTCAACTCTAACCTGAAAGAAGGAGCACAAGGTAATAATCTCCTTTCCCAAACACACTGTCAAGATTATTTTTGTTTAGCCTGTTCAGGCTTTTCTTCATTTTTCTACACTGAGGTGTGTAGGCTTTCTGGTAGGGAATGTGTGATCTCCCTATATACAATACAGCACAGATTTGTGTCTCATTCTAAGATGTACTGTCTGTGCCATGCTACCTCTACTTGCAAATCAGGAGCAGTTGGAAGAGACCTCCAAGATCATCCAGTCCAACCTAGCAACCAGCCCTGGCCAATCAACTAAACCATGGCACCAAGTGACTCATCCAGGCTTTTCTTCAACACCTCCAGGGATGGCAACTCCACCACCTCCCCAGGCAGCCCATTCCAGTGTCCAATGACTCTCTCAGTGAAGAACTTTCTCCTCACCTCAAGCCTAAATTTCCCCTGGTATAGCTTGAGGCTGTGTCATCTTGTTCTGGTGCTGGCCACCTGAGAGAAGAGAGCAACCTCCTCCTGGCTACAACCACCCCTCAGGTAGTTGTAGACAGCAATAAGGTCACCCCTGAGCCTCCTCTTCTCCAGGCTAACCAATCCCAGCTCCCTCAGCCTCTCCATGAAGAGTTCTACTCTCTATGAACCAAGTACAGGGATTTCACTGAGCGCCCTGGTGCTCTGCTCTGTGGGTTTCCAGATCTCCCAACATTGGGAAGCACTATTAGAGAGCTAATTCTACTCTTACCATATATAACAGAGTTCAAATACTTGCACCTCTCTTGGTAACTGGGCTGTGATGATGACTGTGAACTTAATCAATCGAAGGACTTTTCAACCACCAGGAGCCTTCTTAAAGGCATGAGGAAAGGGCAGTCCTGGAATCCCAGGGACAATGAATGCACTGACAAGTAAGTAGGCAGGGATTTGTGCAGAAATATCTGCATGTGCATGTATAAGGGCGAGAGAGAAGATGAACTAATCCCTTTCCTTGAGGCTATGCCTTTACTCTTTCAGATTGGCACGTGTCTCCTTTGTTTTCAATAATAGAGGTAATTATATCTGAAATGTTAAACTGTAAATCCATCATGCAATTAAGAGAATTCAAACTGCAAAGCACTATGGGAACAGTTAAGGATGGATAGGAATAGAGATTCTGAAAAATCACCCCCCTGGTTTTCTATTACCCATCTCAAAGACTCAGGAAGTTTACTGCCTTCCCTAGGGACTGGCTATCTTCCCTCCACAAGGTAAGAGAACCACACATTGACTGCAGTGAGAATCACTAACATACTAAGGTGGAACCTCATGAGGTTCAACAAGACCAAGTGCAGTGTCCTGCATCTGGGTTGGGGCAATCCCAAGCACAAATACATGCTGGGCAGTGACTGGCTGGAGAGCAGCCCTGAGGAGAGGGACTTGGGGGTGCTGCTGGATGAGAAGGTCAACAGGAGCCAGCAGCGTGCACTTGCAACCCAGACTTTTCAGGCTCTCAGGGAGGGACAGGACTAGGGGGGAATGGAGCAAAGCTGGAGATGGGTAGGTTCAGACTGGATGTGAACAGGAAGTTGTTGAGCAGGAGAGTGGTGAGAGCCTGGAGTGGGTTGCCCAGGGAGGTGGTTGAGACCCTGCCCCTGGAGGTGTTTAAGGCCAGGCTGGATGAGGCTCTGGCCAGCCTGATCTAGGGTAGGGTGTCCCTGCCCATGGCAGAGGAGTTGGAACTGGCTGATCCTTGTGGTCCCTTCCAACCCTGACTGATTCTAACAGAGAAAGCCTTAAGAGAGGGGTTTATGGTTTGGATTTCATCTAATTTTTTTTACCTTTCTTATCACTGAACAAAACCCTGTGGTCCTTCCTACATGCTAAACAATTAAACTCTTCTAAAACCACATGCCCAAATAAAGTTAGTCTTTATGCAACTCAGCTGAAGCTTTTTTTTTTTTATCATCCCCTCTGTAATTATTATTGAAGAAATCTATCATTACATTTTACAGGGAAGCCTAAAATGACTGGCTTAAAAATACAGATGAACCAGAGTATGTCCAAGTCCCTCCCTCTACCACCTACACTTGAAAACAAAAGAAGAAAGAGAAGAGAGAGTACTAAAAAATGAGACTCATTTCTTTCTTCATAGGCTCACCAGTGACACTCATCTTTTGTAGGCAGTAAAGGAGGGTGATCCTGGGCTTACCTTACAGTTTTGTCTCTAAGGAAGACTCACCAGTTGAGTGCTGGAGTAATGGTACTGGTGAAAGCACATATGCAAGGGTGGGCTTAAATACAAGGTCTGGTGATCTTCATGCTTCTCTATATTGGTGGCTGCTGCTGAGGCTCAGGCTCAAAGCATCAGTCTTTGCTTAGAAGGAGTGAACTTGGACTTTTTGCTCTTGGGGAGGTGCACAACTCTGCATAGCTGGCCTGAGCTTCCAGGCCAAATGAGAGCAAGGCAGCCTGGTTTTCCTCTTCAAAAGGAACTACCATTACAGTATTGCCTTACAGAAAAGAAAGGAGAGGATGGTTTGAGTACAGCCTCAGATGTGGGCTTCACCAGCAAAACAGAGATCAGCAACTAGAGACACTCAGATCCTGCTGGGTCTACCTGGCCCTCCATACACAGGCAAGTTGTTTGTGACATTAAAAGTTGAGACCAGAGTGATTTGAACCTTTCTTCCCAGCATTTCCTACCCAGTGTGAACAGAGAAGGAGTTGATCTTTGGGTAAGGAATGCCATTACTTACACTACAGTCACTTGGGATAATATTTATTACCAATAGCCTTTCACAGGACAAGCTGAGGCAAGAAAGATCAAATCTTTGCTTCAGGGTATCCATTGACTTATAAATGCAGAAATGCCAACACTGAAAGTGTCAAATGCAAAATGAAATATGAGTGTGCAGGGCTTGACTCAGAAACCATGAGGTTTGGTGAGGCTTATTGGGTTTGTTTTACTTTGAGGTGTACTTGGATCACATTCTTCTCAAATCTAAGGGCTGGCAATGTATTTTTTTAATGAGAACTGAATTTCTTATATAATAACCAAATTGGTTTTTTTTTTTTCCCAAAAGCATCACACTTCCAAAACCAGGAGAAAACAAACAACACTTCCAAATCCAGGCTAAAAAAAACTGGCTGCATAGTCACTACTACTCCCACTTCTGCATGCAACATTGCAAAAATGTTGATTAAAAACTAGACAACTTTATCCCACTCACCACATTTGCATTGCTAACCAAACCAAATATCTTCATATTTCAAGTATCAGCCAATTTTACTTGAAACCTCTTGACTGACCCTGGGTTTGTTCCTTTGACTGGCCTGGGTTTGTTTCTTTCCTGGAATGAGTGAGACAAGGACTCCACCCCTCCTTTTAAATAGACCTAAGCTGTGTCGTTTAAGTTACTTGGAACAGGGTGCAGGGACCATCAGGAAAGGATTAACTGTAACAAAATCTTGGGGAGGTTAAAAACCGGGCAAGCTGGCCAGTTAAACTCTGTGATGGACCATTTGCCTGTAGCAAACCAGCCTTCCAAAACCCAACCTAATTATATCCGTCTGCCTTAGAAGTCATCAATGAAGGTCTCTGTCGTTACTGGAAGATGCCCCAATGAAAAAATGCCTTCCTAAAACTTTTAGAAGCCACCAACTCAGATGGAGTGGACAAGTGGACTACAGACTAGGATTTAATTAGTGAGAGGCGTGAAAAGCCAGCAATCCAGCCCAGCATTCCCTGGATTTTGTCTCTGGCACAGGAAGTGTTTGCATGTTTCCCGCTTGTGGTTTCTATTTTAGCCTGTGTTCATTGCTGAGATGCTTCAACACAGCTGTGCTGTTCATTAACTGCCTAGCATGTCACTCAGCCCAAGCAAATGGCTTTGGGGTAGCATTTTCCAATGACCTGAGGGAAGGGTAAACCTCTGTGAGGAAAGGAAGGTATTCTTCTGGGAGATGCTTGAGAATCTCATGAGATACATTTAAAATGAAGACCAGAGAAGACTCAAGGTAGAGTCCACAGCAAAGAGGCTGGAACTCACATGGAGATTTTGGGAACAATCCTCAGCTGTTGAAACTCTACTGAGACACCAGTGACCAACAAACAGAAATCTTCCATCGTGTTATAGCTACTATCTCTAGCAGAGAGCTCTCCACCCCTGTGGCTTCCCCTGTAGGCTCAGAGGCAAACATTTTGAGGGCACCTCCACCCTCTCCTCTTCATTGTGTCCTGCTCTCCGGCAAGAGCCATTTGCAAACCTAAAGCATGCTCAAGCCTTGCCCTTGAACACTTCAGTTCAGGAAGGTGCCCTGCCCTGTTCCAGAAGCTGCATCAGAGACGTGCTGAGCCACGCAGCTGCCGGTTGGATGCTGTTTCCAAAGAAATAGGGTCCATATTGTGCCACAAGTGACTCATGCTGAGATCATCCCAGTCAGGAAGAGACAGAGGGAGCAGTTCCACCTCTTCCTTCAGGGAGGGCTCACGGCATGGAGGAGCAAAGCAGGTGCTGCAAGCAGGGAGGTTTGGGGCTTCCCACTGCCTGGATCCTGTTTTGCACAAAGGAAGGGGAGACAGAGCATGAGGAACATGCTGTCTGCCAGCCCCTGCTATGGCATCCATCACAAGGACAGCCCTTGGCCATTGGCAGCCTGGGAGGAGCACTCGCAGCACACAGCCTAAACATGCCAGCCTGCCTCTGCTTCTCTCCCCCAGCTTTGCTGTAACCACTGCACTGCTCCACCACAAAGCGGTTTCCTTGCTACTGCCTCATCATCTACAACCCCCTGTTAAGCACTCTCCGTCCTTCACTGGGTAGTCTCTGGAAGACCACTACAGGCCCAGGCAGAGTAAGCAAATACAGTTTTAAAGACAGGAAATCCACACAGCACCATGACAAGCCTGAAGTCTCCATGACTAAGTCTATCTCAATAACCAGCCGTGGGCTCACTTATCCAAAACGTTAGCCAGAGAATTTAAAACCAGTTTAGAAAACACTGATTTTATTCTAAACCTCTGATTTAGGCTCAGGTAGCTCAACAAGGAGTGAGCCACTCAGCCCTTAAGCTGTCAGTCCAGTCCCCCATTGTGGCACAACACTGTTCAGCATGAATCACTGTCAGGTCTACAATTTATACCCTCACATCTGCTGAATCACAGAACAGAATCATAGAATCAACCAGGTTGGAAGAGACCTCCAAGGTCATCCAGTCCAACCTAGCACCCAGCCCTATCCAGTCAACTAGACCACAGCACTAAGTGCCTCATCCAGGCTTTCATTCAACACCTCCACGGACAGTGACTCCACCACCTTCCTGGGCAGCCCATTCCAATGCCAATCACTCTCTCTGTGAAGACCTTCCTCTTAATATCCAGCCTAGACCTCCCCTGGCACAACTTGAGACTCTATCCCCTTGTTCTGTTGATGGTTGTCTGGTAGAAGAGACCAACCCCTACCTGGCTACAACCTCCCTTCAGGTAGTTGTAGACAGCAATGAGGTCAGCCCTGAGCCTCCTCTTCTCTAGGCTGGACACCCCCAGCTCCCTCAGCCTCTCCTCACAGGGCTTGTGTGCATCTGTACCTCTAGAAGCATGGCTGCTGTCACTTCCCAACCCGTCCTAATCAGCTTGTCACTGAGTTGTTTTAGCCTTTGACTTGCCTTATTACAGTTCCTCCCAAATAGGTTTCCCTGGTAGTTGCCTCCCATGCACATGCACTGTGTCTGTGCCACAAGCTGCTTACCCCTGGTCCTCCAGGCAGTCACTGCTCTTCAGATTGCTCATCAGAAACCTAGCCCAAAACCCAAAGAGATTGACAAAAGCACATTTTGCTGCTCTTCCTGCAAAACTCTTGAACTCCTGCAAGTTGAACACATGAAAGCAATCTGAGGTTAGCGTGTAATACACAAACCACATAAAAGAGGTAATTTAGCACCAGACACATGTTCCCAGAAGCAGGTTGAAACTAATACAGCTTTTGCATTGAAGTCATAAAATACAGTACTTATACTGACTTAGGAGGCGTCCTTACTTAGTGTGTCCTGATGAGGGAATAACAACAAGCGCCCTGATGTGGATACAAGCTGAATACAAAAGGCACTTCACACTTTCCTTGCCAACAACCTCCCCACCTCCTCCACCCCCATCTCTCCGAGAGAGAGATGCACACAGCTTCATGACAGTGTCTGAATGGTAACAGACAATTGAGGAGAAAACCAATTTCTTCTTTTCCATGGACATTGTCTACCTGGATTTTAGTAAAGCCTTTGATGCTGTCTCCCACAGCATCCTCCTTCAGAAACTCAGGGTACAAGGCTTGCCCTGGATGGAAAACTCTCTGGATGGCCAGGTCAGAAGAGTGGTGGTGAATGGAGCTAAATCTGGCTGATGCCCAGTCATTAGTGGTGTCCCCCAAGGTTCAGCACTGGGGCCTGTCCTCTTTAATATCTTTATCAATGACGTGTTTGAGTGGATCAAGTTTGCAGATGACACCAAGCTGGGTGGCTGTGCTGATCTGTTATAGGATAGGAAAGCTTTACAATGAGATCTGGACAGGTTAGACCCATGGGCCAAAGCTTGTATGAAGTTCAACATGGTCAATGCCAGGTCCTCCCCCTGCACCACAACCACCCCATGGTAAGCCACAGACTTGGAGTTGTATGGTTGGAAAGCTGCCACTTGGAGTGGGACCTAGAAGTATCAGCTGACAATTGACTGAACATGAGTCAGCAACATACAGAGCTGATCAAGAAAGCCAGTGGCATCCTGGCTTGTATTAGAAGCACAGTGGCCAGCAGGAATGGTGATCATCACCCTGTACTCAGCACTGGTGAGGCCACACCTCAAGTATTGTGTTCAGTTCTAGGGCCCTCACTACAGGAAGGACATTGAGGGGCTGGAGCATGTCTAGAGACAGACAACGAGGCTTGTGAAGGGACTGAAGTGCACCAACTATGAGGAACATCTGAGGGAGCTGGGATTGTTCAGTCTGGATAAGAGAAGGCTGAGGGGAGACCTCATCACACTCTACAACTACCAGAAGGGAAGTTGGACTATGAAGGAGGCTAACCTCATCTCCTTAGTGTCAAGCAACAGGACTTGAGGAAATGGTTTCAAGCCATGTCAAGGAAGGTTTAGGCTGGATATTAGGAAATATTTCTTCACTGAAAGGGTTCTCAAACATGGTCTAGTTGACTGGATAGGGCTGGGTGCTAGGTTGCACTGGATGATCTTGGAGGTCTCTTCCAACCTGGTTGATTCTATGATTCCATGGTCAGAATGATCTGCCCAGGGCAATGGTGGAGTCACCATCCCTGCAGGTGTTTAAGCAGCATATGGACCTGACACTTAGGGACATGGCTCAATGTTGACCCTTCAGCACTGGGTTGAGCACTGGACTGGATGACCTTTGAGGTCTCATTCCAAACCTATTGAAAGGATACATCAAGCTGAATCCAAGCCCTTTGATAACTCTCTAACACTTTTTTAGCACTGAGATATCATACCTTAAAAACCTGTGATCCAGTTGGAGCACTTGCAGGGTCTGCAACACTGCCCCTGGCATGGAGGAGTTAGCACAGAGATCAGCCTCCAAGCAGTATTAATGAACCTGTGTGAAATCTCTCTTCTGATCCTGGATGAAGGCACTTAGTGCCATGGTCTGGTTGACTGGACAGGGCTGGCTCATAGACCAGCAGCATATGGACCTGACACTTACGGACATGGTTCAGTGTTGACCCTTCAGCACTGGGTTGAGCACTGGACTGGATGACCTTGGAGCTCTCATCCAACCTGGTTGATTCTATGAAGCCACAAACAACCTAACATTAGCAACTTCTGTCCACGGTTGACACCTGTAGAAGTCAACCATGTTAGCACTGTTTTCACAGGTCCCAAAGCCCAGTAGCTCACTTTCAGCCAGCAAAAAAAGAAAAATAGTTAAAAAGTGACATATTTTGAAAGAAAAGAGTTCTGAAACCAGAGCTGTGCTTCACCTTCAAAAAGCATGCTGGCAGAGAAACCGGCTTTACGTTGAGAGTTACTTTGGTATGAAAGAGCTACACAGCAAAATTCTAAATGCCTTTAGAGAACAGAATGAAATAAAAGGAGATTTTTTTTTCTCTCCTTAACACCTCATCAGCAAAATTCTCCTTCCTGGGCAAGTCTTTTTCTTTTGCAAAATTATTGTGCTGGTTTGCCAACGATGCTTTTCTAAGAACAACCACCTAAGCAAAGCAGCTGCTTTCTCATCCTGCCTCTCCCAACACTTCAACACTCCCTTCTGCAGCCTGAGTAGAAAATTCTCTGCCTTGGGGGCTGCAATGAAATTCCTACAAGTCATTAAGAGAAAATGTTGTAACCATGTAGAACCCACTTCCCTCTTTCCTCTGTACCCATGGGTTTTTTTTTTTCCTTTTAAAGTTCCTGACCCTAACTTCCAACTACAGTTCCAGCTAGAGTCTGAGAAATTGATTTGAGATACTTATGTTGCTGTGTTTTAGACTCAAACAAGCCTATCCAGAAGCACTAAACATAAGACCATAGAATCATAGAATCAAGCAGGTTGGAAGAGACCTCCAAGATCATCCAGCCCTATCAACTCAGACTGAAACACTTTCCAGTGAAACCAATGGCTTCACTTCCATTCCTAGTGATATGTTGGACAATGTCAGTTCAGTTGGACAATATCAGAATCAGTTCAACTGATTCTGTGGCCTGCATTTAACTGAGCCTTTGAAAGAAAAATATGGAGGGAGATATGAATATTAATCAAAACACACAGTCACTGAGAATGTTTATGGGCCTGTCCCATGAAGTAGGCTATCACCAAAAGAAAGGCTATTTGTCCTATTTTAAACTCCTTATTCATTAGCTAAGAATAGCTGGAAGAATAGCAAAGTTATCACACACTGACCTTAATTAAGACAGTGATTCACCCTTTGCTCTTGGAACAAACAGAACAGAGTTTGGAGCTGGAAAGCTTCCATGCTAAAGGAGTGTGGGTGAAGACCTTACAGTTATCATGCAGGGCCTCTTGATGGAGAACACAGGGTTCATGAAAGACATCTTAACCCTGAGAACAAACACAGACATTTGTTTGTTTTTTCCTGGTGACTTAGAGAAATACAAGTATGAGAGACACTGGGTTTTGAAAGCCTGGAAATGCCAAGTTAACACAGATCTTTACTCTCACCCTTATTAAACCAAGGAATTCATCAATATAATGCCCAGGTGGCCAGGAGAGCCAATGGCATCCTGGCCTGCATCAGGAACAGTGTGGCCAGCAGGACAAGGGAGGTTATTCTGCCCCTGTACTCAGCACTGCTCAGGCCACACCTTGAGTGCTGTGTCCAGTTCTGGGCTCCTCAATTCGAGACAGATGTTGAGATACTGGAACCTGTCCAGAGAAGGGCAATGAAGCTGGTGAGGGGCCTGGAGCACAGCCCTGTGAGGAGAGGCTGAGGGAGCTGGGGGTGTGCAGCCTGGAGAAGAGGAGGCTCAGGGGTGACCTCATTGCTGGCTACAACTACTTGAAGGGAGGTTGTAGCCAGGTGGGAGTTGATCTCTTCTACCAGGCAACCAGCAATAGAACAAGGGGACACAGTCTCAAGCTGTGCCAGGGGAGGTCTAGGCTGGATGTCAGGAGGAAGTTGTTGGCAGAGTGATTGGCATTGGAATGGGCTGCCCAGGGAGGTGGTGGTGTTGCCATCCCTGGAGGTGTTCAGAAAAAGCCTGGATGAGGCACTTAGTGCCATGGTCTAGTTGATTGGCAAGGGCTGGGTGCTAGGTTGGAGTGGATGATCTTGGAGGTCTCTTCCAACCTAGTTGATTCTATGATTCTCTCCTTAAAGAAGAAGGCAGAATAAAGGCTGAGGCCACAAATCATTGCATAGATTCTGATAGCCAAAAGTCCAAGTTCAGGCTTTACTAAAGGGAACATCAGAGGTAGGACCTGGCACTAGACACATGGTTCTTCTCTTCTCTGCACTCTCTGGTCCATTTCACAAATGTGGGAGGCTCCTATTTGCCAGACTATGACCTCATGCCTTTTGAGAGAAGGAGCCTGACTCTTAACTGTTCATTGAAACTGTCTTGCCCTGCCAAAGGCTGTGTGCTGATATGGGAATGCCAAATCTGGAGAAATGGTTTTCAAATTAGCATTGAGTCCCCAAGCATTTCATACAATCAAACAAAACCTCACATACAAGTAATTCCACAGATTTGTACTTTTCCATCTGATTCTACGTTGAAGATGGATTTAGGATTCATACTACCCAGCAGAGTTTGTATGTGAAAGACTTTAGATTATGAAAAATGTGGAGTGAGAACTCAGTATTATAAATTAAAGAGAAAGAGTACAGCCACAGAATCATAGAATCAACCAGGTTGGAAGAGACCTCCAAGATCATCCAGTCCAACCTAGCACCCAGCCCTAGCCAATCAACCAGACCATGGCACTAAGTGCCTCATTCAGGCTTTTCTTCAACACCTCCAGGGGTGGTGACTCCACCACCTCCCTGGGCAGCCCATTCCAATGGCTAAATTTGACTTCTAAAAGGGTATCAGCAACAAGGCTGCTCTGAATGAATACCCTGCATGAACTAGAGTGTAACTGATGTAAAATGCATCTGCTCTCTACTGCCAATGACGGAATAAATCACAGCCCTGACTCTTGCTCCAAGAATAGTCTCTGCTCTTAAAGGCTGAAGACTTATACATAGTGTAAACTCATCCAAATTCTGACTACAAATTCTTACTATGATACTGCCCAAAGGAGCTCCTGTTTCTGAATGTCTCTTCCTTATATAGCCAAGTGAAAAACTGACTTGAGCTTTTCTTGACTTGCTCTTTGGTAAGCTAGGGAGATGGGCTCCACTGTAAGGCAAGTTTTCCAGTCCTTCAGTCACTCTTATGGCTCTCCTCTGAAACATGTCATTTTTCAATATCCTTCTTTAACTGAGGGTACTGCAGCTGGATGGAGTATTCCTCAAACAGTTGCACCAGTGCCAAACACAGCAGTAAAGCAATCTCTGGCTATATAAGCAGGGAACATCAAGTAGGCATTAGAAAGGATCCAAGGATTGGCCTCAGCACTGGAGTGAGAGCTGACTTTCAGCCAATTGTCCAATCAAACCCTCAATCGTTTTCCAGACTGCTGTTTCTCAATGCAGTCTGTTCCATCTGCTACATAAATTTCAGTGTTTTAATTTCCTTTACCTGTGGCACCCTGAAAAGCAAAAGCATTTGCTATTTCCATTCTCTTAAGGGATCTAAATTACTCTAAAATAGGCTTTCTGACATTCAATAACAGCAGCAGTATGGAGCTAATCTCTCCTTCCAGACACTGCCACACCATTAAGCAACTCAAAGCAACAACTGGGTCCCACCAAGATCACAGCTATTTGGTTTACAATGCAAAACCTATTTACAAATCCCACTTGGAGTTCTGTAACCGAGGCAGAATCCATGTACTACCTCTTATCTGATACTCTACCATTTGAGTTTATGACTGAATATGTATGAGAGCAGATTAAAGGCTCGTCAGAAGTTCTTACATCAACATTAGCATAACAATCAGATGTACTTTTAATCCATCTGAGGCTGATCAAAGTTATTTTCCAAGGATCAATACTAGGTACCCCTTCCTGTGTTACATTAGCTCAGTGTGCCATTCATTATATCATTATCCTTGAATTTCCTTGAATGAATTAATACTAATGTTAATTATTAATGATCACAGCCATCTATTTAAAACATGGATCTAAAATTAGATTTCTTTTGTCTCTGGAACTTCCCCAGTGTTCTAGGGCTTCTTAGAAATAATGAAAAGGGAGATTTCAGCTCTGAAACTCTAGGATTTGCAGGCAGAAAAATCCAGTGATTTGCACATGTAACTTTAGGACCTAATTGTGGATCATAGAATCAACCAGGTCGGAAGAGACCTCCAAGACCATCCAGTCCAACCTAGCATCCAGCCTTAGCCAGTCAACCAGACCATGGCACTAAGTGCCTCAGCCAGGCTTTTCCTCAACATCTCCAAGGACAGTGACTCCACCACCTCCCTGGGCAGCCCATTCCAATGCCAATCACTCTCTCTGCCAACAACTTCCTCCTAACATCCAGCTCATACTTCTCCCAGCATAACTTGAGACTTTATCCCCTTGTTCTGTTGCTGGTTGCCTGGCAGAAGAGACCAACCCCACCTGGCTACAACATCCCTTCAGGTAGTTGTAGACAGCAATGAGGTCAGCCCTGAGCCTCCTCTTCTGCAGGCTGCACCCCCCCAGCTCCCTCAGCCTCTCCTCATAGGGAGGAGTTCTGGGCTCCTCAATTCAAGACAGATGTTGAGGTGCTAGAACATGTCCAGCGAAGGGCAAGGAAGCTGGTGAGGGGCCTGGAACACAAACCCTATGAGGAGAGGCTGAGGGAGCTGGGGGTGTGCAGCCTGGAGAAGAGGAGGCTCAGGGGGGAGCTCATTGCTGTCTACAACTACCTGAAGGGAGGTTGTAGCCAGGTGAGGGTTGGTCTCTTCTGCCAGGCAACCGGCAACAGAACAAGGGGATAAAGTCTCAAGTTATGCTGGGAGAAGTATGAGCTGGATGTTAGGAGGAAGTTGTTGGCAGAGAGAGTGATTGGCATTGGAATGGGCTGCCCAGGGAGGTGGTGGAGGCACCGTCCCTGGAGGTGTTCAAGCAAAGCCTGGATGAGGCACTTAGTGCCATGGTCTGGTTGACTGGATAGGGCTGGGTGCTAGGTTGGACTGGATGATCTTGGAGGTCTCTTCCAACCTGGTTGATTCTATGATTCTATGTTTTCTCCTGCCTTGCTGTTGGCAGACTTGCCCCATACTGGTTTGGCTGCTGCCTGCCCAAAAACATGGACTGCAGGTTCCCAGCAGCCAGCTGCCGAGGGAGACGCTGTTTCAGAAGTGTTAAGTCTGCGATTTACTGAAGGTCATTTTCTCCCCACCTGCAGGTGAGCAGGGCCTGACTGGCTGCTGCGTTAGGATAAACAGATGCTATCAGCACCAGTAACAAATTATCTTCTGAGGCTTTGTAATTTCTGGAGAGTAGCAGGTTGTGGCAAGTCAATTTACATTTAGGATGGAGAGAGAGAGAGTGAAACAAAGGTTATATTGATATTAACAAGAAATTCAGCACAAGGGAAAAGAAACATTTCGTCAACTAAAGAAGCCATTAGTCGCATGCCTGTATCACTCCCAGTGAGGTACACAGCAAACCAGACATGGCCACACAGAGGTTTTGCATCAGAAAAGAGTTTGTGTTTGAAGCTCAGCTGGTAAAAACCCAGAGAGAACATGTGTTTGTGCATGGAAATGCTCCAGGAGAGCAAGCACTCTCATCAAACACCGTGCTGCACCAGGAGCTGGGGGAGTGCTGTCGTCAGTACCTGGAGGGCAGGACCCACTGCTTGCTTTCTAATTACAGTATCACAGTATCTCAGTATTATCAGGGTTGGAAGAGACCTCACAGATCATCAAGTCCAACCCTTTACCACAGAGCTCAAGGCTAGACCATGGCACCAAGTGCCACCTCCAATCCTGCCTTGAACAGCTCCAGGGACGGCGACTCCACCACCTCCCTGGGCAGCCCATTCCAGTGTCCAATGACTCTCTCAGTGAAGAACTTTCTCCTCACCTCCAGCCTAAATTTCCCCTGGCACAGCTTGAGGCTGTGTCCTCTTGTTCTGGTGCTGACCACCTGAGAGAAGAGAGCAACCTCCTCCTGCCCACAACTACCCCTCAGGTAGTTGTAGACAGCAATAAGATCACCCCTGAGCCTCCTCTTCTCCAGGCTAACCAATCCCAGCTCCCTCAGCCTCTCCTTGTAGGGCTTGTGCCCGAGGTCTCTCATTCTACTTCTCTGCAGCTGAGATCCCAGTCTCAAAACCAGAATGATGGCATAACTGAACTCTGGAACCCTTTCACTATGTCACTTCAAGAGTGGGGGAGCCCATGCTCTGGTATGTTTTAGATGCACAGAAGTTTAACCTATAACATCAGGTATACATACCTGCACATAAACTGTCAGAACCAGCTGGACACCATAGAATGAAAGGAGAAACAGGGCCCTGTGCTCCTAAAACTGAACTTTGGGTTTCAAAGGAACAAGACTTTTTCTGCTTCTTTGCCCAGGCTGTGTCTCCGCTAGATTCAGAGACAATGCACACGCTTATTTGTGCACAGACCTGCAAATGAGCCTATGTTTCTGAAGTTCAGGTGTTATATCCTGACAAGATATCCATATGGGCAAGACTTTCACCCCTGCTTGTAGCTATGGATCCCTTCACCCATTTTACATTGGTACACAGACTCTCTACTGCTTTTTCACAACACTTGCCTTAGTATTTAAAGAATTCATATTTCTGTTTGGGACTGGGGAGCAATAAAAGCATCTTCTGCAACCTTCCCTGCAGAAGATACCAGGCATCCATTTCAAAACTAGGCTGGGTTTGTTATGACAGTGAAATTTGCTATTTCAGCATAGCTGCATTGGAATGGAAAGAAAAAGCTTCCACACATCTCCAGGCTGTTCCTGCCTCTGGACCAAACATGTCCAGGGATCTACCTCCTTTCCCATGTAGGCTGACAAGAACATTTACCCCAGCACCCTGGGGCCTTAGCCATGTTGTTTTCTACTGCTGTCAAGAAACTATCTCTAGATATTGATGAGTTTTAATGTTCCACTCACGTCAGTCCAGAGCTGCCTACACAATCTGGCAGTAGTTTTCATTTCCCCAGCCCTAAAAGGAAACTAATCTTATCAATCCTGAAAGACTCCAGTGCAAATGTGAGTGGGTAAGCCACGCACATTACTCAAAGATGTAAAGTCCCCTTAATTTTTCTCTAACATGACATACCTATTTTTATTGTAGAGGCATATACAAAGGTTAGTCATCAGTGAATCTTGCAGGCCATGTTAGGCTCAAATGTCTTTAAAAAAAATATGAACAGCCATCCATCCATGTGGTGTTTTTTTTCCATATGACTCTGTGTTCCCTGTCAATTCTTCTCTGTTGTTTTTGGCATGACTTTTGATCACTGTTACACACCTATAAGGCTCACAAGAAAGCTGCTCTAGTTGGCCTTTCTATCATCAAACAGAAGAAATTTTGCATGAGGCAGTTTAGGACTTCAGATTTAAGGCAGAACTATCACCCTTTAGAATCATAGAATCAGTCAGGGTTGGAAGGGACCACAAGCATCAGCCAGTTCCAACCCCTCTGCCATGGGAAGGGATACCCTAACCTAGATCAGGCTGGCCAGAGCCCCATCCAGCCTGGCCTTAAACACCTTCAGGGATGAGGCCTCAACCACCTCTCTGGGCAACCCATTCCAGGCTCTCACCACTCTCATGGTAAAGAACTTCCTCCTCACATCCAGCCTGAACCAGCCCACCTCCAGCTTTGCTTTAGATAACTATGACTTTCACCTGCTGTCCCGATTCCTCATTTCCCATAGCTGCTGATGTGCACTGAAACTTCCACTGGAATTCTTTGCCTGCTGTTCAGTGAAGGTCCCCTAGGAGACAGCTGTCAAACCAGGAGCAGGATCAATCCTTTCTTCAAATAATTCAAGGGATTTCTCATGCTTTTTCCATTCCCCTAATAAATAAACAATTCAGAACAAAGAAATACATTCAGTAGGATGACTCAAAACTAAGAGTTCTCAACCATTTTAAGTCAGTAGCCTTTTAAACTCTAGGGCTATACATACAGCTAAAAACAATTGGTACAACTCGAGATCAGTCTATGAATAGTCTGTTTAGCATCTCCTTTTCAAACTGCTGGGTGAACTGCAGTACAAGAAAAAACAGGCTAGTGATTCTATGATTTAAGACCATTCAATGTAAGCAAGCAAAAAACATAGTCTCATATCACATTCACATGCATTTGGACTGCTCTCAAACCTTGGGTGCAGCATATCCTCCTTCTAGCATGAGCTTTAAACTATTGTTATTCCTCTCTCAAACAGTGCTGAGGTTCCTTGATTCTCAGTTCAGCTCAACAACACAGAGGCAGTGCATTTGCTTTGTCTCTTCAAATATCTGCTTATATTTCAGGGAACTCCAGGTGAAATGGCCTGCAGTTGGCTCTCAAGAGGCAAAACTACAGATTTTACAGTAGGCAAATCTCTACACCACTGAACATTTTAAATGATGCTGAAAAAAATATATATCTCACCAGAGGATGAGGTCCAAAACATTGGGCTTAAAGCACAAAACTTTCCATAGCCAAAACCATTCACATCTGGATACTTTTAACACTGTCAGCATGTATCTGGGTGTTGTGCAATTCCAGCATGAAACTCAAACTCACACCATGAATCCAGAAGAGGCAGTCTAATACTCTGCAATCACACCCTTTCTTGTAAATCTTGAGTCCTAGAGAACTTCTTCCAGTTCTAGGGTTTGGAATTACTTTTTTTTCAGACTAATTTTGTCTTCTCCAAACCAAGTCCAGTATCCTGGCTGAGTTAACTGGAGTTAAACAAGCATAATACTAAAATAGCACAATGGAAAGTCAGGCCTGCTGTTAAATCATGCTTCTATATTTATCTGGCAAAGCACTAAAACCTGTGTTTGAGATCCACAGAACTGAAGGATATGTTTAAAAGTTAGTTCTGTGTTTACATGCATTGTCAAGTCAGGGCTTATAAATCAACTGGATTTGTGAATCTGGCTGCAATTTGGTGACATCTAAAAGAAAACAAATGCTGCTGACCTCCATACATGAAAAGGGATCCACAGGCTCCCTTGCAGATGCAGAAACTTGCACACCAAGCAGGACAAGAGGAGTGTTTCCAGTTGACCCAAAATCTCACACAAACCTAGAGAAAGGAAAATTGATGTTTCAAGGAGAACTGCAAGATGATGCTAAGCAGGACACAAAATTCAGAGTTAAGCAAGTTCAACCTAGTAGAAAAAGGATACAAAACAGGTGGTGCAGGCAAAGCTGAGCTTTATCTAGCCCAGCAGTTTACCAGCAGCAATGCCCAAAAGCAGATACTCAACAGGCACAAAATTCAGACTATGCAGTTTACAGCCATCAACAATTTAGGGACTCGAGGCAACTTCCAAGTCCATACTGACCATTAGGCTCAGTAGCCTCTGATGAATGGATCCTATGGGAATTTCTTGGATCCCAATACATAAATTCATTTCATCATTTCCAGTATCCATCACCACTTCCACATGGTAATAATGAAAAGGTACACTTATGCTAGTACCCTTTTAGCTCCTTTAGCACCTCTAGCTCTTGTGTTACAAGGAGAAAACAACCAGTTCCTAGTCCCCAGTTCCCATATCACTCATGATTTGATAAGCCTTTGTCAAATGCTTCTTCCATTTTCAACACTGAGGACATCAGTTTATTTTGGCTTCTCCATTTAAAAAGGAACTATTTTACACTGTTAGGAGATATTTAACACCTCTTGTGTTACAGGGAGAGAATAACCAGTTCCTAGTCACCAGTTCCCATATCACTCCTGACTTGATAAGCTTTTGTCCAGTGCATCACTTTAGACTTCTCCATTAAACAAAAAGGAGATACTTCACAACTTTTAGCTACACTTACTGCCCTTTTCTATGCCTTTTCTTCTTCTAATACATCTGTGTTGAAATTGAGTGAGCACTCCTGCATAAAGCAGCCAAGGTGCAGAAACACTACACAAAAGTCAGCTTCTGTCTCTTTCCTATATATATACACTACAGTAGCAGAAGCAGTTTAGTTTGCCCTCAGTTATACCAAATAGATCCAAAACTTTATGCTTCTTACTTATAGTAACTTCCAGTACTGGTTTGTTATTCCTAGAAAATAAGCAACAATGATTGTATTAAGAGTTTTCCTGAACAAAGAAACCACCTAAAATACAGCTATCTAGAGGCACAAATGGCCAGGATTATTTTCCCCTGATTTATGCATCTTGACATTGATTTTTCAGCTGTCAGTGTACTGCCCAATTTCTTAAGATCCTTCTACAAAGGACCAAAAGCCTTTAGTTGTCACTCTCATAGTTATTTTTTGACATAAGGAGAAGTGAGTTAGTTTATTAACCCTTTTTTTCCAGGTAGGACTGTTGAAGAACACACCTGCCACTGCCTCAAAAACTCTCCTCTGCTTGCTTTGTTTAGGCATGATTTCCACTTTGTAAAAGGACACCTTCTTATTTCTAATAACCTCCCCTTACTCCACTAGTTAGCTGTAGTAGTGTTTCATGAGTTAGGATGAAGCTGGAGAGAGGCCTAGAACACAACCCTATGAGGGGAGGCTAAGAGAGCTGGGGGTGTGCAGCCTGAAGGAGAGGAGGCTCAGGGCAGAGCTCATTGCTGGCTACAACTACCTGAAGGGAGGCTGTAGCCAGGTAGGGTTGGTCTCTTCTGCCAGGCAAGCAGCAACAGAACAAGGGGACGCAGCCTCAAGTTGTGCCAGGGGAGGTCTAGGCTGGATGTTAGGAGGAAGTTGTTGGCAGAGAGAGTGATTGGCATTGGAATGGGCTGCCCAGGGAGGTGGTGGAGACACTGTCCCTCGAGGTGTTCAAGAAAAGCCTGGCTGAGGCACTTAGTGCCATGGTCTGGTTGACTGGCTAGGGCTGGGTGCTAGGTTTGGACTGGCTGATCTTGAAGGTCTCTTCCAACCTGGTTGATTCTATGATTACTTTGAGAGCTGATGAGATCTGTTATTTACAATCTTAGACTGTTTAGCTACTCCCTTAATGATATTTAAGCTTCTCTTTAAAGAAAAAATACTGTCATGCTCTTTGAGGTTTGCATCATGCTGTTACTCTCCCTACAGAAGTATTGCTTTTGACTGCTACTGCCAAGCAACTCTTCAGTGCAACAGCCATAATTTGAACAAGGTTTTAGACATGAACATTTGTTCTGTTTATTGGTCTGCTTAAAAACATTGACTGAAATTTGTTCTTTATACCCTTAGTAGGACAATTATTTTCCAATGCCTTCTATACTGTCTTTACACTGCCTCTGATCTTTCTGGGGGTTTCATGGATGCTGTCACTGCCATGGTCAGCTGTTTAAGAGGATAAGCTTATTTTAATGTTTTCCTTGATTTGTCATGGCAACTTTGAATCCATAGAGAGTGGGTGGCAACTGATGATACAGATAACTGAGTTATCTTATTGGCCTCTGATTTCTAACAGACTGTGAGTCATTCTTCCAACGGCAAAAACCCATTCTAGTCATTGCTGTCTACAACTACCTGAAGGGAGGCTGTAGCCAGGTGGGGGTTGGTCTCTTCTACCAGACAACCAGCAACAGAACAAGGGGACACAGTCTCAAGTTGTGCTGGGAGAAGTATAAGCTGGATGTTAGGAGGAAGTTGTTGGCAGAGAGAGTGATTGGCATTGGAATGGGCTGCCCAGGGAGGTGCTGGAGTCACCATCCCTGGAGGTGTTGAAGCAAAGCCTGGATGAGGCACTTAGTGCCATGGTCTGGTTGACTGTATAGGACTGGGTGCTAGGTTGGCCTGGATGATCTTGGAGGTCTCTTCCAACCTGGTTGATTCTATGGTTCTAATAAGTATCCTGATAGTACAGCTTCACACTGGTTAGCTTTGATTAGTGAGATACCTGTGAGCCTGAAACATCAACATTTACTCTTCTCACTTAATATGCATGTAATATTTATAGAAAAGCACAGACACTTTTGGTTTGGGGCTAGCTTCCTATCTGCATGTGCCTTGCTCAGCTGTGGATTTGCTTAGACTGCTCTCTTATTTACCATCTGAACACCATTGATGGCTGTCCTGCACAGACATGACACACAAGGAAGGCCATCAGCTCCTTTCCAGCATACTCTCAAAGACTTCCCAGATGCCACAAGATCCTTCCTGGCCTCATAATCTCAGTTATTAATTCCATCCAGGACCACAACCATCTTCACCCTACCCAGGAAGACTGTTGTCCTTTCGTAGAATCAAGCAGGTTGGAAGAGACCTCCAACATCATCCAGTCCAACCTAGCACCCAGCCATATCCAGACATCTAGACCATGGTACTAAACGCCTCATCCAGTCATTTCTTGAACACCTCCAGGGACGGTGACTCCATCACCTCCCTGGGCAGCCCATCTCATGATTAAGTGGATACTCAGAGTCACCTTCTGGAAGATAGAAGGGTCATGTGGACAGTATCTTTTGCACCCTATTTACTCATTACACCAATTTATTATTTCCCTTATTGTCTCCCAATTCAAACAGCAACAGCAAATCCAGCCCATTTGCCCAACCAAACCTCTCCTAGATGTTCATTGTATATTTAGCACCCAGAAAACAGAAAGCTGCTTTCACTGTACATTTAAAACCAAGATGAAAACAAGTGAACATGTGTCTTCCAGAAAGAAAAGTGGGTGCTTATATTTCCCATCACCACAGTCTTCACCCCCTTGTATTTAGGGAAGTTTTCTTCTCTAAATAGGAGTCACTCTTTTGGGGACTGTCATTGTGGGTTTCATATTTATTTTATTTTCTAAAGGCTGACCTTGAGTTTAATTTGCAGAGACAACACAATACAGACTAGAGAGTCTGGCACAGACACAGAAGGTACCTTCACCCCTTGGACAATTAAACATGAAATGGAATACCCAGCAAGTATTGCATTTAATCCTCTTTGCATCCCTTAGCTCCCTGCCAAGGATAAGAAATCCTTCCTCCTCTTGAAAAGAATAAAAGATTTTAGCACACAAGGTCCTCCCTTCGGCCCTCAATACTGACAGTTTTATTTCTATACACAAAGCTTCTCCCCCTGTCTTCAGCTTGGCAACAAAACCCAAGCTCAATGAATATTTTATATGTGTGTGGTTAATGGAGCATCCTGGCTCCAGTCCATTAGGAACCTTACACAACGGTGTATTAACTGCTTCTCAGTGTAACATTTTGAGTCTGTCCAAAAGAGATGTGTGTTTGCCAGTTGAGCCAACACACTATTATTGTCTTGTCAGCCCAGTTCCTGTTTTCAGTTCAAGGGCAGGGCCCCCTGCCACAGTGATTTGCCACCATTGTGCTCCCGGCAGTAAACCAAGAAGATTAACCCAGCTCCAAGCTTGATTCTTCCCTCTGTATTTTGAGGTCTGTCTCTCATGTGGGGTGGCAAATGCCTGCAGTCTTTCTGCTTCAAAAACACGCACAGGAATAAGTAATCCATCCATAGACTACGACAAAAGTAAATATAAAGCAGTTGAGATCTTCAATTCTGATGGAAACCAGGCCTCCACATACTTCATTGGCTGTGAAACTTTGGACTTGAAACTCACCTGATTGATGAAAAAAGTGATAACAGAGTGGCATTTGACCAAACACTTATCTTTGCACTTTAAAACCTCCTCTGTTACTGAGGGCCATCAGAAGCATAACACCGTCCCTATCAAAACCAGCACAAGGCCACCTCAACAGACAGATCAACACAGATGACTCCCTTTACAACAAAGGACAGTACAGTTCTTCACCTGCAGATAGACAACATCCATGGTAAATGGTAGAAAGAAGACAGCTATGGGATTTCTCAGATTAAGAGCCCTGTGCAAGTTAGGGGTCCAGCTTTGAACACTCACTCATGCCTCCCCAACAGTCTGGGCAGAGCACAGGTGCTTACTAAGTGTGAATCATTCCAACCTAAGGCAGATGTCTAGAGTGGCTAAGATGATTGTTATGGGCTGTTCATCACTCCTCATCAACTGAAGAGTGCCTAGATGACAATCTTAGACTTCATGCCTAAGTTTTAGATAACTAACATCAGGTGAGATGATTCCCAGCCTCAAGGTGTGCAGATTCATTTCCAGACAAGCCACAGACCCTGACAGACTTAGGGCAGAAGACAACAAGATAAAGAAAAGTGCTGATGTGGAAGGACTGACCTCATTCCTTCCCCGTTTGAAAGCAGAAAGAGCTTCTATTTCAGAAGACAAAGCCCATCCTTCACTCTCACATCACTGCTGAAGCACAGTGGAAGAAAGGCAGCATTGTTGTTCCGCTTTGCGAGACCCCACGGTGGTGTCTACAATATCCACACAAGACAGCTACCATCCACGAGGTGCTTGGGTGTTACAAGCCAGCAAGGCCCAGAGGAGCCAGAGAGAGTCTCTTGACCACAGAATAGACAAAGTAAATGGTAGGAGTCATCCTTGGACAAATAGCACCTCCTCACCCAGTAGTACCCACACACCCATGGCTTACCCAAACAAGCAGTAGTGGTGGGGTCTGGAGCTGAAGGATGTGGGGAATGGGCTCAAAGCCCAGGGGGGTGTTTGAGGCCCCATCCCTGGAGGTGTTTAAGGCCAGGCTGGATGAGGTTGTGGCCAGTCTGCTCTAGGGTAGGGTGTCCCTGCCCATGGCAGAGGGGTTGGAACTAGATGATCCTTGTGGTCCCTTCCAACCCTGACTGATTCTATGATTCAGAAAACTATGCAGCTTTGCACAACCTTCCTGTGGCATGAATTTGGAAGAGGAAGCAATAGCTTCCCCAAGAGCACCGATGGGACCACTGTATTTCATGTTCTGCTTGAGAAAGCACAGACACTGCACAAATACAATCAAAAGCCTTGAGTCTGCCTGACCAGAAGCTCAGCTGCTCTGAACACAGCTCTGGAGTCAGGCTGCTTCTCTCTCCTAGAGGCACACGCAGCAAACCAGCCATTTCTACCAACAGATAATCTTCTTTTACCAGCCTACCTCTGCCTCGGCTCCCCTCAACAATCCCCCACCCCCTTCAGAGTTCTCACCAGTGGAAAGTTTTGAGCGTTAGCAGAAAACAACCGATGCACCTAATTGACTGAAGAAGGGAAATGGCAACTTCCATAATCTCAAAAAGCTGCACCTTTCTCCTACTCATCTCAAAGCTGAATAAAGGAATTAAAAACATAGCCTGGGGCAGCTAGCAGAGATTTACAAGAAGCAGACATTAGTTCTCCTTCTAAAGGCTGGGCGTGTGCATGTGAGCCAGGAGCAAACACAGAGGAAGGGAGCAGAAACATAGAGAGGCTTTGCATGTAAAGAGAAGGAAGGGAAAAGAAAAAGAACAATAAAAAAAAAAAAATCAACCACCTTTAAACTCTTCTTAATAAAACAAAAATCAGCCTGGCAACGTGAAATGCTACCTTACTTTGTTTATTTATCCACACAAAGAAAGAAGCAAGTTGGCACCCCAGAAGGTATTAAATGCTGGGTTTTTTTGCTGACTGAATGACCTCAGCCAAAATATTTTCCATGACAAGAGCCCAGAAGACGCTGGCACAGTGTCAAACAATAAGATTTTCAGAGTGTATTTACATTCTATCCATGGCCCCAGGCTGTTCCAAACCCATAGGCAGGTGCTGCCTTTATCTGTTCTTTGCTCACCTGGCTCCCTAGCAAAATGTTCTGAGGCCTGTGGCTCAGCTGCCTTAACTCTTTGCTGCCTGGCGCTTAAAAAGCTTCAGACACCTCTGGAACCCTCAGAAATGGAGATGGCAATTCTGGTAGCCTACCTAAAGCTGACCAGTGAGTAATGTGTAAGGAGTTTTGCCAATGTGCGGAGAGAAAACAGTGATGATGCAATTGTAAAAGACAACTAAAGGCCAGGATAATTCTTGTTGAGAAAAGTGATACTTTTCCAAAGCAAAAGGAAAGAAGCAGGTAGCTCTTTCAGGAATGCATTGCATTTTCCAGCAGTTGGGATCTTTAGGCTGCATCTCGACAGCTCTTTGAGAAGATCAAAGATCGTAGAATCAGTCAGGGTTGGGACCACAAGGATCATCTAATTCCAACCTCCTTGCCATGGGTAGGGACACCCCACCCTAGATCAGGCTGGCCAGAGCCCCATCCAGCCTGGCCTTAAACATCTCCAGGGATGGGGCCTCAAGATCCTGCAGAAAGCCAGAGAAGAGGGTCACAACTACAACTTCTAGCTTTGAAATCCACGCAGGACAATTTGCCCTTGTCAAGCAAGTGATACTCATCGACTTGCATCCCTACAGCACTGGATGAGAGGGACAGAATCAGGCTAAGTCACCAAAAAACACAGGGATGTGACATCCTCTATCTCTATGGCACAAACTCCCTACACCCCAGGCTTCCAGCTATATATCCTTCCATAGATCACCTCCTGATCTAGTCTTCAGCAAAATGATCTGCTCCATCCCTGCAGTGGCAACAGTCTTTTCTTTAGTCAGTTTAATTTGGCTTCTAGTGCACAACTCCTCTCTCTTGAGTAATAAGCCTCCAGGAGATGCTGTAAGAGGATACGCCCTTAATACCAAGCAACCAGGAAGAATGATAATTGCACTTCTAACAGCACTATGTACAAGGCAGCCACCAAAGCAGAGGAAGCATGAATTAAGGCAAGATAAAAAGGAGGGGCTTTACCGTCTACCTAATAAGGCATTATTCATGCTTATGGAAAGCTTCTTTGGAGAGAGATAAAGCAGGACATAATGGGTAGTCAGAAGCAACTGCATTTGGGAAAGGCAAGGCCTGCCTGCTATCTTACAGCTCCATTGTTGTGCTGGACTCGGCTTCAACCCTCCCAGCCTTCAGTTAAACAATAAAACAAACTGAAAACCCAGCATGATGATCAATCTGCAGTTGTCCTGGAATGAAATGGTTATGCTATGAAGAGTGCCTCTCAGGTTGTACCAAAAAAAACCCCAACAACTCATGAATCTGACCAGGTACTGCACATGGGACCTGCCACCTCCTGCTCCCAGCAGGAGCTCCGAGTAGTGCCTGCACACAACATTGCTGCTAGTGTCCAAAGCAAGGACACACTTTAAACAGCATCTCCCTGATAATCCTGTAAGGCTTTTCAACTCCATCCTGTGTAACACTTCAGTTATTTGCCCTGTTTCGGGAGCTCAATCATTCATGGAAGGTATTTTCATCCCACTAACAGCAGGTTTCCCAGAGGACTCAGCACAGTATTTCGTCTCCTCAGTGTATTAAATGCTTTAAGAAACCACCCAAACAAGTTAATATTTCAGCATTTGTGCTGTTCTGGGCAAGCAGAAGGTAAATCAGGGGAAGGAAGAGACAGTTTTAACACCCTCATCTAAGTCAGCAGCAGGTCTGGAACCTCCTATTCCTAATGCTAACAATATGCAGCTCTGCCTATGCAGTGGGAAAATTACTTTCATTAGTTAGTAGCTAAAGGTTATATCTCTTTCACTAATGGCATCCACCCTACAGAGCAATTCCAGCTTCCCAGGACAGCTAGTACAGAACACCCCATGCTGACAGCACCCAGGGCTAGCTTGGCTCTAGAGAAGGCTGGTCATGCCCATAATGCATGGCACTTGGCCTGTGGCCATGAGACAAAATAGCTGCTTGTGGTCAACATACCTACAACAGTTTGAGGGTTGTGTTTTCACAGCCTGGCATCATGGGGCATGCAACACAGCCCTTCAGGAGGAGGTGGTGGTGCTGGAGGCAAGAGCACAAGGTCTGAGGTGGGATGGAAGGACTTCAAAGTGCAGAGGAAAGATGAATAAGGCACAGTGTTGTGCTGTCTGCTATGAGCAGCCCTGCAGGTCTCCTCTCAGTGGGATCTAGCTGGTTGACTCCAACACCATACATAAAAATGGGCTAGGAGGCTTAGATATCTGGCAGGGTAGGTCTGTTTCCTGCAGGCTGGCATGCCTCTGAGCAGGCAAACCATCACAGAGTCAGAGACCCACCATCTCCAGGTACATTAACTAGAGCTATGTATTTTGGAGGGAGGAAAGAATGGAGATTTCCAAGTGTATCTGTGCAGCATATCTGAAAAGCAGTAATTGTGTGCTGCTGCATTCCCTGGACTGGTGGTAACATCATCCCTTTGCTCCATGCCAAGGAAATTTAGACACAGCCCAAGGGAAAAACTGCAATTCTAGTGGAAAAAAGGCTGAGACCTGCCAAGTCCCTGAGGATCACAGCAGTGGGAGCAGGAGACAGAGTAGGTAGAGGTCTGTAGCCCAAAGGAGAGCCCCTTTCTCCAGCCCCTTCCTCTTGGGTACAAAGTGCTCTGAAGTGAAAATAACATTCAGCCTTCTGTAATGGTGGAAAAGGCTCACAAGTGCTGTCTCACAGGTGGAGATGATCCTAGTTACATGAAAGGGAAGTTTGGCACCTGGACTTATAACAGGGTCTGTGAGCTGATAAGCAAGCAAGCATTAGATTGCTGTACCTCAACTGTGACCTTCAGTCTTGAGGAAAAAAATCTTATGATCTCTGGACTGTTGTGGTCTGCAGATCCCAGGAGGCAAATCTGGTTTGCTCTGGCACTTAGGGAATGTGAATCTGCATTGCAAACCATATTACCACAGCTGGCATTCACCAGCACGCATCTTACTCACTACCTCTGCAAGTATCCACACGAGATGGCCTGAGCATGCCAGAAGACCCCCTGCTTACATGGGAAATATCCACACTGATGTGAATTGGCTACTTGTGACATGAGAACATGCAGCAGTTCCATCAAGTACTGAAGAAACTACCTCCAGCAGCTCCTTTTGTAGCTCTTTATAATAACGTTTTTCAATGACACTTAAAGGTGACAGATCTTGGCATTGGCTGGGAATTCAATTGAATGGAGATCCACTAATCTAAACTAAAAATAAGGATAAGAAAATCCACTGGGGACTTCTTTTTTTAGTAGAAACACATCCTGAGTCCAAAGATGACATGAATTGAAGAACAGGACCACTAAACCAAATACCTGAAACAGTGACCTGTGAGTTCTGCCCTGACAGCAGTTTTAACCTGAGATAATTCACTTGCACTACCCACAACCCTGCATCCCAGCACTCTCACTTGACATATCTGATGGAGGTGGACCAAAAAAACCTTCCAAAAATGGAACTTTTACATCCCCCACAGGGGTATAAAGCAGAGAGCAAATGGCATGACTCAGATACTGCCTGGAACATATAATGAGGATATTAAACTAGATCATCATTTTATAGGTTGCTTTATTTTTAATTGAGGGGGGGAGGGGGGGAAGAAAACATAAAAGCCAACCAACCTACATATTTGGCCTTCAGATGAATTTCTGGGTTTATGTGACAGCTTTTTCCCCTACTTAAAAATTTGCATAAATACTGCCAAGACAGGGCATGCATTGCAAAGAATATGTGAAAGCCAGAACTAAGCCCAGCTGCCTGCCTCTTCCAGTGTGCTCTGCTAGGCCAGGGGAGATCAGCTGGAGCTGGTAATGAAGGCAGTCTGCCCTTCTGCATGTCACTTAGTCAGGGATTCGTCCTGCTGGCACACAGCCTTCTCTTTAGTGAGCCTTTCTTGACAGACCCTAAATGGAGAGCCTGGTTTCAGTTCACTCAGCCCTTTTCCTGCACACTGACTATGATGGTGGAGCAGGAGGTTGCTTATTTTCCTGAGACAACAAGCTTTGATGTAACCTTACTGCCATGAAGCTGTTGCCTTTTCTCTTCCAAGAGGGGTGAGAGCAGGAGCAGTGTGGTAGGGAAAGCTGGAAGGAAGGTGTCCAGGTGAGGTTGTGTTTACTCACACAAGGGCACCCTGCACAGATTTAATTGAACTGGTGCAAACTCTCATCTAGACACTGGGTTTCAGAGAGGTTTACATCTGCTAACAGGATTAGAAAAGGCTTAAGCTAAACCAGAAGAAAATCAACAACAGAAGCATTTTCACAGCTTAGGAAACAAACAAATACAGAGCAAATCTGCCTTTTGACATGGCCAAAGCAACCAGAGCTCACTTCTCAGCAGCCCTCCACTTGGTGCCATGGTCTGGTTGACTGGATAGGGCTGGGTGCTAGGTTGGACTGGATGACCTTGGAGATCTCTTCTAACCTGGTTGATTCTATGATTCTATCTAATGCCACGCTCTTGGCTGCTTCTCCTACTGCAATCCTACCTTACCACCCACTTGGGTGCACTTGACACCTACATACTGCTAAATAACTTACATCACTCCAGAATTTGGCCTACGTAGCCACACTGGCACATGAAGAAGTATATAAAGCAGCTAAATAAGTGCTTTTTGTCCCTCTAAGATGGCAGCAGGCAGCAGAGCATGTCTGTGCTGTAAGAGCCTGGCAACATGCCATGGTAGGAAAAGCCAAAGGCAAAGTGGAAAGAGGCTTCAGCTGCTACACAACCCAGGTCCCACCAAATCCCTACTGTTGGGAAAGCAATTCCCACTTAAACAGTCCGTTTGCAGTGAGGGCATTTGCACAAGTGAACTGACAGGGCATTTGCTGCCAGCACAAGCATAACTGCTGCCATCTGTAGCGAGCTCTGCAGCGCTTCAGCAGGAGGTACAACGTGACTGAGCAGTGAAAGCAGAGCTTAATGCATCCTCCTGAAAGGGCAGGGCGGCTCTCCATGTGCAGGGTGCGGTTGCCTTGAGCTGGAATTTGGTTGGGACTCCAGGGTAATAGGATGAGTCCTGTGATGTGCACTCTCAAGAGGTGAGGATGTTGGTTTTACATTTTCTCCAAAAGGTTAGGAGTTGTGGTGAGCCTAATCCTTCTGTCATGTCAGCCTGTGCTATCTAGGGGGAAGAGCACCACCTTCTGAATTACCAAGTCAAATTTGCTGCAGCAATCAACTTTTCCTTCTAAGCCCCCATTCAAAAATAAACAAGCCCAACCCTGCTTAATTTATGAGATCATAGCCCAAGGCACTGTAGCTCTCTGGGACATCACTGCCTCACCCATCATCTACAAACATCCTTTGTGTGGGGATGGTGCAGATCTCTCCCAAATTTTACATACACAAAGATCTTTGACCAATGACATAAGTTCACTAGAAAGTGCCTGCAACACCTCTCCGAGGTGGTAGCTAACCAACAGAGACATGGAAATAAGGACATAGCAGTGGAGTCATCAGGAACAAGTACTGCACAGGGCTCTAACTTCTCCTGGCTGGCTCCCAGTGCAAACCTCTTGCCCAAGTTGGCACTTGTCATTCAAAGGCTGCCTTTTGTGAACTCTGCTGCGCCAATGCTATGCTGCAGCTCAGCTCCACTCTAAATTGCATATTCATCTTCCCATCATCACTTCAGAACCTGTTTGCATTGTTAAGTCACTAAGAAATTGCTTTTGCCTTGATATCTTCAAATCAAAGCTGCCCAAGATAGAGATCTTTCTTTTGTTAAAGAATGCTACTACCCCTAGTGGGTTTTTCAACCATACCTTACACTTCAAGAGTCAGAAATCCTTCTTCTCCTAAAATTCAGGGTTGCTCCAACACCTTCTGAAGCAAAAAGTTCATTGACTTGTTCTTGGATCTGGCCTTTTCATAGCATTAGCTCTCGGACTTCAAAGCAGAAAGCTTCACCAAAGCCTGAAGAATTGACCTTATTAAATGGTGCCTTACCTGTGACAAAATGGAGATAGGACAAGCTGAAACTGTTCATGAAAGGTCATGCTGTGACTCAGTGAGCTGAGATCAGAAGGTCTGCAAGCTAGACACAAGATAGCTCTCTAACCACTACCTACCACTTTCCACTAGGTGCTTCACATCACAAAGAGGCCTGAAACAGAAAGAGAAGGAGAAAAACAAGACACTGATCCTGTCCTGGCTAAGACAAAAGTGCTGCTGCCTCGAATACATAACTCCTGCTTCTGATGGCCATTTCAGAAATCTCATCATCTTGAGCATTCTACTTGACAGTCTCGTACTTGGGAACTATTCCCCTTAATAGTTTCATGAGCAAAATCAAATTAAACCATTGAGAACATGTATACTACTTCCACAGGCAATAAAGCTGGGAAGAGCTGACAGCAGAGGGTCAGAAATGAAAACTATCTTGATGATCTGAAAAAAATTGGGGAAGGAGGTTTAATGCAGTAAAAAATCAGTTCAAGATACTCTGCTTGTAGAGGCATTGTTCCTGCCTGCTCAACATGGGTAAGCTCTTGACTGGTAGATTGCCTCTGGCCTCAGAGTCACCCTTCAAGAAGGACATGGACAAGTTTTGAAGTCCAAAGAAAACCAGAAACCAGTAACCACAGGAGCTGCAGAGTATAAGCAGGCAGAGATCTGGTTAAGAGTAGCAAGAAGGACACCTTCACTGTTCAAAAGGTCACACAAGAAACAGATTGGACAAGAGGGCTTCCAACCAGCACTCTTTCAGTGGCTGCATAATAATTTCACTTTTGATTCTTGATGCTATTTCTGTATGAAGTGTACAGCTCTTAGCTGAGAGTCTTAAAATATAACTTCATTGTCATCTGAAGGGTAAAATAGCTGAAGTTTGAAAATAAAAAAAAAAGCTTGGAAAAAAACCTGTCTTGTGTCATGATTTGGCTCATGCCTGATGAGAAGATCCAGAATATTTGATCACCATTTGGCAATGCTTGCTTGCTTGCCTGCCTAAAGGGTTTTTTAATGGCACCAACATCATATCAACCACGTTACCTCCTCTCATTGCCTGTTTTTACTGACCCATATGGGTATCTTGAGCCTGATGCAGCTTTCCAAAGCCCTGAGACTGCACATGAGTGTGGAGCCCTTATATTGCAACTTAGCACCAAGTTATTCCCTATGTTTCTGCACCTTCTAAACCTCAGTCTGATTTGTTCTACACTGATTCCTGTGAGTCTGGCAGTACCCTTCACTACCTAGGTTTTACTCTCTGTGCCCAGCAAGAATTACCATTCAGAGCAATAGAATCATAGAATCAACCAGGTTGGAAGAGACCTCCAACATCATCCAGTCCAACCTAGCACCCAGCCCTATCCAGTGCCTATCCAGTCAACTAGACCATGGCACTAAGTGCCTCATCCAGGCTTTTCTTGAAGACCTCAAGGGGCAGTGCTTCCACCACCTCCCCAGGCAATTTCCTCCAGGTATAAAGCATAGTTTTCTTTCAGAGTAGCCTCATTTTCCTACCTTCATGGGCAGTTGTATTTTCTTTGAGAGCCTGAACTCATTAAATAGGAGAATACAAATGACAAGTGTTTAAGAATTAACCTATTCTCATGCAGCAGATTCCCTGCTTCCCTGCAGTTCGAGTACCAACTCCAGCCCACTCAAAAAGCTGTGCCCTTACCGGCACCACCATCTCATTTTTATTCTGCATTTCAGTTCCTTCTAGACAACAGGAAAGAAAGAAAAATATGAGCAACTTGTGTGGATGGCATCTAAAACCGTGTGCATAAGTTCAAAGATAATTAGCCCTTTAGTTGCTAAATGCTGTGCAAAGCACACATTTAACAGCTAAACTTGATTTTAATCTCTGCTTAATTCTTTTGCCAGAGTCCCATTCATAGCGAGGCAGCTGTCTAAATATGGGGCGGGGAGGCAAGGGAGCCTCTTGCAATGCTCTTGAGTGACCCCAGCTGGCTACTGCCCCGGCAGCACCCAACTGCTGCTGCCAGCTCCTATGGGGCAGGGGCTGCCAGCAGGGCTAGAGCCTCAAAAGGCAAATCGTCTGTGAGGTACAAAAACTCCTTCTTCAGCTCAGGTAACCCTTCTGAAAGCAGTAAAGCAAGGTTGGGCAGAAAGAGCAGGAAGAAGGGTGACAATGCTGGTGAAGGGTCTGGAACACAAACTCTGTGAGGAGAGGCTGAGGGAGCTGGGGGTGTGCAGCCTGCAGAAGAGGAGGCTCAGGGGTGACCTCATTGCTGGCTACAACTACCTGAAGGGAGATTGTAGCAAGGTGAGGTTGGGCTCTTCTCCCAGGCAACCAGCAATAGAACAAGGGGACACAGTCTCAAGTTGTGCCAGGGCAGGTCTAGGCTGGATGTTAGGAGGAAGTTCTTCACAGAGAGAGTGATTGGCATTGGAATGGACTGCCCAGGGAGGTGGTGGAGGCACCATCCATGGAGATGTTGAAGAAAAGCCTGGCTGAGGCACTTAGTGCCATGGTCTAGTTGACTGGCTAGGGCTGGGTGCTAGGTTGGACTGGATGATCTTGGAGGTCTCTTCCAACCTGGTCGATTCTATGACTATTGCAAAGTAACAGCCTTACTCTTACTAGTGAGGCAGTACAGGGATTGACACCTATTGCCTTCAAGCTGGCTGGGCATGAAACCGTCAGTCACTGCAGCGTTTGTGCCTTCAGACAGTTAACAGAGTCTCTCCCTCAGGTCAAAAGGGCCCTTAACAGCCAGAGGACAACTGCAAGCACTGAGACAGTTGCATGATCGCTGCGATCAAAACCACAAGACTGATTCCCACCCCCACCCCCCACTTTCGGAGCACCTCATCTTTGCCATGCTATGAGTGCCTGTAATTATTACTCCTTAAAAGCAAGTAAAGAGGGCATTTCTTTGAATCATCTCAACTGGCCTTCTGCAGAACATGATTAGATGTTAGTGCTTGCTACAGCCAGGCAGTGTGAGCACACCCAGGGAACGAGAGAATGAGAGGACACAACAGCAAATTAATGACTCTGCTCTCTGCAACGGGAAGCAGCCTTACAGCAAGATTTATCTATTCCAGTGTCTTAATGTTCTCCTGCACTTAGGGAACCAAGACTTTACTGTGTAAGCAGATGATTGCCCTTGCTTGCAGGACATGTAATGCACTGAGATGGGAAGAAGCTGAAGTAAGGAATATACCTGTGCCTGTGGTGTGATGAGAAAATGTGCACTCCTCAGCTCCAGACCGAGGCTAACTATAATTCTGACTATAATTTTAGTATTAAAATGCTCATTATACCTTTTTTACTTTTGCTTGACCAGTTTCTCTCTTACTGGCCCTGAGGTTCTAAAATATAGGGAGTGGCATAAAAATTACATTCCCTTCAATACATTCCTGACATTTAGTCAGGCAAGGCTTTCAGTTGCAGCCACCTGCTAGTCTTTTCCTCTCTCAGACACTAGGAACCCAACATCATGGGCAAGGCACTGAGATGAGGGTAGGAAGCAAAACTGGGAGAGGAGCACTTAGAATCATAGAAACAACCAGGTTGGAAGAGACCTCCAAGATCATCCAGTCCAACCTATCACCCAGCCCTAACCAATCAACCAGACCATGGCACTAAGTGCCTCATCCAGTCTTTTCTTGAAGACCCCCAGGGACAGTGCCTCCACCACCTCCCTGGGCAGCCCATTCCAATGGGAAATCACTCTCTCTGTGAAGAACTTCTTCCTAATATCCAGCCTATACCTACCCTGGCACAACTTGAGACTGTGTCCCCCAGACACAGATTGGAAGGGTAAGGCACCGAGATGAGGGTAGGAAGCAAAGCTGGGAGAGGAGGGGACACAGATTGGAAGGGTAAGGCACTGAGATGAGGGTAGGAAGCAAAGCTGGGAGAGGAGTGGACACAGATTGGAAGGGTAAGGCACTGAGATGAGGGTAGGAAGCAAAGCTGGGAGAGGAGTGGACACAGATTGGAAGAGCTGTTTGGAAAAACAACCACAAAATTTTGCTTTCAGGCCCTTACTCAGACAGTCTAAATTGTAAGTTAGTCCCCCTGCCAAATATTTCCCATTGGGTATCTCTGTCTCCCTGCTCAACACTACATTTTGGTCCCAGGAATTACTCCTCAGAGACATGGTGCCAATTTGGAGTACTAAGAGCTTAGTGGGAGTTCAATGCCCTTCAAATGGCAGGGAGTTTTATTTACCTACTCATTTACTTAAGCTGTACAGTTAGCTAATAGCTTGCACAGCACTTTGAAGCTGGAAAGCTCTAGACAGAGAATCATTAGAATTAGTTATATGAAAGCTATCATGAAGAAAAGAGTTTGATTTTGGGTTGGGGTTTGTTGTTTGTTTTTCACCAGGCTCTCTATAAATTTGGTATCTCCAGATCTACAAGTATTAGCTCACACAAGGATGAATAAATGCCTGATCCTGAATAGAGACAGTGGGGCTGAGAAATTAAACCTAGAAACGTAGAATCGGTCAGGGTTGGAAGGGGCCACAAGGATCATCTAGTTCCAAACTCCCTGCCATGGGCAAGGACATCCTACCCTAGAGCAGGCTGGCCACAGCCTCACCCAGCCTGGCCTTAAACACTTCCAGGGATGGGGCCTCAACCACCTCCCTGGGCAACCCATGCCAGGCTCTCACCACTCTCACGGTGGAGAACTTCCTCCTCACATCCAGTCTGAACTTACCCATCTCCAGCTTTGCTCCATTCCCCCTAGTCCTGTCACTACCTGATAGCCTAAAAGGTCCTTCCCCAGCTTTTTTGTAGGTCCCTTCCAGATACTGGAAGGCCACAATAAGAAATTCTATAATTATAATAAGGCCACCTAAGAAATTATAGTAAGTCTTGCCTAGAAACTGACCTCTAAAAAATAACAACAGATACCACTGAGATCCTTTAGACTTGCCTGCAAGACCTGCAGTCACCTCAGTAAGAATTCACACCCACACTGTGGTTATACAAGCCATCTTCTCTTGCAAAATCAAGCAGAAAACAGTCTATCACAAGGCAGGTAATATAAACACAGGGTTGACAACTTTACCCTCAAGACTGCAGATATTCCCAATCTGAGAGAGCCTTTTCCCAGCTTTATTATCCAGGAAACTCTACTGTTTCCTTCTCGTGTCAGGTTGATGGTTGTTGAGGACCTCTCACCATTCACCAGCGAGTGCTTGCAGGATGCAGCTTCAGATCAGTGTTCTCAGCTGTGTGGATGAAAATAGAAATAAATCAAACCACAAGCAAAGAAATGCCCCTGGCAATGCAGAAGAAAGCTAGTGGTCATGATATTCATTTGCAGGATGTGAACTCTCCCTGTCCTTACTGATTTCTCTTATTAAGCAATCATCAAGGACCGATAGGAATTCTTTGCAGGAAATGGGAGCACAATGTGTTCACAAGAACAACACCAGCAGAGCAGACAGCCAACATGAGCCTCTTGACATCAGGGGAAATTAAGTTATATTGTGGTCCCAGCCTATAAGTTCAGCAGGACCCACAAGAGAACTCTTTGGACTCGCTGTGCTTTCATTTCAAATGTGCCAGCAGCATGGGCTAATTGAGGGCAGTAGCTCTGTATGCTCTGTCACAGCTGTCCTGCTGCCCTTCCTCTCTCCCAGCAGCTCCTACACTGCTCAGAGCCTGCATGCCCCTGCCAGCTTTGTCCTTTAGATGCTGAGCATGCTGTTCTGGGGTGAGGGGAAAAAGCCAACAACAAACCGACCGTCACCACACCAAAAAGGAGGAAGGTCAAAAAACCTCAGTGAAAACAATAACAGAGCTTCAGAGAAAGTCTTAGATCTCTGTCAAACAGCCAAATGCGTTTTTCAGGATGCAAAGTTCACACCTCAAAGCATCTCACCCCTGCAGGACAGATCACTTAGGGATTGTAGGTATTGCAAATACAAGCCAGGCAGCCAGACTCAAGCGCTGAAGCTCACAGGCGGAACAGATTTATACATTGCTTTTGTCCACATCATTGCCAAAAGGGCAGAAAGGAAAAGGTTGAGCAAGAGCAGTGTATGAGCCAGCTGTGTGGGAGATGAGAGACAACCATGCTGAAATTAAGGGAGCAGTCACTGAGATTGGTGTTTGCCCAGCTGTATTCTTGGGGGAGCTCCTGCTGATACATATGGAGACAGTGAGCTGCCATGTACAAAAGCATCCTCCTCTTCACTGGAGACAAGGCTGAAGCTGCTTAGGAAGGCTGTGAGCTACCACCCCATGGGCCTGTGTTCCAACAGGCTCTCATCTGTCCAAGTGGCAAGAGAAAGACAGCTACAGCAAGGACAACATTCTTTGTGAGGGGGTCAGAGAGAAGAGGGAACTCTGAGAGATCCCAGGGATTATGCCCAGGCAGCCACTCTCCCAGGGGAGTGCCACATACTCTCTGCTGGTCAAAATTTCCTTTGAGAGGCTAAGGGCTCACAGGTACAAAGACAATTCAGGTCCCCAAGACTTTTGACAGCTCTTCACATTTTCCCACCTGAAATGCTTGGGACATTTTGGAAACCATGCAGCTGGCACTGCTACTGTTCCCAGATAAAGGTACCTTGTGACCTACCACTTGAGCAACTATGGCTTCCTCCTTACATTCATTTATTGGATACTGAAGGTCTCCCTTTTGGCCCACTGATGTGGTCAGTACTTGCAGAATATTGCTTTGGACTGACATGGGAGGGGTAACTGCCCCACTACTGCCTCATTATTATCCTCTGCATGCAGCATGGCTGAGAAGAACTTCAATATCCAGCTCAGCCTTCATTTTGATGTGTGACATAGGGCAAGCACACAAAATAGAGGCCTGAGGAGCTACAAAGGTCTGAGATCACCTAGCTGGTCAAGAGAGGATCGAGAAGTAATTGGTGCCTCTTAGTCCATGTCCTTCTGGCAGAGGAGCAGTCAGGGACAAATCAGACCCAGCAAACTCCACACAGTGAATCATTATGTGACTATAAAACAACCCAGCTCCAGACCAACCTAATGAAGAAGCAGCCAAAACCTTTTGAGGAAGGGGCACTGACAATCCCATCATCTTTCCTCCCCTGTAAGATCTGCTTCATCACTTGCAGTGGGCTCACACAGGGAAGTCACATAAAGGTAAGACACTTGATTAAAGCACTAATGCTGCAAGCATTTGCCTCCATGTAGGAGGGGAAACCTTCAAGTTTCCTTTTTATTATACAGATGGGATCCTGCTTTTCACTGGCACAATAGAAAACAGCCACAAAAATTCCATACAGACAGCATCAGACCCCACAACCAGCCTCGACACGCAGAGCGTCAGTAATAAAACACACTCCTACAGGGATTTAACGCTTTGGCTTGTGCTCAGCTGGGGGACTTGGGCAGGACTTTCACTCTTCAGACATTAAAAAAATATTAATCATAATCGTCCCTGTCATTATTTCAACCCCCACACCTCCCTTCCCCTGTCAGCAAAGGGGAAAGGAGCCATGTGGTGATGGGCTTTGTGGGTTTGCATGAATAAGATGGGGCCATGTGTGTGTGTGCACTGCGTCTGCCCTGGAAATCGAACGGCAGCTTCAGAAAGGGCATCCTGGGAAGGGCCCTCAGGTGCCAAAGGAGAAATTAAGGGAAACATTATTTTATTAAAACAATTACAACAGCTGCTGGATGTACTTCCTCATACACACACAGAGGTGCACCCCCTTCCTGCCCATTGCACGCAGCCCTTCTGCCACAGATGTGCTCACACAGCCAGGTGAAAAAGTCCTTTCCAGTCTAAATCTGTGCAGGAACCAGATCCCTTCTCTACCAACATGCCATACATCCTTGGTGCATTTACCCCTTTCACCCCTCCCATTCCTAATGAATGTCCTCTTCTGTCCTATCACAGAAACACTCAGTTTGGCAACGCCCTTCAGGATCACCAAGTCCAACCTATAACCCTATTCTACAAGATTCACCTTAAACCATATCCCTAAGCACCACATCCAAATGACCCCTAAACAAAACCTGGGTCAGTGACTCAACCACCTCCCTGGGCAGCTCACTCCAGTGCCTGACCACTCTTTCCATGAAAAACTTTTTCCTAACCTCCAATCTAATCCTACCCAGTCTCAGCTTAAGGCCATTCCCCCTTGTTCTGTCTCCAATTACCTGTGAGAAGAGTCCAGCACCAGCCTCTCCATGACATCCCTTCAGGTAGACAGCAATGAGCTCTCCCCTCAGCCTCCTCCTTGTCAAACTAACCATCCCCAGCTACCTCAGTCACTCCTCTTAAGATTTCTTCTCTAGGCCCTTCACCAGCTTCATTGCCCTCCTCTGGACTCACCTCAGCACCTCCACACATCTCTCTTGTATTGTCCCAGCAGAAGAAAGTGAGTCTCCAAAGTTCACATGCAGGGAAGGTTTTCACTGCCACCACAAAAGGCACTGCAGCCAAGAGGGTGGCCTGAAATAGCCAGTCAAGGCAAGGACTTCCCATTGCCTCCTGAAACACTCACCTTTCTTATAGTCTCTCTTCCTTCCTTTCTAACTATCTCTTCCACGAACTGAAGTGGCAGTACCCTGCAGCATCCTTAATCAATGCTAAAGTGAGGGGTAACACACCAGTTTGAGACTTAACTCCTTGCCAAACACCTCTGTGTGTATTCACATGCATGGAAAAATAAAAGAACAACAACAAAAAAATCCATCTTCTCATAAAAATCTGCAAAGCTGCCTCCACAATAGCAGAGAAGGCTTCCAGGCAGAGTTCTGGCTAGACCAGTTGCAAGGTGCAGTTCCTGATTTTCCACTGTATCCTTCCACTGCACTGTCACTTTCTCCTTGTAGCTCTACTCCACCCATGTGTGTGAGCCATTCTACTTTGGTCTTTTATCTGGTATCTTAGTCTTTGAACCTGGCTGAGATGCTCTCCTTGTTAACTCATTGTGCAGCATCCACCAGCACAGAGCAGTGATCCTAGGCTTCGAGAGGGAATCTGTGAACCCAGAATACCAAGGGGACATGCAGTCATGCTGGCCTTGATTGGAAAGCCTGGCAAGAGGCAGGAGAGCATAGACACACTGGTGTACTTCCCTACATTTATACTAGCTCTCCTCCTTGCCATGCAAATGGAGCTTGGGAAGAGCTTGAGGATCCAGATAAGACCATTGAGTAGGCCAGGTCATCTCTGGACATGCTGCATGGTGACATACTGTGAATCTCTGTGCTGCCCAGCAGGTAGCTCTAGGGCTTAACCTGCAAAAAAACCCAAGCAGGTGGATTATTACTAGAAAGATGGAGCTCAAATACACAACGGAGTGAAACAAGGAGGGAAGACTACAGATGCACAGCAACAGAGCCAAGCAGAAAACACATTGCCTTAAACTGCCAGCTTAATTTCGATTGCAGTGCTGCTGCTTGCACTTTCACCTGACCCTGCACTCTGTCACAGCTAAACAGGTACCAGATGCTGCTCTTCAGGTCTGTTAGCATGACACCCTTGCTTTGTGCAAGCCTTGCCAATGACACTTGCATACAAAGGAGAGCAAAATCCAGCCTTGGCTGGAGACAACTGCTCCAAGTTGATGGCTGGAGGCTACGTTTCAGCTTGCAGGCACCACTCCGTAAGGAGGCACTGTGATGCTTAAGCAAGGCACTTGTTTAATCCTTTGTAGCTGGTCTATCCATGAGAATGGTCTACTCCTGTTCTAGCCAACTCTTTCTTCATTTGAGGTGCACTGGGAGAAGCAAGAAGACATGCTCCAGGCAATTGTCACTTGACTTTGGACAGGACACATTCCTTCACACAGATATACTCTATCCATTGCAAGCAGGCTCCAGAACCAGAAACAAAGGGATGTTTTTTGTCTCCAGACTGAGCAACAAGAAATTCAGAGTTTAAGCACTTTTTCAGTTGGAATGCTTAGGACAAAGTCACTATACCTTAACTTCTCCATATGGAAACTGGAGAGATATAAGACTTGTGAAGTTTTAAGAACAGCTAAAAACCTTCCCAAGCATCTAAAAGGGACAAGGGCTAAATTGTTGCTAACAAATCCCAATAGCTCTTCACTTGCCTCAGTGGCATTTCTCCACATACAATCAATGTCCAATTAGCCTTGGTAAAAAAGAGGTCAGTAAACAGAGAGAAAACTTTTGACCAGTGAAACAACCATCATTCTACCAGTGGAGGCTTGCAAAGCATCATCACCTTCAGCAGCAGTGCTTCAACTCTGAGATTTGAAGAAAGATCTTCAAGAAAAGACTGGATGAGGCCCTCGGTGCCATGATCTAGTTGACTGGATAGGGCTGGGTGCTAGGTTGGACTGGATGATCTTGGAGGTCTCTTCCAACCTGGTGGATTCTATGATTGTAAGGTAAAATGATCTGCAACAGGCTGGTAGTGGATGGATGGATACAAGTGTCCCAGAAACACGCCAGCTAGAAAGGAGAAGAATTAATGTCCATGAAACGTTTCTGCAGGGGCAGAAGATCTGCTATAACTGTGAAGGATCTAGCTCAGCAGCTCGCCCTATTGCCCAAAATAACAAGGTGCTGGCATCTGGGATCCTCCCCCACCAAACTCGCCAGCAAATGCCCCAGCAATCCCAGCTTGCGTTCACCCCTGTCATCGCGCTTCGCGGGGCATTAGTGGTGGGCAGCACCCCACCCCGAGAAAACATGGGGCATTCTTGGCACTTCCCCCCGAAGGCAAGGTCATCAGATGCAATAACAAATTCTTTGCCTGCCATATGCACAGTGGTATGCAGGGGAACACAATCCTGCCCCGAGCCAGAGCCAAGTTTGATTAGGGCTGATTGCTCCAAGACGTTTCCTGGAGAAACTCGCAAAGAAGCAGCTCCTGACCACCCAGAACGTGCCCAGAGATGAGAATGTGAAGGCTTGCAGGGAGTTTGGCCAGGTCTTCAAAATATATAGAGCAAAGTGGCAGAGCCCATGAGAACAGGCACTGTTTTCTGACCGGGAGTACAGTGGGAAGTGGCACTTCTTCCACTGCCCTATAACCCTGCACGCACAAGTCACAACAAATGCATACAGCAGAGACTTCCAGACATCCCTTCCAACTTGGCATTGACTTGGCCCTTGGAACCGAGAAGCTCTGGCCTTTTCCAAACTGATCTTCCTGACACAAGGCTCAAATACTTGGCTACATAGAGCTGGGATCCACCCTCATTCTCCTTCAGGCACCCTCTGTGGGACCTTGAATGGGTTCTGTCTTCTCTTCTCTGTGTTCCAGCTCTCCCTTGAGGCCTTTTCTCACCTCAGTTAGCTGTGCCTAAATCCATTAACACTGAGAGGATGCTTTGTTAGCATTGTGATGGCCTCATCCCACCCCCAGATAGCTCTGGGGCACACATCTTGTGAAGATTTCCTTCCTTTTGCTTTTCAGCATCACAGCAATATCATGACAAATGCCTTTCAAATCTGCTGAGGCCCACAGGGCTCTAGAAGAGCCAAGAGGACAAAACCAGGCCAATGTGCAAAGCCTCTATGGTGCTTGTGTATCTCTACCAGCCCCAGGGAGCTCTGAAGGAAGGAGATTTCAGTTCCACTTTGGCAAAGATGTTCACTAAGCAACAGCTCAAGTCCAAATTTATTTGTGCTGTGTGCAAAACTCATCTCAGTCCTTAAGTGTTGTGCTCCTTCTCCATGTGATGGAAACCCATCCTGCTTCAGCTAGCAAACACTAAATGAAGCTCTAGAGGCAGCAAACATTGAGAAAACCCTGCCCTAAAACCTCCCCTCATCCCATTTTACCCATCACCATCTGTTTTGCAAATGCAACAAACCAAACCAGCTCCTGGTAGCTAAATTCCTCACATCTCAGAAAGTGCATGCAACCTTGTGCCAAAGCAAACAATTTCATGGCTAGTTTAGATGAGAAAAAACAACCCACAAACAAAACAACAACAAAAAACACCCCAGCACTGGCAAAAGAACAATTTGGTTCTGTCTGTCATAGCAGTCTGTGAAAACAGCCCCATACAAAGAGTAAAATAATCTTAGTGGGACCTTCAATGCACACTCAGCCTTGCACCCTCACCTTCAAACCAGCTTAGGATGTACAAAATTGGCTTCTTGCAGCTGTCACACAGATTGCAGGCCAACCAGCTTCCTACTGCTGCTGTGGGGTTAGTGACAGTGCAGTGCAAAAGGTAGCAAGGATCATCCAGTTAACGTAGGGAGGCAGGATTACATGGGCCTGTTATCTGGATGTGTGGGAGGGCCGGTTCTGGGTTGTTGGAGAGCTGCATCAGGTGCAGGAAACCATTACAACACAAAGTGCACTGTGTAGTCATTCACAGCAATGTGATGATAGAGTGATGGAGTAAAAAAGATGGGAGAGATTTGCGCTTTCTTCACATGGAGCTTTCTTCTTCCTCAGGTTTACAAGCAAGCACTGAATTCTAGGATATGAGCAAGTCTCCAAGACTCAACACAAAACTTATCTTCTTCCCCTGCAGACCACTAGCCCAAGAGTAGAAAGGATCAGAGAGGGAAAAGACAAGCCTCCAATTTCCACACAGGGCCATGAGATGGCCTAGCTTTGGTGTTGATGATTCCTGTGCTTGGGGACTATGGGAAGTCCTGGAGCCACAGATTCAGATGGAACCTTATATATGGCTAAATGTAGGCTGAGGACAACCCTTCTCAGACTGAGGCAGAAATCCCACACAGAGCTTGGCTTCAGGGGCTCAGAATTTGAGGTCTACTTTTTTAGTACATCAGTTACTAAGTGAGGACACACTTCAACGTGTCCCAAGTGAATTCAGATGAAAACCCAGCCTTACAGTGAAGGAAAAGTGCTCAGATTTTCACCAGTTGAGGAACAATCCCTAGTTAATCCTGCACAGTTTCCCCAAAGAAGCAGTGCTGTGCAGCTTGAACTCAGCAGCTCCTTGTCAGAGCCCAAAGGTGTGAGATTTATGCAGGTCTTTCGTTAACTGTCTCTAGTACCAACTTCTTTCAAGTTGTACATGCTCATAGCATGTTTCCAACACCAAGACCCACAAAAAGAGGCTTTTGTATCCAGACTGTAACCTCAGTCTTGTAACCTTGAAAAGCTGTAACCTCAATGCATGTCCCAGAGCCTTAGCTCACCCATGTCACTGTCAGGAGAGCACACAAAACATGCCTCCTATGGAGCAGAAGAGAGCTGCTCCGTGGCATTCCCTGACATGGATCAATATGGCACTTTGCAAAGGCTGCTACACAAAAAAACCAAACAAAAACAACCAGAAGAGAAAAAGTCTCCCCTATAATAACTTCAACTTGGAATCAAAAATACAGAGAACAGATTATTCTCACATGCCCCATCTCCTGCACAGCCCCATGTAAACCCACATGGCACCCCAGGGCTAGTATAGAGACTTGGGAAAGAGTTTGAATCTCAGAGGCCTTGCTAAGAATCACAAACAATTCTATCTGGTACCAGTTACAGCAAAGGAATTGGAGAAACACATTCAAGAAGGACAATCAAAAGGAATATGTGGGGCTTTTTTTCTTCTCATTACACACTCCTGGAGCTGGCATACTTCGGGAAGCAACTGAGTTAAATCTAATCCAGTGTTTTAACTATATTAATTATTTGATGACCTGTTAAATTGGTAGCTTTAAAAGCTATTATGTAAAGGGCATAGCTGAAGTAGATAGAGATCAAGTCTGGATGCAGCCTGTGCTGGCATAAATGAAACATGTCCATGAATAAGAACCAAACTAGAATGGATGCGTTGAGTACAAAAGAAATAAATACTCAAAGCAGCTTACAGATTTCATGCATTCTGCTGACAGTGGTGTTGGGAGATGTTGCTTATGTAACCCAGAGAGGTTTTGAGCATGCAGAAAAGCAGAAATTCATACAGCTAAGCCTAGATCCCACTCCAATTTGGAGCAGTTTGCCTATCAATTTCTACAACTTGAAGCCCTTTCCTCTGAAGGCAAAATTCGACTTCATATTACCCAGATGGCACTGTACAGTCCCCACTTTGCTAGTCTTGATGCTGGAGCAGCTGACAAATTGGCAAAACTGGTTTGGAGAGCAATCAGGAGGGATGGAAGCAGCACACGGTTGCCTTGGAGTTATCCAAGGTTATCTACACATCACACTGTACGCTCCCTGCTTCTCATAATTACAGTGTCTAGACAGGAGATGATGCTGGTGAAGTAGCAAGTAAAAAGGTTTTGCAGAGTTTTTCAGAGGAGCACAGCTAAAGCAGTCATTACACCAGGACGACAGACCCAGGCTGCAGAACCCAGCTGAGAGTCAATTTTGACCTGAGTAAAGGCCCTTTCATAACCCTTCACATACCCAGAAAGCTGCTGAATCAGAGTGCTGATGGCTCTAGCACTCAGGAGGGCTCAAAGTATTGGAATCCAAGCTAGAGGCTTCTGCAAAAGTAGTTGCAGCTGTGTCTCAGCTTCATCCAGATGCTGGCATTTAGCAGCCTCAACTTGTGTAAACCAGCTTTGCTCCACTGAAGTCAACAACAATTGACACCAGCTGAGAATCTGGCTCTCGATGTGGTTTAAATATAGTTTAAAGAAAGAGAACTTACAGAAGGATTGCCCAATTCCTCATGTCCATTTTCCCCTTGGGGTAGGGCTGAATAAGATGTTTTTTTTCTCTTTAATTTAGCTCCAGTTATTTTTAACAGCAGTATTTATCACAGCACCTTCCAGACTCCAGGAGCCATGCTGCCTTTCATGCTTCACCAGGAATCATGGAGAGAGACCAACATGGTACTCTGCAGAGCATCAGGATGGAGCCACCTCTGGATGCAGCACAGTGGATGCTCGGCACGCACAGAAGCCTGGCCACAAACGCAACAAATCATCAAGAGGTCCAAAAACAATCCAGCTTCAGCACTGCAAGAGCAAGCCTCAGCCAGAAGCAGTCCAAGCAGCAGTTTCAAATCTTCCTTTGAGCTGGCCAGGAGATGGACATAGTGTTTTTACAGCCACGCAGAGTGTCACAATCACACACTGTGGCCCTACACGTACAACACGAGGCCAGACTGCCACACATACAGCTGAGGAAAGGCAAACACGAGTGACCTTTGTGAGAGGAAGAGCAGCCGGATCTTTCCTACTGTGACAAGCCAGGCTTTGCTTAGCATTCCCTCATCTCTGTAGCACAAACATCCCTGCAAAGCCAAGGGGCATGGCCCTGAAGCTAGTTATATGGCAAGCTCCATGTGCAGCATCACCAGGCTCCTCCAAGACTTTAGCCATGCTGCAGTGATCACCAGCCAAGGCAAAGGGGACACTGGTGCCAGGGGCAAGAGCGATATATGCTTCAGAGGTGTTTCATGAAGCTCGAGGTGAGAAGAAAGTTCTTCCCTGAGAGAGTCATTGGACACTGGAATGGGCTGCCCGGGGAGGTGGTGGAGTCGCCGTCCCTGGGGCTGTTCAAGGCAGGATTGGACGTGGCACTTGGTGCCATGGTCTAGCCTTGAGCTCTGTGGTAAAGGGTTGGACTTGATGATCTGTGAGGTCTCTTCCAACCCTGATAATACTGTGATACTGTGAGATACTTTCCTGTTTGGGTGCAGGGGAGGCAGTCACCCACACTTTAATATGAGAGAAAGAAATGGGGAAAGTAGAACAGGAAAAAGGAGTCATCTCATGGGCTTAAATCTGTGCAGTTATGCTAGAGGCAAAAGCTTTGTCAACAGTTGCATGGTACGTTTTTTTCTGAGCTCAGACTAAGAGACTATGCCCCACTCAGAAGCTACCATATGGAAACTGCTTAGAAACAGCATCTTCCAGACACTTCCCCTCAAGCCACCACAGAGCAATGGAAATGCAGCAAATAAAAAAAAAACCCAACTGTGGCCACCACCCAAATGCTCCATCAAAGACATGAACTCTGGCCTCTTCCAAAAAAAAAAATGGGAGAGCAAAAGAAAAGCAACACAAACAAAAAGCCCAGAGCCATTAATGAAAAATCAAGCACAAGGAAAGGGGTGATGAAAACAAATAAAACTGAGGCTGTAAAATGCCTGGTATGTAAGATGTGTTGAAACTTGCTGCTGACAGCAGCTTGAGCAGACATTCGCATGCAGCCATTCATAAGACGCACAGTAATTACCTTCTCCGGGAGGCTGTATTATGATGATTTCTTTAAGCATAGCACAATATGTCTAGCAACAGGATATAATTACAGCAAAGGATATGCCTCTTAACCTCCTTCCACCCCCCCTTAGCCAGCTCTGAGAGAGAGAGAGAGAAGCCAGGGGCTCTGTGGGGAGGGTGAAAGTAGTCTACCCTGCATTACTGCAATCATTACCTAGAGCCAAGCACGCTTTTGATGGGAGATTGTGGTGGCATTGTTCTTGCAAGAACCAAACCTCTTTCTCCCCCTCAGTTTAGAGTGGAAACACTCCCAGCACTGCAAGACTTTGACAGAGTTGGCAGAGACCACCAGAAAGTTCAGCACAGCCAGCCTGTTCTGGGTCCACGTCTTGGTGGTAAATAAATAAATACCAAAAATAAACAAGCAGCAGAATGAGTCAGAACTGGAACATGCTGGCAGTGCTGAGAGAGAGATGGCAGCACTTCCTACCCTCGGAGTGGGACTTCACTGGCCCCAGCTACCTTACTACAGAGCCTGCTTGGAGAGCCAGCATGCAGTAGGGAAAAAGATAAAGCTCCCAGATACAGGTTGGCCCGATGCCCAGTGTGGGCCATGGTGTCTCCAGGGTAGGGATGCCACCTCCTGGTGATTCCCCAGCCCAAACTGTCATAGTTGGTCTTCCCAGTTTAACTCCCTGAGCCTGGCTTTTCTAGAGCAGACAGGTACCAGAAATCCTACTGCTGCAGCTGTTGGATTAACTCACGTAGGGTCCAGAAGTAGAGAAAGATACAGGCAGTGATAAAGCCCTAACAGCTATGAGCCCTGGTCTCTCACACTGCCTGCACCCTCTCACGATGCTCACTTCACGTTTCTCTGGTACTCTGAAGCGTGGTGGTCAGTGGTTTGCTGCACTGGGAATCAGCGCAGCGAGGTGAAATCCCATTTGCAGACCAGCAGGTAGGAGCCTGTAAGCACCATGACTTGGCTTCTAATTACTTCAGTCATCAGTCACAGGGAGGAGGCAATGGGTTAACCCCTGCCCCCATGCCTCTCTATCCCAAACCAAAAATGCAGTGCTGCATTTGTCCCTAGGCTCTGATGTTTCCAGCCCACACTGCTGATTATCTGAAAATCAAAACAGAAGCTCAACTTCAATTTTCCAAAACCATGTGGAGTAGCTGTGCTCAGTGGCTTGAGCTGTTCACTGCAGGTACTGAGATCAGAGTCTGGGAGCTTTTCAGAGCTCTTTTTTTAAGATCCAGACAGGTTTACTTCCCATTCCAGGGTAGAGGATGGGGGATTTTGTAGATGAGAGATTGGAAAGCTTCTTTCCCTAATACAAAACAACTAAAATTAAAGAATAACTAACATTTCCCCTACTACTCTGGAAATTGCATTCTAAATGAGTCAGCTTGGTGCAAATCTGCAGGCTGTGGTATTACTGGGAGAATTTCCCTTCCCATTTACAGAAGGAAATGAATTTTGCATCCACGGGATGGCAGTGTAGGAAGAGCAATCTTATTAGTTGAAGCATTATTATTTTCCTTTTAAGTCTCTCAAAAGTGATTGCAGACACAGCATTTCATTGCTTATTAAGATTTCCCTGCATTACAACCAAAGGGAAGAAAAATATATCTCGGTCTCATTAATAAACTGTCTTCTAGGATCTCTGTATGAAGGACAGACTGATTAACCAAGATTGTGCAATAAATGATTTGACTTGTCTGACTGAAAGAAGTTATTGATTGGGGCCATGCTTGTGCTAGTTTGAAGCTAGCCAGAGTGTTTTGGTGAGAAGAATTAGATTCCAGGCTGTGAAAGAGAAACAATGGTGATGTCTACTTCACTCACAGGCTTGCTGAGATGTGTAAGAACAAGAATCCAAACATAGATAAGGGAGTTGCCCCTGTCTGAGCTATGGGCTGCATTTCTCTTCTCTAACCTAATTTGCCACCTCTCTGATTACTCCACCTGCTTCCTAATCCCCCTGGCACACCCTCCAATCTTCCTTGGGCATAAGGCAACATCTGGGGTAGGTAGAGAGGGGTGGGGGAAGGCGGAAGAGCAGTTGGGAGCCCCTCCTGGGGACTCAGGTTTCTAGGAGGGGAGTTGTGTTTCTGTATTACCTTTTACCTTGTATATTTCTGTCTATAACTGTATATGCTGTAAATATCTGCTTGTATATTGAGCTAAGCTGTAAATATAAACCTTCATTCAATTTCCAGAGCTGTCTGAGTCTAGTCTGGGTGATTTCCACAGCGGGGGGGGAGGTAGCACCCGAACCATCACACTGCTTTACATAGTTCACTCATTATAAAGAGTGCAAAGATTTTACAAAGCAGACTGTAGAGGTTAGAAATAAATAAAATCAAGAAAAGGTAACTGGCAACTTCATGCACCAGACTGTCAGGCATTGGCAGCATACACAAAGCTCACCTCAGAGCTCAGACTCTGCAGGTGTGACTCATTTTAAGTCTAGAACAGCAGCATTTTCTGCAGTTTGCCATCAAAACATTTCCATCAGCAGGAATCTATTCCACTCCCAGACGTGGCAGGACGCTAGTTACCAGCTACAGAGACTAAGCCCTGGTTTCCTGCTTAGCATGCAGCTGCAAGCAAAGCTGAGTGTTAAAATCCAGGTAGAAAACGTTATCGAATTTCGTCTTATCAAAAAGACGATTGCCCCCAAGTGCTAAGAGCTTTAGGCAGCGGACTCTGGGAAGCCACGCCGCGGGTGTCGCATTGCCACCAGAGGGCAATAGCAAACAAGCGACAAAAAAACGCCAGGAGAGGAGTCGATTGCGAGGAACTGCTGAAAAAAAATGATCGAGTTGTTTCCTGGGGCAGGAGCTGCGCCCGTCCGGGGCGATGCGGGGCTGGGTGGTACCGCGGCTCTCCCGGGAGAGGGGGGAGACCCCCCCCGGCCTCGCCGCCGGCTCTATCGACCCCCGAGCAGCGGCCGGCAGGTAGCACCTGCTGTCAGCTCTCGGTTTGATTCATGCGAGTTAGCCAGGGGAAAATATTCACAGACTCTTTTGGTCTAGAAAACAGCCACGAGTGAAAGAAGTCGTTTTAACGGCATCGTCAAATAGGTGGTCAGATGCTGCTCGGAACAGATGATTGATCCCACACAACACAAAATTCCATTCCAGATGTTGCAGAGCAAGAAAGGGAGATGGGAAGACTTCAGCAGTCTGATCTATTTGGTTTAGTGAAGGGAAGATTTGGAGGCCATTTGGTCTAAATCTATTAACATTTCCCAGCGGGGAGCTGTGAGAGATGCTAATAGACTCCAAGAATCTAACAAACAAAAGTGTAACTAGATCCAAAAGCTGGACAAAATCCAACTGGAAATAATAGAAGCATTTAACAACTGAAACTTGAAGTAATGACAGCAGCTAATCACTTGAACAAATCATGTAAGGGAGATTTTGATTCTCTACCCTTAGAGCTCTTAAACCAAGATTTGCTGCTGCCTTTCTGAAATATGTGCTGCATCTTAAGAGTGAATTCTTAGCCTTGATGCAGACGTTACAGGTACGGGTCTCGTCTGAATGAGGCAGGAGGTAAGGCTAGATTAGCAGTGTGGTCTCTTCTTGTAATTACAGTCTACGAATATCAAGGTTCTTGCTGCAAAGAGTCGCTTTCAGCTGCAGGGGCTGACTCCCACCTTTGCAAACTCACTTCACAGACTGTCAAAGCAGCAGTGAGAGTAGCTCCAAGGACTTTGCCACATAAGGAACAGAGGTGACTTTGGCTAATGGGGCAGCTTCTGTTGCCTAGGCATTGCTTGTCTCCTCAAAAAGCATGAGCCTAAAAAAGCTGTTCTCTAAACCAAACCGTGCAGGGCCACCAGACATCTCATTCTGTACTCTAGCTGCTGTACTGATTCCTGGGCTGTGGTACAGCTGAAAAGACATTTAGTCAGGAAACTATATGTGAGCGTGGTGAAGAAGGGGCTCAATGTCTTGAGCCTCCAGAGATGTTAGCCACACAGAGGTCATGTAGCACAGAAAATAATGCCTGCAGTGCATACCCTTTCCCTTCCCAGTACTTGAACATGTTTTGGTGAAGGAAAAGGAATTTGTAGTGGATATAGCTCCTTAGGAGTTGCGTATTGCACAGACACAAAACCGTGACTCAAGCATCCTGCCACTGAAATACCCCCAGCCTCAGCCCAGCCCTTGGGTACTGCAGGACAGACAGCACCAGCAGAAACAAAAGCTCAGCCTTTGCCACCAGAAACACCAAGCAGTGCCACTCCAACCTTAAAATGACTGCAACCCTACCAAACGTCAGTGATTTACAAGGCTGGCCAGATATAAACCAGACAGAATGCGATGACAGCACACTGGCCTTTGCAAAAACCTGGGGGTACTTCTCTGCAGAAGCAACATGGGATGGTGCAAGCATAAGGCAAGTAGAGAGCAGAAGCACACAGCACTTGATGCTCACACGCCTGCAGAGGAAGGGCTCACAGATGCTTCTGAGTGTTTTGTCAAGGCTGAAAGGTGCTGTCAGCAAGCAGAAGGAGCTCACTGAGAAACAGTACAGACAACAGACATGGTGTGATGCACCAGGCAGGGATGATAGCTGCCGGTGCTGAAGTGGGAGTGTGCTGGCCCAGGTCTGCCTGCCAGCTATAGTGTGGGGAGATCAGCATGCTGGGCTCAAGGCTCAGTTTTCTGAATTGGAAAATAAATCTCTTCCAAATTGAAGCAATTGGATTTGCTGTGAAAGGGACATGTTCGGGCATCACAGCATTTTGTAGGACAGGATATGCCCTGGTCCAAGGTTTTTAAGCACTCACCTCAGTGACTCATCTGCACTAAGTCTTCCCCTCTCCTTCCTCCCACCAGTCCTTGCTCACATGTAAGCAGCCAAGGACTTCGCTCCTGTTTTCTTCAGACTTGAATGCTCATGTGTCTGCTCACGTGCTTCCTCTAACATCTGGCATACCCCTGATAAACCACATCTGAGAGGGCTCCCTGTTCAACTACAGTAATCAAGAATTCAAACTCATCTCTTCAGATGAGCCTGCAATGCCTTTCTCCCTCTAACTAGAGCAGTTCTACAAACCCACAGATTGTGCTGTTCTCTGAGCATCTCTAAAGAAGGCTTAGAGAGACAGGGGCTGTCCCTCTCACCAGGGCCAACATCAAATGGGGTGCACCTTTATGCACACTCACATGCAAAGCAAACATCATCATGACCCTAAAACTAAATACTGGCACCCAAGACCATCTTCCTACACTCCTCTACTCAATTTTGCAGAACACGAGAGGAGAAGGTTATGGGGCAGCAAGTCTGACACAAGCATCTGTCAGACTGACACAGCACTGGCAGATGTAGGAAAGTGGCAGCACCTAGGTGGGAGAGCACAGCCAAATTAAGGGTCAAAGAGTTAAGAGAAGAGACCCTATTATTCATCACTGCCACTGTGTTCCAGGCATAAGAAACATTTGGAGCTAATTAGAGGAAGAGCAGAACAATGCACTAGAGAAAGCAACAATGCCCTGGTTCAACCCAGCAGATGAGCTCCGTGCTCAGAGCAAATTGGTCTGAAATGAGTATTGCTCCATCTCAGAACCAGGAAGGTGTGACCTACTTCTCCGACCCTGGCATCAGCTGGCAGGAAGGGAATTGACAGAATGATTCTCCGCTCCCATCCTGTGGAGACTGAGCATATTCAGCTCCATTTCAGAAATAAAAGGCAGCAGATTTTCCCACTCATTCAGGGTAACTAATAACACAGATCAGCACTCATTACCTGAGCTGGTTTGTATTGTAAAGAGCTCCCAGGCAACAACTAAATGGACTTGATATAAACAGGCCTGTGTGACTTAGGCGTCTTAACTAATAGCCTTAACGTTTTCAAATCTCAATTATATTCAGGTTTTAAAGAATTTTAGTGGATTTGAGCATTTTTCTCCTGAACAGTGACAGTTTACAAAGCTGAGACTAGAACACCAGAATGCTGTGCTGTGTGCAAGATTCAGGAAGCACTTGGGACCCTCTCAGATGAAGACTTCCAGAACATGGTAAATAATTAACTGTGGTTCTGGAAATTATTTTCCAAACCCACTTAGAAGTTGCAGTGTGAAACTAGCTTGATTGTATTGTGAGCTGATCATTTGGGTGTCATCTTTTAGTGAAACCTCTCTCAGATACTCAGCTTGCTGATCCCAAGGTTCATGCTCTGAAGAAGAAATGAATACTTCAAGTTTTGATGTTTGAGAAGGGAGCAAAAATGTTAATGGCTCAAGAGAAGCTAGTTTATTGGCAGACTTGCAAGCTACAAGCATATGTATTTTAGGTAGCCTGTGTCCATAGTCTTTGTTGACAAAGAAATCTTGGAAGCTCCTGGGTCCCAGAGTGCCTTCAGAAAAAGCTGCATGGGCACTACCTGTATTTGGTAGCCACTAGACAGGCAGCTTTGAAAACTTCTGTGTACAGACAGAAATGAAGGCATCAGCATTTAAACTGCAACTCTTCTTTAGGAGGAATGCCCAGTGAACATTTTCAAATCTCACACAAATCATCCCTTCAGCTGAACTGGCTCAAAGGCCACTGACACATCTTCACAACATGCAGCAAAGCACAAGACCTGGAAGATGGCAGCAGGCTGTCCCAGAGAAAGGAACTCTGTCACCAGAGCCAGCATGTCAGCCTCAGCGACTCAGCTGCATTTCACATAGAAGCAGAGCACATTGCATCTGCCCTGTGCCACTCTCCCTTGCTTGATGGGAAGTTGTTCTTCCCCTATACTCAACACTGGTCAGGCCACACCTTGAGTACTGTGCCCTGTTCTGGGCCCCCCAATTCAAGAGGCGCTGTAACGCATCCAGAGAAGGGTAATCTACCCCAATAGACAGTAAATAGTAATCTACTGTCTACTGGGGTGGGAAATCTTAATGTTGTTTAACAAGACCAGTCTCTACAAGGGAAAAAGCCATTTAGTTAACCTTCTCTACTCTTTTCTGCATTTACCTGCTCCACTAGTACCAAATGATGCTTCCTATGTGAAGTGTCCCTTCCTGCAAAAGCAGAAAGTCACTTCTGGTTACAGACATGGCCTGAGTAGTAAACAGCTGCAAAAAGGGTTGACTCTGAGTTCATAGAATCATAGAATAGAATCATAGAATCAACCAGGTTGGAAGAGACCTCCAAGATCATCCAGTCCAACCTATCACCCAGCCCTAACCAATCAACTAGACCATGGCACTAAGTGCCTCATCCAGTCTTTTCTTGAAGACCCCCAGGGACGGTGCCTCCACCACCTCCCTGGGCAGCCCATTCCAATGGGAAATCACTCTCTCTGTGAAGAACTTCCTCCTAATATCCAGATCCAACTTTGGAGAACAGTGGGAAGCATTAACTGCCACAGCACCATCATGGAAAGGATGCTTTGCAGTAATTCTACCCTCAGTCATCTCCTCCTTTTCACAGTCTTTTCAGGTACCTTGACATGCTCTTTCACTCATACCATTATTCAATGTCAGTTGTCCATCAACAGTGCTGGCTCCTTTAGCAGCTATCGATACTCTTACTGGTATGAATGGCCACTTCCTTCTAGCCACATCAACCTTCACTCACCCAAGATCAGGTAGGGGATTCTATTTCACTCCTCTTTAGGGTGGCAAACAGAATCATGGCAGGTTTTTCAGAAAGTCTCAAGAGGGGAAGCAGTGTTTAAGACTTGGAAGAAAGGTCTTCTCCTGAAGGTTGACATTTTGTGGATTTCTCATGCTGATAACGCAGCTGCTTAGCATAAAATAGCTTTCCAAAGCACCTAAACCTGATCCTGCCAAAATCTTCTTCTGCACTTTGCAAATAGCTTTGGGAGATCTCAGAGTTGTCAAGAATGGTAATAGATGTTATTCTTGTCTCTGATAAATCTGGGGTGCCACCTGCAAAGATTCTTATGTACAGAACACTCTCAGGCAAGAGTGATGTGCCACCTATTTGCCAACTGCTAGGGTTTTCTTAACTAGATATAAGCACTGCAGAGAAACACCAAGTTCCAGCAAAAAAGAAGAGCTTTGGCATCAACCTTTATTGTTTCCCTTAAAGAAATTGCTAGCAGAGATCTTTAAAGTGAAATCAATGAAGTTGCCATCTCCCCTTGTCTGCTCTGAGCAAATGACAAATTTACTGATGTTGATGTGTCTGTTGTTATTATTATCTTGTCTAAACAAATAAAAGAGTCATAACATCAAAAATGCATCCAGAACTTGTATTCAGTAGGTTTCCAAGTACTTTTCAAAAGAGACAGTGTAATTATCTTAGTTTTATGGGCAATTATATGCCTTTTAATAGTGGAATAACTAAGGCACAGGAAGAGGAACTAACTTATTCAGATGGCCAATGAAATTCCAAGGAACAGAGCCAGATATCCTGAATCCCCATCAAATGCCCTCTAGATAACACTCCTGCTAATATAATCAATTAGAAACATGACATGTCATCCATCTTCAAAGAATTCCACAACCAGTGAACAGACATCAGCGTTAAAACACACTGTGCATCTTGGTATCATGTTGCACTACCTTGCTTTGATCAGCTTTACTCCGTGCTTCTAAATCATATAACTAATAGTTTCCATTCTAAAGAGGAGTGAGATAATTGACTTCTCTACCAATCACTTCAGAAAGAATACTATTAGAAATACCTTTGCAATCTAAACACACATCTACCTCTAGATGAGCTAGGCCAAATACCAGCTTCACATAAAGCAACCCTAGCACCAAGGCCAGCATAATCCAGCTGCTTAGGAATTTGTCCTCTATGCACATATCACACACACCACCACCCCCTCTCAGCTCACCTATGGCTTCTTTCCAACAACCCATCACCTGTACCATCAACATAGCCAGACTCCACATGTATCTTCATGGTATTTCCATCAAAATCCAGAAGCTTGAGGAGTTTTTTGCACTCTTGAGAACACAGACCTGGTCAAATTGGCTAAAATAAGGAAATGTTGGAAAAGAATAGTAAAATAAACCTGACAATAAAAGACTGCATCTAAAATATCACTATTTCTACTTCGTTTCCAGATTATAAAACTCAAGTCAAATGTGTAGGTCATGCCTTCTGAAAAAAAAAGCCATTCACTTTAGTTTGCTTTACATCCTGTGCTCCACAGTAGCCAAATCACAGTCACTCAGTCAACCTGCCATCTGTCCTCTATCTGGCTAAAATCCCACATTAACTAATAAGCAGGGGGAAGGAAATCAAATCTGTGTCCTAGTATGTCTCATGAAGATGGCAGCAATGCAGGCATAACCACCTCATAGTCTGTTGTAGGATCACAAGGGAAGCCCTACTATCCCTGAACAAGCAATATCTCACTAACCAAACCCAAAATGTTGAAAAGGACCTTAGTAATCTCAGGGTTCTATTGAAGGAACCCAATGGGTAACTACAATCATCTGTTGGTTTACAGAAGTTTCTAACACATTTAAGTGGATTCTTTGTTGCATGCATGCTGTTTCAGCAGCTTCCCTGAAACTACATCAAGTTCAGAGCAGTGCTAAACAAGGAAGAAAAGGTAAGAAAATGTAGCTGATTCTGTATGAAGCATTAGTAGCAACAGCTGACACAAAAGACAGAGCTGAAAGGGAAAAAAGTGCTGAGCTACTGATGTCTCTCCTGAGACATGAGAAGGTGCAAGAGTGGTGTGAAGCCTCCAGATCTCACTTGTTCCTCTGCCTAAGAAGTTCACAAGGTTCAACATAAGTGGCTTTTGATGTTAGTAGCAAAGTGCAGAACCACAAGCATTTTGGATGGTCTCAACCTCCCTAACATTTCTCTTGTACAGCTCTGATTTGACTGTATTGATTATCTTTGCTCAGAGAAGATAAAGTTGCTTCCCACAGAGAAATACAGAGCAAAATGATTAGATAAAAAGGGCCATAATTAACAAAGGCAGCCATTTGCACTACTAGCAAGTAGGATTCAATTCTGCAAGCTCCTACCTCAACTTTTAGCTCCCCAAAGCACCTCTGATCTGCCTCACAGTGTTGGATTCAAAGCCAGAAAGTGACAATTTTCTCACATATACACTTTCATTGTAGAGGTTAATATTCAGTGTAATGATTATGTTTAAATGTGTCCTGAATGTGCTTATGTTTCATATCCTATGTTCATGTTATTTGCCTCATACAGGCAAAGCACAGAGCTGACATCTCTAGACTGGCATGTAGCTGGCCTGCATTGGTAAGATTGAATCCTAAGCACAGAGAATTTGCCTGTTAAAGCACTGCATTGAGTGCAGTGCAGGCTATGGCACAGCAACAAAGAGCTATTAATTAGACAGTAACAATCCCATGGGTTTAGCTCCATTCCTCTATACATCACATGTTCTTAACTGTCAAATCCAGGGATAATTATTTCCACCACCACCCCTTTGTCTTTTGGGTACAATAGCTCATGGACAACCACTGATGGCAGCTTATAAATATCTCTCCTGATGAGTATGGCTCTCCTGAGATGCTGTTTTGGAACAGCAGTCTCTGAGACAGAACTGAAGACCACATTCACAATGCGTCACAGTTTAGTGTCTTTCAAGGCTACTTTTTTCCATCCAGAAAGCTTCTCTGGCCGTCCCTTTGATGGGTATGGAAACTAAGAGCAGTCTTGCAAGGTGCCAAGCAACTTCTTAATGAGGGTAGCAAGAGCTTAAAGCACTTCAAATTGAGCCTTTGCAATAAATGATTGACACAAACAGCAGTGACCAACCAAGCACACCTTAATACCATCCTTGTGCATTCCCATATTGAATTTACCATCAAAGAAGGTGTAGCTGTTGGGCACTGCAAGGTAATTTCAGTCTCCTCTACTGTGTTCTGCTTCCTAAGTGTAAGGAAATAAACCATCACCAATGTAACAAATCAGACAGCAACATGCATTAGGCATCTGCTGCAACTCCAGCTCTCAGTGACCAGCACAGCTTCAAGTGTAAACAAACAAAAGCTGCAATTTGCACAACTGTTTACTCTGATTTTAAGTCAGAGTTGGCTTTGCCAATACAAATTATGTCTCCCTTTGTCTTCCAAAAAGCTGGACGCAGACTAGAGGAATTGAAACAAATTATTTGTATTACATGAGCTGGCTGATTAGATAGATCCCTTTTTACCAGCTTTTACTTCCCCACCAATGAGCAGAGATTTTACAGCTTGGATTAAACAGGAGCACAGGGTTATGTTCTAATGGGAGGTGTCCCTGCCTGTGGCAGGGGGTTGGAACTGGATCGTCTTTGAGGTCCCTTCCAGCCTAAACTATTCTATGTAGAGGTGCAGTGTCATACAGCATTGCAGTGTTACACACGAGTACAGAGTTCCAGAGGTGGGACAGAGGACAAGAAGCTCTCCACATCGTGAGTGTTGTGTGGGCCTGTCAGGGAAGGCAGGATGTGGCTTACAGTCTGCGTTGCACTCACGCTCCCTGATAGACCTCCGTTCACCTACCTTTTGCAGGAGCTCCATCATCAAGTGGAGAAGCTCTCCTAGCTGAGCACACCTCCTCCAGACGCGCTCATCACTGTCCCCGGGTGGCTGCCACGGCTCCTTGCCCTTGCTGCCGCCCCACGCCTCGCCGCGCCCTCTTCCCACTGCTCAGGGTCGCGGCGCTCCCCGGGGGCGTTTAAATAGCCCGCGGTTGCTTCTGGCAACGCCTCCTCCGCGCACTGCCGCGCCCGGCGGGACTGTGTGCTCGGACTCCGGCCGCCGGCACCCGAAGGATCCCAGCTGCCGCCGAGACCACGCCGGTAGTGCTGTAACGGAGAGCGACGATCGCCATGGGGTACGGCGTTACCGGCGGAGCAGAGCGCCACGAGAGGGTGCCGCGTTAGAGCGCTGTGCCCCCAGTAACGCAGCACCTCCCTCCCCCGCTGCACCGCGGCATTTTCTACCCCCTCCCTCCCTATAACACGACACACTCTACCCGGTGTAAGGCAGTAACACCTCCCCAGCAAACACACTCTGCTCCCTTTAATGATGTATGTGAGTGCAGCATTCTCTCTCCCATAGAGCACTGCACCCAGAGAGGCCGTTAGGCACCTGCAGACATCCAAGTGGCTCTGCTTCCCAGCACGGAGGGAGCAGAGCTCCTCCCTCTACAATTGCCTGAGAAGATGTTGAAGCCAGGTGGAAGTTGGTCTCTTCTTACATGCAAAATGTGACAGGACAAGCTAAAATGGGCTTAAGTTGTGCCAAGGGAGGTTCAGGTTGGATATTAGGAACAAATTCTTCAGATAAAGGGTTATCAGACATTGGAACAGGCTACCCAGGGAAGTGGTGGAATCACTGTCCCTGGAGGTATTTAAAAGACACGTGGATGTGGTGCTTAGGGACACAGTTTAATGGTACTGAATTAGCAGTACTGGTGGGATTGCAAACTCTAGCAAGTGGTTGGACTTGGTGATCTCACAGGTCTTTCAACTTCAACAGTTCTATGGTTCTGTGCTCTCCTATAGAAAACACTGGCCTCTATATAGTTCCTTTTCTTCCACCATTACTCAAACATAGATTTAGCTGGTATCTATCACAACTTGGAGAGACAGAGACTCATCTGCTGGTGCAAACCACAACATGAATATCAGCGAATGTGATCAAACTACTGGGCACATTGTTCTGTTAATGTTAAGTCATGAAACTCCAGTGGAAATCTGGGGTAAGTGCTTATGATATACTGCATCCAGCTCTGGAGCCCTCAACACAGGAAGGACATGGACCTGATGGAGTGGGTCCAGAGGGGGGCCATTAAAATGATCAGGGGGCTGGAACACGGGGCTGGAACACCTCTTCTGTGAAGACAGGCTCAGGGAGCTGGGGTTGTTCAGCCTGGAAGAGAGAAGGCTTCGGGGAGACCTAATAGTGGTATTCCAGCATTAAAGGAGGCCTACAAGAAGCTGGAGAGAGACCATTTACAAAGACCTGTAGTGATAGAACAAGGGACAATGGCTTGAAATTAAAGAATAGATATAAATTGGATGTTAGGAACAAGTTCTTTAGCATGGGAGCAGTGGAACGCTGGAACAAGTTGTCCAGGTTAGTGCTATTCTCCAAGTTCAGAAAGGTTAAATGCTCCAGCTAAAGTTATTCAAGAGACCCTGAAAATATTCAAGGTCAAGCTTAACAAGGCTCTGATCAGCCTGATCTGGGGGAGGATGTCCCTGCTGACTGCAGGGGGATTGGAGTAAGCGACCTTTGGAGCTGCCTTCCAAACCAAACTGTTCTAGGATTCTAGTACTTTCTTGGGAGTGTGAAAGCTGAGCATTTCTGATGAGACTCCAGCTCCCAAACAACTGCCAGTATAGATGGACTAGAGAAGGTGAAATAAAACAGTTACTGGCTTTGCTTACCCTGCTAATGAAGAAGTTTCCTCATGGAATACTGCTTTGCCCAAAGACTTGCACAGAGAACGGGTTTGGAAGTCACAGGTGAGGGGATGAAACTCCCAATTGAGTTAGAATCTGAAGCTTTCCCATTATCATCTTTGTCGTGCTTCTCTTCCAGTTGTCCCATCTGGAACTCTTGCTTGTTTTTACCATCTGACATTTCAGCAGCCTGAAAACAAGCAAAACAACTCCTTTAAACAACCAAAGTGTTTGATCAGATCTTTTACATAAATGAAATGCTAGTGTATGCCAGGCATCTGAACTTGGTAAAAATAAATGAGTGCTTCAAACCCACTATTGTTCTCAAGGTCTCTGACCTTCAAAACATCATTCTCTTCTATTTGTAAACAACACAGACATGACTGAACATGTGAATACCACTTCACCCTTTGGTAGCAGCATCTAGCCCAAGACCTCAAAGTGTTCTGCAAATATTAGCTAAGTCTTATGTCTTTAAAGAACTCCTGCTCTTTTGCAAACATTAGCTGAATCTCACCCCATGCCATTCTACTTATAGGAGGTTAATGCTATTCTCCAAGTTCAGAAAGGTTAAATGCTCCAGCCAAAGGTTATTCAAGAGAGCTGTAAAAGAGTCAGGCAACAGAAAAAAACAAGTTACTAAGACTTTTATATATGTCTGAACCTCTGTAAGGTTGTCTGGATTACCACCCAAGACTGCATATCACTTTTGGCAACTCTAATAACACCAGATGCAAATCTAAACCCAGCCGCATTTAATTTATAGAAGATAAATCAATCAGGAAAACTAAAACACTGGTTTAACCACTCACTTTCTCTCCTCTACTTTTTCAGTCTCATAGTTATCTATCCTTTTTGTGCACAACTAGGCAAATCAAGGAATAGCAGGCCTCAAATTGCATTTAGGAACAAAGAATGGCACAGAGCCTGAGTGCAACACATCACACAGAGAGCTGTGACAAGGATCAGTTGAACTCGCCCAGGTTTCAGGCAAATAGCACTTTAGTACAGCTGTACTGGCACAGCTGGACCAGTTGCTATCCACTGATGTATGAACACAAAGGTAAGGCCACATTAACTTTTAAGTGGTAAACAGCCTTAACTTCCTGGGAGAGCTCATGGGAGGAAATTCATTTCCCAGGCACAGAAAACGTGCTTGACTTCTGCTTCTGTCTCTCTCACATCTGTTATTAAACTGGTAATGGGCATTTATTTAATGGATGTTTTCAACACATCTTGTTAAAGGGCATCACTCCCTGGATAAAAATGCAGTTTACATTGATTTAATTTCTGTGGACTACTAGCAGAGGGTAGGAACACCTTCCTTCTGTGTTGTTTTGGGTCACCCAGACTTCTCAGGCAGCCTGCCTACTTCAGGATTACTACAACAAATCTCACAGAGCTAGAAGCTCAGAGCACACACACTGCAGAGTTGAAATACAACACAAAGTTTCCAAGTGTGCTTTTTCTTGCCTGTAAGTGGTAGTTATTCTTCTTAACTGACTCCCTGATGGAAATATCTTATTAAGCAGTAACCCTACTCTATATTAATATAAATTGATTCCACTATAGGGCTGGAAAAGTGATGTCCAGTCTATAATTACAGTTAACATTGTTAGGGTTCCCCCCAGCCACAGACTTCTATCTGCATTGACTCTAAACTGAAAGAGCTGAGTGATGTTACCCCAGAAGAAAGCAGTGATGATAGAAGCCAGTAGGAAGTTCTCCACATGGCCACTTTATTGTTGGATAGAAGGGGCCAGTCCATACAGGTGTTGGTTTTTCACCTTTTTACAACAGATTGTTGACTCTTAGAATGCACTGTGACCATTAAACAGCACCAGTGAGTTCCCAGAGCTTCCCAAGCTCATCAGAAGCAAAAAGAGAAAGTCAATGGATGATTTTATGACAGCTTGAAGCTACTGTTGAGTTCCCTCAGTAGGGAAAACTATTTGCTACTATAGTGCACTTAAAGCCACAGGTAAACTGCACACTGAAAAGTGAGAGCTAGAAGCCTGAGCCAGCCAGTCAAATTCAGAAGGAAAACAAACCTCACATCATTAACTTGGAGTTGGGTGGGAAGGCCCAATACAGGTGATGGATCATTTCTCTGAATGTCTGCAGCTCAAAACTGCATCTCTTTCTGGAGATAGAGCAGAGGTCCCAAAGTTTTTGAAAGGGAAACCATGCAGAGTTCAGTGGTGTGACTGATGGAGATGGTAAAACTAGAACATCCAGTCTCAGTCTTTGATACAGTGGTTCAAAGCAGGGAAGGAAAAAAAAGAAACACCAAGAGGTCTGAAACCCCTTATTCTGTGACTCACATTGCTTGAAGGAAGAGAGAGTTCTTCAATCAATAGAAGTGATTTTTCAATCAGCAGAACTGATGCACAGGCCAAAAGGGTTGAGAAACACTTCTGCTTTTCATAAGCAGCCTACAGGACTGCCCTCAGAACAGCAGCCAGATTCCCTTTTCCAAAAGGTCTGCTAAAGGACACTCTCTCTGACTGGCAGTGTGCTCACTTGCCAGGTATTTTGCCCTTGCCTCTTGGCTACATACTCTTTGAAGGCTTGAAATGCTTATGAGGCAATACAGCGGGGCAGAGGCTTGCAATCCTGGAGAGTTTCCCTTTCTCCAGAAGTAGGTTTGGAAAGTGATTCTGCCTCTTCTATTAACAGGCTTCTCCAAGTCATAATTTCCTGGCTAAAGAGCTGCTCTCAAGCCTCCTCTTAGCCAAAGTGATGGACAGTGTCCATCTCTGTATGCTGTCCTACTGCAGATGGTGTATAAAGATGCTCAGTTAGAATTACCCTAGCAGGAGGAACAGGGAGAAGGACAGACAACTTAGTTGCTATATCACTCCCCACTCAATGCATAGCATCCAAAAGGCTCCTTGTCGGCTGCTGAGCTGAACTGGCTCTACAGGCTCAACAAGCCAGTCACCTTCCCTCCCATACATGCAGGTTACAATCAGCACTGCAAAGTAGATGCAGATTCTTGTTCTGCAGGATACTGTATAAATGTTAGCTGAGACACTCCCCGCCCTGAAACACTTTATGTTTAAGCTGAAAAGAAGAACAGAAGAGAAAGGGGTGGCCTTAATGAGGGCACAGAGTCAATTCAGGATCCTGGGCTCCTGTTACAGAGCAACACAAGGTTTACCACTGATGTTGCTGCTGGCATTTCTAAGAGATGAGTGGAGTCACAACATACCTGCTCTATCTGGTGCTTCCCACAGGTTGTGCATGAATGGAGAGTGCTTGGAACTGCATGACCTTGTTGGATGCTAGCATGGTCAGAGAATGCATCTGTCTTAGAAGCGGTGTCTTCATACCTGCCAACTAATGCCACACCACAGACTTGTTTTGAAGCAAGAGCAGTTGCATAAGATTCTCATCTTCACCTTCATGCTGACCATCCATTCACGAGGTGGTCATGTCCCCTGCAACAACTTCTTTCCTGTCCATTTCAAATGAGCCACGGGTGTTGTATTCTTTCCATAAAGCCCCAGGGAACTGCTCACCTCAAAATTAAGCAAAACAAAGGCCTTTGGTTATTTTACAATTGACCTGAGACTAACACTAATGTTTTTTTGTCTTGGCCATGCCACTATTTGAACAATTGGACTTCTCCTATATGCTGCATGGCCTTTGGCAGCAGCAAAGATTGAAGTAATTCCTTTCCCAACAGTCACTCTGGTTTTAAAAGTGCTAAATTCACTTCCACAATGCTCTTTAAGGTGGTGTCGTTGAACTGCAGAGATCAGAGAAGCCTGAGAGCATCACAAATACAGGGAAGATATCAAAGAAGAGAGAGCACGGCAGGTTTCTCGCATACTAGCAACAAGGCCAAGATCACACTGTGAAAGCCTTCAGGGATGCATTTTGCTCCTAGTCTCACAGCATAAATATCCAGGAAAATGCCTTGCTGTCATGACAGAGGGTTAGTTCTGAACATCCAGAGGCAGCAGAGAGCATAACTGCAATGCCATAAAGAACATCAACATTTGTAATTCACATGAGAGGCTGAAGTAGCAAGCACTGTTCCAGTCTGGTGCTTGCCGAGGCATGCTGGTCTTCAGGATCCTGCAGGGACTATGGCCTGCTAGCCAACAGTGATGCTGGGACACCAAAACCCTCTCACATGGCTAAAAATGCAAATTCACAGGTGGCTTCTGCACAACCTAGAACTAAGTGAGGAGAAGGCTCCTAACACATAGTGAAATAGCAAGACTCCTTGCAGATACAGACCACAACGGACCTAGGGTGCAGCTAGCACGTTAGAGGCAAAGTGTTTATACCATTTGCTGCCAATTGTTACTTAGGTAAGGCACATCTAAAAGCCATTGGGCAGATTGCCAATGTGTCCCAACTGCAGGTGGGGAATTTGAGCACTTTCTGTCCATTAGCTTGCAAATGTCCCTCTGAAAAATGGAAAAATATTGCCACCCACACTTTACTGACACAGAAAAAATGAGGCACAGAGTCAAATATCCTAGCTCTCCCTCCCTTCTTTCTAAGCCACAACCAACAACAATACTTCCCCCCAGTTACTGAGGCTAAACAGGCTTTTTCAGGAAAAGGGAAGGTGCCCCTTGCCTGGAATCAAGTAGCAAAGAATATCTGGAGGTAACAACTTTAAGGCTACGCAGTGCCTGACAAGGATTTACCCTGAGATCTTTTCCTCTGGCACTTCTCTGGGGTCCTTGCTTGTACTCAAGAAAACATGCTGTGTTCTGTGTGCTCAAGGAGTTCACCTTCAATAAATAATCTGAACAAAAGGAGTCATTGCTGGCACAGTTGCACGAGTTGCTGCAGGGATAGTTTGCAGCAATGTCAGACTCACCTTTGCTGGTGGCTGCTGCCACTTGCTGGGAAGGAATCCAGCCCCCAAAGGGGAACACTTAGGAATATCAAGAGCCAAAAGCAATTTCATCCCCATTAGTTAATATTAAGTATAAAGGACACTTTCCAGCACATTGCAAGCAGTCATTGCCTTCTTGAAAGACAGTTAGGAAAGACCTGGATTTTAGGATCCTTAAATAATAACATAGAAATATATGGAAATAATTTTGCAGACTTGCAGGATAATATTGCTCAGTAAACATGAGTTGTACTCAGATTGCTGCCTGGAAAGTCCTGGATCCAAGTCATATTGTTGACCCAATCCAGAGAGCAAGCAGCGAGCCCCATGGGCAGTAATTGAGGACGTTGTGCAAAACGACCAACAGCATCCTTTCTAGCTTTAAAGAAATGAAGTGGCCTTCAATCTCTGTATCCTGGAAAACCAGATAAAACAATGGGCACCAGGTCATTCTGAAGGAAGACCAGGAGCCAGGATAACACAATGAAGACATATACAAGTGCTGCTGAAACTCCCAAAAGTAGTTAAGCAGATCCACACTATGAAAGAAGACTATGCAGCATTCAAGGCCAGATCCCTTGGTGTACCTGGGGTCTCTTGCAGCCCAGAGCAGACCTGCTAGCATTGAGTTAATGTACCAGCCTGAATCTGGTTCAGAGAATGCTGTCTAGTCTACAGGACTCCTTCCCAACACTCAGTTGAAGAGGATGAAGATACAGTCACCTCATTGTCCTTGAGAGATGACTGCAGCCCTACAGGAAGGTGCTAAAAAGGACCATGAAACTTAAAAAGGTTAATGAACATGAGAAGAACAGTAGTCAGGTTATCTAAGAATGCAAGTTTCCAGTCTGGCTAGCCCAGAGATGATGGCAAAGGCCAGGCCCATCCTTTGACTTTGTAAACCCTCCAAGGCCAGTTGCTGTGCTTCACACTAGAATCCACCTTTAAGACAGCACACAGCCTGCCTTCAGTTGGATTAGGTGGGAAAAGCTGGGGGGGAGGGGAACATGTGAGGACAGTGGATATTCACAGAGCAGGGACAAGAGACAAAATGCCTGTCTGGTTTTGATTCTCCCATAAATGCTCTGCACAGCTTTTTGCTCAGCATCTGCCTTCTCTCCCTTCTCCCCTCTGCAAAGTCCTTTGTTACTCTATGTGAACAATATCAGGAATAAAAGAACTTTCCTCCCTTCCATCGCTCAAATACACCAACGGTGGTAAAGCTTATAACAAAGTTATTATTGCCTAGAAGAGGAGGAAGAAATTCTTCCTTAAGTTTCCTACCACCACCTTCCTTCTGCTACAGCTTCTAAGCACATGAATTCCTGGCAACACCTGGATCAAAAGCCAACTTCAGTGCTAAGTGCTAGTAGCTCTCCATCATACTCCCTTAAAGGCTAAGCATGCCAGCAAAGGCAGCACAGACTAGTAAACAAACAAGCAGGCAGAGCAAACAAACATTTAAAACTCCATATGGCAGAAAATCTCTTTGGAAAGAGGGGATGAGAACAGTTTTGCCAGGAAGAAGGAAATTTTCTCCCCTTCCCTTCTCCCCACTTCCCCAGCCCTTCCTTCTCTTGTTTACTTTGTTTCCCTGTTTCCAACCAAATAAGAGAGAATCTAGTATTTGTGGAACTGGGCTCTTTCTGTTTAACTCCAGCTGTGCCCACAGCCCACATACTGGCTTGGTAGAATTTGCCCAGTCTGCCAAAGTGGTTTCTCAAGCTCGAAACAAAACCATGATGATTTTTGCACTACTGAAACGTCTGGCCCTTGAAGGGACTAGCAATTATCTATGAATGCCAAAGGAAAAGCTTGTTGCATGGCACAGCACTGTGTCTGGGGATGCAGGGGCTTTCTCGTTCTAGTTTTTCAGCATCTTTTGAGCTATGGCAGCACAGGGACCTCCAACAAAACAACAACAACCAACCAACAAAAACCCACACCACAGAAAAACAGCTCAGAGCATGGGGCTGGAGGGACTACGTTGTCAGTCTCAGGTGGAGAAAGATGCAGTATCCTAACTCAGGGAAAAGCTCTTGCCAGGGACATCAACAATGAGATTCCTTGGGGGAAGTAGGCTCCTGCTGTGGTACCCCCACAGGGTAGCTGTACCACTTTTTGGGGAGTACCTGCATAGACAGACCCAGAGATGAAGAGAAAGACAGTTGCATTCCTTATGTTTGCTGTAGGAGTGGTGGCTGCTTCCAGGTCTAACGCCCAGCTCTTATCAGAGAGGGTCTATGGCCTGCAGTGCTATCTGGTATCAGCAAGTCCCCTTGCATAGGGACTGTGGGAACAGTTGCTGACCTCAGCCAGGCAGCACAAAAACAAACCTCAGCACAAAAAGGGCAGGATGCCGTGAAATCAGAGTCCTTGGGAAAGGAAACAGGGAGAAACCAAAAGCTGAAATCTTGATGCTTCTAGGAGACGTGGAGAGGCATAACTGAGCAGGGTAAGACATGGCCAGAACAGGGTTGCATGAGGACAGGCTGAGGATCTGAGCAGGGCCAGCAGCCTGGGCCAGCTGGGGAAAGAAAGAGAAGCAACACCTCTGCTGCAACCAAGGGCTGCTTCCAGGGCGGCGAGCAGAGCCTGTCAGTGCCAGCCACACTGCTGCTTTCTGTTTGTCTGCTTGCTGAGGTCTGGCAGACAGACTTGCCCATCAGTGTCTGCCTGATCGGTGCCCAGCATCGCACCAAGGGCCTCTCAGTCTTGCTTGAAGGGAGAGAAAAAAAAGAGCTCTGCCCAGGATGAGACAGGCACGGGGAATGTAGGTGGCAAGCCTGTCTTGCTTTTATGTCTTCTCAGATTGACCATTTTGGAAGGAAAGTTTGCCTCTTACTGAGCCTCTGTCTGGGATTAATTCAGCTCGAATTTGTAGTCACCACAGGCAGCAGGGAAGCTGCAATAGCTATTAGAGAACAAGCCAAAGGAGTAAGAGCAGACAGGGATAAAAAGTAGCCCTCGCTCTCCCCTCAAAGCAGAAAGGAGGCCCGTGGACCCAAGTGAAAAAGCAGTTACTGGCCACCAGAGCTAGCAAGTCACTGCGGGCTGGCCAGCGGCAGCACAGCCGACCGGGCCAGAGCCCCTCTGCCAGCACGCAGCTCTGGCCCATGGAGGGTGGCACACCCTGCCCAGGCCCCAGCCGAGCGGCCCAGAGCCAGCTGAGGCCAGCGGAGCTGGGAGCGGCCGAGCCGTGCTGAGGGCAGTGCTGAGCCCCACTCCCTGCTGCGGCCTTGCCACAGGGCATGCGGGCAAGTGGCCCTCTTGCCTCCTCCTGCAATTGCTGCTGGCAGGATGCCTCCCAAACGTTGGCTGTTCTTTGGCTAGGAGGTTTGAGTGGCCAAAATGCGCAGAAAGAACAAACTGCAAAAGGAATTGAGACCGTTGCATGGCAGAATGCTATGAAGGAGGCCAGCACCCAGCAGTGTCACTCAGGTCGACTGACAGGCCTCACTGCTCTGCGTGCATAGGCATCGCTGTCCTCAAGGAGAGGACAATTGCTTTCCTCGGGGAGAGGACAATTTCTTACCTGAAGGTTGGAGGTAGTTTCCCATCCGCTCATCTTGGCTCCCTTGGCTCGGTGCGGGCAGCGCCGGGTCCCCACGGTCCTTCCCCCGCATGCCATCGCCTGCTCGGACAGGAGGTGGCAGCAGATGGCCACCTACAGTGCCCAGCCAGGCCCGGGAGCACGTCCCGGGAACATCCTGCTACCCAGGTGGGAAACCCTCCTCGACTCGCAGAGATGGGGCAAGGACGGCAGGAGCTCCTCCCCAAGCGTCTGTTCTCCCTGGGGTACATCTTCTCCCCACCTCTGCCCCGCTGGATCTGTAGGTTCCACCCAGTTTCACAAAGGCCACCCCCTTGAAGCACTTTGCCACACACTGAGGTGATTTTAAAACACCCTGGATAGAGAAAACAGATGGCAGCTAGGAAGCTCTGATCATTATCGATTAATGCAGGATTAAGGTTGGCAATAAGAGAGATTTGGAGCAGCAGAAATCGATGCAGACATTACCACGAGGCAAAACTGGGAAGGAAAGGAGCACGCTGCCCGAGTCCCACCATGCTCTCAACCACCAGAAATCACATTCAAGTAACATCATGACCTGCAAGTGTTTGTCCCCTGCACTGTCTGTCAGCCTTCAAAGTGAAACTTTCTGAAGTAAAAAAGTAACTGGAATTATTTCCCCTTTTGCCATTTCCATCTGCCAGCCTAGGAAATAGCAGTGGGTAATCAGACCAGCTGAAAGAGCAAGTCCCAGAAACCTTTTCCCTCTGGATCCCTGGAGCTAACTTTCTCAGACCTCTAAAGCCTGGAAACCAGCTGGGTTTTAGAGTTCCTACAAGTCATCTCTCCAGAGCTGCAAAGGAAATCTGAGGGTTTGCTAACAGTGTGCTGAAACAATGACACTAGCACAAGGAATTAACTAGGATGTGCTGTCGACCAACTCCTACCTTTCATCCTATTTCTGCATTCTCCAGCCTCTGGAAACCAGCTGGGTTTTAGAGTTCCTACAAGTCATCTCTCCAGAGCTGCAAAGGAAATCTGAGGGTTTGCTAACAGTGTGCTGAAACAATGACACTAGCACAAGGAATTAACTAGGATGTGCTGTCGACCAACTCCTACCTTTCATCCTATTTCTGCATTCTCCAGCCTCTGTCTCTATGTCCTTTTCACACAGCCACCCTCCAGGCAGTGCACCACTGGCTTAGTTTGCTGCTAAAGCCCCGAGTGAAACTTGATCTTTCAGAGAAAGCAGCTCCTTCAGCCATCTCTTTTTCTTTTCATACACTGAGCCTCACCTCTCTTGTGTAATATCTGCCCTTCCACACAGAGGTGCTTGCTAGAAGTGGTATCAGACAGAAAGCAGCTTCCATACCTTCTTCTCAGAAACAACACAAATCAGACATACTTCCCAGGAGAAACCTCTAGGAAGCACAATGAATCATAGAATGCAGTACTGAACAGGTACTCAAAGTCACCAACACCACCCCCAGTGTCTCAAGGCACAATCATATCCATTTAAACAATCCCCAGCCTGGGGGTTTTGGGAGGGTCAAGGCAATGTGTGTTTGTTGTATTTGGTTGATTTTTGTTTGGTTCTCTTTTTTGCTTCTCTCTTCCCCCCCCCCCCCCCCCCCCCCCCCCATCTCAAGCAAGGAAAATCATATAACCTTCTTCAGAAATCAATTAAAGATTAAACTCCTCTTACCCTCAGAAAATACTGATCAGATTGTCTGTTTCAAGGTAAGTCAAAGACTTTTGGTCCTGTCCACAGGCAATATAAATACTTTCTCTTCACAGTACTTGCCACGTGTTTGACAACTATTCACAGTTCCCTGCCTTCCCCTGCAAAAGAAGCCTTCAGATAGCGACAACCTGATTTAATGGCAACTCACATCTGTTCAAGTTTATTGACTTTCCTACAATATTTCACATATAACAACTAAGGGGAAGCAGAAAGACAGATCTTGGCCCCAGAAGCTCTTTAGTAGTGACAAAAGTCACATAATGAAACAAAATGTGGTTTGTTCTGCTGTTTGTGGGTTGTGCTGGTTTGCTGTTGTTTTGCCTTGTGCTGGTTTGCTGTTGTTTTGCCTTGTTGTGGTGTTTGGGTATTTTAAAAACAGCAGTACAGCCTGTTTACTGAAGGGACTGTGACAGTGGTAGATGTAGACTTGCTTGCTTTACAGGTTACTATGGAGACATCCTTCCCTTCATTATTCTGTAAACAGAACATGCTACACAGAAGCAGCAACTTCTTGGCCGTTCAAAAATTGCCAGTGATTAGAGCGCTTCATGCGCTACAAACTAGCAAACACCTCTGGCAAATTGGCTTGTTTTACCTAAGTTTGGCCAAGAGGAAATAAGTAGACTGACCAAGAGAGTAAGGTCAAAAGATACACATTTTAGAGCCTTACAATCCTTTTGAAGTCTCATCAGAGAACCAGTGGCTCTCGCCGGCTGCTAAATACACCAAAACTTTGCTATCTGTACTCAGAGTAACAGAGGCAAATCCCATCAAGAATGAATCCTCCTCAAGCATGTTTCTCATGAATTACTGTAAATTATTTTGCACAGTGCCAGAGTAGAAGTACAAACATCAAAACTATGATGTTGATAGCAGTGTCTGTTGATTCCAAATGGCCTTCAGGTCATGACCAGGGATTCAGAGCATTACAAGTAAACTAACAGACCTTTTCTGCACTTGACACCAAGGCAATGCCGTTTCATCTATGATCTACAGGTCTCTCAAAATATGCCTTCAACTTTCCCCTTTTTATTTCACCAGTACTCTGCAAATGCCTAAGGTGCAGCACTTGTTAATCTTGTCCCTTAATACTGCTTCCTCTCTGCTAGCTTCTTGACAGTTCACTGAAGTCTGCAGCAACTAGAAGGATTTTTATCTTTCTATTCCTTATGCTATAGTTTTACTTACAGCTTTCCCAGAGATCAGAATGAGAAATAGGAGAGTCAAGACTGCAGCAATAGTTAGCTGTGGGAATGTAAGAGGATACAAACCAAATGAGAAACAGGTAACATAAGATCAGCAAGACCTAAGCAGAAGACAAAAACCATAGAATCAACCAGGTTGGAAGAGACCTCCAAGATCATCCAGTCCAACCTATCCCCCAGCCCTATCATAGCCCATCGTTAAGGTGGCTTGGGCAGGAAACTTACTTGAGTCATCTGAAATCTGAGTCACACATCATATACACAGTATCCCTGCTGGACAACTTCCTTTTGGAGAGATGACCATAAACATGCCCCCACAAACCAGAGGTCATTCACATCAAAGCCACAAAATGCCCAACCACTTTTGGTCATCAGAAGTCACCAAGCTGACCAGCAGCAACAAGGCAGATGAGGTCTCTATCAAAGGCCATGCTCTACAAACCATGCCTCTTGCTTTTCAAGGCAGGAACAGCATTTAGGGCAGGGATTAAGTCATCTGAAATTAACTTGCCAGACTGAATCCACAAGCATTTGAGGGCTGAGAGCTGTAGGTATTTTTCCAGTGCACAGTAGTATCAATGCCAACAAAACCTTGCACAGAACCACATAGGCCTTGTCTGTCCTTGTCACAGGAGCAGAAAAGTGCAGCGTAGCTTAATCTCTCTGGTGATGGTACCTGAGGAATACAGCTTAAACACAAATAAAATGTCTTCTCAGACAAAACCCAGGTCTTCCCTTTCCAGATGCAGAGAGTTTCTGCTCACTTATTTACTTTGCAAAACCACAGTTATTCCAAAACAAATTTTTTTTTTCATACATGGAAATATGGATGATTACCAGAAAAACAAATAACTGGGATGGAGCCCAGTTGGATATCACTGAGGCAACCAAGTATGCCTTGTGGAGGAGGAGAAGAGAGAGTTACAGAGTTCGGAACTGTCTGTTGTCATATTTAGGATAAACATGACAAGTAAGAGCTGCTTGTTCTCCTGCTGCTAAGGAGAAAGTAACCATTCAGAGTCAGGGAAAAAACTCTGCCATCTAGGTTCTCAGAGAGAGGTTTAAGAGCATGACTTATGAAGTCACTTGGAAATACTGCCTTTTCTACTCTTACTCACATAAACACACATTTATCCTTGAATTCCATCGTATTTTTCAGAATTTAAACTTGTGCTACAATACTTCACTGAGCTGCATTTTTATCCTCCTAGAATAAATTTGGATAAGTCACTTCCTAGGGGAGATGAACACAAACCCTATGAGGAGAGGCTGAGGGAGCTGGGGGTGTATTGCCTGGAGAAGGAGGCGGATCAGGGGGGACCTCATTGCTGTCTACAACTACCTGAAGGGAGGCTGTAGCCAGGTCGGGTTGGGCCCTTCTCCCAGGCAACCAGCAATAGAACAAGGGGACACAGTCTCAAGTTGTGCTGGGGGAGGTCTAGGCTGGATATTAGGAGGAAGTTCTTCACAGAGAGAGTGATTGGCATTGGAATGGGCTGCCCAGGGAGGTGGTGGAGTCACCATCCCTGTTGATGTTGAAGCAAAGCCTGGATGAGGCACTTAGTGCCATGGTCTAGTTGACTGGCTAAGGCTGATAGGTTGGATTGGATGATCTTGGAGGTCTCTTCCAACCTGGTTAATTCTATGAGATGTCTCTTGGTCTGATGGTGGAGATCATCCTCATTTTCATTACCCACAGTAAACAAATACTGCAGTAGCTAGAAGCTCAAAAAGGAGGAAAAAAGGCTCTTCTAGGTCATTTTAATTGATGTAAATATGACAGAAAGAGGTGGTTGAGTTGAGGCTGGGATGAGCACACCTATTTTCTGTCACTATGCAGTGTACAGGGTTTTCTCCATGTGAGCACACATGAAATATTCTGGCCATCTGGAACTGGGGAAAGTCCAAAGCCTACCTCATCCGTTTTCTGGTCCAGGTCTTTCTCCTATCTACAGCCAGACTCTGAGAAATAAAAAACTTTGTTAGCCAATAGTTTCTTTCTGTTTTTCTCACAGATCTGCCTATTGCTGCCCCATTCTAAGACTGCCACAGCATTATGGTCCAGGACACTAAAACCTTTAAAATGATATTGCAGGTAGGAGAACCAAGGACAGAGTCCAAGTTAGGCAATACAGTTTCCTATGCCTTAGCTATACCAAGAAGTACAGAGAAAGGTAATAAAGCAAGAAGCAGCTACATCAAACAGGCACAAAAACTCTGACTTAAACACAGGCTATATTAGCTTCAACCATAGAGGATTGAATCTTCCAGCATGGAAAAGTAGCCTTTGATCTGCTGCCACATTTCCCTCCTAAAGTTCAGCACTTGAGGTTGTTGTAATAACGCTGCTGAGCTACTGACACCACTTCTGTCTCCATCTCTTCTTGCCAGCCAGATACAGGCCACTGCTGAAATAACTTCCACTCCTAAGAAACAGCCAGAAAAGAATGTAAGGAAAATCAGGTCCTGAGCTCAAACACACCCCATAGCTTTCACTTCTGACCTTTGCCAACAACCTTAACTCCAGGATTCTTCATGTCAGAGGCTCAGGGCACCAAACACAAATTGTTGGTTTTGCAAGTAACGAGTAACACGAGTCTGCACGAGTAGAACAGATGTTTGCATGGTCCTCAGGGTGGGATTGACCAAAGAAAGCTATGAGTAAGCCAGAACTGCAAGCTTATGACTCAGATGCCTGTGACCTTGCTGGGCCATGGCGAAAGATTGCTTGCTTCAAATCAGCTTCTCTTCAGATCCTACTTGTATCTTTTTCACTAAGACTAGAGCTCTGAGTGCCTCAGGGAAGAAGAGTCAAGGACATTCATCAGAGTCGACAGTGAGAAAACACTCTGAATTATTCATTACACTCAAATAGCAAAATTAAACTGCCTTACATGACAATAGGAGATATGCTAACGCTGAAGAAATTCCAGGGCTGTACAACAACCTAAAGCTGCAATGAAATACTTAACGGCCAAAAGGCTCAACTGTTTGTTTTCTCTGTTGAAGGATAGGTTTATAGCTTTGCCTATCTATCTCAGGTCTTTACGGAACTACTGGCTTCATACATAAGGCTGTCTTCCTGAATGGAAAAAATCTCTCCCATACTGGCAGAATAGACTGCTTCTAGCTTTTAAACTTGTTAATAATGAACTTGCTCTTGTCTGATTCTCCTTGTCCCCTTCTCCCTGGGCAATACCTGCCTTGGGAAGTACATGGCTTTCGCATCAGCGTTCAACTTGGGTTTCTGTACTCGCTTAGATGGCTGCCAGGGATAGTTTTGAGGTGCAGCCTCCCTTTGATATCTACTGATTATCTCTGCTAGAGAAGAGCCAGTTCCCAAAATACATTTCTCTCACGCTTGTTTTTCAGGGTTCTCCACTTTGCAAGGACTGACAGTGTGGTAACGAAAGGCACTCCAGACTGGATGTAATGCTACCATATGCTAGACAGAATGAGAACCCATGCTGGAGGAGAGCAGCCGGTACATTTCCATGTTAACAGAAGCCTGATTGCAAATTGCATTTAGTCTCAACAGCTCAGTTCACTGCACACAGATTCCACGGGGGACTGTAAAGTTAGCAAGATGTGGGGGAGTGTGGTTGAATTTTTAAGAAAGAGCCTTGGCTGATCAGATATCACAGACACTTGGAGCTGATGCCACGGGAGAAAGCTGCTGCTGTATTTGTTCCGTCAGAAATAAATAAGAAGGATGTAATGAGCTGTTAGATTACAAACTCTGACTAGGCTGGTGACTGCTGATACAAATGGCCATATCGGCTCTGTCAGACACTGCTCTTATAACCTGACAGCCAGCATGTAAATTAAATCAGAGAAGAGGAATTTACTTCTTTCAAAATAGGTCAGCATGAGATGAAATGGGTTTCCAGTTGGAGTGCACTGTGCCTCCCTGGGCTGGCTGCAAAGTGCACCTCTCAGCTCTTACAACAGACTTCATGCAGCTGAAGGTAAGATGAGGCTAAATGACTTGGGCAGGTTTTTCCTCTCAGCTCATGAATCCACTCTGAGCTGGTAGACAACAAAAGCTCTTTGCTTACTGGCACATCATCAACCAAATCAACTCCATGGCCTCTGTCCAGGGCCTGTGCCACAAAAAATATTCAGCTCAGCTCATCTTAATGGGCCTTTAGATGAGTAGGCTCAACACAGAGGCCAAGGACTTCTCAATCCCAGCCTGAGCCACTGAGGCCAGATCCAGGACAACATAAAGATGCCTGGCAATGTTTCAATGAGGTGGTACAGAGACTTTCACTCTCCAGATCGCCAAGCCAGCAGCAATGTGCAAGAGAATTCAAGCACTTGTAAACACAAAGTTGTACTGTGGGTGCCGAAGCACTGCAGGGAGATACAGCCCTTGTGTCACAGGATAAATGCTTTGCTCTGTGTGTATTGGGCAAGATCTCCTCTCCCCTCCCCTGCCCTACTCAGAAAGCATCTCATGGTTCAGCTGTCGGTAAATGAAGCAAACAATCTCTCAAGGCCCCTTTTCCAGTTTATGGCATTCCCACACTCTTGAAGGAAAAGGAGAAGTTTCTCCCACCTGCACTGTACAACCAGCTGGCAAATCCACTCTTACTGAAGGTCACCAAGTCAAACACTGCAGCTGGGTCATTTTATAGCCATTAATAATCTCTGTAGCTCAGAGAATAAAGACAAAAGTGACTGAAATCCTGCTCTTCAGGATATGAGCCAATCCTCTCTAGGATCAGGAAGGAATCACTCCCACACACATCACATAAGCAATTGCGCTATCCACAGGATGCATAGGGGGGGTCCATTTCTCCCCTCTCTGCCCCACTGTGTGGTATCAAAAACCAGATGGGTAGACAGAAGCATACTGTGTGCCACACTTCTGTCATTTCACAGTTGAGTGGCCACCAGCCAGAAGATCTAGGGCTCCAGGTTTCTCAGACATGAAAGCATCTGAATAATTCCTCAAAGCCCCATATCAACAAGGTAGCTACAGCTACCATGTGCTCCTCATGCAGTTCCAGGAATAAAGTGCTATGGCTCAGCAGTCCCTTGTGGCATTGGCTTTACATTTCTGGGCAACAACTCCACTCCTGGGCAAAAGGCATTTTTCAGACTCCCTCTAAACACATTCCCAGGAATCAAGCATTCAAATGAAAAGGGAGAAAGTGAAGAGCCAGTTTCCCAGCAAATCTCTTACTAAGGCCTAAACAAAAAAAGCTCATGGAGAAGCTTGGGATTTCAGACAGTAGGGATCATAGAATAGAGTCAACCAGGTTGGAAGAGACCTCCAAGCTCATCCAGTCCAACCTAGCACCCAGCTCTAGCCAGTCAACCAGACCATGGCACCAAGTGCCTCATCCAGGCTTCACTTCAACACCTCCCTGGGCAATCACTCTCTCTGCCAACAACTTCCTCCTAACATCCAGCCTAGACCTCCCCTGGCACAACTTGAGACTGTGTCCCCTTCATGAGAAGCATTCTTCAGCTCTGCCTACACCAGAGGCAAGATGGGCAACACCAGACCTCTGGGCAAAGGGCTCTGTGTCTAGGGAGCTAGGAAGTTTCCATGGAGGAGCAAAGAAGGCTTCCTTTCCTCCCTAACAAGCATCTGAAGAGCATTAGGCACTTTTCTAATGATGACCAGGATAAAGCAAGAGCTGAGCTTTCAAACCCAGACCAAAATACAGCAACAGGAATTGCTGGCAGAAGACAGCTAAGTGCCTCAAGTTGTTTGAACAGTCAGGAAGATTTACACAGGAGGCAAATCCACTCAGGCAAGTAGCTGCTGAGGTGCCTGGCAGTGAACCATGGAGTTGGCTGCCTTTTGGGTGTCCACGCAGCTGAAAATAAGTAAATAAATAAATCCCTATACTTTCATTTTCCTCATGTTTTTTAATTTTATAAATTGATGATTTAGGGTTTCCTCCCACTGCTTGGAGTTTTGTAAGGAAACAGGCTTTTTTTTGCACTCCATCATAGATAGCTGCCTTGTGCTCTTGCAGCACCCTCTTTGTGCTGAGCAGGCCAAGGAAAAGAACAATACAAATGCTAAGAGTGTGCAATACTGAGTCGAGTTGTTCATTATCAGCTTTTACACTCAGTCACAGTCAAATGTTTGATCTCAATCACAGCTACAAGAGTTCCAACAAGGCACACAGAAATGTCTCCCTAAGGAATAACAGCATTTCCAAGAGCCAACTCCTAGGCTGAATCCTAGAGGCAGGAGGAGAAGATAAGTGGATTCCAGAAGATCATAAAATAATGATTTCTCCAAGCTGTGAAGCTGCAATGAAGTCAGAGAGGATGCAGGACTGACAGTTTTCCTACGACTGAGCAGAGAAAACTAGGGCTCCTCTGCTGCTGTCTGCCATACAGAAACCTCCTCTATTTACTGACAGTGCATCCACTGTACAAGTTAAGACTAATCCTAACCATCAGGGAGAGTCTCCTAGTGCTGGAATCCATAGTTATTTCCTGTACTGAGCCATGCTTCCTCTTCCCTCTCAGTCTTATCTATGTTTTTATCCATCTTCTCCTGTCTAGGACTTCCCTTAAGATCTTCAGTTGTTCCTGTAGGTTTTACAGCCAACCCAAAGAGAGGAGCCAATAACTCTGGAGAGTTCCAGAGTTCATACTAATACCAGCAGCACAACTCTTGTTTCTGTTAGAACAGGGCCTACAGAAGAGCTTTCCTTAGGCTTAAGATGTGTCTAGCAAGATCACATAAAGCTGAGGGGTTTGGTAGCACATTTACTAGAAAGATGAGACCTGTGTAGCCCATAATAATGATTGTTTAAATCGAGATGTTAAGATGCAGATTTTCCATGCTTAGAAATCTAGCTCAAGTACTGAGCTTGAGAATATCTGCCAGGTTCTAGCCACATCCATCTGATTGACACTCCCCATTTCCTAGAGTCTGACCCTACATTAATTCACTTCAGCTGAGAGAAAGCCCAAAGTCAGACTTGCTCAGCCTCACCCACATTCCTACCCCAGCAGAGGGATTTGTTGGCAAACACTAAACACACCAAAACTGGAGGTTTTCACCTCTTTCCCATTTTGAGATAGATGTGTGATTTGGCTTCCCATGGACATGTCATGCAAGGCACCTCCTTAACACCATAGACACCCCCATGGACCCTTTGTCTTTTAAAGCTCAAAATCCTACTCTAAAATGTGGAACTTGAAGAGAACAATTGGGCTGATTTTTGTCAGCAAACAATTTCCAATCTCATTCTCTAAAACAGCTGAGCCACTTTAACTGGAACTTTTCAAAACATGAAGGAAGAAAACAAAGCCAAGACCATATTAACAGAGAAGAATGACCTTTTGCACTGAAGGCATCAGCTGAAGTAGGTAAACTCTGCAACCTGATGGCTTCTGATAGAAAAAACATTAACCTCACTGATCCTAACATCTCTACCTACATGTGCTAATGCATATGCTGTGAAGACTGGCACTGCTCCTGCTGAACAGCCCACACAACAGGACACAATCACACACTTCTGCTGCAGAAAAGAAAGGTCTTAGGCTAATTGGTATTAAACAGTTGGCTGCACATGCAGCCAAACAAGGCTTGAACAAGAGCAAATCTGCTTCTGCCCTGTGCAAAGCATTGCAGCTTGTCTGCCGTCACATCCCCCATTTCACACTGCACAGAGAAAAGTCACCCTAATATTACAGTATTGCAGGAGTGGGTTCCAGTCAAGCTTCCTCAGCAGGAGATCACTTTTCCTTCCAGAGTTAAGCAAAAGAAGTGTTGTAGTTGCTGCCACTGCAGAGTTTTCTCCCAGTAACCCCATTACAGAGCTGGCAGCATGCAAGAGTTATTCTCAACTAGTTCTCCTGAGCATTTCTTTGGCTTTCTCACCTGGTCTTTCAATTTTCTTTGAATTTCTTAGATACCACAATTTTCCTTTGATTTCTGCACAAGCCCAAATGGAAAACAAAACAAAACTCAAAATGTAACAACAGCATAACTCCCCCAACCAGGTTGGAAGAGAACTCCAAGATCATCCAGTCCAAGATATCACCCAGCCCTGGCCAAGCAACTAGACCATGGAACTAAGTGCCTCGTCCAGGCTTTGCTTCAACATCAACAGGGATGGTGACTCTACCTCCCTGGGCAGCCCATTCCAATGCAAATTACTCCCTCTGGCAACAACTTCCTCCTAACATCCAGCCTAGACCTCCCCCAGCACAACTTGAGACTGTGTCCCCTTGTTCTGTTGCTGGTTGCCTCACAGAAGAGACCAACCCCACCTGGCTACAGCCTCCCTTCAGGTAGTTGTAGACAGCAATGAGGTCACCCATGAGCCTCCTCTTCTCCAGGCTGCACACCCCCAGCTCCCTCAGTCTCTCCTCACAGGGCTGTGTTCCAGGCCCCTTATCAGCTTCATTGCCCTCCTGTGGACACCTTCCAGCACCTCAACATCTCTCACTGTGGACCTACTATATAAACCCCAGCTAGATTAGAGATTCAACAGACAGCTGAGGGTTAATGTGAGCTTGTTCGATTGTAAAGCACCTGAGATATGACGACAACATTCTGGCACACTGTAACTGCAACATATTATTAAGTATCTTCAGTCCCCAAAGGCTAAGACACTCTAAAAAAAATAATAAAGCTAATGTACATAATAGGCTGTGTCTTGTTATTTGAGAAACCTCTTCCCGGCATCAGACGTCGGCAGTACGTGTAAATGCGCTTTGCCCAACAGCTAGGCACAAGGAGCAGCTTGATGGAGTGCCAGAGAGCACAATGACTCTTCTACCTTAGCAGTGCACACAAGATGACATGTTCCCTTTAGAACTAATTGCTTCAGGGGGCAGGAAAGGGGGCAGGAAAGGGGGCAGGAAAGGGGGCAGGAAAGGGGGCAGGAAAGGGGGCAGGAAAGGGGGCAGGAAAGGGGGCAGGAAAGGGGGCAGGAAAGGGGGCAGGAAAGGGGGCAGGAAAGGGGGCAGGAAGCAACAATTTACTAAATCCCAGCCTGGTCTCTTCCCTTGATGAGCAATTGCAGACTCCATATTAGAGCTTTTGCTTGTTAAAAGATAGGGACAGAGAAGTGTTGTGTGAAGTCATTTTAGTGTTCATATTTAATGGAAAAGAGTTCAGAAGGGTATTTTTCATTATATTATGTGAACATTTGCATTATATGTATTCCACTGGCCCTTATGTGAATCAAGTCAGTCAAGTTCAGGCTGTCAAACACAACCGCTTGCATCAAATGAATTCTCCTATATCAAGATCCAGTTGTAACTATTGACACAGCCCAAGCTAGGCAGTTGAAAAGTCAGGAAATATTCTTAACTTCCTGATTTGTTCTGCATTCTCACAAGAATAACATGAAGGTTCTTTGAGAACTGCTCCCAAAATCCACCAGGTTGCTCCCCACGTATCTGCATTCAAACAACCAACCAACCAAATCCACCAGGTTGCTCCCCACCTAGCTGCATTCAAACAACCAATCCACCAGGTTGCTCCCCACCTAGCTGCATTCAAACAACCAATCCACCAGGTTGCTCCCCACCTAGCTGCATTCAAACAACCAATCCACCAGGTTGCTCCCCACCTAGCTGCATTCAAACAACCAATCCACCAGGTTGCTCCCCACCTAGCTGCATTCAAACAACCAATCCACCAGGTTGCTCCCCACCTAGCTGCATTCAAACAACCAATCCACCAGGTTGCTCCCCACCTAGCTGCATTCAAACAACCAATCCACCAGGTTGCTCCCCACCTAGCTGCATTCAAACAACCAATCCACCAGGTTGCTCCCCACCTAGCTGCATTCAAACAACCAATCCACCAGGTTGCTCCCCACCTAGCTGCATTCAAACAACCAAACAAACAAAAATAAAGGAGTCATAAATTCCTCTTCTTGTGCCTTCAAGAGAGCAACAGCTGTAATGACTTCACAGACAAATCAATGCCATTTCCAACACAATTATTTCATTTTTCCCCCCCTTCCTACTTCAAAAAATTAGAACAATTTCACAACGAGCCCTAGGGAATGAGCTCATGAAAATGCAGAGTAGACAACACAAGGAAGTGTCTTTGGTTATAAATTTCAGGGAGGCAGAAAATGGGCCTAACTGCTGCTCTGTAAGCAGCAAGAATAATCATGTATGCATTTGCTGCATCCCATAATCACCATCATCACACAGATGACATTTCATAGCCCAGTTGGGAATTTGCCTTTCCCAATTTTTTTTTTTTTTTTGTTGATGTTTGGAAGGAGAATTATTCTAAATAATGTCTGGGGAGAATAGACATAGGAAAGCATAGATCTGAGAGGCACAGGCTCTGGAGTCACAATACATTGGAATGGGCTGCCCAGGGAGGTGGTGGAGTCACCATCCCTGGAGGTGTTCAAGAAAAGCCTGGATGAGGCACTCAGTGCCATGGTCTGGTTGACTGGATGGGGCTGGGTGCTAGGTTGGACTGGATGCTCTTGGAGGTCTCTTCCAACCTGGTTGATTCTATGATTCTTATCACCAGCTCTGTAAATAATTCTGTTCTATCCGCCACTGCAAAAGGGTAGTACATCTGCCCACAGCAGAGTCCCAGGCTGCTGGAGATTTCTCTGACAGAGACACTGATGCATTAATGTGCACTAGCCAGACTCTGCCTGCATGAAGGCGCTCCTGTGGGCTTTGGAAAACCTTGGCTAGATTTGGAGGGTTAGAAGACTCCTGGTTGTTTTACCCTTCTATAAGTTCTCCAGGATGTAAGTCATTGCTTTGCCATGGACCAGCAGGCACTAGGGACAGAGAGCACTGTAAAAAGTTGTTAGATGCACCTGTGCCTCTCTCAGACAACCCAGAAAGAGCAAGCCCATCTCTTGGCTCAGTAATGAAGGACAGGACAAAGGGAAGAAGGACCAGCTGAGTAGTGGGCTCAGTGAACAAGCCTTCCCCAGGACTATTCTGCCTTGGATGCACTATGTCATCAAGGGGCAGACTTACACAAGTGCTCTGGCTGATCATGCTGCCAGATGGCTACAGTATGGAGCCAGCCAGGCTCACATACCCATTCATGCTTTGAAAAGAAACCCAGAATGTCTTGCTGGTTCCTCACAGTGCCACATCTCATCACCTTGCTTTACCTGGATGGTGTGAAACTTAACCATGATCCTTACTGATTCTCCAGCTTGGTAAAAATGAAGGTCAGGATGCTATAGCTTGACCTGTAGCAGCTCCTCCATAAGATGGATTACATTGTCATGTACAAAGTGACAGTCACTCATAGTTATAGGACCTTAGGTCAATCACTGGAATGGGCTGCCCAGGGAGGTGGTGGAGTCACCATCCCTGGAGTTAAGAAAAGCCTGAATGGGGCACTTAGTGCCATGGTCTGGCTGATTGGATAGGGCTGGGTGCTAGGTTGGACTGGATGATCTTGGAGGTCTCTTCCAACATGGTTGATTCTTTGATTTCACTCATCTCCCTTCTTCTGATGGCCCCAGAATCTGGATGTTGTTTCAAGGTGACAGAAGACCAAAAATTCTGGCTTTCATTTCCATTTCAAAAGGCATAGCAAGACAGTGGGGCCCTGTTTATAACACAGGTATGAGACCAGTTTAACAAAACTCAAGTGCAAACGAAATTCTCACCTCTGCAAGAGAGCTGTACTGTCATATTAGGCACAGGGACCTCAACAGCAGCACCCTGGGTTAACATCACAGCACTTCTTAGTCCAGTATTCCAGTGGGACTTGGAATTTCTGATCCACACCATCTTTTCATAACCAAGAGGTTTGCCCAGGCTGACTGAACTGTTATGCAACAGCTAAGGCCAAACTGGACCTGAGTGCAACTGTGATTTGAAAAGGGTTCTTTGAGTGTATGTAGTGTCTAAATCTTAATGCTGGGAATAAATATCTGCAGAAAATCAGTCCTCAGTGAAGGCTCAAGCATTAAATTGTCCATAAGCCTAACAGACACGGATCAGCAATCTTTCTTCCTCTGACACCTAAATATATAGCAGCTATTTGCAAATGCAAAGCATATTCCCCAGGTGTCCTGTACAGGACACACTGTGCAGAAAACTGCTACTAAACTTCGAGGCAGGACAAATTGCTGGCTGGACAGTAAAGGAACCTTTGCCCAACAACATGATGTCACTAATGCATATGTGGGAAGAGGACAAAACCCTCAGTTGTTCTGGCCATAGAGATGAGGATACAGCTTGAAATTAATTGATTGTGGCTGCATTCAAAGTAATAGCTTGATCCAGTTCCAGCAATATCCAATGGCAAAACCTTGATGCTCAACACTGAATGTGCCAGGCTTTCTTCTCAAAGACTTCAGCTCACACTTCACTGTGTAGAAGCAATCAGAACTTCTGTTATCTTGCTAAGGAAATTGTGATTATGCATTTGGACCTGAGACTTCTTGGAGGTGGGGGGATTGGAAGGAAAAAGTTAGAAGCATAAAATGTTTCCTTTGTCTAAAGAATATTTAAGGTTGAGAACCAAATCAACTAGGATGTTACTGTATGAACACTTTTCAGCCAGGAATCCAACCCACACCTTGTTCATTCTTTCTGTCTGTATGACCATAGAATCAACCAGGTTGGAAGAGACCTCCAAGATCATCCAGCCCTAGCCAGTCAACCAGACCATGGCACCAAGTGCCTCATCCAGGCTTCACTTCAACACCTCCAGGGACAGTCACTCCACCACCTCCCTGGGCAGCCCATTCCAATGCCAATCACTCTCTCTGCCAACAACTTCCTCCTAACATCCAGCCTAGACCTCCCCTGCCACAACTTGAGACTGTGTCCCCTTCATGAGAAGCATTCTCCAGCTCTGCCTACACCAGAGGCAAGATGGGCAACACCAGACCTCTGGGCAAAGGGCTCTGTGTCTAGGGAGCTAGGAAGTTTCCACGGAGGAGCAAAGAAGGCTTCCTTTCCTCCCTAACAAGCATCTGAAGAGCATTAGGCACTTTTCTAATGATGACCAGGATAAAGCATGAGCTGAGCTTTCAAACCCAGACCAAAATACAGCAACAGGAATTGCTGGCAGAAGACAGCTAAGTGCCTCAAGTTGTTTGAACAGTCAGGAAGATTTACACAGGAGGCAAATCCACTCAGGCAAGTAGCTGCTGAGGTGCCTGGCAGTGAACCATGGAGTTGGCTGCCTTTTGGGTGTCCATGCAGCTGAAAATAAATAAATACATAAATAAATAAATGGAGACCTGCAAAGTAGACATGATCTCCACTCCCACAGCATCTCAGCACTTCACAACCTCACTTTCTAAGTACTCTTCAAAGCAGGAGGTAGATTTCTGTCCCACTTAAACTAATCTTGCAGCAATTTGTCCATTGAAGTGTACTAAACCAGTGGTGTTCTTGAAGTGTACTAAACCAGTGGTGTTCTTGAAGTGTACTAAACCAGTGGTGTTCTTGAAGTGTACTAAACCAGTGGTGTTCTTGAAGTGTACTAAACCAGTGGTGTTCTTGAAGTGTACTAAACCAGTGGTGTTCTTGAAGTGTACTAAACCAGTGGTGTTCTTGAAGTGTACTAAACCAGTGGTGTTCTTGAAGTGTACTAAACCAGTGGTGTTCTTGAAGTGTACTAAACCAGTGGTGTTCTTGAAGTGTACTAAACCAGTGGTGTTCTTGAAGTGTACTAAACCAGTGGTGTTCTTGAAGTGTACTAAACCAGTGGTGTTCTTGAAGTGTACTAAACCAGTGGTGTTCTTGAAGTGTACTAAACCAGTGGTGTTCTTGAAGTGTACTAAACCAGTGGTGTTCTTGAAGTGTACTAAACCAGTGGTGTTCTTGAAGTGTACTAAACCAGTGGTGTTCTTGAAGTGTACTAAACCAGTGGTGTTCTTGAAGTGTACTAAACCAGTGGTGTTCTTGAAGTGTACTAAACCAGTGGTGTTCTTGAAGTGTACTAAACCAGTGGTGTTCTTGAAGTGTACTAAACCAGTGGTGTTCTTGAAGTGTACTAAACCAGTGGTGTTCTTGAAGTGTACTAAACCAGTGGTGTTCTTGAAGTGTACTAAACCAGTGGTGTTCTTGAAGTGTACTAAACCAGTGGTGTTCTTGAAGTGTACTAAACCAGTGGTGTTCTTGAAGTGTACTAAACCAGTGGTGTTCTTGAAGTGTACTAAACCAGTGGTGTTCTTGAAGTGTACTAAACCAGTGGTGTTCTTGAAGTGTACTAAACCAGTGGTGTTCTGTAGGGTAACCCTTTCATCTTGCATGTCTAATCTTCATTTGTTGCACTACACTTCATCCTACTGTTTGCCTTGCACTCAGCTTGGAAAGCATAGCTCAGGCAACCTGCTTTAGTCCCATTCATAATCAATTTCACTTCCTGGCTCTGGGGCACCTTTTGCTGTGCTCAAGCCCACTGCCACAGAGTTCTGTTTAAATCCAGAATAATTTGCTGACATGGAAATTAAACTATTGTTCTTCTGATGCCAATAAACCAAAGTGCTGACAACTGCAACAGTCATTCCAGCAGAATGGTCGGGATTATCCACATTTGTCATCCCTTGACAACTCCAGATCAAGAGTGCTCAATTCATAAAAAGCCAAAAGATGAGTTCCCTACCAGTGTCACGAAATTGGAATCTCAGTGTGTTTTCTTAGAGCTACTTAATAGAGAGAAGTGTCTTTATTTAGCACCTGTCATCTCAAGTTCCCAAAACACTCTTTCTGAAATTAAGTTTCCTAATAAGCTTCCTAGCCAACATCAGGCTCCAATTTACAAGGGGTAAGCTTGTTTAAGGTCACCCAGCACGGGAAAGAAGAGCTGGGAAGCAGCTCCAGGAATCTAGAGGACCACACCCCTCAGCTAGCCACCAGACCACACAACTGTCCCCATTTCACTTGAGTCATTATTAAGCAGGGTAGGAGAACATTGTGGTTTTATTTTATGTGAGCTGAACTCTTGCATTAACATTTTACTGTCCCACTGATGTTTTGCCTAGAACATTCTGTAATCCACAAATTAACATGTGAAGAACATCCAGTACAGTTTGGAGGAATAAAAAAAAAAAAGAGAGAGAGAAAAATAATAATAAGAAAACTACACAAATGGCAATGGAGTTTTGATTTCTGCAGCTTCATAAATCAGAAGAGCTGGAGAAAGAAGGTTCCTTATTTTATCACACACAGCCTTGTGTAATGTCAGCAAAACTGCTGCCCTTCCCAAAACCAAGCAGAAACCCTATTGTTGTGGCAAGCCCCATCTGGTCACATGGAGAACTTGAAAACATCACAGCACTCTGTTTCACATGGACAGAAAGGGAGTTTTGCTCCAAGTACATGGCAATGGCCAGAAATAAATGTGCTTTATCTATAGCTTTTGGAGGTTTGATAGGCTGCTCTAAATCAGCACTTCATGCTCTCTATGACCTCGCCTTTAGCTTCTGGGGTAAGGGGTTCTCTATCCTTCAAATCCTCCCCTATTCTCAGTTTTGCTAATCACTTTGTTAGAGGATTCTTCTAGGTAGAAACAGATCCTCTCCTTCAAAGGACAGGGACAGGCCCACGCTGTACTCAATGAAGTGCAAATCTAAGGTTAAACCAAATTGAAGAGCTTCCAGCAAGGTAGCAGCAAACTTGCCCATGATACTGAGGCTTGTATCAGGCATAGGCCCTGCAGAGTCAGAGTGCAGCTGGGCAGGATGCATGTGGTCAGAAAACTGTGCCCTGGTAAGAAAACAAACTCATCACTATCACTGGTCAAATCTCAGTGCTCCAGCCTGAGTCGAAAGCTCAGTGCAGAGCTCGGCAGAATGTAAATCCTAATCCGAGCAGAATTACAATCTCTTCAAGGAAAACCAGCGAGTAAATATCTCCCATCTGCTCAAATCACTATGGCCTCAAGTTGTGATCCCTGCAGACCTTGCACTGAACTGCGCAGAGCCGGACGCCAGTCCTGCTGGAGCTCTCCCAGTGCTGAAGGGGCTTCTCGTCACAGAGCACAGTTAAATGCGACGTTTGAGTGAAGCTGTAGGGGAAATGCAGCTACAGGACTCCAGCAGGACTTAGCGAGATCAACTGACAATGCAGGAAGGGGAAATGCCAGCAGGCACCAGCATGAGCTGGGTGGAGAAGAATAGGACTGTGCCACACAGCCCACAAGATTTTGGGAAAAGTGCTTCCTTTCTACCCCAGGATCCTCTGCTTAAGAAGATGCTCTCCTTTGGGGCAAATCTAGGAGCAGTGTTAAAAGCCTCATGAAGATGAGAGTTTAAGAGAAGCAAAGCTAAGCTCCTCTGGTTACTAAAGGTATTGTACCACTTTACCCAAAAGCAGGACTGATAACCTTAGTGTCCTCGGACAACTTCCAGCTTGGACCAGAGTCTGTGCACCTAAATTCAAGTCTCAGCAGTAACCAGAAAGACTGCTTTACTTTATCCCCTGCAAGTAAACAATGTTCTGTTCATAAGTCTAGCCAGAGGTGGACATACAGCACTCTGGATACACTCCAGGCTAATCTAGAGTAGAAGATGCTAAAATACAGATCAGGAAGTCAAGGGGAGGGCACTTTCAATACTCCTCTGGTTAGCATGAGCACAACATACCTCTTATAGCCTTAGCCATTGAATAAAGGCTGTGAATCTCCTCTTTAATTTGCCTGGAATGACAAAACTGAGCTTGTGTCCCCCACTCTGAGGCAGCATGTCACCTTAGCTTATACAAAATGACTTTTATTTGCTCTGTCATTATAATTTCTTGACCCTCCATGGACACTCATGAGCTGATGCAGAAGTGATTCCTCTAACACCAGCACTCACTCTCTGCCCCGGTCAGTATTTTCACCAGTAATATTGTATATCTTTGGCCACTTCAGGGATCCAGCAGCTATTGCACACTCAGTGCTGGGCTGCTGCAAGTTTGGACAACTTCATGACCAGTGTTGGCAAATACAGAGGTCAGTAGCTAACGCTGGGTTTGCACTGTACAGGGAAAGACATCACATTAGTAGGTGTTTGTTTCTCTTGTACTGAGCAGCCTCTACTGTAAAAATCTATGGGAAAAGGCTGTAGCACTCTTGGGTCCATAAGAAGACATCTTCTGTAGCATCAGGAGAGTGTAAACCAGTGTTACATGGGATTTCACCTGAAATCAGTTCTCCAAATGGGAAATCTCATAATAGAATCAGTTCTAATAATAGGGCAAGCACACTGCAGACAATCCCATTGCATCTATCGAAATGTACACTCAGGGAGAGACAAAAGATGACCTTCAGCACCTCTGGTTATTTTGAGGTCTCAAAACATATGCAGCTATCCAAATCACTATATATATTACTGTTGTGCTTAGAGGCTGCACCTAAGATCATAGCTGCCCTATAATTAGACCTGCTAACACAAATCAAACCTGTTCTGTGAAAGTTTAGGGGTTATTGCCCAGCAAGTGACAAGCTGTGACTGAGTCTAGCAGGTGAAACATGGCTAACCCCTTTCTCCAAGGGTTTGCACTCTAGATAGGCAAACAAGACAGAAATAAAGGCAGAACAAGGAAGGCCACAGGAGCAGTTTTAAAGCAATGTGGCATGACAGTGATACTGCAAGCTGCTGGGCACAAGCAGTAAAGACCTCTATAAGGACATCCCCCAGAGGAATCAGCATCAGGACAGAATCAGCATTGTGGGAAGCATTACGGTTGGGTGTCACTGCAACTCATCAAGGTTACAGAAGGGATCTGGCACTGAGGTAAAACACAGTGCCAGGGAAATGTGTGCCAATGACTTTGTAAGGACACAACACATTACCTAGATGAGCAATGACTGCTTTGCTTATGACAACGGCAAGAGGCAGCCAGCACTAGCCATGCGCATTGAAGAAAGTGAGCAACCACTTGAAACATAACAGGCCACAGGCTGCCTGCCCTTCTACCAATGTCTAGGCACACAATACTTCCAAACACACAGCTGATGAAGCCAGTTGAAAGGAAGTTTCAGAAGTTATGGATTTCTGCAGACCAGTGACACAGATGAGCACGAGCTACTGCTTGTATGTTCAAAGGTTCTGCTCAGAAAGTAGCTTCACTGCATTACGTTCTGCAAACATTCAGCAAGGTCAGACTCTGTTTCAAAGAGTTTGAAATTCGAGTAAGATATAGACACCTTTAGCAGCTTGCCTGTGATAACCTGCTCAAAAACCTGGCTAATATCTCCTGAGCTCCAACCTAGCACCCTATGCAAAATTCCCACCTTCTCTCAAATACTTCCAAGCCAATACATCCTTCTCTTAAGCAAAGCAAACCACAGAGAAGACGCTTTGAACTACAGCACAACATCTGCACTGAAAGTGGACACCACTAAAGAGGCCAACAACTATGGTTCTCCATCTCCTGTCAACTGATTAGCTTGTTAGGATTTTCCAAGTATCTCCAAGTGCTGAAAATAGTGGTGCCTCCTTCAGCACAGCAACAAGTTTCTTATCCAGGGGACAAGATCTATGTCCAGCACAGTGAGGAAAAGCTGTTCCTGCAGAAGCCCAGAATTACTATTCTTGCTGCTCTTGTCAGTGGCAATGGATAAGGTCGCTGCAACAGGAGCCCCAGCTGAATGTCTAAAGCCATTCGATTAATCTTAGTTTGCTGAGAACTTGGAGCATTTAAGTAAGGTTAAAGAGTTAAGAGATCAGGAGACTCTGTGCTCCTTACTGACACAATACTACCCAAAGAGCTGCCACAGATGTATAAGCTACTCCACTGACAAGAAAACAGAACTCTGTGCAATCAACACCCTAGGCATATACACATTTACTGTGAAAGATAGCAAAACATGTGGACAATCCATCTCTGCTTGCTGCTCTCCATCATTATAGCAGTAAATAGTTTTTCTGCAGGAAAAAGCTCTGTTTCTTTCTTGGTTTACAGATGGTTTGTTCTGTACTTATCACAGAGTTACCCAGACATGTTTATCTGCTTCCTCGGGTGATAACTGGACAGCTATAGGTCAACAGCTCTACTACTGGGGACATTATCAGCCCCTAATGCTTCCTTTTTATCTGCTAGGTGTGAGGTAGAGCCCTTGAAGAGCTGGGCACTGTTCTTGCATGCAAGAAAGCAAAAGATGAAGACAGAAACAACAGAGAGGGTGAAGATCATAATACTGAAAGAGGAGGAAATCATGTAAATCCTCTAAGCCCACAGAAACAGCCACTGCAAGTGGACATAGACAGCCCACAGATGCCACACAACTGAAATCTGAACACATTAAAAGGCAAGAGGTCTGAAAAGTTTTCTTGTTTAGACTTCACACCTCAAGGAAGCCCACCAGTGTAACCCTTAGCTCTCTGAAGGGAGAGATTAAGCTAAAGAGCTGAAACCGACCACAGCACAGAAGCCAGGCAGTCAGCAGTAGGACGAGGATCCCCACAGGGAAGTGGGAAACTGCAGTACCACTTTGAGAAAGAGCTACACGAATCACAGACTGTGTGAACACACAGCCAGGTAGTGAGACACAAAAGTGGCCTCAGCACTACACTAAATCCAGGTGCCTCCAGAGACTGAATCACGATCAGCATTTTTGGGACAAGCAGGTCTGGTGCGTGACTCGACTGCACGCATGTGCTGCAGCACACCCCTGGACACGTGTGCACTTGAAGTACAAAGCTAGTGGCTGCCATCCCAGTACTCAGGGCAACATTTAGGACTAGTGCTGAGCACACTAAAAGGTCAGCATCACATCGAAGGAAGCAGCACTGAACAGCCCAGCTGAGCATACCTGCCAACTAGGCTAGTAAGGGTGTGTGCAGGGACTTGTAGTCCCCACCCAGGTTAAATCTCAGTGCCTAAGAGCTAAGCAGAACATTCAACCCAACTTAAATCACTGAGCTCTAGCTAAAAGGATCCTGACAGCTTTCTATTGGGCTAGGTTTCATGATCACTGCTTGGACTGTCTCCATCACTTGCTAATGCAGAACAGATTAGAAGATCTATCTATATATTATGAGATTCTTCCTGCTGATGCATTCGGTAGTTATAACAAGTGGCAGCCACAGAACTCCAGCTTTTCTGATCATCTTACAATCATGTCCTTGTAAACAAGCAGACAGATGTTGCTCTGATCATCAGCAATGGGAAAACAGCTACTAAATGCCACGTTGAAGACAAGACTGTGTTTGTATCACCCCCACAGTTGCATACATAGTAGGGGATTCCTGGCAGCTTCCCCAACAGAGAGGCCAAGCCAGGGCAAGGAAGAAAAGTGACAGGAGCATCGCTTTGCCAACAGCATTAAACCAGAGCAGCCTCCAGGCAGCTCTAGGATAAGCAGGATAAGCTCAGGTGGAGAAGAAAAAGTCATGATTCACAGAAAGTCCTTCCTCCAACTTCTGTTTCCTCTCTCCTCAGCTGTGCAGAGGCTAAAAGACAAGATTACCTTATTTCTGGGGACAAAGCAGGAAAACATCTAGGGAAGTAGTCATTCTGCAGAGTGATGGGGAGAGCTGTTAATCTTCCCAAATAAACATACAGAGCATGTTTGTAACACCAGTCCCTATAAACAACATCCACTCCCCTCTCTTGGTCTCATAAAGGACTATGCAGACAAGAAGGATGGAAGGTGGTGGTAAGCAAAATGGGAAAACAGCCCACTGAAACTATTTACAAGGAAGACCATGCATAAATCCAGAGGCAGCCAGTGCTGCTGGCAGGTAAGCCAGCATGAATTCTTGCTTCTAAAGTGACTTCTGAAGTTTGGAAGCCCTTTAGCCAGGAGATGCCAGCACCCACCACGTATGGATTCACACAAGTTCCATCTTACAAACACAGCACACCACTAACACTATCCCCACAGAATCAACCAGGTTGGAAGAGACCTCCAAGATCATCCAGTCCAACCAAGCACCCAGCCCTATGCAGTCAACCAGACCACGGCACTAAGTGCCCCAGCCAGTCTTGTCTTGAACACCTCCACCACCTCCCTGGGCAGCTCATTCCAATGCTAATGACTCTCTCTGCCAACAACTTCCTCCTAACATCCAGCCTAGACCTCCCCTGGCACAACTTGAGGCTGTGTCCCCTTGTTCTGTTGCTGGTTGCCTGGCAGAAGAGACTGACCTCCACCTGGCTACAGCCTCCCTTCAGGTAGTTGTAGAGGATGGATGAAGAAGTGGCGTGATGGCTGCACCCAAAGAGTGGCTGCCAATAGCTCCGTGGCCAAGGGCAAGCAGTGCCAAGTGGAGTACCCATCTGCTCCCCTGGGAGAGCTGCATCTCCTTACCTCCCAGCATCATTAGCTGGGCACTGTTCTACACTTGCCAACACACAGCCTGCTATGAAACAGGGACCACTCCACTCAGGAGAAGTGTACAAAAAAGAAACACCATCTTGGGGACACACAGCAATTATTTAGGAGGAAGTTCTTCACAGAGAGAGTGATTTGCCATTGGAATGGGCTGCCCAGGGAGGTGGTGCAGGCACCATCCCTGCAGGTGTTTGGGAAAAGCCTGGATGAGGCACTTGGTGCCATGGTCTGGTTGACTGGCTAGGGCTGGGTGCTAGGTTGGACTGGATGAGCTTGGAGGTCTCTTCCAACCTGCTTGATTCTATGATTTATCTGCTTAAACAAAACACACTTTCCATGGCAGCTGCTTGTCAGCCGAGCCCCACAACCAGGGGTGCTTCACTTCAGTGGACAAACATTTCTCTTCCACGTTATCTCCTTCTCCTATCCACTAAAGCCCACTCATGCTTTGGCCTCAGTGGGAGGAGTGACCTAGCATAGGAAGGTCACTCAGGGAACAGCTCTGTATGGCATCCTGCTAAGTAATTTCTTGAATTGCTGTGAGAATCCACTCCAGATTCCAACTGCACACCGCAGTGTTGGGAAGGGTTGCATTGAAATTAACTCCACTCTTTCCTCTGCAATCTTGCACACTTTCTTTTTGTTCTGAGAGAGCTGCCTCTACTTCAGCTTCTGTTGAAGATCCCCATCAAATGCAAAGTTTGAAAAAGGAAAAGCACACAGTACTACAGACCTTAAAAGCTACTTCCCCAGGCTCTAATTTTGTTTCACTTGTTGGTGGGTTTTTTTGTGTGTGTGTTTTTGTTTGGTTGGGTTTTTTTTTAATAGGTTCACCTCACTTCACACCTGCCTCCCCAGCCTGAGGGCTGAGACCAAGCTGGCAAAAGCTGAAGAATTTCAGAAGAGAACATACCAGACAAACAGGCCTCCCTTCTCTCACCAAACAACCCAAGCTTAAGGTAATTCCCACCTCGCAGGCATCACACCCAAAGGACAACACGAATAGAAACAGCCTTGCAAGCAGCTGCAAACACCCAAGACTGAAACGAGTGTGACTTGGCTTTCTTCAGTAGCAGAAGTGTTAACCTCCCTTGAGGTCAGATCCCACATGAACATGGGCTTATTATCAAGGAACTGAAAGAGGCATTGAAGAAGCACCAACACCTGACAAAAAAGAAGTCTCATAGCCCAAACCACACTTACATTTGGCTCTGTGTATCCACTTGTTCCTAGCTCTCTTTCCAGTTCCAACATTCCTCCATGTGTAAAAGCACCACCAACCTCCTGCCAGGCAGCTACCCCTTTTACATTACAGGTGCTCTTTGTTTCAGGAAATAAGCAGTGGGTTATTTACTCTATTGATTCATTAATTTCTGCCTGATGGTTTTGGAAATAGCAGGCTTAGCTTGGCTTCCAGCAAGTCCCACAAGAAACAAAACATGGCACCAAGAAGGATGCGTGTACTTGCTATACAAATGCAGAGCTCAGCTCACAAGCTGCAGCTATTCCAGCTCTGGGTGTCATACAACATTAGCACCAAGCTGCAGGATCATTTCCTTCCAGAAATTTTATTCTAAGGCCTGGCTGAATTGTGGAAGTTAACACCACAGTAAAGCTTCCAGCTGGGAGAAAGTTAATGGCACTGTTTTATGCAACACATCTCATTAATAATCAGTAATGCATTGGACAGCTGAAAGAAAAACATCTACCCTGTGTATACTGAGCTAACAAGGTCAGTCAGATGTTAATACTGCTGTGGTGTCTCAGTGAGCTAGAATACCTCCTGCAGCTTATGCCATCTCTGCATTACACAGATTGTTAAGAAAGACAGCTGAAAGTTGGAGGACTTGTGCAGATTGCTTAGACCTGATCCAGAGCCTAAGGGAGCTATGGACACAACAGCCATGCAACAAATCAAACCAGCGCCCTTCAGAGTGCAGTAGTCTACATAAGAATGAGGAGGAACAACAAGAAGAACTTCAGTTAGTCTCTTTCTGAAAAACATTAAAATTGGAAACAGATCAAAGCAGACTGCATGCCACTTGGAAAACTTCTTTGGGAGCAGGGCTCTGGTGAAGTTCCTGAAGAGATATTTCTATGGGTAATGCAAGAGACCAAGCCCTGCTGCTTTCTGAGCGAAGAGAAGTTTGAGACCAATATCCAAGCAAAGGCAGCATTCCTACTGCACTGCTGTCTCCTCTGTGGCTGAGTAATAGAAATAACCTTTATACAGCAGTTATGGATGTCATGCTGCTTTCTAAAAGCAAAACAGCAGGGAGTCAGCCGAGACATAAGCATTTTGCCAGAACACTGCAGACTAATTGCCGGCCCACGGTTTTGCTACAGACTTTTAACTACTAAGTTTCAAATGTAGGTATTTATGGGTTTAGATCTGTCACTTCAGCATCACTGTTGCAAAACTGCACACACAGTGTATCTGAAGCACTGCCTTGAAACCAGACAGCAAGGGTAAAACCAGATTCTACATCCCTTCAGACTCTCCAGTTCAAAGATCTAAGAACTTCTTACACTTCCCAACAGTAAACCTCAAAATAAAAATGGACAAGCACACAAATCAGTGACAAAACAGAAAATTCAATCCAGTTCTGAATCCCTGACTGTATGGAACTTCTTGTCTCCAAAGTGTACAGGAGCCTACATTTTCCAGCACTTTGGCCAATTCCCTTCTAACTATCTCCCAGAGGAAAAATATTTAGTGATGCAATAAGCATCAGTGTTGGGAAAACCAGCTAACATTTCCCTCAGGGCCTAATGTGGACTAAACACCACCATAACTACATTTTGACTAAGTAACCCAGCTTCCTCTTACATGATTTCAAAGCACCCATCATAGAATCAACCAGGTTGGAAGAGACCTCCAAGATCATCCAGGCCAACCTAGCACCCAGCCCTAGCCAGTCAACCAGAACATGGCACTAAGTGCCTCATCCAGGCTTTGCTTCAACACCTCCAGGGACAGCAACTCCACCACCTCCCTGGGCAGCCCATTCCAATGCCAATCACTCTCTCTGCCAACAACTTCCTCCTAACATCCAGCCTAGACCTCCCCTGGCACAACTTGAGACTGTGTCCACTTATTCTGTTGCTGGTTGCCTGGCAGAAGAGACCAACCCCAGCTGGCTACAACTTCCCTTCAGGTAGTTGTAGACAGCAATGAGGTCACCCCTGAGCCTCCTCTGCTGCAGGCTGCACACCCCCAGCTCCCTCATCTTCTCTTCACAGGGTTGTGCTCCAGGCCCCTCACCAACTTCATTGCCTTTCTCTGGACACATTCCACTATCTCAACATCTCTTTTGAATTGAGGAGCTCAGAAAGTCTCAGACACCAAATTCCCAGGAATCTTTGCCTGGTTTACTATCTCCCTGTGGTATCTGCAAACAGAATCCAAAGTTTGCTGAAGTCAGTAGAGAAGGTACTTTAGCTTAGCTTAAAATAAAGCATTTTGCCTATTCTAAAGCTTAAGGTCTACAGAGAAGTGTGGATAAGTTTCCTGCCACTCATAAAGCTTGAAGGATGCATTAAGCAGTTATTAGAGATTCTTCTAAGCAAATACTGATAATTTCTGTTAGCTAAGCATGAAGCACGTTAACATTTGGCTAACCTAGTCTTAAAAAACCCTGGTGCCAAGCAACCTGATGACATACCCAGATATTTTTAACTCTTTTTATCAATATTCTCACCACTAGAAAGTTTTCACAGGTGTCTAGCCTAGCTTTGTTACAATTTAAGTGCATTATTTCCCACCCTATTTCCATTGCTACAGAAAACAGTGTCTTCTCCCCCTTCTCTGCAGGAGTCTTCCTATATATTTTGCAAATTCTGCTGTACTTGCTTTATTTCAATTTCCATTTAGTCAGCTTGTTTAGCCCCACCCTGCCTTGTTCTGAGGTTATGCTTTCAAGATCCACAATTGTTCTCCCTGCTCTTTTTTGGCATCTCCCCATTGTCCACATCTTGCCTGAAATGTACCCAGCAAACTGTACACAATGCTCTAGTTATTTCCCCAGCACTGTATAGAGTAAGAAGAATTACATCTGACTCTCCAGACAGACAGAAGTAGTCATGGTTCTTCAGAAATCAAAGACTTGCTCAGTCTCCTGCAGCTACATAGCAACTCCAGATACTATCTTCTGCTAATGAAGATGTGAAACAAGCAGGTAAAGCTACTCAAAACTACAGTAAGGGATGCTAAAAAACAATCCAAATTTAAAAGGCAGCTTCATTAGAATTCATTTTTATCCTTTGAGAGGAAAAATGTCATTTCATCCTTTCCTGGAGCCCCCATTACAAGAAGGATGTGGATGTGCTGGAGTGTGTCCAGAGAAGGGCCGCGAGGATGCTCAGAAGGCTGCAGCAGCTCTGCTGTGAGGACAGACTGAAAGAGTTGGGGCTGTGCAGGCTGGAGAAGAGGAGGCTCCCAGGTGACCTTCTTGTGGCCTTCCAGGATCTGAAGGGGGCCTACAAAAAAGCTGGGGAGGGACATTTTAGGCTCTCAGGAAGTGACAGGACTAGGGAGGATGGAGCAAAGCTGGAGATGGGTAGGTTCAGGCTGGATGTGAGGAGGAAGTTGTTGAGCAGGAGAGTGGTGAGAGCCTGGAATGGGTTGCCCAGGGAGGTGGTTGAGGCCCCATCCCTGGAGGTGTTTAAGGGCAGGCTGGATGAGGCTCTGGCCAGCCTGCTCTAGGGTAGGGTGCCCCTGCCTATGGCAAGAGGTTGCAACTAGATGATCCTTGTGGCCTCTTCCAACCCTGACTGATTCTGTGATTCTATGCCAGGTCTACGTTTAGGCCCACCATAGCTTGACAATAGCAAAAGAAACATTGCAAATAGTTATATGTTCCTGCAAGTTTCCTCTAGGTCTATTATATGAATCGGCCTCAAAAAGCAAACAAGTCATCCAGCAGTCTCAACATAAGGTTACCCATGAGCTCAGGCTTTAATTTTAGTAGGATAGTACCTGAAAGTTGTAGGCTATGCAAAATTTCACCTTGATGCTAAAACAGAGTGATGCTACTGGATCGGTTAAGCTTGCTCCCATATTGAAGAGAAAGGGACATTGTTCTCTACTTTGTGCTAGGGCTGTTAATAGGAGCTTGGATCACAGGGTGCTAGAGGTTGGAAGGGACCCAAAGAGATCGACTCCAACCCCCCTGCCAGAGCAGGACAATACTAACACAGATCACAGAGGAATGCATCCAGACAAGCCCTGAAAGTCTCCAGAGAAGGAGACTCCACAACGTCCCTGGGGAGCCTGTTCCAGTGCTCTGTGACCCTTACAGTAAAGAAGTTCCCCCTTGTGTTGAGGCATAACCTCTTGTGCTGCAACTTACACCCATTGCTCCTTGTCCTATCCCAGGGAGCAGTGAGCAGAGCCTGTGCCCCAGCTCCTGGCAGCCTTCAGATACTTACAAACGTTTATCAAATCCCTTCCAAGTCTTCTTTTCTCCAGACTAAGCAGCCCCAGGTCCCTCAGCCTATCCTCACAAGCCATGCCCTCCTGTCCTCTAATCATCCTCATAGCTCTCTGCTGGACCCTTTCCAGCAGGTCCCTGTTCCTCTTCAACTGGGGAGCCCAAAACTGAACGCAGTCTTCAAGACGAGGTCTCAGCAGGGCAGAGTAGAGGTGAAGGAGAACCTCCCTTGATCTGCTGGACACACTCCTCCTAATACACCCCAGGATCCCATTGGCCTTCTTGGCCACAAGGGCACATTGCTGTGCCATGGGGAACTTGTTAGCCACCAGCACCCCCAGGTCCCTGCTTTCTGGAGGGAGAGCATCCAAACCCAGACTGATGGGTATTAAGCAGCCTTTTGTTCTTTTCACATTGGCATTGAAATGTTGGCCTCAGAGTCATCCCAACACTGAGAAGTACATGGCAGCTGCACCCAATTTGCAGGACAATGCAGTGTTTAACCTGCTGTCCAGAAGGAAAAACAAGCTAAAACATGCAGAAAACCATTGCCATGCACTGCACAACAGGTAGAGTCAACAGGTAATCAAAAGAATCCAATGTGGCTTAAAACACCAAAGTTAGGACATAAAACAGAAGTGGAAAAAGCAGATTGTTCACAAGGTTCCCAAGTTCATCACCCTCCTCTACCACTTTGGTTCTGCAAGCTGTCCTCCCTCACAGGCTGTCCTGCCCTGTCTTTTTTGGTTTCATTGGCCTTTGAGGTGATAGATTTCAAACAGGAAAGGCCAGTAATGGACTATTCAATTGAACTTCATCATTTTTGGGTGCAATGCCCAGAATTATGGTCTAGATTCATCTAGTTGTACTTGGCTCCAGAGAATTAATTCCACCCATTGCAATAAATGGAACCAACTGCAAAAATTGGATGTGGGTCAGTATTTAGAACCCATTCAAACAGTTGACAGCACCCTTCATTGCAACTCCTAACATTTGAAGAGTAAGAAAAAGAAAGATATTAGGTAGAGAGATGATTTAGCACAAGAGCTTTCTGAAATGCTGAAGCCCTGCCTATCAGCATACCTCCTGAACACCAGGAGCAGAAGTTTAGCAACTGAAGAGTGGCATCAAACAGCCTTTTAAGCATATTTGATTAATAGTACTAGGATGATCATTATGACACAGGTCTTGGGTGAACACCTTTCAGTATCCCAAATTATAACCTTGGAAAGAATTAGAAACTGCTTAATAGAAGACCTAAAGAGATTAAAGGAAGCAATTTGAACACCACTTGCACTTTGATGTAATTCCACATAGTGCTGCTTCCGAAATGCATCCTTCATCCTACTCATCACCTCAACCACCACCATCCCCATATCACAGTCTCACAAATGTTGGAGCAGCCACATAACCACACTGTGCTTCTGAATACTGCAAGAAGAAAGCTGGGATGTTTTGTTTGCAAAATACACAAGTTCTGGAAACTCCAGGTGAGATAAGCATAAAGTGGAATTTGTCAGAACGTTTCAAAGTATTCTGAACTCACACCTAGTGGGTAGGAGATGCAACAGAAGCCTACATAAGTAAGTACCATATGTTGACTCTTTTTTTCCCCCTCTAATAGATTAGGCTGGTAACTCAGGGACAAGGAGTACCCTTCAGATCTAGAGAGGATTCTCATTTTTATGTATTGGAGGTTTGAGCTTTCCTTGATTTCCACTTCCTCTCAGTGTGCTCCCATCCCAGTTCTGAGGTTGGAAGTTTTGACCTGGTGAAGTGGTGAGTGGTTGTACCCTTGCTGCACGTGCTTTGAAGGACTGAGTGCCCTGCAGCATATGTGTTGACCCAGGACGAATTCAAAGTGAATTTGTCTTGAGTGACAATTCCAATGCTATAAACAGGCTGGTAAAAAGGAAAAACAGTTCCTATGCCTACAGGAATACAGCAAGAAGATTAGCACCCCAGACTCTCTCAGCAGGCTTTGCTTTGAAATGCTTTTGTCTTCCGAGGTTGCCTCCCATCCTCTTATTTAAATAGGTTAACATTCTAAACTAGGCAAGCAGCAGAGATTGCTACCCATAGCAAACTGTAAACAGTATCCTAAATTAAGGGCTGCCTACGGGGATAAGCCATCTCCAAACCTGAATCTCTCTTTTAACACTATAGTGGCTTGGAATCCTGACTTGGAGATAAGGAGAAGCTCGAGTCCAGTTTCTAAACACATCTATTCCAGGCCCAGCGAGTAATGCTGGGTGAGAATCAAGAGAGCCAGAGGGCATAAAACTCCCTTCTTTTTCTTATGATAATTCTGAAAATAAATAAAACAAGGCACAAATGAAGTAAAGCAAGAGACACATAAATCTATAAAATTCCGGGGATAGCAACAATAAAATTATTCGCAACCACGGATTTTTGGCCTGCTGAGAGTGATTCTCCATGCGTGTCTCATGCTTCCTGCGCTGGCTGCTTGGGCTCAGCGGGGAGGAGGGGAGAAGCCGAGCTGCATGAGAACCGAGCCCAGCGCCGCCGGCAGGAGCAAGCGAAGGGCTGAGACTCACCTGTGCCAGGAGAGGGCGCAGCGCGCAGCCGGAGCCCCGCAGCGCCCAGCCGCCAGCAGCCGCCGCTGCACCTGCCTCGGGCTGCCTGCTGCGGGCTGCGCCGCTGCTCACCGCGCTCCGCACCGCGCTCCTCGGCCGCCCTTCCAGCCCTGCTCACCCCGCGCAGCTGGGCCTTCAGCGGCTCCTGTCTGACAGCTCTTTCGCCCGGCTCCGTGGCGGCTCTCAGCTGCCTTACGTGACACCGCGACCTACTTAGCTTCCCCTTTCCCCCCGGTGGAAACCGGAGCGCTCCTTCAGTGAGGCTTGCAAGGAGGAAAGGCAAAGTCCAGCAGTTCTGGCAGAGCAAGCCCGGGACCTTTGCAAAAATTCCTGGCTGTTTGTGAGAGGTTAAGCAAGGAGAGACAGGGCCAGCACAAGCAGGCCAAACTGTGCGGCTCAAAGTAAAGCAGGAGCAGGAAAAATATACAAAGGGTCTCATGTTTGGAGTCTAAAAGAGGAGGACTGTAGTAACTTCACTAAAAAATAAAGTGTTTTCCCCCCTGACTCCCACAGAGCTTAAGTCAGCCAGTTCAGGGACCAGGGATGAAATAGCATCATGGCAGCAACACAGGCAAAGGGAAGACTGCAGCTCAGGAGACATCAACTCATTTCCACCCTTCCCTACAGACATGATCTAAGCAAAATGCTGAGACCCAGAGTCTCCAAATAATCAATTACATGCCTATATACCAGAAAAGTCAATCAGCTTAACTGTAACCCTAGGGAAATCCTCCTGACTTCACCAGTTTCCAGTGCAAATTACACATCTACATTCCTTTGAGGATGCGGAGTTTAGTCTCCATACATCTCACCTCCCTGGTGTGTGAGGAGGCAAAATTTCCCTACTTCTGCAAGGTATTCTGTGCTGCAGCCTGTCAGGCAAACCTAATAACTCAGTGAAGAGACACCTAAAAGAATAAACTTGAAATCTTGACTCCTAAGATAACTAGAATCTGGTCTGCAAAGCCAAATAATCCTGCAGGGACCTTTTTATTCTCTCATCTATCCAAACCTGTTCAGTTCTTGAGCTTTCAAAGACATGGTCTAGCATGGTTTCAAAGACACGTTGCTCTGGCTTACCATGGCTTTCTTTGAGAAACAGAATCATAGAATCAACCAGGTTGGAAGAGACCTCCAAGAGCATCCAGTCCAACCAAGCACCCAGCCCTAGCCAATTAACTAGACCATGGCACTAAGTGCCTCATCCAGGCTTTTCCTGAACACCTCCAGGGATGGTGACTCCACCACCTCCCTAAGCAGCCCATTCCAATGCCAATCACTCTCTCTGGCAACAACTTCCTCCTAACATCCAGCCTAGATCTCCCCTGGCACAACTTGAGACTGTGTCCCCTTGTTCTGCTGCTGGTTGCCTGGGAGAAGAGACCAACCCCCACCTGGCTACAGCCTCCCTTCAGGTAGTTGTAGACAGCAATGAGGTCACCCCTGAGCCTCCTCTTCTCCAGGCTGCACACCCCCAGCTCCCTCAGCCTCTCCTCATAAGGTTTGTGCTCCAGGCCCCTCACCAGCTTCGTTGCCTTTCTCTGGACACCTTCCAGCACCTCAACATCTCTCTTGAATTGAGGAGCCCAGAACTGGACACAGTACTCAAGGTGTGGCCTGAGCAGTGCTGAGCACAGGGGAAGAATAACCTCCCTTGTCCTGCTGGCCACACTGTTCCTGATACAGGCCAGGATGCCATTGGCTCTCATAGCCACCTGAGCACACTGCTGGCTCATCTTCAGCCTACTATCCACCAGCACCCCCAGGTCCCTTTCTTCCTGGCTGCTCTCCAGCCACTCTGTCCCCAGCCTGTAATGGATGCTTATCCTTAGTAGCAGGCTTGGAGCACAACTGCAGCAAGGCAAGCAGCATTGATCTGCACTCTAGCAAGACACAAGAACCAAGACAAGCTGTTTCCAGGATGATATTTGCTTTCTTCATTGCTGCACAGCTTGCAAGACAAACAGAATACATTGTCATGCTTGTGGGTCACGTCCAACTGGGTCCTCATGATTTTTGCTGTGTTCAGGACCTGATATGCAATGGAGCCAGTACAGACATGGGTTGGCTAGAATGGCATGAACCCTGGCAGCAACTGGAGAGTGTTCATGTGCCTTGGGATAACACTCACTGGAATTCACTGGTAGATGCGTAACAGTACACCAGGTTGTAAATGTCTGACCTGAGGAATAGCTTCAGTCACCTGCAGGCTTTATATTTTGCTCTCAGAGCTTTAAACACTATGTGGCTGCTGCTAGGTATGAAGAGAAAAGCTCTAAGGTGTAGCACTGAGCTTTGAGATCTTCTTATAACTGTGCTTAGGACCTGGCCCAACTGGAAAGCTGCTGGAAGTCACTGCCTTTGCAGAAAGGCTGGGCTACATTGCTGCTGTTAGAGAAAAGCATCTTGTTTTGCCCACCTCTGGGTAAACCCTTAGTGATTATTCCTGCTGAGAGTGGCAGCAGCTGGGAGGTGCTGAATGCCCAGACTGTCACCCCTCACTTAGATACACCACAACACCAAGATCCCATCCGGCTCTGTCCCAGACAGCAGCACTTACCCTGTGCTGAATTCAGCTGCTCTGGTGCACATGGCTGGAGTAATAGTTATGCTGGGATATAGCTGGGAGTGTTCCAAGTACCTGAACTCTGCTGGCAAGTCAGCTGCAGACTCTCTCCTATCGCATACTATCCATGTCTCCTTCCTATATGACCCTGAATGGGTCTCATATGCTAGGAGGGGAAAAAAAAGTGATGATAAACTTGCTCTTCACAACAGGATGCATTTGTAAATAGAAAACAGGCTCTGGAACTCACAATCTCAGTGTTTCCCCCAGCAGCTCCTAAAAATGCATCTCAAAAAACCCCAAACCACACTTGGAAACTGCCCTTAAGTGTAGAAGACACTGCTCCCTTCTGAGCTTCTTTTTTTTTTCCAGAGCCCTCCTGGAATCAAACTGCTCTGATAAATCCTTACTTAGGTATAGCAAAGGGCAGCCCAGCCCAAGCTGCACTCAGTTTTCCACTTCAATTAATGTAGGTGTTGTTTATCTTATTTCAGAGTGAGCTGGTTCCTCTGGTGAAAGCCCTTGTCTCCAACTGACTCAGCCACAGCATTGCTTCTCTACTCTCGGCATGAAGTGACCTTGCACATGGATGAGTATAGGGTGAATGAGAGTCACTGCTTCCTAGGTACTGAGTACACATAAGCTCACCACTAGAGAGCTGGAATTCTCCCCCAGAGTCCACATATAAGCCTCAGTGGCCATATCAAAGGCTCATGGAGCTGCTTTCCAAAAGCCTCATTTCCCAGATTCCCCACAACTTATGGACAGAAGAGCAAACCAAGCTTCTCTTAACTGACCCACATGCAAAAAATAAGCACACGAGCAACAGTTGGCAGGATCCACTCAGCCTGCATCCTCACAGCCCAAAGACATGCTCTTGGGCTTTACAGTTATGTAGCCAGAATGCTCCTGGAGGCACTTCCATCTTCACACATATGTGATCATGCCTGGAGCATATCTACACAAGCATCTGAACTCAGATCAACAGAGTGGTTTAGAAACATCTTTGTTGTCTCCACTTACTGCACTTCGACTCATATCACAGGGTGATCTTGGAGGATGCACTATGGGCTCCTTCCAGATGAAGCTAGGCTGAAAGCCATATACCAGACATGAAATGCATCCCAACCACCAATATCCAATCCTAAGGCCTGATCCTCCAAAGCAGAGCTAATTCAAAGTAAAACACCCTGGAAATGCAGAGAGCACTGATGTTGTGTTCTCCTCTCCATATGGCCTACTCTTGCAGAGCCACTCACGCTGCTCAGTAACACTGAGCTACTCCAACTACACTTTGCTCCCACCTGCTTCTTTCGCATGGTGCTTAGACTGCTCAGTCCTCAGACAGCCCCTCAGCTTTTACTGCATGCAACTGTAACAGCATTTCAATCAGTGCCCTTAACTCTCCCTTCCTGAGATGCCTGAGTGAAATGAGATTAATCCATTGCAACTTTTACTGCTTCCAAACTTGCTTTCCGCATTTGCTTCCCCCATTTCCCCAGGAACCATTCTACTTCAATTTCAGAAGCCATTAGCCCATTACAAATGGGCAGAAGTGGCCTGTTTGAAGAGCTGATCCTAGCTCCTCTGCCACAGTGAGCAGCAGCAAAGCTGGTTGGCACTACCCACCTTCTTAGAGGCTATTCATATTCTGGTGTCAGTGCACAGCGCATGGTTTACGGCAGGGGTTTTGCATTGTTTATTTGCTGTTCCTCTGCAGACAGTGGCATTGTTAAACAGCATGTGTCTGAGAGAATCCACCCTCTCCATGGGATCTCCTCCCAGCTATTACAGCACTTCCCAGAAACCTACTGAGCTCTGGAATAAACAAGTCTAAATGGGGGGACTGAGCCCACACCCAATAAGTAGAGTTCCATGGAGCCTCCATAGCAATGAAAGTAACTTGGCCTTGCATGGAACCTTCCTTTTGCCTAATGAAAACCCTGTGTTGTTGCCCTTCCTAATGACACTCTCTTGTCCCTCTCAGGCAAAAGACAGAATAATGGACTTTAGTCTGACTTGCTCCAGCTGGGGTATGGGCCATGAAAGATGCTTTTTTCAACCTTCTGACTCATGAGCTTGGGTACCTAAAGCATTTCACCTTACACAGGAGCAGAGATGAATCTTAGGTGCAGATGAGCTGAGGAGGTGTGGACATTTGAGGTGCTGGGATTCCTCTCAGGACTGAGAAACCTCCCACATGTTCAGCTGTTTTTCCCTGCTCATGCCAAGTTAGACTGATTACTGTATTTGGGGACAGGAAGGAATCTCCTCCAAGTCAGACTGCAGGGATCATTATGGAAATAACTCCTGTTTGTCTTTCCTCCACCATCAGCCTGCAGTTTGAGGCCTGATACCTCCTCAGTGTCATCTGCCCATTCTCTTCTGGCAAACACCCTCACAGCAGCACTGGGAAGCCTTTGCTGGCATTCTGCCTTGCATACTTACACTCATCTTTTGCCATGGGATAGAGAGATGCTTTGCAACATGTTATATTAGCAAAGGTCAGGAAAACTCTGCTGGTCTAAATATCCCATATGCAGCAGATTAATACTGTGGCAACTTTGATTCATGGATTCAGGCAGTGCATTTCATACTCATATTCCTAGATATTTTTTTTCTGGCTGGCAACAGATGTCCAACATTTCTGCTGCACAAGCAAATCAGCAGCAGGCAACACATGGGCTCACTGCAGAATCTGTAGTTGGCAACCCACCACTTTTTTGGGACAGGTCTAGGCTGACAAGCAGTATCAATGATTATTCTCCCTGGAGCATTACAGGCAAATACTCTTGAGTATTCCTGCATTTCAGAAGCCTTGAATTGCCATGTGAACTTAGATTTGCTCTTTCATATTGGCTTTGAACAGCACTTACCCATCTACTTGGGTCTTTGGGTACTGCCATGCTTACAAGACATGCACATTGGTTTTCCTCCTCAAAATTCATTCCCTCTGTACCACTACAGACTAGCTCATAAGCAAAGCAGGAACCCTTCAGACAGGCTAAACCCAGCACTAGGTTGCATAAAAATGATAGGTCCCATATGTCCTTATAAACACTGTGCCAAACTGTATTTACATTGTGTTAACATCTACCAAATTACCAAGCCAGCAGGAGAACATAGACCCATTCACATTTCTAAACCAGGCTTGTCTGGATGAGCATGTGTATGAAAAAGACACTTTTTTAGATAATCTCAGCCTGCAGTTTCATCTTCCTTCCCAGAATGAAAACATCTGCATCCTGTGGTATCAGACTACTTGGTTAATTCAAAGGCAGTTAGAGTCTTGGATGGGATTACCCCCAGGAGAGTTCCCTGTTCTACTCACATTTCACATGGTTCAGAAGAAGAGAATTTAAGTCACCATGACTGACTAAATTCTTTCTCTCTTTTACACTCCAGTTTATTTTCAAGCATAGAGTTCTCCAAGACATGGAATCAGGTCCACTAATGCAAGCTGAGGATCTGCACCTACATTTTAGAAAGTTCCTTTTCTATCTAGGGATATTTTCTGACTACTGGACTTGCAATTTCCCTTGGCCTGGGTTTTCTTTGTAGTTAGTAGCTGATCAATCGTATAAGAGACCCACACTAGTTTTTCAGCTGAGGATTGAACCTGAAATTCAACCTCTAAGGAGACAAAGGAAATCAGAAGTGCTGAACAGCTGAGATCCATGGTCTGTTAAACTTGACTCTCCCTAACAGCCACAGAAGAGAGACCACAGGTTTACACTTTCTGCTCAGTGTCATGACATCTTCTCCTGGCCTGAATAACTGGGCAATGGGTTGCCTAGAAGGCTATAAACTTTCTTTTTAGTCTGTACAGTTGCAGACAATATCTCTTACTTATAGTTGTACAAAGCAATCAATGAGATTTGTCCCAAGACCTCTGTAACCTCCAGTACTACAAGCAAATCAAATCACCTAGCCCAGAAGGAAGGCACAAGAATTTGCCTGTAGTCCATACCTTATTTATAGCCACAACTGCTGTTAGATCTCAGGTCTTCCTGGCCACTAGGAAAGCAGAGCCTGAGCTCCAGCCATCTGCTAGAGGTTTAGACAACATCAATCTCTGCCAGCTCCTAAACTTTAAAGGAAAAAAAAAAAACAAAACACAAAACCAAACCAACAACTCTATTTTCTTTCCTTAAAGCTCTTCTTGAGCCTAGATTTAAGTGCCCAGCAGCAACGTTTCCAAAATGCCTCAGTGATTTGGGAGCACAAGTCACAATCATTTCATGCAGGCACTGTGGTGAAGACTGACCACTGGCCCACTCCTAGTACAGAAAAATGTTGGCCACTATCGTTCTGAAAGATGCCAAGGAAGGGCCTAATCTCCAGAGAGCCTCAGTACACCCTTTGAAAAACATCTTAGTAATACTTTGTCAGGCACAGTGTCAGTGTTGGAGCTGCTAGAACTTGTTCCTCTGGGACATACATTCTTGTTCCCAAATTAATATTTTAACTATATGGTCACTGTTTCTGAGTACAGTTCAAGACATTCCTTTGCTCTTAACATATATGCCTATCTGACCTAAAAATTAAGGGTTATGAGAACTCCAAAGGACTTTCACAACTGAGTCAAACAATATGCAAAGGAACATAGTAAGTTAATCTAAAAGTGTGGCCAACAGGTTGAGGGAGGTGATTCTCCTCCTCTACTCCACTCTGGTAAGACCCCATTTGAAGTACTGCATCCAGCTCTGGAGCCCCCATTACAAGAAAGATGTGCTGGAGTGTGTCCAGAGAAAGGCCACAAGGATGCTCAGAGGGCTGCAGCAGCTCTGCTGTGAGCACAGACTGAAAGAGTTGGGGCTGTGCAGGCTGGAGAAGAGGAGGCTCCCAGGTGACCTTCTTGTGGCCTTCCGGGATCTGAAGGGGGGATGGAGCAAAGCTGGAGATGGGTAGGTTCAGGCTGGAGGTGAGGAGGAAGTTGTTGAGCATGAGAGTGGTGAGAGCCTGGAATGGGTTGCCCAGGGAGGTGGTTGAGGCCCCGTACCTGGAGGTGTTTAAGGGCAGGCTGGATGAGGCTCTGGGCAGCCTGATCTATGGTAGGGTGTCCCTGCCCACGGCAGGGGCTTTGGAACTAGATGATCCTTGTGGTCCCTTCCAACCCTAATTGATTCTATTCTAGAAGTCAGGGAATGTCAACTATATTAACTGTAGATTTCAGTTAGGGCCACAGGACACCTTAGAAAAGTTCAAATCTAGCCAGGAACATACCTGTGACTTGTAATAGAAATACATCTTAATACCACAATGAATCCACAACTGAACATCTGCCCTGTTGCCCTGAAGTGGTCCTTCCAACACTACCTGCCATAAATAAAGGATAAAAGCATCAGAGACTATTTTCCCAGAGCACTGGTGGGATCTTGCAGATGAAAGGGGCAACCAAGGGGTTGTAAAATGCTGGCTTTTAACTTCAGTGTGAAAGAGAAATATCTTCCCTCCTCCTTCCACAAAAGCTTTGGGAAAAGCTTCAGGAGCAGGATTTGCAGTTGGCAGAAGCCCTGTTCTGCATAATCTCCCAGGGGAAGTCTCACAAGAGGAAAGGCTCTCCAAGACAAAGATCTCTTCCAAGCAGTTGGAAAACACCACACTTTCATCAATCTCCCCAAGACACTGGGAATTTTGCAGAGCTATGTTACAGATTTATGCAATACCTTGTATTACAGATCTCTGGTTTACAGAGAAGGGATGGGTGGGAGAGGCAGCCTGCAATGGAGACATCTGATTTCTGATCTTGCCCTTGGTATCCTCTGTAGGTTGGCACAGAAAAGATGGAGTCTCTCTAGCATTATATATTTGCTGTGTCCAAGGTTGAGTATGCACCTGCTTGGTTTGCCACTCACCACACACATCTCTACCCAGAGAGGCAAAAGTAGAGGCTCTTGGTACTCCCTCATTGTCCATCACAGGCAGCAGCTGTTAAGCCTAACCAGTCACACTCAAGCACAAAGGGGTGTTCCCCACCCAAAGCGGCTCACAAGTCCTGATTCCCTATGAGAGAGAAAAGCAATGCAAGTTGCCCAATGTCACACACAGAAGTTCAAAGCCATGAACAGGGCCCAGGAGCCCTGTTTTGCAGTCAAAACCTTTATCCCCTTCACCTGCATGCTTGCTGTCACCAACTGGCAGCACATGGTATAATCATAGAATCAACCAGGTTGGAAGAGACCTCCAAAATCATCCAGTCCAACCTAGCACCCAGGCCTATCCAGTCAACCAGACCATGGCACTAAGTGTCTCATCCAGGCTTTTCTTCAATACCTCCAGGGATGGTGCCTCCACCACCTCCCTGGGCAGCCCATTCCAATGCCAATCACTCTCTTTGCCAACAACTTCCTCCTAACATCCAGCCTGTACTTCCCCTGGCACAACTCAAGACTGTGTCCCCTTGTTCTGTTGCAGGTTGTCTGGGAGAAGAGACCAACCCCCACCTGGCTACAGCCTCCCTTCAGGTAGTTGTAGACAGCAACTGCCAGTGTGGGAGTGCAGACAGACTTGCATCCAAACATGGTTGCACATCAAAATAGTTAACTCTTCTTCCTCCTTACTTCAAGTCTAACTTAGATCACTACTGAAGAGAACAAACTCAGTGACCTCCAAGGACAATGAAAGAAAAAAGAAAGAAGCCCTACTAAATGAATTAAAGAGCTTCACACTCCTGAGATGAAGGAAGGAGAAACTAAAATATGTTAAGCACAAAAATACACAGCCACAGAAGATCAGCTTGGCAAGGGCTCCACACCAGCCAAACAGCTCTAACATCTGGGAGCCATGATTGCCTCATATCATGGGCCCCCAGCCACACAGTCAACACTACAAACAAAGCAATTCAAAGCAAAGGGTAAAGTAGGGGCAAGGCTGGATTTAATTACTGGAAGCACTCAAACCTACTGACCAAGGGGGCCAGGAAACCAAACCAGCAGAGGGGACAGCCAGTTATTGCTTAGCAGGCAGGTAGGAAGCTATCTGGCAGCACACCATCCATTTCCACCAGGGTCTCAGTTCCTCCATGAGCATAGCCAGGCTTATTGCAAGGATAACCATCAGTTAACTAGAGAAAAATTGTTCTCTTCAACCTACTGAACCATAGTCCTTCCACAGAGCTAGAAGCACTACAGCACAACTTCCCTATCATCCACCACCTTGAAAACAGTAGGAAGAGCTGACATCAACAGTATTGTCTTTGGTGCTGGGTTGGACTTAGTCATTGCCAGCTCCTTCCTCCTAATCAAGAACATACTAGAAACATCAGCACTGAAAAGGAAAGCCAGCAGGCATGAGAGAGGCTAGCACAGATATAGGCCCTCTTGAAAGACAAGGTGCAGCCATCAGGAATAGAAACTACAAGTGATTTACTTTCCACACCTACAAATACCACCTTAGAAAATTCTCTGGAATGAGAGGGGGGAAAAAAAATGTTCAACCTTCAACCTTTTCTGCTCCTTAAAAACTGCTAACACTTTCCAGACAGAGAAAAGTGAATGAAGAGTCAAACACCAGAACCCCTCAGTAACTGAGAGATATTTTGGCACACAAATTACCTCTCCAGACAGCTTCTGCAAGGCCTAAACAGCTTAACATGTTAAGACCAAGAAAAATTCAGATAACAATAAACTAAGCTCAATGCATTAGGTTAAACTTTCCTAGCCTGGCTACCTCCTTTATCCCTGACTTGGGCTTTGCGTGCAGCCCATCAGTGAAACCTTCCATCAAGCTGCTCATATGTGTGTGGAGGAAGATGCCTTTGGGATCAGATGTTACCTAAGGCTTCAGAGAAGCTGGGCTCAGTTCTTATCTCAGTGCACCACTTGCTCCCCATTGTTGCCCCACACCTCGGTTTGTATAGGCGGGCAGCAAACACATTTGCAAGCTGTACTGTTGCAGCTCAGTTACAACAAGGGCCATTAAGAAGAGTTAAGAATGCAGCAGAGTTTGTAAATTTCTCCTTTCCTCCCTATTCTGCCCCAGGCTTGTGTTTTGTTTTGGTCCCCCCCTTCTCCTTCCTGGGAAATGTGATGAAGGAGGGTGGAGTGGCTCAGGCTATGTACAAATATTCAGACAGTCTCTTAGCAATAAATGGATCTCAGTCAGTTCTATTATCTGTCTGGCTGTGGCTCCCATTATCTGCTGTGAATTGTAGCAGCAATCTCTGGAACAGCATTCAGGCACCATCATTACTAACTTCCACACCCTCCAAAGACCACACTGTAACAAGGCACGCTGGATAATACTTACCATTAGAAGAGGGAACATAAAGGATTCAAGCTATGACTAACACAGCAAAAGGCTCTGCATGGGGCTTTACATTCATTGACCCTGTTTTGCTATTAAAGAAAATTCTAGGTTCAAACCCTAGACCTGCATTTTATACGACGCATCAGCTGATTTACACAAAAAGCTGTTTTCATCCCGTTCTTGCTCTCACTCTCCCTCCCACCATCCTAAATCTTCCCGGAAGGCTGCAGCTGGAGAGCAGGGTAGGAGCAGCGCAGGTCTGCCTGGAGCTGACCCTCCTCGAACGGAGAGCGAAAGGCCAAAGCTGCGAGCGCACCGTGCCCAGCAAAGCGCCCAGGAGCCTGCGCCGCAGTCCGGCACACCGCAGAGGGCACCGAGCAACTCAAGGCTGAAAGCCTCCAAAGCGGCACTCAGGTGGCTTCTTGTTAGGAATGGGAACTTTGGGATCCAAAGCCACGTCTGACTTCGTGTTTTTCACAAGCTCTCCGGTTCAGTCAGGGCCCGGCTGCAAAGCCTGGGTTGAAATCTAAATATCCTTCCCCAGGGAAGGAGGAGGGTTTAGGAGAACGCTGCTTAGCTCTCCCTCCCATAGCCAGCAAGGCAAGGCCACAAACATTAACTCCACTGTGAGAAATATATATAGAATCATATGTTTGATTCGATCAATTCGTGGCAAGGGGTCACAGACAAGGAGGAATGGGGGGGGTTGAATGAAACTGCATTCCTGCTTGCACCACCATCTCAATAAGCTTAAAGATAAGAGTAATTAGATTGGTGAAGGAGGGAGGCATATGGAAGAGATAGTCTTTTGTATATTGAAATGGAAATGCATTCCTCCTGGTGCCACCTTTCCTGTACGAGCAAATAGAAGAACCAGGACTTTGAAGTTCATGAGGAAGACACTTAAGCAAGACCCCTTACTTCATCAAAGATTACCAGAGGGACCACCGGATAAAAGGAGACCTGTGTGGAAGAGACATCTCACATTCCTAAGAACTGATAAAGAAAACCCAACCTTTTCTTAGAACTTAGTAAATATGTAACAGAATAGGGTATAAAAAGAGAAAGCTGAAGGCAAAGGGTGTGCGTTGGGGTAGATCAGTCTCCCCTCGTGCCCAGGCCTGATTGCTTGATTCCTGCAAACTCTATTAAAGCCTTAACTTGCATGGACACCAGTTTGTGCCTGTTATTTATGACATCCACCAAAGCTCATTTTCTTAGGGGGTTCTACCTGGCCATGGATTGGTTTCAGCCTCCCAGGCACAGAAGCTCTGAACAGAGGCTTCCCTGAAACTGGGGGATTTCAAAATCCTCCCTCTCCTGCACAGTTTTGCTGGTGCTTTCCTCACTTAGACACTTATTTCATAGCAAGGCTTAATAGCTGACTATTCCCCTTCATTCAGCATGGCTGAAAAATTAGTCATCCACCTAAAAACTTATTAGGAAACACTTGATCCTATGATTGCTTTCCTATGGAATGAAAGGAAGAGGTGGGGGAGAGAAGATGAGTGAACAGTTGCACTTACTTTTGGGAAGGCTTTTCCAGCACAGGCACAACTCTCCCAAAGACCTCAGCCCACAGGAGAGCCCCTAAAGATCCCAGCTTGGCACAGCTGCTCCCATTGCTGATAGCCCAGAGACAGCTGGCAGAGACTGCCCTAAATAGAGCTGCGGCTCCCTGCAGCCATCTCTTCAGGCAGCACCACCCATGGCTAATGCAGTTCAGCTGAAAGTCATTTGTCGTCCAGCAATTGCTCACAGGCCTCAGCTGGGAAATGAAGCCCGGAGCTCCTCTCCCGTCTGCCCATAGGCATGTGGGTGCAGGAGCAGGGTTGGCTGCTGTCTCATCTCTGTACAGAGCAGCACAGGGATGGGGTGAGCAGCCAGCTCTGAAGCATCATGGCATGGGTTGTGAAGCCTGGGTAAGGTGTAGGGATGAGGGAAGGAGCACAAAGGATGAGCTTTGTGGAGCCCAATCATGGAGCCCACTAGTAACATCTCTTATCATGGCTATGTGTCCCCACAAGGACAGTCAGACAAAGTGGCCCAGTACTGTTTGTTGTCCTACATCCCCACATGGCTTCTGGCTACTCTGAACTGTTGTCATAGGCTACTCACTGCTCTTGGCACCACCCCTACCCAGTTTCCTGGGAGCTCCATCTCTTGGAGCAATGTGGTGTGCAAACCTGGGCAGCAAACAGTGAATGGTGCTGGAAGGAGGGGAGAGTTACAGTGGCAAGATATTGGGAAGAAGTAGCAGCCCTGAAAGAGGCACACAGTGGAACAAACACATTGTATCTACCCAGTCAACCCTACTGCTCCACAACTGGAAGGGGCTGCTGCTGGCTAATAGTCCTCATGCCCATACAAGGCTCACTGGAGCTGGCCCTCTAGAAAGCTGCATTTAAGTGGCTTTTCTGGCAGGCAGCACCAAACATTTGCAGAAGATTTTTTGAGAAAGGAAAAAAAAACCCCAACCAACCAATCAAACAAAAGACTGCCCCCTAACTTGAAGGTAATGAAACCCATCTTATTTGTATACAGTTTATATGCTTCATAAAAATGCTAATGACTCTCCCAAACAGAGGAGGAACAGAGCCATTTTTTTGCCTCCCACCCTTCCCCCCTTGCACTACCTCTTTTATGACATGGCATTTAAGTCAGAGTTGTGGCCAGCTCCTTCTGCCTCTCAGTGCATCCTCCTCCCTTCTCTTCCCACTCCTAAAAAAATTATAAAGCCTTGCAAATAAGTTTCAGTGGAAATTTAGAAGAAAACATGATGAGGGGAAAAAAAAAAAAGAAGCCTCCAAACATAAGGCACTCAAGGACTCCAACACTGCCCCCTCTCCCCTTCCACAACATTTTCCTTTGGTGCCTACATTTTTCCAAGGTCACCTCGGAGGCTTTTCCTAGTTGGCTATTAAAACAAAACACCCCAGAGACGCCTGCCCCAAGAAGCACATGAAACCATCATTGTGGCTTGGATTGATTCCTTGTGTACAGATGCCATGGGAGAAAAAGTAGGGGGATGGTGTTGGGGTGTGTGGGGTGCAGCTGATATTTTTCCAAGACTTTTTCCTCTCACCAGAGGAGGAGGAGGAGGATGAAGATGGAGTGATGAGTGAGGTTCCGTTTGTCCGGCAACATGAGTCACTCAGCAGCAGTTTCCGATGCACGCTTTTTTTCCTTCTTCTTTTCTTTCCATTACAGAATTTGGTGTCATTTATTCCTTCCTCCTCCCCAAGAAAAGAAAAAGGGGGGGAAAAAATCTCCTGCTACCGTTATGTCTAATTTATTCTGGGAACTTGTTTGAGAGCTGACCAAACATGCTGGGGGAAGGGCGATTTGAAACACAACCCAAAACATAATCAGCTCTGGAAGCTTTTAAAGAGATTCCTTTAAGGCTGTGCCAAACCTTAAAGAAGGAAAATACTGCCACTAAATCCCTCCCACCATGAATGGGGATCCTGTGTGTCTGAGGCTTTTTATTGGCTGAGTGGTTTGGGGTTGTTGGTTGGGGATTTTTTTTTATATCAAAGATGCTACTTTTTCAAATAGGGTCTGAGCTCTGCTGCTTTTCATCAGACAGTGAATTCTTGCTCCTCGGGCATGCAGTGATCTGATATAGCCTTCTCCCACACTGGGTTGGGTTCTCATGCTATGATCTGGCTCTTAGAGCTTGAGCTGTTGTTTTTTTCTGGAAGCTGGTGTTTTGTTTTTTTTTTCCTCCCTCTTCACCCTTTAAAATCAAAACTAAATAGAACTAAGCCCTTAAAACAATAAAAAGCCAAGCTTTACAGGGTCCAGGAACCTGGACCTCCCCACTCCTCAAATATCCCCATCCTCTGTGAGCAAGGGGTGCTGCTGTCCACACAAGCTCCACCAGCTCCTCTGCAGCCAGCCAGCACCGGGAAATGAGGCAGGAGGAGAAGGTTCCATCAGTGTGCAGAGGACATGCACAAGGCATCGCTGTCATAGTCAAGACCACTCAGTCAACAGTTTTATGGACACAAACTTCTTGCAGAGAATGCCATTAATTCAGCCCCACAGCCTGTGCAGTTATTTCATCCTGATTGTTTGTTCTTTCAGATGCCACATTTAGCTTTTGCTCCTCTGTCCAAGTCTCAGCTCCACCAGTTCACTCCGTGTAGAGTAAATGGGAAAACTCAGCAGCAGGGAAAAGCAGCACTCTGAGAGCAACAATCTCCTTCCCAGGTTCAAAAGACACAGGGAAAACAACTGGAAGCTTGTTTGGAGTGAACCCCATTTTTTGTATGAATCTAGGCATGCATAGGAGTTAAAGAAGGGACCTCTCTCCATCGATGAGGACATCAGGGACCTCAAGGAATCCTGCTCACGATAGCCTCATTCTTAATATGCCACAACCAAAATCTCTTCCGCATTTCAGCTTCTTCTCTCGAACACTCTTAAACAAACCTGGTGAGGCCTGTCCTTGCACCAGTGACTTCTTGCTGTAGAGACTGGAAAGCCAGACAGGAACCCTGGCACCCTCACAGAGTTTCTGTTTGATTAATATGCTTCTCATAAGGGACAGATGTAGTTGAAGTACTTTATCGCTGTTTCTCCTCCTTCCCTCAGAGGACTGTGTGCTCTCAGGCTGCACTGGCAGCTACATACAAATGGCTGCAGCAGAAGGAAGCTGGCTGTAGCCAGGCCCTTTGTATCTGGGCACTGTTTGACTCCAGAAAGCACAGCCCTTTGCTCGCCCAGCTGGTGGAGTGGTGCAGGCTGCTGTATGTCCCTGTGCAGTGCCACGCTGACCGCTGGCTTGCTGTTTTCTGCTCGGCTGCTCCTGAAACAGTTGGTCATTCAGGGCCACAAAGGCATCTCGAAGACCCCACAAGAAATACTCCCCCTCAGTTCTGATTTCCTGTTTACAATGACATTTTGGGATGTGCTTCCAAGCCAGTGTTTAATCCTTTTACTCTGCCACATTGATTTTGAATCATTTTAGTTTAAGTGTTATGAGAACCAAGATAAATATTTTTCATGATTCTCAAACCACAAGTATCTTTATTGACCTTATGTTTAATTTCATCACAAGTAATCCCAAATTTAGCTTGACAGGATCCATCTTCCACAAGGTACCAGAGGCCTTCTGATTAAGCACTAGCTTCATGAAAGCAGCTATTTAATGGGATTTCAAGGCAGCTCTGAAAAAAACATAGATTCAGACTTCCTACTCCACAGTAAAAAAGCTTCATAACCCCTTCCAGGAATGCAACACAAACTGTCCTGGAAGAAAACTCTGCTCATCCACCTTTACATTGCTTATGCATTAGGCTTCAGTAGCTGCCAAAACATGATTGGCATTTCCCAAATACACAGAAACATTATTTATTAAAGGAAATTGGAGTCCCCTCCCTGAACAGCTAATGGGTCCTCAGTCTAAATAGAGCACAACCTGAGTGAAATTGAGAGCGTTCAAGTACTGCAGACTCTGAGCAGTGCCACATCCACCTACAAGTCTGTGGCTATTTGCAGTTCCAGACAAGTTCAATGCAAACCAAATGCTGAGCTCCTTACACACAGGAGTACTGTGGGATTTTCTGCAAAGGCAACATGCAGCAGAAAGCTCAATGTCTTTTGCTTCCCCGTTTGACAGAAGTTGTGGTTCAAAGCTCCAGCATGACCCAGCAGAATGTGTTTTCTGAATCTGTGGATTTAAACATCTTAACTTAAAGGGAAGAAAAAGAAGCCAACCTCCTATCAGGTTTTGTGTGCCAAACCTCACCATATAGACATATGCAATTATGGAACTTCCTGAAATATGTTTTTGCTAGAAAGAGAGAAGGATAAAGGGTACATGGGACTCCAAAGAGCCTCATGAAAGGATCCAGAATCATAACCAAATAACCCACTGAGTGGGGAAACAAAACCACAGTGCCCAATTTCAGGTGGCCATCAAAGTGTAAGCTTTCAAATACACATGATAAAGGAAGTATCTACATGCAGTGTATGCCAGCATGGACTTTTAAAGCACTAATTACACCTGGAGGCAGCAGACCTTGTGTACCTTGTTGTAGCTGAACCCAGAAAACAAACAAGCAATCAAAATCAGATGTTATTTTGTTCAGTTGTGTGTTCTAAACTAAGCTTCTCTGGCCTCCTCCTAAAATGTCAGCGCTTCTGATCAACCACTCAGTGTCACCAAGAGAAACCTGGAAGCTCTCCCAGTGCAAGTGCCTGCATCTCACCCCCTGCAGGGCCCTGAGACAGGCAGAGTTGCTTCAGTCTCCATTGCATGACCTTTTCTAAGGGTGGTGGGTGTCTCTTTTTTTTCCCTTTTGCCTGATCCTCATGAACCCTAATTATGAATCCAAGGTCGTTATCAGCGATGTCAATTATACAACGGCTGAGCAGCTGCTCCCCCTGTTGCTGGCCTAATAGTGCCATGTTGAAGTAGACAGCAGAATTTCTTGTGCCATTTAAAATTTGCTATATCATGAGTTTCCTTTCAATTGCAAAAGCAGAAAAACAGCTTGAGTACTTTTCCTCCTACATCCTTACTTCAAGCTGCTTTTACAGTCCTCAGTGCATCCTTCAGCATCTCCTGCCTTAAATACATATCCCAAGGGGAATAAAGGGGAATTTAACAAAGAACAAAATTTCCCAGATGGTACCCAAAGTCATCTACAATCACAAAGACAGGAGCTGCATTAAAATAAACTTTAATGGAGATTTTTGGCTGTGGGTGTGTAGGGCATGTGGCCATTCACATGCTACAGAGTGCTGTACCTGGTACTAAAACACAACTGCTTCAGGGTGAGAACTCAGAGGAAGCTTACTACTACAGAGCAGCAACAAATGATGTTTGAGTAGAAGCAGCAGAGCAGTGTTCAGTGTGTGAGAGGAGGTCTTTCGTCACCTTGGTGTATTTTGTAACAGTTTAGGTTACTAGAGAGAGGTAGCCCCAATGGCAACTATCACAGTTATCAGTGATTTCCTCTTCTGTGTGAGGGGTGAGGGCTGTGGTATGCCACATCCCCCCATGTAGGGAGTGTCAACAAGCACTGACTTTTTCAAGGCAAACCTATAGCTAGCAAATATCAAGAGAGACCTAACTTTCCCCCTTTCATATCTTTCACTTGTTTTTTTCATTCCTCTTTCAAAAGATGAAGGAAAGTAGCTGAATTCACACTGGGTGACTTCTTTTGTGACCTCCTTGCAAGATGACAGATGCCAGCACCACTGGGAAGCACTTATGTGCCAAATCTAAAGTTTAAGGAGGAATTAGCTTCAGTGCCTCTTTTATGTAAAGCAATGCTAACATGATGTACAAACATGGCTTAGTCTGCCCCTCAGATGTTCATCAATGTACATACCTTTTCCTGGAGACTTTTTCCTTTCCTTCTTCCCCCCCCCCCCCAGCCTCCTTACTTCCCATTCCAAATTTCCACCATACAAAACAACTGCTGAGGCCTAGGATAGGCTCTTCCTTACTGAGTGTTATCCCCAGCAAGAAAAACTAATGGGCCAATTTAACATCTTGTTGATGCTTGCACAATCCTCTCTCTGTCCCTGTCTTTGTTGTGTCCCCTCTTACTGTACTAATGTGGATAGAAAGCAAATTAAGAGAACCTTGCCAATGTCAGTGCAGCCAGCAGCTATGACTCAGAACACACAGAGGCTGCAGATCTGGTAAGATGGAGCTTTTTCTCCCCACACCCTCCCTCTTCTTCTTTTCTTTCAAAACAGCCACATTTGAGAATAGAAATACTTCGAAGAATTTGGCTTTCTGAAAATTGCTATATGGTTAAGACTGTCTGCTGCAGCCACCTTTCCAGCTAACCCCAGTGATAGCAGAGGCTCTCCACACTCCCAGTTTTGCATGGGCTAAGCAGCTCCAGAAGCTTAAACATCTCCCCAAAGACCTTAGGGTTTGCACATCTGTGCTTTAACCGTGTGAGAACCAGAACTCCTGATGTATTCAGACTTCATGCTTAGGCCAGGGGGATGCTGTCAAAATAGACTTCTTTATTGAGTGACTCAGTGGTGCTTTCAGTGCTTGCCAGAAGCCAAGTAGAGAGGCATGAGGAAAACAAACAGAAGTTACTGAAGCATTTCAGAGTTTTCAGAGAAGTTTGGTTCAGCTTTAATTCCAGTAAAGCTCACAGAAGGATGAAGAAAAATGTTTCCTAACCAAATTCCCTATGCAAAGGCTGGGGACAAGTAGGGAAGTATGTGTAAATTTTACAACAGTTTTGAATTCCTGGTCAGGACCTAAGATGTTCCACCTCTGGATGATGTACATCCAGAACACATGGGAAAATGCCCTGTAGATCCTAGGCTCAGATTTTGCTTTCAAGTTCTGCTCCCATGGCAAACAGTCTTCCCTGGAATTGCATAAGTGTTTCAGAGCAGAACTGAAGCTGAGTTGTTGGGGTTTTTTTTTGGTGTAGTTGTTTTTGAAGTGCTATAATCACTTTATGGAGGAGCCTGGCAGACACCAAAGGCTAAACACACAGATGCATGCTTGCTGGGAACTCTCCCCTGGGAATTCTCAGCTTGGCTTTGGCCAGCTTTTCACATAATTCACACAGTAGAATACTAATTTTGAAAACAAAATAGCCCAAATATATTTGTGTGAAAAAAAAAACCAACCCAAAGATAAATTTGCCAAAAGTCAGAGATTAAAAGTTAAATCCCAGACATGCTCAAAAAAAAATGCTTTCATGCCAAAGCCTCTCCTGGATCTATATTCATGTACTACTTCACAGGTTGGTTGTGACTAGTATCAGTTTGACACCAGGGAAAAGGAGCAATCAGATACACCATCAGCTTTTTCCTCCTGCCTCCACCCAGAAAAAGTACCACAGCTCAAAGTAGGACAGCAAAACAATAACATAATCACCCCTCAAGCTTGCAATAATGCCACAGTGGAAAACAGCTCCACAAAAATGTTGATACACCATGTAAACAATTCATTTAATCCAATCTGGGCCAAACAACACTGAAATCTCTTCTCCACGATGATACTGTTATGTCATGAGATCACTGAACACCAGGGGGAGGTTGGAGTCACTGAGAGTACTGCTACAATGATATCATTTTAACTTTAACCTTCAAAGGTTTCGTTTAAATAGAACTGTCTGCTTCGTGGGGTTTATGGCACTGTGGTTTGGAATCAATCAGCCAGCCTACTATGTATTTTTAAGCCATGCATTACATGTATGCACACAAACTCAAATCCACCTTAATGAGAATTCCCATGTCTTTAAAATTACCATGAAAGCTACATGACCATGCATGGAGCTGTAGCCTACAAAGCCAGCAAAGCACAGGATCTGCAGCTGGACACAGCTATGGCACCTATAGCCACAGAGGCTGGACATACACTCAGCCCACTTGGCCCCATCAATGCCATAACATCACTCCATACACAGCTGCAGGGAATCACAGAATGGTTCAGGTTGGAAAGGTCCTTCGAAGGTCTTCTAGTCCAGCCTCCCCTGCAGTCAGCAGGGATATCCTCAACTAGACCAGGCTGCCCAGAGCCCTGTCAAGCCTCACCTTGAATACCTTCAGGGAAGGGGCTCTGACCACCTCACAGGGCAACCAGTTCCAGTGCTCCACCACCTCCTTTTTCATAACATCCAATCTAAATCTGCTCTTCTCTAGCTTGAAGCCATTGCCCCTGCAGACCTTTGTAAACAGTCTCTCTCCACCCTCCTTGTCGGCCCCCTTCAGGTACTGGAAGGCTGCTATTACTCCCCAGAGCCTCCTCTTCTCCAGGCTGAACTACCCCAGCTCCCTCAGCCTCTCTTCGTGAGAGGGTGGTCATTGCCCCTCTGCAAACGTCCCTGGTTCAAAATGCTATCTGCAGGCTGGTTAAGCCTTACAGATGGTACCGAGTGATAAGGTACCTTAATTGCAAGCTGATGTCCTTAAACACAGCTGTGCACAGGGCCTGAATTTCAGCAGTGCAGCAAATCTCAGATGGTGCTTTGTTCCATCTTTGCAGTCATTCAGAGCAGAAGCAGCACTTCTTTTCCCCTCCTGATTTGAAAGTTTAAAGTCTCATTCATGCTAGTTAATGAAGCAACTTCTAAGTTCTCTGAAAAATCCACATGGCATGCAAAGTCCAAAGGTTAGACATTTAAGGAAATCATTAGGCTGTCTTCCTTGTGCAGGACGAGAGGAGTTAATGCAGGCTTTTTACACAAAAAATAGAGCCTCTGATTCATCACTGCACCAACTGACTAGCACAGAAAGACCACTTTAGGTAGTGTCTAACAAACTACAGAACGCAAAACAGAGAGTCAACAAAATCAGAGCAAAAACCTGCGCTTCAAGGGGGGAGTTTTCTGATCCAGACACAAAACAGCAATTGCAAGGTTTTTTTTTTAGTCAATGTTTGTAAGATCACACTCCCCTTATCAAACTCACCAGAGATCCAGGAGGAGACAACCTCAATGCATTCTCCCAATTAAACACCTCATTTGGATCTAATTTGACATTTATTGACTCCTGGGCCTGTATTGATTCTGAATAGGCTACAGCTGAGGTTTAGCAAATGCCTGGGAGATAAATCAGCATGCAGGTAATAAACTGCAGATCACATAAGCAAACATTACTTAATTATATTCCTATTAATAGATTGAGCCTGTAATGAATTTTTGAGGCATTTAATTATGAATTTGACAAGGTAATCTAGAGGTAGTTAATGACAAACCAGTAAATTGTTTAAAAAAACCCCAACAATACAGACACTTAATAAGTCTCCTAACTGATACTGAATTAACTTGCTTTGGCTGTCTGGTTAAATAGACAGCAGTTAATTACAGAGTGCTTAAACAGCCTCACAGTTTTAATGTATGACCCTCTTTGCTGTGCAGTAACCATGCAGCAGGAGACATAGGGTTTTCTCCATGTGTTTTCTTCAAGTGACTGAATTACTTGGGGTGGTGCAACCACTTTGTCTTAGCAAGATTCAGCTGTTAGGCTGTTATTATTTACAAATGCAGTGGATCAGTTCCTCTTCTGTCAGAAGCAGTCGTGTGGTTTGGTCCCTGCAGAATTAGCAACAAAAGGGGGATTTTGCGCCTCATAGGAGGGCCAAGTAACGCTTTGGAAATGGAAAGGGTTGCTATGAGGCTCCAAGTGATCCCTGGACAGGCAGACACTCGCCATGGATATCTAAATATTGCTGTCTAGATGTTCATATATATCCAAGAAATGCTTTACCCAGTGCTGAAGTGCAGCTCCTTCTTTGGATAAAATCTGACACTTCCCTGCAACAACTGGTTCAGCACTGACTCATGTGAAGATGATCACTTGCCATAGTGTTTTGAGAGCATGAAAAAAAAAAGGAGGACAAACGAGCCAGCAAAGGCAGCATCAGAGACAAGCATTAGCAGTTCATCCCAGAGGTTAACAAATAAGGGTAACAAATACTAACAGCTGTGACACCTTCTCTAGGAATAGCCTCAAGCTGCTCTGAGGAAGTGCAGTTTCCTCGAGCAGGGGAAGTCTTGGCAATAGTCGGTTTGAAATGTAAAAGACTGCTGATAATCCCGGGTTGTGCATGAATAAAACATTGTAGATCCTTAATCAGCTGGAGAAAACACACGCAGGTCTTTTAATAAAGAGACATTTCAGGAAGCAGAGGCAATGTTGTTCGACTCCAGGAGTTCAGAGGCCTCCAGTCATCAGTCTCTCCTATCATTAGCTTAAAGAGACATTTTCAAGTGCTAGTTCTTTTAATTTATTTGCTTTGGGGAGCCTTTAAGGACCAAGTTGGTTGGTTTTTTTGTTTTTTTCTCAGCAATTATGCAGCCTAAAAGCTCTTTGTCCAAAAATAAATAAAAAGTCAGGCAATAGCACAAATCCAGGAAGAAGGGCTCTGAAAAGCCACTGGATGTTAGGAGACCGAATAACTTAAGTGGAAACCCCAGGGACCCTTCCTCAGCCAGATATTTGCATCACAGTACAATGACACCAGCGACATTAATTCTGCTCTTAAAGTCGTTTTCAGTTAAGCAGCAGAGTTTGCGGGCATAGTCCTTCCATCACAACCTCCTTAAGGTACAATTTCAGGGGAGAAAAACCTTCAGTCTGGGAATGAAGAAGTCCTCATGCAGCCTGTGTCTCTAGCTGCTTTATTTAGGTCATGTCATGCTTTCAGAACTAAGCCAAGAAAGACTGAATCAGGTTGTTCCAAGGCACAGTTCCCAAGGTATCACTCTCCAGTCTCACCCAAGTGAGAGAAAAACCTTTCTGCCACCTCTGGTTTGCCAGCTGGTCTGAAGGCAGCTTGCACACCTGAGGAGGATCTATTGATCACTGAGGACACTCCCATCTTCATCTTGAGCAGAGCTGCTTAACTGTTCTGGCAGACCTATTCTCCTCAAGGAAGGCATGAAAAGCCATAAGGAATCCTGGCCACCTCCAAAGTATTGCTTGCTATGTATTTATCAGTGATACAGAGAGAAAGGTAAGCAACATGTCTTCAAAAAGGTCTTGCCTTCTCACCCAACTTCCCCAGATTCAGCACTAATTTCTTATCCACTGAGCAGTGGCCTCTTTTCGAGGGCTATCTGGTTGTTTTAGGGCAAGTCATCATAAGACCAGCATCTATAGTGATGTCTCCTCAGAGAGAGCAGAGTAGTTAAGGTTGGAAAGCATGCATGGCCCTTCATCATCCTGTGATGCAGGCTGATCTACAGACAAGTTGTCTCAAGAGGGCAAAGAGTGGAAGGAGAACTGAGTTTAACCCCTTTCTTACTGAAAGAGATGGCAGTGCTTTCCTGTGCTGACACCAAAACAAGCTGAGGGCTGTGCCCTTCAGGACGCTTGCTCATGCCCGGTTGTTTTGCGTCTGCCATTAGAAAAAGCACTTTGCCAGCAGCGGTGTCACGTTTTCCAGCAGCTCCATATTCAGCATATGCATCGTCACTGTGCTGCAGTGCTTTTCAGAGCCACCCCTTGGGATGCCAAGAAGCACAAGCATAGCCTATGGCGTTTCTGGGCTGGCTGGTGATGGAGTTGTTCATGGCGTGCAGCCATGTTGTGGCCTGGGAGACTGGCACACAGCTGTGGCCCTCTTAGGATCCTTGGCCCATGCTGCTGTGTTCAGGGCCAGGTGAAAGTTGCTGTCCTGCTGGCAACCAAGACCGATGCTTCCTCTGGCCTATCCCTTCAGGCTGCTTCTCTATGATTTCTCAGCGCAGGCAAAACACTTCCCTGGCCCCAGGGCAGGCAGCTGCCCTGCTCTGCTAGGACCGAAGAAGTGGAGGCAGGGGCAGGTGCCACCAGCCCTTCACCTCTCCTCCCTGGCACGGGGGAGTGCTCCAGCCTCTGCACATCCCTCCTCCTCTCGCCACAGATGGTTGCTGGGGTTTCTCTTTGGCTGCTGCTTTCGGGCCCAGCTGCAGGAGGGCTCTGCTCCAACACAGGCTCAGCTGGGCTGGCACAATGGGAAAACAAAGGCTCCCTCGCTGGCGAGCTCAGCCCTTTCAGCCCCGTTTCCTTTTCCGATGCTTTCATTTCCTCCGAGTGAAATGCTGCTGAAAGAAGGACAGTGTTGCTGTGGCTGCTGCCACAGGCATGGGAGCTTGGATGTCACTGGCTGCTTCTTCATCTGGGTCAGTGATTTCAAAGGGGCCTTGGCTCAGCTCCTCTCTCAGAGATAGTATTTCTTCTGAAACGGCTCACACAGGCGCTTGGTAGGCACCCGAGAGCACTCTGGTGTAGAAGCTGCCAGCTTTGCCTGGCCCACGGCAGACCCCAGCAGAGGTGCTGGACTGGCCAGACAGAGCCTTCTTTTGGGCGCTCTGCAGCCCTCAGGGCACCCAGAAACACAGGGAAGCACTGGGGGAAGGCAGGAGGAGCTGGGGCGGTTCTTGCTCTGGCAGTTGCGGTGTGGGGGAGGAAGGACATGATTGTGGCTTGGTTCACGCAGTGGCTGTACTGCCTTTGGCACCTAAGGCCACCAGGAGCTGTCTGTGCTGGGGAAGAGGAGGGTGCCCGTGGAGGAGCACAGAGGCAGGCTCTTCCCAGTGATGCCCAGTGACAGGACAAGGGGCGATGGGTGCAAGCTGGAGCACAGGCAGTGCCACGGCACCGTGGGGAAGAGCCGTGCTGGGTGAGGAAGAAGGTGTTAATTACACACGTGCTGAGGAGAGCTGCAACCCCTCAAAACCCTGCTGCTGCTCCGTCACAGCCCCGAATACAGCCCCTGCGTGCCCTCCTCTCTCTGTGCACGCTTCCCATCGTGTTTGTGGCTCCATGTGGGCCGATGGCGCAGCCACGGGCGCGGCCTCTGCCACCTGCTCCTCCCGCCCACGCTCCCCGCCCGCAGCCATGGGCTCCGCAGGCAGCCGGCCCCGGGCCCGCGCCCGCTCCCCACGGCCGCCCGCTGCCGGCCCCGCGGCCTGCGCCACCCCGGCTGCGTCAGCAGAGGGCGCTCGGGGAGCAGCAGTGCGGCCTGAGCAGCGGGAAGGGGCGGCCGGGCCGGGCGCAGCGCCCGGCGGGCTGAGGGGCGCCGCGGCGCGAAGGTGTCTGCACAGGTGGCGGGTGGGCCCCGGGGCCGGGGAGGGCTGCAGGCAGCTGAGCTCCCTCAGCCGTGCTGAGTCGGCCCCGAAGGGCGGTGGGGGAGGGAGGGCTGTGTTTTCTGCGGTGCAGGTGGGCACAGGATGCTGCCATCAACCAGAGAGAGGCTGCCGGAGCCCGGGGATCGGCCCGGCCTTTCTCCAGGCTTCCCCTCCCGGGCCGCTGCCACCAGGACTCGGTGTCACAAGCACTAGTTGTCACAGAGGAGGGAATCGCACCGAATATTCTACCAGCAGGTAAGGGTTGGCCTTTGGCCTGTCTGCTGCAGGAGCCAGTGTGCTTCTGGCGTGCAGCTCATTCCGGTCTCGGCCAGCCTGGCCCACCTGGAGAGACCCAGACTCTGCAGGCAGCACCTTCCCTTGTGCCTCCCTGTCCCAGACGTGCTGTGGCTTCTTGTAAAACGAAGGGTGGGTTAAGAGCAAAGGAAATGTGTGTTTGCATAGAAAACCTCAAGGGGGTCCCAACATACAGGCACTAGCCGCAAAAATAAGCAGTGGGGTCCTTGCCAAGCCCAGCCAACGGTTCCTAAAGCAGGATCAGCTCCAGAGGAGAAGGACGGAAATGAAGCACCTTTGCAGAAGGGATTTGGCAATGTGGCACTTTCCTTCCCCTCTCCCATCCACCCCGCTTGCTTCCATCCCGTGATCTGCTCACTGAACAGCCAGCAAGGAGTGTGGAAGATGGGAGGAGGATTTTGGAGATGCAGTGTCCTTTCTCTGCCCCTTGGCTGCTTCTGGGGTCCTATGCCCTCCCGGTTTGCTTGTGACATGGGCTGTGTCATTTGGGCACCTTGGCTGCTGTTTTGCAATGCTACAGCCCTTCCCGTGGAGGTGAACTAGCAGCTCTGCTTGGCCCCAGTGCCTCCAACGCAGGAAGGGAACTCATGGAGGTGGGATGGCCAGAAACATCATCTACAGCTATTCTGGGGATGGCAAAGAGGGGTGCATAGGTCCGTGGTGCGACAGCAGCGCCCAGCTCCAGCTTGCACAAGGACTGCAGGGGGCTAAGGCGCTGCCTGTGGGCCCCTCTGACCGCAAACGTCAGGAGCAGCACGCTGCTGGAAGTGACTGGTTTGCTCCAGTAGCCTCTTTACAAGCACCAAGGGACAGCTGCCTGGGGACCGCTGGGTTTTTAAAAGGCCACTTATAAGCTTTAATACTGCGCTGGGGGAGAGGGTAAGGAGAAGGGGGGGTCAGGGAGGGGTGGTTGCATTGACTACTTAAGACTTAAAGCTATAAACCTCTTCTTCCCTCGCTCATCGCTGGGACGTTTTTATTGGTGAGATGAAGGGAGACAGAGCACAGCTCCACAACTTGCTCTTCTTCTAGAGGTTAATGACCCAGTTAGCAGCTCTTGGCTGCATTTCCCGACATTTTGCAGACATCAAGACCCGTCTCCCTGCCAAGTACATTCTGTTCCCTGGAGCTCGGCCAATGCATCTCAGATTACTATGTAATGCGACAAAGAGAGGGAGAGCTGGAGGTGAGGGTGGGGGCTGGAGGGGAGATACCGGAGCCATTGGGTAGGGGGCAGGGAAAGGGTGGGAGAAGGGGAAGCACCATTTCTAAATTTAACATCTGAGATGGAAATGAAGCTCCCAAGGTGCTTATTTGCTGGATAAAAACGTGAATCCCAGGATAAATTGGAGTGATGCTTCTGGGAAACAGATGCAATCGGCAAATAATTCCCCCCTAGGGACTCTGCAGGCCTGCGCTTCCTGGATCTGCTGACAGTCAGACTCCTGCTTCTGGTGCCCTTGTGCCCAGGACAAATACTGATGGGCCACTGGGGCTGCTTTCACGAAGGAGAGTCCAGTATTTTAAGAGGAACAATGTCTTAGCTAGGAAAATGGGGAGTGAGGAGAGAGGAGAGGAAGAAGTTCCTGTACAGTCTTTTATTTGTCTGTTTGCACCTGAGGCAGAAGGGGCTGCTCAGACACACTGCCTGGCAAGCTTGGCTACTTCAGGTGCAGTCACCTGCATAATAAAGGAACAAAAGTCAGACTGTAGGGAAGGCTCTGTTGGCAGGGGTTGAATGTGCAGCTTGTAGATGGGTTGAGCTACCAAACCTGTTAGTAGCAAGTGTCAACCATTGCTAGAGGCCAACATGATCATACACTCCACAGATGCCTTTGCTCAGTGAACAGCATGGTATGCTCTTCCCCTGCAGCTCTACCGAGATCCCTTGGCCATTATACACCCTGAGAATCCTTTGGCTCTTGTTAACCTCTCCTCCCAGGCACCCTGTGCTGCATTTAGGATAAAACACATTGTTTTCCAGGTGGTTCATTGAATCAGAGACACTTAACATGTAGGGAATGTCGAGAATGAAAGGCAAGGTTGGATGTGGCACTTGGTGCCATGGTCTAGCCTTGAGCTCTGTGGTAAAGGGTTGGACTTGATGATCTGTGAGGTCTCTTCCAACCCTGATGATACTGTGATCTGAGAGGGAACTCTGCAACCTCTCATTTTCCAGACTGGCATCTCCACTAAAGCTTTCCCATCCTACCCAGGTGCAGTATCTCTTGCTAGTTCAGCTCTGGACTTTGCTCACAGCTGCTCTGGGAATTTTCCAGACCGACCTGCAGGTCCATTGTGCCCTGGGGTACTTGCACTGCCCTATGATCTGCCACAAGTCTTTCTCCAGTTGAGAGCACAGTCTCTGGCACATGATCATACCAGTTCTGAGCTCCAACCCTTGACAGGCCTGTGCGTGCTTTCCCTCCCACATCTGTGTCAGCTTTACTTGGTCCTAACATATCCCTCATAGACATCCCAGTCTTGCATTCCTCTTCCCAAGCCCCACACTGCTGTAGCTGTTCAGCTGGTGCCATTCCTCCTCTGGTCCTCTTCTCAGGTATAGCCACACCACCACACCATGGTCCCAGTTCTAACCCATTCCCTCTCTTGTCCCCTCCTGCCATACCTGCCTGCTCCCATATTGCCTCTCCTCCTCCAGCTTGGTCTCTGAAGGACACAGCCTGCTCTGGTAGGGCATCAAGAGTGGGAAGGTCTCCTCTGATGCTTCTAGCACACTGATTGCTGAACCTGCTGGCACAGCCCTCTCAGAAGAAAAAGTTCTGGGAAACAAGCTTTGTGTGCATGGACAGCATCAGGAGCAGTAGGTGAGGGTGGGACTCCACTGAGCAAAGCGAGGGTCTCAGAGGAATGAGCTGCCACATGCAAGGTGCCAAAGCCTGTCCACAGGACCTGAGATGCCATGCAGACTGCCTCATGCCATAGGCATGTCCAGCACTGCTCCAAATTCTGCTCTCCATGGCATGGCAGGAGCTTTCAGGCAGGGTCTGTGCTCAGGGCTCAGAGTGACGGTGAGTCCCTGGCATTGCAGTGCAGTCAAGGCATGTGCTGGGCAGAGGGTCTGCTCCCCTGTTGAAGGCTGCCAGGCTCCCTGGCAGCATCCTGGGGCTCTCGCACTGCTACCGTGGGCTCAAAAGTCCCCTTTGTGCCATTCTTCAGGATGCTGTCTTGTGAACTGGAAGAGAAGAAACATGAAAGGTCTGGCTCAAGGAGACTGCTTATCTCCCCGGAGCAGAGCCCTGTCTCCTCTTCAGGAATTGTTTCCTTGAAAGACACAAACCAGTACAAAACTGCCTCTTGCTTAGCTCCATCTGCTGTGTGGGGGCTGGGTGCTGGGAGGCCACGATTGCTTACTGCATTTGCCAGACATGGCTTTAGCAACGTTTATCACCACCTGCAGCCTATGAAGGAGGTGAGCTGGGTTTACCTGTACCAGGAGTTGCTTAGGAAAGTCTTGAAAGAAATATGTGTTTCTGTAGAAAGGAACTTCCTCAAAACCCACAGTAAATGTCAGCATCTAAAAGTCTGGCACTGCATTACTTCACTGCTAAGCATCTGTCCTCAAGGCCAGCCCCACAGAGACAGTCATCAGGGGCCAAAGTATCCTCTAAAACATAATCCTAGGCTAACCACAAACATGCACCCCTCCTGACATCTAAGCCACATGTCAGCCTTTGCCAGAGGGTGAGAAAGTCTGGAGAGGTCTGCAATGTAGGGCAGCTAGGAAAGAGCACAGGTTATGGGGAGGAAGCACAGCTGCTGCCCAGGAGTACCTTTACAAGAGGAGCTGTGTAGAGGCGTACACAGAGCCTCAGTTTTCCAGCAAAATCAGCCTTACCCTCTTTGGCTTCCACGGCAGAAGCCCCACTATGGAGATGAACACACACCACAGCATGCTGTGCTAGATGTGGCACAAACACAGCCTTATAGTCTGTCCTGGCCCAACACGCTGCCATTTTGCTGCCCAGCAGAGCTCTTTGCAAGTGGAGCAACCTTCAGTCAGCAGGGAAGGCACAGATGATGATGGGGAAACAATTGCCAGAAGCATCTCAGCATCTGGTACAATGCTGAGAACACTTCAGTTGGGACAATTACAATTAAAGTATTGCTGCTATTACCAAAGCCAGAAGAAGCATTTGAGCCCTTATTCAGGTAAATAATAGCAGATAGCTGACTACTCAGTTTTCTACCCCTCCCTCTCCCTATCTGTGCTGGAGTAGAAATCATGGCAGTGAACAAGCATCAAGGCCAACACATATAAAGACAGAGGAATGTTCCAGCCCTATTTATTGAGCATGCCAAGCCAGGAGAGCACCATCTGGGACCTCTGGGTCCTGAGAAGGGAAGCTCACCCCACTGTTGTTTCAGCAGGCTAGCAAAGGCCTTACTCCTGTGTCAGCTGGCTCCTGATTTTACCAACTCAGAGAAACCATCAGGCAGTTTTTGTGCAACAACTATAGCCAGTCTAGGCTCAGTTTCTCTCTGTTTAACATCACCTCCCCAGGCCCACCCACCAGAGGAAGAAGTAATTCATGTTGAGTCCAGTGTGGGTAGGGCAGAAACCATAAGCTAAAAGTACATCAAGGAAGGTTTAGCTTGGGCACTTTTTGTAAATATCTCAAGTAATAAGCACAGTTAAGCACTGAAAAAACTGCCTAGGGAGACCATAGGTCTGTATATTCAAATGCTTTGAAGAACAGGACAGAGGCAAACATCTCTCTGAACGTTTCTGAGTCCAGTGGGGCCTGGACCAGGTGACCTTTTGTAACGTATCAGCCTTTCTTGTCCCAGTTTCCGGAGGCATTGGTTCAGCTTCCCTGTCACACATTGTCCCCTCCCTGTGTGTTCAGGGATGCTAAACTTGATGCTGAGCAAACTGGTCTGATGTGTCAAATCATATTTTTCTTTCAATTGGGATGAGTTTTGAGAGCTACATAAATGTATAGAATCCCAGAGAATATTTATTAGAGTTGAAATTAACATTGATTGATTTGATTCTTGCTGATTAGGTAATTAGGAGAACTAAAGGGATAATCACCTTTTCGATGAGGAAATGAAACAATCATCCAAGCTAGACAAGTCCTGAGTTTCTAATTTGAGCAGGAGGGGAAAAAAAGAGCTACAAGTGAAAATCAAAGAGCAGCAGCTGTGCCACGTTGACTCTCACTCTTCATGCAGACCTGAGCTGGGACTTTTCCTACTGTGCTCATCTCGGGTTTATACATCTATAAAACAGAAAGGAAAGGGTTAGCCCAGAGACTAAAGCAATGTGAGAAGCAGTTCTTGACTTCATGTCTAGAGAAGGTAAAAGCCTTTCCTACAGCTCTCCACCTCTCTAGAAGCATGGCCAGACCTGTCAAGTCACTGACAGCTGAACATGAGGCTCACGCAAGCAAGTCCTGCCTCACTTCCCTCCCTGGAGCTGTCTTGCACACATCTGCAGTCCATCAGGGCTTCTTCACCCCAAGGTGACCTCACGTGCCAGACTTCTTTGCTGGATGTTTGGGATATCTCCCAGGCTCACATCAAGTCTCTGGGATTTATTCCCCAGCTAGCAACATGGGAAGAGGCCACTGAGTGCAAACCTTAGCTTGAGCCCCTATGCTCAGCAATTGCAACACCTCACTGGCTCATGTATGTATGGCCTGGACACTCGTACAAGTGCCGTGACTTCTTTGCCCTGTTCCCACCTGTATTGTAATGGAAGCCAGAACGATGGGAGGCTCTAGAGAGCCAGATAGCATCAGTCCCTTAAAACCAAAACAAACAAAGGCCTTTTCTCGGCTGCAGTAGCACGAACAGAGCTTAGTTCCCTTGGCCTCTCCAGGATGTGGCTGAGATATATCAGGGAAGAGCAGCTGTCAGCATGGATGTACCTAAAATTAGCTCAAAGAGAAGGTTTCCTCCATTTATTTATTTATTTGCTCCTTAAAAGGCCCCTTCTTATTAGATGCAAATTCAGCATAAATGGTTCAACCCAGTACAAAGGCACTGCTAATATTTTTCAGTTACACTTAGAGGGAGGTCATGGTGGTTTGACTTCTGCTTACTTCTAGTTGTTCTTGGGGTAGAAGCTGTAGTGACAAGTGGCTCCTTGAATGTTTGGCTTCAGGAATGTATTTGGAAGAGCTGTAGCAAGTGCAGCAGGCTGAAATGGTGAGTTGGTGTGTGGGAGACCAGTCTGTCATTTATTCATTTACTTGGTGTTATAGGTGCCCCAGGAAGGTATCATGGAAAATGGGTTTCTAACCTTATGTACATATATATACATATATATAAACATATCTTTATATATATATACACAGCCAACTGTGTCTCCTGGGCTGCAGCAAGAGCAGCGTGGCCAGCAGGGAAAGGGAGGTGATTCTCCTCCTTTACTCTGCTCTTGTCAGACCTCACCTGGAGTATTGTGTGCAGTTCTGGAGCCCCCAACACAAGAGGGACACGGAACTGTTGGAGTGAGTGCAGAGGAGGGCCATGAAGATGCTCAGAGGGCTGCAGCAGCTCTGCTATGAGGACAGGCTGCAAGAGTTGGGGTTCTTCAGCCTGTAGAAGGCTTCAAGGAGACCTTATAGTGGCCTTCCAGTATTTGAAGGGGGCCTGCAGGAAGGCTGGGGAGGGACTATTTACAAGGTCTTATAATGACAGGACAAGGGGTAATGGGTTTAAACTGGCAGAGGGGAGATTCAAACTAGATGTTAGGAAAGGGTTCTTTACAGTGAGGGTGGTGAGACACTGGAATGGGCTGCCCAGGGCAGTTGTGGCTGCTCCCTCCCTGGAGGTGTTCAAGGCCAGGTTGGATGAGACCTTGACCAACCTGTTCTGGTGGGAGGTGTCCCTGCCTATGGCGGGGGGTTGGAACTGGATGATCCCTGAGGTCCCTTCCAACCTAACCCATTCTATGGTATATATGTGTGTGTATATGTATGTGTGTGTATATATACACATGTTCATAAATAGATATATATATGTGTACATATATACATATGAACACCCCATGCACACTCCCAAGAGTTTTTCATTGTACATAATGGCATTGTCTTGTTTCATCTGTTTGCCATCTTTTCCCTACCATCTGTCTTTCCCCCCTCTGATAACTTCAGGATTCCCTTACCATTTTCACTGGAAGGGAAAGAAGTAGGTGGAAAGATCTTAAAGATACTAGATTCCAGCATGTTTTTGTCTGAGAGAAATACCTTAGGAAAGCCTTTTGTAAGCAAAGGACTGGAGAGTGAATTTGCTCCTCCTAGGCAGAGAATCCACATATGGCATAGATCTGTAGGAAAGCAGGCTCAGTTGCTTCTGCTGCTCAGCTGTTAATTACAGAGCTCAAAAATCTTGGTCTCATCTCCTCTGTTTGGCTTCTGTCACAAGGACTGACAATGGGAGTACCTGCACAGACATTTAGAAGTACTGAAGACTTAAACTGTGGAAGAAACAACTCAAAATTCCTTTTAATGCTCCTATTCCATCTCACATAATTCATCTTAGAAAGATACCACAATTATTTCTCTGTGTATACTCCCAGAGCAGACCTTACAGGACACCAGTGACTGCCTTCAAATTCTTCCTCAGACCCACAGCCATTCCAAAGCTGGTTTCTTGAGGCTGCTGCCTTTGTGCTGACTTGCTGCTCTCCCAGCTACCTCCTCTTGCTGCCTTTCATTTTCTACTTGCCATTGCAGTAATGCCTTGGGCAAGACTGGGGCAGGTGGCTCCTACTGCACTATGAAAAGCAACAGCAAATATTGAGGCTTCACTGCTAGAAACCACCCCTACACGTTGGTGTGTGTCTGGTCTAGCCAAATTGGGCAGTATTCTTTGTCTACTGAGTCTACAAGTATTTGGACCCAAGTTTTTCATGTGTACGATCATGGGAGGCCATAGACTATAACTATGGGCATTTACTCTCCACAGACCCTTCCGCCTAGAGCCAGTCTCAGCATTCAAGGTCCACAAGCAAAGCTTCCAGACTGCAACTTCAGTTTTTCCTGATCCACCAAGTCAGCTGGATGTGCAAGCAGGCTGGATCCTGAGGACCTTACGGCTTTCTAATGAAAGGTAAGAACTAGTGAGACTCTGGGCAAGCTTTTCCCTTGAGACAGCAATCCTGGGCAGGGCTCAAGGCCTGTGAGAGAATCAGAGAGAGCTACCTGCCTACCATATCTTTACCCTTTTCTCCTGGAAAGCACATCACAGAGCAGAAAGTCAAGCAGCTCACAGTGTGAGTGGCTTAAAAAAACCACATCCTCACCCCATATCGCTCATCCGTCTGCTCTGATGGCATCGGTGTCGCTCTGAACAGCACCGCAAGTAGTGCTGATTGCAGAGCAGCAACAGGAAGATGGGAATCATTAAAGAGACTCAGCCAAAAGCCTGTAATTAATTAGTTAGAAAAGCATCTTGGCGTTATTAGAGAGGCCTCAGCAGAGGAAGCGACACCTCCGTTCTGACAGACTCACCTTCCGCTAGAGCTGCTGCTGCGATGTTTGACATTGTGCTGGTGTAAACAGAAATTAGAAGTGGGTATGACAGGGAGAAGAGCTGCTGGCAGGCTCTGCCCTTGGCCAGTGCTGTGCTGTGTGCTGGGAGGTTTCCCTGATCTGCTTGCAAGCAGAAATCAGATCCTGGAAATGGCTTAGGCAGGGATGATTGCTGCTTAACCAGGAAGACCCTGATTTTTGTTGTGATTAAAAGCGAGCCCAGTTTTCCCAGGGTGCTGAATAGAAAGCTGTTTGTCCAGGTGTTTGTGGTTATAAACAGCCAAGCACACACAGAAATGTCACCCAAGGCACCAGGAACTAGTGTTTCCTGGGATCTAGACACATGCAGGATGCTGCTGTCCCTGGCAAACGTGCACAGGCTGGCTGCGTGGAGAATTGGGCCACGCTCAGAGCTGCATATTCATGGCATGCAAATGTTAAGCTACTTGCAAACTCCCACAGCTGTCATCAGCACACAGTACCATGGCCACGAGCCCCAGAGATGGAACAGTATCCTATGGGGTGCAGCAAGATGCTGCTAGATCTGCATGCTGCTGAAAATAAGAGCACCAAAAGGAAGATGGAAGCAGAAGGCTAAAAGGACTGAGGTAATTTCCTTTGGGGAAGGAGGCCAGGCAATGTGGCTGGTACATGGGGCAGGGAGGCAGGAGGCCTGGCTCTCCCACTGACCTGCCACCATACCTTTGGCAACTCTCTTTTTAACTCGTGTGCTAATTTTGTTCTTCCCTCACTTGGTACTGTCAGCCCCTAGGAATTCATAAGTCTTGAGCTGGGCCTCCAAACACCATGATTTTGGCTTAAAAAATCAAGAGCTGTAGGAATATACATATGAATTATGGACCCTTTTGAAGGGCCTTGTGGTTTCTGACTCTTTAGGGATCTTATTTCCAACTGAGTGGGTCAGATTTTTTTTTTTTTATGGTGATGATTATTTCAAATGAAAGCCAAGAACTGCACATAAACACAGAGCTCTGGCAGCTTGGGCTGGCAGCATTGCCCACTCTGTGTCAGCCTCCTTAGACTGGCAGCAACCAAGGCGTGCACTATCACTGACCATGCCTGCACAGCAGCAAGCACAACCTCCTGGAGCTCAGTTGTCTTCCTGCACTTTCCCAGGACAACTGACAACAAACAGGCAGTCCTCTAGCTGTTTCCAGTGGGATAACTCCCTTTAGTTTGGCCTGCATTAGAATGATCAACAGGTCTGAAGTGAGGCTCCTGGGGGAGGAATTTTGTTGCTCAGCCTTGCTTAGAATCAGGGAATCACAGAATTAGTCAGGGTTGGAAGGGACCACAAGGATCATCTAGTTCCAACCTCCCTGCCATGGGCAGGGACATCTTGCCCTAGATCAGGCTGATCAGAGCTTCAGCCAGCCTGGCCTTAAACACCTCCAGCAACGGGGCCTCAACCACCTCCCTGGGAAACCCATTCCAGGCTTTCACCACTCTCATGGTGCAGAACTTCCTCCTCACATCCAGCCTGAACCTACCCATCTCCAGCTTTGCTCCATTCCCCCTAGTCCTGTCACTCCCTGATAGCCTAAAAAGTCCCTCCACCAGTTCTTTGGTAGGCCCCATTCAGATACTGGAAGGCCACAAGAAGGTCACCTTGGAGCCTCCTCTTCTCCAGACTCAACAGCCCCAGCTCTTTCAGTCTGTCCTCATCAGAGAGCTGCCCCAGCCCCCTGAGCATCCCAGTGGCCCTTCTCTGGACACGCTCCAGCACATCCACATCCTTCTTGTAATGGGGGCTCCAGAACTGGATGCTTATCCCCTGCTGCTGGACAACTCAAATTCCTCACATTTTACCTTATGTGGATGCATCATGGGAAACTCCCTGTCCGAGCATCTGTCACCAGCTCTGCAATGACAGGAAGCATGTCTTTGGCTCTCGGCACAGAAGCTCATTTCTTTACAGCGGCTGTCAACGAAGATGTTCTCTGAATAAATGAACAAACAGAGATCTTCAAATGAACAACACATTCTTCTTCAGGTCAACTTTGCAGAGAAAGCAAATACTTCAAGAGAGTATGGTTACTGCTTATAGCTCTTTGGAGCCAGCCTGCTAACTCCTCTGCGGTGGCTGTAAATCCGATGGCAGTTCAGTTTAAGGACCTCACAGATGCTATTTCAGGCTGATATAATGTACCATAAATGGGATTGAAAGCTCCCATCTACAGCAGACAAAGCCTTTCTGGTTCATTCAAACACTGAGGAAACCATCTCGTGTATATGTGTGCAGTTGGGATTCATCCAAAAGTGAGTGATAGCCAAAAGAATTTACACATTCTTTGGCTGGGAAAGATGTTGATTGCAGAAGGCAGCAGAGGTAACACGAGGATACCAGGAGACTCCCTTGCCTGGCATTTAGTATTTGGATTGCATCCTCTGACTCACCGTGAAAGGGAAGAGACCCAGAAGCACAGAAGAGCCTCTACCATATATGAAATATGTCTTATATATGAGATATTCCTGGTTTAAAGGCAACAAGGCATTTGGTCTCCATGGGATGCCAAGCAAATAGAAGCTGCTCCAGCAGCCTCAAGCTGAATTGTAGGGTGTCCCTATGTAGCTAAAGAGATAGACTGATACATAGAATTTCACTGTTAGCTTGTGTAGTGCTTTTCTACAGAATGCCATGCAGAAACAAGTGACTTGAAAAAGGTTTTGGGGGACAGCTTTCAGGGCAGGTAGCAGCCACAGTAAAGGGCCAGAGCAAACAAGCAACCCCAAATGTACACCGTGGCAGGTGGACTCTGCCTTCAAAGTGTGAAACTATCTCTAATAGTTGGTGAAAGGTCTCCTGGGGCTGACCACCACACCAGTGGTATGGTCCTGGGAAGCTATGCTTCTGGCATCAGACCTGTGTGGGCAACTGAATGAGAGAGATCCTTGGTCTCATGGTGCCTGGCAGTTACTGTGCAAAGTGAAGCCAATTTGCCAGGAATCTTCCCACTCCTAAGGAGGGAAGAGGTGGGCCGTGAGTTTAACAAACATTTTGGTATTTGGAAGTCATTCCCAGCTCTCGTTTAACACACAGACTGCATTTCCCATTGCTAACTGGCAGCAAAGAGCTCATCAACATTTAAATAAGAGGCTTGTTAATGCCAGCGTGAGGCAGGTTTGCATGCCAAGGCTGGCTAAGGTTTCCTGCCAAGGATTTTCTAAGAGAGAATTTCTCTAGGAAACTCCTTCAAAAGGAAGAATTCACTTCTGGTTAAAGAGAGCAAGGGCTTAATTTGAAGAGGTGCTGAGCTGGTTAAGTCAAATTGATGGTGCAAGAACTGAAAGCCTGTGAAAATGAGACTCCAGCTTTTAAATCAATTAGCTGAAGAATGGCATGTGGTGTTTTGCAACTGATGATGCTTTCTGCAATGCAATAACTGAAAGAAAAAAGGCTGCACATAGCCTCATTCATCAGTGCTGCTGACTTGCCCATTGATGCCAAATATAAGGTGAGGCCTCAAATGCACCTGTTACCTGAGCATGGGGATCCTATTTTCTGGAAATGCTCAATGCACTTTTGCACAGGGAGGATCTGCAGGATTTGGCTCTATTTGCAGATGCTAAACAAATCCTATAAATTACAAAAGAGATTTTGATTCTCTGACCTTGTTTTGAGCCTTCTCTGTGGGGACTGAGCCCCCATCTCAGAGCCAGTGGAGAGGAAGGCTTGGCAAAGCTGGAGAGTCCTGTGCTATACGTCTCTCTAGCATGGTTTATTGCCTTTCCTTGTTCTGTCATAGAACAGGAGTAATGTCCATGGTGGTGGAATATGCACATGGTAATTGGCTTTTGCTGTAATTAAATGCCTGGGTGCCAGCGTTTAATCAGCCGCCAAAGCCGTTTATTGCCTCATATACTGCTGCACCATGAGCATTACCCCTTAATTAGTTGCTGAAATAGTGATGATTTAGCAGCGTCTTTATATTTCTACTTTAAGACAGCAGATTCAGTCCAACATCAACAATATTGCAAGATAAAAAAGCAGCCCATTCTGCTGGGCAATGATTTGAGCTTATTTCTTTGCCCTTACCTTGTAGAAAAGAATCTCATGTGCATCTCCTGGTGACTCTGCACTGGAGGTGCAGTTAGTACCTTCAAACCAGTTGCCACAGCTCTGCTCCACTCCAAGACTGACTTTGTGTGTTTAAAGTGGATTCAGTACCAGCAAAACATTGTCCCCAGAAAAATCTCAGCGGGAGAAGGGTTGTAGACTTTCCCCACCTTACCTTAGTGTTACCAGGAGCATCTGGAATTGGTCCAACAGACCTTCCTCCTGAGAACTCTGGGGAAAGGAGTTCCTCTGTGTCAGTGGAGAGTGGCACTTTGTCTTGTCTGTCCCTGGCTGGTTGTGACAGGTGACGCTAAGGAATAGAAGTTCTCCTGATAGGCCCATCCAAATTCCTCTCTCTCCTTTTCCCAGCTTGCTTTTGCAGCAGAGGTGGTGCTGTGTTATGCAGCTGCTTGCCATTCTGTGGCTAGTCAGGTCATGAAACAGGCCAGTTGCTGTATCACAGAATCACTCATGTTGACAAATGCCCTTTAGATCCTCATGTCTTCATTAAGCCTGCTCTGCCAATTCCACCACTAAACCATATTGCTAAGCATCACAGAGGGAGCCTCACAGCTCACCAGACTTGGACTCCTAAAGAGATGGAAGAGACAATCCATGCCTGCAAAGATAAGCACTGTGGACAGACTCCCCAACTGTCTGTTCCCCATTTTGAGAACTCTCAAGGAACCTTACAAAGCTCCTGAAATCTTCTCAAAATTGACTAGAAAGCAAAAGTTGTCCTTGCTCAGTAATAAAACTCCAGTTGTGACACACAGGAAGTCTTTACTGCAAGTCAGCCTAGGTATGTTTGAGATAAACATACAAGGCTCACCTTTGTTTAGAGCTGGGTGATTAAACCCACAGTAGCCAGAGCTGGAGACAGAATCATGTCAGAGTAACACAGCTGTGTGACTGCTTCATCGTTTGACAAGGAACATCACCAGCAGCAACCTGTGGGGCTGCCAAACAGTCAACACTGCCTCCCTCCTGCCCCAAACCCTGGTACGACTTGCCTTGGCACCTGGGCTTTAGTTACACTTCACTCTTGAAGCTTTCATTGTCTTCAAACGATTCTCTCTGCTTTTGATTGCAAGAAAAGCAGCAACAAGCTATCAAATTAGTAGCTCCCCCACCCTTGGCCCTCACCTCTGGCCCCTGGCCTGCTAATGCATTTTGATTTGTGTGTGGACAACATATCCCTGGAACTTTTCCATCATAACAAGCTTAGAAAAAGAGAACTTCGTGCTATAAAGGAAGTAATAATATCGAGTTTGGAAAACTAGATAGCAGTTTGAATGGACCTGAAAGCCTACACCATCACACTCCTTTTATTGCCAAGTTAAAGCCTGTCAGACGCTTGTGTCCTGGAGGAACAAGCTGTGGTTTGTCCTTTCCTGAGGGAGAACACAGGCCCTTCCTAAAGTCTCTTGGGGAAGGGGAGGAGGAGCTGGGAGTGAAGCTGCTGATTGCACCTCCCTTCTATGGCTAACAAAGCATCCCTTGACAACACATAACCTAGTAAAGAAGTCCTTCATCTTCACTGGAGATGGGAAAGGAAGTATGAGATTTAATTTACAGTCTGGACTGTAGGAAAGACAGTGCAAGGGTAAAGACAACGCTGCTATGGAGTGGACTGCCAAAGGATGTTGTGGGATCTCCCTTTGCAGATGTCTTCAGGGGGATGGCAGGTAAAATGTTGCTGGGAGTGACAAATGGGGCATGGGTGTAGCTGTATTGTCTGCCTCAGGATGTTCCTGCAGCTCTCTGAAAAACTGTGAGGAAAACTACTTTTGCTGATGTGACTGCAGAATAGTATTGAGCTCATTTAACCCTCAAAGGCACAAACCAAACTTGTCACAGACACTCACCTGAAGAAAAGATGACAGATCTTCTCCACTGTCTGGATGAGGCACTTAGTGCCATGGTCTAGTTGACTGGATAGGGCTGGGGGATAGGTTGGACTGGATGATCTTGGAGGTCTCTTCCGACCTGGTTGATTCTATGATTCTGTGACTAGAGAGCCACACTGGATCAGAGAGCTGTCTTCCAGGCTGCTAAAGTTCATTAGGATGAATCCCACCTTTGAAGACAGCCTGTGCAGCTCTGCACAGGAGATTTCTGAGAGCAAAGGGCTCTTGTGAAAACGTCCAACAGAGACTACAAGCAGGGTGCAGATATTTACTAGATAAGAAATGGTCACTGGAAAGCTTACCAGAATACACTGGATTCCTCATCACTTGAAGTACTTCAGTCAGAAAAAGCATTCAGTGAGGGCTTGGTCCTGTGCCAGGTTCTCTCACTGGAGAGGTGAAGGTCAGGCTGTGGTGACCAGTGGTATTTTTGAAGGAGATTGTACTGGACCAGGAACAATCTCAATTATTTACCACAAGAAATATCTTCCTAGAAGAGAGGCTTTGCAAGCCACCCCTCTTTCTTCTCTCCCCAGTAACAGTATCTAAAGGGGGCCTACAGGAGGCCTGTGGAGGGACTATTTACAAGGTCTTGTAATGACAGGATGAGAGGTAATGGGTTTCAGCTGGCAGAGGGGAGATGTTAGGAAGAAGTTCTTCACAGTAAGGGTGGTGAAACACTGGAACTGGTTGCCCAGGGAGGTTGTGAATGCTCCCTCCTGGGAGTCCTTGAGTGACCTGTTCTAGTGGGAGGTGTCCCTGCCTATGGATCTATGATCCTTGAAGTCCCTTCCAACCTAAGCCATTCTATGAGGCCTTGAGTGATCTGTTCTAGTGGGAGGCACTTAAGCATTTACTCACAAATTAGTGTTATTACCCAGCTTGTGGGGCTTAGCCACAGTCCAGCCAGTGCCCAAATGCTTTCAGGGTATTCTGTCTTGTTGGACATTGAGACTTGAATCTTCCTGGCCTCTGGGGAAAGAGGCAGACAATCTCTCACCTTGTCTCCTGGCTTCTTCTGGACTATCTGTTATGTCCAGGAATTCTAAGCAGGACTTTCAGTGCAGAGGCAGATGTTGAGCAGTCCCAGCACGATGTCACTCTGATCACACAGCCTGATCGTGTGCAGGCATCCAGGGTCTGCTCCTGGTAACTCGCAGCAGTGGAGTTTACCAGGCAAGCAATAAGGCAGCAGGCAACAGCAGAGCAGGGAAGCAAAAGCAGGGGAGCAAAAGCAGGTTGTTTACCTGCATATCTGTTTTTATCCAAGTGGGCCGAGATGAATTGCCCTTTGGACACAGAATAGCCAATCAGGATGGTAGGTAGCCAAATCTTATCATATTATGCAAAGCCATAGGCTCACTGTTCCCTAATGTGGGAAAAGCACAGACCTTGCACTAGGCAGGCACAAGCTAAGTGTGTGCACCTTACCACAGGACCCTGGGCAGGCCAGACTCAGTGGCTCCAGGTTCTTTTGTGTGCATTTCCCATGCTTGCCTCTCTGGTGGAGCAGAAAAGCATGCCTAGGTGAGGCAGGACATGAATAAGCCTATTTTGGGCCCATCAGGCCTACCACAACAGGCCAGTACAGGCAGGGAGTAGCCTCTTTTGAAACAGATTTCTAGCAGCCCTAATTTCACCAACAGTGAAAGAGGATCTTCGGTTAAGCATGCTGAGGAGCCACATGGTGAAATTCCCAGCCTAAAAGAGAGAGAAATACGGAGAACAGGAAGCATAACTGCAGGTGGAGGTTGGGAGAAAATCAGCACATTTGCCTTGAAAAAATAATTTCACATGCTAGCAAAAAAAAATGAAATTTATAAAGGAGTTTATTGGATTGGTAAAATGTAATAAAAAAAGCATTTGTGGTACTTCTTCTGCAAAGGAGAGGAAAAAAAATAAACCCAGCCATCTGGCAATTTTGCATATTTATTTTCCCTTACAAAACATTAGAAAAGCATAACTGATAAAAAGGCTAACAGCCAGAAAGAGCAGAGCAAAGAGGAAAATACATCTCGATATAATTGGATAATGCATAATAAAAATACAGAAAACACATGCTTAAACCAGCTTTCATTCTCTTACTGTAAAAAGTCATTTCACGATGGCTGAATAAAAAATAGATGCTGGTGGCTCTGAAATTTGCAGTTTTAGAAGAAGAGGTAACTAGCTGAGAACAAAATATATAGATCTATAGGTATTTATAAATATAGAAAATGTGTGTGTGCTGCATCTGTCCTCAGGAAGACAAAACGTGGGAGAAATGGTTTCTTTCAATTCATGCACACAAGTTTACCAGAGAATAGAAAGAGAAACAAACTTCATATATTACCTCGTGGACCAATCCTGTAAGGTGCTGATGCATTTCCTGAGCGTCCTCAAAGCCTTATCGAAGTAGTGAATGAAGGAGACAAGTGGCCAGTGATAAGGGAGGCGACTCAGCAGCTCACAGGAGATGCACTCAGCAACTTGCAGGGTTCAGAAAAACTCCAATGGCAGCGGGATTGGGTCCCTCACAGACTTGGGTAGTGCTTGTGCTCAGCGATGAGTAGAACTCTGGTGACCCCAGGCTCTGACAGACAGGAGACCAGTTCTCAAAGCTCAAGTAATATTACTTCATTAGGATCCGAGGGCATGGAGTGTGCAGCTGAAGGCATTCCTCATGTAGGGAATGCCTTCCTGTGCCTCTTTCTTGCCCAGATACCTAGGTTAGTGATTCACATTTAAAAGGAAGATGCTTCCCATACCACAGAGGGTCCCTGTCTGCCGGCAGAGGACAAGAAGTGCGGTCGGTCATGCTCTCCTCACAACAAAAGTAACAATGCAAAACCTCCTCTATCTCAAGGGCTGAAAACCACCTCAAACCTTGTGTAGTCATCCAGTATGAATTACTGCACAGCCCATCAGTATCATCATCACCTGTGAAACTGAGAGCAGACAGGTCTACAGTTGATAGGGATAGCCCAAAGCATAGCAGCTACACAGGACAAAGACATTTCTGGGAGCACCTCCTCCTTGCAGTTTGAAGGAGCTAAACCAATCTGCTAGCTCTCAAGGGGTTCACCACGGAGCCATTTAGCCAAGAGGAGTCCTCCTGGAATGACCCCTATGTGTTCAGACCCCCACAGATCAGCCAGAGGCCAAGCCAGCATGGGAGATTAGGCTCTGACACAACAAACCTCTGCTGCTTATTTTGAGTTAAGAGTGTTGTTACCCAAACTGCAGGATTAGTACTCCTGGTCTCTCATTTGATTAACTGGAGGGAAGGCACTGGAGGCTGCCATTCAGTCTGATGGTCCAAAACACAGGCTGTGCATGAAAATACAGGACCCTTAAGGTAGTTGAAGTCTCACTAAGGCAGACTCTGCCTAGCAAGATCACAAGAAAGTCCAAGCATAACTTTTCTCTGCCCATACCTCTACAATTCCTCACTCTCCAGAGGGACACAGTGGTACAGAAGAAGCCACAGTGATACAGTACTGAGCATCAAAACCTTTCTCTCTTCTGCATTTCCAATGGAACTTTGTGCTTCCTCTCTGATCACATCAGGGAAAGGTTTCCTACACCAGAGGTTTGGGAAGTTAGAGCACGTCAGCCTTTTTAATAGGGTAGCACCAATCAAACACCCAGCCTTTGGCTCACCTTCACATTTTCTCTTTTAACATGATATAAAAAATTGAACAATGGAGAGGAAATAAGAGAGAAAATTAAGTGAATAAAATCTGCAGACATGACTGACTCTGGAGTTCTGATAAGAGCCAGACATTTGAGGAGATATGGCCAAGTATCTCCACTACTGAACAGTTGTCTACCAGACAATGAGGTGTGCTAAGCGAGGCGAAGAGCAGTGCTGATGGGATAAGACATTGCTTTGCTTATCCCAATGGATACTCAAAAGTAACCTCTTGCTTTTCTTCTACTTCATTCTCCTAGCTCCTACCCCTGCTCAGCACTGGGGCTACTTCTCAGCTGCCCATAAAGGAGCACACAGTGAAGAAAGTGGAACAGAGTTTTTGTAAAGGCAGCTCTGTGAATAGTCTGCTCCTCACCTTGCTGCTTCTCCTGCTTAGATCTTCATCAGGTGCTTAGCTGCTTAGGCACTTTAGAAATACTACTTTTTATGTGGAGAAAGCAAAGACCTAGGTCAGGGGAAAATGTCCACTTGCCAAACCACAGTGGGTTTCCAACCCATACAGAACTGTCAGTAAAGCACTGGCAGATGCAAGAACATGCTCCAGTTCTGTACTTTTAGTGGGTGCCATCTAACATAGCTGAAACACAAACCACAGCCTCCAGCTGTGCATTTCAGTGCAAACTGCTCTCATCTCACACAGCCCTGAATGAAACATTAGCACAAAGGCAGCCTAATTGGAACAGGATCTTCTTCTCTCTGCCTGCAAATCCTCATCACTGCACACAATCCCATAGCTCATGGCAGAGAGAAAAGACCTGTTCCCGGCAAAACAGTTGCACTGGGAAGGCTGGATCAGGCTGTAGGCTGGATATAGACTTACTACAGGGAACAGCTCTGCTTATGGAGAGGACCTTGCATCTTTAACAGGCCTTCCTCGCTCCCATGTTGCGGCAGTGTGGCAAGCTGCAGCTGGAGCAGATGTTTGCAGAGGAGGTGCTGCGCTCTGGCTCCTCTTTCTAGAACACTTCAGTGGGTGGCATTTCTCTTGAAGCAAGAAAGTAAAAGCTACAAGGATCTACCCTGAGTGGCCACCTTCCTTTCATTTGGAAATCTGAGCACTTTCACAAATGAAGGCAATATTATTCCAAATCCAGATTTGGAAGTTCTTCCTATATCAAAACTAAAAAATACTCTGATTACTTTTCTTGGTCCTAAACTCTGAGTTTTCCTATAGAGAACTTCTACCTTTAACTGAGTGCCTAAACCAAAACAGCTCCATCCCATGCAGGGACCACAGTGAGAACAGGGTACAACAAGAAGTAAATTTAATGACACCACCACAAAACACCTGGTCCTGACTATCAGATATGCTGAATAAGCAAAGCTTCTACAGAACAAAATTGTTGTGAGATGTAGGAACAGTAAAAAAAAAAAAAATCAGAGCAATGATGCCCTTTAATTGACTATTTTTACCTCTCTCTTCTCACAGCTGAAGCGGGGCAGGCCAGGTTTTTTTCCTGTTCAAGTTGGTTTTGGTCTCTGTGCTGTCACGCTGCTGGCACAGACCCGCAGAGACAGGACTTCCTGCACTTCAGGGGAATCTTGAAGTGAGGCTGTTTTTTAAACATCAAACTATTCCTGTTCACTGTGCATTCTGCTTCCAAAAATAAAACAAGCATCCCAGTCTTTGAAACAAGTGGAGGGACCCTTTAAAGTTGCATAACAATGTTTTAAACCTGGGGTAGGAGGGGTGGGAACAGCTATAAACTTTCCTGCTTATGGGAAATAATGCGGTCAGTGTTTCTGGATATGAAATGCTGGATAAAAACCAAATCAGAGGTCTGTTGCTATTTTGCCAGCCAGCCCCCGTGAGAAAGACAGTGAGAAAGGTACTTTTTTTTTCCACTGATGAGCTAAATGAGAGGGGCAATACACAGGGAGGAAAAGGGTAGGCAGGTCCACAGCACAGAAATGACTTGCCTGGAGCAACCACACGAGCAGGCAGAAAGGTGGAAAACAGAACCTGTCTCCTCATTCCCAAAACAAGCTTGGGAATGAATTGAGGGAAGGGGAGGAGGAAGCAGCAGTTTGAACACGGCAGATGCTCCAGTTTAAACCCTATCTTCCCAAAGAGGAACCAAGGGTGGGGGTAGGGGAGATGGCTATTATTAATGTCCTTCCGTATATAGCAAAGCAGACATCCTGCATAATGGCAACACAATACATCAATAATAGCCCAAGAATAGCTTCCTACCAGTTGGTTTCTTTTTTTTCTTCCCCTGACAGTTAGCAACATAAAGAGAAAAAAACCAAGCTGCTGAGATAAATAGCTGAGTCTCCACCCCCACCTCACATTGCCTTGGCATATTTTAAGAGATAAATGGTTCTATGAGAAATTTAAATAGCTTTCTCTTTTCTTTTTTGGCAGCTGCAGGAACTGGGTCAGGTGTAGAAATTATTAATTTCGAAGCCTGAAAACCCAATGTTTGAAACTAAGGTTGGGTTGGGTTTTTTTTTTTCACTTTTCAAGCATCAACTTTCTTAGAAGTAGAGTTGCAAAAAAAATAATAATTGAGAAAAGTCAGATTAAAAAATATAACTAATAGTGCAAGCTGTAGAAAAGGAGCAATTTGCATAGCAGTTTAAATGGACATTAGGAGTATCTCTAGTGGATTGATAAGCTGTTTGATTTGGTTTGGGTGGGGTTTTATTTGCATGAAGTACACTATTTGCACAATGGCCTTCGTTCTTCTTGGTCAAACACAGCACTGGAAGAATGAATGCCTTGAAGAAAAAACACTGGAGGGCATCATTCTGTAGTTCTACCCTAACTCTAAGTGCCTCCCAAGAGGCAAGAGATTACTGCCAGAGTGACCAGCACTGAGTACTTTCACAAGGAGCCCATTTATTTATTGCCAGGTCTCAGGACTGACACCCCAGTGAGCTAATCTGCTTAAAGCTGTGCTTATTGGTGCTCAGAGCTGGTGAACCTGGTACTGAACCACGTGTAAATCACTGCCTTTCCCCTTCCACTCAAGTTACTCTTGTTCTACTCGGTGACACAAGGATTTCCAGCCCAGCTTCTCTGCCTGATGCCAAAAGCCATCTCCCTTCTCACACCATATATGGAAGCATCTCTTTGCAACCATAAACCTCTGAATATTACAGAAAAGAAAGGTCAAATCCTGTAGAAACTGCTGTGAGTGCAAGAAATGCTAATATAGCCCTCATAGGATAGTGCACTGGTTCAGACCTGTAAAAGGCTCAAATTCCCAGCCCTACAAAGGGACTCCAAGATCTTAAAAGATACTCACCTGGCATGCAGCCTACTACCTCTGCTGCACGGCTGGTAAAATCCCCCTGTTGCTCGTGCTCTGTTCCATGTCCCAAATCAGGCAGATACCTGAGAAGGAGGAGAACTCCCTCATTTAGACTCCCTGCACCTCTGCAGCGCTCACAGCTTGCGCTCTACTTCCCTCAGTGACCAATCAAAAATTTATCAGGTGACAAAGGCAGAGATGTAAATAGAACTGCAGTGCCTAGAAAGTCAGAGCACAGATAGGATCAGAAGACAGACTGTAATTACAGGCCCTGCTACTTATTACATAGGCCAGTTGTGCTACATGAGCCTTCGGTGGAAACTTCCTGTGTAATTAATAAAGGAGAAACAAAATACTTCTGCAATCACTTTTCTAGCTTTCACTGTGGGGGTCCAATCCTGCCATCCTGGATTAGCTCTAATCATAGACAATCTTATTCTGCATAAACTGAAGGCATCTGTTCTGCAAGGCTGGGGGGGGGAAAAAAAAGGAAAAGAAAATAGAAGAAAAGAAAAAAAAACCCAAAGGACAAAACCTCCACTGCAAACCTACACCACACAATCAAGAAGGAAAGGAAACTGATCCTGAGCAGCCTCGCTCCCATCGTAACCTGACAGTGTTTTTGAAGGCATCTGGCAAAAAGGAAGAAGAACACTATGAAATATTTAAAATCCTACTTCTGTGAGGACTATGTAGAGAGGGGCAAGGTGAGTTGGAGAAGGCTGCATTGCTGAAGCACCACCTTTTGCATAGAAGCGTGGGATGCTCATGGCTCAAGCCAGAGCAGTCCTGAAAACAAGTACCAGGCGGCGGTTCAAGGGGGACTGGTGTGACAAAGGCAAGGGTAAGGCAAGGAGAGACTCAGTAACACAGTAAAGCAGCTGCATCTTTACAACCCATAACTAATCCTCTTCATCTAAAGCTTCAATCAGATTTTCAGCAGCGTGGGAAATGGGGCATTACCCCGAGGGAGTGTTTCTCCCAAAGGCACTTCTCTTACTGCTGAAACTCTTACCAGTGAGGGATGTCCAAGGAAGGGAGACCTGCCTTGAGACATCTGAGGCACTTCTCTTACTGCTGAAACTCTTACCAGAGAGGGATGTCCAAGGAAGGGAGACCTGCCTTGAGACATCTGAGGCACTTCTCTTACTGCTGAAACTCTTACCAGTGAGGGATGTCCAAGGAAGGGAGAACTGCCTTGAGACATCTGAGGCACTTCTCTTACTGCTGAAACTCTTACCAGAGAGGGATGTCCAAGGAAAGGAGAACTGCCTTGAGACATCTGAGGCACTTCTCTTACTGCTGAAACTCTTACCAGAGAGGGATGTCCAAGGAAGGGAGACCTGCCTTGAGACATCTGCGATGCACTGAATGGCACTTTGCTCTTGCACTCAGGATCTTGCCCTCTCCATTCTCAGATCTGCACTGGTGTGAAACATCTTTGCAGAAAGATCTTGGCCAGGAGTCACCACCGGGCTAATCCCAGTCTGCACCACGAATAGCAGGTACAAAAAGAGGCTGGATGTGCCCAGCTGTCATAAAGAGGGGAGCAATCCAGCAACCAGGAGTTACAATGCTCAGCTGTGCCTTTGCCTTGGCCACATCCATCTGCCCGCTGCAGAGTTCCAGTAAAAACCATAAAAGACTTCAGGACAAGCACTGGGCATACAAATGGGATCAAAATGGTCCTGAAATTCAGAAACAAAGACACTTTGGAACAAAACTGGCACAGCCACAATCCCCACAACGTTTGCATAAGATAGAAAGAAAAAAAAACCCTAGAACTTATTTATCAAAAGCCATTTTATGCTAATTTTTTGGTCTTCTGAATATTTAAAGCATGGTGAATATTAAGCTTCAGAGATCCTTAATACGTTCCAAAGCCCCATGGACCTCTGAAATGCTTGCTCATCAATATGCAACATCTAATCTTGTCAAAAAAAAAGTGAAGAAGAAAAAGAAAAAAACAAGGGAAAAGGAAAAAAAAGGGGGAAAAAAAGAAAAGCTATTCATCCTCTGCACACAGAGGTTACAGGAAGGATCCCAAGGAAAAAAGCCAAACTTCCAGCATCTTATGCAATAGGTTAAATTTACTTGGGTTGGGAAAGTTTCACTTTCTGCAAGAGGGAAAGTGCCTGTACATGCATTGCTGCTGAGAACTTCTCAAGTGTGAGGCTGAAAGTCTGTAGCTGGATTACAGTAAGCAGTTTATTAAAAGAAAAAAACCCAACCCAAGGCTTGTGGCTTTGCCTCCTGTTCCAGTCCAATGCAGTCTCAGGATCCCCTCTCCAAAGGCCAGCAGACAGTGCGCCACCTAAAAACCCATTCTAGCCCAAAGTGCTGTGGTTGAAAAGGGCTTTGCTTGTTTATAAAGTTTAGTGTTTCGTATCGCTTGCATCTGACCTTCAGCAGAAAGAAAAGCTCAGTTAAATTGTGCAAATATGTACCAAATGGGAGCAAGGGAAAGCAGCCAAAAGTGCTGCATGAGCTTTTGCAGGGCTGTAGCCTTTTAGGAGCACCAGTGAGATGAACTGGATGAGAGGCCAAATTGATTTAGGCTCCAGGCAGGAGCTTAAAACACCATGACATCCAAAGTCACAAAGAAAATGTCCTGTTCCTGCAACCCCAAATTTCCTGCAGCTGAAAACACTCTTTTCTTTCATCTTTTGGAGATGCTCCTTCTGTAATCCGACATTTAGAAATGAAACAAACAAACAGCAGTCAGCTGACAAAGGATTCTTGCTGGTGAATGGAAGTAGGTCACTCTGAGTATTTTGCCTTTACAATCTGGCTTAAACTTAGTGTTGTACACAAAACAGTAGCAAAACTGCAATGGAGACAGGGAAAGAGCCTAATTTTGTCTCTTCTATGAACACCAGCATTAAGAACCTGCACTGCTTCTCCAGGACCCAATATCTGCTTAATTAAAAAAAAAAACCCCAACCAAACCAACAAACAGAAAGCAAAGCACAGACTAAATTAAACAGCAGCACAAAACCCCTTACTGGTCAGCCTGCCTTTAAAGGCATCTGAGTAATCAGGCAGAGAGGAATTTTCCTGAAGAAACATAAAAGAAATGAAAGCTCCACATTCAAGACCAAATAAAATCTCCTGTCTCTCACAAATGCAAATTCTGGCTGCCCCTTTACAACAACAAAAAAACCCAACCCCAAACCCAACATCTTAAAGGACTAAAACTGGAGGGAATAAAAGAGGGAAAAAAAATCATTTTTGGAGGAAAAAAAAATGTTAAAACAAACAACAACAACAAAAAAAGCCCCAAACAACCTCTATCCTTCCAACAAATTTCTTCATGATAAATCCCTGCAATCATGTGGTTCTAAATTACATAGTTGAATATGACTGAAAAAGTACTGCACGATTTCATAACCATTTTAAAAGCAAGAATTGCAGTCATTTCCTTTGATATCTGTGTGGCAGGCCACTGATACTAAGGATGCACAAAACTATTCGGTTAAAGAGCTGCACAAGTTTTTCCAACTGCTAGCTTAGACCTGCAATGCCTCTGTGGAGCCAGCTCCTGACTGCAGAGGTGAGCACACGTGGAGCAAATGGAAAGAGTGGGTAAGAGAGCTGCTGGTGGACAAAGGGAGACAGAAGCAGAAGAGACATGCCAAGTGTCATGTTCATCATCATCATAGAATCAATCAGGTTGGAAGAGACCTCCAAAAGCATCCAGGCCAACCTAACACCCAGCCCTGTCCAATCAACCAGACCATGGCACTAAGTGCCTCATCCAGGCTTGGCTTGAACACCTCCAGGGACGGTGACTCCACCACCTCCCTGGGCAGCCCATTCCAATGCCAATCACTCTCTCTGACAACAACTTCCTCCTAACATCCAGCCTATGTTTCCCTCAACACAACTTGAGACTGTGTCCCCTTGTTCTGTTGCAGGTTGTCTGGGAGAAGAGACCAACCCACACCTGGCTACAACCTCCCTTCAGGTAGTTGTAGATAGCAGTGAGGTCACCCCTGAGCCTCCTCTTCTGCAGGCTGCACACCCCCAGCTCCTCAGCCTCCCCTCACAGGGCTGTGCTCCAGGCCCCTCACCAGCTTCGTCGCCCTCCTGTGGACACCTTCCAGCACCTCAACATCTCTCTAGAATTGAGGAGCCCAGAAGTGGACACAGCACTCAAGGTGTGGCTTGACCAGTGCTGAGTACAGGGGTAGAATGACCTCCCTTGTTCTACTGGCCACACTGTTCCTGAGCCAGGCCAGGATGCCATTGGCTCTCTTGGCCACCTGGGCACACTGCTGGCTCATCTTCAGCCTACTATGTACCAGTACCCCCAGGTCCCTTTCTTCCTGCTTAAGGATTGGGCTGTAACCATGGCAAACCCAATCTTCTGGAGCAAGTTTAAGTAAGTTTTAAAGCCATGGTTCAAAGATACAGCAAAACTGACTGTAGGGCTACTTGTGACATATAGAAAGTGTCACAGCCACCCAAAACAAAGTGCTGATCTTGCAATATCTCATCTACTTGATGTCCAAATGTTACACTGGATCAGTCACTGGGTGTCAAAAGGGCAACACTGAAGCCATTTCATGCATTCTGGGAAACCGGGCAGAAATATGACTGTGCCCACATCCTACCCTGATCAAATCTGTACAACTGGTATTAATGAGTGTAGACCCATGGCTTATGTCATAGCATGCAATAGCTTTAAGCCTATGCTTAAACAAACCCCAGGGACTTAAATATTTTGCTAAATTAGAACCTGGCCCTGGACCCTCCTGACCACACAGATCATGGGATCAGGCCCTACTTACCAGAAAGGGCTAGGCAAAGCCAAAGCAGCATAAGCAGAAACTGCAGACTTCAACAGAAATGTCTTTCTGAAAGGAACAGGTTGGATATCACTGCAGCCACAGATGACATGGACTTTGACCATGGCTAAGAAGTCCACCTGAAGAAAAGCAAGGCCTCTTTGGCAAAAGGATTCCTTCTTTGGATCACCTAAACCAGGCTATACTAGAAACACATGGCAAATATTGTCATGAAACAACATCCCAGTGGTTCTTGCAAGTGCAACTGAGAGAAGTCCACCAGCATTTACTAATTAAATCCTGAAGCATCAGAGAGGAGATTTCCATACACAAGGTAGGTGATGAGAGCCTCTGTGATATATATATATACACACATTTATGCCATATCTTCCAAGTGCATTTATAGCAATTCTAGAAGCCAAACCCACATGTAACGCAGAAAATAGAGTGTCTTGGATGCTCACTCCTTCCAACAGACAGATGGCTGTGGTGTTTCAGAGGTGAAAGCAAAAGCATGATGATACCTCTGCCCAGTCTACAAATTAGCCACAGTACACCAAGTATTAATACTGCTTAATCTTCCATCCATGGGGTATTTAATTCTTGAAAGGTTTGGCTCTCACCTCCCTGTACATCAGCCCAACTCACCACAGCACCCTAATAAGACAGAGGATTCATATCTAGATCTCTTTGGAAAGGGCTAGAATCCCTAACCTGCAGACCAATAGATTTTTCTGGAAAGAGAAGATATTACTCCAAAAGGCTGGAAAGAGAAGCTATAACTCCAAAAGGCAGTAGTTTGGGCCAATATGTGATTAGTTTAGCTCCCACAACATCCCTGGGAAGCTGGAAATAAGCCCTCTCATATAGAGAAGGCAGATGAGAAGCTGTATGACTTGGCCCAAGTCCAGCCTATGTCAAGACCATAAAAAGCCCAAAGGCTCTGGACTTTGGTCCTCTTTAGTCTAGGCCACACTCCACTTGAAGAGCCATTTGTATCAACCCAGTGTTATTCAGGAGAGTATCATCAGCCATTTACTTAAGAATGCTAAGAACAAGGAAGAGCAGAGCCTGAGGAGTGACTTACTCTGCACCTGAACGGTCCATGTCCTCCCCTGTGCTTGAAGAGATGTAAAATCCTCCAAGCAAGGGTACAAAGGTGTCAGCAGTACTAGCTCTTGACTGGTTTTGTAGGGTTAGTCCAAGCTGGATTTGCTCAGTTGTTTTCAAGCTGTTTTTTTAGCTGCTGGTGGTGGTGCAGCCTGCCTGTAGAAAAGCAAGCTCAGAAGTACCTTACGTGCCATGGTTTGGGAGCCTAGATGGAACCTGGCAGAAGTCACGGTGCAAAAAAAAATTGTTTACATCTGTGGCAGTAAAAATCTCCAAAGCCAGGGCAGAAAACTGGCATAAAAAGGCAAACCTCTTCAACACAGCCACTAGGGTGGAGAATGGCTTCTTTTGCTCAATGATGCCACCCTTCCACAAAGACGGATTCATTCCGAGCTGTGAATTTTGGGCACCTTCCCTGACAGTGGTGAAGTCTGCCAACATATAAACCATGCTAGGAACAGAGGTTTCAGGCTGCTATTTCAGTATTTGAATTCACTCTATACAGTTAAAGCTATTACATTTCACAGTGTTCTTCCATAAAGCTTAGTGTTAGACTGAAAGATAAGGCACCTTTTGCAGGAGCTGCAGTGAGCATCTCAATTTCTCCTCTTTCTTTCCTCCTGCTCTAAGCTCATCTAACTTTTCAGCATTAGGGACTATAATTTTATCAGGCTTCTGTTACAGAGGACAAAGGGGAAAGCATCACATTCTTACTGTTTTGCAGTGGGTACCTGAAAAAACTTCTCCTAATTTACTCTTGCAGAGCACTGGTTTGTCACTTCTGTGGTCAATCAGCCTGCAACTTTCAGTTCTGCTGCTTAATTTGCTAAGTGCAAAGGAAAGTATTTGGTTTGATTAGATCTGCAAATAAGATATTAATGTGAATTCAGTGATATGAAAATTGCTCCCTCAGTATGCAATCTGTACCTTAGTTATTATGGGTTTCATGAACAAGAATATTAGAGCTGCTCTGACTGCTGTGAATTTTTAATTTTCTAAAAGTTGGTGAGAGGTTTTTTTTGGTTGGTTGATTTTGGGGCTTTTTTTTTTAATTAACTGAACTAATAAAATCTCAGTGCCATAAGACAAAATGTTTAGCTGTGTCCAGCTTTTATCTGCCTTGCCATATGTATTAATTCTGGGCCAAAGATGAAAATGGGGCTTCTGGTCCAGCATTCTTCTGCATAGAATCATGGAGTCAATCAGGTTGGAAGAGACCTCCAAGATCAGCCAGGCCAACCTAGCACCCAGCCCTAGCCAGTCAACCAGACCATGGCACTAAGTGCCTCATCCAGGCTGTTCTTCAACACATCCAGGGACGGTGACTCCACCACCTCCCTGGGCAGCCCATTCCAATGCCAATCACTCTCTCTGCCAACAACTTCATCCTAACATCCATCCTAGACCTGCCCTGGCACAGCCTGAGACTGTGTCCCCTTGTTCTGTTGCTGGTTGCCTGGCAGAAGAGACCAACCCCACCTGGCTACAGCCTCCCTTCACAGGTAGTTGTAGACAGCAATGAGGTCAGCCCTGAGCCTCTTCTTCTGTGGCTTAACACCCCCAGCTCCCTCAGTCTCTCCTCACAGGGCTGTGCTCCAGGCCCCTCACCAGCTTCATCACCATTCTCTGGACACATTCCAGCACCTCAACATCTCTCTTGAATTGAGGGGCCCAGAACTGGACACAGCACTCAAGGTGTGGCCTGACCAGTGCTAAGTACAGGGGAAGAATAACCTCCCTTGTCCTCCTGGCCACACTGTTCCTGATACACTGACATGAAATGACATTTCACCAGACAGAGGCTATAAGCAGAGGGGATGAAAATAAAAGAGGTTAAAACCTATAAAAGCCCATATGGTTACTTTTTGGAATGGCACAGAGAGCAATTTAATACCTTTCTTAGCTTTCTTAAGATAAAAACTGAACAACAGCATGTACTTAGGAGGAACCTTTTTCTGCTGCTGTTGAAATAAGATCCTTATTTTTTTTAATGAGAACTCCAGATGATGTATATTAGCATCAGAGAAATGTATATCCCAAGACCAGATTCAATTCCTGTTACAGCTGAAGGAAAATCCTCCAACTGCAACAAGCAGGAGACAGAAGAAGAGTCTATTGCTTAAATGTGTACCCAGAAACCAACCCTGCCAGTGGTCCCACTATAATGGGGTGTATGAGGTGGTGGCATAAGGATTTTGTGACCATCACTTTGCCCTGCAGTTCTATGTGCTGCATTATTTGGGGGGTTTTTTAAACCACTGAGATTTAAAATATGTGTTTCCAGCCCCACAGCCTTAAAAGATCTTCTCAAAAGTCATGATTGGCTTATACCTCTGATAAATCAAAAGCACATTGTGATGAGTGTGTGTAGTGTAGAGTGTGTGCAAGCTCACATCTTTCTGTGATTGCTCATACATTGTGAATTGGAAGCATCACTACTAAATAAATTTATGCAATAGCAAAATACAATTTCATAAGAAAAAAAGAAACCTATTGAACTGGAAGGGAATGGAGACAAGGAAGGGCCTAAGAAAAATAGATCAAGATAACAAATTGATGTGCCAAGGATATAATGTTACATCTACACTCGTAGCTGCAGCGCACATGAAGTTGCATTGCCTGTGTTGTGATGAGTGCTGGGTCTGCTCTCACACCTTCTAGGGTGGTAGAGCTGCTTCTGCTGGTGAAGTAGATCCTATTAAAGTCAAAGAGAAGCTTCCCATGACTTCAATGAGAGCTGCTTAGGTTCTCAGAATAACCTGGGAGAAGGAACTAGTTCAGCTTTCAACTTCTACCTTCATGTACTTCTGAAGAGGAAGGAATGAAATGCAGAAGTATAGTTAGGACCATGTTCAGACCTCCTTCTACAGACAGCTAATTTAGATGCTGTGACCACTCATTCCTGTCAACTCCAGAAACAGCAACTGGTCTTACTCACTTGCTGCCCTCCTGAAAAGTCACATCTAAATTAGGTGCCTGTCATGGGCAGTCTGAACATGGCCTCTTCAATGGCCCTCTTGTTCCAAGGCCTTCCAGTCTCACTTAGGGTTTTTTTTCCTTTTTCAAACAGAGATTCATACTCTAGAAAGAAATCATGCAAAGCTTGTGCAATATCCCCCAACAGGCATCCTGGGGAGGGTCACAGTTGATACTCAGAGATCAGTGCTGGCCTTGGCAGTCAGAGCCTGGATCCGAGCAGAGTTGCAGGTCTTGCAAAGGATGTGCCCATCCAGAGGATAACAGCCCTGGTTGTCCCCTTCAGACAGAAGGCCACCACAATCCTAGAAAAGAAGCAAATGGAAAGAGCAAAGTAAATAAGAATGAAAAACAAGAGTAAGCAAAGAATCTATTTGTCAAGGAAACTCTCTCCTCACTCTCCACCTTGTAACAGGATCCAGCCTGAGTCAGCGTAAAGCATGAGGCTGAGGTACTTGATGTCACTCACGATTAAGCCATTTCCTGATAAGAGACAATGCTGCAGAGAAGATGAGTTCCCAAGCTCTCTGCTGAATTTAATCCAATTGAAAATGAAAGGAGATTATTCTCTTCACATTTCTGCGGAAGGAAAGGTCTTTAGCACTGCAGAAAACATAAAACTTAAGCACGTATTTATTAATGCAAAAAAGGATAAAAAAGAAGCATCACTGGGAAAGCAGTTTGGTACCAATATCTGACTACTGGTAAGCTCCTTTGGGAGAGTGAATAGCACAGAACTATAGCATCCATTCCAGCAGTGCCAGCTAAGCAAGCTCCCAGCATTTGTACTGCAACTGGCCCAAAAGCTTGTAGCTACAATGAGGGCGTCACTGAGACAGGCACATGGAAACCTCACTAAAAGGCTCCAATGCTGCTCCAGAAACCTCAGCCTCTAACTATGTAAAGCTAAGTATATCTGCTAGGAAAGCTGGGAATTTTCCATCACTTGACCTGAGACTGCTGATGGAGCTGCAGTGAGGGGATTACCACTGGCTTAAAGGCCACCCCTCTTCAACACAAATCTGTGTTTGTCAAGTACCTGGCAGACGAGTGGTGGAAAGAGGACTACCACTGTTGTTCCTCTGGAGATAGCTGAGGCACATGAAAATCAAGGCCAAGTCATTGTCTCTGTCCTGTGCTCTCCACTGCAGGTACTTCAGAGACTCCCGTGTGAAGCCCAGGGATCTCAGCAGCCAGTGTGACAATGTAGGCTCTGCAAAATTCACTGCAGGAATGTGCCAGAATCTTCAAATAACTGGGCCTAAGTAAAGGGTCAATATGTACCCAGGTGGCCAAGGGCAGGTTCTGCCCCTGTACTCTGCACTGGTTAGACCACACCTTGAGTACTGTGTTCAGTTCTGGGCCCCCCAGTTTAGGAGGGACATTGAGATGCTTGAGCATGTCCAGAGAAGGGCAACGAGGCTGGGGAGAGGCCTTGAGCACAGCCCCACGAGGAGAGGCTGAGGGAGCTGGGATTGGTTAGCCTGGAGAAGAGGAGGCTCAGGGGAGACCTTATTGCTGTCTACAACTACCTGAGGGGTGGTTGTGGCCAGGAGGAGGTTGCTCTCTTCTCTCAGGTGGCCAGCGCCAGAATGAGAGGACACAGCCTCAAGCTGTGCCAGGGGAGATTTAGGCTGGAGGTGAGGAGAAAGTTCTTCACTGAGGGTCATTGGACACTGGAATGGGCTGCCCGGGGAGGTGGTGGAGTCGCCGTCCCCTGGAGCTGTTCAAGGCAGGATTGGACGTGGCACTTGGTGCCATGGTCTAGCCTTGAGCTCTGTGGTAAAGGGTTGGACTTGATGATCTGTGAGGTCTCTTCCAACCCTGGTGATACTGTGAAATGAACCAGGTGCCTGAAGTTTCAGCCCAGACCTTTAAGCTTTAGTTGGTCCTTCTTTCCAGCTAAAGTTAATAGAATCTGCAACTGTGATAAGAAATACATTTGGTCTCATTTCCTTACCCTGCCATCTGGCTGATGTATTATCCAGCAAGCAACACTTGCATCGTAGAACTCTTGAAGGCTCCCTAACACAGTTGTTCCCACATGTTAATTGTTTTAAGGTGATTTTTCTTCTCTTTCTTCAGACCCTTACCATCAAAATTATATGAAGTGCATAATGAAACTGAACAGCAAAGCAGCACAAAAAATGCTGCACAAACCAAAAATGATCCTGTTTATGTGTCCATTAAAACTCAACCAGAGCCATATGTTGAGTTTCCTGTACTATCTTGCTCAAATCCTAATGTGCATCAGCTTTCATTCTGAGAACATAAACATGACCAATGTTTGTGTCCAAGCTATCATTTATGAAGTTCTCAAATATTAAGCCCTAATTACCTGCATCATATTCTTCTGCTTTCCTAAATGAACCTCTTATAAACAAGGCATCTGATTCTCTTCTCATTCATGCTGATATAAACGAGGAAGAATTCTTTGCATGCTGAAGTCAATGAAGTCATTTGATTGCAGAGCAAGTGTTACAATAGAGTATGCCTGTTGTGTGTATAACATGAGGCAGTGGCAAAATTAAGCCAACCTTTGCTTCTGTCCTTCAGGTGGTTAGAATACCAACCTCACATTGGTAGCACTGGACATGGAAGTCACGATCCAAGGCAACAATGCGTACAGTCTCCTCTTGTCCTGGGGCTGGCATGATGGGCTCCTTACACACTGAACATCTTGGGGCAAATTTCCTGAAGAAAGAAGAGATGATCCCAGTTACTGTCAAACTCAGAAGGAAGGTTTATAAATGCCCCAGCAAGCCAGAAATGTGTACATTTGTATGAGCATGCACAGAATCATAGAATCAACCAGGCTGGAAGAGACCTCCAAGATCATCCAGTCCACAGGCACATGCACATGTCACAGTCTGTAGCTTTGAACAGCTGCCTCTTGGGAAAGACAGGAATCACAGAATCAGCCAGGTTGGAAGAGACCTCCAAGATCGTCCAGTCCAACCTAGCACCCAGCCCTAGCCAGTCAACCAGACCATGGCACTAAGTGCCTCATCCAGGCTTTTCTTGAACACCTCCAGGGATAGTAAGGAAGAGGAAGGTAAGGAAGGTAAAGAAGGAGCACTTAGGTCTTAAAATGCAGTGTCAGGCTGGCTGGATAAGGAGCATTTTGCAAACTGTTAGGAGAGGATCTAGGGAATATCTGACAGGCAGCAAAGCATATTCTGCTTGCCCTAATTAATAGCTAAAGTGCCTGTTGAATGACCCCTGATCGAGGCATATATGCACTGCTCAGCCCCCAGGCTAACTCTAACAAAGACCATGCAAATCCTAAGGTTGGGAATATAAGCAGAATCCACTTCAGAAAGCATCTCTTGAAAAACATATCAAAATAGTAAAATGTGGAGATTGGAACAAGTCTTTTTAAAAGCCTTAAGAGACATGGTAAAAAGATTTGCCCCACGCTAATTTGGTGAGCTTTGTCCCATCCTTTCTAAACTTCTGAGCCATGTTACCCACTTACATGTGCTCCTGGCTGTGCTCACTCTCAAACAAGAAGCACCAGAGCTAACATCAGCTCTCAATCATCCATTAGTGGGTTGCCCAGGCTTAAAAAGGGAAAGGTTTGGGAGCACAGGCATTGAGGTTCCCTTTTCTACAGTCAGTCTGAGTCAGAGTTGTATAGTGACAATCACCTACTGTGTGAAGGGACAGGAGTCAGCTCAGGGCTCAAGAGAAGCACAGACATTTCCTCTTCCCCTTATATTGCTCACCATCTGCCCTTCTGGTGAATCTGAATGTGCTCTGTGCTAGCTTCCCTCAATTGCTCAAGGGAAATGACCAGCTTTGCACCTAGACAGGTGAGGATGCCTGAGAACATTTACCCTTTGGTGAATTATTATTGGCCACTTTGGTTCAAAACTTACAGGTATCAATTCCCTGGCTGCAAATTCTGCTCACAAAAAAATATCTGCTGCTGTGTAATAAGGGCTGAGGGTACAAGTCATGGAGTGACAGAGGGCAGTGCTTATGAAAAACATCAGAACACAAGGAGATCAAAGGCCTTTCTCTTCTGAAATGCCTAGGAAAGATTGACTCTGCCACCCAGCCTGTCACATGAACCATCTCAGAATTAACTAGCCTAGAAAAAAGAAAATCAAGAAAGAAATTTATCTGTACCAGGAATAAAGAAAACCAAGAATTTCACTGGCAGCAGATGAAAGATGTCTGCTTAGCTGCGATCTAACACACACCAAAGAAGAGAGAATTAAACAGTGGCTATAGTGAAGGCTCTGAAAGATAACTTAAATGGATGATGATATGACCACAGCTGTACTCACAGTTAATTAGATGCTGCTTCATGCTGGTGCTTCCTTGTGCTATTTACTCAAATGTGGTGTTTAAAAAGACTTGGACGTTCCTCTGCCCAGGCCACTGTGTGTGTAACTCGCTATGAGCCAAATATTGACTCCCAGCACCGGTGCAGATCTCCAGGGGATGTGGATGGTGGGACAGAATCATAGAATGGTCTGACTTGGAAGGGCCCTCCAAAGGTCACCTAGTCCAACTTCCTCTGAGGTAAGCAGGGGCATCCTCAACTAGATCCAGGTGCTGCTGTGGGGCCTAAGCTCAGGAGGTAGGTAAGCTAGAGGTACCAGTCACAGTTTTGGTATCAAGAGGATGTACAAGATCTGGCCTTCCAGAATCTGAAGGCAGCCTGCAGGAAGGCTGGGGAGGGAACTACTGACAAGGTCTTGTAATGACAGGACAGGAGGGAATGGGTTTAAAACTGGCAGAGGGGAGATTGCAGCTAGATGTTAGGGAAGGGTTCTTCCCAGTGAGGGTCGTGAGACACTGGAACAGGTTTCCCAGGGAGGTTGTGGCTGCTCCCTCCCTGAAGGTGTTCAAGACTAAGTTGGATGAGGCCTTGAGCGACCTGTTCCAGTGGGAGATGTCCCTGCCTATGGCAGGGGGTTGGAACTGGATGATCTTTGAAGTCCCTTCCAACCTAAACCATTCTATGATTCTAAGATGTAGAGTACTTGACCTCCTTACTAGGAGGATGTGTCATAGCTAATCAATTAAAACTGGGCTGGTCAAAGTGCTGCTAAGCGAGTGTCACATTATGTCTTGTGCTATTCAGGCACCTTTCCCTCTATCTTTCACTCAAGGATTCAGTGTCCCTTCCTTGAATTGACAGCCTCCCACTTCCCACTTGCAGAGCCCTGGGGTCCACATGCAGTCACTTCAACACAGGACATCAGCTCCTGCTTCCAACATTTCTCCTGAAGGCATGTGAGCCCTTGGCCTGTGAGGCTTAGGGAAGCAGCAGCCTCCAAATTTGGTGCTCAAGTGATGTGTAAGCCCTCTGTTGGGCCTGTGCTCAGGACCAAATTTTACCTTACAGGATTGCTGGCACAGAAAAACAAGACCACACAGCAGCTGCCAATTAACCCAGCCCATCTGAGCTGCAGGGAACATCCTCAGATTGGATTTTAACGTGCCAGCTGATTGTGACTGCTTCCCTTTCTGTCAAGTCAGGCTGCTTCTTTGAGCTTTCAGGCCCACACACTGATGTCACAAGGCTCTAATTAAGTCTACCCCCTTAGAAATTAAGAGATAAATGGTTGAGATGTAAACTCCCATTTGTCAGCATTGATTTCCCCTTTTAATTGAGGGGTGTAATGTGTCTGTCTTTTCCATACAGGGGAAACATTTGTGCTCTGATTACATCTACCTGTCTTCCCTAGATGAGTTGTGATGATGGGGGTGGTAGCATAGCAGTGACAGAAACTACTTTCAACTCTACCTTTCAACTTGCTTTAAATAGCAGTTTCACTATAAATTATTACCAGGGCTGTATTTTTAGCAGCTTTAAGAAGCTCATTAGCAACCAGAAACAAAAGGAGCTGTGAGCATCCTGTGGCCACCTAAATCTCTCTAGCTGGTAAGCAGACACCTGCAGAGTGCAACAGTACAGGACCTCTCTTAATTGCTCAGAGGAAGGAGGGAGAGGCTGATGAGAAGAAACATGCACGTATTGAGTGCAGGGGAAGGCAAGGGGAATGCAGAGCATTTAAAACAGAGGAACATAGAGAGGCTATCCATAATCTCAGGTCTAAGCAAAACAGAGATCAAACAACACTGTCCCCACACCAATTAATCTTGCATGCCATGGTGTGCCTGCTTGGAGCAAAGCTCTGCCTACTATTCCTATTTAGGAGCCTTGGGAGGCAATGGTAGGAGGTTCAGATCTTTCTGGACGCTCAGATTATAAAGGGGCAATTTGTAGAGCCAGAAGAGAAAGACAATAAGCAAAGCCACTGACAGCTTAGGCCATACTTATGGAAATCCTCGATGCAGTGGATGTTGCCACCAGCATCCACAGTGAAGGGGATCCCATCCAGGCTGCGGTGGCACATCACACAGGTGAAGCAGTGGGGATGGTAAGCCTTGCCCGTGGCCCGCAGGATCCTTTCCATGATGGGCTTTGCGCAGACGCTGCACTGCTCCAGTGTGTTCTGCAAACAAAACACAGGCAACAGATCTGAGCACCACCTCAGGAGGACATTACCAAAGGTCAGCTGGGTTGGAGGCTACTTGGAAGCTTTAGGTACTTTTGATTTTTTCAAACGAGTGCAGTACAGTCAACAAAGAGCACGGTAACAGCACAGGGCCTCAGTCAAGCCTTGAGTGGAGCCTGAGGACACAAACCAGAGCTTTCAGCAGCTCTGACAAATGCTCAGAGATGGCCCATCAGGTGGGTGTATCTGAGACATTGCAGCTTCTGTAGCCAAGAGCATGTGAAGGGCATTTGCAACCTGCACTCCTGGGTTCTTGCCTCCACGCTCTGCTGATTAGAGGCCACCTCCACAGCATGCAGCACAAAGCTGCAGCACAAACTCCTGGGACTGCACAAAGACCCCATAACTGCTCTGCTAATACAGCTCCCATAAAAGATTTTTATCTGCCTTGCAAGCAAACCTTGATCTTCCTCTCCCACCATGGTTGAGTCTGAGGAGAAACAAAACAGCATCTGCAATGAAAGCAGGGACAGGACTTCAGGATGACTTAAACTGCCCACTTACCTCTGGGCCACCATGCTTGAGACAGCAACTGCAAAATGCCAGCTCTAAGGCTGTGATTATTGCTGCACAGGTTTTACAAACTGGCCTGCTCCTGAAGCACTGGAGCCAAAAAAAACCCCTCACCTTTCAAGTGGGGTCCATCAAGTGATTCATCTCATTTCAATCTTCACTCACTCTTGTGTTAATTATAGGAACAGTGAGATAATAACAGCTTCAGATGGCTGTCTGTGAGCTCCACCAGCTCTTCTGACATCAACTGTGAAACTTACTCTTTAAAACCAAGCACTTTAAAGACACAAGCCACAACTGCAGGGTGCAACTCACATAGATACAAACAATATATCTATGGCAATGACTTGGGTCACTTCACTGGACTTCAGGAAAACAGATTTCACCTATTAGAATAGAATAGAATCAACCAGGTTGGAAGAGACGTCCAAGATTATCCAGTCCAACCTATCCCCCAACCCTATCCAGTCAACCAGACCATGGCACCAAGTGCCTCATCCAGGCTTTTCTTCAACACCTCCAGGGACGGTGCCTCTACCACCTCCCTGGGCAGCCCATTCCAATGCCAACCTCTCTCTCTGTGAAGAACTTCCTCCTAACATCCAGCCCATAGTTCCCCTGGCACAACTTGAGACTGTGTCCCCTTGTTCTATTGCTGGTTGCCTGGCAGAAGAGGCCACCCCCCACGTGGCTACAGTGTCCCTTCAGGTAGTTGTAGCCAGCAATGAGGTCACCTCTTCCTCAATGCATCTGGAGTTATCAAATACTGTTACCAACCACTGTTTGAATCTTGGATGAGATGGAAAGCCTTTGATTACAATATTGGTTCTGATTAAGTTAGACAAAACTAAGGAAGGGGCAAAAAGGAGAGGGAAAAAAAAATCTAATGGGACAGAAATATAAAGAGCTGCTGGAAGGCAGATCATGTTGACAAACACAGGAAGGCTAAAGTTCTTCTGCTTCCTCATGCAATAAAATTCCCAAGCAAAGTAGTGCTTTGACTGACCACACTGTTATTGAGTCTCTGAGCCAATATTCTCAGGGGCAAGATCCAGCCCTTACATGTGCAGCCAAAATTATTGTCAGGAGATGAAATCACCCGGGAGCTCTGAGGGGTTACTTCTACACTCACAGATTTGCTATCAGATATTATTCTCTGGGCTGCAAATCACTGGCAAGATAGAAAGATAGAAACACACAGCTTCATATCAGAAGATCAAAAAGATTGGTTTTGGAAAGGTTCGTATGAAAAAATCCACAAGAGAACTGCCTCACATTTGTAAAGAGAGCACAGCCAGACTAGTGTTGGTTTCAAACTTGATTTTGTTTTATGCCTTGTAATAATGGGCAGGAAAGAATTACTGCTGGCCTTTCTGTCTGGTTGCTGTCACCATCATCATCGTTACACAAGTAGCTGGTATGCCAGAAAAAGCAAGGTCAATACTTTTCTCCTTGGAGAAATAACCTGGCAAATGTAGCTTTTTGCTTTGCATAAGCAGATCACATCATCGTGGTCTGTCTCCATGCTCTTCTCTGTACTGCCAGGGAAGGCAGGCAGCATACCAGCAGGTACCAATGGAAGACTGTGCCACTTGTAAGGCGTTTGCTATGACACCTCGTGAACAGGCACAGGTACCAAGTGTTTGCCTCACCAAGTCACTGCTTGCTCCATTGCCAACAGCTGCCAAAGTATGAGAACAGAGCGAGCAAAACAGAGCAGTTCCTTTGGATATGGTTCCAGCCTCCAGCAATTTCAGTTTACGGACTTCCTGAGGCAGAGCTTGGCTTCTCCACACAGCCTCAAGTGGATGTTTCTCCCATGAATTTTCCTGATCACTTCTTGAATTCTGATAAACACTGAGCACCCACCAGGGCTTGCCTACACAATGGGAGATAATCTGCTAAGCCGTTCCACTGGGCTGCTACTGCAGCTGACATCACAGCACTTCAGACAGCAAGACACAGCACAGCTTGCTTCGTGCTGTGAACAGGGCAAAAACTGCAGCTGCAATGCACACTGCAAAGGGATTTAACAGCAAACAGCATGGCCTGGGAATGCCCTCACCAAGAGTCTAACATGACTCCTATAGAAAGTGTTCAGACACACCAGCAATCATTACAGTCATCTTGTCTGACACCTCACATCAATGCTGACTTCAGTGGGAGTTCTGCAGTGACCAGGACAGCAGGTAATCATGCATCTGGATTATGCTTTCAGGAAACACATGGCTTGTGCTCCCAAATCTCAGCTCAGCCACACTGTCTGACATTTTTGCAGCTAAGTAAGACAAGCGCTTTAAATTAACCGCCTCCTGATTAAGCCTTCTATACAACCTGAAAATCAGACCTGAGAACTTTCTTCTTTTCATCCTTCCAAGTCTGTACCAGCAAGGAAAAACAAAGTCATTAATTTCAGACTCCAGCTCACTCCCTGTCTGGGAGTATATTTGCTTAAGCCTCTTTCCTTACTGGAACCCTGGCTCAGACCCTTCTCTTCAAGGTGTTACCAGAAGATGCCAAAGGGAAAGCTTCCTTGATTCACACCCATTTGACATCAGGTTGCTGAAAGGCAGGATTTGGCCTGTGGAGCTAACAGGGTTTTCTTTGATTCTCTAATCAGGTTATCCCACATGTCTAAGTGCTGCCCCAGCAGCTAACAACCTGCACAAAGGTATTTCTGCACATTATGGGAATAGCATCCCTAGAGGATTATAAGTTTGGCTTCTTGATTTTGCTTTCTTTCACAGTGTAGCTATCTCTCCTAGCACCTTCTGGAGCTTTCAGACCTTTAGAAAGCCAAACAAGATGAAGGAACAAAACCTAACAGCCTTATTTTTCTTTCCTCCCCAGCTGGCATTGCCAGCCCTCTCTGTAATCAACAGGTAGAGCTGAGTACATCTAATGAGCTCCATGGAGGGCCAAAGCAAGGCAGAAAGAAGAAAGGGAAGAATCAGCCAGGAAATGTTAGACCTAAGGCCTATGGTCCAACTGATGTCATAAGAACCAGTGCAGCCTAGGCTGAGAGGACAGTTTACTATCCCTTTCCCATATTATCATAGTATCATCAGGGTTGGAAGAGACCTCACAGATCATCAAGTCCAAATATTCTTGGCTAAGAGGCAGGGAGTGCTGCACTTTTGCTTTTTAGAAACACTTGTGCCTCTAAATTCAACTCATTTTTATGGTTTGAAAAGGATGGGGAAAAGAACTACCTACCCATTTCTAAGTGGAAGGTTGACCCAATGTCAAAGGCTGAGTCTAGGCCACAGCCTCTTGAGGTCAGAATTGCTTATCCATGGCAATGAAAAAGAAACCTTGCCTGGGGAGAATAATGCACCCTTACACAGCAGAAAGAAACACAACTCCCAAGCAAAGATACAGAGGGGAGGGGGGAAAAGGCAAAAAGCAAAGAACTGAAATGGCCAGGACATCAAGTATCAGTCTGCAAGGGAAAGCTAAGAGACTTACATGTGCACGGTGTAATCAGCAGCAAAGTGGGAACAAGCTGCTGGGGAGAAAGTATCTTATAGCAAGTGATGAAGGAAGTCATTTGAGGGCCTCCTTATAGCAACACTTGACCCTTCAGAAACCACAGAAAACCAAAGGGAGCTACTCTGGAGATGTTAAGTTAAAGCACGGGACACAAATCCAAACTCCTGGATAAAGCTTCTGGGGTGCAAGAGCCATTGAAGACTGGAAGTGGGGAGTCTTTGAATTCCCTCCTGAAAACTTCACATCCCAGATGGGAAGCTGGCAAATGGCTTCAGGCAGCAGAGCTGCAGTGGCAGCCTGTGGGCTGCAATTCATCCTGCTTCCCCAATGCAGTAGATGATAATCCCTCATAACCAAATTCTGAGTGACAGCAATAACTCACTGTATAGTAGAGCACAAGGACCCTCCCACAACCACCTAGCAATGAATGCAGAAGCAAAGTCACACAGAGATTAGTCATTGCTGCTTCTGTAGTGGCAATTCATCCAGAATGAACACAAACAATCTTTCCTGCACTCTGAAGAGCAGAAGGAGGAGAGCTCAGGCACGGGGACACGAGCAGGGTATAGCTTACTTTGCTGGGAGAGGAGAGTGAAGCTGCTGGAATAAATTGGCAGCTCACACGCAGGGACATGAACGTGCTTTCTGTCAGCACTGCAGGAGAAACACATTTTTTGGAGTGACTGCACAGAGGAGATGGTGTTAGCTGCAGGAATCAAAAGTGACTGTTGTGCTAAAAACAGGCACATGGTCAACTGCTGTAGTTGAGCTGTAACTTAGTAAAGTGTGGTAAGTGAATTGCTTTAAATCTTATGACTCCGTCCTTCATTTCCTCAGACTGTGAGGAGAGCAGAGCAGGAGACATTTTCCCCATTGTGGGATAATTTTTGAGGCTTGAAAATGTTTCCATACTTAAGTAAAGGCAGAACACTTTAATCTCAAGAAGTCTGGTGAATTTATAAACCCCCAAATTAGATCAGGTCAATTGAAACACTGCACTTCAAATAATTACAAATGGTTTCATTTAGGTTCGGGGACTGCAAATATACAGTTGCATTACAATTTAAATACAAAGCAGACATTGATGGAGGGGTTAAATGTCAAGATGTAATTTCAACACTTTCAAAACCTTTTTTCTTTTTTTGGCATTATTTCTAGAAAAGGAAAATCCAAGACCTGATTTTCCCTCTAAAAGTGCCCAGCCACTCCAAAGTGCTTTGTCCGCAGAAGGGTAAATGTTGGCAAACAGACTACATTTAATTCACTGATGACCAGCATGAAATTCTTTCCTCCAGATTTGAGAGGATAATTTGGCCATGTGTGACTTAATTGTTCTCACCTTGCTTGACTAGCTGGTGACACTCCCCTTCCTGCTGCTCTCAGAGGGGTAGGGCTAGCAAGGAAGACTCCTGCAGATGCATCTGAGCTGATTATATCATGTTCAGCCCACAAAGCTGTAGCTGTGTCAGTGTGTTTGGGCAAGAGATGTGACCCCTAACAGCTTGAAATACCTTGGTAAAGCCTCCTAATTCAGACACAGTGGTAGGCAGTGAGGGTTCCCTTTAGCTTGCATAGATTGTTCTGCTGGGAGAGGGAAGATATTGGAGTAGATTATGTTGGTGAGGGTTCCCTTTAGCTTGCATAGATTGTTCTGCTGGGAGAGGGAAGATATTGGAGCAGATTATGTTGGTGAGGGTTCCCTTTAGCTTGTATAAATTGTTCTGCTGGGAGAGGGAAGATATTGGAGTAGATTATGTTAGTGAGGGTTCCCTTTAGCTTATATAGATTGTTCTGCTGGGAGATGGAAGATATTGGAGTAGATTATGTTGGTGAGGGTTCCCTTTAGCTTGTATAGATTGTTTTGCTGGGAGAGGGAAGATACTGGAGTAGATTATGTTGGTGAGGGTTCCCTTTAGCTTGCATAGATTGTTTTGTTGGGAGATGGAAGATATTGGAGCAGATTATGTTGGTGAGGGTTCCCTTTAGCTTGCATAGATTGTTCTGCTGGGAGAAGGAAGATATTGGAGCAGATTATGTTGGTGAGGGTTCCCTTTAGCTTGCATAGATTGTTTTGTTGGGAGAGGGAAGATATTGGAGTAGATTATGTTGGTGAGGGTTCCCTTTAGCTTGCATAGATTGTTCTGCTGGGAGAGGGAAGATATTGGAGTAGATTATGTTGGCAACCCTGCAACATTACAAGCATGATGTGGGTCTGAGATGGGCCTATAGCTACCAGCTGCACAGTGTAGACTCAAGCTCTGGAGGTTGCTGTATGCTGTGGTTATCAAATAGTTCTTCCATTAGGCTCAGCTTTTAGTGGCTTTCCCAGCACAGTAGCAATACCATGGCTGGCATGCTTCCCCTCTGCTGGAATTTGCTTTTCTTGTCAGGAAAACTGAATTTAGCTTTGTAGTTTTGGACTCCAAGCAGCTGGAGGTGAATCTGGCAGAAAGGCCTCTCAGCATGCAGGGTGAAGGAGTCCTTTCCCCCTTGCCTTGTAACCTAAAGACCAGATATATTTTGTGGCTTATGGTAGCAGCAAAGATGAGAACGACATGCAATTGACTCCATAAATGTGCAATAACATAAAGGCCATGATGACAGCAGAGCAGGGCTTGAGAAGTACTTCAGAAATGATATGCAGATGTCAAAATATGCTCTCACAGTATCACAGTATCATCAGGGTTGGAAGAGACCTCACAGATCATCAAGTCCAACCCTTTACCACAGAGCTCAAGGCCAGACCATGGCACCAAGTGCCACGTCCAGTCCTGCCTTGAACAGCTCCAGGGACGGCGACTCCACCACCTCCCCGGGCAGCCCATTCCAGTGTCCAATGACTCTCTCAGTGAAGAACTTTCTCCTCACCTCCAGCCTAAATCTCCCCTGGCACAGCCTGAGGCTGTGTCCTCTTGTTCTGGCACTGGCCACCTGAGAGAAGAGAGCAACCTCCTCCTGGCCACAACCACCCTTCAGGTAGTTGTAGACAGCAATAAGGTCTCCTCTGAGCCTCCTCTTCTCCAGGCTAACCAATCCCAGCTCCCTCAGCCTCTCCTCGTAGGGCTGTGCTCAAGGCCTCTCACCAGCCTCGTCGCCCTTCTCTGAACACGCTCAAGCATCTCAATGTCCCTCCTAAACTGGGGGGCCCAGAACTGAACACAGTACTCAAGGTGTGGTCTAACCAGTGCAGAGTACAGGGGCAGAATGACCTCCCTGCTCCTGCTGGCCACACCATTCCTGATGCAGGCCAGGATGCCACTGGCTCTCTTGGCCACCTGGGCACACTGCTGGCTCATGTTCAGGCGGGTATCAGTCAGTACCCCCAGATCCCTCTCTGTCTGGCTGCTCTCCAGCCACTCCGACCCCAGCCTGTATCTCTGCATGGGGTTGTTGTGGCCAAAGTGCAGCACCCTCCTACAGCGAGAGGAGCAAGGAGCTCTGTTTACTCCTCCTTAAATTAGCTGTCTTAACACATGGAGGCTAAGGGGTGGCTTTGCCATTGCCTGAGCATATCAAAGGCTGAAGAGGAAACCCAGAGAAGGCTACTGGATCCAGCAGGCAAATGAGGTGGCCATACCACCTAGCAAGAAGTATCCATGTTCACTGGTGAACACAGTGACAGTTTGGAACAGCACAGCCAGGGACCGAGTGACTTTTCGGCCGTTCAGTGCCAGCGCGGCCAAGACCTGCATCTGTCTCCAGTGCCACCAAACTGCAAGCAACGAAGGATCAGCAGGGTTAAACAGTCTGCTCTGCCTTAGGCTCAATGTCCAACCACAATCACACTGACTCCTTCCAACTAAAAATCCACAAGAAGCCCGATGTTGGAAATTACTTTACTTTCTGGAACTCAAAACTACTCATCTTTGGTGCATTCCTTGTTCTGACCACACTGAGACCTTTGTCACTTTAAAGTGGCAGTCGTTACAAACCTAACAAATGAGGGATTCATCCTCCAAAGTGGTGGGCTGAGAGATAAAATGCCTGGATACTACTTCTGGCTTTTCTCCCAAGTAACCGTCAGAGGCAAAGCACTCCCATGCTCTGTGCCTCAGTTGGTCTGTAAAGGAAGTGGCTGTAAAAGTTACCCATTCCAGTGAGAAACTGGATGCTGTTAGGTTTGATAAATGCTTTTGAAGTAGTTTGTGTGCCCAAGTGGTTACTCGATGGAAACAAAATATTTCTAACAGCAAAACCTCATTTCTTCTTATGTGTAGCAATTGCACACACCTTAAAAGTCAACCAGGCCTGACTCCAAGAAACACGGTACAGGGAAACGGCTTCTGAGCTGTTCCTTACTGGTGAAAGGCCTGAACACAAACCCTGTGAGGAGAAGATGAGGGAGATGGAGCTGCTTAGCCTGGAGAAGTGAAGGCTCAGGGCAGAGCTCATTGCTGTCTGCAACTACCTGAGGTTGTAGCCAGGTGGGGTTGGTCTCTTCTGCCAGGCAACCAGCAACAGAACAAGGGGACACAGTCTCAAGCTGTGCCAGGGCAGGTCTAGGCTGGATGTTAGGAGGAAGTTCTTCACAGAGAGAGTGATTGGCATTGGAATGGGCTGCCCAGGGAGGTGGTGGAGTCACCATCCCTGCAGGTGTTCAAGCAAAGCCTGGATGAGGCACTTAGTGCCATGGTCTGGTTGATTGGCTAGGGCTGGGTGCTGGGTTGGCCTGGATGATCTTGGAGGTCTCTTCCAACCTGGTTGATTCTATGATTCTACTTCAGTGTGGGTACAGCAACTTGCAAAAGCAAAGTATTTTAATACTGGGAAAATGGTTGGTTTTTTTTTTTTTTTTTTTTTTTTTTTGTTACAGTTGACCTTAAAAAAAGAGAATAAAAATGTCTAAGCTTATGACATGTTTTTAACAACAGTAAGTACAGTTGCATGCAATGCTATGGTAAGTCAAGCATTTGAAAGCATCCTTTGCCATCGCTGTGTGAAGGACATTGTTATGTATCTTGGTAATCAACCCCTGTTTCTTCAGTACTTTTCATTCCAGTGAAGCTACATTTCCAGACCTTCTCACTTATTGTCTACTGCCACCAGAAAAGAGGGCCTGCACATTTCTAGCAACAGTGAAACAGTGCCATGTGCTTCTTGGTGAGCAGCAGTCGTGCTTGCTGTTAATGCTCTCAATCATGCACCAGGTACTTAGCACAAGATAACCAGTCACACTGCACCACACCTGGGCCAGAAGACATCCCACCACTAAGCTGGGCAGGCTTTTGGAACAACGGAGAGTTAAGCATCCACAAAGAACGAGCTAGGGCTGCCTTAGTAGGGAGAGATGACCTGATAAGACAGCTGCAATCTCCAGTTTCCTCAGTCCAAGGAGGTCCTGAGCTCACAACCAGACCTTCGAACCTCCTTCCAGTCTCTTGCACAACACAATGCCTGGCACAAGGTGCTGGCTTTCAAGATTTCTCATTTGAAGGAAATCCCTCAAAATCCCTCCCAGAATATCATAGAATCATAGAATCAGCCAGGTTGGAAGCGACCTCCAAGATCATCCAGTCCAACCTAGCACCCAGCCCTCTCCAGCCAACTAGACCATGGCACTAAGTGCCTCATCCAGTCTTCTCATCAGAGATAAAGATTTTGTTCAACACTTGTGCAGCTCAGTTAAACCAGCACAGAGCTACCTCTGACATCCCTGGACCTCACTGCATGATGGTAGCTGTGTCTGGGAAGACTGGCTTCATACTACTGGGATCACTACCTAGAGAGAAATCATCCACTGGCTTTGCCCACAGCAGAAAGATGGATCTGAGGATTTGCTAAGACTCTTTTTTCTTTTTTCCACTAGGGTGAACCTTAGTAGCAGGAAAAACTACAATACTTTGTTGGCTTTGCTCCTGAGGGATGAGGGGAATGCACTGCAGATTTTGATAGCCTGCACACAAACCTGTTATTAACACCCACGGATTAGATGAGAGCACCTACAAACTGCAACCCTAACTCAAGGCTCTGGGGGATACATCAAAGCTGTTCCATACACCCAGGTGCCTTCAGGTTTTGCACTATGTAAGTAGCACCGTTTGCCTTACACATTCTCACCATCCAATCCATCTCTTCCCTCCAAACTTGATGTGCCTGACCTTGCATACAGCCATGGGAGCTTTGCCTAAACGAAGCCCAAAGGATCTGTCCTGTTGCAATTACATTCTGCGCTGGCAGCGAAATTACATGCAGCTGGGAGATGTAGCAAACAGTGAGCAGATACACTCTGCTCCTTGTTTAGATACAATTGTGGACAACACAAAGATTTCAGGCTTAATTAGCAAGGCCGAGGAAGCTGTTAGAGAGGCATTTCAAACCGCTCGCTGTTTAAACTGATTAGAACTTTGTGAAAACAAAACAATATTGTGTAGCAAACTGCCAGGCTGAAACTCAAGTCAAACTGAACCACATCAAAAGAAATACAAAGAAGTGACTATCAGCAAGAAATGGGCTTCTTCCCACCCCCTCTTCTTTTCTCTTTTGGTGGAGAATTTAATTTCATAGCCTTTAATAAACCTGATGTTCCAATCCAAGTTTGCTGCTCTGGCAAAGAGCTTAACCAAAATAACACTGAAACTCATAGTTGGCAGGCCAAAGGGACTATAAATTGGTCAAATCTGGGCAGAATACAAGACCAAAAAACAAAATATGAATCCAAAATTCCATTCAATCTTCTTGGTTTAGAATTTTGATGCAACTGACCATTGACATGGAAATGTTATCTTGACCTTAACTGCTAAAGCTGGCTTGCGGAGGAAAAAATTACTGACTCTGTGACATCTCAGCAGTTATTTATAGCTCTCCTCCTCCTCCTCCTCTTTCTTGGTATTTTTACATTAGAAATGAATTCCCACCTACCATGCTTTTCCTGAAGGACTGTCTGAGCAGTGCAAAAAGTTGTGACCAAAAAAACCATCAAGAAAATGGAATCTTGTGATTAACATGGAAATCAAGTTTTAATTGGAAACCTTGCCAGTAAACCAGCATCCAACTGAGCTTAGCCTTTCCTGGTTACAGACTGAGCATCACCAGCATTTTAACTACAGCCTCTTTGAGGCTGGTATTTTATGCTTGCTGTACTCTCCAAGAGAGACTCCCCAGAGAAACCAAGGTACTCTGGATTCTGAGTACTCCTAATGTCTCTAAGGAAAAAAAAGAAGGCAGAGTCTTTACCCTTGATTCCCTCATCTCTTGAAGCCAGAAGGACAAGTACACAACCCATTTTCCCTTGGCTATTTCAAGTCACAGATAAGGATGTCTCTAAGTTGCTTCTAATAGCTACCAAAGGTTAAATGTTTTAGCTGAGTATCAGTTTAACAGCTCCCCTTTCCACCTAAACTACTCAGAGAATGCAAAGCTCCTTGTGAATCTCTGATGGAAGTCACAAGAGAAAGTCATGTTGTGTAGTGGCAGGGGCAGAGCACTGCCAATAAAGAGTGCTTGGTTTCTCTCTCTCTTCCTTGGGTTCAACAGTGACTGAAAGTTTAATTTCATTATTTACCACAGTATCACAGTATCAGCAAGGTTGGAAGAGACCTCATAGATCATCAAGTCCAACCCTTTACCACAGAGCTCAAGGCTAGACCATGGCACCAAGTGCCACGTCCAATCCTGCCTTGAACAGCTCCAGGGACGGCGACTCCACCACCTCCCCGGGCAGCCCATTCCAGTGCCCAATGACTCTCTCAGTGAAGAACTTTCTCCTCACCTCCAGCCTAAATTTCCCCTGGCGCAGCCTGAGGCTGTGTCCTCTCGTTCTGGTGCTGGCCGCCTGAGAGAAGAGAGCAACCTCCCCCTGGCTACAGCCTCCCCTCAGGTAGTTGTAGACAGCAATAAGGTCTCCCCTGAGCCTCCTCTTCTCCAGGCTAACCAATCCCAGCTCCCTCAGCCTCTCCTCGTAGGGCTGTGCTCAAGGTCTCTCACCAGCCTCGTCGCCCTTCTCTGGACACGCTCAAGCATCTCAATGTCCCTCCTAAACTGGGGGGCCCAGAACTGAACACAGTACTCAAGGTGTGGTCTAACCAGTGCAGAGTACAGGGGCAGAATGACCTCCCTGCTCCTGCTGGCCACACCATTCCTGATGCAGGCCAGGATGCCACTGGCTCTCCTGGCCACCTGGGCACACTGCTGGCTCATGTTCAGGCGGGTATCAATCAGCACCCCCAGATCCCTTTCTGTTTGGCTACTCTTCAGCCACTCCGACCCCAGCCTGTATCTCTGCATGGGGTTGTTGTGGTCAAAGTGCAGCACCTGGCACTTGGAGCTATTGAACACCATCCCATTCTACCTCTGTGCTTCATAGCAGCTGTGGAGTGGGTTTAGCAAACTATCAGGAGGCCTGTGATGCTCTGGCAGAAGCCACGTCTCTGTTAAGAACAACAAAGTTGGCAACTCCAACTACCAGGAAACAAAAGAACTTCCCAGATTGAACTGAACCAAGAAACAAGCAAGAAGGTAATGAGATTTTGCACAGAATTTCATGGAGCTTTCCCTGAAACACCTTCTATGTGCAAGATAATATATCTTCAGGTATATGTGCAAGTTGTGAAATACAGGTCATGGCAACAGCTCGGTGTAAAAATAGCTGCTTTTAATAGATAACATAATCCAGTATAAAGCTTGGACAGAAACCCCCAAAACTCTCCCAGCACTTGGATGCTGCTGCTACCCAAACTGACAGCAAGAATATGATTTTCCCAAATCCCCCATGTGTTTCTTCAAGAGTTGCCAAATGCATTTAAGTCCCTGAAGTGAGGAGAACGTGTTGGAGCCCTTAGGACAATGGGAGACTTGTCAGTGTCTGGCATACAAGGCCTGAAAACCTTGTGGGTGCTCTGAGTTCCTTTCAAAGGGTGGTTTCTTATTTTGGGAAGAAACCCTCCCGAGTGAAATGCAAATCCTAAAGACTTTGGAAGGGCACTGGTCAGGGACCACAGGCTATCAACACTGGCCAATGTGAAGAATGACAGAAATCTGAATTTAGTGAGTCAAAGCAAGGCAAAAACTACATTTCTGTGCTCCTCTCTACACAAGAGCAGGAATTTTATCATCTTTTGAGAGGCCAGGGTTTCTTAATAGGCTTGAACTGAATTATCCCCTGGAGCGACACCAATTTTTCTGTCTAGAGTCAGACTCTAATTGGAAATAAATGCAAGCTGCTGAGTAAGTCCAGGCCTAAAGATATCACCTAGCAGGTACAGCAATTATTTTTAGATGCAAAGACATCCCTATTCTTTTCATTCAGATGACCTGGATGCTTGCTTCAGTTTCTGGCTGGGAGAAGCAAGTTTAAGCCACCCGCTGAGATAACAGTGACAAAGAAGGAATGGGTACAAAAATGGACAGCAGAGACTACATAAGAAGAATCCAGACAAGGCAGGGCACAGAAAAGAGACCTTCCCAAAGAAATTAGGAGATGTGAGAGAAGTGAAAACCCATCTGCTTCTAGCTGGAGACTGATTTTCCACCTTGAGAACCCATCCACGGTCTTCCTCCACTATAAGCTGATCTCATCCACAGAATGATCGAGAAGATGACTTATATCAGCCCCTTTGCATCTCCAGCCACCTCTCAAGGTGATTCTGCTGAAACTCAGCTCAGAATAAAACTGGGAGAAAAAGGATGATACATTATTCCTTCTAACCTTACAAACTGATGCTTGCACTACAGATCAGATCTTTCCTCTAACAATGTGTGAAAAGTAAGCCAAAAGCTTTGGGCTACTCTTCTGTTCAAGACACAGTGGTGGGGCTGTTGGGCAGAAGATTCCTTGTAACACGTTTGCCTGCCTCCTTGGTCTAACCTCCCGGCACTGTTCTTTTGCTCTCTAACTAGAAAAAATAAGGCTCCTTGTGGACAAAAAGAAGTTTTCTTATTTTGGGCAGACAACATGGAGACTTGAATATAGAGACCTCAGATTGCAGTATCACTGGAATGCAAGCAAGAATGCCTGGGGCCGAGGGCTGCCATCAGGAGCAGAGGGCATGTCTGAGTAGGTGGTAACTCTGGTGTTGGCAGGGTTAGTCAAGGATGTCCAGGGTAGGAAACCTGCACTCTAGTAATTTCTCTCCCTTTCACTACCACGAGAAATTCTGGATTAGTTTGGAATACAAAGGACACTGGTCTTAGCTGTCAGGAAGGTTTATGTCAGAGCAGAGCAGACCTAAAATCAAGATGACAGTTGGCATTTCTTTACCAAGGCTTTTACATCACTTGAGGAGGCTGCCCTGGATGTTATTTAAAGTTGAAAAGCACAGCCCCTGAACACTGTGCTAGTCAACTAACTGTCAGTCCCTCATACATACTAACCAGATTACTCTCAAGTTCATGAAAGCAACACCAAAGGCTTTTAGCCAAACACTACATTTACGAGAAGAAACAACGACTGAGAAAAACCAGCAAGGCCCAAACGTGAAAGCAGCTTTTGAAGAGAAGAGATTCACTTGGGCATGCACAGCAGTAAAACTCTACAGTCTTGTGACAGTGCTTCAGAATCAACAAGCCAAGCGGAGCAGCAAAGGAAGGAGAAACCAACTTGTCCAAGCTCCCTGCTTTCCTAGTGACACAGTTACATAAGAAATGTGCATTTATATAAACACACTGAATGTATAATAGAGCTTATGTAACAGGGCCATTCTCCAGCCGACAGCATCCTCTCAGCGTATGGCCCCTCTGGCTGAAACCACAGTGGTTGCAGGACACAGAGGAAAAACAGCACTTCCCCAGGATCTTTCTGTTCTCCAACGTTTCCACTCCGTTATGTGGATTGCCTTGCCCTAACAGTGGCAAACGCCACGCTCCGGTGCTTCGCGCAGCCATTCTAGAGGTCTGAGATCACCTGCACCAATGCCTGCTTCTCATTAACTGCTGAATTACTCACAGTCACTGAATGGCAGGGGCTGGAAGGGACCTCAAAAGATCATAGGCTGGATGTTAGGAGGAAGTTCTTCACAGAGAGAGTGATTTGCCATTGGAATGGGCTGCCCAGGGAGGTGGTGGAGTCACCATCCCTGGAGGTGTTCAAGCAAAGCCTGGATGAGGCACTTAGTGCCATGGTCTAGTTGACTGGATAGGGCTGGGGGATAGGTTGGCCTGGATGATCTTGGAGGTCTCTTCCAACCTGGTTGATTCTATGATCATCTAGTCCAACCCCCTTGCCAGAGCAGGATCACCTATACCAGATCACACAGGAACGTGTCTGGGTGGGTTTTGAATATCTCCAGAGAGGGAGGCTCCACAACCTCCCTGAGCAGCCTGTTCCAGTGTTCAATGCTCATCTGTATTCTAATACAGGTTACTTCCAGCTTTTCCTTCTGAAGAGCAGAAATTCCCCTTATCCCAACAAGAACATCTGAACACCCCAAAGTAATCTGACTCTTGCCTTTTGCCAAGCAGCTCATGCAAAGTAAAACTGGCATAGCTCACATCTTTCCATAGCTGTTGATTTAATGGATCTACTGAGAACAGAAGGGCCATTCTGCATCAGGCTCTAACCATGAGCTAAGTTCAGATGCAAAGCGACATCACAGCCTGGTAAGAACACATGGTTCATGTCCCTGATCATCCTAGCTAATGCAGGGGACATGGAGAAGGGCAGGTGGTCTCCTAAGGAAAAACATCTTGTTGGTGTCACACTACCCTACTGTGCCTCACTGCATGCACTGCCACACCAGTGCGAGGACAGAGGGACAGGGAGGGGCAGTGAAGGGTGGGGACCAAGGAGGCGATCTAGGACTTTGAGTCATCCTCTTTTCCTGGGTTTGCTACTGGGTGGCACAGCTCAACTCTGCCCTACCTGTAAGTTTTCCTATGGAAAAGTTAACGTTGGCTCTTTCTCATGCAGTGAGAGTCCAGTGAGCATCTTCCTACCAGTTCTGCAAGGGCAGCTGAGGCGTCTTGCTGGAAATCTGGCCCCAGAGAGAAGCAGCAGTGGAAACCAGCCATTTCAGAAGCACGTTATTAAGCCATCAGACCAGTAGCTACAGGATCCCCATGGAAAAGTTGATCCAGGCACTTTGTATAATTACTTGAGCCCTCCCAGAGTCATTCATTCCCCTTTGCGGTTGGCAGGGAAAGTCAATAGCTTCTGGAGCTGCAAAGTCATAGGGTGTTTTGAGAAGCCAGGTCCTGTAGGTGAAGACTTTTCTCTTTGCAAAATCTTTGCTTCAGTACACTGTTCAGCAGCCATCCAGGCTTTCTGCAGAGCCAGTGCAGTAAGTTCAAGTGAGCATGGCACACAGGCAAGTTTAAGCTTTCCATTTGCTCTACCTACATATGTTTTAACACTCAGAGTTTCAGATGAAGAGGTATAAAAATAGTTTCATTGTGCATATTGCCTGCTGGACTCCACCGCTGGGAAGGAACTGGAGTTTAAATGTTATTAAAGTTGCACATGTTTCCAGGAGGTTGCTAATTATCCTGAGTGTTTTATACAGCATTTTTGGCTCCAGGGTCCTTCTGTACTTTTCTGAAAGAAACTCAACACAAAAACTACTTCAGCTGAGATCTGGAAGGCGTGACTGAAAGCGAGGCACTCGCTCCAGAGTTCACCTGACCCCTTGTTGGAACTGGGCTTTGGGAAAGCGCTTTGAGATCAGCTGGGGAGAAAATACTGCTTGGATACCAAAGACTTGTCTTTCCAATTTAATTCTCCTGCTTCCAAGCACATTTAAACTCCACTCTTTGCCTAGCATTCCTAGGTGTCCTAAAGGAATTCCGTAGGATGTGGAAGAGCCTCCAGCTAGAGACAGAGCTGGTGTGCTAGAAGATGATGGTCTTGTTCCTGGACAGATAGGTGGCCTCATGGTTGGGTGTATTACACTAAGTTTGCTCAAATGAGTCCAAGATGTTTATCAGTCCATAACCCTTCATTCCACTGCTCTGACATCTTAGCAATTCACTAATTTTATCAGCAGTTATTTTTCCTTTGCTGCTAGTAACAGATTACAGATAAGCATCGAGTACTATCGTATGTAACAGCTCTACCACATCAGAAAGCTATTTCAGCCATGCTCTTTCACAGTTGGGACAGTTTTACAGTTTGGGACAGCTGTACTGTCCCAAAGACATGGTTAGAGGACAGATGGTTTATCTCAGTCTGCCTGGTTGCCATCATGGGGAGTTCCAAGCAGAATCCATCCATGAGCTGTGAGGTTTAATGGCATTTCAGGGCTTGTATAATGTGTAGTTGTTACTCCACAGGTTTATATGAAGTGAATGTTTCTGTCTATGAAAGGCTTTCCAGAAAGATTTAACAATTGCTTTTGCCTACTGCAGGATAAAAAAAGTTAATCACTGACAAGCTCCTGAAAAGCAGCAAGAAGCTCACTCTGGTTACTATTGTGTAGGTGATACTTGCATTTAGGCATACCTGAGTGACAGCATTTTCAAAGCTACTGGGTTAAGCCTACTTCTGCCAAAAATAAAGGGCTCAAAATCACCAGGCAGAGATGATCTTAGGGCTGGAAACATGGGGAAATCTTGAAGACTAACTATCCCCCAAATGACAAAACCACAGCACTAAAGACAGCACATGCCCCATGCCAGACCTTCCACAAACAGCACCAAGAGATAGAAAAGATCCCTGGGGGAAGAAACTGGGAGCATCTGCAACAGCTGGTACAGCATGAGTGGAACTGCTGAAACCAGTCTAAGGTAGCTTTATGCATCTGTAACTCATTTCTGTATGCTGCAACTTGTATAAACCTTTTTAATTATTCAACATCTCTTAGATTCTACATCTATTTGCTGTAACCTTAACTCACTTTGAATTAATGGTGATGATATTACATTAAGCACTTACAGAGGAGTACCAGGACCTTCTAGTGATGCCTTCTGTCAATAGTACACTGCTGTAGAGAATATACTTAGCCCAAGCTGCTCTGGCTAGCCTAGATGGTAAGGTGCAGAAGAGAAGGTAGGAGAAGCTCCCAGGACTGTGGCCATGCAGTCAGCTAAACCCCTGAAGGCACTCCATGCAAGTTTCAATGAACAAATGATTAATATTGACTCACATCTCAGGGAGGTAAAACTAAGGCACACTGAATCAACTCAAGCTGAGCAAATAACAGATATAAAGCAGCAAGGGCTGTGGCATGGACATAGGACTGTGTTTAAATAGCTTAGCCCCAGCTACTTTAAGTTACCCAGATTTCTCATTTCCTTCCTCCAGCTTTAGGAGACTATCCACACCTTTGGCACACACATCTGCTGGATTATGGATCTAGGAGCTAAGGGAAACACCAAGAAGAAGGACTGTCAGGCACCTGAATGCACATTCATGATGGGCAGAAGGAGGAAAAAGCCATTTCCCAGCTGGCTCCCAAAACCTAAACATTACAGAGCACACAAGATGACTCAGTCACCAGGAAAACATCTTGGAGGAACACGAACAGAAAACCTAAGGGTGGAACGCAGCACTAGCAGACATCCCAAACAGATGTTTCACTGCAGGGCGCAGGGTAGCTCATATGTACCCTATATGGGGTAAAAGCAGCACCACACAGCCACTTTTCCATGCCAAGACCTCCTTCCCACAAAGCACACCAGGAGTTCCTTCTTTTGGAAGACTTCCCTTCCTACAAGTGCTGCCTTTTGGCACATAAAGCTGACTTACCAGCTACAGGTGCGCCTGAGCTTTGTAACGCTAGCTCAGACGTGCAAGACGAACCCAACACACAATGTAAGAGTGACCATTTTTAAAGTCTTGAGCAAATATTGCAGAGGGTAGAGCAGTGTCTCTATATTTTCATATGCCAGGATACTTTCCAAAGTAGCCTGTGCTTTAGATCCCATTCACTTCTTAAAGGAAGGAACAGAAGGGTTTTTTTTTCACTGAAACCTACTGGAAAAGAAATCTATCGTCAGAAAGGGGCAGCTGCACCTTGCAGATATGCACAGCTGAAGATCTTTTATGTAAGACTCCCCCTGACTGTGCAGAGAGCTGTTAAGATGTCAGATCATGGTTTGTTGCTCTCAGGGAGGCTGCTGCAGCACTCAGTCAGAACAAGTTTACGTCTTGGAGGAATTAATTTGTCTGAATAATGTCATCCTGGTTAAACAAAATGCTAGGGAAAATATTGCAGTGTTCTGGTGCACCTCCCTGAACTGATGCCTATATATGGGGATTAGCCAGCATGAAAGGGATCCTGCTGAGTCAAACTGGATTATAGCAGTATTATTTGACAGAGACAGAAGAAAAAGGGAGGGAGGAGCTAGGGAAACCTCACAAAAATATCAGCTATTTGACATGTTAAAGCAAACAATATAGATGTGAAAATGCTGCCTGCTTACAGGAGGGCATTAGAGCCAGGTCAGCTGGCAGCAGCAATCAAAAAAAGGTTTTTGACCCCTTTTAGCCCTACAGGCAATTGAGCTCCCAGAGAGCAAAGTGGATTCCAATCCTTTCCCATGCATCAGGAGATACACTGGTTGTGTTTCCACCAGGCACCAGCATCATGGCAGCACCACGGTGGTTGTGATGCTTCACACATGGGGAGGATGTATTGGAGAGCCACGTTAGGCCTCTCAGCTGTCAAAACCCAGCATGCAATGGAGCAAAGGGGCCTGCAGAATCAGATCTCAGAGCCCTTGGGGCACTGGTGCAGAAAGGGAAAACACACAGGCTTTCAAAGTCCCTCAGGTACCTCTGTTTACATCATTAGACATTCAACCAACCATTTATGCACTGATTGTTCAGTGCTGGCCAGAGCCTTGGGGCTGGTGGCAAGTCCCAAGTGGGACCTGCCCTTGTACATCCTGTTTGCAGAGCTGGATCTGCAGCATGTTCTTAGAGCATGCCTGGAGGACTGATGGATTCTCTCTCCAGCAATCAGCTTGACCTTACAGTGATAAGCATCAATTCCTCTGCCTGTCTCTCTCTGGACCAGTAAATATTTACCTGTGCAAAGCAAAAATGCTTGCTCAGAAGAAAGCAGGAGGTGCTGGGGATCTCCTGGGATTGGAGAAGGGCAACCTTCAAAAGGGGTCAGAAGGAGGACCCAGGTAACTATAGCTTGGTCAGCCTCACCTCTGCCCCCGGAAAGATAATGGAGTGGCTTACCCTCAGCGCTGTGCTTAGCCACATCAAGGACAAGAAGGTCACTGGGAGCAGTCAGCATGGTTTCACAAAAAGGAAGTCATCTTTGACCAACCTGACAACCTTCTGTGAGAATGTAACCAGGTGAATAGATGATGGAAGAGCAGTGGATGTGCTTTACTTAGCTTTCAATAAAGCATTTGACACCGTCTCCTACAGCATCCTCACAGCTAAACTGAAGAGGTCTGGTCTGGGTGATGGAGTAGTGAGGTGGATTGGGAACTGGTTAAAGAAGTCAGAGAGTTGTGGGCAATGAGACAGAGTCTAGCTGGAGGCCTGTACCTAGTGGAGTTCCCCAGGGGTCGTTACTGAGACCAGTATCATTCAATGGATTCATCAGTGACCTGGATGAGGGCACAGAGTGCACTGTCACCAGGTTTACTGATGACAGCAAGCTGGGTGGAGTGGCTGCCACACCAGAGAGTTGTGCTGGGAGAAACTGAATGAAGTTCAACAGGGGCAAGTGTAGAGTCATGCACCTGGGAAAGAACAATCCCATATAGCAGTAGAGGTTGGGGATTGAGCTGCTGGAGAGCAGCAAAGGGGAGGAGGACTTGGGAGTCCTGGTGGATGGAAGGATGGCCATGAGCCAGCAGTGTGCTCTTGTGGCCAGGAGGAGGGCCAGTGTCATTCTGGGGTGGATTAGAAGGATTGTGGTGAGTAGGTCAAAAGAAGTTCTCCTTCCCCTCTACTCTGCCCTGGTGAGGCCTCATCTGGAGTCTTGTGTCCAGTTCTGGGCCCCCCAGCTCAAGAAGGACAGGGCGCTGCTTGAGAGAGTCCAGTGCAGAGCCACAAAAATGATTAAGGAAGTTGAACATCTTCCTGATGAGGAGAGCCTGAGAGAGCTGGGGCTTGAGCTTAGAGAGGAGATGACTAAGGGGTGACCTCATTCATGCTTATAAATGTGTAAGGGGTGAGTACCAGGAGGATGGAGCCAGCCTCTTTTCAGTGATGGCCAGTGACAGGGCAAGGAGCAATGGGCTGAAGGTGAGGCAGAGGAGGTTCCATGTGAACCTGAGGAGGAATTTTTTGATTGTGAGGGTGACAGAGCACTGGAACAGGCTGCCCAGGGAGGTTGTGGAGCCTCTCTCTCTCTGGAGATATTCAAGAACTGTCTGGATGCATCTGAGTGTGATCTGCTCTAAGTGATCTGCTATGGCAGGGGGGCTGGAGCAGATGATCTTTTGAGGTCCCTTCCAGCCCCTGACATTCTATGATTCTATGCCTACGCCAACCCTTCACATTCTGCAGTGCAGGGGATGAAGCCTGGGGGCTGCCTTTCAGTTCTTGCTTTGAAATCGGCCCTAAATTCCTGCAACTCAGGTCAGTGGTCTGAACAGCAGGACTGTGCAAAGAGCTTGAGGGTGGGTGAAGATGACACTTTCCCCCTCCATTATTATGTCATTCATGGCCAAACCCTGCTAAAGCACAAATGAGCAGCAAAACTCACACACAAGAGGGGGTACTTTTGGGGCCAGAAAGAGATGCCATAGTAGAGAGGCAAGGCTTGTGCCTCGTCATAGTGCTTCTCTTCAGCAACGGTGGATCAAAATCCTTGTGTCTGCTCCTCCTGGGACGTGTCAGGGCCTGAGTGTGGTGGATTGTGTTAAAAGTTATGCTTTGCTAACGCTGAGCTGAAGAGTGCTGTGGCAGCAGTGGAAAAACACTCCTCCATTCTCCACTGCCCAATGCCAGAATATCAAATGCAACGCTAATGCTAGCCAGAGCTTACAAACACATGGTTCAAAGGGAAAAATCCAAATGGATCCGAGTCATGGGAGTGTACAAAAAAAATTCTCCAACCCCAAATAGAATGTATCAGTCATGTAACTTAGAAAGCCAAAATTTCCTCCCAGCTCCAGCAGGGAAACAGTTTCCAAGATTCCAGGGCGCATCTCTGTCTGGAGCTAATATAGGCATGTTCTTAATCCAAGTTTCAAGCCCAATAAAACTCATTTCTGACAATAAGAACCCCTCCTGGCCAGCCAGCCAAAGAAATCATGCCATGCCTTCTCAACCCACCTTTTCCCCACAGGTAGCACTGGAGCCCATACAGCTGCATCCCTCCACCATTACCATGCCCATCACAGTGCCCATCGCACATCTCCCAATGCACAAAGCACTTTGCCACCCCTCCTTTTACAGTGCCCATTGCACATCTCCCAATGCACAAAGCACTTCTCCACCCCCTCTTTTTGCAGTCACCAACATTGGCCATGTGCTTTTCCAAGTTGGGAGCTGGAGGAGGTTTGGTGCCTGTGGTGGAAGGAGAAGCACAGTCCTCATCCACATCTTCCCAAAGAGCATTTCCATCTTTGCCTTGTTCCTCTCTGACCCTACATATCCCAGGGCCTCAGCTGGAACTGCAACAGGAGTTCTTCCTGAGCAGCTTCTCTACTTGTATCTCCCCTGCATCTTCAAGACAAGGCAGTTTGGGGCTGGTTTTGCCTTTCAGCTGGGGAAGTTTCACAGCCTGGGTCACACAGCTCCAGGGCTGGTTTCCTAACCACATACATCTCATAAAACAGTCTGGGCATACCACACCTCCACTTTCTTTTCCTGGCTGTGACAAGGCAAATGGTCAGAACTGCCTCTTCTGGTAAAGCCAGCCCTGAACAGGAGTGAATTAGAGCATGACTAAACAACCAGGCCACGCGGGAGCCATAGGTGGAAGAAAATCTACTTTCTAGGTACTCAGCTGCTGCTTGCCTGCAACACACTGAACAAAGGTGACACCGACACTGGGGTGATTGGAAGAGAAATTATAGCTAGGGCTGGTTAAAATATTGTTCCCTGAGAGGTACCAAAGTGTTTCCAGCATCACTCCCAAGAGACATGCATATCAGACCAAGCACACGATGCGTGGCTAGATGAACTTGTTTGGGATGAACTCCACCACAAGCATCAGATCCACTCAACAGAAATCCAGCTGTCTCCAAACCAAACAAAACCCATGCTCCCTTAAAGAAACAGCAGTAAAAACCAAAACAATCCCCCCCCCCTCCCCAACTTCCTCTGTGTAAACATCAACACAAACTTCAGCATTTTAATGCATTTTGCAGAAGTAAAACCAGAATAAAAGCTTTGCTTCCAACACATAAGGAACCTATTATTACCACATTGTCTCCAGTGATTATTCAAGCAATGCATTGAAACATTCAGGGAGAAGAATGTTTGCTAAAATACTGTTATGTAACATGAGGAAAATGACTAATTCTGCCCTTGATCTCTTTGTATTTGGCTCCAAGTAAGAGTCACTAGATCTTACTCTCTGGTCAAAGCAGCAGCACACCCGAGTTCTGACCTGATTCCCCCTGAGGCTTTTACAGTGGGCAGATCCCATCCCCTGCAGCTGATGACTTATTCCAGATTTAGTGAGCATAGCTGTCTTCTGAATCAGTCCTTCAGGGCTGCTCATTTCCAAAGACAGGTGGAATAAACAGCACACATTTCTCCATGCTCCCTGCTGACGGAGGTCAGAGATGATTTACTTCCAGTTCCTCACAACTTGCCTGGAGCCTTACGCATACACCAAGCAAGGCCAACTGCATCCAGCAGTAGTAAGCTGATTCACAGGATAGGCTGGCTATGTGAATTCCTCTCCTCTCTTGATAGCAGATGCAGTAGTTACTGAAGATCTGTCCTGTGGGTACCCTTATTTCCAGTTCATTTGCATCAAGAGTACACATAAACCCCACCTATTTTTCTTACAGACACTTATTACAAGCTGCCATTTTCCTATCCTTGGGCAGGGAAATTTGGGGTTTATAAACCAGAAATAGATGTGACCCCACACAATCCACACTGGAGTGAAACCTACCCTGCAGACAGAATGAAGGTGACACTGACCCTGGAAGGTATTCTCAGAGAGCTGTACTGTTTTGTTTAAAGCTTCAGAAACACCAACTTCCCCTCCTAAATTTCATTTTCACTGGTGAGGAGAACAAGGAGAAGAAAAAAAAAAGAACTGTCTTGGGGTTGGTGTTTCCATTCAAAGCTTTCAGATTCTGTCCTTCAAAACACATGATTAAGATTTTCCTTTTGGAAGATAATTGGGCTGAAAACAGAAATTGCCAACAATCTTCAGCTGAAATAATTTCCTGTGCAACTATAAGTATGTGTCCCTAAGTCACTGGAGAGGCAGCAATAGGTTTTAGTTCTCCTGGGGATGCGTTGACCCATCAGGTGATGCATAACAGCTCTGGTATCTGCAGTCCTCATTAGGCTGAGATTGTGTTTTTATCCTTCCTATAACCTCCAAGTAGGAGCATAATGCTATGCATGATGAAATGGGCTGGACAAGTCTAGGTCTTGCTTAGCTTGGAGCTAAGAGGAAGAAGAGTTATTGAAATATTGGGGGGTTTATTTATCCAGATATTCTCAGAGGCAAAATCCAGCTCCCTGGATCTGGCCCTATAACATTCTCCCTCTTTTTCCAAAGGCTTCCTCAGGCTGAGATTCAAAGACTGTCATGATGTTGAGGTGCTGGAATGTGTCCAGAGAAGGGCAACAAGGCTGGTGAGGGGCCTGGAACACAAACCCTATGAGGAGAGGCTGAGGGAGCTGGGGGTGTGCAGCCTGCAGAAGAAGAGGCTCAGGGCAGAGCTCATTGCTGGCTACAGCTACCTGAAGGGAGGTTGTAGCCAGGTGGGGGTTGGGCTCTTCTCCCAGACAACCAGCAACAGAAGAAGGGGACACAGTCTCAAGTTGTGCTGGGGGAAGTCTAGGCTGGATGTTAGGAGGAAGTTGTTGGCAGAGAGAGTGATTGGCATTGGAATGGGCTGCCCAGGGAGGTGGTGGAGTCACCATCACTGCAGGTGTTCAAGACAAGACTAGATGAGGCACTTAGTGCCATGGTCTGGTTGACTGCATAAGGCTGGGTGCTAGGTTGGCCTGGATGATCTTGGAGGTCTCTTCCAACCTGGTTGATGCTATGAAGCTCTAACACTGTATTAACTTGTACCAGTAAGACTTACCCAATCTACCAGAGGCCCTAATCATCACCCACTGTAGACTTGTTACAGCACTTCTATTATTTTTAATTAACAACAGTCAAAGTAAAATTACCAGCTCAGTCCTCAGCGAGTCTGACACGAACCCCCATCAGTAAAAAGCAAGGTCTGCTGTAAGCAGAGGAAAATGCATCAACCTGGTAAGGAAAATGCAAGGTCTGCTGTAAGCAGAGGAAAATGCATCAACCTGGTAAGGAAAAAGCAAGTTCTGCTGTAAGCAGAGGAAAAAGCATCAACCTGGTAAGGGACGATGAGGCAGAATGTCCCTAACCATCCCGGAGAGCTTCAGAAGGCAAACGTAGCTCCTTCTCTAGCTCGAGTACTAGGGCTTATTTTGCAATTAGGAAGCAGAAGATAAAGGGACAAGTGACTGTGCAACAGAGTTCCTATAGCTACATCTTGTTCCTTGCAGTACCAGTCTACACAGTGCTGGGTTATTATGTAGTGCCTTGGACTGTTTGGAGGTAATAAGCATTCACCGAGAATGGACTGCTATTAGCCACCGGCAAAAGCTGATTATAATAGTGCCAGCACTGGAATATGTTTTCCACCCATTTACAAGAGGAGTAAAATAACAGGAGGAAAAAGAATCCCATTTGCCAGTGTTTGGAGCGCAGTGTGCTCTACATACAATTATCCAGAGAATGACAGGAAATTGACCCATTTACTCAGAAAAGTTCCTATCGTGTTCTGCACTATTTCATTTCATTTCATGCCCATTTGAGAACAAGTCATTTCTCTTCAGGGCAGAAGATAAATTGTCAGCTTGTACACACATCTCTTTTCATTGCCAGGCACAAAAATATCACAAAGAAACATTTCCCTGCCCTCTGCTTAATTTTCTTCTTCTTTTTCTCTAATAAATGGTGCTAACTATAAAAGTCAACGGACTGTAAATAAACTCAATTCTATTCCTACCTTACCTTATGATTGATTTTTGGACATAATGCATTCCACCTACAAGGTCTCTTGTCTGATTCAGCTGCTCCTCTCAGCACTAGAGAAAAATCAGATAACAACCTTGGTGGAAGAGCTTTATGTAAACCCAGAAACATTTGGCAACTACAGTTTTCTTAATGGCACAGTGCTACAGGTGCCACACAACGTTAGAGCCCAGCAGACAGGCTTTGTGTCAGCATCCTGAGTGTGTGTCCGGTGGTGGAGCCTCCTCTCACTCTGAAGGGGCTTGACAGAGAAGACAAAAGCAGCGATTAGATCACCATAATAAAAAGGGAATTCAAACAAAAAAGGAGCCAGAGACCTGAAGACAGCAAGCTCCAGAGGGAGAGGCAGCAGCATGTGTGGGTGAAAGTTAAAACAGGACATCACAGAAATGTCTCTCTCTGCATCCCGATCCTGTCTCTAGAGAACTGAGCTTGCTGTTCCTGCTGCTTTCAAGCAGGGTTAATATCAAGGACATCAATGAACAGAGAATTAAATGGAATCCCTGATGGAAATGCCAGCAGTCCAGGTCTGCAAGCAGAACACAGGCACTTCCCACGCTGTATGGCTGGAGAATTGCTAATATAAGGATGAGCCCAGGTACAGAAGAGTCAGAATGGCAGTAATTTTGTTCTCTCCAGCTCCAGCAGCATCCTTCAAACACCCTTCCAGCTCTTAGTGGTTTTATCTTTCTCCAGTTTCTAAAGATTTAAGTTAGAGCTGCCCAGCAAACCCTGAGTTCATGACAACTTTCCTGCAGCCAGCCTGCTGGCCAGCACACCTCAATCTATCCTCCCGGCCCTTGCTCTGCAAAGTCTAACCTCCTGTTTTGCGTGTCTGTAGTGCATACAGTGCCAAACCTCACTCTTCATTTGCTCTGAGACTTCATATTCAGTATGATCTCTTGTCACAGTTCTTTTCATCTGGATATTAGCTTCCCTGTGCTCTTCCATCCAGGAGCATCATTGCCAGGAGTAAAAATTACCCATCATTTGGAGCAGGAAATGAGATGGGGAAGGGAGCCCAGAGTCAACACCAGTCTCAGTAGTTGTAACACTTTAATCCTAGACTGAAAACAGCAAAGCTCATGTTTTGCACAGAAATCAGGCATGAGAAGTGTGACTCTGATCATAGTTTTGACTGTGATGGAGCTATACAGAACATGAGCTTGCAAAGTGGCTTGTGAAGGAAAGAAAAGCCTTCATAAACAAGCACAATGTTCAAGGCTCATGCTCAAGGTTCTGCTAATTCACAACCACACTACTTCATTTTCTTCCCTTAGCTAAAATTCCCCAACCAACGAAACACAAAAGTGGGAGAAAGAAAACAGCTCCCTGCTTCTCAGTGAGAGGGTTTTGTTCCTCTCTGCCTGACAGCAAGGACATTTGGACTGGGAGTAGGACTGCTGTTTACCCCTATGAGGGCAGCTGGATTCACCTGGCTCCCTAGAAAAACAGAGAAAGCATAAGAGACATTTTTACCTTCCCTTCTTCATCATCAGAGGAAAAAAGATTCCTGTGGCTAATTCCACATTTTAGCACCAAGATAGTGATTGCTCTCTAACTGCAAACATCTGCCTCCAGCCTGGTGCAGAGCCCAGCTCTGACCACAGGACCTTGGGTGCTGGCATGCAGGATGGGATGGTGGTCCCTCACCTCCTGCCCAGTAATGCAGATGCAGTTATGGGAACATGAACCTTGCTGAGATGGGATCCAGCATTGGACTGCCAGCTGCTGAGTGTGCAACCTCCTGCTTTGTGCCAGCTCCATCCAGTCATCCTGCCAGCTGCCTTCTCAGCCTGCTAAAGGCCCACAGGAGAAGCTTTTGAGTCTGCTACCTACCTGGAGGAGCCAAGCTCTTCCCTTAAGGGGAGACTCAATGCCCACCAATCCATATCTCTGTGGCAATTTTTCCACTGATGGGATATCACCTCTGCTATCAGGATAGGCTAAGGGAACTGGGATTGTTCAGCACAGAGAAGACTCCAGGGGCCTTTAGAGCTTGCCTTGCAGCACTTGAAGAGAGCCTACAGGAAGGCTGCACAGGGACTCTGTACAAGAGTATCCACTGATAGGAAAGAGGAAAAGGATTTAAATTGAAGGAGAATAGGTTTAGTTTGGATCTTGGGCAGAAATTCTTCACTAGGAGGGTGGCAGGACTCTGGAATGCATTGTCCAGAGGGGTTGTGGATGCCCCTTCCCTGCATATGTTCAAGGCCTTCAGTAGCCTAACCTGGGCTAGTTGAGAGGTATCACTTCCTATGGCAGGAGGTTGGGTTAGATGATCTCTCAGGTCTCTTCCAGTCAAAATCATCCTATGATATGGCTCTAGCTTTTATGAGATAACTGCTTGCTGTTTATCCACAAACCAGGCTCACTGAGCTCACTCCTGGTCTCTTAGAAGATAACCAAATCCTGCCTAACATTGAGAAAAACAAAGAGCTCTTCAGATGCATGTCCTACTCCTCCCCAGTTGCTGTTCTTTTGCTTGTAAATGCTGAAGTTTGAGCTAAACCTTAACTGCTGCCACAGCCCCAAAGTGACACCGATTCCCACACAGGGGTGAGAGCAGGGATGTGACCCATTCTCCACCTGCACAGCAGCAAATTCCCTTGCACACAAGCAGGTTTGCTTCCCAACTGCCCATCATACATCAATGCTCACCTTCTCTCAGCAGAAGAAAGAATAAAAGATGGGGGGCTGGGGGGAGGATGGGAAGGAAGAAAGGAAACAAACATCTTCCTCTGCCAACAGATGCAGGCACAAACACGCAGAAATATTTTGGGACAACTGAAGGGAGTGTAGATGGAGGGGTTAGTGCCAGGCTTTAAACATTATGTACAAAGAAAACATAATGAGCTCCTACGGGATGCAGAAAAATTACCCATGAATGAGGGGAAAAAAAATGGATAACCACTCCTGGGTTTGCCACTTGTGAATTATTTAATAATCACTCCCCAGCAGATGGAATATATTTATCCACCCCATTGGAGCACACTTTGCAATTTATTTACACTGCTTTAAAATGTGATTATATATTTAAAAAATAAACAAGGTAACCACAAGGGAAAAGGGAAGTAAGCACAAGCTTAAGGGGGAAGGGGAAAAAAAAAAAGCTTTTCACTTCATTTTAGGCAATTTCCACTAAAATTCATTTGAATCCTCCTTACTCTTCTGCTGCAAAAAACAGGAACTGAAAACTTATTCAGGGAAGCCAGTCTGGATTTCTCACACAATTAAGAGATCATTCTATGAGATGGGGTCTATGCTTCAATAGCCATGCTGTCTTGGGTACCAGAAATCTAATTCAGCTCCCATTACAGCATCACAGTGTCACAGTATCACCAAGGTTGGAAGAGACCTCATAGATCAAGTCCAACCCTTTACCACAGAGCTCAAGGCCAGACCATGGCACCAAGTGCCACGTCCAGTCCTGCCTTGAACAGCTCCAGGGACGGCGACTCCACCACCTCCCCGGGCAGCCCATTCCAGTGTCCAATGACTCTCTCAGTGAAGAACTTTCTCCTCACCTCCAGCCTAAATCTCCCCTGGCACAGTCTGAGGCTGTGTCCTCTTGTTCTGGTGCTGGCCACCTGAGAGAAGAGAGCAACCTCCTCCTGGCCACAACCACCCCTCAGGTAGTTGTAGACAGCAATAAGGTCACCCCTGAGCCTCCTCTTCTCCAGGCTAACCAATCCCAGCTCCCTCAGCCTCTCCTCGTAGGGCTGTGCTCAAGGCCTCTCCCCAGCCTCGTCGCCCTTCTCTGGACACGCTCAAGCATCTCAGTGTCCCTCCTAAACTGGGGGGCCCAGAACTGAACACAGTACTCAAGGTGAGGTCTAACCAGTGCAGAGTACAGGGGCAGAATGACCTCCCTGCTCCTGCTGACCACACCATTCCTGATGCAGGCCAGGATGCCACTGGCTCTCTTGGCCACCTGGGCACACTGCTGGCTCATGTTCAGGCGGGTATCAATCAGCACCCCCAGATCCCTCTCTGTCTGGCTGCTCTCCAGCCACTCCGACCCCAGCCTGTATCTCTGCATGGGGTTGTTGTGGCCAAAGTGCAGCACCCTGCACTTGGAGCTATTGAAGCCATCCCATTGGACTCTGCCCATCTATCCAGGCGGTCAAGGTCCTGCTGCAGAGCCCTTCTGCCCTCCAGCCCAGCCACATCTGCCCCCAGCTTGGTGTCATCTGCAAACTTGCTGACGACTGACTCATATGGGGATCAATAGGAACAGGCTCATGTCTTAGACTAGTCCAATTCACAGGATCAGGTTCCTTGTCTGATCTAGAGCAACTTTACAGCCACGGCCCTCCAAACAGCACTTAGCTTTGTCATTTCATTAGCTTCTTATTCTAAAAGACAAAGGATGCCCTTTAGCAATAACTGAAAATACAGAAGGTACCATTTAGTATCTTATACATACTTGAGTAGACTGCCTGCTCCCAAAATTAAAACAGGAACTGTAAGCAAAGGGCTTTGCTCACTCAACAGCAAAGTGTGTTACTGATAATCAGTAACTACTGTTACAGCAGACTGATTTGGACAAACCTGAGGGAAAGTCCATGAGACAAAGGCATACCTTTCACTGGCAAATGTCAAACCATTGCACACTGAATTGAGGCTTCTAGACTCCTCCTGTGCAAGTTTGTGTGCATGCACACACTGGCCAGGCAAAGGTGCACAGAAGCTCTAATCGCTCAGATGGACACAGATGCTTTTAGGAGCCTGAAGTCATCTGAGAGGTGAGAAGTTGAGAGACAGATCCCACAATGAACACAAGTTTTCATACTTTGCCTGTAGGAAACAAAATACAACCCCCAGCCCAAAGCCACTCTTCCCCCACCAAAGAAGAGGTTAGCCACTGTTGGTGAAACCACTGCACAAGTAGTTTTTTCAACAATGGAGTGTGGTTTTATTTAAAGACAGTGACATTTATTTACAGAGCTCAAATGTGGGAGAGCTCCATGGCAAAGCCACCACCAATGGCTATTGGAAAGGCAACACTCTGCACATAACACTGTCAAAGCAGAGGGACTAGTGAGATGGGCATGTGGTGATAGGACAGGGAGCAACGGTTTGGAAGTAGAGCAGGGTAGATTTATATTAGACAGTTGGAAGAAGTTCTTTACTCTGAGGATGGTGAGACACTGAAATGGGTTGCCCAGAGAAGTTGTGGATGCCTCATCTTTGGGTGTGTTTAAGACCAGGCAGGATGAGGCTTAGAGCAACCTGGTCTAGTGGAAGGTGTCCCTGTCCATGGCAGGAGAGTTGAAAATCAGTGGTCTTTACAGTCCTTTCCAACTCAAGTCATTCTATGATTCTATGCAAAGTGACTAAAGAATAACATTGCTTGGTAATAAGAGTTTAATTTTCATTGCCAAGAGTGGGTTAGCAAACCAAAACACAGCAAGTTCTTTAGTAATTTGTGTGCTTCTTGAGGTCTCAAAGGTTATTTTTTTTCCTGTTCTGTTTCCCCTTCCCAGACCAAGAAAATCTGCAACTGATATGGGTCAAAAATACCTATTTTGTAGAAGATATTACCTTAAAAAAACAACAAAAGACTGAGATCTAAATCCTTGACTAGTTCAGTAGAAGGGCTACTCTACAAATAAACTGGTAGAGAGAATCCTATGTGTCTTTAAGGTTAAAATGAACAAATAGTACACCAGTACTTCAGAGAGCTCAGTGTGTCCTCCTTGCCAGGAAAGGGCTCAAACATAAGCAAGTCCTCTCTTGAACTGGGAGTGCTGCCTTTTTCAACAAGAAAGCCAACTGACCTCTAAAATCTCCACATCCTGGAAGAGCAAAAGCAAGTTCACTGTATATTATTTCTTCAAAGACAGGTATCAGCTTTCAAAACCTGCTTCCACCACACTCTAACAGATGTTTGCAGACACAAGTACAGATGTGCATGTTTCTGCTGGGATGTGAATGTTCCAGGCAAGATGCTCCCCTACCTCCTCCTGAGAATGCAGGATGGATCTGTTGGAAGGTAGGAGAGCCCTGCAGAGGGACCTAGACAGGCTGGATGGGTGGGCAGAGGCCAATGGGATGAGATTTAACAGGGCCAAGTGCAGGGCTCTGCACTTTGGCCACAACAACACCAAGCAGCACTACAGGCTGGGGACAGAGTGGCTGAGAGCAGCCAGGCAGAAAGGGACCACCTGGGGGTACTGGTAGATAGTAGGCTGAAGATGAGGCAGCAGTGTGCCCAGGTGGCCAAGAGAGCCAATGGCATCCTGGCCTGCATCAGGAACAGTGTGGCCAGCAGGACGAGAGAGGTTATTCTTTCCCTGTGCTCAGCACTGGTCAGGCCACACCTTGAGTGCTGTGTCCAGTTCTGGGCTCCTCAATTCAAGAGAGATGTTGCAGTGCTGGAAGGTGTCCACAGGAGGGCGACAAAGCTGTGAGGGGCCTGGAGCAGAGCCCTGTGAGGAGAGGCTGAGGGAGCTGGGGGTGTGCAGCCTGCAGCAGAGGAGGCTCAGGGCAGAGCTCATTGCTGTCTGCAACTACCTGAAAGGAGGCTGTAGCCAGGTGGGGTTGGGCTCTTCTCCCAGGCAACCAGCAACAGAACAAGGGGACACAGTCTCAAGTTGTGCCAGGGAAGGTCTAGGCTGGATGTTAGGAGGAAGTTGTTGGCAGAGAGAAAGATTGGCATTGGAATGGGCTGCCCAGGGAGGTGGTGGAGTCACCGTCCCTGGAGGTGTTCAAGCAAAGCCTGGATGAGGCACTTAGTGCCATGGTTTAGTTGACTGGCTAGGGCTGGGTGCTAGGTTGGCCTGGATGATCTTGGAGGTCTCTTCCAACCTGGTTGATTCTATGATTCTATGGAAGTGTCAAATGCTTCACGAGGAGTTATGCACTCATTTGTTTTAAAGACAGAAAGGATTAAATACATCTACATAAAGGAAAGAAAAAGTGTTTAAACAACAATAAAAAGAGATTTAGTGGCATTAATAAAGAACTCCTTTAAAGCAGCATGTCACCATTAAAGTAATTAATAGGGCATGCAAGACACTTCAGTGGAAAGTGAACAGTGCTCACATTAGAGCCTTATAAGTTTTCACATGACCTTAAGACAGAGTATGGCATTTCTGTGCAAAAGCACCCTCTAAAAACAGAGATGGGGGCATTCAAGTCTATAAAAAAAAGGGATTTTAAAATTTAACTGGCAGGGTCTGAATCTAAAACACAAAGGTTAAGGGAATGTTAGAAGGGCAATAATTCTGATTAAACTTTTCTCTAAAGTGACAATAAAATGTTCCAAATGAATTAAGGCTTTTATTAACAGATGCAGAAGCTCTGTAAAAGAGTTTGAAATATAAGTAGCAGAGAGGAGAGGTTTTATGTTTTTGAGGCTTGGGGTTTTTTTTTCCCTGTCTGGATGAAGGTGATATTGCTATAAAACTTTAATCTTATTGCCATGCCACACTGAAAGTAAACCTGTCAGAGCTAATAGAGCAAATCAGGATGCTTGCTTTCCCTTCTCTGTGCTGCAAGGGCCTCTTTCCAGCATGTAAGAAAGAATATAGAATCAGTCAGGGTTGGAAGGGACCACAAGGATCATCTAGATTCAACCCCCCTGCCATGGGCAGGGGCACTCTACCCTAGATCAGGCTGGCCAGAGCTATGTGTGGCACTGATACCACAGGTGACAGACACATGTAGACAGGCTATGTGCTGATGACTCAACTGGACTTCTACTGGCTGCAGTAGTCCCAAGGCAGTAAGTCTGGGCAAGTTCTTTGGACCATTCTGAACGAGGGCAGAGTGAAAAACTGGTGCTACACCACCACATTTTGGCCTTTCCAAGGTGAATTAACCATTACAGGACAAGGCCTACTGGGTTTAAACTGGCAGAGGGGAGATTCAACCTAGATGTTAGGAAAGGGTTCTTTATACTGAAGGCAATGAGACACTGGCACAGGTTGCCCAGGGAGGCTGTGGCTGCTCCCTCCCTGGAGGTGCTCAAGGCCAGGTTGGATGAGGCCTTGAGTGACCTGTTCTAGTGGGAGGTGTCCCTGCAATAAGTGCATTTCACTACCTCAGAGTGATTAAGTTTAAGCCTGTGGAGCAGGATATAACACAAGGCTCTTACTAAACAAAAGCAGGGCATATGCTACTTAGAGCAGATCTCAGCTCCAGCAGGGCAGTTGAGGCTCAACAGCATTTGCTGGTTATGATTCAGGCCATTGCTAATTTTTCCTTCTGCCTTGCTGCTGCTAAATTCTGGCAAGTTGGTTGCCTTGGTGATGGTCGCAGTGTCTGTGGCAGATGCTCTGGAAGACATCTTGCAAAGTGCTTTGCCTCTTCTGGGAACTCTTGAGCCTTTTGCATGTTGGCAGGAGTGCTGCAGTAGCTGTCTGTGCTCTGGTGGCTGTTCCACCACCCTTCAACCCATCAGTTTGGGGCCAGATTGTGACAACTACTGAAATCTGTCCCTGTTGCACACCGCATCTGCTATGCAAGGACCCAAGGCTCAACCTTCTCTTGCTCCCTACGATGCCCCATCATGTGCTACAGCTACCCCTGCTTGCTGCTTAGGATCAAGCCCAAAAGACAGCTTCAAGAACACCCTTCTTTTGCACTACCCATGAGAAAAGCACTGAGAGGAGCAACTGAGTGTGAATTGCCAGGGAGAATAGGATGTCAAACAAATATTTTCCTTTTCACAACAGAACATAAATATTTGGCAGCACATTTAAATTAAAAAGTCTAAAAGTTACTCCAATTGAGTGGAGAACATTGCTATGATGCTCATTTGCTTCCTAAAATATGACCAGTCACAGATGGCTTGCTGTAGGAAATATTAAATACTTTTGGTAAGTGTTGTCTGGCTTCAACACAGATTGCATTTACACAGATACCTCTGTTGGTGGAATGCCAAGAGAGTGTATTGCTTCAAACATGTCCTTAAACAAAAAAACTACACTGTCAGGAGCTACTGCAATGGTTATACTTCAAATCTCAGCCCTTCAGAACATCTGAAAGCCAGCTTTCATTTCAGCGTTGGTCCTCTCCCTTTTCCTCCACTGTATGAGCAAGGAAAATACCCAGGTTTGGTCGGAAGCAACTTTTAGTGGGCATCATAATCATTCAGAGTAGTTTGAAAAAATAACTACCTAAAGAGCATTAGGTAAGATGAGAAATCTGAAAACAACTGAAGGCCAGGAAGTGGATGATGTTGGAGGCCTCTTCCAACCTGGTTGATTCTACGATTCTATGTGTTAAAGGGTCAAACAGCAAGGATGTAAATCATAGAATCAACCAGGTTGGAAGAGACCTCCAAGATCATCCAGGCCAACCTAGCACCCAGCCCTAGCCAATCAACTAAACCATGGCACTAAGTGCCTCAGCCAGGCTTTGCTTGAACATCTCCAGGGACGGTGCCTCCACCACCTCCCTGGGCAGCCCATTCCAATGCCAATCACTCTCTCTGACAACAACTTCCTCCTAACATCCAGCCTAGACCTCCCCCAGCACAACTTGAGACTGTGTCCCCTTGTTCTATTGCTGGTTGCCTGGGAGAAGAGACCAACCCCACCTGGCTACAGCCTCCCTTCAGGTAGTTGCAGACAGCAATGAGCTCTGCCCTGAGCCTCTTCTTCTCCAGGCTGCACACCCCCAGCTCCCTCAGCCTCTCCTCATAGGGTTTGTGTTCCAGGCCCCTCACCAGCTTTGTTGCCCTTCTCTGGACACCTTCCAGCACCTCAACATCTCTCTTGAATTGAGGAGCCCAGAACTGGACACAGTACTCAAGGGGTGGCCTGACCAGTGCTGAGTACAGGGGAAGAATAACCTCCCTTGTCCTACTGGCCACCCTGTTCCTGATGCATCATCATTCACACTCCTTGTGCTTCCCCTAAGCTGGCATGACTTTGTTTCTTCTAACCAGAAATCCACCAAGCCCACTGGGGTTTGTATTAAACAGTTAACAGTTAAACAGTTTCCTGCAAACAAACACTGCAGGCAGACAAACTGATGTCCTGGAGTGAAGAAACAGAGGCAGGACGCTAGAGGGAGGATCGACTCAGAGACTGAGCTTTTGCCAGAGCAAATGCTTTGGAGTGTGGCTTCACCAAGGAGATGGCTGAAGTGGCATGCTTCAAAAGCCCTCTCGCCTCGCAAATTGCTGTCTGGGCTGAAGGAGGAGGGCAGCTGGAATCAGAGCGAGACAGGACTTTCTGTTCTCTGCAAGCCTGCTACGGGAAAATTATACCTGCACAATCCAAATAGGTCCCTCCCAGGACAGATTTAGCTCTGTTACAGGCAGGTATCACAGGCTGGCTGCAAGACCAGCAGCTCTGCCAGCCCAGCACCAGCACTGCAAAATAACCACAAGTTTGCTAAAACAATTAACTGTGTTTATGTTACTGAGTGTGGAATTTTTTTCACCTCTGGACACTCTGCACACTCTGACATCACTGCCTTAGGAAGGACAGAGCCAACTCAGAAATAAATGGATCTGATGGAAAAGCACATTTAAATTACAGGCCCTGTTTCAAAGAAATCACAACCCTGCCAAAATAATTGTCTTCAGCCAGCTGATTTGACAACTATGTGAGGTTATAAGCAAGCAGAAAGACTTTATGGAAGGGAATACTCTCATGGTACTTCCTGCCCTCCTGAGTTTCCCAAGAGCCCTTACTCAGCTTGCAGCTGCTTATTCACATTCATGCTCAGTCTCCAAACAGCAGTGGTTTGAGGAGGGAAAGAAAAGAAGGGTACATCTCCATGTGAAGATCTTTGCAGGCTGCAGCTAGGAAGAACACAGGAACATGAGGAGAAGCTGAAGGAGCTGGGGTTGTTTAATCTGGAGAAGAAGAGGCTCAGGGGGGACCTCATTGCTGGCTACAACTACCTGAAGGGAGGTTGTAGCCAGGTGGGGTTGGTCTCTTCTCCCAGGCAAGCAGCAACACAACAAGGGGACGCAGTCTCAGGTTGTGCCAGGGGAGGTCTAGGCTGGATGTTAGGAGGAAGTTGTTGTCAGAGAGAGTGATTGGCATTGGAATGGGCTGCCCAGGGAGGTGGTGGAGTCACTGTCCCTGCAGGTGTTGAAGCAAAGCCTGGATGAGGCACTTAGTGCCATGGTCTGGTTGACTGGCTAGGGCTGGGTGCTAGGTTGGACTGGATGGTCTGGGAGGTCTCTTCCAACCTGGTTGATTCTATGACTCTATGACATGGAAGATCCGAGCTGCATGCTGTGTTTACTGTCTTGGACACATCATTTGAGCTCAGAAATAGATGAAATGCAGGCCTAGAGAAGACCTCTGGGTCTGTTCTTGCCCAGAGAAGGTTCAGATAGATTGTAACTGTTTGCCCTGCCTGTGCTTGAAGGCCTCCAGTAGCAGAGATCCATGCTGTAAACTAATTGCATCTAATCCTCTAGCTGCAGTATGGAGGCAATGCCACTGCCTTTCCCCTCTCACTTTCTGCTGTCTACCTGGAAAGCTGTTCTAGAGGCAGAGCCTATGTCCTGTCATTCACTGACACACCACAGTGAGAGCTTATTACAGAGGGATCTCTAGATGCTGCTCAGGTGGCAACAGGTGAAAGCAGCAAATAGTTTGCTGAGAAGGTGGTGAAGCACAATTGCAAGCAAAGCAGAGATGATTGCCACAAACACTAGGTGTGGTTTGCCATCTAACCATTCAACCTTGACCACGTATGAGGAGGATTTTCCCCCTACTACAACGATACTGGTGCATAATGCATTGTTCCTTCCTTCCAGCTGCTTCTGCTAGTTTTCAAAGGCAGACAAGAGCTGGGCTACCTTCTAAAAGGAAATCTTCACCATCCCCTCTCATGCAGTATGTACAGCCAGGAGGCATAAAATCTCACTGGTCCTTGTGAAAGGGAAGCTATTTGCTTCCCAAGAACATGCAGTTGGTCAGTGAAATTCATCTGTGAGGCAAGAAGTTCACTGAATGGCAGCAGCTGGTGCACTCAGAGGAAGAACTTCCTTCACAAAGTTTCCCAGGGTATAACTGCTCTAGATTATACATGTCAAATCAACATTTAGTTCACATAACCCAATATGAAAAGTGCAAGGCAGAGAGAAGACAACGATTCAAGTTGTTATGGCTGCCAACACATGCAGGAGAAAAGATCTGGATTCTATCAAGCCATCACAGAAGTCTCAAGCTAGCTCAGTTGTGGAGAAGCCTTCACCTAATAGAGACATCCTTAAAAATGGATCACAAAGAGGAGTGGGAAGTGATTTGGCCACAACCAGCAAAACTTGGAGCTACCAGGATAGCATTGCATCAGTCAACCAGCACTTTATGCCCAATCTTCCCGCAGAGATACAGCTACTAAGATACTGTCAGGCACTATGGTGCCTACTCCGAAAACACCCCCTCATAACACTATCAACATTGCCAGCATGAACCTGCTTTACCTCCATAATCTATAGCTGGTTTTCCTATAAAGCAGTGTTCTGCTCAGCTCTCTGGAAAGCAAATCATCCCAAGGCATGACCTGATCTCCTCACTATCTACCTCGACATCAGTCAGCTGCATCCACAACAATCAACACCATGAAGCAACCGTGGGCTGAAAATTGAGTGCGCTGCCTCTTACAATCCCATGGAGTGACCGGGACCAGTTACCTAAGCACTGAGAAAAAAACCATTACATCCTCTAAGCCACCCTCAGCAAAGTGCATGGTCTCAGAGATCCTTCGCCAAGGTGAGTCCAGTGCAGTCTGGGTAGGACTCAGGCTCTCATGTCTTCTAAAAGCACTAGGAATTTTTTCCTCTTACATCTTTGGTGTGCAGCCTTTTCATCCCATCATGCTAGACAGCAAGATGAATTAGCTTTGTCCTCTTTTCATATGAGCCTCTGAGTCTCCATAAAGAAGCTCCTGCACGGCATGCCTCAGCATCTCATGGTATGCTTCCTCCCCTTTCTTTAGAATTCTAGTTTGTAAAGAAGGTTATTGACCTCCTCTCTCCCCTGCAAAGGAACCTCTTCCTCCTGTCTAGTGGCAAAATAAAAGGCACAAGCCATCCCCTGTAACAGATGGTAAGCCACTAAAAAAAAAAAACCCAAAACAGATGCAGGCTTCAGAAGGGTCAGGTAAGCACAAGATTCATCCCAGTTTTGACAGAAGCCACTTCATTGACATATTCTCTCACAACACACATTTTTGTACATCCTAGACTTGGACTCCTGGAAGCTCCAGATGAAGCTTCTGCAATTGCACTTCTTCCTCCTCTGTTTTATGCACCAATTGCACAGGACTATTTACCACCCAAAGCAGCAGCGCTGAGCTTACGGCTGCCACTCCTCCTCCAGCTTCCATCTGTACTCTTTTTTGTATCAACTGTTGCTGGATGGTATTAATAGAAAGGGCTGTTACACTCTTAAGGGATTTATTGATTTTTCAGCTTAAAAGATGAAGATCAGTTTACCAGGAATGAGTCTTCCCTTGCCACAACTTCCTTTCCAAAGAAGTCCCAGTTGAAGAGGGACAGTGATCTGCTGGAGAGGGTCCAGTGGAGGGCTATCATTTGCCATTGGAATGGGCTGCCCAGGGAGGTGGGTGGTGGAGTCACTCTCCCTGGAGGTGTTCAAGAAAAGCCAGGATGAGGCACTTAGTGCCATGTTCTAGTTGACTGGCTAGGGCTGGGGGATAGGTTGGACTGGATGGTTTTGGAGGTCTCTTCCAACCTGATTGATTCTATGAGGATGATTAGGGGACTGGAGCACTGCCTCACAAGAAGAGGCTAAGGGACCAGGGGCTTTTTAGTTGGGAGAAGAGAAGACTGAGAGGGGATTTAATCAATGTTTATAAACATCTGAGGGCTGGTCAGGATGAGGCGGGGGACAGGCTCTGCTCACTTGCTCCCTGGGATAGGGTGTAAGTTGCAGTACAGGAGGTTCCACCTCAACACAAGGGAGGACTTCGTTCCTGCAAGGGTCACAGAGCACTGGAACAGGTTCCCCAGAGAGGTTGTGGAGTCATCCTTCTCTGGAGACTTTCAAGTCCTATCTGGATGTGTTCCTCTGTGATCTGTGCTAGAGTGTGTGGTCCTGCTCTGGCAGGGGGGTTTGACTCGATGATCTCCTCGGGTCCCTTCCAACCCCTAACATCCTGTGAGCCTGTGAAATTACCAACTGGGCCCTGAGCAGCAAAATTATCATAACTAATAATAAATAGGATTAAAACACACTGGCAAGCAAACTAAAGCTCTGGACCTTTCCTGGGTCTGTTATGCCCATGGATCTCTTCTGCTGTGGGTAAGAAACATTGAGGGCAGGAGCCTGCTGCCGCCTGGTGCAGCCAAGCCACATCTCTCCACTACAGCAGCAGAGACTTAATGCTTTCAGAACCGTGGGTCACAGGTTCAGCTCCCTGCTGCCGATGACTCACTCAGGATCATCAAACTAAAACTAGCAACATCAGTGGGGTTTTTTTTTTCCTCCCCCCTAGGGGAGGACTGAAGAGCATTGATCTCAATGAAATATTTCGAGGGCAGAAAAATTCCACCACGTAAAAAGTGCGTGACTTCTCTTTAGTTTATTTTACTCTTATTTTTTTTGTGTTCCAGTTGTCATTTTGAATTCAAACTCTTTGGAAAGCAGGCATAATAGTCTTAATGATCCCATTGAGCAGTTTAAATTCAAATTGTGGAGCACTTGCAATGCCATGCTGGCAGCACTTTCCATAAATTACTCTCCAATTCAATACGTTGCTCGACGAAAAAAAAACCCCAAGAATAAAGAGCTTTTTTACTTTAAAAGAAGAAAAGTTGTATCATAAAAAAAACCAATAATAAAGATCTTTAAATTATAGCTTCTCTTTTCTGGTCCAATTTAAATTGTTACATGGTTGCTAAATTAGTGCTGTAATCTCTGCTTACAAATTGCAGAATTCTTTTTATAAATAGATGCAGTTTCACTGCGGGGATCAACCTCGCACTTGAAATTGGATGTGCTATAGGTAGCTGCTCTTGCAATGCTTCCAAACCACCACACTCACAGGCAGGGTTAAGGTTTGCAATGCCACTCTTGCACTGAAGCCCACAGCAGTTTTTTTACCCAAGATTTCAAGAGTTACTGACGTTGCAGGTTAATTAGCAAGTTTAAGCTTTCCCAGGATGCTCCATGGTAGCAGTGGCACAAGTCACAGCATTTCCTAAAACATCAGCATTTCTCTTGTGTTTTGGTCTAAACTATCTTCTCCAACTGAGCTTCTGATAGAGTTGCAGTTAGAAGAAGCTAGTAAGAGAGATAAACCTTTAAAGTACATTTTTCCCCCTAACATAACAAGCAGGGAAAAGAAAAATGAGGCACTCTGATCATGAGTTTCAAGCTGAGGAATGACAACGATCAGGGCATGACTTCCACACTCAATTCTTCCCTCCTCAAGCACTTCCACAGCTTTAGTTCTATGGAAGGATAAACCTCACCCTGCAAAATCCTTGTAAGTGATCTTCAGGGTAAGGTTTAAGGTCACTTCCTCAAGATCTTACAGCACACAGCAGAAACATGAAACCTGAGTGCCTGGGTCTCCACAGGGCACTGCAGAGCCAACCCATCAGCTTGCCCTGCTCTGGCTAGACAGACACAAGACAGCTCCTTTTCCCTCTTTCAACAGCTCACCCTTTCTAGCCCACCACTTCTCTGAACTCTTTCATCTGACCCTGTCTATTTCTGCTTTGTTTGGTTAGTTATTTCTGCTTTCTCCTCCCCTTGGTCCTTCCCTCAGGGCCCAGTGGTGGGTCACATTGACTGACACAGCAGAGGAAACTCAGAGGTCAGGAGCAGCTCAAGATCTTGACACTTTCTGTGCTAACTGTAGGTGCTCAGCACCTCTCAGCCTCTGAGTGCTTATCTCCAACTGCCAACCACCGGACTGCCAGGAAGGGGGATAAAGAATGGAGGAGAATATCCACATCCCAGAGAAAGTCATCAGGACATCAAAGAACATCCCATTCACAAAACAGCAGCATCACTATTGCCAGAGCTGTGTGCCTGGCTAACCTTGTGCTCGGTCCTGATGATAATAGGCTGTTTGGAAAGCTGACAGCTGGCACCGCACTAACATCTTGCTCTTCAATCATTTATAGCAACCGTTCCACCAATATTACTCTTAACCTTTTCTCTGCACCAAGTCCAGTGCTAAAACCTTTTTAACTACTTGGAGGAGGCAAACCAAATATTTTTTTGGTCAGTAACTTGCCCTGTAAGGGAAGGGAAAAGTATCCTGGTGACACACTGCAGACACGGCGCCCGTCACGCGCGCCGCAGTCTGCTGGTGACGCTGGAAACCCTATCATGATACTTCAGATGTTACTTGACTGTCGTAATGACTAGAAGACATCTGTCTCCTATCAGCGCTGCTTTTTTACAGTTGCTTTTAGATCAGCAGAAGTGTCTTAATGGAGAGGACTGGTACTCTGTTAGAAAGAACATCAATAATGAAAGAATCCTTGGATGCAGAGCAAAACCAGCAAACGTGCTGGCAACAGAACTCGTCGCGTTCGTAAGATGCAAGAGGAAACGACAGTGACTGGCTCTTGGGTGGGGGCATTTTTGTGTGCAAGAAATTAACTCTGCTGCTCAAATTCCCATTAAGGTTTTTGTTTTTTAATAAGCAGATGATTGATCTCCTTAGATGTTAATTCAGACTTTTGGGGAATTTCATCTTAACTGGGTCACTGGTAAATAAAATCAGAAATGAAAGAAAAAAAACAACCCTTCTTTGGGCTATTTAGGCTCAGTATTGACTAACCAGTAATTAAAGACAGCTCTTTGCAGTAACCTTAATTAGGGCTTTATCCCACCACAACTAAGGAGAGTCACATAATAAGCTAAGATTAGCCAATTCTAACTGTTGAAAAACATGTCCTTTTATTTTTGCACACAGCTCTTATGCATGTAAGGGCCACAAGTCACACAAGGGAATTATTAAAAACAATTAATCAAAGAATTAATGAATTTATTCCTTGCAGCCAGGCAAATACTCTAGCTAATTTTCTTTACATAAAGTAAAGCAGTTTGGCTCAATGGCTTGCATAACAGGTCAAGAGTTTTAGACCTGGGGAAACGGGGATGTGTGCTAGAAATCAGTGTGAATTAGGCAAAGCAGTAAACAAGCTTCACTGAACGACTCAGATTCATACCAGCTGAGACTCCTGTTTTCTCAGTTGGCTACAGCCATTTGCTAGTCACACAGGCTCCACCTTTCATGGGAATTCAGGTCCACAGAAATCTGGGTCAGGGCTCCTCAGTCCTGTGGACTTCCTACTGAACTAGGACTCCAAGAGTCCCAAGTCACTTTCTGGTAATAGGTCTTGAAGAAGCTCCAAAGAAAGAAAGAAAACAAAGCAAACCCCAAAAGAAGGCCACAATTCAGCAAAAAATCCTCAAGCACAGGATATATTTTAAGCAGGTCATTAACTCTCATTGACTTCAGTATGACCGCATCACACATTTAAAGGCAAAAATACCCATTCAGATTGTGCCTCAGCAATTTCACAGCCCCCAGTCCATTTGCAAGAACAACTTGCAAGCCTAGCTTGGGCCCTCAGTGTACTTAAGCACTCACATCTTACTGAAGCAACTGCAAACTTCCTTTCATTGAAAAATCAATGAGACATATGCTCTACGACACAAATTCCTCAGGCCTAAAGCCAATAGCATGGCAGGTGCCTACATTTGGCTTTTGGCACAGCAGAGCCCTGAGCTTTCTGAAGGGTATTGAGACTTCAGCTCTCAACACTCATTTTTTTTCACATTTAAGAGTTTAATGTGTGCTTGGGTGTTGTTTTCTTTTTTCTTTCCTTTTTTTCCTCCCCTTCTCCCTGGCTGCATCAGATTGCCAGATTCCTGCTTTGTATTTCCCACTCATGGTACTGGCTTTCCAGCTACATATACAGCATGGCCATCCGTTACCCTGCATGTGCAGCAGCAGATGGATCCAGATGTCTTTTGGGTTAAGTCCATAACCAGGTTTTTGTGGGCTGTATGGGTAAACATTCATGTAACCAGAAGGGGTCTTTAAAAGAAGCCTATTAAACGTTTACTCTTTTCTCTGCACTCAGAGCTGCAAAGCTGTATCATGGAATGTAAAAACGCAGATGCAACGAGGCAATGATTGTTCTTTTATCCCTTAAATAGATAGAAGATAAATTTGAAAGAAAATGAGGAACAGAATCTTTCTCATTTTCCTTTTTTATCCTTTTATCTTCCAATGTATGAAGTTTACTGAATCCTTGCCAACAATTCACTCAGGCTAATGAAGTGTATAAGTAATGAGATTAAATAATCTTAAACCATTACTACAGTGGCTAATGCAGATGTTTCCCCAAACTAAAGCAGATGAGTGGCGAAGAATGCGTGCTTGATTTAAAAGAGAGGAAAAGAAAGTATCAATCTGCAAGCAGATGAAGCCAATTCCAGGCTGAAGTCAATGAAATGTTTAATTCTGGTTACATAAAGTTGCTCCAATCATATCATGAATGCACCTTCAGTGTGCATATGGTCCAGCTTGCCACAAGATTAACCCTGACTCTTTCATGGTGCAATCATTTCAGTGCAAGCAAAACTGGAAATGGGTTAAAGCATACAGATTCCATCAAAAGATCATTTAGTTGTTAAAAGCCAATTTACAAGGCACATAGAGCACTGCCATGGTAAATAAGAGAACACACAGCATTTCAGCACCAGTGCCACTGTGAAGGCTGTGCAAACCCAGAAAGAATAATAAGATATGGGTGGCATTTTCAGAAATACACACTATTGCTTCAATTATTATTGGAACATTGGAGAAAAGCATCAGCTTTTACTTTCAGAAATGAGAATGCAATTCTGGAAGGGTCTCAAGTTCAGAACACTGAATTGGCAGCTAAAGACCTATCAACATTGAAAAAAAACCACGTTTTGGTGCTTTTCTTACTGTAAATTACAAGGATTATTCCTATATATTGTATGCTGAGGTCACAGCAAGGTAAGACCTCAGGTGTGCAGTGTGATGTTTGATTTGCAATTGTGCAATAGGTTCCAAGAAACTGTTATGGAAGCCTCTTAAAAGGAGCAGCTTCTCAGAGCAACTGTTTGCTTTTAAGAGCTTGCTGGAGGCAAGGAATGAAATTTTAGTGTAAAGTAAGCTGAAAAAGATACCTGAGCCAAAGACTCTTAGCTCAGTAGAAGGACTCCCACCAAACAATGGAAAGGTCTCAGTTTTAGAAACCACCTCTGTAATCCTAATGGGTACCAGAGTCTTTAAGTATTTTGAGATCAGGTTTCTCAACAAGGAAAACTTCAGAGAGCAACACTACCACTCAAAAAAAATCACTGCACAGTCTCCTCTTTGCAGAGATGAAAAAAGTCAAATGCAAAAAGCACCTTTCCCCCCCACCACTTTGGTCACTTCATTTCAGAGATAGGTTAGAGCAGGAAACAAAATTCATCCAGAAAGCCAAAGAGATCAGAGTTCTTCTGATGCTCACAGTACTGTCATGGGATTCTGAGGCTTTAACTGTAAGGTGAGCATACAGCAATGAAAGGATTCACATTTCCTGTGCCTGTGCTTTAAAATCTGGGTGCAAACAAGAAGGGACACTTACGATATAGCAGGGCTCACAGTAGGCCTTCTTCTCCACTGCGTAGAAAGGCTGTCCCCTCAGCTTGTTGTTGCACTTAATGCAGGTGAAGCACTTCACGTGGAAGACCTGGTCCATGGCCGTGCAGCCGGTGCCTTCCCCAACGACGTTCTCCCCGCAGCGCGCACAGCGACCTGTCACCAAACAGAACGGACACCAACCAAAGTAAGCCACTGCTCTCCGCTGCAGAAAAGGTCCTCCCACACACCTGTGCTGGTGAGCAAGTGGGACACGCTGGCTCAGCCAGCAGAGGAGCAAGTGGTGTCACTGCTGTCGAAGATCCAGTGCCAATGGAAGGCAGTCTGGTGATGGCCCGCATGAAAAGATCCAGAGAGACTTGAAACTGACTCCTAGGGCCACACTGTTACCAGCTCTGTTACTGTGGTATGGACTCTGAGCCCCAGCTGCAAACCATTCAGCTATCAGCTAACCTAGCTTTATAGTCATCCTCAGCTCCTCAGTTAGATGGGCTAAACCTGTGCCTAAAGCCTTGCCTCCACATGAAAGGATTTAGTGGTAGGATGCCTCATAAAGCTGCCTGGTGGCAGTGCAATTGTTACCGTTTAAAGAGTAGTTTTTGCTGGTACAGCTTAAACCAATTCCCTCAAAGGAGCCAATTCTTCTATGTTTGAAGATTAATACAGATCAAGATACTGTATCTATTTAAAGCACAGAAACTATTCCTCAAGAAACTGATGTGTGGATAGTTTATTCTCACCACCCTCCAACAAAGGTGTATCAGAAGCTGCTACTAAGAAAAGCCAAGCTCAGAAAGCTCTGTTTCAGAAAAAAGATCCTTAATGCCACATACAAATACATAACACACAAAAAATCTGCACACACACACACACAAAAGTCTTTCTGCCTTGTTCTGATTGTTGCTGAAAGTATTCTGTGGCAGAAAAATTTAGAGTGAAGACAGGACTTTGGAGAAAAAGAAAGGTTTCTCAGCTCATAGAGAAGAACCTGGTGCTGAGATAATGGAAGAGGATGGGTGGAAGGCACACCTTCCAGTTTCCTTCTGCCATTTCTTTGAGTTCTAGGGAATGGAGATAGCCCATCCATGTCTGATAGCCTTACCCAGCAATCAGTGCTGAAAACAGTTCATGCTCAGAGTTATGAAAGGTATTTAGGCCACTCTGTGCAGGAGGACCCCACTGAAGACAACACAGCAGCTATGGTCTGGGGCCTTGCTCCATTCAAAACAGTCCTATCCCATTTAATAAGTGCAGAATCCCCAGTCCTGGGATGCTGCACTTGTCCTTCAAGGCTCTGCGGGTGGAGTGGTGTGGTCACTGCGGGTAAGAAGGAGGGGAAGGAAAGCAAGAGCTGGGAGACAAGCAGGAAGGCAAACTGAGTTCAAAACAGAATGATTCATAAATGTGTATACAAATATGTCCCTAAAAATAATTAACTAATTCAGCAGTGTTCTCTCATTCCACAGCCTGTGTTTATTGGCCTTTTCAAACAAACACTGCAAAACTTCCTAAAAGGACCTGAACGCCTCTTATCATCCCAACAGCAGGGCTGCTGTCCTTTCACAGTGCTCCATTGATGTCCCTGCACTCATGGCTTCTTCCCTGTCTGTCCCAGGCTCCAACAGCCTACATCCAAGGAACAAAAGCATGCAAGCTACTTTTGGATGCCTCAGGATGTGGTGAGATGATCTAAATACACATTTGAGATATATTAGGAAAGCTTGGAAAAGAACCCAGATCATTCTGATTTGCTACAATGGCATAACCATAGTTGGCATTGTGCAAGCCAGTTCCTGACTGAAACAGATCCCAGTCTGAGCAATGATGAGACAGAAGTCACCAGATAAATCCAGACAAGCTTGGAAACCCCCCCCCCCCCCCAAAAAAAGAAATCAATAATGTTGGTTTTAAACTTAACTCTCTTTAGCATTTGTTATCAGCATTTTGATTGAGTTATGTTTTAATCACTCCACTCTAATGCTTCTTGTGAGGACTCCGTTCTTACAAGCAGAGAAGGAATGCAGGGTTCCCAGCATGGTGGTGAGGCTACAGAGCATGGGGGGGAAAAGAGGGCAAAAACCCCCACAGAAACCAACCATAAAGACTTGGGGGGAGGGGGCAAATTGAAAAAAATCAAAAATCAATGGAGATAACCACAGGAGCATTGCTGCTCTGTGAAGGAGGCAGAAGAAACCTGCTGTGCACACCACAGGAGTCTCATGTACAACAGGAAAGCACTGCTTGGTCCTGGGTGCAGATGAGACTGAGCATGCTCTGGGGCCTTCTCCAAACTGCTCATGTAGCTGGACTGTAATATGAAGAGATGTCTGGGGAGCAGTTAATATCTCTCTATATAAAACATGAAATTGAAAGCCATTAGTGTATTACTTTACAGTGTTTTTCCAGAGGGAATACTCTGCTGAAGAATTTCTTTTCCCTGGTGTGCCATTCTGTGATCATCCGGCATTACTTTTACGAGGCATTTGGACACAGAATAATGCAGTGTCTATGCAAACACTTCTCAGCTTTCTTTGTTACCATCTGAGTGGAAGATGTGAGAGTCTTTTCTTCTCCTCTTCCTCCTCTTCTCACATTCATAATTTAGCCAGATCTTATATACCTCAGTATTTATTTTCCTCTTTGACCAAGGCATCTCCGCATTTGCTGGAGAAGCTGCCTGTATGTAGACCATACTTGGAATCACAGAGTCAACCAGGTTGGAAGAGACCTCCAAGATCATCCAGTCCAACCTAGCACCCAGCCCTAGCCAATCAACCAGACCATGGCACTAAGTGCCTCATCCAGTGTTGTTCTGAACACCTCCAGGGATGGTGACTCCACCACCTCCCTGGGCAGCCCATTCCAATGCCAATCACTCTCTCTGACAACAACTTCCTCCTAACATCCAGCTTATACTTCCCCCAGCACAACTTGAGACTGTGTCCCCTTGTTCTATTGCTGGTTGCTTGGGAGAAGAGACCAACCCCACCTGGCTACAACCTCCCTTCAGGCAGTACTAGACAGCAATGAGGTCCCCCCTGAGCCTCCTCTTCTGCAGGCTGCACACCCCCAGCTCCCTCAGCCTCTCCTCATAGGATTTGTGCTCCAGGCCTTTCACCAGCCTTGTTGCCCTTCTCTGGACATCTTCCAGCACTTCAACATCTCTCCTGAATTGAGGAACCCAGAACTGGACACAGTACTCAAGGTGTGGCCTGACTTCTGGATGTACTTCTTGTGTCAGGGGATCTGTGTCTGTTTCCTAACTCAAATAGATACTCCTGTAATCCCTGGCAAATCACTTAGTGCCTTTGCACCTCTGTCCTTTCTTTGAGCAAAGGGCACATAGACCTCTTCTCTGCCTCCCAAAGGTGCCCTGAGGCTACATTCCTGCACAGCTCTGAGGCATACCCAACTACAGCGCTGGTGGCCATGTACAAACCAAAGGGCAGCAAAACAGAAGTCTGAGCCAACTTCTCCCCTTGAAGATCTTATTTCCTTAGGCTTTCCTTCCTCTTTCTGGGTTTTTCCACAGAAGATTCCCATTCAGGCAGTGGCAGACTTAATCTGTCTGCATTTATGAGAAGTCCAGCTTCTGCTATCATGTACACAGGCAGAATTGCTCCTGGAAACTCTTGCCCAGGAAAGCTTAAAGAAAGCTTCCTTTTTCCCAAGTTTACATGCAAATTTTAGCACTGTGGCCTGGAGCAAACCATGTTTTTCATGAGACATGGCCACTGCAGTGAGAATCAAAACACAAGCTCTGTGCCTAGGAACACCCCCAACTGACTCACTTGCCTGAAGGGTAAAAGCAAATAAGCCAAACTATTCAGATTTGGGAGCTTATGGTTAGGTGCCTGGATCCACACAAAGGCTCGTGGGCAAATACACAACTGGCTTGCAGTGATGCAGCCACAAGACTGCATCTTCTGCGGAGCTTGGTGCAAGCTGGGACCTCACAAGACTTCTCTACAGGCTGGTCACTTCTCCCAGCTCCTGCTCCAACACTCCAATTCGGTGGAAAACATCTGTCAGTTTGAAGCACTGCTGATAAGGGTGGAACTGCCGATCAGAGAGGCACACGCAGACAGGCGCTGTGATTGCACAAGCCTCATTTCCTTAGAAAACCAGAAAGGAACCCACTAAAAACAATGTCTCTGTCATTATGCTTGATAAAAACAAAACAAAGGTCTGCTTTTCCTCCCTGCCAATTACCAAAGGCAAAGGTATTTGTGGTTGGACTCACCACAATTAAGTGCCCACACATGTTCCCCGCTTCAGTATTTTCACACTGGTTGAAAGAACCCAGTCGGCTGCATGCGGAATACCCAAGAGTGAACACAGAACAAGTTCCACTGCTTATTGGGAAAGAAGTAGCAAAGGCAAAGCTTGCAAGACTCAAGAACAAACAGACTGCACACAAAAAAAAAAAGATTACCCAAATAATCTAAGAGAAAAATAGCAGGCAGTGTATTACAGTAGAAACATAGAACAACGTGACCCATTTGCTTCCCACAGAGACAAACAGCACTTAAAAGGCAGCTTAAAGACAAAGGACAAAATTAGTACTAAACTACATGAATATGAGACTGTGTCATTTCAAGATCCTTCTTTCATCCCTGCAGCCCTTTATAGCTCCTTTTTCAAGATCATTTCAGCAAAACTAGAAGGTGGCAGCAAGCCTGGGAGTCTCGCTTTTTACATGAAAGAGGTTCATAACCTTGGCTGTGACCTTCCTTCAGCCAGAGGTTCATAACCTTGGCTGTGACCTTCCTTCAGCCTAGCCTGGCTGCCAGATGTTGGGTCTCACCTTCAAGGACATACAAGTGTCCACAAAGGCTTCCCTGCTGAAACTGCTGGAAATGCCACCATTACTGAGTGGATCAAAGGGAGACACTTCAGCAGCTGAAAGGAAACATAGAATCGTAGAATCAACCAGGTTGGAAGAGACCTCCAAGATCATCCAGGCCAACCTAGCACCCAGCCCTAGCCAGTCAACCAGACCATGGCACTAAGTGCCTCATCCAGGCTTTGCTTGAACACCTCCAAGGCGACTTTACCACCTCCCCGGGCAGCCAGTTCCAATGCCGATCACTCTCTGTGAAGTTCTACATATCAACAAATAATTCAGGAGAGATGTTTACCCAGTGCATGAAGAGAGCATGTGTGTTCACACTGGGATGCAATGGTAGCATGACTTCCATAGCTTCTGAAGCCATACCAGCTCATCCTTTTACCACCCAGCCCTATTCAACCAAGGCTTAGTTCTCCTATTATTCTGAAATCTCCACTTTTACTGTCTTTTGTTGTATAAAAAATCTGAAATACTGTGAATCTGAAGAAAGAGGGGGAAGAGAGGAGCTCAGAGAATGATTTTTTTTTCATTAGTGTCACATGGTTTGCACTTACACCACCACAGATCTTGTCTGCTCTGATTGTGGAACAGCCCTGTTGTATTGAGTATTGGACAAGCACAGAATTCAAAGCAGGGCCCAACTGCAGGCATGAGTATAGACAGGGAATACTAAGAAACAATCAGACAAAACTGATCAGCAAGGAGAGTCATTGTCTCAGCACTCTGGATCACAGTATCACAGTATCATCAGGTTTGGAAGAGACCTCACAGATCATCAAGTCCAACCCTTTACCACAGAGCTCAAGGCCAGACCATGGCACCAAGTGCCACGTCCAATCCTGCCTTGAACAGCTCCAGGGACAGCAACTCCACCACCTCCCCGGGCAGCCCATTCCAGTGTCCAATGACTCTCTCAGGGAAGAACTTTCTCCTCACCTCCAGCCTAAATCTCCCCTGGCGCAGCTTGAGGCTGTGTCCTCTCCTTCTGGCGCTGGCCACCTGAGAGAAGAGAGCAACCTCCTCCTGGCCACAACCACCCTTCAGGTAGTTGTAGACAGCAATAAGGTCACCCCTGAGCCTCCTCTTCTCCAGGCTAACCAATCCCAGCTCCCTCAGCCTCTCCTCGTAGGGCTGTGCTCAAGGCCTCTCCCCAGCCTCGTCACCCTTCTCTGGACACGCTCAAGCATCTCAATGTCCCTTTTAAACTGGGGGGCCCAGAACTGAACACAGTACTCAAGGTGTGGTCTAACCAGTGCAGAGTACAGGGGCAGAATGACCTCCCTGCTCCTGCTGACCAAATGATGTTTTACTGTTGACAAGGAGTCTGTAGATAGCCCAGCAAAGGAAAAGGTTAAGTAAGAATTTGAAAGAGAATCTGGAGAGAGTTTGAGGGAAGTTTAATGGGATACTTCTGTGGAAAGGATAAAGCACAAAAGAGAATGTAAGTGCTTGAAGATTGAACATGGACACCTGCACACGGCAAGGCTGAGTTGATAAGCCACTGGAGAATACTACAGGAAAAAAGGGTGGAAGTAGGTCATTACAGGCCATGCAAATAAAGATATGAAGCTTCTATTTGATATGCTGCAGAAACTAAACCAGAGAAGAGATTAACACGCAGGAGTGATCTGACCTAAGCTACAAGCTAGAGAGTTATTTCTGCAGCTGCATCCTAGTTGAGCATGAACAGAGAGAAACTGCATTTTCAGAAAAGGATGTTGCAGAGGTTCAAGGTCACTGGGTCTTGGATACAGGTTTTTATGGGAAGATGAATTGGAAAGGTCATAATCTGAGCTGTTACTCAGCAAGATTCTTAAGATTTGGCCAGAGCCTGGGCATGGTCTGGAGATGAGGAATTAGATACTGTGTGTCCAACCTTATCTGGAACATGAGTCACTTTTAAATGTCAGGTTAAGAGTGTGAGCCAATCAGACAAACATCCACCACTTAAGATAGATGATGGAACAGGTACATGCCATACTAATGCTTATGGCATAATATTCCAATAGCAATCACTCTGGAGCCAAATACAGAGGTAATGTAACTCCAGCCAGCCAGCTTGAGTTTGCACATCCAAGGTCTGCATTAGCCTTCTTTTAGGCTACAGCATTATTTGTCTGTCATACTTAATTAGCCACTAAGCTGTCGGGGGCACCGACTGCCTCTTGCTATGTGATGTACAGCACCTAACAGACAATTTAGGCAGTAAGTAGAGATACTAAGAGTAGAGAAAGCAGAGAGAAAATGTACAAACCTTCTCCTTACAAAAGGCTTAAACTCATGAATTCAAAGCATGCTTTCTACGGAGAGAGGAGATAGGGGATAATTTTCTGATAAAAGCATCAAAGTAGGAAGGTTCTGCATTTGATGAAATGTGGGAGAGGGAAGAAAAAAAAAGGTTGATATCTCAAAAAACTTTTGCATGATGGAGAAGAACATTTGATGGAGAAGAACATTTCCCACCTAAGAGTACTGTGGGAATAAACCACAAGGTCATATCCTCGGTGCCTATCAATTACACAATTGCCTTTGATCAGCTAAGTGTATTCCCCAGTTCTCACTGCAGCCCTGATACGTTATGCAAGAAAGGACTAGAGAAATGCAGCACACTGCCTTTGCAAAAGTGTACTCAGAGCATTTTTTAAGGTATGGAAAGACTTTGAACAAAATATCAGGCTAAAAGTTCCCCTGGCAGCCTCAAGACCGTCAGTATTTCCGCTGCGTTATTTTTCTCATCATCTCTGTTTGGAGTTCGCCAGCGAATGCATTTCAGAGATTCATGACACATTCAGCTTTTGGACAGCTTTGAATCAGCTGGCAGTAAATGTGGAAAAATCATTATTCCTAATGAAGAAATATTGATGACAAAACAGCATTTCGAGGACAACGTTGACCATAAGTCAACAGCGTAACAAGATTTCCCCTCGCTCCCCCCTCTCTCCCCTCCTCTTTCCTAGTGACTTTTATCAAGGGTTTCAAGCATTTTCCAAGCACGTGGAATTCCTCAGGGCACCTATGTCAGACAGGCACAATTATTTGATTTCAAAGGGATAGGAGAGCAGGAGTTAATCCATTATGATAGCAGTGTAACAGCAGACTTTAACTGCCGCTACACTTTAATCAAGTCTCCATGCTGGAGGTCCTGCAACTCATAAGCACCCAATGGATCCTTGATTTATCCAAGTGAGACAAAACAGGAATCTCTGATCCACAAGAGAGGGTTTATCCCCTTCCTGTGGGCATGGGAGGTATGTGTCTGACTGTGATTGTGTTAGGGAAAGGTACACTGACTATAAGCACCCCAAAGTTCCAACACTTTGGCACTCAGGGCACCACAATAACAGCACAAAGAGAACCCCAGAGATAGTGTGTGCATTTTGTAGGAAGCTATGGTATTTCTCTCATTTCATCCTTGCTTTCCTTACCTCCTTTTTTTTTAACTTTCTGTCCCAAGACTTTTCACTGAATGAGAAGCCTTTGGCAATAGTTTATTGTGCCAGGATGCATGCTTGAAGTTTCACCATTTGACAGTAGCAGGCTGTACGTGTCGGTTGTCTTACACAGCCTTTGGACACGAGACAGATCAATCTTAATTCCCTCTTCTTCAGCAGATGTCAGGAAACACAATCTTTCACAGTAAACAGAGCTTTATACTGCAATGTCTGCCTGCAACACTTCATAAATTAAATCCAAGGCTGTGCTTTAATTACTGTGTATTGGTTATGGTGCTTTAACTGCACTGCCCTCGTACTCCAGATGAACAGGTCCCTGCAGTGACCTCCTTGGCGTTTTGTACTGGGCTTGTCCAGCAGTAGATGCACTCTCCTGTTTTTCAGAGCCCTTTCCCCTAGCCACAATACAACTTTATATTCTCACTTTGCTTGGCTGCAAACCTGACACATTCCCAGTATGCCCTGGAGGTCTCATTCCACTCCACAGAGCAAATGCACTGCAACTGTGCAGGCTCATGCTGTAACACTTCACCATACTTTTCCAAGTGCTTCTCCATGCTGCTCACCACAAGGTTACTATCCCAGCCAGCCACCAGTCCTCACGGTGAATTCTTCCAACACAGTGGAAATGTAAAGGGTGGGGCACTTGAAGACCCACACAAGTTAAGTAACTTGCTGAGGGTGACATAGTAAGTTTGTGACAGAGCCAGGAACTAAACCCACATCTTCTCAATCCCAGACTAGTCCCTTAAACCACAAAGCTGTCTCTGAAAAGACTCAATGGTGATACAGAGTCTTGGAGGTTGTAGCTAGGTGGGGTTGGTCTCTTCTCCTAGACAACCAGCAACAGAACAAGGGGACTCAGTCTCAAGTTGTGCCAGGGGAACTATAGGCTGGATGTTAGGAGGAAGTTCTTCACAGAGAGAGATTTGCCATTCAAATGGGCTGCCCAGGGAGGTGGTGGAGTCACTGTCCCTGGAGGTGTTGAAGAAAAGCCTGGATGAGGCACTTAGTGCCATGGTCTGGTTGACTGGCTAGGGCTGGGTGCTAGGTTGGACTGGATAATCTTGGAGATCTCTTCCAACCTGGTTGATTCTATGATTCTATCTTATCTTATCCTCCATTTCAGAGGAAGGTCCCAGCACTAGCCCTGCTGGAATCTCCTCTTTGGCAGGAGGAAGGTGCTCCCCATGCAGGCCATGCCATCTCTTTTGGGCAGCCTGGCTGCACCATGCACCAATTAAACACAGAGTTTTGTGCCTCTGCTACTGTCCTCTGTTTAATGAGAGAGGAAGAAAGGCCTGTGTTTCCTTCAACATCCTTCTGATGATGGTCCTTGTCCCCTACACATCTGTGTCACCTGTTCCTCAATTCCCTGGGACAAAAGGGACAAATCAGCTTGTTTTTAACACAAAACAGATTACAAAGAGAGCTTACCAAAGTGGTAGAGGCACCTTTGTAAAGTATTGCAATTGCAATACATTGTGGCCACAAAATAAAGGTTTGGAGAGGAAAACTCCTGATTGTCCTGCAAACCTAAAATCCCAAGTTAAGCAGGACCTCAAGAGGTCATAGAAGCTACCTTACTGCCTGAAAGGCAGGACCAGCTTTCTCTTCATCACTCTTAACAGATCCTTAACCTCTTCCTAAGAACCTCCACTAATGGAAATTTCACCAACAACGTGGGCAAAACATTTCAGCGAGAATCTAACCTTACCACTAGCAAGCCTCTCTTTCCAGCCAAGCAAAATGTCCTTCACAGTAATCTAAGCCAAGGCACTTTTACTTTACTGATGATGGACATAAAGCACACATATGGGCTTTGTCTGGTCTACACCAGTTGTATGGGAAGCATCTGAAATGAGGATCTGCATGAACCCTAGAGCAAAGTTGCCCTCCCCCTCCTCAAGCAAGGCACCTTGTAAAGTAGGCAAATGTTGATCTGACCATGTGCCTGATGCATCAGTGAGGTACTAGTCCCCAACCTGGGTGATGTGCAGTGAGTGTTCCAGCCCAGTGGGGGTCAGTGATGCTCTACAGTATTTAAGGTTCCAGATACTTATTTTGCAGCATGCTCTGCTTTTTGTTTGCTTGTTTGTTTGTTTTGTTGTTCCATTTTGTCAACTTTTTGGCACATGTTTTACCATATGCAAATAGGTTGAAAAAGAGCCTCAGTAACATCTGGAGACAAAAGAAAGAGGAGGAGGGGAAGAAAGAGTAGGAGAGAGGAAACTTCCCTCCCTTTGCTGATCTATCAAGGAAATGCAAGGGAGGGAGCAAAACCTACTGTATTTAGTTCACAAATGTTTCCTTTAACGCCGATGAGAATTACCAGGTGACAGAATACAGTTGTATATCTACAGAAGAGCCCCAGCTTGGGAAACAGAGCAGAGAATTGTGTGCAAGTGCTCCTGGCCAGGGCATAGGATGTTGCATCTGGAAGCAACAGCAATTCCTTCTCCATCCCCTGCCTTCCCCTGGCTCTCCAACATCACAAACAGGTTGCCATGTCCCATGCTGCTTTCCGGACACTCCTTGCTACCTGCTTCTCTTCACTAGGGCTTGCTTAACACTAAGCATGGATAATAGAAAGTAGTTTAAGTTGTAAGTATAGAATTGATGGAAAGAGGTAGCATTTTTAAATGATTGCTTATTTAATTTTAATATTAAAGACCTATTTCTGTTTGGGGCAAGACTTTGAAAGCACTGACTTGCACCAAAAACCCTAGGTGACAAACAACTCAGCACTCTTCTGAGACCCTACCTGGACTACTGTGTCCAGTTCTGGAGCCTCTAATACAAGGAAGACATGGAAGTGCTGGTGCATGTCCAGAGAAGGGTCATGAGGATGATCAGAGGGCTGGAGCACTTCTCCTGTGAAGACAGGCTGAGAGAGTTGGGATTGTTTAGTCTGAAGAAGAGAAGGCTCCTAGGAGACCTTATTGTAGCCAACAATAAAGTCAGTGAGGGACTTTCTAGGGTTTTAGGTAGTGATAGGACTAGAGAGAATGGAACCAAGCTAGAGGAGAGCAGATTTTGATTAGACATTAGGAAGAAATTCTTCACTATAAGGGTGGTGAGACACTGGAACAGGTTGCCCAAAGAGGTGGTGGAAGCCCCATCCCTGGAAGTTTTTAAGGCTAGGCAGGATGGGGCTCTCGGCAACCTGATGTAGTAGAAAGTGTCCCTGCCCATGCCAAGAGAGTTGCAACTAGATGATCCTTGAGGTCCCTTCCAACCCTGACAATTCTGTGATTTCCTAAAATAAAACAAACAATCAAACAAACAAAAACCAACCAACAAAAAACCCCAATAAAACAAAAAACCCACAAAAAGTTCCTACTTACACAGAAGTCCCCTACCTTCCTGTGCCATCACTCCTCTTCTTCAGGGGAAACTGATCACATATAGTAAGTAAAAAAAAAGTAGAAGATAGCAAAACCTGCTTCTCACTTAGTGGATAAAATGTTGTAAAGGCATTGAGAAAGTAGTGCTTTCAAAGCCTGGGAAAGCTCTCCCTGAATTTGACTTATAGAGGAAGAGCAGAGTTTTTAAAACAGATGACTCTTCTGCTTTGAACATCAAAACCTGCTTTTCTGTGGAACCCTCCAATTACATGGCACACAAGTGTGCTGGTTTTGGCTGGGACAGAGTTAATTTTCTTCACAGTAGCTACTATAGGCTGTGTTTTGGAGCTGTTGAGCTGGCAACAGTCTTGATAACTCAGGGATGTTTTCATTACTGCTGAGCAATGCTTACACAGAATCAGGGCCTTTTCTGCTTCTCACCTCGGAGGTCTGAGGGGACACAGCTGGGACAGCTGACCCCAACCAGCCAAAGGGATGTTCCATAGCATATGGCACCATATGTGCTATGCAAACCTGGCAGAAGAAGAAAGGGGCACATGTTCTGAATGACGGAGTTTGTCAGCCCAAGTAACTGATGATGCATGATGATGCTCTTCTGGAGATGGCTGAACCAAGGCAAGTGCTGAATCAATCCCTTATTTGGCTTTGTTTGTATGTGTGGCTTTTGCTTTAGTACTTGAACTGGCATTGAATCAACCCATGAGTTTCCTTACTTTTATTCTTCTGGTTCTCTCTCCCATTCCAGCATTTGGAGAGTGAGCAGCAGTGTGGGGGTTAGTTGCTAGCTGGGGTTAAATCATGACACCAGGGAACAATCTCAGCAGTTCTTCACTAACACTCCAGTGAGGGAGTGAAGCTAAGGATGTCAGCCAAGGCAGAAATGGGGAAGGCAGAAGTGGGGAAGGCAGAAAATATCTCTCTCTCTGGGCAACTTATCCCAAAGATGATACTGTGGAGTTCTGTTCCTCCTAGGAAGGACCTTAGTGAGTGAAACCGGTGCTGGCAGCACTGTGGATCAGACAAATTTTGGCAGTTCTGATGATGTCACCGGCAACAATCACTGAGCCAGATCCCTTTGCACTTAAACTTGCAAAGCCACATTGCATAATAAACCCTTGACAGTGGAAGCCCCAAATATATGACAGTACATAATGTAAGTAACCTTGCTTGTCTGAACCTCCAGCAGGGAAAGGAAGGCAGGGTAGCAGGGGAAAGTCACTACTCCTTCCACCCTCATCAATGGCAATGGGCAGTGGAGGTTTTCCTGGGTGATTCCCTAGCCTGCTGGGCTCACTCTGTAATCCCACACCAGATTTCAGGATCCTCTTTTGGAAAGCCATGAAGAACACCTTATCATTTTTCAGAAAGTCAGTGGCAGAAGCCCCAGGCAGCAGCTATGTGAGGGCAGCTGTCCCTAGCTTGTCTGGGCCCACTCACAGGTGTCTCTCCAAGCATAGCAGCCCAGACTGCTTGCCCACTAACTCAGGAGATGAGTCTTGCTGGTAGAGCAGTGAAGGGTAGCTTTAGGGGCGGCTGCAAACCAGAGCAGATCTGAAGGCCAGACAGACTGCTCACCTCTTCAGATGCTTGGTCTTCATTATGCAACCGTTTATGCATCTTCTCCCACCCACTCCTCCAGGTGGGGAGGATCAGCAACCAGCTGCCCACAGGCTCATGATATTGTTTAGTGTGGGTAGGCCTTAAATATCAACCAAATTCTCCCTGGTCTTGCTTTAAGAGGTGAAACAAGGATGTAGTCAGAAGGGACCAGTTCATAGAACCATAGAATCAAGCAGGTTGGAAGAGACCTCCAAGATCATCCAGTCCCACCTATCACCCAGCCCTACCCAGTCAACCAGACCATGGCAGCAAGTGCCTCATCCAGTCTTTTCTTGAACACCTCCAGGGATGGTGACTCCACCACCTCCCTGGGCAGCCCATTCCAATGGCAAATCACTCTCTCTGGCAAGAACTTCCTCCTAAGTTGAGTTAAAACTCCTATTGATAGAGATAGCAGCATTTATGTCCAGGCCAAAAAATGAGTTGTCTCCTGTTGCGTCCCAATGGGCTGAAATTAGCTCTGCTGCTTTCAGCAAGGGAACAATTTTAAGGAGACCAAGTGATGGGTCTAGACCTTGTGGGTGTTAGGTGCTGAAAAAAGACAGAGTGGACAATGTTCCTTTTCCCAAACAAACACTTTCACCTCAAACTGCTTGCATGTTACGCAAGGGCACTTCAAATCACTTCTGTCCCCCAGCCCAGCCAACCCATTTCACAAGGCGAGGACAGGCGCCATCAGTGCGCTCACCAGACTCAAGCCTAGCCAAAGATCACATCCGCTGCTGGGCATGAATGACTCAATTCACCCTTCCATAGCCTGGCTCTGCTCCATCTGGGATTGGGCAGCTTGTCTCTGCCTCTCTGCATCACTGGCAGGATGGTGGCATGAAGAGATTTTTACCAACAGAGAAGGTGAAAATGGCTGAGTAATGGTGAAGGTTTGAGTCAGATACACTTTCCATGCCAAGGGCTTTGGCTTACCAACCTGGCATGCCTCCTGCATGCCTGCCTGGGGAAAATGTCAGACAAAATAACAAGAAACTGAGAGCAAACCTGTTCTCCCCCTGCCAAAACTCAAAAGAGGGAATGAAAAAGGTGAAGAAAGGTTGGATCCCACTCTCCCTTGAACAGGCTGCTGAACAAATGGCAGCTCTCCTACCTCTGACAACTTTGAGGCTTGGGGCTTTGCAAGGCATCTGACTGCACTAGAAGAAGACATCTCACCAAATTTCAAGCAGCACCTCATTTCTTTAGGGTCTTTTGAAAACCCTGCCTTTCACAAGCCAGCAGCAGCACAAAGCCTGGGTGGTGTTTTGAAACATGTGCTGCCTGCGTGTCGACAGCAGCCTTCCCATAAATCAGCCACCAGAAGCTGCCTCACCTGCACGCTGACCACCACTGGCCCTTGCACTCAATTCCATCACTCTCAAATTCTCAGCAGCTGGAATCAACTAACTCTGCTTTTTCTCATATAAGCAACCTAATGGGCAGAGGTTTCCTTCTTCACCCCAAACTCTGGGACTTTTCCAACCAGATGCAAGCTCAAATATTTGTTTGTTGGACAAGTAACAGGAGCTTTACAACCTGAGATGAAGAGGTATTTCCATTCTGAAGGGGAGGTGTAGCATTTGTTTGTTCACAGCATGGAGTGAACAGCCTGGAGAAGAGAAGGCTCAGGGCTGACCTCATTGCTGGCTACAACTACCTGAAGGGAAGTTGTAGCCAGGTGGGGGTCGGTTTCTTCTGCCAGGCAACCAGCAACAGAACAAGGGGACACAGTCTCAAGTTGTGCCAGGGGAGGTCTAGGCTGGATGTTAGGAGGAAGTTCTTCACAGAGAGAGTGATTGGCATTGGAATGGGCTGCCCAGGGAGGTGGTGGAGTCACCATCCCTGGAGATGTTTAAAAAAAGAGTGGATGTGGTGCTTGAGGCTATGGTCTAGTGATTAAGGATGCTGGGATGAAGGTTGGACTGGATGATCCTCGTGGCCCTTTCCAACCACAGTGATTCATAGTGACTAGATGTTGTGCTGAGGGATGTGGTTTCGTCAAGGACTTGTCAGTGTGAAACTAATGATTGGACTTGATGAGCTTGAAGGTCATAGAATCATAGAATCAACCAGGTTGGAAGAGACCTCCAAGATCATCCAGGCCAACCTAGCACCCAGCCCTAGCCAGTCAACCAGACCATGGCACCAAGTGCCTCATCCAGGCTTTTCTTGAAGACCTCCAGGGACGGTGCCTCCACCACCTCCCTGGGCAGCCCATTCCAATGCCAATCACTCTCTCTGTGAAGAACTTCCTCCTAACATCCAGCCTAGACTTCCCCCAGGGTTCCAATCTAAGAAATTCTGTGATTCTGTGATCACTGGGATGCAGGGTCCATGCAGCATCCTGCACCATGTATATGCACACACACACATATGTATTTTAGAACTCTCACTAATTTCAGACATGGGACAGAAATGAGAAGCAGCTGCCCAGCTCATGTTGATGATGAGAACACCTGACCAGAATTAGCTCCACGCTGGCAATGACGATTGCTAGGACTTTCCTGTCCAGAAGAGCTGACTGCACATGACAGCCTTCTGCAGAGCATAAGTGACCCACATTATGTCTCTCTCCAGGAAAGCTCAGATGCAGTTCCTTAGCTCATGTGATCACAAAGAATCCTCACATTAAAAAGAGATGGGAAGTCAGTATTGGCATGTTCCAGCCATACATCAACACAAGAGAAAGGTCTGCTTTCTGCAGTTCTTTTATAAGCCATCAGATGAATTCAAGCAAATAAGGAGGAAACAGTGGCATTTATAAGCTGCCTTCTCCCCCCCCAGTGTAATTTTAAATGATAACAAAACCAACCAAAACTCCCACAAAAACCTTTGCCTATTTCCAACTGCCCTTCACATAAAATGCTGCCCATCATCAGCCCAGTCTGTCACCGACAGCGCACACAGAATTGTAACATGCACTTAGTAGAGAGTCAGTTATTAACCTCTCAGGATATTGTCTGCAACTAGAATTTGTTGAGGGAATTGCACATTAAAGTAGAATACTGCTGCTAACTGAATGCAGCCTGGTTCACAGCTTTAAACAAATAGTTTAGCATGGCTGGGACACTAATTTGGAAGGATCTTCAAGAGAAAAATAATTCATAGAATCATAGAATCAACCTGGTTGGAAGAGACCTCCAAGATCATCCAGGCCAACCTAGCACCCAGCCCTAGCCAGTCAACCAGACCATGGCACTAAGTGCCTCATCCAGGCTTTGCTTGAACACCTCCAGGGACAGTGACTCCACCACCTCCCTGGGCAGCCCATTCCAATGCCAATCACTCTCTCTGGTAGCAACTTCCTCCTCACATCCAGCCTAGACCTCCCCTACCACAACTTGAGCCTGTGTCTCCTTGTTCTGTTGCTGGTTGTCTGGGAGAAGAGGCCACCCCCCACCTGGCTACAACCTCCCTTCAGGTAGTTGTAGCCAGCAATGAGGTCAGCCCTGAGCCTCCTCTTCTGCAGGCTAAGCAACTCAAATTCACTCCCAAAGTCCAGCTGCCTGTCTTTTGCTACAGACAGTATGCTTTGGAAGATCACTGCACATACATCTATAAGCTCTCTACAAAGGTATTTGTAATTGCCAGAATGTTTTACAGAACCACTGTGCTCAATGTGGAGATGAATTTTGTCACCTGTTAAACCCCATACTTCTATTTGTGCAGTGCCCTTTTGAACCTGGTGCTCTGAACGTGTTTCAGGGCTTAAGTGCTCACTCTTAGCTCACCCTACCAGAGGTAACTATTTCTACATCTCTGTGTATGCTTTGGCAGATACATGAGAAAAGAAGATAAAATGAATACAAATGAGCAAGTTCATGTAAGAAAGCTGGTGATGAGCTATCAGATGTGGTCCCTGCCTTCAATTTGGACCCACAGCAATCCCACTGCTATTGAAGTTTTCCACTTCCCCTAATGGCACTGGCTCAGGCAGGGCCACAGGACAGGCACAGTGCTTTGCCACTCTCTGTCTGACAAAATCTGAGCCAGTGGCACAGCCCAGGCAGGTGACATCTTAACAGTTTCACAAGTCAAAACAGGTTTACTCTCAGCTTCTGGTAGTATCCCAAATGTCTGCCAGAATTGGCTTCTCGTGATCAGCCTGCTGGTTTGGGATGACAGCCTCCTGACTTTTCAGCACTGTTTGTGACCTTGGGTTGCAGCCAGAGATGTGAAAACTGCGTTCATGTCTCAGATGACATGATGTACAGCAAAGGTACATCTGCAGACTCTGTGAAAACAGTGCAGCAGGAAAGTTTGGCTACTTTTGATTCTTTTAATCCACCCCTACCTCTTTGCACCACTGCAAAACACTCTTATTGATTATGCTGCCACTGACAGCAGAGCTGGAATGTTATTTACTCATATTTTAACATCTCAGCTGAGAAAGTGGGTTATGATTCATCTCAAACAATCTGACCCAGAGTGAGCCCTGAAAACAAAAGAAAAAAACAGAAATAAAAAGGAGGGGTGGGAGAAAAAAAAAAAAAAAGGAAAAAAGGGGGGAAAAAAGGAAACAAAAGAAAAAACCAAATGGTTTTGATGCATTTCCACCAGAAGAGAACAGGTTGGTGGACAACACTCAGCAAATGAGACAGTGACATTTAATTAATGGTTTTTTTTTCTAACCACATTTCACTATCAGATAAAGTCTGGCCTTTCCCCCCCAAACTAAACTTCAAATGAAACTCAGAACAACCCTAAGAATTACTGGCAAGAGACAAAACACCACATCAAAAAAAGGCAGCATGAAACAAATGCCTGCAAAACTGGAATGAACAAATGCCACACTGCGCCCTTTGCCCACCCCTGTGGAACAGGGATTGCTGGTCTGGAAAGTAACAGATTATTACTATGGTGAATTATCAATTTTCCTAATAGCCTTGAACTATCTAAATGCTCAAGTGTGATAGCATTAGTGGGTACATTATATTAATAGCAGTTACAATTACCAAGTGTGATCCTGGAGCATTTTCCCCCCTCCCTTTCTTATTTTCACAGCCATATTACTAACACTGGGAAATTTGGCTTGTGATGTAAATGCTGGGAACTTCAGATCAGTTGTGATTTCTCATCAGACAAAGCTCACAAGTCTGTTTTGTTGATTTTCACATAAAGAGTGTGGCCACAGCTGTGGGTAAAGCGCAGGACTTGAAGGAATTCTAGGCTCAATTCCCACTTTGCTACTGGTTCTCTGCATGACTCTGAGTGAGTCATCTAAACTCTGCCAGTCAGCCCCTCATTTGTAAATTAAGGACAACAAGCATTTCCTGGTCCTTGCTGTATGTTTGGTTGGGGAGCTCTGAGAGATGCATACTGTTTCTTACTTCATGCTTAATTTGCACACAGTGCAGCGTGACCACAGTCTTGCTAGCAGGCTTTAGATGTTACTGCAGTACCAATAAGCCATATTAGAACATAGAAGCAGCTGGAAATTCAGCACAACCAGCTTCAAACAGTAGGTGAGCTGTTTGCAGTGTAAAAAAATAAAAGAAGAGGGAGGGGGGAAGGTTCATTTATGGCAAGTCATGTGCACAACGAACTAGAAACAAAGAGAAGTTAAACTGTTTTCATGACTACAACTACCTGAGGGGTGGTTGTGGCCAGGAGGAGGTTGCTCTCTTCTCTCAGGTGGCCAGCACCAGAACAAGAGGACACAGCCTCAAGCTACACCAGGGGAAATTTAGGCTTGAGGTGAAGAGAAAGTTCTTCACTGAGAGAGTCATTGGCTACTGGAATGGGCTGCCCGGGGAGGTGGTGGAGTTGCCATCCCTGGAGCTGTTCAAGGCAGGATTGGACATGGCACTTGGTGCCATGGTCTAGCCTTGATGATCTATGGATCGTGGTTGGACTTGATGATCTATGAGGTCTCTTCCAACCTTGGTGATACTGTGATACACTGGGACAAAGATCTGTCCAGGATTGCATAACTGGAAGTGTGGTTTCTACCTCTAGCTCAAAAAGTGACTGTTTGCATCTTCCTCCACAACTTGGTGATCAAACCAAGAATGTCTTGAGACTCAAAATGCATCAAAGCTCTACCTGAAAGGAAAATAATCTCTATAAACCTGCAATCCAGAATAACATTCTCACTCACTCACAGACACGCAGGCATACACCCCATACCCACAACACCTGTGCATGAGAATGGAAACTCTAGATTTCACTCACCTCCATAAAACAGATCTAACAGGAGAGAGAGAAGCAACCTTCTTCCTCCTCTGTACTCCTAAGACTAACAGTCTGCCTTTAGCTCCTGGCCTCCTTGAGGAGATTCCTAACCAAGGATACTCTGGATGCCACGAGTTCTGGTTTTTAGTGTGGTGATGACATACTCACAGGGAATCCCCCGTGAGACCAACCAATTCATTTCATGTGGGGCAGGAAACAGCCACACTTTCTCTTCCTAAAGACCTGAGTTAGCCATGGGCTAACAACCTGCAGCCAAGACTTGATGGCTCACCATCAATTCTTCAGCCATTTCAGTCTATGGAGACTTTACATTGGGCATGTAAGCTTATCATGAACCAGCTGGATTCTCTTTGAACTGCTTTGCAGATAAAAGTAGACAAAAGTACTTTGTTTTCATGTAGGACTTTCAATTTGGGGGAATTTGGCTAGTAGCCTCATAACTGTCAGAAACAGGCTGAGCCTTGCTATCCATTTGCACAGCACCTAGTACACTAAGGGCCCTATCACAACATAAGAAATATCTACCATCCTCATGGATTAATTTTTTCACCTCAGGTAGGTTACTTTTTAAACATGTTGAAGAATCCTGTAGGATAGAGCTGTAATTTATACAGACACATCCCTGATATTTCATTACCACACTTTACCACTCTTAAGAAAAGACGGCAGGAAGCTGTCAACTTTGATTTACTGACTGTTGGGACAACCCAAATTCCACTCAGGGCCTGAAACCCACCTTTCTTTCACAGCACACAGGTGATTATCTCTTTGCTAAAATGCTACCTTGGTACTCTGCATTTATTCTCCATTAAATGACTTCTGCATCAGATCACTTCCATTTAAAAACAGAAGTATGTCTAGTTTGGCTGCCAGCAATTCAAGCTAAACTAGAGAATTAAAAACATCAAGGTAGACATGCTGCCTGCTACCTGTTCCAGCTGGCATTTGATCACCAACAAAGGGTAATTTTGGGCTTGATGAAAGATTTAGATGGCATCTGTGAAGCAGTGCTGGTCTCTGAAGAGACTGTGCTTCAGAAACACTCATGATGCAAAATCCTGTCTGCTCTCATATGGATAAGAAGAAGAAAAAGGGAATGTAAGTGTCCTGCCTTCTGGAACAACAGGGCACCAGGCATTCAGGGCTTCCAGAAGTGCAACCTTCCCTCATCCCTGACTGCTACATCTACTTGATCTTCATTATGAGATGTGCACTTAGGATTTCATAAGAATAAAACCCTTGCATGAAAAGATGTAGGTGCTTAGATCACAAAACATTTCCCCCACAATTAGAGTAGGACGTGGATTACATCAACAGCAAGAATAAAACTTGCATCCATTTACACAGCAGTTCACAGCCTCTGCCTGTTTCCTCTTGCCTTTCTCATGGCTGCAGATAAATGCATGTGGACATTGCATATTTTGCTGCCTTCTTTTTCTCTTCCAGCTTTGGAACCATGGGCCAAAAATCACCCTGTAGGTTGTGCTGAGAGTGTCCTCATAAATGTTCATAGAATCATAGAATCAACCAGGTTGGAAGAGACCTCCAAGATCATCCAGTCCAACCTAGCACCCAGCCCTAGCCAATCAACCAGACCATGGCACTAAGTGCCTCATCCAGGCTTTGCTTGAACACCTCCAAGGACAGTGACTCCACCACCTCCCTGGGCAGCCTATTCCAATGCCAATCACTCTCTCTGCCAACAACTTCCTCCTAACATCCAGCCTAGACCTCCCCTGACACAATTTGAGACTGTGTCCCCTTGTTCTGTTGCTGGTTGTCTGGCAGAAGAGACCAACCCCACCTGGCTATAGCCTCCCTTCAGGTAGTTGTAGCCAGCAATGAGGTCACCCCTGAGCCTCCTCTTCTCCAAGCTAAACACTCCCAGCTCCCTCAGCCTCTCCTCACAGGGCTGTGCTGCAGGCCCCTCACAGCTTTGTCACCCTTCTCTGGACACGAGTTTCTCTCCAAACTCTACCTGCATTTGCCACACAAGTTACAAAGCTCCCTGAAAGCAAGCTAGACGGGGCTGGCAAGCACTGACAGAAGTGAGACTGAAGAAACAGGCTCTGAAAGCCATTTAGGAGGGTAATTAAAGCCCCTGGGGAACAGGGGGAGGGTGAGTCCCCTTGCGGCAGGCCACAAGAGGGCAGCTGGATGTTGATGGTACCACACCATGACCTCTGCGGCTGTGCGCACATGGCAGAACACAGCTCGAACAGAAAAAAACCAACTTGAAGCAGAGTGGAGAAAAAGGTCCCCATCATGTGTCTGCTCCTCCTGCTTTTGTGAGTGGTTACATAACAGAAAATGACTGTCAGCTCATCAGTCACTGAAAATCTAACCTACAGCTTTCTGACCCAGATGATGTTCGGATGAGGACAGATGCTATCTTGCACCAGAAACCTTGCCTTTAAAAAGAGGCATGGTGACACATCACATTACTCTGGCAAATTATGAGGCAATTATGCTCTTGTAATAATGTTGTGCATCTTTTAATGACAGCCTTTTCAGAAAAGACCTAGCAAGATCTGTCACAGGCCAGATGTGATAGCTTTCATTTTCTGGTGGTCACTCTGACAAAACAAAGAGGCTACCTGAGTCTCTTAGAGGCTACACAGATGCCTGAGACACAAATCCAGTGCAGAACATGTTCATTTTACAGACACTAGAGCTCTTCAGCACCCAGAGCCATGTCAAAGGATATAAAGACACCCTGAACTGAAGGAAGCAGTACATGGACAACCAAGTGTGGCTCCTCAGCTCCATCCTTGTTCCCGTATGTTACTTGGACTGCTACCTGCTAAAGCCTTTCCTGCCTCCCAAGAAGTAAAATCAGAGAACACCTTTGACATTAGATCTCTGGTTAGTGAAGGATGTTTAGCTTATGCAGCCTTTGAAGCCTACTGGAGACACAAAGCCAGAGTGGAAAGAGCCTCAACAGATTCAGTACTGGTGACATTATTCTTCAGCCTTAAGTGTGACACAGCATTAGAAATGAAGGCTTCTCTGGGGGGGCACTCACACAGCTGCTGCTGTTAATCAGCTTCCTGTCTGCAGGACTATGCAGATTAAGTGCCCTGCAAATAGAGTGAAAGAGGGGAAAAACAGTAAAGGGATCTGCCACAGGCCTCTGAAGACGTCAGGATGTGAAGCAGAAAAGGAAGTCAAGCATTCTGCTTATTGGCCTTGCTGCTCAGCCTAACTCTCCCACTGTCAAACTCAGGGAATAGAGCAAATACACATAAGAGAACTCCATACCCTGAATGACAAACTCTGAGACAAATCAAGGGTCCTTTAATGCACAAACAGAATGGTTTCAGCAGGACCATCTCCTCTCCCTATGCCTCCAGCACACTGGAACTACAGAAGGAGATTGCTAATGGTGATTCCTTTGGTAAGCTCTGATGCTTACTGCAAGATACCATCAAAAATTTATTCTCACCAGCCAGGGAAACTCCTCTGCTGTGGGGAGTGACTCAGCTGGGACATAGTCCAGAAAGCAACAGGAGATGAGGGGCCCCAGTGGCGCTTTTCCAGTCTTAATCAGCACTGTCTGCATGGTGATAGAGACTGATAAGCTGCCAGAAGTCATTTCTGTGAGACTTGAAACAGTGGCCCAGAACAGTTGTAATCATTGTTGTGTATCTTGTTTGGGTTTTTTTGGTTGGTTGGTTGTTGGATTTGGGGTTGTTTTTTGCTTTATTTTTTAATACAAAACCAAAGGCTTTAATTTCCCATGGTGGCCAACAAACAATTCTGATAGTTTCATCCTAATCTCTTGTAAATATCCATTTCTCCTCCCTCAACCTTACCCAATTTCCACTCCACAAAGCAGTTTTCAACAGATCAGACATGTCTGTTGACAATATCACATTTATCAGCAGGGAGGACTGTGACAGAAAGAAAGCATCTCTGCTGCATGGTGCACAACACATGTGGGAATTCCTTCTAATAAAAAGAGATTTGATTAAAGACTGCAAACTACCACAGATCAGCAACTGAATCAGCAGTAAAGAATGAAGAGTAGCTTAAACTTAAGAGACTTCAATTTGCTGATCTGCCAAGGACTTCCCAAGAGAAGTCACTCCATAACCTACAGAAGGGTAGGAGGGGACACACACCAGAGATCAGAGTGCTTGGGTTGAGTATGGCAGTGTGGTCTTTCAGCAGAACTAAGTGTGGCAGAGACCTCAGCATGCATGTTTGACTTTGAAGAACGCAGTGGGGCTTTTTAATTGTTACACTCTGTGCTGGTATTTCCATGTTTAGGCACTGCCTTGCCAAAGGCAGCTAGAGGATTTCCCAGAGACTGGATCATGCTGCTGTAGTTAAGTCTAGGCAGCAAACAGCTGCAAACTGTGATCTTACTGCTCCAAAGTGTGTCTCCAGCATGCTGCTTCTGGCTTTCACCATGGGCCTGTGCTCCCTTGGAACTCAGCATGATCCATGCCACGCTGCCAGCTGTGCATGCTTGCATGAGCGATCGCCGCCTAGAACAGTTCCCCCAACTCTGTTATCACCTCCAGTGATTTCCACTCAGAGAAGTGCAGAGAGGTTTAGCAAGCAGAGATCTGATGACAGGGCTGGCTGTCCTGCTCCTGAACTCAGCTGCCTTGGCCTGACAGAAGTACTAGACAGCATTTCCAGGGTAAAGAGACAACTTCAATGTCTCCTACTTCTCTTGCCTCCCCAGGAACCTACACTCTGCCCACACTGACTCCAGAATTAAGACAGTTTGATCAAAAACTAGAGATACAGCAAGTGAAACTGAAGAGGGAAAATAGTTACAGTAAAGATCTCAGAGTGCTGATGGGACAAGTAAAATGACCTTTCTCCAGCCTGACAGTTCAAATGTAATTATTCCAACAAATTATTTTCATGACTTAATATAACGCCTTGCAGCTTTCTAGCAAGGTTAATTAGATTCCTCAATTCAAAACCTATCTGCTCTTAACCAACTTTTAATATGCTGAAATCCAGTTTTCTAAATTCAAACTAATAAAAGTGATTAGCTGACAGCTATCTGGTATGCTACAATTACCGTGGCATTTAGACCTCAGGCAGAAGATATTTAATGCAAATCAGAGTCAATGTCTCTGCCCATTTGTCCTCTTTCTGATTATTTGATCAATGTGCCATATGAATCTTGTACAATCCATGCTGCTGTGCTAAACAAATAAAGAACAAAGGCAGAGATATTGGTTGAGACAGTTAACTAAAGTTGAAAGACTCTTTTTTTCCCCTCCCACACTTAATTTGTTCTTTCCACATGAGCCTGAAGTTACTAAAAGGCACTGGCTGACAACTCAAGTAGATGGGTATTTAGCTCTGACACAGCCAGAATTAGTACAAACTCCCAGCCTGAGCTGCCATATCAAACAGCTTCATCCCCTGTGACTCAGGAGACCACCTTCTCCTAGGAGTAGCTCAGGCTGGAACAAAGCTAGGAGGATGAGGGCAGCTCACTGTTTTTATTTCATCCAGCCACATAAAGCAGTTGTGCTGCAGAACTGCTGGTTTTGTTTCTCTTGGAAGATACACAATTAGTTGTGGCCATGTCTCCCAATGGTTGCATGAGGCACAGCATGCTTAGAGAACTGCAGAGTTCAGCCCAATGCATGGTTCTTCTGCACATCAGGACTGCCAAGACTGGACATTGCTTCAGAGGTGACCTTCAGTGGCACAGACTCACCTCAATTAGAAGATCAGTCAGGTGCAGCTTGTAATTAAATGTTGTCTGCCTGAGGTTTGGTTTGGTTTTCATCTTTCACTTTGCATCATGCATGCTCATTCCATTTTCATCATGCTACTGCTTATGTAAACATTGGCAAAATTTCTCAGTGTTCTGAACCCTCCTTTCCCTTTTCTTGTCTCCTGAGAAATTAAAAGCTACTGTGATGGCACTGATCTGCCCTCCTATCTGATAGCCAAACAGATGATTTAATAAAAGGCATTATGTTCCAACTCTTTGAGCTATGCATCTCTTTTGGATAGAAAGAACTTTCATGTACCACACTCTCAAACAGAGCAGATCCATCTCAGTGATACTGCATTAGCCTGTAAAACCTGAGCACTTCAGCTTCATAAATACAAGTGTTAAACAAAACTAAAGCTGCACTTCAAGAAGCAATTTCTGAGCTGTGAGGAAAATTAATCACTAGAACAGCTTATCAGGGTAGGTGGTTGACTCACCATTGCTTGAAGTCTTTAAGATAAGATTAGATTTATAAAAAAAAAAAGTTATGATTCAATTATGATTCTGGGAGAAAACAAGAGTAGGACACTAGGCAGGATAACAACAAGGTCCTTTCTGACCTTGGATCCTGTGAATCTCCAACTTCTTTGTTCACCTGGCTACCTTCTTGGGCTATAAGGAGAATGGGGTGGGCCCATCAACCAGCTCCTGTCACAGCTCAGCATTAAGAAAATGACTGTAATCAAATCTCATGCTTCAGGGCTTCAGCCATTTGCCTGAAGGGAGTGGAAAAAAGGTTTCTCCCTCTTGCCTGCCCACGCTAATGGCTAAATGAAAGTTATGCTTGTTTGGTTGCTGCTTCGCTTTTAAAACATCGGCGAGAGAACACAAGTGGATATGGGCAGAGATGAAATCAAATGCAGCAGCACAGAAAATGCTCTCTGGTTATCCTCTCTTCAGTTAGTCATCCTTGTTTACACCTCACATCTGTCCTAGTCATCAATTCTGATGACTATCAATGCTTACAGACAGAGCATTTTGGCTGTGAGGGTGGAGACCATAGATGGTAGAAGGCACGGATGGAGAATGGGGATTGATATCAACCCCATCTACAACAGCAGTGTCTGTTTATGAGAACATCCTGACCTTCTTCTGTAATTAGATCCTTGTCATTGCAAGATCCTTGTTTATTACTGAAACCTTGATCCCACCTACTTTTCAATTAAACCCAAATACAAAAGTTTCTTTAAGCACAATATCTTTTGGTCCAACTGAAATCTACAGCAAACAGACCTAGAGAGCAAACTAAATAAAGTTTTAAAGATATTATGGCATAAAGGAAGAGAAAGAACACAAAATGAATGGCCTGTCCAAGTCTTTAACTGCACAAACTGCAGTGGTTTGCTTTCTAATAATGCTGTCATCCAAGCCTCCAAGAAACTAAGCATCCAGACAAGATTCATCAAATGTGCCCAAGGCTCTTGACTTCACTGCAGAGTTCAGAGGATATAACACCTGTGATTTATACAAAGGCAAGAGATATATTTTACACCTGTAGATGCCTGAGATAATTCCATCCTATATCACTTAAAAATGAAAACAGCTGCTTCTTTTCTTCTAGGGCAGGGGAGATGACATGGTTATGAGCCAAATGGTTCAGATTTGTCTTCCTGTTCTGAGCTAACAAGTCCCCATGTAAAATCAACTGGAATCACTCAAAACTAATTTCCTTTTAATCTATGCCAGCATACAGAAGATGAAAATCCATGCCTTGGGAGCAAAAACACATTTACACTGCCAGTTTTTTTGCAGTTGGAAGGTGAAGGGGGATGGGGCAGGTGGGAAAGACAGTGTACCACACTTGAATTCAGCCTTGTTAACCTATTAGCCAAGGACATGAGGTGTGCAAAAGAACGAGGCTCTGAAAAATTCAACTTTATAATCAGAAAGACTGTAAACATGCAGCATGTGACCATGAGATTTATGCTGAAATTACAGAGGAATTCCTGTGGATGACTGCACATCCAGCCCAAGCATGGAAAGCAAATCCACCAGTACTAATGTCACTACATTAACAGCACAGCTGTCAGGTCTCCCTGTTCCTGAACCTGGTAAAGACAGAAAGGGGCTAAAGACAGACTGATTCAATGTGATGTGGCACTGCTCACCAAAGTAGTCATCAGAAGGAGGATTCTCCATGTCATACAGCATTTTCTTGGTCAGATGTTCCAATTCATCCTCAGGCCTGAAGGCAGGAGTGCTTGATGCAGGTCCAGCACCAGGATACCCACTCTTTAAAATACAAAACAACAAAACAAATGGTCTGTGATGTGGCAGAAAAGTATTCACCCACACCAAGAGGGTCTATTGGCTGTTCAGTGTTGAACTTCATTCTTTGTCTTATTTCTGCTGGTTTTAAACCCTAAGGGATTCACAGAAGCAAACTTCTCATTTAATGTAATGAAATTGGAGTACCTGAAGTGAAGCACTATATATATCCTTCTAGAATGAGAAGTGTTCTCTGCCTCATAATTAGGTGTCTACTGGGTAGCACATAATAATGAATAAAGGAGAAAATCATTCCAAGGATAACCTGATACAAACATTTTCCAACACTGACAAAGGCTTTGGAAGCATTTCAGTGTGTATTTGGTGAAAGCTTCCATCACTCAACAACACAATACTAAAGATGCTAGAAAAATCATTCCTACATGAGAGAGGATATAGACAAAGACAGACAATCCCAAGTTCCCAGCCAGACAGATTCTCTACTTCTCTGTTCTGACACAAATTCTGCTCTTAATATTAGAGAGAGCAGAAGCTGATCCATAGATTTTTAGTACTAGGGATACAGAGGTTTCAATATGTGCTTAGAAACTGAGACCTCTTGGCCTCCATACACTAACAGCTGGCATACAGTATTTGCAGTCTGCCTCAGTGAGTCTTCTCCCTGGAAAACAGCAGAAGTACAGGCACATTTTGAGAAGCACAAAAATAGTCTCATGCCTAGAAGTTTGTTAGAAGAAGCTAAGTTTGGTGTCCACAACGAGAAACTCGGTCATTTCAAGACAAAAAGATGCTGACTCCAGCTCTCCTTGTGTGCACTGCTTTCTGGAAAGACTTGCATGCACAAACTAACTTATTTATGAAGTGCAGCATTGCAGTAAAGCAGGAGATTCCATTGATTAACTGCTGCCTTCAGCAAGGGCCAGACCTTACATATGAAACTTGTGAGGCTTGTTAGACAAGAAAGCTTTTTTCCATGTTCCATACCTACTTAAACAGGAAGCCAAAGCAAAATCACTGGACAAACAATACACTGGCCACCTTTATCTGGCTACCAGACATACATCTGACACAATGACTCTTTATTGAGCCAGTGCTATTCAACACAGAACAGCAGATTTAAAGCACTGCAAGAGAATTAAGTAAATGCTTTCACACTTTATTCTTTCAGGCAAGGAGGAGATTTCAAATGAGAAATATATCAGTGTAGAGATGGTCTCAGAACAGTGCTTAGCAATAATACTTCAATCATCCACCCCCAGAAACCAAGCACTTGCATGTTCCTGACCTTATCATATTTGTTTTCCCAGGGCCTCCCATCACCTCTCTCACTTGTTGACCTGATCCACCTCTCAGGCATTGCACTGATAAGCAAGGCAGCATGGCTGTCTGACCTGGAAGTGCTGAAGTTGTCATGCAGGTACGATATGCCAACTGCACCTGCAGTCTGCCCACCAGTTGCTAACAGAGTAGTAGCAAGGGCACAAGAGGGATGGATGGCATGGCTCCCTGGAAGAAAGGGCATCTGGAGTAAGCCCTAGGGTAGATGACTTTGCCTTGAGGGCTATTTACCATCTGCTCAGCTCCTCTGACTGCAGATATAGATTGGACCTATCATACACTCAGGTTCTGCCAGAAATGTTCTTTTTCTGCTCTGATTTTTTTTTTTCTCAGCAACATTGGAAGACTGTGCATTCATCCAGGGTTTTTAGATGCTAGCAGTTGTTCTGAAGAACCTGTTGAACATCTAGAAATACCAAATGTCCACACACAACTCAGTAAACTCTACTGCAACCATGTTAATGTGTTTGGCTTACCACAACTTATTATTTTCATACAGGCAAACAGGCCTGTGTGCTGTACACAACTTGCACTTGCTTCCCAAGTCATCTAAGTGCAATCGTTGTGGGATATACAGTTTTGGTGGGTATAAGGCCACCCAGGACATGAGGAGCTTTGGAAGCAGACTCCCTTGGCCAGTGATTTGTGGCTGTTTTAAGAAGATTCGTCCACAACTCTTTCATTAGAAATAACAAATAGCCTAACCTGAAAAAAACCCACCCTTTTATTCATAAACCAATTAAAGGTGCCAAATGTACAGCATTTAATCTTGGAACAAACTAATTTTTTCCCCTGTGCTCTCTTGTTCCCAAGAGCTGATCATGAATCTCGCCTGAATATATGTTTTAATACAGCAAATGCAGCCAAGGATTTATTTGCCTGAGAAATCAATCTGGCAACTGAGCCTCAAAATATTCCATTTATTGTACTCTTTTCAGTTTCCATACAGAAAGGAATAACCATTGCCACTCTGTTGTCTGAGACTCCTTCCCTAGATTTTGCACAGAGAAGACAGTGTGGGTCAAAGCTGATGATGGATCCCTTCCCTATAGTTTCCCTATTAGCCATCAGCAGTGCAGCATGAATTCATGGAAGTGCCATGCTTCAGAGTCTTCTGCTGAGCTCTGCCCACTCACAGTCTGAAACACCACTTTCACTCTTAGACTTTATAGTATAGATGGACCAAACCAGAAGGCATGAGCTGATGTCTGTTCAGAGAAAAGGGAAACGAGGTACAAGGAGCTGAAGTGATTTCCCTGTAATCACCATGGGCTTTAAGGCAAAGATAAAACCTACCATGAGTGCTGTGTCCAGTTCTGGACTCAATTCAAGAGAGATGTTGAGGTGCTGGAACGTGTCCAGAGAAGGGCAACAAGGTTGGTGAAAAGCCTGGAACACAAACCCTATGAGGAGAGGCTGAGGGAGCTGGGGGTGTTTAACATGCAGAAGAGGAAGCTCAGGGCTGACCTCACTGCTGTCTACAGCTACCTGTGAAGGGAGGCTGTAGCCAGGTGGGGTTGGTCTCTTCTCCCAGGCAAGCAGTAACAGAACAAGGGGACACAGTCTCAAGTTGTACCGGGGGAAAGTCTAGGCTGGACGTTAGGAGGAAGTTGTTGTCAGAGAGAGTGATTGGCATTGGAATGGGCTGCCCAGGGAGGTGGTGGAGGCACTGTCCTTGGAGGTGTTCAAGCAAAGCCTGGATAAGGCACTTGGTACCATGGTCTAGTTGACTGGCTAGGGCTGGGTGCTAGGTTGGACTGGATGATCTTGGATGCCTCTTCCAACCTGGTTGATTCTATGATTCTACATCCAAGTGGCTGCAAGCCCCATGTCTTCAGCTTTGAACACAGCCAACCAGGGCTGAGCTCAATGTTACAGGGCTACATTGGTCATTCTTTGACCCAAAGCCACCCCATCTGCAGGCCACCACCAGGCAGGCTTTGGCAGGACACCCTGAACAAGCAGTATGTGAAGTCTCTCTATCTCTTCCATGCTGGCTTCCCACACTGCCTGATCAGGGGAAACACTCCTGCCCACTTCAGTGAAAGGGTGTGGGCTGTGCCATTTAAAATGAAAGACCAAAATCTGCAGACACTCAGTTCTGACTTTATCTGGTTTTGGAGGCCACATTGCCTCATACACACAATAAATAGGCTCCTCTCGTATTTTATCTACATTGCACTTTTCCAAACCAGGCAGACTTCTTATCCAGTGCCCCATCTCAGCAAGAATAACAAATACCAACCACAATGTTATGAGATGCTTTAACTTATTTCCACTAAAATGTCTTTTTGGACCAACATTTAAGCAGTGCTAGGCACATCTCCTTCCTGCTCATATGGCACATGCTGACTATGTGCCTGAAGGAAAATGCATTTCATGCATATGACCATGCTGTTGAGTTTGCTGGGGCATGCACACAAACATAGAGAGAAAAGTGTTTCCTTATTCCAGCCTAAAATGCTTGTTTCAGCAAAACAGTTTCCTTCCTCCTTCTTTGTTAGGTCAGGGTTGAAAATATAACTGTGGCTTTCCTGACAAAACAGAGTTGTGTTGATGTTGTTTATTAAACTTCCTCTATTTACTCCTGATCTGTACAATGATCAAGGCTGTCTAGAAAACCAATTTGCTGTCTAATCTGAGGCAATTATCTCCCTGCATTCTCTTTTCTCCATGATGCCTGAAAGCACACAAATATCTACTTCCTTAGCTAGATGCTGCCTAAGGTTGAGTTCTGAGCCAAATTCTGGCCTTCCAAATTCTCTGAGCATCACTCTGTCTTACTAACCACAGCTACATCAGGGATGATTAAACTGACCCATGAAAACTGAAAAGAGCTTTGGGCAGCAAAAAGTCAGCAGGTGGGACTATGCTTTGAGAGCATGAGTGCCTGAGTCCAACCCACAGCCATCAAATAGAGAATCATAGAATCAACCAGGTTGAAAGAGGCATCCAAGATCATCCAGGCCAACCTAGCACTCAGCCCTAGCCAGTCAACCAGACCATGGCACCAAGTGCCTCATCCAGGCTTTGCTTCAACACCTCCAGGGATGGTGACTCCACCACCTCCCTGAGCAGCCCATTCCAATGCCAATCACTCTCTCTGCCAACAACTTCCTCCTAACATCCAGCCTAGACCTCCTCTGGCACAACTTGAGACTGTGTCCTCTTCTTCTGTTGCTGGTTTTCTGGGAGAAGAGACCAACCCCACCTGGCTACAGCCTCCCTTCAGGTAGTTGTAGACAGCAATGAGGTCTGCCCCTGAGCCTCCTCTTCTCCAGGCTATAGAACCCCAGCTCCCTCAGCCTCTCCTCAGAGGGTTTGTGCTCCAGGCCCCTCACCAGCTTCGTTGCCCTTCTCTGGACACCTTCCAGCACCTCAACATCTCTCTTGAATTGAGGGGCTCAGAACTGGACACAGTACTCAAGGTGTGGCCTGACCAGTGCTGAGTCCAGGGGCAGAATAACCTCCCTTGTCCTGCTGGCCACACTGTTCCTGATGCAGGCCAGGATGCCATTGGCTCTCTTGGCCACCTGGGCACACTGCTGGCTCATGTTCAGCTACTATCTACCAGTACCCCCAGGTTCCTTTCTTCCAGGCTGCTCTCCAGCCACTCTCTCCCCAGCCTGTAGCGCAGCTTGGGGTTGTTGTGGCCAAAGGACCAGTGAAAGGTAAGCCAACGTGTTCAGATGCAAATTCCTTCACAGACAAGCACTGTCCCACATGCTTCATTCATGTTTGGGAAAGAAGGCTTAAGTGTTTAGGAAAACACCAGCATTCCCAGGGTTAAACGCTCTGGCAGAAAATATCTTCGTGCCACAAGCAAAAGGAAGTGAGTAAATCGCTTGGGCCACTCTCAAAGCACTGCAACAACATCTGGCTCATCTTCCTCGTTGAAGTTCAGTTCCTAAAAAGTCAGGTCAAAAGAGGCAGTGGTGTGGAATCTCATGGCGTAATTAGTTTGGTACATGAAGCTGACACTCGCTTCAGTGGCTCTCTGCTGTGTCTTTTCTACTCCAGACCTCACTGGGAGTTTGCTTTTCCTTATGGAATGGCTGCCCAGAAAAGGCAGATCTGTAGCTGGTGTGGGACATTCACCAACACACATTCCCCATCTAGATGTAGGTTTGACCCAAGTAGGTAAAAGCCACTGCACAGAAGCTGCAGAGATGCCTGAGGAGTGCACCCTCCTTCAGAGCATGCCCTCTGTGGTCATTTTTCTTGTCTGCTTGCAAATGTTGCAGAAGCAGCTTCTTCTCTCTGAGAGAAAATAACTTCAATTATGTGTTCCCAATTACAAAAATGTAGAAATTATCTTCTTTTCAGAAGGCAGAATTAGCCCAATTTGAAATTGAAAAGCAGCCAACGGCATCCTGGCCTGCATCAGGAACAGTGTGGCCAGCAGGACAAGGGAGGTTATTCTGCCCCTGGACTCAGCACTGGTCAGGCCACATCTTGAGTGCTGTGTCCAGTTCTGGGCTCCTCAATTCAAGAGAGATGTTGAGGTGCTGGAATGTGTCCAGAGAAGAGCAACAAGGTTGATGAAAGGCCTGGAACACAAACCCTATGAGGAGAGACTGAGGGAGCTGGGGGTGTTTAGCCTGCAGAAGAGGAGGATCAGGGCTGACCTCATTGCTAGCTACAGCTCCCTGAAGCCCGGTGGGGTTGGTCTCTTCTCCCAGAAAACCAGCAACAGAACAAGGGGACACAGTCTCAAGTTGTGCCAGGGGAGGTCTAGGCTGGATGTTAGAAGGAAGTTGTTGGCAGAGAGAGTGACTGGCATTGGAATGGGCTGCCCAGGGAGGTGGTGGAGTCACCATCCCTGGAGGTGTTGAAGCAAAGCCTGGATGAGGCACTTGCTGCCATGGTCTGGTTGACTGGATGGGGCTGGGTACTAGGTTGGACTGGATGATCTTGGAGGTCTCTTCCAACCTGGTTGATTCTATGATTCTATTTTTCACTGATACTTACTTCCCCTTTCATTTTTCCCTCTTGTTCATCTGCATAAGGTTAGCATTTTCCTTTCACTTCGTTCATCAACTCTGATCATCAGTTAAACAAACAGCTACATAGCACTGCAGCACATTCTTTATTCAATGGCCTGACAAAGAGCATCGTTTTTCACTGAAGTTACTGACTGTCCAAAACAATCCTGAACTTTCAGACCAAAAAATCCAGCACGGTGCCACATGTCTCATGAGTTGTGCTCCCAAAGAAACATCAAGATTGCCTGCAGCTGTAATTCAATTTATAATTAAGGTCAACTGATCTCTCTAACAGAGGAGATGTACTGGGAAAAAAAAAAACCCAAATGTACAAAATCACCAAACAACAAAGCAAAAACAAATCCTGATTTATTTTCCCACTGAAAAGTAGCAGCTGCCAAAGTACATAACAGATTCCTGAAAAGACAACCCTGCCTGCATTCCCTATGACACATGTAGAATCATAGACTCAACCAGGTTGGAAGAGACCTCCAAGCTCATCCAGTCCAACCTAGCATCCAGCCCTATCCAGTCAACTAGACCATGGCACTAAGTGCCTCAACACCTCCAGGGATGGTGACTCCACCACCTCTCTGCTGCCACCCACACCAGTAACCTGAAATCACAAGTCTTTAGGGACTTAGGACCGAGCTCTTCTCTAGGGCATGCTGGAGTGGGACAAGCCATAGGTTCATAGAGTCACAGAATGCTATGGATTGGAGGGGACCTCCAGAGATCATTGAGTCCAACACCCCTGTAAAGCAGGACCTACAGGAACATGTGCAGGCGAGTTGTGAAGATGTGTAGAGGAGGAGACTCCACAACCTCTCTGCGCAGCCTTCTCCAGTGCTCCATCAATCTTACAGCAAAAAAAGATTTTTTCTCATGTTGGGGTTCCCTCACTGCCTCCCACAGCAATCCAGCACAGGCAGTTCTGGCAGCAGAGAGCTCCTTTGTCAAACACTTGCTTTGAAATAGGACAGTTTTGTAACTGCTTCAAAGCTCTAGAGGATATTTTGCTTTAAACTTCTTTGTTGTAACTGTATCCTCCCTTAGCCATCCATCCATGCACGCTCTTGGTCAGCCCTATTCTAATCCTGCTAAGGTCTTCCCTTTCAGTGATCTCTTGTGACAGTAAGCTGCACAGAATTTAAGCAATAATAATTGGGGGGAAAAAAGTTGTGGGTTTTTTTTTCTCCTGTTTTAACTTCCTAGCCTGCAATTTTGCCCAGGTCTTTCTTTTCCTTACACTGTGAAAGTAGGATGCAAACAGGTGGAAGAGAAGGCATCTTGTCTGATAGTCTTAAAAGAAAGATAATAGAGCTAGAATGCAAAATCATTAAATAGCTGAGAAGTTCCCAGGACTTCTGAAAATCAGGCTGCTCATACAGATGCCTGTTTTGACCCTCCCAAGCCCAGCTCTTAGCTTATAGCCACGAAAACAAAACTCTGGTCTCTGTGCATTGACACTGAATTCAATAGGATCACCATACATGCACCCTAATTACTCTGTAAAATGGGTTTAACAATATTTCTCTCTTAATTAATCAGTGCCTGAAAAGCTTTCCAAGCTTCTGTCATGTAAGTGACTACACAGTGACAGTGTTTTATTAATCACCAAGCAGGGTAATAAATGAGCATGACTGTTTTGTCCTTGGACTGTTTGTCTTCTATTATATGCAAACAAACTAAGTAGCTTTTCTTGCTGTTCTTCACATTCTCAACAGTGTTTTGACTCTGGAAAAGCTGGTTAGTTTTTGCTAGGTGTTGTAAAAGTTGGATAATCTGCAAACACTGCTTCCTGCTGCTTGCCTCTGCACTGAGCACAACTGAGTTAAGTGGTAGCTTCCACTTCTATCACACAGAGTCCTCGTTTCTGCTAGGCACTGTGGCTTGTTTATAAATCTGAGGTTAGGAAGAGATAAGCTAGACTTTTATGAAGCAACACTGGCCATTGCTCATTACAAAAAGCAACCCCAAATGTCCCCAAGTAATAAATATTTTACAGGTTATCTCAGGAAATAATAGATTTAAACTGTATTTCAAATGAGAACACCTATAAAATACATTTTAATGTCCCACTGCTGCTTAAATGTATACACAGAAATAATTGCAGCAGTGTCTGATCTTGCCTGGGGCTTCTTTGCCCTATCATTACAAAAATACACTTTACTTGTCAAGGCTTATCTCATATGGAAAGGGGAGCTGGCTGTTTTGGTTTGTGCTCCCCTATTAATCCCACTCACTCTGCTAAAAACATTTTAGGCACTTCTTCAAAAGCCAGGAACTCAAGGCACAAGCTGTATGGTTCTGTTGTGAGGGAGGATGAACCTCACCATGATACCAGCACATGGATAAGGAGACTGCATCATTTTAGCCCTAACTTTTTGGCTGCAAGAGCTTGGTTTGCTTCACAAAATTACATCAAGAGGTCATACACTTACTTGTCTAATTGTTTCAAGATTGAAGGCTTTATTCTACTCTAAGATGCTTTCCTTTACGCATCTCTCTGGGCTCAGAGTCAAGTGCTCTCTTACTTCCATGCATCACCACTAGATCCTATAGGCTTCTTATCAACTCCTCTCCTCTTTATATCAGCATACTGTAGGCTTACAGGGCTGCCTTGAAAGCATTAACTAATTAACCATTATATTTTCTGCTATAAGCAGGTCAAAATTTACATTTCAGAGTAGGGTCCATAACCTTCCATAAAAGATGACAGTCTTAAAATCTTATTCTCAATATAAATCCCAAACTGTGTATAGAAGTGTCATAGATGGTTTGAATTTACTTTTTGGCACCCTGGCTATATATCTCAAGGTACATAGTGCCACCTAGGGCTTCTTACTTGGGGAGATGATGAGCCTCAAACCTATAGAGTTTCCTTGTGTAAATGCAAGGTAGCACATCTGAAAGACACAGAACTATGGGAGACTCTGGTCAGAACACACAGCACTCCAAAGCTGTCTCTCCACTAATCAAGCTGTCTACTCACAGGACAGTCACAGGGGCACATCCAGTGAAAATGCTCCAAAATTCATGCTGATGAAACAAAGATGCATTTGCTCACACAGTACACAACTACCCACCATAAAACCACTGGGAGAAAACAAAACATACTGTCCTAAAACCTACCTTTCCAGAAGCAGCCCTAAAGCCAAAGAAATAACTCAGCTCTGTTCTTTTTGAAGTTCATTGTTTTTCAAAACACTTGACAAAGGCAGAGACCAACTCTTTTCACAGACAATGGAAAAGGACACCTGGAACACAAACCCTATGAGGAGAGGCTGAGGGAGCTGGGGTTGTTTAGCCTGCAGAAGAGGACGCTCAGGGGTGAACTCATTGCTGGCTACAACTACCTGAAGGGAGGCTGTAGCCAGGTGGGGTTGGTCTCTTCTCCTAGACAACCAGCAACAGAAGAGGACACAGCCTCAAGTTGTGCCAGAGCAGGTCTAGGCTGGATGTTAGGAGGAAGTTTTTGGCAGAGTGATTGGCATTGGAATGGGCTGCCCAGGGAGGTGGTGGAGTCACCATCCCTGGAGGTGTTGAAGCAAAGCCTGGATGAGGCACTTAGTGCCATGGTCTGGTTGACTGGCTAGGGCTGGGGGATAGGTTGGACTGGATGAGCTTGGAAGTCTCTTCCAAACTGGTTGGTTGATTCTATGATTCTATGACATTGCATCATGGGCTTACAAACAGCCCTGATGCAGTGCCTTCTCTGCTGGCCCACAGCAATGAGGGAGCTCCCCACCATTCACCATGTGGTGCTAGGGTGGGGGGATGTTGTGTTTGTGCAGTGAGCACCACCTGCCTTGTGGTTCAGGTTCGTAGCCTGCTGAAAATATTTGCTGTCCCAGCTGCAAGGCCTGATCAGGCAACAGAAACAGAAGTGCTGGGGCAACACTTGTTTCTAAAGAAAAATAAATCTCACCATTCTAATGGTACTAATTTTGCATATGAAACTTGCATTCATACTGTATTAACAGTTTAAATATAGCTTTCTTGCCAGATGCCTGAATATGCTAGAAAAGATACTTAAAATATGCAAACTGGGTTTCTGTTTTAATATACAAAGAAACTTCAAATCACATCACTTTCCATCACCAACACAGGTTTCAATCTAAGCTTTTCTTTTTTTCTTCATGTGAAAACTAAAACAGCAAACAAATGGTTAACCAAATGTGTTTAACACACTCTCTGCAGTCTCACTTTTAGTCAGTTGTGACATGGACCATTACACTTCCCAGGACACCAATGACTTAAATGAAGACTACATATTTTGCTTAACATGAAAGGATTATATATATACAAATTACAGTTTAAAAAACCTCTTAAAAATCTTGTCAGACCTGAGCAAGTATTTGGTTCAGCATCCACAGGACTGGAGGGTAAGATTCCTGAGTTTTAGCCTCAGCAGTATTCTTAACCAGTCTGATCCTGCACCCTGCTGTTATAAATGGTGTTCATAAAGCTTGGCTGTCTCAAGAGAGTTTGAGAGTCTCAATGAACTCTTGATTACAAAATGCTTTGAGATCCTTGAATGAAAGATGCTGAATGAGTACAAATTGCAACTATTATTAATTATCTATAGTAGCCAAAACCATGCCTACATCTGCTCTTTTAAGACTATAACATCTTCAAAACAAACACTGGTCTCCCAAGCCTTGTTGTACAAATACAAGCAATAAGAATAATACCAAACCCAATACATAGTGTGCCAAAAGCAAATTACATTCTTGTGGGACTCAGAAAGCTCTTTCTTATCTCAGGACTGGAGGGTTTTGCCATTTCACTCCTGTTCTGACCCCAGAATCACCTGTTCTCTTTTCCTCACGTGTAGCTGCTTTTGCGCTAAGAGCTCTGCTGGTTTAGCTCGGTACAGATCTTGTTTCTTGAAATGGTTAGAGAAGAATCCCAACCCCCTTTAAAAAAAGTCACAAGTTCCTTTGGAAAGCATATGGGGAGCCCCAAACACGTCAGAGAGTTTAAGTGCTGAGTACAATCCTTCATTTGATTTTCAGTCTTTCAGGTGACTGAGTGAGAGGAAAGGAAGCAGAAACTCAACAGACAGTCCAGACATCCGCGTTCTGCCCAGGCCATCCACTGTGCTCACCTCTCAGCCAAGGTGTGCTTTGATGTATACAAAATGACACCTTTCCTGGTGATGCAAGAGAAAAGAGGAATTGCAAATAAGAAGAAGATTGATGCTCTTCAAAGCACTCATTTGCTTCAACCTCATGGACTTGTGGTGAAAGATTGTAGAAAAGAGTACTAAAAGAGTACTGGCACAGCTCAAGACAACACACAAGCAATAAAGACCAAAGTTCATGCTCTAATTTCTGCATCACTTAGAGCATCTCTATTTTTATACATATATCTAGGTGGACAGTTTTTTTGTTGAAATGCTTTATACACCTTTAAGTGACTGTTTACTGCATTTAAAACAATTAATTCTCTGCATGAGGAGCCCTTTACAGGTATCTCCAAGTCACCTAAATCTCAGCTTGACCATCTAACATCATGTCAAGTAGCATTTTGCAAAGATGAGTTATTTAATTCATAAGAAGCAATCATCCAGGTCGTTGGTGTTGAGGCACAGAGGAGCTCACACACACCACTTCTACTAGCAAGCCCTGGCCTCTCAGTTATCTCCAGCCCAAGATAGGACAATGGCCTCTTCTCAACATCACCTGGAGGTGATAAACTCAAGATCCCTCTTGATGTTTTGTGGAATGGAAATGCCCACCAAAGTAGTCAGTTTACTTCTATATCTAGGACTATTTGCCCACACTAGTCTGGGAAAGTGGCAGCTCACAGTGCAGTCTGCATCTACAAGGCATTAGCTATACTTGCAGGGGTTACTGGGATGTTGAGCTTTGCAAACAGAATATACAATGCACTGGCACTACAGAAAAAGGTGGAGAAATTACAGTTCCATAGGGAGCAGAGGGAATAATACACAAGAAAAGAAGGAGAGTGAAGAGCTGCAGATCCCAGTGAATGTCATCTTGATAGTCTAAGCACTGCTGCTTTAGAAGAGACTTGCATGTTTCACTATCAATTACCTCACAATAATCAGAAAGGATATTTGCAGAACAAAGCAGTGCCAAATTCCATACTTCACTTGGGGGGAAAAGGGCCAGGGTAAATGCTCATCATCTACATTATCATTTATTTCACCTAATGTACTTATGAAAATGATCCCCCATTTGGCTCAGAGCAGTAAGAATTTCTCAACAAAGTCATAATTCTCCTGTAATACAGTCCAGGGTAGTTAAGTATTACCTAGATAAAAGCTCCAAGTCCCTCTTGAAACACTGTCTCTGCTCCAGAATTTCTCACAATCAGAGGCAGATGAGATTGGAGAAAATGGCAAGGGATAAGGAAAGATTTTCCCTGAGGCAACCACAGGGTGAGGACCCAGCATGTCCCACCTGGTGGTCAAATTGTGAGAGGGAGGCAAAGAATCTGGGCTTATGGGCTATTGAAAAATGCTGTGGGTAGTTTCACTGAGGCTATTCAAAGTCTCAACTTTCTTCTTACAACCTCCTGGAAAAGGAGTTAAGATCTAAGTTGGCCATGCTGTTGTGGATGCTACTCATCCTGCTTGCAGACATGGCAGGAGATGACTCTTGCAGAAGTCACACAAGCAGAGAGGTCAAGATCACATCTGGAATGAGGGCAAGGGAAAAGAGCAGAGGAAAGAGCAAATTAGCCTTTTCCAACACAAATGTAACAACTGAGAAGACAGAGTGACAAAGGCAGGAAAGACGTGCTGGCAGGAAGAGGTGAAGAACAGAAGACAGTGTGCAGGTAGGGATTTGAAAGAGAGCCCAGCATCAGAGGAGACAGTGGAATTTGGCAGGGAAGGAGAAGGAAGAAGAAAGTGAAATCTAGCTAGGAGCTTCCAGAGCTGTCAAGAGCCTATAGAGAGAGGATTGTGCACCTACTACATAAAGGAGAGTGGCTCAGGGAAGACTAATGTGCAAAGAAGCTGGATGAAATGGAAGGATGAGCAGCATGCTCAGAGCAGGGCACAAGCAGGAAAACAAGCACAAATGAGAAAAACCAGCATCAGCTGATTTTACTGAAACAGCTGCCTCCTAGAACAGCTATCCAATACCAACCAAACCCCAGCTGTATGAGGCTGTGGGATTGGACAGATGCTTCCAGACACATGTGCATGTGTGTTTCCGCTGGAGCAACAGGGAGGGTTGGCACCCAGAGCAGAGCTCTCCACTTTCGGTTTCACTTGACTCCTACATGGAAGGGTTATGAAGGATTCAAATGTCCCATGCTCCCTGGATCTGCTTCCCCTGTTGCATCTAGTGCAGGTTCCCAAGTCTGTCACAGGCTTCATGGAAAGCTATTTTGTGGTCATGATGCTCCAGATCCAAGTGCATAGATGCCTGGTGCTGTGGGGATTGTACCTATGGTCTCTAAGCCAGGTGAGGTTAGGCATAAAGAGCACAGAGAAGCAACTCCCTGCTGAGCACTAGAACTAAAGGAGATACAGGGGTCCCCAGATTCAGAACCATTCTCCTGCTTTCCTTTGTCCTCTGCTTTGCCATCAGCCTCTTAAAAAGCCCCAAGATCTTGGGAGTCAAACTAGAATGTGCATTAAGGGAGGCAATCTGAATTTCCTCAGCTGCAACCTCTAAGGCTGCTGCCAGCCTGAGGGCATAGCCACTGCACTGGCATACAGACCTAATGATCTGCTCTGTTCAAGGCAGCAAATGCTTGAAGAAACTGGCCCTGCTCAGGAGGCCATGCTTGAGCTACATTTCCGTGCTGTCTTTTGTGTGAGGCTGGGATTGACTTTGAGGAGGTCAGGAAGAGCCTGATGGCTCAATAAATAAGAGATACTTGGGAGAGTTTGCAGAACTGACAGCTCAACAAGATCCATGTTTAGCTGTCAAAACATTCCTCTGTGTACAGAGATGCAGCAAAGAAGACTATCCACATACCTCCTGGGCTAGAGGCAAACTTATCTCACTAATTGGTCAAGCAGTACTTCATGGAGAATGGAGCAAACTGAAAGAGGCACTGGTGTGGGCAATGGCAGCTAAGGAGGCTGAGGACTGTGGCTGCACATAACCTTGTGCCTGGACCACTTTGTGCATTAAAAGGATCACTCTGTCTGTGAAACGTTTTCTTGTCCTATCAACAACAACAGCAGCAGTCCCCTTCTGTTTTTTAATGATTAAGCAGCTCACAGGTTGACTGAGCAAAGGCTGAAGGGGAAAAACAAAGAGATGTATATATAATTCTGCTTGCAGAATTTGCTTGAAAAGGATGGGCTAGACATTCAGATGGTGCAATAAGAGTCACTCCAGGGAACTCGCTGATTTACACAGCAGTGGAGGATCTAGCTCAGCATGCCAAAGTGAGCAATGCACTCAGGTGTACACTGGCTGGTCGGGAGGCATTATTTGAGTCATCGAGGCCGTCCAAGCCCGACCCAGACTAACTGCAGCCCTCCGAGTCCTCAGCTGCAGTTGTCTTTCACAGGAACATATGACACAGGGAGAAAAGTGGCTCCCAGCCTGCTAGAACAAGAGTGAACACTGCAGACAGACACCCCACTCTGTAGGGATAGGCGTGATTGAAACCTGCTTCCTTGCAGGTGATGCTCTATGGCTTAAAGTCCCTGTCCTTAACTATAGAGCCCCTCTCAGTCTGGCACAGGCTCCTTCTACCACCTCTCAGTTCATACTAATCTGTTTTTTAGGGCCTCCTCTCTCCTTGCTCCTTTTGAGGTCCTTTGAACGAGCAAGCCTCCTCCATCTCTCTTCTCACCTACTCTTGTTCCTAAGAGCCAAATTTCAAAAGCCTATCTAGAAAAAAAGTTGTGAATATCAAACAATTTCCAGATCCTTCCGCTTCTTTCCCTCAAAATTGTGTATTCAGCTTTCCATGCTCCCTTTCTGCCTCTCTGCATTACACTATTAAGCAGAGGGCTCGGGCCCCCTCTCTGTGTAGGGGACACACCTGAAAATCACTCACACATTTTAGAGGACTTACAGCATGGAGGAGGAGAAACAGCGAAGCCAGCAAAGTGCTGGAAGAGATTGCTTGTGGAAAGTCTGTGTTTTCCATCACTGAGGCTTTTCAGAGTGGGAACAAACAAATATTTGTGAAGAATGGCTTAGGCAGAGTTGATCCTGTCTCTGAGCAGCAGATAGATCTTCAAGCCTGTTCCAGCCTTATTGTTTATGCTTCTGGGATTGTGATAGCAGTTGTGACATATTCTGAACGGAGTTGAGCAAAGCCACCTGAAGGCCCTATGGATCATCTTCAGGGCTGAAGCTGCTTACAGGAAAGAAAGCTCATGTACAGTATTAAGTTACTTCATGGTTTTGTTCCAGACACTAAATTAAAGATACTTTTTTTTTTCAGAAATGGCATGACAGAGAAGCTGGCTCATGAACAGACACACTGACTGCCCTTCTCTTACCATCTCCAAGATGCTCTATCTCCAGCTTGGACTTCAGGTGCATAAGGCAGCTCACTTTCAGAGCACCCACTGTATGAGCTGGAAACATTTGTGTTACACAGAGAGCGTCTTTTACTTCTAGCCCACAGGAATGTCCATCCAGTAGTCAGTGCTGAATCCCTATTAAAACCTCCCAGAAGCTAGATGAGATGCAGTGAGTGTGGTGAGAAGCAGGGAAACGGCAAGCAAAGAAGCATTCAGAAAATCAGCATAGATGCCCTAGGCAGCAAAGTGCCCCCCGTGCCTGCTGTGCAAAGACCCACGTGTGTCTGCTATGGATGGAAGGCAAGAAATGACTCCAGAAAGATCGACACAAGCCCTCCCTGCACTACCACCTCCTGGGGCAAACAAATGGCAGGAGAGCTATCTAATCTGCCGGCGCAGAGCCTTTAAGCCACAAGACAGTATTTACTAGCTGGTACCAGACAACACTCAAGCAAGAACAGAAAGTCACTTTCCCAGCCCTCCCTGTGAATTGCTCCCATCTGTGCAAGAGAGCAATCCAAAGCCCTTCTGCCCACGCCAGCACTGCAATCACACGCTTGGGTTTCAAACCCAAAATAGCGCTAGGCAGAGCGCGGTGAGGCCAGTCCGTGGCCCGCAGCTGCGCACAGCCAGGAGCATCGCGGGCGGCGCTCCGGGCCGCGGGTTGCTAGGGAACGCCGCGAAGCCGCCACAGATCCCATCGCCACTTGCTGGCTCTTCCTCCTCTTCCCACCTCGCTCGCGTTGTGCCAGCTTCTTTGCCCCAAGAGCGCCGTTCTGCCTGGCTGAAGTGTGCACAAACAAATCTGCCAGCAACAATGGAGCACGACTGCTTGCCATGTGTTCCCAAGGAAAGAAATCTCTCCAGTCTTTGATTTTCAAAGCCAGCCAGCTAACGAGTTGGGGAGGAAGCCACCCTTGCCTTTTTCTCCACAGCTGCGTGTTATTTCATTCAACCTGTGCTACGATAAAGGGTGGGTGGCAAATCCAGGTGGTGCAGCTTTGTGGGAGCCCCACCGGCTTGCAGCCAGCACGACATGATGCCCTGAATGTCACACTGCGCCCTATGGATCCCTCCTCTTGCCCCGAATGTGATGCTCTTTGAAAGGTTGTGGCAGGAGCTAGCACAGCTCTCTGTGATCACGGCTGGGCACCGCACGGTGCTTCCCCACACTGCTCCAGTGGGCAGAGGGCTCAGGAGAAAGGGCACATGACCAAGGACAGGGCTGCTGGAGAAGTGGGAGGGAAGGCAAAGGACACTCCAGCCTTCTCAAGAAAGAGCTGGGGTAAGGAGAGCTCAGAGACCAAGGTGGAAGCACAAGTCTTTCCAGGACTAATCAATCTTTAAATAATTTGATCCAATGATTAGGAAACGCAGAGCTCCCCACTGAGGCACTGGCAATTTATATTTAGATGCTGGGTTGGTTTTTTTTGCCACTCTGCATTATTTTTAGCTTCTAGTTGATGCTAGACTGGTGGTGGCTGCTGTCAGATCAATGAGGATCTTCTGAGACCACAGCCACGTGAGAGACGTCGATCAGCAGTGGGAGCTCATTTGCTCTAGGATGCTGTCTACTGCTGAAGCCTCTGGCTGCAAGAGGGGACAGCATGGGAGTGCAGCAGCAGCTGGTTCCCTACACCTGTAATCACACACCAAGGATGCAGGCCTGGTCAAATGCCCTTCAGTACAACAGGGACTTAATTAAACTCTCAAAGTGACAGAGTGGAGACACATAACAAGCCTGTATAACTCTAGGAAATAACAAGAGAGAATAGATTTGGAAGTGACTTTGAGAGATTACTTAATAAAACTCCTTAAACTAAAAAGAAGGAATATACAGTATGTGTTTGAGGAGCTATTAAACATTGTAATTTTGGAGACTGAGGAAGAAGCATTTTATATTTTCTTAGTAATAGGACAGTACAAATCTTGGATGCCCACAGTGCTTGTACTCACAAAACCCTCCAGACAAAGGGAAACTCATGTAATTATCAGGGCAGACCAGATCATAGAATCAATCAGGTTGGAAGAGACCTCCAAGATCATCCAGGCCAGCCCTATCCAATCAACCAGACCATGGCACTAAGTGCCTCATCCAGTCTTTGCTTGAAAACCTCCAGGGACAGTGACTCCACCACCTCCCTGGGCAGCCCATTCCAATACTAATCACTCTCTCTGGAAACAACTTCCCCCTAACATCCAGCCTGTACTTCCCCCACCACAACTTGAGGCTGTGTCCCCTTGTTCTATTGCTGGTTGCCTGGCAGAAGAGATCAACCCACCTGGGTACAACCTCCCTTCAGGTAGTTGTAGCCAGCAATGAGGTCCCCCCTGAGCCTCTTCTTCTGCAGGCTGCACACCCCCAACTCCCTCAGCCTCTCCAGGCCCCGCACCAGCTTCCTCGCCCTTCTCTGGATACTTTCCAGTATCTCAACATCTCTCTTGAATTGAGCAGCCCAGAACTGGACACAGGACTCAAGGTGTGGCCTGAGCAGTGCTGAGTATAGAAGAAGAATAACCTCCCTCGTCCTACTCGCCACACTGTTCCTGATCCAGGCCAGGATGCCATTGGCTCTCCTGGCCATCTGGGCACACTGCTGGCTCATCTTCAGCTACTCCCTACCAGTACTCCCAGGTCCCTTTCTGCCTGGCTGCTCTCCAGCCACACTGTCCTCAGCCGGTTGTACTGCTTGGGGTTGTTCTGGCCAAAGTGTAGAACCCGGCACTTGGCCTTGTTAAATCTCATACCATTTTCTTCTGCCCACCCATCCAGCCTGTCAAGATGCCTCTGCAGATCTGTGGTTTCTAAGGGCTGTAGGGTCCTGTCTTCTAGAAGGACCATCACCTGATGATGAAATGGCAACCAAATAGAAGCAAAAAGCAACGAAATACTAAACAGCACATCAAAAGATTAATTCCTTCTTGAGTCCAGGTAATTTGTAATTAGACTGCTTTGAGACAAGAGGACTTAGGTTTCTTCTCTTGCACAGAGTGACAACATACTTTCTTATCTCATGACAAGCCAGGCCAGGATGGTCAAGGTCTCAGTGTGAACTTGGCTCAGCGGCACAGCAGCAGCATACTAATATGCATACACCCTCCCTGCATTTGTGTTAGGTACCACGTGTTAACCTCTACACACGCAAGGGTGATTCTCATTTTATGAGGCAACACAAAAAAATGGCATGCAAGCATATGCCAGTTCATCAGCATTCCCATAGAGAACTTGCCCTGCACCACTGTGTCATCCCCTCCAGTGCCTCTGTGGCATGACCTTAAAAACTGAGCAATAACACCAGCGTCTCCTAGAGCAATTGCGCGAACAACACTAACCCACCTTCATTTCCCCTTCAATCTAGGCTGATACATGCCAGGCCCAATTTATTCCTCAGTTTAAGCCATATGGCTTTAATAACAGTGGCTAACAAACATAGAATATGTTTTCACCTGTAATTTTTCAAATCCCATCAAAAAGTGGAGCACCACAGCACACTGCAGACTGCAGCACTGCACATGTGCGCAGTCACATTTTGCACTGCTCTGCACTTGCTCTCCTGATGGCCTTTAATTAAAATGCAGAACCAACTCAGCATCAAGGGCAAAGAGAAAGCAGTACAACTCTGTGTTTGCAGAAAGGGTACCTTAAATTAAAACAAACAGAGCAATTGCAAGTTTAATAAAAGTGCATTTTGGGATCAGAGCCCCGTAGCAGACTTTGAAAATAACCAGGATCAGAGGACATTGAGTTATCTAATGGGGTTTTGGCAATCATTTTACTTATGAGGTAAATTTTCCAGTAGTACAGAGACAAATGTTCAAGGCCAACCTTGACATCTTGGTCTTGGCATGTCTCAGTAACCTCTGTAGTTAAAATCATCCACTGGGCACTTCCAGAAAGACACTCACAGCAGATTTCTCACAGAGGAAAATCAGCAAGTAGGAACCATAACTAACTCAGTAAAACTTAATGGAAGGGAAGCGAGGGCTACAGCTTGCATCAACACCCCAGAGACCAGAGATAGGTGAGTGCCATCTAATTTACTGTGCAAAAAAGTACTGTTCAGAAAGTCATTCACAGACTACATACTGCAACACAGCATTTATTGTAATAGCCTGGCATCATCTGACTCCAGATGAAAGGGTAAGAGGATATATTTATACTACACGTGACTCCAGTATCCAAGAACTCAAATCAAGTCAGTAGCGATGTGGTCTCACCCAATGATGTCCTTCACCTGCCACACCTACTGTGCTTATCTGCCACAAAACTATAGGTGTGTGCAGCCAGGTTTGCTGGGGAATGACTGAAGTATGGTTAGCAATGCAGCAAGCTTTGCTCTACCACTGAGGCACTTGCTGCCTTCCATCTGCCTCACACAGTTCCAAATAAGCATAAGGGCCAAGCAAAATCTTCCAGGCGACCTTTTGCTTATGGAGGAGAAACCCAACAAACCATAGAGAGGCTGAGCTGGCAGCTGCATAAGGAGCTGCGGCAGATGAGTGCCCTTGGAGATGCCAGCAATACACACAGGGCTAGTGAGGATTCCTGGACTTGGGTTTCTCAGCTCCTCTCTCAGCTGCACTATAACCACATTCTCTGACCCTGACAAACCCAGCAGTGAAGACAGTCTTACTCCAAAGGAGTGAAGTGAGGCACAAGGCCACCTCAACAGAATAGCCTACACTCCTCAGCACAAAGAGGGGTAAGCCCAGAGGAACTCTGGGGCACAAGTCTCCACTGAGGTCCATGTCCACCAGTCTCTGACTTGACAGTACAGACAGACTGTCTCCTTGAAGACAGCCCTTCCTTCTATGGGCTGCAGAATTAATAGGATCAGACATTACAAACTTCAGAGCAGCACTGAAAAATGAATTCCCTCCCTTACTGCCATGTTCATTATTTGAGCTCTTTAAGAGATTAAGTTAGTAGATCAAAAGATAGTGGAAAGGGAAAGAATAAGATGGCCATGGGGGTTGGTCTCTTCTGCCAGGCAACCAGCAACAGAACAAGGGGACACAGTCTCAAGTCGTGCCAGAGGAGGTCTAGGCTGAATGTCAGGAGGAAGTTGTTGTCAGAGAGAGTGATTGGCATTGGAATGGGCTGCCCAGGGAGGTGGTGGAGTCACCATCCCTGGAGGTGTTCAGGCAAAGCCTGGATGAGGCACTTAGTGCCATGGTCTGGTTGATTGGATAGGGCTGGGTGCTAGGTTGGACTGGATGATCCTGGGGGTCTCTTCCAACCTGGTTGATTCTATGATTCATCTGTCCTCCTGAGCAATTGGAAGATGTCTCCTATCACTCAGGGTATCCAGCTGCTTTCTTACATATGTATTCCTTTAAACCCAGAAAATTCTCTGCCTCCAGCAGGGAGGTTTTGCACAGAAAGTGAACACCAGAACCCTACATTCCTCTCTTAGGGATGGTATCTCCTGACACCTATGACCCCCACTGAAAAGCATCCAGCTGGGGACACTTGTTATTAGCATCACAGAAAAAATCACCATTAAAAAGCCAAGCCCTCTGGAAAGGGAGGTGAAAAAAAACCCAACAAACACACCCCATCAAAACCAGTTGCTAATAATCTGAGTGGCTTATTTCTAACTATGCATTATTTTTCATTTCTCAGCAGCTCTTGGATTTTCAGACCAGATCCTCCATAGAATCATAGAATTATAGAATCAACCAGGTTGGAAGAGACCTCCAAGATCATCCAGGCCAACCAATCCCCCAGCCATGTCCAATCAACTAGACCATGGCACCAAGTGACTCATCCAGGCTTTGCTTCAACACCTCCAGGGATGGTGACTCCACCACCTCCCTGGGCAGCCCATTCCAATGCCAATCACTCTCTCTGCCAACAACTTCCTAACAACATCCAGCCTAGACCTCCCCCAGCACAACTTGAGACTGTGTCCCCTTGTTCTGTTGCTGGTTGTCTGGGAGAAGAGACCAACCCCCAGCTGGCTACAATATCCCTTCAGGTAGTTGTAGCCAGCAATGAGGTCACCCCTGAGCCTCCTCTCCAACACCTGCTTTCTCTGCTCAGTGAGTACTAGTGCGAGCATGCCAGTACTAGTCCTAGTAGAGGCACTGGCCGACACGCAGCTCACGGCTGCCTCCACTCTGCATCCCATGCACTTTCCCAAAGCTAGCTGCTGTGCTTTCAGCGACCTGAGAAGAAATACTTGTTCCCTTCGTAATTAGATTCACAGTAAATGCGGGAAGCGAAGCAAAAAGAACACAATGTTCAAAGCTGCCAGTCATGGTTAAATAATTAGTCAATATTACGCTCAAATGCTGCCTCCAGTGCTCATGCCAATCTGTACGGGGAGGCATTTGTCCTTACATTACTTTGGCGCCTCGTTTCAGTCATTTCTGTAAGCTGGCAGCCTGGCCTCAGCAGAGAATGGGTCACACCACTGCTAATTCAGAGAGACTACTAAATACAAATACGAATGGAGAGGGATTAAAGGTGGTGAAATGTTAACAAAGCTTGGGTAAGTAATATATGCAAGAAAGCCTTTCACCTGATTTTCATAAAGTAGGCTTTGTCTAAAAACAAGGGGGCTAATTAGCTGATAATTAATGCAGAACCATAATCCTGTTTGGTCTACATGTTTGCTACGCGTGCAGAAGTGCTATCGGGTCTTGATGAGGGGCGTTCAGTTGTTTCCCCACACTGCATAGGAGCCCATTCTGTCTGCCCAATAGTCAGTAATACCATGGGCCTTGCTAGGATCCTGAGAGGTTCCCCAGGCTGAAAACAGCAGTTTGCTGGGGCACTGCAGCATCCAGATAGTTATTTATGTTGCTCTTCCTCTCACATTTATCACAGCTCTGTTTCTTCCCATAGCATCTGTGTGTACTTGACAAAAGGAGTTGTAACAGTTCATAGATGATCTAGAGTTAACTTGACTCTTCTGGAATGGATGCTGTTGCTCCTCTAAATAAAGCTGACTTAGAAAGAAAGCATGAAACATTTTATGAGCAATAGGAACAAGTACAGACTAACTCCAGAGCATTCCTGTCTCACCTGCACAGCCTTCCTAAAACACTTTCATGGAAGGAATGGAGACTATGTCAACACATAGCTTAATCAACTTGCACTTGCATGGCTACCTGCCTTATATCTGGTTAGGCTGTGGAAGTTTCATTTCCACCTCATGCCAGTTAAAGGCAGGAGTCCTACAGATATGAATTAAGTTATCCTATTGTGACAGAGATTTATAGAATCACAGAGTGCTTTGGGTTGGAAAGGACCTTTAAAGGTCATCTAGTCCAACTCTCTTGCAGTATGCAGGGACATCTTCAACTAGATGAGGATGCTCTGAGTCCCATCCAACCTGACCTGGAATGTTTCCAGGGATGGAGCTTCCTACCATCTCTCTAGGCAACATATGACAGTGTTTCACCATCCTCATTAGAAAAAAAAAAAAGGTCTTATGCATCTCTAGTCTAAATCTTCCTTCTTTCATTTTTACACCATCACCACTTCTGTGTGAAGAAGGCCTGACCTTGTTAAATAGAGTGCCCCCAGTTTTCTTATAGGCACCCTTTAAATATCAAAAGGCCACAATAGGGTCTCCTGAGAGCCTTCTCCTCTCCAGGCTGAATAAGGCAAATTGTCTCAGCCTGTTCTCACAGGACAGCTGCTGCAGCCCTCTGATCATTTCTGTGGCCTCTTCTAGACTGACTACAACAGGTACATGTCTCTCTTGTGCCAAGGACCCTAGAGCTGGCATAGAACTCCAGGTCTCACCACAGTAGAAGGGGAGAATCACATCTCTTAATCTGCTAACCACACTTCTTTTAATGCAGCCTATGGTGCGATTTGCCCTTTGAGCTGTGAGTGCACATTGGTGGCTCATGGAAAAGGCAGCAACTCTCACAGCTCCTCTGGACTACAGAGTCCCTGTCTGATAGCTGTTCACAAGGAAAACCACTATGATCTGAGGAAAAATGCATTTCATCAGGATTGAACTCGGTAAGGGTCAGTAAAAAAGCCACATACCACAGATGCAGCAACAAATGGTGATCTGCAGCACGAAGAAGGTCAATCAAATATTGCTTTCTTTTCATAATAAGTCTCAAGTTGTGCCAGGAGAGGTCTAGGCTGGATGTTAGGAAGAAGTTCTTCACAGAGAGAGTGATTGGCATTGGAATGGGCTGCCCAGGGAGGTGGTGGAATCATCATCCCTGGAGGTGTTCAAGAAAAGACTGGATGAGGCACTTAGGGCCATGGTCTAGTTGACTGGATAGGGCTGGGTGCTAGGTTGGACTGGATAATCTTGGAGGTCTCTTCCAGCCTGGTTGATTCTATGATTCTATGATAATACTGTTTTGATCCTGGAAAGGATTGGCTTCTCCCTCATCTTTCCTTGGTGCAAAAACTACTCTGACCTGGGCATCTCTAACAAAACCCAGAGGATTACTGCTAAAAATGAGAGTGAGTCTCACAAGCAGATCCTGCTAACACATCCAACTAATAAAAATGCACTTGTAATTCACAGGAGCTGTTGGGCATGGAGGCTAAGGAGCACCGAGGCACTGGGGGTGTGCCTGAACAACCTGCCCAGCCTTTAAGTGTGTGAAAAAGGAGGGAGAGGAGAAACTCTGAAATGATTCATGTTGTCCAAGTTTTACTACATATCCCTGACAGTGACTTCATTAATCACAGTATCACAGTATCATCAGATAGCTCACATCTGGGTTGCCACCCTCCCTTGGCTGCTCCATCCATTTACTCAGAGAGTGCGATGGGATCCAAATTAGAAACTATTTATGATTGTTGAAGTAGAAAATTAATTGCCTTTCTTCCTCTTCTTTCCCCCCCCCATTCTGAAACAGCCCTCCCAGGGAAATTTGTGCTGAGAAGTCCTTGTGAACAAACACACGGAGAGTAACAGAACATGGTCCATATGTACTAGCACCCAAAAATAAACTGAAGTCTGAAATGCATACAGTGGATTCATTATAATGTCTGTCTCTACGCCACAGTAACAGATGGCCAGTGAACTGTTACAAGACTAGTTAAACAGATGGGGAGTATTATTTTTATACTGGTTTATAAGTGAATATTTAAATTTCCACTAGGTTACCTCAATTACCATCCAAGGAGCATACTCCTGCAACCCCCCACCCAGCCAAAACCAAGTTCTGGGGAAACTTTCATCCCAGGAAGCTACTCTGATTTCTTCGCATGCTCTTTTGCTGGTGGTGCTGGTATGTATGGCAAAACTCCCTCCCATCATCAACAAGGCTGGCCCGATGCTGTTCAACTCTGAACTCCTGATCATAGAATCATAGAATCAACCAGGTTGGAAGAGACCTCCAAGATCATCCAGGCCAACCTAGCACCCAGCCCTAGCCAGTCAACCAGACCATGGCACCAAGTGCCTCATCCAGGATTTTCTTGAAGACCTCCAGGGGTGGTGCCTACACTACCTCCCTGGGCAGCCCATTCCAATGCCAATCACTCTCTCTGTGAAGAACTTCCTCCTAACATCCAGCCTAGGCCTCCCCTGGCACAACTTGACACTGTGTCCCCTTGGTTCTAATGATGCTACCTAGGGCAGCCCGAGGCATTCCCTCTCCCTTGTTGCAGAGCTCTGTCCAACGCTGAAAGGGCTGCAGGGCTCAACGGGACTTCCCCAGCCGGTTTTGTCCCTGTTACTAATGCACAAAGCATGAAAGATGTACACAGCTGCAGCTCAGTTCAGAGGCTGAGTGGGTAGCAGTGGCTAGCAAGAGCCATTACAGAGGGGGAAAGGGAAATGGGGCACGCTAGAAAAGACATTCACATTTAGAGACTTGCCCACGTTGAAGGCATGTGTAAGAAAGACAGAAGGCACAACAGATTTCTTGCCAGTTTCACAGTTTGCATTAGTTTTCCTGCAAGTCTCTCATAGAATCAACCAGGTTGGAAGCGACCTCCAAGATCATCCAGCCCAACCTAGCACCCAGCCCTATCCAGTCAACCAGACCATGGCACTAAGTGCCTCAGCCAGGCTTTTCTTGAACACCTCAAGGGATGGTGACTCCATCACCTCCCTGGGCAGCCTCACTGTTTGAAGTATTGCTGACTACTGCTATGAAGCTGCAGGGTTTTGGTTGCAAGCCTCAGAAGAGCTGGTACTTGTACTTCTTTATACAGGAGTTCCACTTGGTGGCTGCATTATCAGTCCAGCTGCCACCAGAAAACAGTGCTAAAGAAAAATGAAACTCCTTCTCAAGTATTTATTCCTAATTTACTAAGGGCTAACAGTATCCAGTGACAAAACCCCCCAAATTCTCATTGAAATATTTCATTTACCTAACAGCTTGAAATCTCCAGGCTGAAGATTATGTGCATGCACAGAAATAAGTCTTCAATTAAAGAAAATATAAAAGCTTTGCAGTGTAGCCACTGGGAGTCTTTTAAGCATTCACTGCCTTCTCTCTTTGCACATGAAATGTTAATGGGGCAACCATGCACGGCTGACTCCACAGATAATGGTTCAGATAACTGCGGCTTTGTGAAACCTGTGGCTGTGCTTTGGAGGTGAGGGGGCCTGCCTTGCTTCAGAGTTGATGACACCTTGTCAGCATGCCACGTTCTCCATGTCAGTTCAGGAGTTCATTACATCCTAGATAACACTCTTTTTGCTCTCCGGCTTATGTTTATTAATGCCATGCACAACTCAGTGATTCATCAGAGAAGATGGAGCGGTGCTCTGCAGCAGGCAGACAGCCTCCAGTTAATCCACTGCCCTGGTTTGAGTTCACCGACTCATTTCATGAATTCAATTACTGCAGTTCTTGAAAGTCCAGTGCTGTTACAGAACAAGCTCATAACTTCACCTGACAAAGGTTCAGGGCTTGTCAAAATTGGTCTAATTTGTATGTTGCATAAACGACATTAAAAGTTTGCAAGTTTAGCATTAAGCTTTCAGTTATTAAGTTTTAAAACATGCATGACTAGAGAGATATTTGCAGCACACATTGCAGTTGTTAGCATAGAGAGTAGCCAGCACAGCTCAGCAGTCTGTGCTGTGCTACTCTGTGCTGTTCCACACACAGGACAGCAACCTGCAGCTGCTCTGTTAGGCCAAGAGTCATAGCTCACAGCACTGGGCTGTGGACATGACGTTTTCTGAGAGCCTCTAGCAATTACACAGAAAATGCTTTGTACTTTTGCTTGGTAGTTTAAAATAAACCCAGTTTTGGCAATGCCAAAACCACTTGCAAAACCCAGAAAGTGCTTTAGGCTTGATGTACAAGAGGTCAACATTTTGAAATCCTTTGCATTAAACTTCTATTACTTTAATTTCTTTCACTGGGGCATGCTTGTGAAATCTCATTTCCACTGCTTCAATCTTGGTTCTTTTAAGATATTTTCTCCAAGCTTTGCTTTGGGTACCAGCAGAAAGGAGTTGCTGAGAGAACAAGACCAATACAAGCCCAAGTATAGAGTATACAGATGTACAATATATACAGTATACATATATGCAGACAGCATAGCTACATGAATGCAGACACCTATAAAGCATCTAAGTGATAAACCTGGGCATCTCAGTAAAGGGAAATGGGAGTGCTTCTGAAGGAGCATTTAGAAGACCAAACCACTTGGCAAACTGTTGATATGCAGGAAATTTCACCTTGGATCTGTGTTTCAAAACTCTTCTCAGAGGACAACAGCATGCAGTCTCTGCAGATGTGATCCTTTGAGACAGCAAGGCAAAAAGGAAAGAATGGCTCCATATTTAATACCAAGATGGAAGATAGAATCATAGAATCATCCAGGTTGGAAAAGACCTCCAAGATCATCCAGTCCAACCTAGCACCCAGCCCCATCCAGTCAACTAGACCATGGCACCGAGTGCCTCATCCAGTCTTTTCTTGAAGACCTCAAGGAATGGTGCCTCCACCACCTCCCTGGGCAGCCCATTCCACTGGCAAATCTTCTCACCAAAACTTCCCAGCTAGGCTCAAACCAGTACAATTCTGTGCCACTACATTTTGGTTTAGCACATACTCATTCTACAAGGGTCAAGTATGAGAAGACCAAAAAACACAAGGACACATAAAGGGCCTTTGATGCAACTCAATTTTACTTAAGGGGAAAAAAAATGGTGCTTACTATATCATAGGTGAAATTTTGGCTCAGCCAGAGCCAGCGGGAGTTTAGCCAAGGGCCAGGTTTTCAAACCATACTTTCTCTTCAGAGGCCAGCATGATCTAACATTGGATTTATCTCCCAGATGGACTTTATCTCTGGAGAATGGGGCTTCTGTTTTGGGAAACACAAGAGTGACTGTTCCACTTAAGGAATACACAAGATAACTACTGTTAAAACAAAAGATATTGCTAGTAACTTTACTCTGACTGATAAATGCACAGCCTCAGAACCACTGTGCCTAGCTTTTCAGAAACAGCAGCCAGCTGAAGCTTGGAGGATCAGCAAATCCCTGCTTTTCAAGAGAAAGAAAATGACACCTAAAATAACTTCAACAGCCAAAACCAGCTAAAATCCACTCCTCTCTGTTGAAGAGAGGTTTATTCCTGAAACACACTTTTTATACACTTTCTTTTCAATCCAATTTGGAATTTCATGGACCAACTTGGTGTTATGGTGGTTGCTAAACCAGTTGTGTGAGTTGTCACAATAATATCTTTTTTCTACTTGAAGCTATAAAGCTTCCCACTTGTTGCATAACACTGCTGCTACTCCATAACCTCTGCTCATCTGTTTGTTGACTGCAAAATAAGTGAGTGTCAATGAGAGCCTTGGCCTGCACGGAGAATGAGAATGCAAACGGCAACCTGGGGATTCACCAAACAGATTTATGGAGGAGACTTTATTGGTTGTTATCAAAACATCCACAAAATTCACACTTTCCTCAGCAATTAAAATTTGCAATTGTAAAACAACAATATTGCAGTGGAACTTTCCACTACCGGATGCAAAAAGGGAGAGAGAGAAATGCTGCGGCACGCAGGGAGGTCATGCTCGCCCCCACTGCTGCCCTCTGAGCCTTATTTAGTTCCCCTTCTCCAAACTCTAGTTTGAAGCATCCCCTTGCTGCATGTGGCTCTGGGCCTCTGCAGGGGATGGAGAATGCTCACTCCATTAGGAGTGAAGAGAAACTCTTGCTCTGACTAGGAAGAAGGACAAAATGACAGCAAGCTGGATTTTATCTTCAATTTTTTGGACTACTGCACACTATCAAAAGCCTTTTGCTTCTCCAAGCCCTGCAGTTCCTCTTCAAGTGAGCTGTGAAGTTGTTTCATCAACAAACTCAATATACACTCCCAGTGACAAGCCTGGAAGATTTATGATTTTTGTCATCTTTAAATAGCCATCATAAAAATACATATATATATCAAATGGCAAGTGGCTGAATTCATTTGCTGAGATTTGACACTTACTGATGGCTGCTGCTAAGGGATAAAGTGGTGACCTGCTGTAATAACGACCAGATAAGAGCTGGCAATAAACTGAAAGGGGAAAAGGGCTTCAGGTCAAACATTTTCAAATTCACCTGCCTCAAGTCAAGCTTTGCAGTGCACCTGTAAACACTCAATCAGAGGTCATCTTCTCTGAACTGCTGCCTCCCTGCAGCCCCTGTTGAAGTCAAATGCATTGTGCTATGGAAAGGCATATCTCAGGCTGCTTCTTAAACAGCCAAATATAGATCATAGAATCAGAGAATCAACCAGGTTGGAAGAGACCTCCAAGATCATCCAGTCCAACCTATCCTCTAGCCCTAGCCAATCAACCAGACCATGGCACTAAGTGCCTCATCCAGGCTTTTCTTGAACACCTCCAGGGACAGTGACTCCACCACCTCCCTGGGCAGCCCATTCCAATGCCAATCACTCTCTCTGCCAAAAACTTCCTCCTAACATCCAGCCTAGACCTCCCCCAGCACAACTTGAGGCTGTGTCCCCTTGTTCTGTTGCTGGTTGCCTGGCAGAAGAGACCAACCCCACCTGGCTACAGCCTCCCTTCAGGTAGTTGTAGCCAGCAATGAGGTCACCCCTGAGCCTCCTCTTCTCCAGGCTAAACAACTCCAGCTATAGATGCATATGTCTAATGCTGGGTGCCAGAGAGATAAAAATACTAGCCTCAAAGCAGTGAAAAAACAAGGAGATTGCAATGTCTTGCAGCAGCAGTATCACTTTTTCACTGCACAGTTACTTCTAATAAGAAATACCTGCTTCCAACTCGTGTTTGCAAAGGCAGTGCTGGAGGTCTTGGGTTTATTTTGTAGAAATGAAATAACTTAAAAATCACCAGTTGGGAACAGAGCTGCACATTTCATTCTCAAGACCAGAGAAGACAAGGCTGCCCTGGTCTCAAAATCCACTCCTAAAAGCACTGCAGCTTACCACCCCCATGGCAGCTTTGCATCTCTGTTGATATCAAACATGGTAGTTTGGAGGAAACACCTTGACAGGGCTGGCTTGACATATGTAGGCCAGAAGAGCCTGAGTATCCTTGTAGCACCACATTAGCACGAACTCAGGCCAGGAGCCCAGCAGCCATTTGGTGGGAACAGTGGGATTCTCAACAAGAAGCAGCCTTTGCCAGGAGAAATGTCTGGAAGCTGCTTCTTGGGATACACTTAAATCTTGCTTCCCTGGCAAGACAGTCTTCCTTCCTCTCAGCCTTTCCATTTCTAAGATGCAACAAACTGAGACATCCTAGGTGATACCAAGGCATTTGGCTGTTCCCTCAAGAATGCAGAGACACATTCAAATTGCTCTCCTCGGTCAGCAGGAAAGACTTTTGGTTTGCCCTGCTGCTGTCTGTTATGGAAATCAAAAGTGTAAGTGTATCCAGAAAAGGGAGAGTTGCAGGGACAGTGATATTATTGCACTGTCACCAGGGAAATTCCTTACTCCTTCTCCTTGCCTCGGTGACTCCCACTTTGCCTGTAACTGTTGGTAAGTGCCACCTGCTTTGTTCCATGCTTCCCATTGCTGCAGGACATAGCCAGTAGGAAACAACATCCCATCCCTAACAAAGGACCCAGATGTATGGAGCTGGGCTACCATGTCTGCTCATCTTCAAAACATCCTTCTTCTAATGTCACCAACGAAGCAGAGCAGAGCCTGCCTGGCTTGGACACTGCATTCTGCAGCTGCTGTCCTGTGATGCACTTAGGGTGGTAACCACATTGTTAAAATTTTGCTTTCAGCACACTAGTGGCATGTTGGGTGCTAAACACTTCAGTCTGGCCCCATAATACGACCCAAACCCCAAAGAAATCCATTGGGTGTAAATCTTTCTGCTTCATTTGCTTGGCTTTGCATCAAACCCTATCAGCATGACTGTCAGTGCAGAACAGCAGCAACAGAGGGAGTGGTGGGTTCTTGTCATGGACAAAAAGCAGGCAATGGATGTATGAGGCTGAAGACAAACAACCAGTGCAAATCATGGGCCCAACCATGGTCCTCCTAGACACATGACCAGAGGCAGTGTCAAACACAAGGAAAGTGAGAGCTACAGCAAAGAGACCAAAGCTGCAGACAGGTGAATAAATCATGGGTTCTGGGTGTGCAAGCTACATTCAGATAATCCACTAAGGGAAAGTCCATATATAAGCAGTAAGCAAAGCCAAGCTGTCTCTAACCAAGGCCAAAGAAAGGCAACATACTTTGCACAGGCTCAGAGATCATGAATTAAGGAGAAAGAGTAAAATAAAACCCAATCTTACAGGCTAACCCAGAGACAATGGGCAACAAACATCAGCACCACCATGAATTACTGGCTGAGGAAGAGCCTGGCCACATCTAGGCTCAGGGACTGGGCAAGTGATACCCAGGAGGTTATTAGCTCTTACAGATGGATCACAGGGTCCTGCAAGGCACAGCACTTCCATATTTCAGCATGAGCAACCTGGCCAGCTGCAAATCCTACTGGCCTTTGACAAAACGTGGCTCTTAACAGACTGAATGTGGAGAAAACCTGAGTGTGAGGCAAATGTCAGAACCCACAGCCAGTGAAAGTTGTTATGCACCAGAGCACATGGCCAGACCCAGCTTTGAGCCTGAAATGACTGTGATGGGAGCAGCATGTTAATGCATTGCTGTTTCCTGCACCATGTGGTTACAACCATGCAGGTGACAGTGCAGCTGAACGGTGACACCACATACCGCAAAGACTAATTTCTCATAGCTCTTCTTGGGGCCAAAGAGGTGGAATCTGACCATGGTTTTCATCTGATTAGTCTTAGTAAATTCAACTGGGTTGCTAAATGAGGAGCAGAAATAACAGGAGGATTGTCCCTCACTTGCAAACGTTTCAGCCTCCAGGGCTAGGCTCTAGTAACCAAACCAAAGTGCAAACCTCATGTCTGTAAAAACTGTCTCGCAGGCAATAGGAAACTACGCTTCACTGAACAGCAACTCAGCAGCCTGCACATGTGCTGTGTTTTGTAACAGATTTAAGAACACCACTGTCTCAGGTTGACATGATAAGTTTGGAAAAGACAAAGACTGGAAGACTTCTCAATGCTTTTGACAAGGAGCTATGCAGTAATTTCCCTGTAGTTTTCTTGTTTCTATCACACACAGCAGTGGAGACATTCAAAAGCTCTGTCCAAAACACTCCAGAGTCATTCTAGCTTGATTTCGAGCACTGGGGTACCTAAATGCTGTGCAAGAGCTGTTTCAAAGCTGCTTTTGTTTGCACTAGACATGAATTCTTAGTGTCCTGATTCCCTGAGTCTTCCATTCCTCAGCTTTGGTTTGCTCTCAGGGAAGCAGAGCTTTTCTGCCTTTTCAGTGCTTTCTCCTCTACTCTGATCACAGTTTCTGCTTTTCCTGATAAAACTTTCAGCCTTCTGTTCTTCACACAGGAAATTTTATCAGAGGCAACATATTCACCCCTACAATGACTGCTAAACCAAACCTTCACTATCCTGGTGATATATCTACAATTTAATTCTGAATGCAGCCAAGGATTAGATGAAACTGGAAGTATGCAGGCTCTTCTATATAGAATCAGCCAGGTTGGAAGAGACCTCCAAGATCATCCAGGCCAACCTAGCACCCAGCCCTAGCCAACCAACTAGACCATGGCACTAAGTGCCTCATCCAGGCTTTTATTAAACACCTCCAGGGATGGCAACTCCACCACCTCCCATTCCAATGCCAATCACTCTCTCTGGCAAGAACTTCCTCCTAACATCCAGCCTAGACCTCCCCCGGCACAGCTTGAGACTGTGTCCCCTTAGTCTGTAGCTGGCTGCCTGGGAGCAACTCAGGTGCTGTAAGGAAATACAAACAGTATTTCTCTTTTCTTCTACATGCTGCAGTTTCTGCAGGATGTGTCTCATAGCCAGCCCCACAAATGTTAGATAATGCTGGAGAAACTGTGTTTAGTAGTGCATCCCTGAGAGGGAACTTTTCACAAAGGATGCACAACAAAGTGCTTGACCCCCTCGTGATCACTGCTGCAAATACACCCTAATGCTGCCCTCCAGGTCAAATAGCAATTGCTAACATTCATTACAGGGCACATCTCCTGAGCTCCAGGCATTCCAAAACAGGCAAGAGCAACTGAGCCTGCTCCTTCTGAAAAGCAGGTGTGCCAGCACGTCCCCTGAATGCTGCAAGTATGCCAGTGAAAAATAACATTCCCTTTCATGGAACTTCTTTTTGGCGACTGAAGGTTTCACAAAGAGAAACTGTTAGTGCAAACACTGGAAAGGTCAGCCTCTAAATAAACAGAGAGACAGAGTGATGAAAGGGGTTAGTTGTTATTAATGAAGCTGAGATGATCACAAGTCAAAATAAGCAAAACAGCAATGAAGACAGAGAGCTACGAGCACGCAAGAGATTTTGGCAAGATCACACGTGAAGATACAAAAAGTAAGAGTTATATTCCCCAGTCCAACACAGAACATGTCCCAGAAGATCCTTCTTTATTTTTCCCTGGGATTTTTCAGCTTCTGCTCAGATACTTTCACTCAGTTTAGGAGGATCAACAACTAGTTTTGCACTAGAAACAAGCATCATCTCTCCCTACAAAAATATAATACTCAGACTACAAAAGATGCAAACAAATCTAATTTGCCCCTACTATACAAACCTTGCTTTATCTCCATGCCTGAAAGGGACTTCCCTCCAAATCAGATGTGCATATTCCCCTGACACTTACACCAGCAAAACATGGTTTGTAGCTCACATTTAAAAGAAATCTGTAGAGTCAAATGAAAACAAATTAAGCCCAAAATTAACAACAAAAAAACCCAAGACAACAACGAACAAGACGATAACAACACTGTATGAAAGACAACAGTTAAAAATATTTAGGGAAGCTTTGGTGATGTAAATCCTGTCCAAAGCTTTTCCTATTTTATGGGGCTTACTTTCAGGACTGAAATTTGTTTACCAGTCATGTGGCAGTGCAACATTGGCTATGAATATGTACTTTACAGAAAATGCAGAGCTGTAGAAGTTACAGATCAGCTCTTGCTTCTGAGGTGAAATTCAAATCTGATTATATATCCCAGTTAAGGACTGGCCTTCTTATAATGAGCTAAGCCTCAAACATCAGCACAGTCAAAATTAGACTCCATAGTTTGCAGCTTGACCCTAGGTAAACCTCAAACAGGAGCACTTGTGGTTCAAAACAAACAAACAAACAAAAAGCTCTTGATGTTTCTGAGTCATCGCATTGCATTAGCTTGATTTTGAAAGGTGGATTTGTCTCAGTTGGTCAGAGAGCTTTTCTTGGGATCGGTAAGTGCTTTGTGGCTCAGAGGTGGTTTGGCATCAAAGACAGAGCTCATATGAAGGGAAGACCTATGTGAAAACAGGCACATGTTCACGTGTGGCCAGGTGGCCAGGAGAGCCAATGGCATCCTGGGCTGGCTCAGGAGCAGTGTGGCCAGTAGCATGAGGGAGGTTATTCTGCCTCTGTACCCAGCACTGCTCAAGCCACACCTTGAGTTCTGTGTCCAGTTCTGGGCTCCTCAATTCAAGAGAGATGCTGAGATACTGGAACCTGTCCAGAGAAGGGTGACAAAGCTGGTGAGGGGCCTGGAGCACAGCCCTGTGAGGAGAGGCTGAGGGAGCTGGGGGTGTGCAGCCTGCAGAAGAGGAGGCTCAGGGCAGAGCTCATTGCTGGCTACAACTACCTGAAGGGTAGCCAGGTGGGGTTGGTCTCTTCTGCCAGGCAACCAGCAATAGAACAAGGGGACACAGTCTCAAGTTGTGCCGGTGGAAGTACAGGCTGGATGTTAGGAGGAAGCTGTTGCCAGAGAGAGTGATTGGCATTGGAATAGGCTGCCCAGGAAGGTGGTGGAGGCACCATCCCTGGAGGTCTTCAAGCAAAGCCTGGATGAGGCACTTAGTGCCATGGTCTAGTTGACTGGCTAGGGCTAGAGGATAGGTTGGACTGGATGATCTTGGAGGTCTCTTCCAACACGGTTGATTCTATTCTATCTCACAGAGCCTCATGTGCAAGGCAGTGAGTGGTTATCTGCGACTGCTCAGAGCCAGGCCCTGGCTCACAGAGAACAAGGAGAGTGCTCTGGACATTCCTGTGAGTATTCAACAGTCACTAGAAGGGCAAGATGAAGTCTTCCAATATATGAGTAAAGCCTCTCTGTGCCATCACATGGTGTACTGTACAGCTTGTCCTCCTCCAGGACAGTATAAGTGGAGGGCATGCGGAGACATAAGAGCAAACAATATAGCAAGTGCACGCAGATCAATGGCCCCAGCTGCAGAAGTGCCAGTGTCCCAGCACAAATGAACAAGTGCTCAAGGAAGCCAGCAGCTCCCTAGACACTGAGTGACAATGGGAAACTCTCCAAACATTGGGATCAAAACAGCTCATGTACTGACGGGAGAATTAGCAGGTCTCCCAAAATGCTGATTGATACACCTGGCACACAGATGGAGAGGCTGGGGAAACTGGTGAGCCTAAAAGGCTCTCAGATTGGGTCAAAAAAAGGTGAAAAAAATGAAGGAGTGCTAGTATTAGGGGGCTGAGGAAATAGGAAAAAAAACAGCAGTTGAACTCATTGCTACAAGAAATAGCCAGGACAAACAGTGCTGGTTCAACAGAGCAACAAATAGATGGAAGCCTGGCTCTGGTCTTGACCTGTTCCTTCCAGGTTAAAACATGTTCATTCTGAAATACAAACAGCAAGGGAGAGATACGATGAAGGGCAACGCTGTGAGGTGGCCAATGCTTTCCAGTTCTGGGCTCCTCAATTCAAGAGATGTTGAGGTGCTGGAATGTGTCCAGAGAAGAGCAACAAGGGTGGTGAAGGGCCTGGAACACAAACCCTATGAGGAGAGGCTGAGGGAGCTGGGGGTGTGCAGCCTGCAGAAGAGGAGGCTCAGGAGTGACCTCATTGCTGGCTACAACTACCTGAAGGGAGGCTGTAGCCAGGTGGGGTTGGTCTCTTCTCTCAGGCAACCAGCAACAGAACAAGGGGACACAGTCTCAAGTTGTGCTGGGAGAAGTATAAGCTGGATGTTAGGAGGAAGTTGTTGGCAGAGAGAGTGATTGGCATTGGAATGGGCTGCCCAGGGAGGTGGTGGAGTCACTGTCCCTGGAGGTGTTCAAAACAACACTGGATGAGGCACTTAGTGCCATGGTGTAGTTCACTGGGTAGGGCTGGGTGCTAGGTTGGCCTGGATGATCTTAGAGGTCTCTTCCAACCTGGTTGATTCTATGAAAAGAAACCAGTCAATTGCTTATATGCTAAAAAATGCAAGAGAGAAAGATACAGAGTGAGAAGTAAGGAGTATGTACATTCATGCATCAGCAAGTTTTAATGTGTATTGTAGTGTGAAGAGGGAGAGATCAAACAAGCAGTGCTGACTACTCCTTGAGCCGCACTCAATACCTTTTTGAGGTTTGTTCCTTGGGTGCCATGCACAGGATGAATTTTGGACTTGCTCGACCATCAGCTGCCCTATCTTTTGGATGAAGACAAGATAAGGAATATACTTATATGTGTGGACAGCACTGTGAGACTAATTGAGATTCCAGTTTACTAAAGGCAGACAGTGACCACTGGCTGTCCCCTCTCCCTCACGCTCTGAAACAAGCAGACAAGGCAGCTGCACTCTGAAGTGCAAGCACGTCCAGATCAACCAACCTGCCTTTGTTTTGCTCATTGCCCTGAGCCTGAACATCCCAGCCCCTGACACAATGTCATTCTGTAGCATCACCTGAAAGATGTTTCAGCTCTGGTTCCTAGCCTAGGCTCACCTGTGGTGCTCAGTAGCTCCCCAGAGGACATACCCAGACATACTCTCTTCCCTCACAGCTTCTCTGGCAACTCAGTGCAGCAGGAACAAAGAAAAACTGAAAGACTCACCTAAACTTGGATTTGGTGGTTTGGATGGCCTCACACAGCAACTCTCAGATCTGACAGGTGTCATCACAACTTCTCCTTTTTGGAGGAAGCACAGACCACTGCATGTCAAAACCTCTGGGTTCACTTCCTCACTTCAGCATCAATTCACTCTTTGGTCCTGGGCATGTTAATTCACCCAAGCAAGGTTTGGTTTCCCCATCTGCAAGAGGAGTGCCAGCTACTCGGAGGCATTCTTACCACCTCTCACTGCTTGCATGCAGAATTCCCTAGGCTTCTTCCCTTGGAGGCAGATTCAGTGATCCCACCAGTGTCCTATGAAAACAGAGTGAGCTGCCTGAATCACACACCTAGGAACAAGGAGGCCTACCACCTGGGAAATCTGTGTGGAACAGCTCATTCACAGTCACCCTTGGGGAAAAGGAAGGTAACAGAAGGGCCAAGTCATCAAATCAAACTGGTAAATTCTAGGATCAAAGTGTGCCAAAGGTTGACATTAGGCCACTTAAATTAACCCACCACTTGGTTGGAAACAACTCACTGTCCACATTTAGCTGAAGGCTGTAAGCTGCAATTCTCAGCATTCAAGTATTTTGAACTTCTTGGATAGGAGACAGCAACAATTGTGAGTAGTCACAGGTGAACAGCCAGCACCAAGAGCATGTGCTAGAGCTCTGCAAGTGCAATTACCCAGCTGTTAACTGCCTACATACATGCACATGCATGTGGGCATTAACATCCCACAGCAAACCCCACACTCAATGTATTATCAGGTAGTTGCCAAGTTGCTTACACTCCTCTGATCTAAGCATGATTTTCCCAGCACTAAAAATAGCCTGGGCTCCTGCCAATCTAGATCTATCCAGGGGTAATAACACAGGTCTGAGGAATGGTGCACACCTTTGCTGAGAAATCACAGCCTGCTGCAATTCAAGTGAAAAATCAGTGCTAGGGAAGAAAGGCATCTGCAGGGCAGGTGAGCCAGATATGAACTGATATGAGACAATAAGCAATAAACTCTCTTCAGCAAGAGCTCAGTGTAGCTGCCTTGCTCATTGTCATCACAATGCTCTGGACTTTGTATATTGCATCTCACACACAGACCTTGTGTACATTAATTGCTGAGGAGTGAACAGCTGCCTGCTGTGCAGAGCCTAAGAGAAGCAGGGAAAAAAAAACTCTCTCCAAGAAAAAAATAGGATGTGAGATACAGAGAAATTCTTCTGGGAAAAAGTCAGGAGTAGAGGGCTTGGAAAGAAAGCTTAGAAGGAAATAAATATCTGTAAAAACAGCCCAAGTTTTCAACATTACTACTTCTTTGTATCTGCAAGGATGCACTTTCACAACCAACCTGTCTCAATGTCCTGGTCCTTTCTGACCAGCCCCAAATCACTGGAGGTATCTGTGCAGGAATAGCCCCAATGAGCCACATCCCACTCTGGCAGCTATAGCAAACCTCCCCAGACACGAATGGGTATCCCCCATGAGGTATCATTCACCTGAGCTGTTCTGTTACTACATTGCTCTTCCTGCTTTTTTACAAGAACTCACACATGGACACCTTGTTATATAAGGGAAGTAAAATCTGTTTGTTCAGAATCAATGCCTCAGGAAAGAAAGGATTGAAAAACGCTAAGGCTAGTATACACTCCAACATACCAGCAAGTATAACGTTCCCCTGGAGCTAACTGTAAAGCCACTTGAACTTGAATTGTGTGAATTGTTCAATGTGTGATTGTTTAAGGCAGGCAGGGAGAAACAAAAGAGGCTACTCTGTGATTTACTCAGTCTCTAGCTGTTGCTTGAGAACCCTTAGATGACAAACACTCTGTTAGCCTCTGTTCTATACTTCCAGTTGTTATTAAATCAGCATCATTGCTCTAAAGATAACACAACCATACCAAGTTCACTGTTCCAACGTGCACATCACAACAACAGTAACCTGTGCATTGCAACTCAAGAGCCTTCATAGAACAGATCAAAGCCATGAATAAAATGACATTCCATGCATGTTCTCTATACAGGCTTCATTAGTGTGGTGCTCTATCTGCTGTGGTTTTCATGGATGCTGGTATGTCTTCATTCCTGACTTCATCTCATACATTCCCAACAGCTTGAATTACTGTATATACACAGCCCAATTCCAGCTGCAAACCAGCTCCTTTTCATAAATGAGTTCTGTTTACAGCCTCCTAAAATTGGATGGGCTATAACATGGCCAGCAAATGTCAGATTAGCCATCACAGACTGGACACCAAAGGAAACTGCTTGAACAATCCCAACCACCAGGCAGTAACATTTATCCTCTTCCTCATTTCCCATATTCTTTGCATCTGGTTCACCATAAAACATGCAGATGCTTCACTAACAGAAAAGCCCAGGATGCTAGTAGTCACGCCTGTGGCCTTTCCCTATGCTTGGCAGCAAAACAAAACAGTGATTTATGCCATGGTGAGGCACAGTTTATTCCTGCTCTAAGCTCACACTCAGCAGATGAGAGAGAGGGTCACATTCATCCTAAATCCTGCCAAAGCCCTTAGACTCCAATAAGGTCAGGCTGCTGCAGTGTTCCTCAATGCTAGCACGCAGACACCTCACTGTCCTAAAGACAATTCATCCTTAAAGCCACATGACTTGGTTAATTAATTCATTCTGCACCTCTGAGGCAACCTTTTTATCCCCTCAGTGCAGGAACCCAGCTATTCCCTCTGTCATTGCATCAAGATGCAGACTGAGAGCAGAGAAAGCCATGCGGCTGCTACCGTGTCAGCCCAGCTGAATTACCTTGTCCCTCTCTAAGAAGTGACTCTAAGAGCAGGACACTGCTGTATGCTTTTCAGAGGCTTTGTGAAGAATTTGTTTAAGATCCATAAAGAGAGCTGGAATAATTATAAACCAGCACATAAATGCTAAAAGTTAACCATTTTTTAACAGCCACAAATTTAAGAGAGGTATTTCTTTGTTTCCATCCAAAGGTACAGAAATATCCTTCATGGCAAATAAGCACTGTGCCTGCTGTGAGACGCTCTGCACATGATTTCAATTGCCTTTCACATAGAAAAATAGGAGTAATACTTTGCATTTATAGACTTTAAAACTACTTTGCAGACAATCAAGTCTCAAACCCCCCACTGTGATACAGGAGGCAAAAGTTATATCCATTTTACAGAGGAAACTAAGAGGGAAAAAGGTTAAAGTACTTAGCATAGAGCCAGAAAGGAGATACTTGAGAAATAAGGCATGCTGGCAAGGCCCATCTAGAGCCACACTTGCTCTTCTTAGTAAACAGTTAACTCTTCTGCACCCAAACTTCTATACAGCAGGGTGCATGCACTTCATGGCAAGAGCAGCCACAGCATTTATCTGTCTCATCAACCCGCTTAATCCTCGCTCAATATTTCTGTTGACCACAGAAGTGTGTCTGGAATTGCATGAGGCTCCTGATTCCATTTTCTAGCATGTGTGGCAACAGAAAAGTTGTTGACAACCCAAAGTTAACCAAACACTTATTTTTAGAACCTCATCCCGACGTTACAGTGTCTGGACTCATAACTACCTGTTTCTCTGGCAATGAGCTGAGCTACTGCATGAAAAAAATTGCTAGAATGATAACATTTCCAGGGCATACTGAGTCACTGTCCTACATCTAAAATGGGAAAGAAAAGAATTCCTCAGAATCTGCCAGTGCAGTGGGAAGTCAAGTTTGCAAGAACTCAGCTTGTGTAGAAAACTTCAGGCACTGAACAACGTTTTGGGGTTTTGAACTTTCTGCTGATAGAAGAAACAATTAGGTCCCATGGCATTGATTTCATGGCATCATCTAGCGTTTAGAACAATTATTAAGCAACACTGGCAAAACCATAACGGCTGCAGAGAGCAGCAGCAGCACTGTGGAGACTCAGAAGCACATGTAATTTTTTTGTTTAAAACTGATCCAACCTGGCAATGTGTTGTTGTCCCTGCCAGGAGGCTCTTTCAATCCAGTGCCTGGAGAAAGATGCTCAAGGACCTCTGCTCTCCCTACAGCAGGAATTCCCAGCTCAAGTGAGACCACCTCAGCTTGCCTCCTTCAATGATCCACGAGGAATGCTAATATGAAAGAGTAGGAAAAAGTTCTTAGGTTTTCTGTCTCTTGTAGTTTTCATACCATTTTTTCTCCCTTGGATGTGCAGGCATCCATGTAATGAATTTAAGGTTCTGACAATGGACTTTCATAGATCAGGGAGAAGTGCATCTCAGACATGATTTGCTGATGCTTGGGGTTTGCAAGGTGAAAGCCACCAATCTATTGTAGGTGCATGACATTGTCACAGTATCACAGTATCAACAAGGTTGGAAGAGACCTCACAGATCATCAAGTCCAACCCTTTGTCCTCCAGAGAAGAAGCAGTCTATGGCCCCTCAGCTAATGATTAACTCCTAAATGGATGCAGAAGGGTTGCTGAGGGTTTATGACTGCATGTCCTTTGTATCCTTTCTAAAAAGAGAAACAGATGTTACCAACCACCACAAACCTCCACTCCACAATTCTCTTGCTCTCACTATTACCTTGGAGTGGTGATTTCCAAAAGCTGGATTAAAACCCAACCAAATTAATTATTTTGCTGGAAGGTTCAGAAAAGGCTCTGGAGCAGGGAGTCGGAGGTCAAACACATGCCTTACACTGCAACATGTCTTCTGCCTGCTCAGAAAGCTGGAGACAGCATGGGAAAATCCTGCTCTAATGCTGCCTTTCCCAGCTGATAATTAGGGTCTTCAAGACTGCCAATTCAACTAGAGAAGAGCCTTGGAAAGCCTTCTGCTTTGTCAGCGACATGGCCTCAAGTATAAATCCCATCTCATCTGTCCAAGCACACAGCCTGGATGCTTTCCCCAGCATTCATTTACTCTTCAGAAACACACCAGACCTTACCAACTTGTGTAACGGTGAAGAAGTTCATTTTATCTGAGATGTCTGTATTCCCCCTTCCTTCCTTCTCTCTCCCATTTTCAATTGATGGCATCTTGATTTAAAATGAAAGGGAGAGGAGGGCATTTCTGAGTCCAGCCTGCAGATACACATTTATATGCATTTTTCCTTCTTTTAACTAACACAAGGAGGGGGAAGGGAACCTAAAGCCAACCTTAATTTTTTGCTAGCAGCCTGCTGTGATATAAATACAACAAATAGGTACATTTACAGATTTTGAACTTTTTTACAGTCACTGCTGCAAAAAGCAATTTTAATTTATAACCATGGAGTCTTGCAAAACATATAATGAAGACATAATAAAATGGAATGTTTATCCTGTGGCTCCCATTAGACTTCTTCCGTTCGATGGTTGCAACTAATGACTTGTTTTTCCACTTTTGTATTGGAAACCTTATTATTGGGCTGCACAGAGCATACCTTATTTGATTTCCCTAGCAATGCCTGCACCTCTTGCTGAGGCCTGCAATTAGATGCTTATGAAATAATATTAAAAAAGCTGCATAATCTCATCTGTGGTCAAAAAGAATTTAAAAGATAAAACAACCAATAAACAAAACAACAACAAAAAAGAAGCCTGCAACAAACCAGCCCTGCTTCTGTAATATTATGCTGGCTACAACAGACTAATGTTCACTCCAGTGCATGTGTCCTTTTGACTAACCACTTCTATCTGACAACCTTTTTTTGGCAACAGAACACATTGTACTTTTGGGATAATTGACTGTGGAATAGAATGTTGTTTATTCAAAAGCAGGTCACACAGAACTGAGCTTGCAGTTGTCTTTATCCTTCTACCTTTCTTATCTTCATGCTGCTTGAATTTCAGCTGAATTTGTTTTAATTACACCTATGGCTTTAATTGCTGCGATGCATTTAGGCACCAGAAGGTGACCTGATGGTGAAAGGGTAAAGAAAAGTGGGTGGGAAGCTGAATTCAGATTTGAAAACCATATTTGGATGTATTTATTGGTGAGCAGTCCCAAAAGAAACAAACACACTCCCAACACCCCCTCTTCTCTACACGATTGCCTGTAATGCTACTGTGTTGTTGCACTGCACTTAAAAGTCTACTACCAAAACTCATCCACCACTTGCTCCATGATGTTGAAATTCAACAGCAGCAAAACCCCTGGTTTTAAGCTTGTCTTGGGAAGCAAACATCCTTAGTTTATTAAAAACAAGTGGAAATACACAGAAGTCATGAAAAATCCAGATCACAGGAAGCGTTGTTAAGGAAATGGGCTCAGGAGAAAGTTTTAAGTGCTCACATGAGCTCATGCAAGAATTGATGTGTTTCTAAAGCACCTTCTTGGGATGTAGCCCACGGGAAGAGAGGTCCTGTTGCTTAACAGGGGGAAGAAAGGACTTTGATGTGGCAAAGGAAACACAAGAGCCACTTTCTAACTCAGGCTGGAGAAGAAGGTGCAGGGCACTGCTCTGATGCTGATCATCAGACCAGGGGAACATGATAGTCACCTGGGACTTTAAGTCTGCAGGATACAAATGAAACTGAGTTTTGCTGGAGTACAGATGTTGCAGGGCACTTCTTCAGGGAGATTTCTTCTGTGGTCCAGCTTAGACTGAAAAATAAAACCTATTGGGCTTCCGAGTGACAGTCAGGAGGGAACTTATCAGTGACATACACAGGAGGAGCTTCCTTGGGCATTTATGCAGTTTTTTCCCTGAAAAAGCCATGAGTGCCCAGGTGGGCAAGAGAGCCAATGGCATCCTGGCCTGCATCAGGAACAGTGTGGCCAGCAGGACAAGGGAGGTTATTCTGCCCCTGGACTCAACACTGCTCAGGCCACACCTTGAGTACTGTGTCCAGTTCTGGGCCCCTCAATTCAAGAGAGATGTTGAGATACTGGAACATGTCCAGAGAAGGGTGACAAAGCTGGTGAGGGGCCTGGAACACAGCCCTGTGAGGAGAGGCTGAGAGAGCTGGAGGTGTGCAGCCTGCAGAAGAGACTCAGGGGTGACTTCACTGCTGTCTACAACTACCTGAAGGGAGGTTGTAGCCAGGTGGGGTTGGTCTCTTCTCTCAGGCAACCAGCAACAGAACAAGGGGACACAGTCTCAAGTTGTGCCAGGAGAGGTCTAGGCTGGATGTTAGGGGGAAGTTGTTGGCAGAGAGAGAGAGATTGGCATTGGAATGGGCTGCCCAGGGAGGTGGTGGAGTCGCTGTCCCTGGAGGTGTTCAAGCAAAGCCTGGATGAGGCACTTAGTGCCATGGTCTAGTTGACTGGCTAGGGCTGGGTGCTAGGTTGGCCTGGATGATCTTAGAGGTCTCTGCCAACCTGGTTGATTTTATGATTCTATGAGTTTGACTGAAGCTCACTCACAGCAACAACAGAAAAAAAAGGTGATTCATCTCTCACAAAACTGAAAGAAACCTCTGAAAAAAAGAGGTGTTGACAAAATAGATTCTAACTAGGTGAAGGAATGTAAATTATCATATCTGATCTGCTATGTTACAGCTGAGGTGTGGTTCCATTTTACTGATGATTAAAGTAATCCTAATAAGTCAGTTTAAGTTACTGCCAATTCATTTGAGGAAATTTTGTTTGTTTGCTTAGTAAAAGCTTTAATTGGGGGGTGGGGGGGGAATGAGTGACACTGACAGTAATAATAATTCATCTATCTGTGCTGGTGATAAACAACAGTGTGGAAAATCCTTGCTAATGCTAGATTGATCAGCTAACACGCAGCAGCCCTGCTCTTCTCATTTGTTTTATGTAGCTGAATTTAGACAGCACATTTCCATCTGGGCTATTTTGAGGATCCATGTAAAACTAAGTCACTGCCCTATTATCATGGATAAAGAGGCATGTGAATACTACTCTGTTAAGAGCAAGATGCAGTTCATCTGCTATTTTTTTTTTCAGAGAGAATACAGTGCATCTGGAACACAAAAAGGAAATGTGATTGGAAAGTTTAAAGCCTTTAAATTAATTCCCTAGACAGAAAGTTCAGATTCACTGGATTCATAATATGATGTTATGTAACTTGTTCTAGAGCCAGGCAGCTACTAAATGAAATAGTATGAGTTATAAAAACAAAATATTGTTGTGAAAACAATTTTAGAGCTTTATAATTCACTATTATTTTCATTTAAGAACAAAACTGTCAGTATAATTGCAGATTCTGTTTGCCTTGCAGGAGTTCTTTCAGCTTGTGATAGGAAATCTCTTCTTTTTCTGGGGGAAAAAACCTCAACAACCCCAAACAACAACAACAACTTTCTTGTTTTTTGTTCCAAAGGCTGCTATTTCTTTTCCTATATTGTATTTCTTTATAGTTATTCAGATACAAATCTTAACAGGAAGCCCATTATATGGGGGGGCTACATTAGTTTAGTACCAGAACATTTGTATCAGTAAATGTAGCTACATATTACCAATTAGTTCTTACCATTACTCTGGGAGGAAAAAATATTATATCACCCATTATGAACTACTTTCTACTCTTTGTAACTGAATAACTACTTAAGGTGAAATCCTACACTGCTCACTCAGAACCACGACCATTTTCTAACTTACATGCTCACAGATGTATTAGGCTCTGGAGTCTCCTTGTGGACAACCATGCCTATCAATGGAGAACTGCATCACCTTTTAAACTGTGGAAAGCACCCTGCACCATGTGGCACTTCAGTAACAAAGCATCACGTCATATGTGCACATGTGCCATTAAGAACTGGATCAAACCCACAAATGTGTTTTGCAGAGGTTAGTGTGAGAATCATCCAAATGCAGGATGATCCACTCCAAATGACACAGCCAAAATACCACATTGCCCAAAGCATCACTGCAACATGAGCAGTTCCTCGCCCTGATACTAGCATTTACCATCACAGTCACAAGCCTCAAGAGTTTCACAGCGACAGGGGAGTCAGAGCTCTTCTCACCACAAACAGAAGGGCCACTCAGTCACACTAAGATGCTTCACTTCTACTCTTTCTCAATTGGTGCCTAAGCCTGGGCGAGTTTCCCCATCCATTCATGCCCTCTCCTCATTGCACTAATGACTCAGAGGTTATTTCATAGAAGAACAGCTTCACCACGTGCCCTGGTGCTTTGGCTTTGGAAGAATGAAAGTGTGGTTGGACCCAAGTGTATTTTAAAACAGAGAGAAACAGCTCCGCCAGTGACCAGTAACACCCTTAAACACAACAGCCAGAGTATGTTTGTAGATTAAGTGGCACTCACTTTATGGGTGCTGCTCTTTGAACCAAAAGCTGCAAACCAGTAGCAAGACCAACCATCCCAAAACCATCCTTATCTCATCGTGCTACAGGCCAGCTTGCCCACTGAGAGACCTAAGTTCAGCCAGCCCTGGGCTTCAGGTAAATACCATTGCTCAGAAACTAGACAGCTCCCCTCACATCAGATGTTCCCTTCCACCTATAGGTAAGCATCTGCTTACTACATTTTATGGCCTCAAATACAAAATCCTTCTGTGATAGACTGTGACATGATCTGGCAGTATCTGCCAAGGTAGGCACTTGGTTATTAAGAGTTAAACAGCACAGAAACAGAGCCCTTAATTAACTTCAAGGTTGCCCCATGCCTTATCATGTATGAAGGCATTGTCCTCAGCTTATTTTAAGAAGGAGCAAGAAAGAACATCCAGGTATTATGTCAAAAGCCTCTTTCTCAATTATTCCTCTTATATTACTAACCCATTGTGGCTGACTAAAGGCTAAAGCTGCAAAAGCTGCATCCTGAAGTTGTAAATTTAAGTTGGTTTCTCAGTGTATGCTGACCTGACTTACTCCCATAACTGCAGGCTCACTGTTATCTTTAACTTCAAGGTAATTGTTTGGCAACTCGTTATTTCTCTGGTTCAGGAAAACAGCTCAAAGATGTGACTCCTAAGAGACAAGTCTGATTAATTGCTCTGTCATCATCTGGTTCCTGCTAGTGTAAGTCCTTTGCTGAAATAATAAAAATATAACACAAACAGTAAAGTTCTGAAATGAAAATGCTGAACCCATTCCAAGCTCTTGGGCACTCTGGGCTCTGTCAAAACTTGAAGGTATGAAGCAGGCTGTGTCAGATTCCAGCAGGCAGGATAAAGCCAGCGTTCAGCAAACATGTCTTTGTACCTCCTGCCAGCACCTTTTCACCTGAAAATCGTTAAGAAATCCATAAAGATTTTGGTGCAGAGATTTATAATACCTTGAAGAGGAAAGCATCATTCATAATCCCACAGGCTACCACTAACTCCTAACTGTGAGCTTCACATCTCACTGCCTTCCTCCTCTCCTTCTCATTTTAACAGAGGCAACAGCATTTAATTTAATCCACCCAGAAGCAACGACAGAGTCAGCAGCTGACACGCAGCTAGCATTGGTTAGAACTCAGAATTACTGTTTGGTGAAGAATGTCAACATTTTGACATTTCTTGCTATTCTCAGGGTAAAAAGGAACTGAATATTCTCTGGAGATTTCGAAATGTCACACTGAAATCACAAATTCTATTCTGAATTTTGGAATTTCACTTTTTAGTTCATTTGACATTACCTTCTGTCTTGCTAAAAAAAACCCAAAACCAACAAATCATTAAATGCCAAAGTAAAACATTTGAAATAATCCTTTGAAATTTTAGTTGGTTTTGCTTTATTTCATAGAATCAACCAGGTTGGAAGAGACCTCCAAGATCGTCCAGTCCTATCTAGCACCCAGCCCTAGCATTTTAAAACTATCCCAGAATGACCCCTTCAAACCATTGTTTTACACTGCCTGAATCCCACCCAGTGAAAATTTTCACTATGTGACCTGGGTGGAGATAAGAGATTCTGGAGGAGAAGACACTCAAGGAGGGACAGGCAGCGTACAGCAAGCTGCCTCCCTTTCCCCACGAGCAAAAAGAAACACTAAGAGAGAATACATCCTTGTGACAACAGGAAGGAATCTGGCAGATTGCATTTATTCATCTGCAGAGAACAAAAAATTCCTAGTTGCTAGATTAACAGCAAAGAGCCAGAGCATTTACTCTCCCTTCAAATGCCAGTGCCAGAGGTACCTACTTTATGTGAGCGATGGCAGACTGTAAAAATTAACCCAGTACAAGAGCAGTGCATCAGTCATAGCAAAGGACACTGGTGAGCAGATGTTTCTGAGGCAAAGAGGAAGCTTCCAAGTGAATGTCTCCATCACAGGTATTAAATCGGTGGAAAAGCTGACAAAAGCTGTGTCAAATGAGAACACAGTGAGCAGTCACAGTCCCCTTTCGGGCACGGTGAGTTCTGTGAGACTGTGTCGATGCTGGTTGCAGCAGGCAGCAGAAAAGCACCACCTCCAGCAGAGGTTGAGGTCTGCTAACCACGAGCTGCCACCGCCACCTAAATCATGCCCAAAGCATAAACTGCCTCATCAATTTTACCTCCTGATTTGCAGTGGTCCCTGCGCGTCATTTCCATGGCGCTCACCTAGAACGGTGCACAACACTGAGGAGCTGCCTAAAGAGGAGGTCATGCTCCATATATATCGATGCCTTGTCTATATGTACAAAAGGACAGTGGGACTCATGGCTGGGCTAACCAGGTTAGGGAACTTGTACACTTGTGCCATGCCAGAAAGAACAGACACAGCTACCAAAGGGACACTGATCTCTTACACCTTCCAGCAAACCTGCAGCAAAGAAGCACAAATTTGAGTGATGCTCTAAATCAGAGCTACGAGATGCTTCTGTCCTCCCCACATTGGCAGACAGCTCACAAGGATCACAGAATTGTTTTCAATGGGGAAAAAACCCTCTAAGATCATTGAGTCCAACCATTGAGCTAACACCACCATAGGCATTAAGCCATGTCCCAAAGACCAGTGTTTTTGTTACAATTTCCACCATTGTGGACCAAACCCACAAACGGTCCCAAGCAACCTCAGTAGCAACCAGTGTGGATGCTGAAAGTGGGTAGATCCCTTCACAAAGGAATGTGGTTCTCAGCTCTGCAAGTGTGTTCAGAAAGGAGAACATAAGGGGGCTGAGACCTAGAAAAAGCAGACCTTTCAGATGTCTACAGATGCAACCTCTCAAATACATCAGGAGGCACACGAGGTCCCTGAATGGTCCACAACATCCTCTGGGAGACATGCAACAAGTGTGTCAAAGCACTAACCAGAACCAGTGAAAGGAATCAGACCCATTTGGAGACAGGAGAGCTCTAAAAAGGTATTTGGTGTCTTAACCAGTCCACCACAGAAATATTTGATGATAGCTGAGCTGGTCAGTGGTGGGAGTTTTGTCAACTCTGTTTTGGCTACAGGGCAAACCTACATGAAATCTCCATGTCAGAAGCTGGCTTTGCAAGTTTTATTTTCTACTATGGACATATTGGTGCCAGCAATCAGCATACGTAATGAGTCATCATGGTCTTGTTCTCTCTGGCCTTCAGGAGCAGAGAAGTTAAGGGAGAAGCTTTAGACTTTGACTTGGGCTGAGTGGGCACAGCACCACTGGCAAAAAGTACAAGAGCAGCTGGTCATGTCACATGTTTCTGCCATGGCCTCATGACAACGTTGCTGCTGCTTCTACAGAATACCCACCACCTACCACTCAGAGGGGAAAGCTCCTGAGGTTTTTGGCCAGAAAAGCCCTTGAAGCACATGAAGGTTTAAATGAGGACAAGCACTCCACAAGTTCATTCCCTAGCTAGGACTTTGGCATTAATGCTAGACAGAGTGCTACAAAACACTAAAACACACAGAGGCTTCACATGCATGACTCTCACTTCCATAACTGGCCCAACGACAGAATGCAACACAGCATTGTGTGTGAGTGAAATTCATTGTTCTCAGTGAGCTTTAAGAACCTGTAGAGATTATTTGCTGTTCTCATACCAATCCAGATTTATTTTGGATCAGCTGTAACTTCAACATGATTAACAAGCAGCAAAAAAACCCACAGAGCCACAATACCATGAGCCTCTTCCTAGCCAGAATGCAAAATATAACCATATTTAACCCTTTAAACCATCTAAGCTAAAGTCATTAAAAGATCTACCTCTCACAGTGATGGATCATGGTATGTATTAGAATTAGAGACTACAAACTTCTAATCTGAGGTGGATTTGTCACAAGATCCTTAGTATTTAGCACAGAAAGTGTTTTTTGGAATACATTTAGAAAGAGTTTTATACTGTAAGATCAATTCCTTGCAGGAAGAAAAATTCCTAAAGGTCTTCTTGCATTTTATGTGCTATGTATTAATTCTTGCTTCTTCTTACTCTCATTTCTCCAATCAGTTTCCTTAAATGAAAGGCCTCAAATCAACACTGAAAAAAAAAAAAGCAAAACACTACAAAATACAGAAGCCAGTTGTGTGCAGGAAAACATTAAAATTCACACTGTAGCCCATGAGTCAAACTACAATTCTCCCTATCAGATATCTGGCTCTAACATAGCTTTTATTTTTTTGTCTCCTTTAAATGCAACAATAATTCCTGAAGTTGATTTTATGAATGAGTCTGCAAAGGAAGAGAACAGCATGTGGTAAAAGAGGACAACACTGCTTCACTGGCAAAGCATACAGTGTCTTATTATTGAGTGCTTCCTGTTAGCCTGCAAGATCACCTTCAGTTCTTCACCAATTAAACTATGCACGTTCCAAAGCGGCAATCAGAGACTGCTACCAACACGTTAGAGAAGAATTGTAAGCTCAAAAGTGAGATAAGTAACAGTGTAGATATTTATCAAGCTGGAAAGGAATGAAAGTTCTATAGGAATCCATCACCAAGCAGGTAATAGCCTGTTTTGCAGAAGAACTGGACTTATTTTTAGAGAGACAGATAAGAAGTACTTCTGCATGTGTATCTGCAAGTGTCACATGTGCACACACAAAAATATATATACATATACACACAAGTAAAACCCCAAACCTAAGCTAAATGAAATTGTCCCTCCAGCTTTGTAATGCAAATGAGCCTAACAGCCTTGTGTTGCTTGTGGTTGGAGGTGATTTGTGTTTCCATAGAGATGCTGACTGAAATATATATATATATGCACACACATATACCTACTTGTGTCTATAGAAGTCTAAATATGGATCTGCTGTACCACAGCAATTCCTTAGTAGCTCCACTGCAACCACAATGATTTACAGCAGTTAAGGCTGTGCCTAAATTTTGTGTCCTTCACAACTTTCCAATCTAAGCTCTGTTTCAAGTACATTCAGAGCTGAGAGCATATCACTTCTCTCCCCACTTCTAGCTTCTTGGTAAGGAAGGGGAAGAAAAGAGAAAAAGTCATTTCTTAGCTGCTAGTAGATAACATTTCAAAGTTTTCTAATTTATTGTCCTCTCTTAACTGCCTGGAGGAACATCTTTGCCTTCAAAAGTTCCCACTGTCAGGAAATCTGGAATTCAGGGAAAACAGTCTGTGTGCTGCTAGTGAAGGAAATGCCAAAAGGACAGATTTTCTGTTATGTGTCAGAAGAGTTTTCCCCTTTCCCTGTGAGCAACCACAAGCTGGAGAGCAGAGCTGTGCTGAGACGTGTCACAGTGGGCCTGATGGCTTCACTGCCTCCCCACCTGGGCTTGGCCATCTTCCACCTTCAGTGGAGCCTAAGCTTAGCATATACTATGAGGACTCCACAAAGCTGAAGTGCTTATGTTCCCCTAGTAAAGGTTACAGATGGCCAACAGTAGAAGCGACAAAAGCTGGTGAGTGCCAAAGTCTGGGCAGAGAAAACAGGCAGACCACTTGAACTTCCTATGCCAAAGCGACTTTGCCCCAGGAGGCCTGGGTACCAGCTCAGGCGAAGGGAAGCCACGCGGTGCAGCATCACCTGAGTGCGCCATCACTGCTGAGCTCGGTGGGAGCTCATTTCCATGTGGTTTCAGCAAGAGGTGATTTTTGAACAGCAACACGTTGGAGGTCAACCTCTGCAATCACACTGAACCACAAGCAAAACCAGCCTGGTGTGCACCTCCTATCTGTCTGAGAAGAGGAAGGATTAGTCTGGTGAACCGGAGACGTCCACAAGCACACAGAGCAAAAGCTCACACTCGGCTTCTTATTTGATCTTGGCAGGACCCAGAAAGGAAGACCCAGGTGGAGACCCATCAACAGCCAGTGAGCTCCACAGGCAATGGCATGTCAGAGGGGTCACATCGTGCCTCCACCTGTACCACCACCCCACCCTTTGAACCCGATGGCATTGCTAAGCTCCACAAAAGCCTCTTTTCAAAGCAGACAACAATTCCCTATTTTCACCTTCTAAGAAACCACACACAGAGGGAGACCTGCCTCAACCCTGGCACGCAGTACTTAACTCCCACCACCACCTTTTGCAGAGGGCCCCGGGGCACGTTCGGCTGTGTGGCCTCCTGCTCCCGGTGGGAGCCACGGAGTGCACATCTCCTACCTTCTGCTGCAGCGAGGGTGGCTGCGGGGCCAGCACCGGCTCGGTGATGTAGGTCTTCTTCATGCCAGACGGCTGGTAGAGCCCAGGAGGAGCCTGGCCCATGGTGTTACCGGCAGGATACGCTGGCTCAGCCTTCCAGGAGCTCTGTGGTACGTAGGGCGCTTCAGAGCCGTTGCGGCCCCCGTACCCCTCATAGTAGGGGCTCTGGTAGCGGCCCTGCGGAGGTGCGTAGCCGTAGGCGGGCTCCGCGGGCCGGGCGGGCGGCGGCGCATAGCCGTAGTCGGGCCCGTGGCTCGGCGGGGGGCCGTAGTGCGCGGCGCCGGGCGGGCGGGCGGGCGAGGGAGCGTAGGGCTGGCTGGGCCCGGGGCTGCCGTAGTGCGCGGGCTGCGGGCCGGGCGGCTGGTAGTGCGGGCTGGGCTGCGCCGTCCTCACCTGCACGTTGAAAGCCGGGCGGCTGGGGGTGGACGCTGTCGTGTAGGAGGCTGGCACCGGCTGCGGCTTCAGCGTCCCGACAGGAGTGACTGGGATGGGCGCCGGCTGCCCTGCACCCTTGGTGGTGACCTTCTTGGTGGCGGTGAGGGGAGGCTGGTTAGGGATGATCATTCGCTTGTGGCCAGTGACAGGTGTGGACACAGGTGGGGTGGTGGTGGAGCTGCTCAAGGTCCCAGACCCCTAGGGAGCAAGGAGAGAGAGCAACAGCGTCAGCAGGTGGGGCCAATCTGGCGCCAGGTCAAGCAGCAAGAGGTGAAGTGGAATGATGAGGTTTTACAGCAGCACCTGCACAGAAACCCAAACCGCTTAGGAAAGCAGGAATGTACCTGAGACCACACATTATGAGACGATAATAACAGCTCTCCCCCGCTCTGACAGAACAGGGACGGCTCCACAGCAGTCTAGCAGAACTGCCATGCACGCTGTTTTGCTTCTCCTTAGGGTTTTCTCCTCTGCCTCAAAACAAACAAACTAAAAAGCAATAAACGCAAGCAAAAGGGGGACTCGCTGGAGAATAATTAGGGGGAAAGCTATGCGTTCCTGTGGAAATGAGTTGTGCAAAAGAGAGAAAATGAGATTAGAGTCTCTATGGAGGCAGCAAAACGGGATGGCCTGAAAGCACATCCTAAGCCCTAAGAATTAACTTGGATCAAAGCAGAACGCAGAGGTGCCTCCGCCCCTGGCTCCGCTCCTAAGCGCTGCTGCTCCAAAGCCTGGAGTGACCCCAGTGAAGGCAAATGTTATGCATGGCTCATTAAAGGGCAGGAAGCAGGCCAGGATTCCCCAGAGCTTCAGAAGTCAGCTCCCACCATAGCAGCCACGTAACCCTGCACCAGTGCCCCAGGCGCAGCAGTGCTTGGGCAGCCAGGGAAGAAGTTCACAGCAAGCTCCAATGCTTCCTGCAATTTGGCCACCAAATGAAGATTTAGTGCAGTGACACTGCCCTAACAGGCATCGTACAGCCTTCTGTTTGTCTGGTGTGATGGTTTGGGTGTTACCCGCCCCCGCCTCCCCTCCCCCTTTCGAAATCACCCAGATTAGACTCAGCTGGCTCTGGAAATCGAACGGAGCTTGTATTTACTGCTTAGCACAATAGCCAAGCAGATATTTGCAGTATATACAGTTATAGACAGAAATACACAAGGTAAAACGTAATACAGAAACACAGCAGCCCTCCCAGAAACCTGAGTCCCCAGGAGGGGCTCACAACTGCCCTTCCACATTCTCCCACCCCTCTACCTTACCCCAGGTGTTGCCTTGTGCCCAAGGAAGAATGGAGGGTCAGCCAGGAGGGTTAGGAAGCAGGTGGATTAATCAGGTTAGGATAGAGAGAGAAAACTGCAACCCACAGCCCAGACAGAGAGCAACTCCTGACTCACTTATCTATGTTTGGACTCTTGCTCTTATACCTCTCAGCAAGCCTACGAGTGAAGTAAACATCACCATTGTTTCCTTTTCACAGCCTGTAATCTAATTCTTCTCACCAAAACTACCTAGCTTCAAACTGGCACATCTGGTTTTATACCTTATTTAAATCCCATGCCCAAAAGCACTGATGTGAAAGAGCATCTTTGTTAAAGAGCTCACCGTGTGAAATAGTTTCTGAAGAAAACTGAAGGGGCACTTTTAAGACTTTTCACTAAATCAAAGGAGATCAAACTTGATTTTCTAGAGTTTAGCACGAGGTAACATTTCTTGCCTCTAGAAATATTCTTGCATTCTGAAAGAGTACTTCAGTTTCATGCCTTCCCATACAGAGGTGCACCGAAGTGAAGATACGCAACTGAAAAGCACGTCTTTGCTGCTGCACTTAACATGACAGCTGTATAAGGTTATATCTCCTCCAAATGTGCTGCACCAGACTTGATCTCACCCATGATTTCCTTGGTAACCTACAAGGTTAGAGTAGCCCATAGTGAGACCAGCTTACCCCCAGCGATGGCTTTGTTCGTGCAACAGAACATGCCACCTTTACCTAAATGAGCAATCTTGCATTTGTCCCCAGGCTCTAGCTACTCTACCCTGAGCTCTAGCTACTGCCCCATCACTCTCTTGCTGGGACCACTGGGCACAGGGCAGAGCAGCAGGGGCTCATAGGGACACTCCATGCACAAGCTCTGCCCGCACCAGAGAAATCCTCTGCCTGGTCAGCAGGTGGCGGCAGTAAATTGCTGCCAAATCAGCCCAGGCCAGCTCCTGTTTCTGGGCCTCCAAGGATACCAAACTCAGCTTCCACGAAGGACCTTCCCTCCACAACATTTGGCAACCAGTACATATGAAGAAGGAGACAGAGCAAGCTGCTCACCTTCTAGTCTGCAGCCCACAAGCGAGCTTACCAAAGGAAAAGGGAAGCTCTACTACCCAACTAGTAGCTCTTCTACGGTGACACACATAAACGTTTTTGCTGATGCACAGGTAAAGATCTTACTCCTGCAATCACACAACTTAGAGGTCTTTTCCAACCTTAATGATTCTATGATTCCCATGAAAGTAAACCTCCCATGAGGAATCACTATAAATGAACATAAAAACAGGCAAGTAAGAGCATCATTCCATCTGGAAAGATGTAAGGGGTGTGTATGCAGACAGAGGGAATAGTAAGGTGGCAACACTTCTGCTGGAGAGAAAAACATCTCAATGTATTCAAAACCTAACCTTACCAACAAGGCAGCACAAGGACACAGCCTGGACATGCCAGGGGAAATTTAGGCTTGAGGTGAGGAGAAAGTTCTTCACTGAGAGAGTCTTTGGACACTGGAATGGGCTGCCCGGGGAGGTGGTGGAGTCGCCGTCCCTGGAGCTGTTCAAGGCAGGATTGGATGTGGCACTTGGTGCCATGGTCTAGCCTTGAGCTCTGGGGTAAAGGGTTGGACTTGATGATCTGTGAGGTCTCTTCCAACCTTGGTGATACTGTGATACTGTGTGATACTGTGATAGACAGAACTGAAGAGATTTTGAAGCTAAGAGCAAAGAGGAGCTGAAGCATGTCTTGATTGAACTACAAGGGCAGACAGAGGTGAAGGGTCAGAGCCTTCTGTAAATACTGCTTGATTCTTCTATTTCTGAAACACCTGATGAGATGCAAGCATTCCCCCATCCCAGCATCAGAACACATCTGCATCAGACCTCACTGCTAGCAAGAAAATCTGCTGTCAGATTTATTCTCCCATGTCAGCTTGGCATTTGTGCTCAGGAGTGCTAGAAACTTTCCCATTTCCTCATCTATTTCATTCTTGTAAATGACAGTAGTTTGCCCATTTACTGTAATGGGATGAAAGGTCCACAACAAGGCACTGTGTAATTACCACCATAAAAGTATTTTTCTTTTCCATCTGAAGAGGAAGAAGGTAGATAATGTTTTTAAACAATGGCCTATTGGGAGGGAGGGAGGGAGGGAGAAAGCCCAAACCAAAACAACAGAACAGAGCTCTATTTATCATGTAGTATGCTTCTGAAGGCAGACTCTGGAAGCAGGTGATAACAGACCACTAGTAAAAGCTCATGCAATGGAAATTTATTCCATCCTAAGAACTAAGGGACTTCAATAATACATCTAAACATCCACATAACACTTAATGTTGATTCCAATCTCCTGGCTGGGCTGGAATACACCTTAGGAATGAATGAATGATAACCTCTTTAATGAAAAAAACCCTCACTGCCTTCAGACTGAAATTTTGGTGCCCAGGCCAGAGACTAAGTTTTGCCATCAACTTCATAGCAAAGACTCAAACTAACAATTACTGGTTGCATTGTGGCCTTCAAACCACAGGCTGCCTTGAGGAGGAGGAAGTTTGCATCAGTAGGAGTCCCCAGAGGCACCCAGTGTGACTCATTTTGAATTCCTCTGAGGGCACTGGGCAAGTGTGTGATGAAAGCTGGGCTTTAAGGGGAGGAAGATGGTGTAAGGTTAGTTAATATGGTGTAATAGAGAAATAGAACAGGTTAGAGGGAATTCAACATGACTTGAGTGCTGGTGATTTATGGGGATGTAAAAAGACATCTTGGTTGCAGCTCTTGAGCAAGAGCACCACAAATCCTTTGCCCTTTTACCTGAGAGATGGATGGCCACAGTCTGTATGTCTGGCCACACACCCTCCCCCAGCTCAAAACTCTAGATTATTAATGGATTAAGAAAAGACATTATAAATACACATGAACTATGAACAAGATTCCTGCTCTGAGGATGAGCATGTGTAGGATGAAAAAAGAGCACTCAGGTGTCACAGGGAAGAGTGATTTCAGCAGATATCTGGATGGCACAAGGAGGACAGGAGGGATGGATATAGCTATAAAGATGCCAGGTAGATGGAGAGGCAATAATGAAAGAAAGCTGGAAAGGGCTACCTATATCACAGTCCTAGCAAAACAGATGACTCCCACAAGTGTTTCCAAATGAGCTCACAGAACTTCTACCAGCACAAGGAAGCAGCTTTACACTGAAGTGACAGCTCAGAAGCACAGGTATAAGTAGAAACAGGAGAAAGAAAAAGGAGAAAGAGGAGTGGATTCAGAGGAGTGCAGGCAACCCTTCCTCCAGCAGCTCCTGGACAGCTCATTTCAAAACCATATTGCATTTGTGATTATCACAGCCAAACACACTCTCTGACATCCTCTAAGGGCTGTTTTCAGAGGAAGACAGGCTTTCCTCTTCTCACCAGGCACTAGATGAAACCGTCTGACACACTTGGCAAGTGCAAACCAGAACCATGCTACTTACCATCAACCTCTTCTTGCAAATTCATATTTGCAAAGAGCAAGTAAACTAGAAACCCCAGGTGCTGATAATGCAGAGTTGTTAAGAGAAACCAGAGTAGAAAGGAGTTAAATTCAGAACCTCAGCTACCACAAGCATTAGAATACAAAATCTATTTTTTCTCTCTTTTCAAATGGGGAAAGCACAAGAGCTTTGTTTAAACACAGATGGAAGTACCTAAATGTACTGCTGCTTCTACAAATGAATTATCCAGCAGTTCAAATGAAGGTGAACTAATACTGACAGAATCAAGTAAAACTCAATGTGAGAGGTGAAAAAAAAAAACCCACCCAAAAACACTTCTCATAAGAGAAGTTGCTCTGTGGAACCATGAAGGGAATCATTTTAATTGCAAGCTCCTAAATGCAGTGAACTTTCATAGAATCAACCAGGCTGGAAGAGACCTCCAATATCATCCAGTCCAACCTAGCACCCAGCCCTAGCCAGTCAACCAGACCATGGCACTAAGTGCCTCATCCAATCTTTTCTTCAACACCTCCAGGGACGGTGACTCCACCACCTCCCTGGGCAGCCCATTCCAATGCCAATCACTCTCTCTGACAACAACTTCCTCCTAACATCCAGCCTAGACCTACCCTGGCACAACTTGAGACTTTGTCCCCTTGTTCTGTTGCTGGTTGACTGGCAGAAGAGGCCAACCCCCACCTGTCTACAATGTCCCTTCAGGTAGTTGTAGACAGTAATAAGATCACCCCTGAGCCTCCTCTTCTCCAACCCCCAGCTCCCTCAGCCTCTCCTCAGAGGGTTTGTGTTCCAGGCCCTTCACCAGCTTTGTTGCCCTTCTCTGGACACATTCCAGCACCTCAACATCTCTCTTGAATTGAGGAGCCCAGAACTGGACACAGCACTCAAGGTGTGGCCTGAGCAGTGCTGAGTACAGGGGCAGAATAACCTCCCTTGTCCTACTGGCCACACTGTTCCTGATCCAGGATAGGATGCCATTGGCTCTCTTGGCCAGCTGGGCACACTGCTGCCTCATCTTTAGCCTACTATCCACCAGTACTCCCAGGTCCCTTTCCTCCTGGCTGCTCTCCAGCCACTCTGTCCCCAGCCTGTAGCACTGCTTGGGGTTGTTGTGTTCATAAACATTTACAGAAGTTTCTTGCACCAAGGAAGTCTGTGATGGTGTGATAACTCCTTGCTGTCCTAGAGGTCTGACTGGCAAAGCTGGATTCAAAGCTGCTCTGGTGGGGAAACTCAGAATTCTGAGTATCTGAGTGGTTCTTCATCCTGTAGAAATGAGTTATGTAGGTCTTCAATTCAATGTAGTATCCCTACACCTAAAAAGTGATCACACAGGTAGTAGGCATGAAGCCTGTTCTACAGAAGCTAGCCTATAATTTCATACTATTTGTGGGGATTATATCTTAAAAGGAGTACAGGGTAATGAGAGTCTACAGCAGGAGCATGATTCTGTATGATCAGCTGGGAGCCTTATGAAAAGGCCTTCGTTCTCCTTTTGTTTTGTGCATCTGTAGAGTATTCTCTATAGAAACCTCTCAGTCCTTCAGTTTCACAGACTGGATCAAAAAGGGCAACACAAAGTTTACCATTTGGTTCTCCAGGTATTTTTCATAAAGGTATCTTTGAATAGCTTAAGCCCTTTACCTGTCAAATGACCACATATAAAGATGCCTTACTCCAGCTCAGTGGTTTTCATCCTTTATGCTCAGCAGCCCCTAAATGTTTTCAGCAGAGATGAGCTCCTTTATGGAGAGAGTTAATCTACTGACAATAAACACTTCTTTTTTTTTCAGTTAACTTTTGCTGACTTCTTAGTTACTTCAGGAGTGGTCCACAGACACCCGAGGTTTGTAGAGCACAGGTTGAAAGCCACAGCTCTAGCTGAGGCTGCCTTCTTTCAAGCATTTGGGTCACTACTCCAGGACAGGAGTGTAACAAACAGTTCTCCTTCAAAAAGGCAGGAAGCTGGCAACTACCAGTGAGCTGAACTCAGGACACAGTGTTTCTAGGGGGCTGCCAGTACCTTGTGCTGGAGCAGCATCTTTCTTCCTACCTCAGTCACTCTTCTGCATGGTCCACAAGCACAAGCTGGATTGAAAGATGGGGCCAGCTCAGGCATGTGTCAGCTGAAATCTTTTATGTATCACTCAGTGGTGGCGACAGTTGGAGATCTGAATCAGAAAAGCAGTGAAGGGTGGAAAAATAACCTGGTTACTCCTGAAGCTGCAACTGACATTCACCTTGGCTAGCTGGAGGTGCCTGAAGTTCTCTGTGAAATGCATCTCCACAGGGTCATAGAATCATCAGAGAATCATAGAGTCTACCAGGCTGGAAGAGACCTGCAAGATCACTCAGACCTAGCCAATCAACTAGACCATGGCACTAAGTGCCTCATCCAGGCTTTGCTCGAACACCTCCAGGAATGGCAACACCACCACCTCCCTGGACAGTCCATTCCAATGCCAATCACTCTCTCTGCCAACAACTTCCTCCTAACATCCAGCCTAGACCTGGCACAACTTGAGACTGTGTCCTCTTCTTCTGTGGCTGGTTGCCTGGGAGAAGAGACCAATCCCACATGTCTACAACCTCACTTCAGGTAGTTGTAGACAGCAATGAGGTCACTCCTGAACCTCCTCTTCTTCAGGCTGCACACCCCCAACTCTCTCAGCCTCTCCTCACAGGGCTGTGTTCCAGGCCCCTCACCAGCTTTGTTGCCCTTCTCTGGACACCTTCCAGTATCTCAACATCTCTCTTGAATTGAGGAGCCCAGAACTGGACACAGCACTCAAGGTGTGGCCTGACCAGTGCTGAGTACAGAGGCAGAATAACCTCCCTTGTCCTACTGGCCACACTGTTCCTGATGCAGGCCAGGATGCCATTGGCTCTCTTGGCCACCTGGGCACACTGCTGGCTCATGTTCAGCCTACTATCTACCAGTACCCCCAGGTCCCTTTCTTCCTGGCTGCCATACTACTCTAATATCAGAGCCTAAAACAGGGGAGATGAATCATCCATTGGGGGAATCACCTCACTGACTGTTAAAACAGCACATAAAAAAGCCAAGTCACTGAATATTTTGACAGCACAAGTTAGTGGAGACAAATTCCACAATAAGCAGGTAATTTTAACGTGACTGTAAGAAGTACAGATATCTTTTCCCTGTATTAAGTGCACTGTCACTCAAGCTCAGCTAGTGCTGCACACCAAAGGGAATTCAGAGTGCCAGCATCTCAAATAATCAGCCAGGATGCTGCCACACAGCAGGGGCTGGGCTGCAAAGGCATTTCCAGCATATGAAGGGAGGGGTGACAAGGGTGAGCCACCCTTCCTTGCCTTCTTTTCCACCTCCATGCTGAACAGTGGCTCCTGCTGGAACTAGAGCTGCTGTCTTGCCAGGAGCAAGGCTGAGCCTCCCTCCTGTCTGAAGCAGCAGATCCCAGTTCACCCTCAATTTAAGGAAGATAACCAGAAAGGAAAGCTAAAGAGTCCACTTTGAAACCCGGGCCCTGAAGTAGCTGGAAATGTGAACAGGCATTTCATGCAGTTTTCTTATGTGCAGATCCATCTAATGCCTGCTGACTTCAAGTTTTCTATTTGAACAAGCTGCCTTGTAAGTGACAACGTATGGCCAGGTCCTCCTGAACATATCTTTGTTTTTCTGTCTGAACTAACATCTGGGTGAGGAAAAAAAAAGAAATCTGACCTTTCATTTAGGACTTTCAGATGCCTGCAGTCCTGGCAGAGCTCCAGCTGTGTTGCTTAATATCCAGACATCCTGGACAGATGCACTGCTCCCATTCAACACACCTGATGCTTTTTCAATAGACAGGATTTTCTGACCTCATTTGTAATGTCCAGATAGTAGGCCAAGCACACCGAGGACACATCAGTCCCCTTTGCACTATTGTTATGTGGTGCAAAAAGCTCAGCTGCTAATGCAATTTCTTCAGGTGTCAAAATGCCTTTAGAATCCAGTCCAAAAACTTTGAAGTCTGATATAAAATCTTAAAACCCCCCCCCCAGCCAAAACATGTTTTTAACTGGATGGAGCTTCCTCTGCAGTTTCATCATTGTCTCATTTCTAGTTTACAGCTGAGAAGCAAGTGTCACAGAGGCATGGGCTGTGTTCAGTTCAGCAGCCACACTCACGCTTCCCAGATGCGCTTATATGGGATTCAGCTTGCTGGCTTGATTACCAGAAGCTATCAAGGTATTTGAACAGATTGCTCCCAGGCATAATACCAAGAGAAGAAACTCAGAGAAGCATCCCTCTATAACTCTTAAATAAAGAGAATACCTTACAGATGCCATAAAGTGTTACAAGAACACAACTGCTTCTGAGCTCTGATCTGTTTTTCAGCTGCTGCCACAGGTGGAATAGAAGTCAACACAGTTGTTATTGTTTCTGTTCACAACTTATTTTCTGCTCCCCGTGGTCCAGGCTGAAACACGAGGCAGAAGAGAGTGCACAAAAGAAAAGGTGGTAACAAGTTTATCTCCAACGTTTCATCATGGAAAACAGCCACTTGCAACTGAAGTGCATAGTTAAGCACACATGTTCTATGCAGTCTATTTCCAGCCTCCAACACTCCATTAATTCCAAAGACCTTGAACACATCTGAAAAGTTTGCTCTCTAATACACAACAGTGTTATGCCAAGGAAGAATTTTGCTTTTCCTACTCAGATTTATATATCTATATATTTAATTTGTCTACCCTATCACCACAATAAAAAAACTATAAGCTTTTTCATTTGTTTTTTTCCCCATTTTCTGAGTGACTATCTGCTATTTACCAGGTGAAAGACCAATTTTACAAGACATGCAAACAATTAACTTAAATACTTCTAGCTCTGGTGGACAGAGAAGGGCCATAACTTTAGCTTAATTCACTGAAAGAGCTAGTTACAATTTAGAGAGGGATTTGCCATTGGAATGGGCTGCCCAGGGAGGTGGTGGAGTCACCATCCCTGCAGGTGTTCAAGAAAAGCCTGGATGAGGCACTTAGTGCCATGGTCTAGTTGACTGGATAGGGCTGGGTGCTAGGTTGGACTGGATGATCTTGGAGGTCTCTTCCAACCTGGTAGATTCTATGATTCTATGAATTAAAACTCACCAGTTTAAGCAGTTCAACTTAACCAGTTCAAATTCAGTAGCAACTTCATTTACAAGATCATCAGGAGAAATACCTTTGCTAAACAGCCACTGAAGATGCCAGTCACGTGAAGTGAAATGTTTCCTGAGTTCATCTTGGGCTATTTCTATAATTTCCCACTCCCAACACCAAAATGACAAAGTTGCACCAATCTGGACCTCAGGAGCACACAACGGCAGCCCCCTGCACTGGCTGAACTAGTGACACATCAACTCAGCAATGAATTGCACATGGAGCTGTGCAGCACAGCCCTTTGGTTACATCAAAAAGCAGAACTACTGCATAGAATCCAGGAAGACAAGACCACAGAATAAGACTGAGTGGTACCATGTGAAGACAAGTCATTATGTGCATGGAGTAGTGAAACTGAGCTCTGTAAAGAGCAGCTTTTCCAAAGCTTAGCAACGCAGGAATGTCCAAAGCATTCCCACTCAGCAAAACAAGCACTTCTGATGGGCTGAACAAGACTCCTTTAAGCAAAACCTTGCATTGCCTGACGATGGGGAAGCCCCTACCTCCCTATTAATAAGAATTTTGGGCAAGCATAGTATTTTTATGACTTTTGCTATTACTAAGCTAGCAAAGCTTAGAGTATCATAATTACACTGTCTAAAGCCTTTAGAATGCTTTTCCCTTCCTTTCTAACTTGCCATTTGTAATGGAAAAGAAGTTCATGTGTGTGATAAATATGAGCAGGCTGGAGGGTTCTACAGATGATTTTGTTTAGCCTGGAGAAGAGGAGGCTCAGGGATGACCTCATTGCTGTCTACAACTACCTGAAGGGAGGTTGCAGCCAGGTGGGGTTGGGCTCTTCTGCCAGGCAACCAGCAACAGAACAAGGAGACAGTCTCAAGTTGTGCTGGGGGAGGTCTAGGCTGGATGTTAGGAGGAAGTTCTTGGCAGAGAGAGTGATTTGCCATTGGAATGGGCTGCCCAGGGAGGTGGTGGAGTCACCATCCCTGGAGGTGCTCAAGCAAAGCTTGGATGAGGCACTTAGTGCCATGGTCTAGTTGACTGGATAGGGCTGGTGTATAGGTTGGACTGGCTGATCTTGGAGGTCTCTTCCAACCTGGTTGATTCTATGATTCTATGATAGTGCTACCTATGGATCCCCATCATGATTTAAAAATGTGTAATGGAAGATGGGTGAGTGAGGGAAGGGGATGTGTGCTGGTGACTGAAGTGACAAAAGAACATGCATTCACAAAGCCTTCTGGGGAAGTCTTCTGCAACTAACATGGAATAGTTATCATTGTCTATTGTGTGTTGAACACACAAATAATAATCCAGAAACTCTATAAAAGCTTCTCATTTCCTACTAAATTGCAAAGGAATCTTAAAAGTGTTTATAGAGTCTGGAAGCTTTCTTCCTTTATTAACTCTAAAGAACATAAAATCTGTGTGCCTATACACACATAAACCAACATAAAATACATATGCACTCAGCCACTGCTTGGTTCACTCTGTGTTACTTCTTACTTGTTTATGACTCCATTTGTTTGCTGCATTGCTTGCATTTAGAACCAATTTATCTTTTCGAATTCCAAAACTCTATTAAACCAGATTAAAAACAAAAAAATGATCTTACCACAGGGCATAAACATTTTCAGTGTTAGTATTGTCTCTATTTCCTGGGCAAACCATGTGGTTTTAGTCTTCGCTTCGTCACATTTTAAAGCCTGCGCGAATGGTAGCGCGAAAGAGCAGAAGCATCGCTGAACAATTCCATGTTCATACAACATCTGCTTTCTTATGGTTCACTTGAGGTCCAGAACCCACTGCCATCCACCAGCTTTTTTAGTGGGCTACAGAATGATTCAAGTTAGTAACTTGAGTGGGTAGCAGCAGAGAAAAACTATACAGCTTCACAGCTCAACTGGAAAAGAAAACCCAAACAGAAAAGACAGGCAGATGTGACGGAGAGGTTATTTTCCTGTTAGGTCCAATGTACACCTTTCCAAAAGGCTGATGAGCTCCAACAACAGGTCAAATTTAACTGTTTTCCCAGATGGTTTCTTCTGGGAAGTGGAGTGGAACATTCCCTCATTTATCCATCTGCCTGGGTTATCACCACTGCCTTAGACTTTCCGCAGTATCACAGACTCCAAGTACGATGTGGAGAAATCTCTGACTGGATTTTCTTCCACCTGCTGTGGCTTTTCTATTATTCTATAGGTATATAAATACATACAGATATATAAATACACACACCAAGGTCCACTATAACACATCCAGTCAAAACACCAAAGCTTACTGTAACAAGCCAGGAAAGCAAAAGACAGAGCATTATTTCACAGTGCAAGAAACGATGCCATATGTACCATAGACATACTCAAGCACAAGGCAATAGGGAAAATCAGAGTATTTTTTCATCAAAGCATTAACTCAGAATAATCAGTGTTTCCTCACTGCTTCCCTCTTGTTACAGAGAACATAGAATTACACTAAATGTATGGCTAAATGTTTATTCAAAAGACACACTGATAAAAAACACAGAATCATAACAGCATCGCTCTAAAAAGCCTGTACAAAGCAACCTCAAATCCACTGCCTCCCCAGGCTTGGTGCTGTTGCAAATAGCATTTTAAACTAATCCAGTTTTCCTAAATATGCCTTGAGGAAACAAACCCACAAATAACTATTGTAAGTTTTAATATTAAAAAAAACCAACAAAACAACCAACCACAAACCACCAAACCAATGCAAAATCCCAACAACAACATGAAAAACATCTCTTCAGTCTTCACTGGAACACAAGAGCTACCTTTTCAACAACTGGAACACAAACCCTATGAGGAAAGGCTGAAGGAGCTGGGGGTGTGCAGCCTGGAGAAGAGGAGGCTCATGGGGGACCTCACTGCTGTCTACGACTACCTGAAGGGAGGTTGTAGCCAGGTAGGGTTGGTCTCTTCTGCCAGGCAACCAGCAACAGAACAAGGGAACAGTCTCAAGTTGTGCCAGGGGAAGTATAGGCTGGATGTTAGGAGGAAGTTCTTCACAGAGAGAGTGATTGGCATTGGAATGGGCTGCCCAGGGAGGTGGTGGAGGCACTGTCCCTGGAGGTGTTGAAGCAAAGCCTGGATGAGGCACTTAGTGCCATGGTCTAGATGACTGGCTAGGGCTGGGTGCTAGGTTGGACTGGCTGATCTTGGAGGTCTCTTCCAGCCTGGTTGAATCGAATCTATTCTATTCTATTCTATTCTATTCTATTCTATTCTATTCTATTCTATTCTATTCTATTCTATTCTATTCTATTCTATTCTATTCTATTCTATTCTATTCTATTCTATTCTATTCCATTCCATTCCATTCCATTCCATTCCATTCCATTCCATTCCATTCCATTCTATTCTATTCTATTCTAACTGATTATGCTGAACAGGTTATATACTTAGAACAAAAATGTCAGCTTTTTTGATGCAGCTTAGTCCCACATACTATTTAACACCTGTGCCACACTCCTATCACCTCAGTAGTCTCAGGAGTTTAAAAGAAAAAAAATGCTGAAGTTCATCAACAATGACCTAATGAGCCTGATTAAGTTATGATATAGAATTTTCTTTGCTTAAACTGTTCTTTCACCAAAGGCATTTGCTCTGCAGCTGCTGACTGGATTAAGGTTATCACAGCCACAGCTAAGAAACAGAATATTCTTAGTACCTCTTGCTGCTTAAGTAATGTTTTTTGAAGGTGCTTTGTATCAAGCCAGATTCTGATCTCAGTGACACTGGTGCCAGCTTAAGCACATCTGTTGATTCCAGCAGATTTACTCCAAATGTATTTGTTGTTGCAGATGGGGATTTGGTCTACTACTGCCTCGGAATTTGAGGGTTTTTTTCTCCTCACTGGGAGCTGAGCAGGGGTTTCTATGCAAATGGTAATGAATCCTATGAATCTAGCCTCCTCCAGGCAATAATCACCTAGCTTCACTTAGAACTCATCACCTCAGGAGGTCTTGGCAAGTCATACTGCTGCAACCTGAACAAAAGCAAACTACATTTACAATTGAAGCCAAATATAGCCTGCATTGGGCTAAACCTCAGCACCTCCAAGCGCCCACCTCAGCACATTAACAGCAGCAGCAGCAACCAGCTCATCTAACCCTGACCTGTGCACTCATCCCCAAACACTTCTGTATTAAGAATTAAAACCAAGAGTGCTAATTCAATCCAAACAGACGTATCCTCCCTCTCTCCTCACTGCTTTCCATGTGGTGGATGTATAAATGCATACTGATGGCTACTGGGATTTATAGTCTAACCCATTTTGACATTTTTAACTTCAGAATTTGAAACAGTGACTTCCTAGCCCTGGGGCAGGAGTGCTAAATGTTAAAAACCTTGGGACTAGAGAGTATTAATTTAGTCCTTCTGAGCAGCTTGGCTTTAGCAACACTCTAACAAGGGCTCAACGCTGTCCAAAACCCAGCAGTGGATGCCCAAAAACTGAAAGGAATTTTGGATGCGAACTGGAGTTTTGCAGCTTTCGTTCTTGTTTGTCGCAGGTCAAACTAAGCACCAGACCTGAACTCGAGGGGAGGAGGGAGAATTCAGGTCTGGGTCTGAATTTAGCATGATTAAATTGTGTGTTTTGATTTTATTTTTCTTCTGTGCAGTATTGGTATTTTAAGGGGGAATAAAAATCTGCACAAAGCAAGCGCCCTGGCATCACAAGTCATCAATAAATCTCTTTTCCATAACAACCCACAAGAATTCACTGCAGGACCCAATTGTTAAAACACAAAGCAATGAGACTCTATAAGCTTTCAGAAGTATCATTCTAGCTCTTGTGGACTCACTGAATTCTCTAAATGAGTCACTGGCCTCTCAATGGAATTGTCAGAAGATAAGTTAAGGTAGGTTAATTCCTTCCCCCCACCCAGGGTAGCAGTCCAGCTGCAGTGTGTGGTGTTCCACTGGAAAGATCTACATGTAGTGGTCATTTACTCAAACCAGGGCCCAGAGCTCACCTTTTCCTAAAAGCTACAGTGTGGGATAGGCAGGTGAGGCAAGGCTTGATATTAGGAGGAAGTTCTTGACAGAGAGAGAGTGATTACCAGTGGAATGGGCTGCCCAGGGAGGTGGTGGAGTCACTGTCCCTGGAGGTGTTCAAGAAAAGACTGGATGAGGCACTTAGTGCCATGGTCTGGTTGATTGGACAGGGCTGGGTGCTAGGTTGGACTGGCTGATCTTGGAGGTCTCTTCCAACCTGGCTGATTCTATGATAAGCCTCACTAACAGGAAGAAATGTCATTTCCAAAGCCTCATGGGCCATGTGATGTAAAAATCAATACTCCTCTTACAGGGAACAAATCATTTTCTTGCTGAAGACCAAAGGATCATAGTTGAAGCTACTATGTTTAGGAAGGGACAAAGGGCTGCTGTAGGAATTGGGAGAGCAGACATTTTCATCAGAGCAGCAACAAGGGAGATGCCAAAATCAACCCTTCTAACAAAAGCAACCAAGCAGCCATGGTATTAGGGTTTGAGCTCCAGTCTTCAGCCAGGTGGAACATGGAGAGGACATCCCTTCTGCTCCACGTGTTTTCCTCCATGGGAGGTGAGGCAATAGGTACTTAACCTCTCTGTTCAATCTACTTGTGACAACTACAGCTTTCTTCTAACTAAACATAACATCAGCTACACTAGAACCCCATAAACTATGCTGAAAGCAGTTTGAGTTTTGCTACTCCCACCCTACTCTGAGGGAAGACCATTTGAAAACAGTGCCTGGTTTGCTAGAATGTCCAAGCTAAGCATTTTTTTGTGTTCAGCTTCTTCTCAGGGACAGGTACAAAGCCCAAAAACCACAGAAGACCATGCCATTGATTTTGATGGTCAAGATATACTTAACTGAAACCAGTAAACTCTCTTTAGCCTTCCAACAGCACTAGTTTTCAGCACTGAGAATATATCCTAAAGAGGGAGGATTTAGTCTCAGCTCTAATTATTTTTTTTAATAACAGAGGCAACACCAACCAGCAGCTCCTTTTTTTTTAACAAAGGAAAAAAAAAAGGAAAAACATAAAATCAAAAAAGGCAAAAGAGGAAGAAAAAGGTAAAAGAGGAAGAAGGGGGGGAAATGAAATTGTTTCCTCCTCATGTCCAGGCTGAACCTACCCACCTCCAGCTTTGCTCCATTCCCCCCAGTCCTGTCACTCCCTGAGAGCCTAAGGAGTCCCTCCCCAGCTTTTTTGTAGGTCCCCTTCAGATACTGGAAGGCCACAAGAAGGTCACCTCAGAGCCTCCTCTTCTGCAGCTTTAACAACCCCAACTCTTTCAGTCTGTCCTCTTAGCAGAGCTGCTGCAGCCCTCTCAGCATCCTTGTGGCCCTTCTCTGGACATGCTCCAGCATCTCCAAATCCTTCTTGTAATGGGGGCTCCAGAACTGGATGCAGTACTCCAACTGGGATCTCAGCAGAGCCAGGTAGAGGGGGAGAATCACCTCCCTGGCCCTGCTGGCCACACTTCTCCTGATACAGCCCAGGCTCTGGTTGGCTTTCTGGGCTGCAAGTGCACACTGATGGCTCCTGTTGAGCTTCTCATCCACCAGCACCCTCAAGTCCCTCTCCTCAGGGCTACTCTCTGGCCACTCACTGCCCAGCCTGGATTTGTGCTTGGCATTGCCTCGACCCAGGTGCAGGACCTTGCACTTAGTCTTGCTGAACCTCATGAGGTTGGCTTGTGCCCACCTCTCCAGCCTGTCCAGGTCTCACTAGTTGAAGTTTTGACTTCACTTTAAAAATCAAATTTCAAGACTGCAGAAAAAGCTTAAAACATGACAAAACTAAAGGGGCTGATGGAAGAAACTAAGTGTTTGGGTTTTTTTTCTTGAAGAAAAAAACCCAAATTATTTTAAACAGATGCCATGATATTTTTAACAGCTGGAATTGATGATGCTGAACTCAGCCATAACTCTACTATATTTAGTTGTGTATCTATCAACGTCTACACGACTTTTCCAGGAGAGGCAGATGGATCCATAGGCTAATAGACAGATGGATAGATATGTACAAAGAGAAAAAGGGAAAATACCATTAGGAAAGGGAACATTTTCCTGCCTGTTCTTTCAGTAGGCTTTTTTTTTTTTCAGTTCAATTTCTATCTTTTTCTTTCCTATAAGTAGAAACAGACTTTTCTCTCTTTCAAAAAAAAACCCAACACCAAATTCTTAAACAGAAAAACCTCCTTTGACAGTTTCAGCAGCAGATTAATCACTTTTGCAACCCACAAGAAGAAAAAAAAAATAAAAGTTTTCTGGAAAGCATAACTGTCTGCAAATGTAAATGACAGAATTACTCTCTTATGCTAAGACGCCTACACATGGCTCTCAGTTCCATGACTCAGCACCAGATAAAAGCCTGTGAAATAATAACCAGCAAACTTTTCCTTTAGAACAATAGAAATGGTTCAAAAAATCCCCCCTCCCCCCCAAACCCCTTGCTTCAGTCCCCCTCCCCTAATAAAAAGAAATCCCTATGGTGTTAAATGAAATGCAGAGAAGGGTGACAAAGCTGGGGAGGGGCCTGGAGCACAGCCCTGTGAGGAGAGGCTGAGGGAGCTGGGGGTGTGCAGCCTGCAGAAGAGGAGGCTCAGGGCAGAGCTCATTGCTACCTGAAGGGAGGCTGTAGCCAGGTGAGGTTGGTCTCTTCTCCCAGACAACCATCAACAGAACAAGAGGACACAGTCTCAAGCTGTGCCAGGGCAGGTCTAGGCTGGATGTTAGGAGGAAGTTTTTGGCAGAGAGAGTGATTGGCATTGGAATGGGCTGCCCAGGGAGGTGGTGAAGTCACCATCCCTGAAGGTGTTCAAGCAAAGCCTGGATGAGGCACTTAGTGCCATGGTCTGGATGACTGGCTAGGGCTGGGTGCTAGGTTGGCCTGGATGATCTTGGAGGTCTCTTCCAACCTGGCTGATTCTACGATTCTAAATCCTGACCATGGATTCCCTTTCCACTAGAATGAAATACAAAAATATCCCAAGGACTTCAAAGATAAGAGGGACCAGGCTGAAGCAGAATCAACATCAATCTATGCAAACACAAGAAGCTTTTCTTTTTCTCCAAATGAGCAAGAACAGGTCCGTTTCAACAAGAGGAATTTTATTACTGTTCATCTCCTGCCTTGCACTAATTTGGTAGACAAATGAGTTGAAATTTTGCTCACCTATAATGAAAATTTCCAGGCACTCTAAAGCAACACTCTCATGCCAAAAATCACAGAAACCCGTGGGGAAGGGAGGGGAATTTCAGTGGGACTTTCCCTCTTGCACTGTGGTTGTTATCTGACTTAGGCTTGCTAGAGTCAGAGTAACTTGTCCTTCAGCAAACCAAGCCAATGGCAGAGCCTTTCAGACCAAACATGATTCTTATTTTCGACAGCTCTTCCAAAACATAGCTGAAAATGAAGGGTGCATACCTCAGCTAAGTTCCTATGATGCCCCTAGCATGTACAGACATGGTCTTGATGCCAAAACATTGCCCGTTAGGTTGCAAACATTGCTGGAAGAGAGAGAGCCACCAGCCCCAGCACACAGGTTAAGTAATTGAACAGTGGTAATTAAGAAAGGAATGATTATTTACTTATTAAGCAAAGATCTATGGACCCAGGGAGGAAAGAGATGGCTTTCCAGGCCTGGTACAAGTTCAGAGTCCCCCTTGCAGACTGATGGACATTTGTGCTAAGAGATTCCATCGCCTCATGTGCCGAGTGGGTCACCAGGAGTTCATGTTCCTCAGAGGCAGCTCACTCTACCAGGAGCTGAAAATTAGCTAGTGAATAACACAGCAAAATGCTTCTCACGACTGTCACCTCTGGAGGAGGCAGAGTCCAGAAGAGGAGTAGTGCAACCCCTCCTGAACATGCTGCTTCTGCTGGCTTTTATACTGTTTCCACTGGAAATTGGAAATTAATGTGGTTAGCCATTAAAGCCCTGGGATAAGGCATCCTGGACATGAGTTGTGGGACTTCTTGAGAGAGTGATGCTTTGAACAGGGCCAGAAGTAGAATCAAACCCTTTGAAATACCTTCATTAATAACATGCACCTGCTCTGGCAGGAGGCTGGTGAGCAGTGTGGCATCTCAGCACGGCACTGCTGGGGCCATGGCTGGCACATGTGCCCACCACACAGACCAAGGAGTGGGTGGGAGTGTCCCCATCCTGGCTGCTCCCCATCATCATGCTGGGAACACTGAACAAACAGAGCAGTGCCCAGATGTCCCAGCTCAGCTGGTGAAGCACAGCTGCTAGCTAACTCACTGTGCCTCATTTTTATAGGGCAGTGCCTTGAAATTTTGGGCAGGGTCCTCCAAGTGTTGGACAATCCCCAAAGAGAGTGACCAGAGCTGGAAGAGGCGTGGAGAGAGGGCTCCCACATACCCAAACACCATCCCTTTTCCCTGTCATTCCCAAAGACCAGACCCCAGCAAGCTCTAGATGAGAATTACCAGGCCCAGAAAATGACAGCACTGAGCCTGCTAATTCGTGCCTCAAAACCATGCTCTGTGTTTCACAAATAGCAGATTTTCACATCCAAATCCGACTCAAAGCAGGTGTAGCTCCAGTGGTTTCCATGCAGCCACATCTGCTCACACTCCAGGGCAAATGCCAAACTATTTATTGCTGCTTAAAATTTATTGCAGTTTTAGTCCTCCATCCCAAACTGGCTTTTGTTTAAAAATTCCTTCTAAATCCTTCTACGCTGACTGGATAAATCAAATCTGACAATTACAGTGGTAAATTGCTCAGAACCTCAGAGTTTCCACCTGAGGATCTCCACTTAACACACCTAATCACTCCCATACCTCTTGCAAAAGAGGGGGATATATGTTAAAAAAAAAAGGCATCCTTTTAAATTCTCTTTTTGCAGATGAAAACCTGAAGTGGTGGGAGCCCAAAGCAGCCTGTGAGGAAGCTGCCGTCCCCAAAGAGCGCTCATCCAGTAAATCAGAGGCAGGGCTGGGAAGGGAAGCCAGGAGTTTCAGCAACTCTCAGCCCTCTTGTTCTCACCACTTCATCAAACAGGCACAGCTATGTGATCATGCAGTTGTCAGTGTTGCCCTCAAGGGGGGCCGGACAGAAGATGCTGAAAGCATTTGATCCGCACGGTATTAAACGCTAGGACTGAGCGTTACTGCTCAGTAACAAAAATTCAGGCATAAATAACTGGCTCCTTTCAAAGGAGCAAAAGGATGTCTGTTTGCAGGAAACTCACCAGAGGGAGTAAAGAACCAGGGTGTGCCTTTTCTTTTACTATTATCCTTTTTATTTCTTCTGTAGAGGTGTCTGGAAATAACCATCAGACAGAGGAGCTGCTCTCGCTGCTGCTGTGGCAGATGGCAAGCAGGGCTGAGAGCAGGGCTCTGCTTCGGCAGGGCTGCGTGGGGAATTCTGCAGCGGGAGGAAACAAGGCAGAATGTGCAGGCTGCCGTCTGCATTCAGATAAAGCACTGTCTGTTGCTAGCAGCACAAGTTGTTCTGAAAACAAGAGTCAATCATCTGTAGCCTTATTTCTGTACATTTCCTGCAGGGGTCTCATGAAATAAATGAGAATAAATGTAAGGGCGAGAGTTCCTATTAGGAGCAGCCTTGTCAGCATCACCCAGCCAAGCATTTACGTCATCAGCATGCTAATTTAATCAGACCTGAGCAGTGATGCTATAAATGGATTACCATCCCAGCTAGTGTGGTTACCGAGGTAACTCAGCCCTTTGTGCCACAGATACAATCGGCTTAATGATAATAAAAACCTCAGCGCAAACGAAACAGGAGGAGAAGTCTGACAGGGCTGACGCATACACGACCCTTTCTCTCCTCTCCCCAACCTCAGCTGCTTACAGCAATAAAATGAAGTGCTGCTGTGATCTGTATGCACAGCATTCCCACAGGGAACAGGCAAGTAAATAGAACCCGCGGAAACAATTAATACAGGCCAGCGACCAATGCCGTCAGCACTACTTAGTCATTCCACCAACCCTGAGCGGCAGAGGAACAGAGACAGAAACGCTGCACGGGCAGACTCCAAAGAGCCTGCAAGGGCTTCAGAGAAGGAATTGCTCACCCTCATACGGCATTAATTATACCAATGGAATGCTTGGGCCAAAAGCTGATCACAACACTGAGTTTAGTCACCGCCCAGCTCTGCCAGGAGGGAGGCATTCCAGCATCATCTCCCGCTCATCTAAAACTGGAGGTGACCTTAGAGCAGGCAGCGCAAAGGCTGAGGAGAAATTCGACTGCAACATCACCGACTTGGTCCTTTGTGAGGAGGGCTGAAATGGGGCTTTGGGATTTCCTGTGTTCAGACAGCTCCACAAATCCAGCAGCCTGCTCAGCTCGCAGCTGAGCCTGGGAAAGGATGCCCTTTGCAAAGCATTAGTCTCAGTGGGCTAAGAGGCAGTGACATATCTGCCTTACAGCAGTTAGAACATCATAATCTTCAGCTCTCCTAGCTCTGCCCAGCTGAGCTTCCTGTGAACGTTGAATGCTACACATTTTTCCACCCAGATACCAAAGACCAAATTTCCCATTTCAAATGGAAAACTTTCAATCAAAAAATCTTTCAAGATTTGATTTGCTTTTCCTCCCAGCCAAAATCTCAGCAACCATGAGCTCAAATGCCCACAGCTAAGTGCAGAGCTGCCAGAGCAGCTCAGGCATTTCACCTGCCATCATGGCAAGTCATTACTTCCTCACCTCCCAGTTCTTCATCTGCTAACACCAACACTACAGTTGGACTGGGAGCAGGAGTGTATGGCATAACCTCAGTCTCATCGGGGTCCTGCTGTGTATTGCTCCAGTCCAGGCAGGATCTTAAGGGATAAGCATGAAACCAGTAACTTAACTAGGACTGCAATGAACTCTCCCTTGCCTGTTACGTGAACATATGCATCAATCTTCTTGCTTTTATAAATGTCAAAGTGCAGCTCACAGCCTTTGAAAAAAATCCACAGACTTCCCAACATTTACAACTAGATAGGTACAGAAGTGGCTGTGCATTTGCCTTTGTTTCACAAGTAAAAGCTCTGTGTGTGATGGTGGGACTGTCTGGGGGCTGCTCATTCCACCTATGGGAGACCATCTCAGCAAGCTAACCCAGCATTTTTCACCTGAGCAGAGGCACCTAAGAGTCTGGACCCAAAGCAAGCAAGCTGGAGCACAGGAGGTTCCACGTGAACATAAGGAAAAAGGGTGACCAAACTCTGGAACAGACTGCCCAGAGAGGTTGTGGAGTCTCCTTCTCTGGAAACATTCAAAACCCACCTGGGTGCATTCCTTTGTGACCTACTCTAGGTGATCCTGCTCTGGCAGGGAGGTTGGACTGAATGATCTTTGCAGGTCCCTTCCAACGCCTAACATTCTGTGGTGCCCTTTCTGAAGTGGCTGAACATGAGCAAAGCCAAAGCTGCCCTGTGCACTCTTGCATGCCCCTGCAATCAGCTATAATAGCAGATTTGTCTATGGAATAGACACATTCACACTCATCCCTTGGGAAATCTCACTAAATGCTTTCTCATTCCTCCACCACACTGAAGAGCATCAGCCCTCCTGGGAAATTTATTACATACTTCTAGAGAAATAGTTAAATATATACTTTAGGAGCCCTTTTAGATTAGATTACAGGAGGACACTTTTCCCTGGAAGGGATAGAACAGTATGCAAAGGAAACACAACTACCATGAAAAGTTATGCCTTGGCTGGAAAAACCTGACTGGTTCAAAACATGGAATTGTGTGTCCTGATCCAACCACACCCTCAAGGCAACCAAGCAGGTGAGTCACAAACAACCCCAGGAAAGGATAAAAATCAGGCTGGATAAAAACCCTCAAACCAAAAAAGCCAGAGTGGCAGAATGCACAGCTCTGGAAATGGCACAACTGCTGATGTGAAAAGGAAGCCATCACCTTTGCTTCAGTTTAAAAGTCATTGTGACAGCTTGAGAGACTGTAACATTTAAGTGACACAACAGCAGCTTGATCCAGTCCAATCATCGCAGACGTGCTCTAAACACAAACCCTGCTTCCCTGGGTGCAAAGCAGCTCTCACTTGGGAAAGGCTTGTGCCAAAGGGGTAGATGCAACGTTAGACATGCTCCCTCAGCGTGGTCACTTGGCCAGTCATTCTGCAGACACTGTGCTTGTGGGACTGAACCAGGCCTATCTCCATCCTCATGGCACAGAAAGGATTGGAGCAAAGACTGATGGATGGGAAGAAATGAGACCTGGCATCAGCGTTGAGTGTTCCATTAATTTCAGTGGAAGCCACAGGTTTGCAGCAGGCCACAGAAAGCCTTTAAATACCTTCCCTGCTGAACCATGAAGCCTCCCACTTTCTCCCCTTAGACCTTGCTCCTCCTGCCAGCCAGGTGAGCCCTGAGGTGCTTACAAGGATGCAGGGCTACGCAGAGCAGCCTTGTCCAACTGCAGGTGTTCTGGCCACATAAAAAAAGAGAAGTAGGTGTTTGTTACAACTTATGGTATGCTTCTAACTCCTTTATAGTCAGATGCTTACTCTTTTAGCCATGAAGTTATAGCTAATGGCACACTGGGCCTAATAATGAAACTTTTTGGTTTGTTACTTTTGGCTGCCCAATGTCCTGCTTATACAACTTAGTAGTAACACCAGAGTAGCAGCCCTAGGCATCAGTCTTTCCTTGGCAGATGCAGAACAGCTAGCCTCCTTCCTCTGAGGTGGCTCCTTCCAGGTTCCCCCAGCACATCTGGTAAGAAATACTCTGAGCCTCTCTGGAGAGGACTTCTCAACACAGTAGGGTCTGTGGCCGTTGGCAAGTGGGTCTTAATTCTTGGTGCCAGTTTAATCAACAAGATGGAGAATTTGTCCATAAATAGGTACCAGACCGAATAGTTCCTTCACCCCTTATAACTGCAATGCTAAAGTGCTAACTGTCCCCACTCCTGCTGCCCAAAGGTCTTGTTATCCACAGGCAAGCATGATATTGCTATTGCCATTACTAACATGACCGTTTCAGTGACCCACAGAGATACAGCAGCACACCATACACTTGCCAACAGTCATCTCTACGTGCATAGTCTAATGCCTTTAACAAACAAATCTCTCTGTAACCAAGCTTATTCAGGTTGTCTGAAAGCCAAATAAATAAAAAGCTGAAATATCTTTGCAGTCTTTTAGATTCCTAAAGGAATATTATGTACTAAAGAAACATTAAGACACCTTGAACCAAGAAAGCAATGGCTACAGAGCTTGCCATCTCTGGAACATCTGATTTGCAAGTCCTTCAGATTGCAAAGGAAGCCAGAAAATGAAACCTCAGCCATGGCTCACGTCCAAGCCTTTATGGACAGATCAGTGGCAGGGCAGTGAATTATTCTTAGAGAGAAATCTGGGTACCCTCAGCTGTTCTCTGTGCACAAAGGCAGTCGATGAGTGCGAGGCAGTCATGGATCGCATGTCTGGGAGATAGCAGAGGAGACAAGGCACTGCCCCTGCCTGAGCACACCTGAGACTTCAGCTCCCTCAAGGAATGGGAGATGCTTGGTCACAGGCCACCCTGATGAGGCAGCAAGGCCTCACTTTTCTTAAGCAATTCTTACAGCTTGAAAGGGACCTCTGGGGGTTGTTCAGTTCAGTCCTTTCCCTCAAGGTAGGCCTGAACCTGCTTAAGCTGTTCCTGACAGATGTTTTCACAACCTGACCTAAAGTCTCTCCAGTAGTTCAGGTCCTACCATTTCTTCACATTCATTTTTTTCTGGGGTTTCCCATCCCTCCTATAGCAGTTTTACCCTAATGGCTAACCTGAGTCTTCTCCCTTGGATTTTAAGTCCCAGCCATTGCACTTTGAACAACAGATGTGCAGAACCTTTCACTGCCGTTCTTTGCAGCTGGAAGCAGAGAGGTCCTGAACAAATCAGAGGCAAGAACACCCACAGGGAAGAGGTTCTTTACATAAAGAGGATCCCAAGGTGCCTGTGTTTATGTATTTATTACTTATTAAAACACCAACACGCTCTCTTTTCTAATTAAAACACCCAGTTTGCCTTGCTGCACAATCGCTAAGCAGATTTGAAATGAGGACTTCAGTAGCTATTTTATGGCTAATCAAATGAGTAAATATAATGATCTGCTCCAATTCCCATTCTGATTAGACTGTGTAGCTATTTCATTCCCTCAATAAGATCCTTGCACCCAAAAAGAACAGTTTAACAAGCTTAAGAGCAGAATGTTAGGCTCAATTTCTCTAAAGGGTAATAGAGTGGGAGTGTCTGTATAATTAGCTTTGTTGGGCTCCCTCCCTCACTTTACAATACTTTCTATACAGAGCTTTCACTGTCTCTACAGGTCCCCACATTAGAGCAGTAAAATAATGCAGAGTGCATGAGATTCATACTGGTTGTGCAGAGGAGTTTTAGAAGACAGAAAAAGAGCTGGAGAAGTGCTAGCAATTTCAGCCCAACGGGGCTCAAGTTGTAATTTAGCTTTAATTTAGCACACATGTTCCTGTGCATATCTTACTCCTTCCTTATGTATTGAACTCTTGGATGTTTCTGAAAGCTGAGATCTGCCAGATTACTAACAGGCTGATCGAATCGCGGCGTAAAGCACTGCAGTACACTCAACGTTTTCTTCTCTGAGTAGAACTTGAAATTCAAGCAACAGCACACAACCTATAATGCAAAACACTGCCTAAAACACTTGGAAGAATCTGGTGCTGAATTCCTTCATGGGAAGTAAAAGTATTAGATATACTGATTTCTCACCACAAGAAACCTTTTTTTTGCATAGGCTGGCAAAGAAAATGTAATTCTTTATGTGCTTGCAGAAGAATTTTCTGCTGAAGATCTGAAAATTTGGACAGCCAGGTAGGATAGTCTACAACTACCTGAAGGGAGGTTGTAGCCAGGTGGGGTTGGTCTCTTCTCCCAAACAACCAGCAATAGAACAAGGGGACACAGTCTCAAGTTGTGCCGGGGAAAATATATGCTGGATGTTAGGAGGAAGTTGTTGGCAGAGAGAGTGATTGGCATTGGAATGGGCTGCCCAGGGAGGTGGTGGAGTCACCATCTCTGGAGGTGTTCAAGAGAAGACTGGATGAGGCACTTAGTGCCATGGTCTGGTTGACTGGCTAGGGCTGGATGCTAGGTTGGAGTGGCTGAGCTTGGAGGTCTCTTCCAACCTGGTTGATTCTATGATTCCATATGTGATTATTATCATCTCTGTTTTACTGAGGGGAAACTTAATGCTACAACAGTACAAAATCTTCCCCAAAAATACAGGGAGAACATCAGAGATCTGTGGGGAAAAGGGAAACAACAGATCCCAGTCCCTTCCAAAGTACCACAGCTGCATCAGAACACTCTCCCAAATCAGTCACCTTGCATGTCTCCTATCACTTTGTATGTGCAAGCATGGATACTGTCTTTGGTAATGATCACAGAATCATGGAATCAACCAAGCTAGAATCATAGAATCAACCAGGTTGGAAGAGAACTCCAAGTTCAGCCAGGCCAACCTAGCACCCAGCCCTAGCCAGTCAACCAGACCATGGCACTAAGTGCCTCATCCAGGCTTTTCTTGAACACCTCCAGGGACGGTGCCTCCACCACCTCCCTGGGCAGCCCTTTCCAATGCCAATCACTCTCTCTGTGAAGAACTTCCTCCTAACATCCAGCCTATACTTTCCCCAGCACAACTTGAGACTGTGTCCCCTTGTTCTATTGCTGGTTGCCTGGGAGAAGATACTTCCAAGCTCATCCAGTCCAACCTATCGCCCAGCCCTATCCATCAACTAGACCATGGCACTAAGTGCCCCATCCAGTCTTAACATATATGAAAGTCCTGAGGAGTGCAGCAAGGAAAGCTCATTCAGGACTCAAGCTGCTGGTTTCCAACAACAGCCACTTTTAGCCTACAGTTTTATCTCTTCCATCTTTCCCCATTGCTTGAAATTAAAACAAACATGGGCGAGGGCCTAGGATTTTATCTGTCACATATTGCTGCCATTAAACACACTTGAAACAAGTGGGTTTAGATCAAATGCAACTGTCTCTTCCCTCTCCTTTTCTCAGCTCAGCAAACATAAAATAGGAAGCTGCACTCCCAATCCATTCAGAAGCAATACACGTTGCATCATGAGGAGATGATCCATCTGGCAGGCTGACACGGTAGTATGTTTGCTTAATTGTCAGGTCAGGCATATTACAGACCCAGTCTGTCCTTTTATTACAGCTTTGTACTGGGGAATTTCAGCATCCTTGTACTCTGTCTGTATAGAAATAGTATGAGCCACATGGTAGGAGCACACATTCGTGGACATATATAGGAAGTGTCACTCGGAACGAGGAGATTAAATTAAGCAAGGAAGTGCTGAAGTCAAATAGCTCTTAGCAGCTGTATATGTTTCAGCCTGGAGTAATCATCCACAGCAAGCAGCAAGATGTTTAAATGTACTTTATCTGCAACTGGGCTGGGGAAAGCACTGATTATAGGGGATAATCCAGCACTGGCTTGTAGGCAAAAGAGTCAGAACTCCTCAGATGTTCCCTCCATTTATACTTTCTAAGTGATCAGCCCCACCACTTCAGTTTTGGCTCCATGCAGTCTCTTGAGATTGTCCATATGTCCTCCTAAAAATCACTGAGTACACTCAGCAAATGATCAAATTTGGCAACTGGGGGTTTTTTTTGCCCTTAAGAAGCTCATCAATTAAAACAAAGAACCCCACTCTTTTTCCCCCTTTGCCTTTGTACCTTACCTCATGTCTTTCTCTTCACTAACAACCTCGGTTCTGAAATGATTGTTTACAGGAAGGCATTCTAAAACACAATTTGTAGGAAAGAAGCCAAGCATAAATTGTTTTCTCAGGGCTTGCATGCATTTGTGATTTCACATGAGCAGGCACACATATGTTCACTAGAGAAGCAGTAGGTGCTCTCTAAAGTTTTATTGCCATGGGTTAGAAATGACCACGTTACTCAACGGCGTCAAAGCCAAGTCTTGCCATAAAGCTGAGGCCAATGGGATGGGATTGAACAAGGCCAAGAGCAGGGTTCTGCACTTTGACCACAACAACCCCAAGCAGTGCTACAGGCTGGGGACAGAGTGGCTGAGAGCAGCCTGGAACAAAGAGACCTGGGGGCACTGATAGACAGTAGGTTGAAGATGAGCCAGCAGTGTGCCCAGGTGGCCAAGAGAGCCAATGGCATCCTGGCCTGCATCAGGAACAGTGTGGCCAGTAGGACAAGGGAGGTTATTCTGCTCCTGTGCTCAGCACTGCTCAGGCCACACCTTGAGTCCTGTGTCCAGTTCTGGGCCTCTCAATTCAAGAGAGATGTTGAGGTGCTGGAAGGTGTCCAGAGAAGGGCAACAAGGCTGGTGAGGGGCCTGGAACACAAACCCTCTGAGGAGAGGCTGAGGGAGCTGGGGGTGTTTAGCCTGGAGAAGAGGAGGCTCAAGGCAGACCTCATAGATGTTTACAACTACCTAAGGGAGGTTGTAGCCAGCTGGGGGTTGGTCTCTTCTGCCAGGCAACCAGCAACAGAACAAGGGGACACAGTCTCAAGTTGTGCCGGGGTAGGTCTAGGCTGGATGTTAAGAGGAAGTTGTTGGCAGAGAGAGTGATTGGCATTGGAATGGGCTGCCCAGGGAGGTGGTGGAGTCACTGTCCCTGGAGGTGTTCAAGAAAAGCCTGGATGAGGCACTTAGTGCCATGGTCTAGTTGACTGGCTAGGGCTGGGTGCTAGGTTGGACTGGATGATCTTGGAGGTCTCTTCCAACCTGGTTGATTCTATGAAGAGCCTGGTGATTCCCAGCATTACACAGCCCTGCTCCAGGGTGCTGGCTTCTCCAGACAGCCCAAAAATCTAACAGTGATCTACTTTTACCCTAAAGCAGCACTTAATGATTGCATGGTGTGCAATCCATGGCTTTTTGTGCTGTCTTGAGCACAAGAGCAACACTCTGTTACACCATTGCCTTTGCAGCTACCCTATTCCACAGCCAGATCCTCATCTTGCACTTCAGACATTAGTCACTGATGTGGACTCCAATCTAAATGTTTCTAGAAAAAGATTAACTAGAGCTCAATCCAATATCTGTGCTACCTCCCTGCTGCACTACACAGTGCTCAAAAAATCCCAGCTGAGTAACAGTGGCTTTTAAGTCTGCAAAAAGGTCTTAACTGCACAGATCTCTCCCATAACACACAGCTGGTCTTTCTGCAAACCAGCACAGTAATCAACTCCAACACCTTCTCTTCCCCTTTTGATAATCACAGCTTGAAACTGCATGTGCCTCCCAGCTTTCTGTCAGATGGAAACAAAACTGGCTCCCATCTTTACTGAACTCCCCAAGGATCATCGGTTTTGGAAAAGGGGATCAAAACTGCCTGAGGCCCCAGGGTGACTGGAGTGACTGCTGGTATGCAAGATGGCAATTCCTCATGGCTCTGAGCTTCTCAGGACAGCAACAGCTTCTCACAAACACATCACTCCAGAGCAGGTAACATACCCAGGCTCCCATCAGCCCAAAGACAAACAGCACTGCCACTTATAGAGGCTGTGGCCAGCCTGATCTAGGGTAGGGTGTCCCTGCTCATAGCAGGGGGGCTGGAACTAGATGGTCCTTGTGGTCCCTTCCAACCCTGACTGATTCTATGATTCTATTCTATGACAAGGTAACAAAGTCTTTGCCCTGGGTAATGTTAACAACCAGGTGAGATGATCATGACAATCATAGAATGGTCTAGGTTGGAAGGGACCTCAAGGATCATCCAGACTCCAACCCCCAACCACAGGCAGAGATATCTCCCACTAGAGCAGGTTGCTCAAGGCCTCATCCAACCTGGCCTTAAACACCCTCAGGAAGGGAGCATCCACAACCTCCCTGGGCAACCCATTCCAGTGTCTCACCACCCTCACTGGAAAGAACTTCCTCCTAACATCTAGCCTAAATCTCCCCTCTGCCAGTTTAAACCCATTACCCCTCGTCCTGTCATTACAAGACCTTGTCAATAATCCCTCCCCAGCCTTCCTGTAGGCCCCCTTCAGATACTGGAAGGCCACTATAAGGTCTCCTCAAATCTTTCTCTTCTCCAGATTGAAAAGCCCCAACTCTCATAGCCTGTCCCCATAGCAGAGCTGCTGCAGCCCTCTGGGCATCTTCGTGGCCCTCCTCTGGGCTCGCTCCAACAGTTCCATGTCCCTCTTGTGTTGGGGGCTCCAGAACTGTACACAGTACTCCAGGTGGGTCTGAGGAGAGCAGAGTAAATCCCATGTGTCTGTACACATAATGCCATAAACCCCTGCACATCCTGCTCGTGCTCTCACTGTACTTATGTACATTAAACTACTTCTTTCAAAGGGAAGAATTCCTTGTAAGACTTGGAACATTCTGCTTGAGCAGGGAGGGATCAGTCTTGGACTGCAACCACTTGCAGAAATACCTGTAAGAACTGCACCAAAAAAACATTTTTTTGGCCAGGTAATTTTTTGTGGTGTTGCTGGTTTTGCTGTTTTTCTTTTTAAATCTGTGGAAGACAACAGCAACAACACTCAGTGGACCAAAGCAGTATCAATTTCCCATAGAAACAGCAGTCAGGGTGCTCACTTTCAGCTGTGAAACAGCATGTTATGTTTATCTTGATGTAATATTTTTTCCATTATAGCCTCTTTTACATAGTGATAGAAGTTTCCTATTCACTATTGAAACACCATATGGTGAGAATATATGCTAGCACAGGCACAGTGACACAGTCCACAAGCCTGCTGCTTAGCAAAAGTTGACAACATAAGGCTGAGAAAAAGTTAAGTGCTTCCAAGCCACAATATATACGTCACCTAATTGCTTTCTACTGTGATGCAAAGAAGATTGAGTCAAGGAAGGAACTTCCATACAATGAATCTGGAACAGCCTGGAGTAATTTACAGTTACTTGAAGAGCTACAGCAAGGATTCATCAATTCATAGCTTTCAGATACAGGCTGGGTGTGGGTTGGGGTTTGGTTTTTTTTTAGCCTAAGCAGCTTTAAGAGACAATGCATCTCAGCACCACAGTCATCCCTCAAAAGGTTCCAGACAGGAAAGCAAAAGGCAATCAACAGTGTGGCCAGTAGGACAAGGGAGGTTATTCTGCCCCTGTGCTGAACACTGGTCAGGCCACACCTTGAGTACTGTGTCCAGTTCTGGGCTCCTCAATTCAAGAGAGATGTTGAGGTGCTGGAAAGTGTCCAGAGAAGGGCAACAAAGCTGGTGAGGAGCCTGGAACACAAACCCTATGAGGAGAGGCTGAGGGAGCTGGGGGTGTGCAGCCTGCAGAAGAGGAGGTTCAGGAGTGACCTCATTGCTGGCTACAACTACCTGAAGGGACATTGTAGACAGGTGGGGGTTGGCCTCTTCTCCCAAACAACCAACAATAGAACAAGGGGACACAGTCTCAAGTTGTGCCAGGGGAGGTATAGGCTGGATGTTAGGAGGAAGTTGTTGGCAGAGAGAGTGATTGGCATTGGAATGGGCTGCCCAGGGAGGTGGCGGAGGCACCGTCCCTGGAGGTGTTCAAGCAAAGCCTGGATGAGGCACTTAGTGACATGGTTTAGTTGACTGGCTAGGGCTGGGGGATAGGTTGGCCTGGCTGAACTTGGGGGTGTCTTCCAATCTGGTTGATTCTATGATTCTATGAATACGATCAAATATAGACATAGCTCCTTAAACTGTTCACCAATGAATCTGCCTCCTACTTTAATGGTTAACTGTTCTGAACTAGGAACATCTTGCAACATTCCTGAGGTACGTCCAGGCTATAAATGTATCATGTTTATTTATGCACAGGGTAGTAGGGTCTAATGTAGAAACTGCATGCCCAGCTTTTTTTATAGGCTGGACTCAATGATCTCAAAGGTCTTTTCCAACCTGGTTAATTCTGTGATTCACTTTTCAGTAGGGCTCTACATTATTCCACGCAGCCTCATTTGAAACGAGGCTGGGAACAAATCTCTTGTGCCTTCAAGCTATCCAGTATGGACTTTGGAAAGGGGTCCTCTTCCCATTAGGACAGGCCCTTGGGAAACAAGATAGACCAGTGAATGACAACAACTATCCCAGAAAGTCACCAATGTGTGTCCAGAGACCTGGGTTTAGAGCAAGCTTCATGGTCTCTCTGTGGCTTAGCTCCCCACTTTGCAGGAAAGGATCAGACTTCCTCTCTCTCAGGACATTACAAAGATAACTGAGAGAAAAGCTGCAAGCACTCACACACAAACCAGCATCAGTTAGTAGTAGCCATGGCAAACTTGTGAAGGACACACTTTCAGTGCTAATACTTCCTAGCATGCTTTAGCCTTCACCTTTCAAACGTATTTAGGATCTCCAGCTGCAGAAGTTAGTTCTTCTCCTTCTAAAAAGAGCTTAGCTCAACAGTAACTTGCATCACCAACATCTATGCCTGCCTTTTGATGGTCTCAGAACAGATTCAAGAGCATTTTAAGGTTTATCAAGGCAGTGCTCTCCTTGCTCTGAGTGTAATGCAGAAATCACAATCATTGTTCTCAGTCCTGTGGAAATGGCCTGAGGAAGACACCCAGCACAGGCCACAGTGGGAGCAAAGCCCCAGGAGACACATTGCCATGCAGGTGTTTCTCCAAGTTGCTGTGCTGTTCCCTTGGCTCTGAACTATTTCCTTTCCCTAACAGAGAGGGAAATACAGCTGGTTCCTAGTGTGTGCAGAAAAGAAATAGTCAACAAAAGAAACAGAAAACATAAAGAACAGAGCAAAGGAAGTCTAATTTCCTATGAACTTGTGTCTTGCATCTTAGGCAGACTCCGACCCTTCCTGTTCTTGTCCATTACCTCTTCTGACCGGTTCCTCCCACTTCCCCTCTCTCCCAGTGCTAGCCTTGGCATTTATCTCAGTATGTCAGCCAAAAAGTCCCTGCTTCAGGTCAGAGATCCTGGTTACAACGCAGTCTGAAAGAGCAAAAGTTCAGGTTGCCTCAAGACACACATGAGGCTCAGAGCTTGCTGTGTGCATGTGCGGATAGAGCAGCCCAGGAGCCACAGCCAGGACTGCCAGCACCACGCTGCAGCTCCTCCAGAGCATGGGTCTGGTGTCACTCCTTTCCAGCCAAGACGTTTTGCATGCATATATGCCTCTCTTAAAGTCTCTTTAAAAGTGGTCACAGAATTCAAATCGTACGTGGGAAGCAGGCAACTGCCAGACACCGGTGGCTGCTGAGCTGAGGGAATTAATCAGCTACACTATGATTTCAAAATGCTTCAGCTATTTCCTTGGTGGGCACTATGCAAGAAGGCTGCTGCACTCTTGGGGAAATCACCACCTTGTGCCAGAGGACTAAGTTCAGCTTTCAGCTGTGTGCAGGTGTGGAAAACAACTTCTCACTTTACTCAATGCTGGGTAGATCGCAGGTCCAAGAGATCACAACTTTCTGGGCCTATGGCTTCAAATCCTTCAAAGTTAACTGTCCAGACATTGCATCAAGAAGTCTTTTGGCCTGGCTTCAGCAGCAGTGGTGACCCATGCACAAACCAAGCTATCTGATCTCCCAGTGCCCTGGTTCCTCACTCGCCCATGAAATAGGAAGCATGCTTCCGTATCTCAGAGGGCTGCTGTCACGGTGGTAAATCTAATGCCACCGAAGCACTCAGATGCATCCACCCACGCAAGGATGCAAGCAGAGCCTGCACTCCAACAAAACACAGGTCTCTGCCCCAGAGTAGGCTGCTGTGTGCTGGGTGGACACACAGACAAGCTTGGGAAGTGCGGCAGGTCCCTTTGAGATGAGTGCCAAATTGCGGTGACTGCCAAACTGTGAGGATGGGGAAATGATGACAGCCTTCCTGAGGTGATGGTATATAGCAGCTTGGTCCCTTTGCAGGGTTAAAGAAGACAGAAAACAAAACATAACAATAGCTTAGAAGGCCTTGAACAGCTTTAGAGAGTAAGAGCCCTGCTCTCAACCACTCACAACAAAATAATCACAAACATTGAAAGAAAAAAAAAGACCAAATTATGAGGTACTATTTGCTTTTTATCACTGTTCCCAAAGTAAATGTTTATCTTTACCCACACACAAATTTGAGATGCCTGCATAGATTGTAAAGTCCAATATGTCCAATCCCAGTTGTGATCCAAAGCTGTAGCCAAGCACGTAGGCAGACAGCACAAAATGAATGGGGAAAAACAACAACAACAAAAAAGAGAGAGGGGAAGAGGGAAAGTAAACCTTCATGAGATTTCTGTGGACTTTAATACACATCAGAACAAGAAACAGCAGGAGTGGTGCTGCTTTATTTTCACTCTGATGAGAGTACAAGAGGAAGAAATAATACCCTGCAAAGGTCAGGCTTATCCTGTTCATCTGTGACAAGCTGATAATCTGGGATCTCAGGAAACTTTCTTTCAAACTCTTCACGGACATGCTCTTATCAGAAGGATTAAGGTTTAATACATACCAGCAGATGCAACCAATTCAAGCATCTGCTAATCAGAGCTGCGTCGGTTTGCCGCGTGCGCCGGCTGGAGCCGATGAGCGCAGGAAGGTTTCCCTTCTTTTAGAGAAGAGCCAGATCCAAACACACATGAACTCATCTGTTGGCTGCACCTCTCAGCTGACACGTCCGTGGCTGAACACTCCTGCCCTGTGCACGCTCCTCTGCGTGCAGGCGTGAGGGGCGGCATGAGGGACGTGCGCTGCTCGCAGCCAGCACACCCGCGGCCGTGCTCCTAGAAAGCTTCAACCTTGGGACTTTCTCAAATACCACCCACACCAGGTGGGAATGTCACTCTGCCTTTGCAGAGAGGAACTGTAGGAGGAGGCTTTCCTTTGACTGGGAGAAACCCACTGGAAATGCTACAGATGAGATGTTTCCTTTTCTACTCTAAGTAATCCACACAGATTTTCCAAGCAGCACAAAGCAGCTGAGGTGACCCCAGCTTTTAAACAGCCCATGCAATTCCTGATGTCCACAGCTACAGCAAAAATGTTGCAGCCTGCTGAGAGCGACCCTTGCCAGCAGTGAGCCTGCAAGAACCCCTCTAGTGCTGCTACAAGTGTCAGAGCTCACCACCTCAGTGCCAGCTCAGACACATCTCTGTGGGATGCTGTTATCTCTCTGTGTCCACACAAGCTGTCTGAGTCAGCGGGGAAATGGCAGCGACTGACAGCCTTCATGAAAAGCATTGCACAGCACCTACAGCTCTAGAACAGCTGGATGGTCCTGCCAAAATGCTTCCCAGATTCAGCAGGTGGTCTTATTCCCAATGACCCTTTTGGTCCTACAACCAAAGAGTTCAAAAAGGCCTCAAAACCCAAAATGCACAGGCCTCATGTGAACAAACACAGAGGGCTCCTTGCCACTTGGAAAGCACTGCCTGGCTATTAATTCTGCCTCCCTAGGAGGGGGGAATTCATTGTGAACTAACCAAGTTAATCTTAATCTGCTTGTACCCCTACACTTCCTTCCACAGCCCAAACCAAGGGCAGTCCTAAGGCTCTTTCTCAGTGCTGGAGTAATGTGCTACTCCTTGCTGAGTAGGAGGCTTTGTTCATGGTTGGAGATAGAGCTCTGTGTAAACAAAGATAAAACACCCAAACCCTTAGCAGTCCATTCCTGGCACAGCTGTAAGTGGGGCACTACAATTAGAAACGCACATGGAAGACTGCCCCTAGGAGCCTTCGGTGCTCAACATTTTGTCTTGTTTTCTGGTTTGCCATCCTACAGCTGAAACTCTTCAATCCTGTCCCATCACTCTGCAAGAAAATAGAGCCATTGGCTTTTCACTGCCCTTGTTATCCTCAAGTGGTTGTCAAAAGAAGTGATGGGATAACGACCAACACCGTGAAACATTTAAGTCCCTTTTAAGCTCCAGTCATTAGAAGACTCTATTTCCCAGTATGTTTGGAATTTCATGCAAGTGTATCACTGACTTTGTCATTTAGTTTTCTTTCCTTTTTTAATTGTTCTTCAACTCACATTAAGAATGAGCTTCAAGTGCAGGGTTCTGCACTTTGACCACAACAACCCCAAGCAGCGCTACAGGCTGGGGACTGAGTGGCTGGAAAGCAGTGAGGAGGAAAAGGACCTGGGGGTATTGATAGATAGTAGGCTGAAGATGAGTCAGCAGTGTGCCCAGGTGGCCAAGAGAGCCAGTGGCATCCTGGGCTGCATCAGGAACAGTGTGGCCAGTAGGACAAGGGAGGTTATTCTGCCCCTGTACTCAGCACTGGTCAGGTCACACCTTGAGTGCTGTGTCCAGTTCTGGGCCCCTCAATTCAAGAGAGATGTTGAGGTGCTGGAAGGTGTCCAGAGAAGGGCAACAAGGCTGGTGAACGGCCTGGAACACAAACCCTATGAGAAGAGGCTGAGGGAGCTGGGGGTGTGTAGCCTAGAGAAGAGGAGGCTCAGGAGTGACCTCATTGCTGGCTACAACTACCTGAAGGGACATTGTAGCCAGGTGGGGTTGGTTTCTTCTGCCAGGCAACCAGCAACAGAACAAGGGGACACAGTCTCCAGTTGTGCCAGAGCAGGTCTAGGCTGGATGTTAGGAGGAAGTTGTTAGCAGAGAGAGTGATTGGCATTGGAATGGGCTGCCCAAGGAGGTGGTGGAGTCACCCTCCCTGGAGGTGTTGAAGCAAAGCCTGAATGAGGCACTTAGTGCCATGGTCTGGTTGACTGGCTAGGGCTGGGTGCTAGGTTGGCCTGGATGCTCTTGGAGGTCTCTTCCAACCTGGTTGATTCTATGATTCCTTCAAAGCATTACTCCTTTAGGCTGACGGTGTTGGTCAGTGGCAGATGTGTAGCAGTGGGGGCAGTCCTACAGAGGCAGGGACTTAGGGAATGAATCCTTAGCTAGCTTGTCTAACTCTGCCATCATTTCCCCCATCTGTTAGATGAGAGAAAGAATATAAAACCTTTGTCTTTTTCATTATTTCTACAAGCAGTCATGAGAGGCAAACCACACTGAAGAGGTTGCCAAGCTACAAGGACAGAAGAGATTTTGAGAGGAAGTGGAGTAGAAATGCTATGTTCAAGGTCATTTAATGCAGTGGTGGTAGCTGGGAATGAAACAGGTCTCCAGTGTGCCAGCACAGCTCCCTCTGGATCAAGCTACCTCTGAGAGAGATCTGATCTTGACCATCCAAGTACGTTTGCTATTTAAACACTGCATGAATTTTGGCCACACAGTATTTTCTTTTCAAAGCAGGCTAATTACCTTTGGACCAGGTACATTTTACTGCCTGGTACACCTCCCACAAAGTTCTGGTTTGCCAAACAGACAATCTGTTGGAAATTCAAGACAAAACTCAAGCACTTCAGAAGGTAGGTGTCCAATTCTGGACAAAGCAATCAGCATTCAATACATAATTCACAGCGGGGACAAAAAAAATCCCAAGCTTTCATATGCTGTTATTTCCAGTATTTCATTTTCACAGCCTCTGCTGGAAGCCTTCTCTCCAGCATCACAAAGTTTTCTTGTTTTTTAAAGGAATTGCAAACATTTATTTTTATGGGCTGAAATCTGCTACCTTTGTTTGCTTAAAGCCTTGCTGCACTCATCCTTTTAAGGAAGGGTTTAAACGTATGCTGCTTTGATCCAGGGAAAAATTGGGGGGGAAATACCCTCTAATAGAGTAGCCAAATGACCACAGCATTCACCAGGGGTTCAGCCAACTTACAAACAGCCTCTGCTGCCATCCATGGAAGGTCTGCACCTAAATTCCTTCTCTGTACCTCATTTTACTAATTAAAGGCACAGTGAGTTCTCTGCCTCTGAACTTTCCAGTGGGTTACTGCAATTTAGAAAGCGTGAGATGTAAACACAAAGCAGACTGCAGCTATGCAAGAAGAGCTCTGTACTTTACTCATCACACTTAGCATTTCTAAATTTTACCAAACAGGAGGAAAATATTAATTAGGGTGGTTTTTTTTTCATAATGCATCTGCAGTTCTATAAATAATACCTAAGGTAAACTCATCTGTGAGGTTCAACAAGACTAAGTGCAAGGTCCTGCACCTGGGTCGAGGCAATGCCAAGCACAAACACAGGCTGGACAGTGAGTGGCCAGAGAGCAGCCCTGGGGAGAGGGACTTGGGGGTGCTGGTGGATCAGAAGCTCAACAGGAGCCAGCAGTGTGCACTTGCAGCCCAGAAAGCCAACCAGAGCCTGGGCGGCATCAGGAGAAGTGTGGCCAGCAGGGCCAGGGAGGTGATTCTCCCCCTCTACTCCGCCCTACTGAGACCCCACCTGGAGTACTGCATCCAGTTCTGGAGCCCCCATTACAAGAAGGATGTGGAGATGCTGGAGTGTGTCCAGAGAAGGGACAGGAGGATGCTCAGAGGGCTGCAGCAGCTCTGCTGTGAGGAAAGACTGAAAGAGTTGGGGCTGTGCAGGCTGGAGAAGAGGAGGCTGCAAGGTGACCTTCTTGTGTCCTTTCAGCATCTGAAGGGGACCTACAAAAAAGCTGGGGAGGGACTTTTTAGGCTCTCAGGGAGTGACAGGACTGGGGGGAATGGAGCAAAGCTGGAGATGGGGAGATTCAGACTGGATGTGAGGAGGAAGTTGTTGAGCATGAGAGTGGTGAGAGGCTGGAATGGGTTGCCCAGGGAGGTGGTTGAGGCCCCATCCCTGGAGGTGTTTAAGGCCAGGCTGGATGAGGCTGTGGGCAGCCTGCTCTAGGGTAGGGTGTCCCTGCCCCTGGCAGGGGGTTGGGACTAGTTGATCCTTGTGGTCCCTTCCAACCCTGACTGATTCTATGACCTAGGAACATACCACTGCAGTCATGGCAATGCTGAGGTCACATTGGTCACCCATTCTGAGAAGTATTTATGGACTTTGCAAACCTACACCAAAGGGCACAAATCCTTCTGCTTCAGAGGTACCTCCTGGCGCAGGTCTGGAACACAAACCCTATGAGAGGCTGAGGAAGCTGGGGGTGTGCAGCCTGCAGAAGAGGAGGCTCAGAGGGGACCTCATTGCTGTCTATGGCTACCTGAAGGGAGGCTGTAGGCAGGTGAGGTTGGTTTCTTCTCCCAGAAAACCAGCAATAGAACAAGGGGACACAGTCTCCAGTTGTGCCAGGGGAGGGCTAGGCTGGATGTCAGGAGGAAGTTGTTGTCAGAGAGTGATTTCCCATTGGAATGGGCTGCCCAGGGAGGTGGTGGAGTCACTGTCCCTGGAGGTATTCAAGAAAAGCCTGGATGAGGCATTTAGTGCCATGGTCTAGTTACCTGGCTAGGGCTGGATGCTAGGTTGGCCTGGATGATCTTGGAGGTCTCTTCCAACCTGGTTAATTCTCTGATTCTGTGTGATTCTGTGATTGCCATCCTGAACTCGTACCAAGGATGGGAAGAGCTTCCCTCTGCGTGCATCTATGCCAATGGGTAGGGCATGTTAAATAAACTGTTTGTCATTATCCCACTATCAATCCTACTCCAGTGAGCAAGGACTGTGTTACAGTTTATTTTATGTTGCTTTAAAACTATCATGAAGATAACATAAAAATGAAACCTAACATTAACATTTCTCTTATTCCAGAACAGGAGTATCCCCAAGGGCAAGGTACACCAATAAAATTATTACAATGCTTTAACTGCATAAGCACAATTGGAAATGTCTTCTCTGAAAACAAGTTGTAACTCTATTTTCCTATCTGCAGCCATTACCCTGATAAATTTGGGAAGGTCAGCTAAGGAGTAATCCAATAAATGTGCTGATGCTCTGAGTAAGTACCTCACAATTTTCAGCCTAATCTATTACCCTACTATAAGACCATCAAATGACTCACCAGTTTTAATACTTAGTACAGATCAAACAAAGAGAAATATCAAAGCTTTACATTCCAGTTCCACCTTTCAAGGACTTGTTTGAGTACTCTTTAATTATAGCAGATGATACATTCAACGCTGGCATTTTCTAACAGCTATAGTTAGAAGTTGCTGTAGCTGTACTTTTCACAGGACATCATTATGCTATCCAATAAATCCTGAGAAGTGATAAACTGAACAAAAAAAAATTGGGACATGGTCCCAGAGATGAATTTCAGCTGCTTCTGCCTGCTGGATGGCAGGCAATGATTGCGACACACCAGGGAACAGCAGCATCCCGTTGCTCCTGGGAACAGGGGACAAGTTTCCAGAGCCCCTACCTGAACTAGGGGCAAAAAGCCAAAAGAAGAAGCATGTGCACTGAGCAGCACATGTCCTCTTGGAGGCTAATGAACTCAAGAAGCCAGATAAAGTTCCAGACTTGGAAAAAGCTTTCTGATCCTCCAGAAATACAAATACAGCTACAGAAATTTGTGTTTGAGCATGGTGATAGCCCCTTTTTTTTAGTGGCATAGGTTCAGAATCCAAATGAAAGATCAGATTTTTGAGATCTTAAAGGAAGAAGTATCATGAGACAGTCACCAGTGCTGTCAGCCAACTGCAAAAGCTCAGAGAAGTGGTTACAGAAGTTGTGTGCCTCTGTGAAGGTACTGGAGACAACTGCAGGCATTGCCACAGAAAAGGAGTAGCACAGATCTCTTCCAGCTGACTCTCACAGTGTTCTGTCACTGTCAAGCACTTCCCAGTAACAGTGTGCACCCTATGGGCTCAGCCCACACAAACGAACTGAACATGGGTTATTTGACACAGTGCTTGGGCACTGACACTGCTAAACCTTGACTCATTCATGGCAACAACAAAAACTCACTAGGAATCATAGAATCATCCAGGTTGGAAGAGACCTCCACGATCATACAGCCCAACCTATCCCCCAGCCCTAGCCAATCAACTAGACCATGGCACTAAGTGCCTCATCCAGGCTTTTCTTCAACACCTCCAGGGAGGGTGACTCCACCACCTCCCTGGGCAGCCCATTCCAATGCCAATCACTCTCTCTGCCAACAACTTCCTCCTAACATCCAGCATAGACCTCCCCGAGCACAACCCAAGACTGTGTCCCCTTGTTCTGTTGCTGGTTGCCTGGGAGAAGAGACCAATCCCACCTGGCTAAAACCTCCCTTCAGGTAGTTGTAGCCAGCAATGAGGTCACCCCTGAGCCTCCTCTTCTCCAGGAAAAGGAGGGAATTCTACCTGGCTTACATTGCTGCTCTGTTTTGATGACTGGGTCAAATCAGGTTGTTTTTCAAGGATGAGTCTGTAAGTTTATGAACAAGCTGGCTGAATGAAAGAAAGGTTTATTGGTAAATCCCTGCAAAAAGGACAACAAACCCATACAGGCCTCTATGCCAGAGCCCCTGTGTGCAGATGGTCACTTTCAGAAGTGCAGAAATCTGATTTAACTCTGTTGTTGCTAAGTTCACATACCTAAGAGCAAATCTAAACAAACTCTAATCACTCCTTTAGCTCTGCTCCAAAAGTAATGGTTCTCAGTTATTTAGAACAAATGCAACAAGGAAAGGAACCAAAAAAGCCACAAACCAAAGAAAAGGCCTGTTCAGATCATGGGTGTGCACTGCACCACTCAGTCACTCCCTTGATACTTTTGACTTGGAGGGGTTTTATTCAGGCTTAACACCAGGAAGACAAACACAGCATACCTACAGCTGCATGTATCATAGTATCGTAGTATCATAAGGGATGGAAGAGACCTCACAGATCATCAAGTCCAACCCTTTACCACAGAGCTCAAGGCTAGACCATGGCACCAAGTGCCACGTCCAACCTTGCCTTAAAGTGCCCCAGGGATGGCGACTCCACCACCTCCCCGGGCAGCCCATTCCAGTGTCCAGTGACTCTCTCAGTGAAGAACTTTCTCCTCACCTCGAGCCTAAACCTCCCCTGGTGCAGCCTAAGGCTGTGTCCTCTTGTTCTGGTGCTGGCCACCTGAGAGAAGAGAGCAACCTCCCCCTGGCCACAACCACCCCTCAGGTAGCTGTAGACAACAATAAGGTCACCCCTGAGCCTCCTCTTCTCCAGGCTAACCAATCCCAGCTCCCTCAGCCTCTCTGCACGAAATGAGACCAGTCATGAAGACCAAGCAGCAAAGGCAGGGCACAGCTGAGCACAAACACATCCAGGGTGATTTTTACATGATCTCAAGCACTGCCCTTTTTAAGGTGCTACTGCTTCCTCTGATAAATAGCTGACATCTTACCAGAACTTAAATAGCTCCACTCAAACACTACCCAGATGAGTGACAAAAATTAGCTGTGCTGCTGTCACCCCTGCAGTCCTTGTCTAGACACAGCAGAGTAAGTGTGAATTCCAGTCTGCTGTGCTGGGCTACAGCCACCCTGGCAGCTGAGCTACAATCCCAGCCACTTCGCCGCCATTGATTAGAAGACAAACCCAAAAGAAAACAACTTGAGGCATGGATATCTGGAAACTTCTCTAGCAGGGTGACAGATAAAAGTTAACAGAACAGAAAGCCCATCAAGAAAACAGATGTGAAGAAGTACTCGTGAAGGGAGCAGGTCTTAACTCAGAAGCTGCTGTCGGTGGAAAGTCAAGGCAAATGAAATGGCATCTCCTGCAAGCATTTGTCTAACAGCCTCCGTGGCAGTTGAACAATCAGGATCAGAGGCCCTTTGCTCAGAGGTATGGCAGCTTCTGAGCCAGTGCCCCCTCCAGAGCAGCTGCGCCCATCTCCCCAGTGACAGCCACATCTGGATGCTATCAGGAGGAGCTGGCATGCCGGCTCGGAACAAATACCAGGCGGTTAGCAAATTGACTGCAGCAGTCGATGCTGGCTGGCTTCCCACTCTCTGTTTACGCTGTGTGCCACTAACCTGTTGAGTCCGAGGTTTGTAAGGAGAGCTGCTCTCGAGGTCAGCCAGGATGCTGGTCAGAGAGTCGATTTCTGCATCTAAACTGGACCGCCTCTCCTCAAGTGTCTTGCCACCAGGATTCACCTTGAAGAAGAAAGAAGAGCTTCAGTTATTCAAACCGCATGGCCTGGCACACGGTTTCTCACTGTCCTCACAGAGCTGCGACCATGCCCAGCAAGAACTCTCGGGTTGCAGGGACAAACATGCTGAAATGCTATAGCTGTCTCTCAGAACCAGCAGCGTGTCTCTGTCTCACAAGGATTTGGGCTGCTTTGGGGCTTTTGTTCTTTCATTTCCCATAACGGTGCCATTGTCTTAAATGAATGTGGAAGATTGCACAACTCAGTGTGCAATTCATTGGGCAGGTGAAGAGGCAGGACAATCCCTGTTCATCAGAAGGATGTCTGAACTGAGAACAGTCTTGGAGCACCTAGATCCTGAGGGCATCTCTTCTACCACATCCCCAGGCCAGAAAAAGCACAAATAGAGCAGAGCTGCAAGCCACAGTGGCCAGCAACTGCCCACCGGCAACTGTTACTATTTTAAATCAACTTGTGGTAGTTGTACCTGTCTGATTCAACAGTTCTTCACAGTCTCCATCTAAAAAATGATCTCTCTCAAGGAGGCATGAAAGAAGTTCAATTCATTTCTAGCAGATTCGAGGTGAAGGGCATGTTTTGCAATAAGCAGTCACAAAATAACATAAATAAGGTTCTCGTGAAAAAGGCTATCACACAGGAAAGCTCCTGAGCAGAACAAATACCAACCTACAGCCAGGACCCTTTTTAATTCTATACATTTTGCTTTCTCTCTGCTTTCAAATCAGCCCAGCCCCACGTGTACCCAGGCTGGTAGGGAAGTGCACTTGGAAGTGAAGAGACAGCACCATCCAGCTCCAAAAGCAAACAACCACATGTCAGCAGCACAGGAGAGCATGTGATCCCCAAAGCACTGTTCAAGGGTTGCACTGCAACCCCTGCTAGGAGAAACAACTTAAAAGGAGAGTCATTGACACACTTTGGTTTTGGAACATCAACCTAGCCCAAAATCTCTGGGAAGGAGCTCTGTGCTTTAAACTCAATCCAACAGCAGTACCTCCCAGCAATGCACAAAGGCAGACACAAGCTAGGAAACATCTTCCTCCTTCACGTTTTCAGTGCTTTCAAATCAGGCAGCTCCATCAGGAATGAGGGGTTCAAGAAAAGCAGGTAAGAATCCCTGCTAGGTGAGAGGCAGGTACAAGGAGCCAGCCTCACTGTGCTAGCCCACATTTAAGGGCATGTATGGAAACCAAAGTTCTTCACTTAAGTGAAACATTGCACACTGAAAGACGTTTCTCAGCCTGAGTCATAGTCAGTGTTTTTCTTCTGTCCTTCCACGTCTGATTTATCTGCACATCCCCTAGACTGTCTCCCTGTGTACATGTAACTACAGAGCACAGTGAAGAAGAGCTCATTCACAGCCTGACTAGTACAATAATAAAAGTACCCAAGAGTTACCTAACATCTCACTTCATTTCAACTGTAAAGTCTGTGCAGACCATAGCGGCGCCTCCCCACGGACAATCCAGCTCTGTTTGCCTTGACTCTCACCAAGTCAGTTCAGTTTTCCAAGCCAAAATTTTGTCTTTTCCTTCAGCTCATTAGCTGGTCCAGAGAGGTTTTCTATACATTTCATTTCAGGAGCATTCAATCATTGACAGAACTCCCCAGTCATCAATCTGACACATAACTGGCAAGCTGGTCAGAGGGACACAGACTATGCTGTGATCTGCTAAGCCTGCATGTGCTGAGGCATTCATTAGTTCCTAGCCATTATTAAATCTTACTGGATCACAATAAACTTGGCTTGACTAATAAGAAAATGGAAGCTCCAATGTGCTTTATGCAAGAACAAGTCACCACTCTCGTGGAAGTTTTCACCAGTGGTGACAGACTGAAAGAGTTGGGGCTGTGCAGGCTGGAGAAGAGGAGGCTGCAAGGTGACCTTCTTGTGGCCTTCCAGTATCTGAAGGGGGCCTACAAAAATGCTGAGGAGGGACTTTTTAGGCTCTCAGGGAGTGACAGGACTGGGGGGAATGCAGCAAAGCTGGAGATGGGTAGGTTCAGCCTGGATGTGAGGAGGAAGTTGTTGAGCATGAGAGTGGTGAGAGGCTGGAATGGGTTGCCCAGGGAGGTGGTTGAGGCCCCATCCCTGGAGGTGTTTAAGGCCAGGCAGGATGAGGCTGTGGGGAGCTTGCTCTAGGGTAGGATGTCCCTGCCCCTGGCAGGGAGGTTGGAACTAGATGATCCTTGTGGTCCCTTCCAACCCTGACTGATTCTATGATTTATAAATCTGGGAGTCCAGTTAGAAACTCCTTACAAACAGAGTTATTCCTGCCTATTTTTATTATAGAGCCAACAGTTTTCCATCCAATCTCTTGTTTAAAAAAGAAAGAAGTACTTTCCAGAGGAATTACCCCAGACTGCTACTCCTGCCTAGCTGCAGGCACCTGGACATTCACACCTGCAAAAGCACAATTTCCTTTCCGTGATTAGTGCTCTCCTTCCATTGAGCTCTCTCCTTCAGTTGTTGGCCTATAACTACAAGGCAGCCACAAGCTTCTCAGAGACAAAAATTGTGATTGCTCCACTCCAGAGAATTTTTAAGCTATGCAGCCAAAATCTGGCCTAGAAAGGGGAGGAGATGCAGAGGGCATCCAAGGCTCCAACACTTGAGGTGATAAATGCACACCCAGGAATAAAATTGGAGCCAACAGAGGGTCTGTTTGGTATCCTGACTGTGGAGAGGAGAGATGGTGGTGGCAGCTGAGCAGTTCAGGCAATTTCATTTCTGCTTCTTAGCATTTCTGGGCCATATTATTCCCAGGTTCTCATTCCCCAGAACAATTACGCAACAGCTGATGAGCAAATGCTGCAGAACAAGTTGTAAGGTTGTAAAAGTTAAATGTCCTTAGGAAACCCAGAAAAATAAAGTAAGATAGCATGGAAACATCTCTATTGATTCAGTGCTCTGTAAAAGATTTATTAATTCAATTAAAACATAATCAGCATAGATTAAGAGCCCAACTCCACAAATGCTGGAGCACAATGCAGCATGGCAGCGCCAATGAGTAACAGTACTGATGTGTGGCCTGTTGGGACAGGACTGGACTTTAAGTACATCTAAGAAATGGTAGTCTTCACCAAGACAGGTTTCTGCTTGCTCTCTTTTCCCCATCCTTACAAACCATGCCTTTTCCTCCCCACAGAACTCCAGATTCAACAGAGGGATTTGGTCCATGAGGAAAAAGGAGAAGAATATGCAATTTGGCAAGAGAGGGTTAAGTTATTTTCTCTTCTCATGCTTTCTGGCATGACATGCTATAAAAGTTTTATGATATTGCTCTGGAACAAAACCCAAGCAGCAGGTCCCAGGGCACAGTAGGTTCTCACAGACATTGCTCTGCTCTGAGGAACTCAAGACTGGTTAAGCTAACAACCTCACAGACACAAACACCAGGACCAGGACGAATTGCTAATGCTGTTCCTGTCTGCATCTAATGCTGTTCCTGTCTGCATTAATGGTATTGTTGCAGGCCTGTTGCTTGCTCACCCTCCCTTTCAGCCAACAGAATATGGAAAAAGAGGTTTGAAAAGAAGAAGGATGCTAACGTTGGCCTGGCCAGCCTGAGCTCGATGAAAAGCAAACATACGCCGACCCAGTCCAACAAACTACTCATGCCAGAGGCCATCCACTCATGTGAACTTCTGCAATGCCTGGATTCCTCTCCCCTGGCTCAGTCCCTGCCATGAGGCAGAACAGAGAAAAGCAGCAGAGAGCTTTGCTGCTTGGCTTGTTTGGCCACCCCTGAATTCCTGGTGTGCGTCTCAGAGCAGCTGTGATGGCCATTTACTCCTGAGCCCTGCCAACCCATTCTAGTCCACTGAAGACTGGCTGTAATTTTGCTAATCCTACCACCCAAACCAGTCAGAGACACAGGTGACCACACAGCACCCAAAGAGACATCTGTTTTGTGTGGAAAACCATGGACACACAGCTCTGGGCTAGTGTGAGGAGAGCCATGGGCTGCTCCCAGCGCCACGCTCCCTGCTATATGTCTGTACCAAAGGACTGCTTCTTGTGCTCCTCACTGGTTTGGATTCAAGCTTGCTAACAGAGATTTCCTCTGTCTATATGTGTAGACTATAACAAGGATTTACATAGTACATCTATTTTCACAGATACCTGTGACTTAGTGCCATGGGTTAGTTAATGAGAAGGGTTAGGTGATAGGTTAGACTCAATGACCTCAGAGGTCTTTTCCAGCCTGATTAATTCTGTGATTCTGTTACAGACCATGCACCACAGAGGGCAACACAGGGCCCCAAAGTTCAGCCCACCATGCTAAGAAGGCCATAAGACTATTCCCTGAGCTAGAAGACATGAAAGCACAATGATTTCCCTAGATGCCACCTACAACCTGCATCACCTACTCTTATCACCTTTTTCAGGTTATAGCAGAGAAACAAGAATGCTTCTCTTCTGTCCAAGTCAGTTCCTTGCAATGGGCTCAAGAAGAAGAATCTGGCTGCCAGATGTCCTTCCTAGCTCCTGCTCTAAATTCCTTCCCTGCTCAGGGCCAAGTGCCTCTCTTTCATTCTCTGTTTTCCCCTCTCTCCATGCCCTTTTTGCTGCCAAGCAATGCTGCAGCTTGGGACAGTCACTAGTCCCTGGGATGAGATGCAGTGTGGGGTGCCTGGTTGGCCTGAGCCTTTGTAGTTAGTTAATGTTGTGGCATGGAAAGATGGAGGCTGGCTTTGCAGCAGCAACCTGCTGGCTGACGTGGACAGCAGGTCAGAAGTAACTCCAGAGTGCATTTTCTGCTGACAGAAGGCAATGGCCAAACTCTAAGCACTTTCAGAGCATCAGGACTTTGCTCACCACAGTGCAATTTTCCAGCATCAAGATTCACCTTTTTCCCATCCACCTTAGCCTGACTTGAGTCTTCTCTAAAACAGGTTGAGTGTGTTTCATGAGCCTTGTGACCTGCTCATGTTCCAAGCTGTGCCCCAGCAATGTGAGCTGTCATTACTGGGAAATGCAGTACTGTTATATATGTGCAGACACTTCCAAGACAGCAGAGCTACAGCCAGACATACAACCTGCCTCATAGCATCAGCTTGCTCTGCACACCATGCTATCACACGTCACTGATAACCTCATAACTCACAAGTGGAAGAATGAAGACAGACACCATGGATACTAAAGGAGGTCATAGATAATGACTTGAAACGAACATGCTGGGGGCCCCCCAGCACCTTCTGCATTTGTCTTACTGGGAGCCTCAGATGCCTGGGGAGCTCTCTTTGGGCTGCAACCGGTCATTTACACATCTAAGAACAGGGAAATGCAGGGAGCAGGAAGGCTCTTTTCAGCAAACATAGCGCTGGAAAGGAAGTACTAAAACAAGGAGAGGAGCAAGGAAGAGGGGAATTTGGGCAAATCAGGGGGTGTGAGCAAGTGAATAGTAAACAAGGACTTTTGCCCTGACTTAATGTTCTTTTCCTCGAGTAAATGCAGCTGAGACACAGACGAGGTGGCAGAGCTGATAAATCCAGTGGTTACTGTCTGGTTGCACCCATGGTAGCTGCCTGCCACGCTCTACATGCTGCTCAAATCCTACACTAGGTGCTGAGATGATAGAGGAATAAATGAAATGGCTCTCCAAACAAGGTGTGCAGATCTCTGTCTGCTCCACAGGCTCAGCAAGATGAGGCTCTTAGTTCCTGTCTTAGCAGGCAGCAGAGAGGGGAGAAGAGGGAAAGATGTTTCATTTTTATGGCACCCACTATACACACTGCAAGAGACTGTGAGAGATGTTAACTGGGCAGAAGAAAAGGAGTGATTCAGTCTTTGATATACTTCAGGATGGGGCTTTGTGTTTAACTTTCCCTTTTCAGACACACATCCTTGCTACCTCATCTCTCACACTGCAGTATTGCCCAGTTTTCTCTCCAAGGTCACAAAAGCCATATAAAGAACAAAAAAATCACTGTGGTGGCAAAATGATGCACCCTCAAGGGCATATATCAGGAAAATGAGGCACCTTGAGGATGAGTTTCTGTGTCTGCTCTCCCCTAAGCCTAAAGACAAGTGCAAACACTTCGTTTCAAATTCCCTAATGCATATCAAAACAGTCCCAAGAGGCAGCTCCAACCAGCACACACACACAGAGACAAGAGCTGACTGCAACACTTGGGGTGAGGGGTGTCTAAGATGCTTGAATGCTGCCTAATCACTGTTCCAGAGATCAAGGAGGGGTTGGGAAAAGTAGTGGTGCCCATTTAAAACAGAAAAACGTAGTCTTTTGAAACAGATCTGAAATGATGGAAGGTTTCAGCAGATGTGGCTGCAGTGATTTCACCAGACAGGATTGTATCAAGCAGCTAACAGAAAAGAACCTCCCTGCTGTTCCATCAGGACCAAGCCAGGCCTGAAATATCCTTTTGAGTCTTTTGATGATATCAAGGATAAAAACCAAAGGGAAGTTAGGTTTTGGTTTATTTTTTTCCCTTAGTTCACTCTTTTTTTCCAGGCACGGAATAGTTTTTACCTGGTTTGTGTTGCTGAGTATTAGCAGGACCAAAAGAAAACACTTCAGAAGTTTGAAGTAGGCATTGTTTGGTGTCTCTCAGATGCCACTGTCATTTAAGTGAGGAACTCCAGCCACTTTTAAGGACCTCCCTATACAAAGGCAGGTGGGCCTGTCTGTAATTGGACTTAAATGGGTTGGGGAGGATCATCTACCAAACACCAGCCCACCTTACTGCCTAAAAAAGGGCCAGCAAACCACAGGAGACACAGCAGGGGAAAGGGCCATGAGCTCCTGAGGTTCAAACTCAGGTCCCAGACTTGCAGCATGACCCCAGAGTGGCCAGAGCCCCACATTCAGTTTTTCCACTCATGGAAAATGCAAACAGAACTAGGTATCCTGAGGATGAATTGATCCTATCTCAGAAGCAATGAGGTATCGTAAAGGACTGCACAGGCTTACAGCTGGGGCAGATGAACAAGTAGATGAAAGTGAAGTTATTTGCTAAGCATTGCTAGGAGACAACATGTGAAACCTTAACAAGCAATTTATAAACTCACTGTGGTGTAGGAGGCTTATAAAAAGGACCAGTAACAACAAGGTATTAAAAAAAAACCAATAAACAACCAAAACAGAGACAACAGATAAAGAAAGTAGAAAATTAGAAGTCATCATAGAACCATTTTCGTTGGAAAAGACCTTTAAGATCTTCAAGTCCCATCATTATTTGACTCTGGCAAGTCTCTTCTTCCAGGCAACCAGCAACAGAACAAGGGGACACAGTCTCAAGTTGTGCCAGAGCAGGTCTAGGCTGGATGCTAGGAGGAAGTTGTTGCCAGAGAGAGTGATTGGCATTGGAATGGGCTGCCCAGGGAGGTGGTGGAGGCACCATCCCTGCAGGTGTTGAAGCAAAGCCTGGATGAGGCACTTAGTGCCATGGTCTAGTTGACTGGATAGGGCTGGGTGCTAGGTTGGACAGGAAGATCTTGGAGGTCTCCTCCAACCTGGCTGATTCTATGATTCTATGTGTCTCTCAGCACCACATCTATGCATCTTCTAAACACCTCCAGGTATGGGGATTGAACCACCTCCCTAGGGGTCCAGTTCCAGGGTCTGGTACCCTTTTTAGCAAAGAAGTCTCCTCTAATATCCAATCTAAACGTTCCCTGGCTCAACTTGAGGCCATTTCTTCTCATCCTATCACTAGTTACCTGGGAGAAGAGACTGCCTCCCACCTTGCTACAATCTCTTTTCAGGTAGTTGTAGAGAGCAATGAAGTCTCCCTTCAGCTTTCTCCTCTCCAGACTAAACAATCCCAGTTCCCACAGCTGTTCATAGAATCACAGAATCAGCCAGGTTGGAAGAGACCTCCAAGATCATCCAGTCCAACCTAGCACCCAGCTCTAGCCAGTCATAAGACTTGTTCTCCAGATCATTCACCACCTTCACTGCCCTTCTCTGGACATGCTTCAGTACCTCCATGTCTTTCTTGCAGTGAGAGCCCCAAAAATGAACCCAGTACTTGAGGTGTGGCCTCACCAGTGCTGAGTACAGAGGTACAATCACTTCCCTGGTCCTCTGGCTATGCTATGCCTGATGGAGGCCAGGATGCTGTTGGCCATCTTGGCTACCTGAGCACAAGCTGTCTCCTATGCATCTGGCTGTCAGCCAACACTCACAGGTCTTCTTCTGCTGGGTAGTTATCCAGCCACTCTTCCCAAGCCTGTAGCATTACATGGGGCTGCTGCAACCCATGTGCAGGACCTGGCACTTGGCTTTTTTAGATCTCATACAACCAGCCTCAGCCCATCAATCAGCCTGTCCAGGTTTCTCTGCACAGCCTTCTTACCCTCAAGCAGATCAACACTTAACACCCAATTTAGTGTCATCTGCAAATTTACTGAGGGAACACTCAACAGCCTCCTCTAGATCACTGATAAAGGCATTAAGCAGAACTGTCCCCAGTGCTGAGTCCTGGGGAACACCTCTTGTGGCCAGCTGCCAAGTGGGTTTAACTCCATTTGCACCAGCCTTTTGGCACAGTCACCCAGGCAGTTTTTCACCCAGCCATGAGCAGCCAGTTGCTCTGCAAGGAAACGGTGCTGAATGTCTTACTAACATCCAGGGAAACAACATCCATGGCCTTTTCCTCATCCTTGAACCAAAATCAGAAGGGCTTTGACCCTTCTAATTTTCCCCCTAAATAGGCTCATCACAACTCTATGGTCCTTCTGAGTGGCCTGCCCCTTCTTCCCACAACCATAAACTCTCTTCTTTCCCTGAGCTGCAACCAAATGTCTCCCGTCAGCCAGGTCAGCCTCCTTCCCCACCACCTTTTGACACATGGGGACAGCCTCTTCCTATGCCCTTAAAACTTCCTTCCTGAAGAATGTCCAGCCTTCCAGAACTCCTTGGCTCCTCAGCACTGCTTCCTAAGAGACTCTGTCAAGCAGTCTCCATAACAGGCCAAAATCTGCTTGCTGGAAATCCAATGGGGCAGTTCTGCTGACCCTTCTTGTTACTTCTCCAGCAACCAAGAGCTCTATCACTTTGTGATTGCTGTGCTTAAGATGGCCTCCACAACTGCCCCATCAGTCTTAAAACAAGGAAAAGAAGGTAGGTGTTTCATCACACAACATGCTGCTAAGCTGCACAGCTACTTCTGCTGCAGTAATTGCTAGGAGTTGGCTGCTATGGATTTCAAAAGCAGTTAGAGAAACATCTGGGAGAAAACTCCACTAATAAAACCCCAAACCCAAAACATTCTGTGCTTCCCCTTTCACATTCTCCTCTGGACACTGGCTACTGACCACTGGTGCTCTGACTTGTCTCTCTACAGAGCACTTCCCTCCCTGCAGCTGAGAAATCAGAAATCACAGTCAACTGCACTCAGTCCTCTGGGACACACACATGAAAGACAGCAAGGACTTTGTTGCAATTATGAATCTGTATAGCAATAAAGATTTGTATTTCCCTGGAGATCAGTGTGACAGGCTCTGCTCACACAGAATAGCAGATTCTTGTCAACTAGATGCCAGCCTTGGGATGGGAAAGCATGTAGAGGGGTGGGAGCAAGGTGCAGCAATCCAGAAGCACAACCAAACTCCTTTTTGTCAGACACTAATTCAACCAACTCCTTAATGGACATTTTGGGTTTTGTATTTGCCATCCTAGCCCTGGGAAAACATGTCAGAAAGCAACATAATGCCATTCAAACTCTAGCTGCACTTTCACTGCTGGATAGCCATGACATCACTGGATCTAAGCACGGGTCAAGTGCTGGCTTTTGCCCTCCTCCTAGCACTGTTTAATAAGCTGTTTCCCTCTGAACGACCTGAGAAAGGGCTCAATCCCAAAACCAGCACCTTCACTCCACTCAGGGACAGGCATTCAGTGGCTTGCATTACAGATGGGCAGTGGTCATGCCAGAGTAGAACCCAGGACTACATTCTTTTCCAAACAGCTCCTGCTCCTAACACTAGAGTGAAGCTTTTGCTAAAAACAGGTGTGGTTTGTGCAGACTTGGCAAGAAGGCAGAGAAAGATTTGGTCCTGTCTATTGAACAGGAAAGGATGAAGCTGTATCATAGAGGTTGAGCCAACAGGCTCCATGGCACATGCTGCTAAAGGGATGGGCAGCACCTGCTGAACCTGGTGGCTGCGATGGGATGCGAACAGCAGCCCCAGAGGAGATGCGCAACGCTCCCTGTCCCACTGCCACCCTTGAGGATAACAGAAGGTGGTTATGAAACAGAAGAGGATGCAGCAAACAGCTCAAAACACTCAAGAAGATCTGCCTTGCAGCCTAGGTGTGCAATTGTTGGTACCCTGGAACTGGGGATGCCAACATAGATATCCTATGTTGCCAGATGCCCTCAGCTCCTAACTGCTCTGCCCCAGAATGGTGTCACAGAGCCTCCTGCTCCCCATTTCACACCAGCACCCCAAGCATTCAAACCTGCACCCAGCTTCTCCACGTTTTTGACTGCTGCATTTAGCTCATATAAGGAAGTTCAGGAGATTTCAAGATCAGCTAAACTGGGCTTTCAAATCTGCAACACTACTGAAAAGCAGCAAAATGGGAAGTATCGTTTAGTCAGCTAAAGAAGTTTTGTATTACAGGCCAGCTAGCACACGGGAAAGAGGCACTGCACTCCTCAAGCACACGAAAGCACCAGGATGGTTTTGATAAGGAACAGTTGAAGGATGAAGAGAGAGGAGGAATCCCATGAGCCGACATCTGCCGGAGCGGCAGATCCGACGGTCCCCATAGTTTACTTAACGTGTCTGATCAAAAGCTCTGGGAGTCTTGTCTGTGTTAAGTGCTAGCAGATGCAAAATCAGCAGCAAGATGAGAAGTGTATTAATAAACTAAGGAGGCACATAAAGTTATTTGAAAGCTGAACGGGGAAGACGGGGAGGGAAGGGGGAGAATCAAACCAGTTTATTTTTCCATTAAGGCAATTTAATATTCTCCAGGTGGAGTTACAATCACTCGTCCTTGGGAATTAAATTGAATTAGTGAAACGTTCCTGTTCATCCCCAGAATATACAATAGAAAGTGGAATACATCTCTTTTTTTCCCTTTATGCTTTCTGCAGGACAGCACTACCTCTCTGTTCATGGGGCAAGAAGAGCTGGCCGTGAAATCCTTTTGACCCAGAATGACTTTCACTGACTGTAACTAACTTTACAGCATCACAGAATATATCCTTTTTCTTTTAATTAAAGCAATTACATTAGGACTCATTATTGATAATTATAGTGACTGTTAAAAGTTTCCCCTTTCTTTACCCCTTGCCCTGCCAACTTAAAATCTGTTCCAATATCGTCACAAATTAACGTTTAATTAGCCATCAAGCAGAGCTGATGTTCCCTGCAGTGTATTGCTGCTTGCAGGAAAAATGACAATTGAGGGAAGATATCAGATGCTTCATCATCTGCCTCCAAGGGGAACCATAACCAAAGAGTAACCAATTACTCCTATACAGCTGCAAAGTTTAATCGATGTAAAAAGCAAGTAGCTCATCAAGTGTGCGCTGCAGTAACGGAAGACCTTGCCACTGCCCTGTCCAACACGAACGTTGCATTTATAGGAGACCCCATGGCAATGTCCAAAAGAAAAGACTTTCTTCCTCCCCACATCCCGCCCAAGTCATGGTCTTCCTCCTTCCTTTTCTGTTGTAAGAGAAGAGGGAAGAGGAAGATGCCTCCGATGACACAGGACATGTCTGACCAGCCATGCATTGCAGCCACCTACACACAGAGTAAGCTGTCACACCCAGCCCCCTGACTCTGCATTTAGATTCCATAAGGGAAAACTGCCCAAACCACACCAAACACAGTGCCTGGTCCCACACCATCCTGGAGCAAGGGAAGCATGGAGGACAAGGAGCAATGGGTATAAGTTGCAGCGAAAGAGGTTCTGCCTCAACACAAGGGGGAACTTCTTTACTGTAAGGGTCACAGAGCACTGGAACAGGCTCCCCAGAGAGGTTGTGGAGTCTCCTCTTCTGGAGACTTTCAAGGCCTGTCTGGATGTGTTCCTCTGTGATCTGTGTTAGATAGTATTGTCCTGCTCTGGCAGGGGGGTTGGACTGGATGATCTCCTTGGGGTCCCATCCAACCCCTAACATCCTGTGATCCTGTGAAGCATGGAACTGAGGGTGATTTTACTCCTTTTGACACTTCTAGCACTGAAATACTGTGTCCAGTTTGGAAGGCAGCATTTTACAACCTTGAGAGAAACCCCAGCAAAGCAGAAACAGCTGGCAGGCAGGCACGTAAAGAGCTCACTTGGCTTCACTTGTGAAGGAGATTGAGTAGCTCGATAACAGTATCTGAGCAGCTTGGTGGAAGGAAAATGCCAGATACCACAAGACTGTCCAACCTAACAGAAGCATAGAACATGCTGCAGCCCAGAAGCCAGAGCCATTCTGTTTTGAAACAACAGAGAGATTCACTTAGGTGGAATACTGCAGGTAATTAAATCCTAGAACAAACCTGCAAGATTTCTCCAGCTCTTGATGTCTGCGGATCAAGGCTGGATGCCTTTGGTCTCCCTGGGTGATGCTCCGCGATAGGCAGAAGGGCACAGCTGACAATAGAACAGCTCTGCCTGGCCCCCACGTTGACAGAAGCGAGACAGCAGCAGCACTGCTGCGTTCACACAGATCTACTGAAATCATTTGGTGTTTGTACTGCTTAGCTGGAAATTAAATTTGCATGAACCAAATCCATCTCGCACAAGACCGCGTATTGTGACAGCTAAATGAAGAGCTGTTTAAAAGGGACACGTCGCAGGCAATTTTAATCAAAAAAGATAGGTTTTGTTAAAGCCACCAATTTCAGGAAATTAAGGTTGACAAACCCTTCTCAAAAACTCCTTTTGGAATTTAATCACATGTTGGAAAGCCATATGCAGCTGCTTGTGTCACCTGCAAAAAGCCTGGAGGAAACATAAGCGTATGCTTAATTTTACACGTGTGCTTAAGTCCTATCAACTTCCCATGCAGTTGCAGCACACAGCCAAGCTTCTCCTTGCATTCCTGAACATGGGCTGTGAAGCTATTAGGAAATCACCACCAAAACCAAAACCCAACAACCAAACCAACCCAGTAGAATTCAAATTTTCCCAGTCAATTTTCACAGTCTGAATGAGCTCCAAGTGCCTGGAGGAGGCTCAGGGCTGACTTTATTGCTGTCTACAACTGTGCCATGGTCTAGCCTTGAGCTCTGTGGTAAAGGGTTGGACTTGATGATCTGTGAGGTCTCTTCCAACCCTGATGATACTGTGATACTGTGATACCTGAAGGGAGGTTGTAGCCAGGTGGGGGGTGGCCTCTTCTGCCAGGCAACCAGCAACAGAACAAGGGGACACAGTCTCAAGTTGTGCTGGGGAAAGTATAGGCTGGATCTTAGGAGGAAGTTGTTGCCAGACAGAGTGATTGGCATTGGAATGGGCTGCCCAGGGAGGTGGTGAAGGCACCATCCCTGGAGGTGTTCAAGAAAAGCCTGGATGAGGCACTCGGTGCCATGGTCTGGTTGACTGGCTAGGGCTGGGGGATAGGTTGGATTGGATGATCTTGGAGGTCTCTTCCAACCTCGTTGATTCTATGGTTCTAAGTTAAACATCTAACACAGTCCTGAATTTGTTTGCTTGTTTTGCTGCAATAGGAAGGGTTGTGTGCCAAAAACGTTTGTCAGGATTCAAGAATCCCCCAGAGTGTCTGGCAAAACGTCAGCAAAATGCATGTAGAAAGCTACACGAGAGTCAGGGGCTCGGGTTTGGCTCCTGCAGAAATGAGTCATGGTGAAAACCTACTGTGTGTCTCTCCAAAATGAGAGGAGGAAAATCTGGACTCTGCCTCTGTCTGCATGGCTTTTGGGTGGTTGATGGTTCTGGTCCACCACGGAGGAAAGGCATGGGACGCCTCGGTTGGGCAGATGCTGCGGTTCTGATTCATGGAGGAAGGTCCTTGCCTTCAAGAAAGTTTGCAACCTCATTTTCCAAACCATTAAGTTCACTTTTGCCTTCCCTTCAAGGCTGCCAGATGTGTGTCTGGTATTTGATTTGGCTGAGTGACCATGGCTGTTATTTCTTTCTTACCAACAACCTCCTCGTTCGGATACTTTACCCTCTATACGTTTCTTCAGCTGAAGAAAAAGGATGTGAACTGCATGAGAAGTTGAACAATGAATAACTTGTCCTGCCCAAAACCCTGCAGAGAGAATCCCCAGTGTGCAGGTCCCTCATGGCTGAGCTCCAAGGTTTATTTTGATACTGTCCATATGCTGATAAGTGAACGTAAGTTGTTGTTTTCCAGTAAGAATTCATGCATCAGAAAATATGGCATTCCCAGTACACATTAGACCTCAGGAAAGTGATGGCACCCAAGATGACCTGTTCCATCACCTTGCCTGGCACTGAGGTCAGGCTGACAGGTCTGTAGTTTTCTGGTTCCTCCTTACAACCCTTCTTGTGGATGGGTATCACATTGGCCAGCTTCCAGTCTTCAGGAACCTCTCCAGTGAGCCAGGACTGTTGATAGATGATGGAGAGTGGCTTGGCCAGCTCAGCTGCCAGCTCTCTCAGAACCCTAGGATGGATCCCATCCGGTCCCATGGACTTGGGAGGATCCAAGTGTCTCAGCAGGTCCCTTACTTCTTCCTCATGGATTAGAGGGGGACTATACTGGTCCCTGACTCCATCTTCCACTTCAGGAGTCCAGCTGTCCTGGAGACAACCTGTCCCACTATTGAAGATTGAGGCAAAGAAGGTGTTAAGCACCTCTGCCTTTTCCTCATCCTTTGTCACTATATTCCCCTCTCTATCTAATAAAGACTGGAGGTTCCTATGACTGTATTTCTGTTTGGGGTCAACACAGCTAAAGGCCAAATGGGACTTAGCTCAGCACAGAAAGTATATTCCCTACCTAAGCATCTTTAAAAGGCTCGCCCTGACCTTAGCATTGACCAAACGGCACCCCCGGAGGGCAGCCCAATGACCACTTGCAGCAAGCACTGACACCCAACTGTCAGCACAGACCTCAGCAGCGGCATCATTTGTGAACATGGAGAGGTACTACAGGACAGAATTTGCAGAACCAGGGAAAGGAAAGGGAAAACAGTGAGTGGAGTAACAGAACTGAAGAGGAAGGCTAGACCTGAGACATGACAAGCCATGAGGCTGTTTCCATGGCAAAAGAGAGATGTGAAAATGAGGAGATGGAGAAGGAAGCAGCTGTAGCTCAGGACTGCTGAATGAGAGGAGTCTGCACAGCACTTCTGGACGAGTTGACACTTGATGGCTTCAGCAACAATTGGCAATTGCTACAGCTTTCTAAAATGCTTTATTTTACTTCTTACAACGCTAAAAACATCACACGATGTTTTCCAGATGTCTTCCTTAACCTGTTCTTTGTCTGTTAAAGCTAATCAGCATCCTTCATTTTCATCAGCAAATAAAAACTGAAAAACAAAACTGTGAGGAATGGTCCTGCAAAGATGAGAGTTTAGTAGCAGCAGACACGTCTGCTCTTCTGTCCTGGAACAGATACAGAACTTCTCATCGGTACTTCTACCGCCTTTCAGCTTGCTCAGTCACTGCCACACATTCTTCAGAGACAACATTTTCTGCAACAAAACCACCCATCATGGGAGCTGAAGCTATTTTTCACCCATGATGGAAACTAAAAAAGTAGAGACAGGAACCTACATCTGAGTCACTTCCATTCTTGGAAATTGGATTCTCTCACAACTTCTCCATATCCACATCTCGTTACTGCCAGGCAAAATCCACATCATAAAAAGGATGAAGTTTGCCCCACTCTTTGAACTAATCCAGGGCTGTAAAGCTGAATTCAGATGGACAGCTGAGTTCTCCAAACACTACAGCTGTATTTCTCTTCATCTTGTTTGGCCAAAGGTCATTTCTCTACTGTGCAGCATCATAGTAGTTAAAGAACCAAAACCAAGGTGGGAACCTAACTGTGTCTGCTCTGTCACATTCCAGCCTACCACCGTGACCAAGCTGCGTGTAAAGACTTTGACTTTCTAAACCACATCTTCCAATCCCACCCAGTCTCACAGAAAAGGCACAACAACTTGTCTGCTCTAAGTTTTAGAATTCCTTCTTGCTCCTGAGACCTTAAGTCTCACTGCTGTATTACAGCTCCCTAGTGCAACACAGGCTATCCAAGGCTTGGGACAAGAGATCTTTTCTAAGACCTGCTAATCCAACAGAAGATTTGAATAGCACAGAAAACCAAGAAGAATGGCAATTTCTTCAGTTCTGATCATGCTTTCTTACCCTCTTCAATCTCACAGCTCAGCTGCTTTGATGGAAGAATTCCCACATCTTCATTATCTCCCCCACCCTGTTTAAGGAATTCCACCTTGGATACAGTGATGGTTTTGCTTCCTTTTTGTCAGTCAGAGGCTGATACTCGCTCTGACAGGATAAATTTGCCTGCTTTTAACCCATGCCTCCACTATTACTTCCCACATTCTTGTCTCTGTTATTCATGGGCACGTAACTCAGGTTAGAGATTTTCTGTTGGTATCAGAGGTGAACCTGACTGCAGCACCAGCAGTGTGACAGAGTGCTACAAAGATGTACCCACATGAGCCAGAAGATGCCTACCAGGGCTTGTGATTGTCAGGCACAGCACCAAGGGACCACAGCCCGATGTTTGGACAGAATATAGAATCATAGAATCAACCAGGTTGGAAGAGACCTCCAAGCTCATCCAGTCCAACCGAGCACCCAGCCCTAGCCACTCAACTAGACCATGGCACTAAGTGCCTCATCCAGGCTTTGCTTGAACACCTCCAGGGACAGCGACTCCACCACCTCCCTGGGCAGCCCATTCCAATGCCAATCACTCTCTCAATATGTACATAACATTGCCCTGTATCTTAATCTGGGATGGCTTTAGCTTGAGAGCCGAGCATCACATGCAGCAACATCTCTGCCCTTTCTGTTTCCTGTTACAGCTTTTTAGATGGCCCCATACCTTTCTTTACATATGATCTGTACTAGGCTTTTGCTTTCTTCTGCTGCCTCACCTCATCACCTGCTGTATGGCAGATTATAAAAAACCACTCTATTCCATCTCTGAAAGCATCTCCCAGTCTCAATCACAACCCTCCTCCCAAGGAAGGCATGAGCACACCAGTGCAGGTCCCGGCACATCCTGCATGCTGTGTTACTACATTAAACAATAACACAACAAATACACTAAATAACACAGTAATAGTCATAATGAAAATAAGTAAGCACAGTTAACTGTTTGGATGCTTACTTCCCTTGTAGCCCTTGCTGAGAGGTTCAGCTATTAAAGGCTGTATTAGATTAGAACATTGCCAAGATATTAATAGCCAGGCAGAGAGATGAGTGGCAGGCTTACGCCGTACAATTAAAACTTTTCCAGTTTACCCTTTCAGTGCAATTTGTGGTCTATAATAAGCATCTTTGTCTATTCTGAAGAGAGTAAGGATTGGAAAGTTACATCGATGGGAACAGAGGTTCATTAAAGATTTAAAATAGAATGTGGTTTGGCATTGTAAAACAAATGTGTCTAAGATGAGTTGCATCAAGAGCCGCCTAAAAGACATGCCCAGTGTTCCCTTTTCTCTTGTGATCTGGAACACAAGTCCTATGAGGAGAGGCTGAGGGAGCTGGGGGTGTGCAGCCTGCAGAAGAGGAGGCTCAGGGGTGACTTCATTGCTGTCTACAACTACCTGAAAGGAGATTGTAGCCAGGTGGGGGTTGGTCTCCTCTCCCAGGCAACCAGCAACAGAACAAGGGGACACAGTCTCAAGTTGTGCCAGGGGGGGTCTAGGCTGGATGTTGGGAGGAAGTTCTTCACAGACAGAGACTGGAACAGGCTGCCCAGGGAGGTGCTGGAGTCACTGTCTCTGGAGGTGTTGAAGAAAAAGACTGGATAAGGCACTTAGTGCCATGGTCTAGTTGATTGGACAGGGCTGGGTGCTAGGTTGGATTGGATGATCTTAGAGGTCTCTTCCAACCTGGTTGATTCTATGATCTTGAATCTAGTGGTCATGCTTTCCACAGAAAGGGATAAAAAAGCAGCAGGGATAAAAAGTGTGTGCTTGTTTCCCAGTAATGTTGAGGTCTGCTCTATATCCCCACTGATCAAGCATTTTTCATGTGTATATATATGTGTGTGTGTGTTTATGTACTATATACATACATGCAAATGAGAAAAACATGGATTTTATCTAGCATGCACCAACACATGCAGACTCTGCATTACTGATTTTTCTCACCTCAGTGCCTACAAACTCCTACTGTAGAGCAAACACACACCGACCTGTAGAGACCCAGGGAGCATTTAAACATGCAGAGAGCATACATGTTACTTGTTCAAGTCTGATTCAGAGCACAGCACATTCCTATTTCTCAAACAGATGAAGAAGGCAGAAGGGAGACAGCTCAAAAGCGTTGCTGCAAAGCTGTGGTTTGAGAAAGGGGGTTAACATTACAGGTAATTCATTTATACTGCTGGACACAGCTTCAACTTGGATAAAAAGCAGTGGCTTCTCACATGGATTTTAATAAACCATGTCAGAAGCCCCAGAAATTTGCAAAAGCTGGATCTTGAATGGCAAGCAATACACACAGAGCAGGGCTTTGTTTACAGTCACTGGGAGCTACTGCTGCTAGCTTGGAGCCCAGCAGAGCTGTCGGCAGCTAGAGCTGCTCTGCCTTACTCACATTCCTCACCAGCAAGCACCTACAGCAGGCCAGTAATCCCGATGATTAACAAAATCTAGCACTAGAGGGAGGCTGAATACATGTTCTGCTCCCTTTGGCCTTTTCAGCTTCTCTAAACATTAAAAGGCAGACGATTTAAAGCAAGCCCAGCACCCAGCCACCACACTGCTGAGCAGGAGATGTGCTATATCAGGCAGCACCTCCTGTAGCTAATAAACATGCTTTTCTTTCCTCAACTATTAGTCAATAGGTGCATCCAATTGGGGTTGGAGGGGGTTTTTATTATCTTTTTTAAAGAAAAAGCAAAATTCCTCCATGCTGTCTCTTTCTTTAGCCAGTGAGTCACAGCCCACAAAGAGGCACCACCGCCGCCGCTCGCCAGTCAGACAGTGAAGCGCTTGGCAGCCTCCTCCATAACAAGGATGAAGCTCATGCTGCTCGCATCCATCAACATGTTCCCACCTTCTCCTAGGCGTGAGCACGAGGCAGAAGCAAGCCAGGTCTCCTCTAAACAACCTCGCAGAGCAAGGCACATATGCCTTCAGACCCTGTTGTGACAGTTCTCCTTTCAAAATTCCTTGGCAATAGGAACTTGAGCCCTTTGGGTGATTTTGCGCATACCGCGGCAGAAGGATGCCACCAGCGGGTCCCACAGGTCTGAATGCACAGCAGCTCTTCTGTGCAAAGGTGTTTTAAGCAACAACTGGTCTATTAAACTACTTCATATTGCACTCAGTGCAACTGTTCAAAGTCTGATTGCTTCCTCACTCTAATTCCCATCCTGAACCACTTCTGCACATCCTCTTTGGTATATCCCAAATTCTTTCTCTTTTCAGCCACTGACAGTGTCGACCTATTAATTCACAGTTCCTACACTAATGAGGTGGTGTGATGTAGCAGACAGAGATACTGGGACACAGAGATCTAGGTCTTATTTTCAGCCTGCTGCTGGTCAGCCCTGTGACCTAGACAAAGCACTATCTCTGCTTCAGCTTCCTTATCAGGGAGAAACTTATATTTTTTGGTAAAGATTTTGGGGCCTGTCAACAAAAAAATAACAAAACACAACACACTGATAACAGCCAGAAGTTGTAGGGAGAAAGACTGTCTCCTGGACAAATATGATCCTCTTCTTTCTATGTTGCCCTAACATCTATATCCTCAAATGGAAATCAGACCCACACTGCAGCTGCAACACCTGGGAGTCACTAGTGGTGACTCACAAATGCAGGTTTTCTTTCCAAGGTGGCACTTGTCATAGAATCATAGAATCAACCAGGTTGGAAGAGACCTCCAAGATCATCCAGTCCAACCTAGCACCCAGTCCTATCCAGTCAACCAGACCATGGCACTAAGTGCCTCATCCAGGCTTTGCTTCAACACCTCCAGGGATGGTGCCTCCACCACCTCCCTGGACAGCCCATTCCAATGGCAGGTCTGCAGCCAAGGACCATGTCTGCTTGAGCTACCCAGATCCTGCCCTGACACAAAACACACAGAAACATTCCAGTTGGAAAAGACCCTCAGGATCATCAAGTCTAACTGTTACCCCTGCTTGACAAAGTTCACCCTTAAACCACATCCAAACGACTTTTAAACACATCCAGGGTTGGTGACTCAACCACCTCCCTGGGCAGCCCATTCCAATGCCTGACCACTCTTGCTGTAAAAAAATGTTTCCTAATGTCCAGTCTAAACCTACAGTGCTGGTTTGAGACTAACTGAAATATTTTACTGAGAGAAATTAAATCCTTAGCTGTGAGAAGAAAGAAAGAAGAAAAACAACCTGTGCCCTATATCATCATTCTTCTGCTGAGAAACACAACTAGTCAAAATGTAGGTAAGACACTTCTCACAGGCTGCTCAGCTCTCACTTCTGGCTGTGCCTTTTTTCTGGTGGTCTGCTCTCTGTGGCTGACTCTGCCTTTAACTCTCTAATCCACCTAACCCTTTTTCCTCTAACCTCCTTGCTGCCTTTATTTGACATCTCACTTCAGATCTCCAGCTTTACCACGTGAGATCAATGTGGGTTGATCTGGTTATTTCTGAAGGGGGGAGAAAGAGGCTTGCTGAGATGTATAAGAACAAGAACACAAACAGATAATAGTCCCTCTCCAGGCTCTTTGGGCTGCTCTTCTCTCTCTAACCTGCCTGCCTAATCCTTCCGCTTCCTAACTCCCCCTGGTCAACCCTCCAAACTATCTTGAACGTAAGGCAAAGTCTGGGGTAATGTAGAGGGGTGGGAAGAAGGTGGAAGAATGGTTGAGATCCCCTCCTGGGAACTCAGGTTTCTGGGAGGGCTGTTGTGTTTCAGTATTACTTTTTAACTTGTCTATTTCTGTATATATTCTAAATATCTGCTTATAGATTGTAAATAGCTGCTTATATATTGTGCTAAGCTGTAAATATAGCTTCACTTCTTAATTTCCAGCTGTCTGAGTCTAGTCTGGGTGATTTTCTTAAGTGTGGTAACATCCAAACCATCACACCTAAAGTAGGCTCATAACACTGGGCTCTGAACCTCTCCTTTAAGGGATCATTTCAAAGCTAGTGAAGACACAAAGCCATCATGATGCAGCTTACTGAGATGCCCCCATAGCAGATGTGACTCCAGAGTGATGGGATACAGGCTAGGGACAACTGTGCCCAGTTCTCATGCCTCAGCAACCCTGCCTGGCAAGGACAGAAGAAACTGCTGATACCATGAGCAAGGGTCCCTCTCTGTGAGCAAAGAGGGCACTTAAGAGGTCACTCATGAGAGTTTTTTCCCTTTAGCTTTCCCTGGCCTGGGCAGAATGCCTGTTTTGAAACGAGAAGGCAAGAATAAAATCTGCCTGCCTCCTTCTCTCCCAGATCTATCTATTTCCCTTTGACAAACAGTGATTTCATTTTTCTTCCTGTCCAGGACTTGGCCTTTTTTTCCCTCCTCTTTTAAACTGAGCCCAAGCCAACATGGCAAAAGGCTCTTTGCTCATGTCCTTATTTGTCAAACGCTCCATCACCGCGCTCTCACCGCCATGCCTGGCTTCAACTGTGAAGGGGAACTTCCCCACACAGCTCTCCCCCAGCCTCAATGCACTCTTTAAAAAAATAATAAAATTCCTTTTCTCTTTTTTTTTTCCCCTTTTAGTTTTTTTATTGACTGTAATGTTGTAAAAAAAGAGAGAGAGTTTACATTTCTTTCCCATCTCTTCCCCAGCCCTGCTGTGATGCTGCTGGATCTAGATGGGAAAATAGAAATTACAGAGAAAAAAGGCAGATCTATTGCAAAGGTGTTTCACCACCAGTCCTGCTCTGATTTCTATCAGATCATAAGCACCTCAAGGGAAGTACTAAAGTACCTTTTTGGATCTGATCCTAAGTGGCCAGTTCCACTGTTCAAACAGAGATTCAGAGATAAACAGGCCTATGGAAACTGGGTGTTATTATTTTAAGTGCTGCTCTTAAGCTGCAACTTAAACTGCAATAATTTGTGCAGCTTTCAGCTGTCTGCTAATGGTAACACACAAACTTACAATAAACTAAACATGCACATTCTGCTGCCCTCACCAACTTAACACCTTGGGAGAAAAAAAAGCTTTACCTGAAGCCATAGAATACAAATTTCACAAGCTGTCACCACCCAGAAAAAAGATCTGTTGTAAAGGGGTTGATTTGCTGGAGCAGGTAAATTTCAAACTCTGGAGTCAATCTGGAGGGCTTGCACTGGGTGCCAAATTGATCCAGGCAGCAGCAGCAGCAGGTCTGGTCCACACTTAGCAAAGGGGAAAGTGAGATGTGCACCGCATGCGTGCATCTGGTCCATGCTCCAGCAACTACATTCAGCAACAGAGAAACTGAGGCATGGAAATGAAGTGGCCTGGCACTGGAGAGCAGAATCAGGTTTGGCTGTAGTTTGTTGAAGACTGATCTAATACATGGCTATGAGATCCCTGCCTTCAGGCAACCATGTCTTGAGGGCTGAGAAATGGCTCATAGCAAAAGGAACACAGCCACCATTCGTTCTGCTCCTTCAGCACAGCAAATGCCATCTGGAATCATAAAAATTATTGTTTTCAATGCACAAAGGCATCAAGCAGCTTTCCCATTGACACTTGCCCTTTTCCCTCATCTCTTGGGCCTTATGTCTTGCTTCAGCACAGCTTTTGCTGCTGCTGCAAGATAAGGAGCTGATCTCACAACACAAGACCTTGCCGGCTCCTGACTTAGCCTTGGCTTTTGTCTGCTCCTGATCTCCTTCAGAGGACTGAAGGAAAAAGAAAGGAGAAAAAAGATGGCATGAGTATAGAGATTAAAGGTAGGGCCCTGTGTTTGCTATATAGAGTACATCTAGGGGTGGTGACAAACAGGAGTGCTGGGGTAAAAACGGTAGGCTTGTCCTCCTCTGAGCAGGATGCTGTGCAAAGAAATCTTGCTTTAACCAAGCTCCTGCCAAAACCCAACACTGTGAACATGGCTCCAGCCCCAGCTTCCCAAAGCCAGAAAGGGTGTGACAAATAGCAGTTGCATGAGGTCAGCAGAGAAGAACCTTCCCATTGAATAGTTCAACCAAAGAGCACATCCCAGTGGCAACCCTGATTGGCTCATGTGTGTATTTGAACCCATCACAAGAGGGAGGCATGAGAAGCTGAAGATATGAACCCTTGCTCATAAACATGGTGAAGTCTCCTCATTGGGTGACCCAGCAAGGGGAAAGCCTGACCAGGTGAAGTGCCCAACCCCTTCCCAGCTGCCCAGACAGCTTTGCAGGCAGCACCCTGTCCTCACCAGTACCCTGCTGCCTCGCCACGCCTCAGGGCCATCTGGAAGCTCCCCAGCTCCCACTGAGTCCACTCTTCTCAGAGAGATAAGAGACAGAACAACGCTCACTGGGCAATTACTTAATTCTCTCAAGGCTGGGAAAAGCCATGCTCTGCACTTGGCTAATGTCCCTGATGGCTGCAGCCTTTTCTGGCAAGGGAGAACATAATCCTCATTAACCCTTTCTCTCTTGAAGGAGGCTTATAATGGTGAGCTCATAATAACATGCTAAGACTTTGTGACAGCATCTGAACATCTCACCACAGGCAAGAGATCACAGGAAGCCTGTGAGGAAGGGAGATGTTCTCTATTTATAGAGGCACAATATAGATGAATTGACTAGAGCTGGTGGAGGGGTTAGGAACTAAGTCAGGTCCCCTGAATCCTCTTTAATGTCTGCTTGCTAGCTTATTCTCAGGTTCAACCCTTTGAGGAATGCAGGACTACCACAATCTTCCAGGGTCACCAAGGGCAGCCCCATGGCTGTGAATATGTGGTAACACAACTGTCATTAGCCTCAAAACTAGATCACTCTCACTTTGCTCTCATCTCTCCTCCCAGAAGGCTATTCTAGACTTTTGCAGCCTCAGTGATTAGAAACTCTCCAAACACCAGTGTGAAGATAATTCTGTCACATTCAGCCTCTCCTGTTCCTGCACCAACACTCATCCAGAGCTGAGTTCCTCTTCTCTGCATCTTATTTCCCAAACAGATTTTAAATTGACAAGCATATCCCCTCCTCAGTTTTAATTCTGCTCAAACAGTCAGACTCTTTTGGCCTCAAGTGGTAAAATCAGCTCTTGACTTCTTTATCACCTTGAGAGTCTGTCCCTGCAGCCTGAGCACGTCTCTCCTGAATGTGCCCAAGCTAACACATGTGTACCTGGCACTGCAGGCAAGCTGGTGATGTCTGCATAAAGGTGCTCGTGGTATGTCCCTACCCACACAGGACATGCCATCACCACCTGACACATCTTAGAAGTTCCACTTTCATCCACACAGCAAATCTAGAGGATCTGAGCCAGTAGGAAAGGAGTGAGAAGGGTCTCAGTGACATCACTGAGGCCTGGGCTAAGGTTTACTTGCTTCACTTAATTTTAGACATCTAAACAAAGCACTTTTAGTATCAGATTACTGCCCTAAAGTCTCTCCACAGTCCGTGGAACGAGCTGGCTCTTCCAGAAAGCAATTCATTCTGGGAAGGTTTCACTCCCATCTGCCATCACAAAGACACAAGGCAATTACTCTGCTAATTCAAGCCGGATGGGAAAAATCCTTTAATAGCCCAGTAAGATTTGAATGGAAATATTCCTTACTTGGGAAACAGCTTGTAAGAGCTGACTTGGTTGTTCCTGACACATGATTTCTAACCACAGCACTTTGCCACCTGGTTTTATGATCCTCCATTCAATTCTTGGATCAGTTCTGCACAAACTACAGAGTTCTCGTCTCCTTACCTGCACCTTGAAAGTAACATCATCCAGAGGGGGTGGAGGGGGAAAGGCACCTTGGGATGATGTGATGTTCCCGAGGTCATCTGCAGGAGGTGGGGGTGGAGGAAGGAAGTCCCCTAGAAGAGAAAAATGGGAGAAATTAGACTCACCAGCCTTTCCCCACATCACAAAATGGATAACCAGGACAAAACCTGCAATACTCATAGGCTTGCCATCGGTTTTTGGCACGGGAAGTCAGGCATCATTTAACCATTAAATGTTCACCTGCACTGCTCACTGCCTCAGGAGACGGCTGTGACAGCACAACAATGTTGGCAGATGGCTTAGAGACACAGCCTTAAGTTGTGCTAGGGGAGGTCTAGGTTGGATGTTAGGAGGAAGTTGTTGTCAGAGAGAGTGATTGGCATTGGAATGGGCTGCCCAGGGAGGTGGCGGAGTCACTGTCCCTGGAGGTGTTCAAGCAAAGCCTGGATGAGGCACTTAGTGCCATGGTCTGGTTGACTGGCTAGGGCTGGGTGCTAGGTTGGACTGGATGAGCTTGGAGGTCTCTTCCAACCTGGTTGATTCTCTGATATTCTATGAGGTGCACAGGCCCTGCGTGGAAGGTGACTTGTCAAGAAGCCCCAAGCACCAATAACCATCTCCACACCTCAAAGCTTGCATCGAAAACCTGCTGCAGGCAACTACAGAACTTGCAGGAACGAATGCGCAGTGTCCAGCCTCACAATGGATCCCACTCAGTTCTCCTGCCTCGTGTCTTGAATTATGCCACCTCTTCTCCATCACTGTAAAGACAGCATCAGATGCTGCCTATAAGCAGAGATACTTGTTGCAGAGGATACACAAAGGGATGGAGCTAGATCCCAAAATCTAAACCAGCTCATCTCCTGCATCCCTGCTGCTGGCACAGCCACACTCTTTTCACCTCTCCTATCCTACAGGGACCTCACAGCTTAGAATCATAGAACAGTGAACACTAAAAGGGACCTCTGCCCTAGCTAGTCCAAATCCCTGCTAACACAGGTTTGTCAGGTTGCACAGGGATGTGTACCAGTGTGTACAGAGAAGCAGACTCCACATCACCTCTGGTCAGCCTGTTCCAGTGCTCCATTTCCCTCAAAGTAAATTAGTTTATCCTTATGCTCAGATGAAACCTCCTCTGCCCTAGTGGGTACTCACTGCCTCTCATCCTCTCACTGGTCACCATTGAAAAGAGACCAGCCCCACCCTCATGCCCTCCACCTTTAGATATTTATACACATTTTGAAGGCCCCCTATCAGTCTTCTCTCTTCCAGACTGAAGAGCCCCAGGTCTCTCAGCCTCTCCTCATAAGAGCAATGCTCCAGTACCCTAACCATCCTTGTGGCCCTTCACTGGACTCTCCTGTTCTGCCCTGTCCTTCTTGAACTGGGGAGCCCAGAACTGGACACAATACTCCAGGTGCAGCCTCACCAGGGCAGCTTCCTGTACAGAACTTCTGAGAAGACCACAGGCTCTTCTCAGTGACAGATGATGGTCCAGCTGCAAGCTCAGAAGCATCCACCTTTTAAGTGCGAGGAAGTCTTTTACAGGAGGCTGACGTACAAAACATCTACACTTATTTCTGTCTTTTTAAACTTCCAAAAGTGCTGATGTGAAGAACAAAGCAGCATATTGGCTGTGAAGACATCCAGTTTAGCAGAGAGAGGGGAGAACTTCTCCTTGAGAACTTCACGGGAGGTGGTAGCACAAAGAAGAAAACAAGGACAGAGCAGGCTGTGGGCAGCAGGACAAGAGGCTCTGAAAGCACCTCCTAAGGACAGAATAAAGGGCATTTGCCATTAGCAGTGGATTTGGCTCCTGAGGAGGCAGCTGCCTGTAATTTGGACCACTTTGGTATATTTTCATTTCTTCTCATAAAAGCTCATACTTCAAATAGAGCTGTTTGCTGTTGGCTCTCCTGACTGCAGCATCTGTGATGGAAGCTCGAGATGAATAAAACTGTGATATTTCATGTATATGGGAACTGTTGCTTTTAGAGGGATTTAACTCTTTTGAGAGGAAACATGGGCTCTCTACTTGACCCTCCACATCTCCAGGCAGTCCCACACCACCTCCTGGCTACAAGCCCTCAGCACCATCCCCAAATACTAAGGAGCAGGTTCCACACAACTCAGAGAAGTGTTGAGCCAAATCTCAGAGACCCACAGTCCTCAGGACCACCCATGCCCAGGCTCAAAGCCCTGTGCTCAGCCCACCCCAGGCACAGGCACCAGCTGGGCAGCATCACCAGCACAGCACCTTCATGCTGTTTGCTGTAGGAAGCAAATGGGTCTGCAGCTCTGGGAAGTTCTTCTATTTGATTTCAAATCACTCCCTGAAAGGCACAAACTCTCCCTAGGACTTCTTGGGATTTTATTTCCCAGGAAAATAATTTATTCCCTTTTTTTTTTTCCCTAAATCAAGCATGGAGAACACTCAAAGCCCTCACTTTGAATCCCTAAGAAAGTAACATCCTAAATGCAGATGCATGAAGTCAGTTTGAAAACAACACACTGAAAACTAATTTAAGGCACTCACATTGCTCCAACACATAAAACCCTGTGAAACCTACTGGCCCATGGTACTACAGAGTTCAAGACTGACTTCCAAACAAATGAAAAATGTCCACTAACATCTGCACTATCCTCCTCTTTGCCCTACAATTGATCTATCATTTTATTTCAAATCATATGAAACGTGATACAGAGTCAAAAAGAAATGGTTTGGAATGAGTATCTTGGTGTGTAGTTCAGGAAAATGCTGGGATGTTTGAGTGCTAAGTAAACTTTGCCCCTTTGCTCTAAAAATGACCCTCCAACCAGCATGATTCTGCAAATAGATTTAACTCCAGCAGACACATACTTCCCAAAGAACACCCTTCAGATGATGTTTCTCCAGTTAATCCTGGCTCCAGTGCCAAAGGCTCACCTCCCTGCCCAGCACATTAGTCAGACACTCTTGCTTTGTCACGACACTGAAAAACAGAGGTAAGGGAATGTGTTGGAGGGGATAAGACAGGGAAAGGGACAGGGTTTGTGTGTACAGAAGAGGTAAAAAAATAATTGCTCTAACAGAAGGGAAAAGGATAATTGCTAGAACAAACACACAACAAATACCATTCTTCCCTTTTGGAAGATCTGTTTCTACTGAAAGGAAAAAAAAGAAAAACACTGGCAAGATTTTTTAGAAGAGGAGCAAAGGACAGAAACAGAGAAGAGCTCTTGTCTAGAGTTTGGAGGAAAACCACTTCTCTCTGCAGTTGGAGACAGCTGGCTTCAGGGCGTCTCAGCCCAGCTCTGCTGACTCCCTGTCAGATAAGCTGCTGGCTCCACTCTCCCCACAAATCAGAAGGTTTTTAAACTGAGCAGCAGTAAGCAGATGCCTGATGAACTGGGGGGACCTTGCAGATGTTTGGCCTTTTCCTAGTCCTCTGTGAACAGATGGACTTTCCTCCTTCACAGCTTTACTATTTATTCTGCCACTGCACTTTCCTCTTTCCCACACACAGGCACAGGACCCAGTGCTGCTCCTGCTGCACTCACAGGAGAGCATTCCTTCAGATGCAGGAGGGAAAGCTGCAACTGTAGGATTATTATTATCGTTGGCATTGCTGGGAGTCTCCCTCTGGCAGAGAGGGAAGCATGCAGACACTCTAAAATCTGTGTCCTGAGCAGCATTTTAGGTGTCATGTGGAAGAAACAGGTCTCCAGTTGAGGGAGTCAATAAGGCAAAGAAGCTGAAAGCAAGCTCACACTTCCTTTAAGCAGGATGTCCCTACTATGTATCTTGGGGAACTTCCCTCACCCCCAAAGCTTTGCTAGTCAGACAGATTTCAGTGCCTCAGATCTGGGCAAGCCATGGGAGGAGGCAGAAAAGTCCAAGTGCATCTGGAACATATCAGTGCAACTCACTGCTGACCACCTCCAGTGCCATGCAGCTTCATGGGAAGCCATCAGGTGAAGGGACTGTCCCCTGTCCACATGGATGCATCAGGAATTGCAGGAGAATGGGGCTCTGGGGCTACCAGAGTTAACCGAGGGCTGGTGGTGGATACATCCCACCCTAAGCCTGATTGATTTAACTCTGGTGCACCCCTGTGAGTAAAAGATGGACAAGAGGCTTATTAGCATCAATTACTGCTCAGCACCAAGACTGGCATTTGGTTGGCATTCATCTAGCGTAAGTCTGAACACTCCAGGTACTTTAGTTAGGAGAACAACTGCACTGAATTCTGTCAATGAAGACACACCAAGACGCCTCCATAAGGTAATTTGTACTTCACATAAGGCAATTTGTACTTCAAGGCAGGTGAAATCACTTTCCAGCATCAAGTAACTCTGCAGAGGGGCAGAGATACAGCCTAGGGCAGGCAGGGAGCTGCATCCTGCCCCTCCTCAAACCATAGTGCAGCCTGACTTCATACCCTGCAATGAGAAAACTGTACCCATTACCATATCTTTAGAGGAGGACATTAATACTCCTCATTGTGCCAGCTACTTGTTTCTTCTTCTTACAACTGTCAAGGCCATGAGTCAACCTACAAAGGGACTGTGCAGTGTGACACAGGCACCAGATCAGTTATTTCAGATGTGATGGCGCAATGTGCTGTGAAACCACAGCTCTGAGCTCTTCTCTCGACACTCATCACCCAGGCCCCATCTTTTGCTGGAGCATCACTCGCTGCAACCATGACAGACAATTCCACTGGTCTTGGTTAAACTCTCCCCCGTGTTTTGCACACAAGCAATTAGACGGAAATTAAGTGGGTTTGTTGGGAACCTATAACAGAGTCCTAAGTAGAAGTGAAGCCTCCCAGGCATCAGCCTGGTTTCTGCCTCCCATCAAATCTGTGCCACGCAAAGGTGTTTACAAGGTTTTGCTCCTCTCCTCCTCAAAATTTCCCCTCTTACACTTTCCAAGGAGTTTTAGGTATATCATTATTATACTTTTCAAATGCACAAAACAGAAACTGTTCAAAGCCTTAGCAGCCCTCTACATCAGTATGAGCCTGCCAGGATGAATAGACACTCATCAGATTTTTGCCATTGCCTGCCTGATGCCTTCTGGGTACAAGCACAAGCCGAGAAAAACATCCTGTCTCATGCACCAAGCACCTTTCTAACTTACGGTCTAACCTTTAAATTTTTAAGTGCACTTCAGATTTTGGCAGGATCAGGCTTGTGTCTCAAGCCTTTGTTTTCAGAGGAGATACATCTGCCAGTAGACAAATGAATTGCAGCACAGTAATTGCCTCCTCCCTTGACTGACACGGTTGTTTAGACACGAAGATTTGGAGCTTTGAAACTTCTAGACACGAAGATGATCTCACTCGTTCAGTAAGAAGAGACTGTTTGGGGGAGAAACCCTCAGAAACAGAGCAAGAGCAAAGCAAAACGCTGTATTTTTCCCCTGAAACAGTAACTTAGTGAAATCTATCAACAAACAAAACAGGGCTCACCCTGGTAATCCCAGATCTCTGCCTGATGTCTGAAGCCCATATGTGCAGATGCATTCCATTTTTCTCCTTCTAAACAAAAAGAGCACTCTCTCTCTTGCTGTCATTTACAGAACTTCCCGATCTGGAGCTGGTTTAGAATCAGTTTGGATCACCTGAAAAACACAGCTCTCCCCTGACCCAGACATTAGACTAAGCACAGCCACGGATCAACCTCCCACTGATGTCTTCTGGTCTGATCCAAATAGCCTTCATTTGGCAAAGCACTGACCAGATCCAGGCACCTCCCTCTGTCTGGTCAACCAGTTTCAAGCATGGCAAGCCCAAGTTTGCAATTTGAGGGTGATCTGCATTGAAACAATTAAGATTTACACTTAGATCCTGATTCCCTTAGCACTGTGCTAAAATCCTTTTGATTGAGGCCACCACGAACTTGTATTCCACAATCACCACTGCAAAAACCTGCAGAACATTGCAGTTATCAGTAAGTGGCTTGGGGAAACAGAACACTGCAGAAGGGACAGCATGGGATTTTTATGGAGAACTTCAGCCAGATATGACCTGGTGAGTCCTAGGTGTGAATGTGCATCTTACTAAGGTTCCCCAAATGAAGGTTTTCCTGTAACATCTGCATTTAACATACATCACTGGACAAGGAAAGCACAGGATTAACATCATGGTCTGTGATAGTGCATCAAAACCATGGCATGAGAGGTCACTGCCAGCAGATCAGCACACATGAAATGATTGCACAGTTACAAACCAGCTCCACAATCTACCTGAATACACCACACTGGCCTCTGATTCCTACCATAAAGCAGCTCCACCAACCCAAAGCACTGCTTAAATTACCACTCTCTTACCAGTGACTAATCCTACCACTTGAACTACTTTTGTTAATCACTCACTGCATTAATAAGCAGGAGGGAGAAAAACAAAACCAAACCAAAAACCCAACCAAAAAAAGCCCCAACAACAACCCACACCACACTGGCTAATTCCATCCTGAGCTTTTAAAAAAGGAATACTGAGTCTGTCAGGTAGTTGCACTGAAAATTTACTTTGCCACCTGCTAGCTGAAATATTGCTTTTATGGATTTATATTGTATTAAAAGGTCACTGGCTGTTTAAGTCTTAAACAGTTTTAATCACTCTAAAAGTCTCTTAACAGTAAGAAAAGGAAGCTCAGAACAAACAGCAGCAGGGATTCTAATTAAAAGGACCAATTCATCTAATTTTATTTGGGGTTAATTATTCAGGATTCACTCTCTGATGTGTAAGGAATAGCAATTAGTAATTTCAGTGATTTGAGGAACATTGGAGGTGTAATCAGTTAAAATGAGTGAGTGTTTACAACACAAGATGTTGAATTAGTTTCTCCCAGCTGGAGAACAGGAACATTAATCCCCTACAGTTCAGGACTATGAATCGCAGCCCTGCTTAAAAGATTCTTTTCAGATAAATCCCCCCACACACACACCCAGAATCACCTGGTCATGTTGTTTACTACATGGAAAGTCAATAGGTGACAAGTACCACGGCAGCTTACTCATCCTTGACCATCAGCCATCATCCAACTACCCAAACCCCTGGCATTCAACCCAGACGATTCCCAGCAATTTTCCTATCTGTGCAACTTCAGCCAGACTACCACCCCCCCACCAGGCTGCCTTTTACCACAGCTAGCTGAGATAATGAAAGAAGCAGCCTGTGAAACTTTCAAATGTTAATTAACTACGGTGGCTAAATATACAGAGGAAAAATGACCGTGCGATTAACTTCAAACCTCTAGGTACAACTCCTCCTGCAAATGCAAATCCAAAATAGCTCTGCTGCAATTGCTCTGGATTTCCTCCAGCACTACTGGAGCCAGAGCAGGGTACTAAAGCTTTCAGGAGCCAATACAGGGTACTGAAGCTTTCAGGAGTAGCAGATCAGACTCATGGGGACAAGGGAGCCACATAGGAGAGCATTGGTGGGGCAATGCAGTATTGGCTGCTCTGATGTTTGGGCCCAAGCTGAAAAGCCATTTATTTTCCACCTCTCAAGAGAATCATAGAAACATAGAATCATAGAATCAACCAGGTTGGAAGAGACCTCCAAGATCATCCAGTCCAACCTAGCACCCAGCCCTAGCCAGTCAACTAGACCATGGCACTAAGTGACTCATCCAGGCTTTTCCTGAACACCTCCAGGGATGGTGACTCCATCACCTCCCTGGGCAGCCCATTCCAATGCCAATCACTCTCTCTGTGAAGAACTAACATCCAGCCTAGTCCTGCCCTGGCACAACTTGAGACTGTGACCCCTTGTTCTGTTGCCTGGTTGCCTGGCAGAAGAGACCAATCCCACCTGGCTACAACCTCCCTTCAGGTAGTTGTAGACAGCAATGAGGTCTGCCCCTGAGCCTCCTCTTCTTCAGGCTAAACACCCCCAGCTCCCTCAGCCTCTCCTCACAGGGTCTGTGTTCCAGGCCCCTCACCAGCTTTGTCGCCCTACTCTGGACGCCTTCCAGCACCTCAACATCTCTCTTGAATTGAGGGGCCCAGAACTGGACACAGTACTCTAGGTGTGGCCTGACCAGTGTTGAATCAACCAGGTTGGAAGAGACCTCCAAGATCATCCAGTCCAACCTAGCACCCAGTCCAACGAGGTCAAGAGGTAACTGGGTTTGCTCTGCAGCAGGACTGGAGCTGGACCCTTTGCACTGGTTACATACCTATGACTGCTAAAAGGACCATCCTTGGCAGGCTCACCTCAAGCGATGCAGTGCTTTACTGAGCAACTTGCTCTAGCACAAGGTGCTATCTTTAGAGCTCTGAGCACAGACCTTTCCCTCCAGCATCAACTACCAGTAGGGAAAATCCCACCTACTTCTGCTTCACATCAGAACTTGCTGACCTCCCTCTCAAAACACTCCAAAGGCAGTTAATTAGCACAAGGGAAGGAAACCAGGGCTCAGTTCCCCAAATTATGCAAAATCTCATCCGCTGCCTCACAGTAGATGGCCTTTATTGTGAAAACAACACTTTCTTGCTTTGGTTTTTTAATGAGACTCTGTTTTTATTCAGTCTGTGTCTGTAAACACTTAGCCATGCCCAGCAAAAAGCAGTTGCTTCAGTGGTTGCAGGGAGGAAGAGGTAAGCACGAGCACTTAGTGCACTGTGTCCCCCGTGCCCATGAGACAAACCCTCCACACTACACCTATGATACACATTGTGAAGTACAAAGGCACCAATAGAAGGCTGCATTTTGACTCTTCAGCTTAGTTTGCTCTATGACTGTGGGGCAAAGCATTCCACCTAGCATCACGTGCCAACCTTTCTGTGGCAGAGCTGACTTATTTTGCTCGTCCCAACATCCCATTTTGTAAACACAAGGTGAGCGAGGCAGGTCTGCTCCTGCTGAGATCATGTTACATTTAACATTTTTCTCCATAAAGCAGATAGTTCCTTAGAAGAGAAGAAAATAAATCAGCCCTTGTGCTGGTTTGAGCCTAGCTGGGATATTTTGGTGAGAAGATTTGCCATTGGAATGGGCTGCCCAGGGAGGTGGTAGAGTCACTGTCCCTGGAGGTGTTGAAGCAAAGCCTGGATGAGGCACTTAGTGCCATGGTCTGGTTGATTGGATAGGGCTGGGTGCTAGGTTGGACTGGATGATCTTGGAGGTCTCTTCCAACCTGGTTGATTCTATGATTCTATGATGATTCTAAGAATTAGAATATAGGCTGGGAAAAGGAAACAATGGTGATGTCTGCTTCACTCATAGGCTTGCTGAGATGGATAAGAATGAGAACACAAACAGAGATAAGGGAGTCTCTCTGGGCTTTGGGTTGCATTTTTCTCTTTAACCTGTCTGACTAATCCTTCTGCTTCCTAACTCCCCCTGGACCCTCCAAACTCACCTTGAACGTAAGGCAAAGTGTGGGGTAGAGGGGTGGGAAGAAGGTGGAAGGGTGGTTGAGAGCCCCTCCTGGGGACTCTGTTTTTTGGGAGGGCTGCTGTGATTCAGTATTGGTTTTTAGCTTGTACATTTCTGTCTGTAGCTGTATATACTGTAAATATTTGCTTGTACATTGTGCTAAACTGCAAATATAGCTTCATTCACTCAATTTCCAGAGTGGCTGAGTCTAGTCTGGGTGATTTTCTTAAGTGGGGAGGGGAACACCCAAACAATCACAGCCATTTAATAAAGCCTAGCGAAGGGCTAAGGTTGAGCCAGAGCAACAAACAGCCCACGGCACTGTAACACTTCAATTAAAATATGTGTTAAAATAGAAGGAAGAAGAGCCACAAGAATAACAGCTCTGAGCACTGTTCTTTGTCATAGATTTCTTTCAAGACCTTTAGGATGTCACCTAGCCTGTGATGGTTTGGGTGTTCCCCACCCCCCACACACTTTGGAAAATCACCCAGACTAGACTCAGCTGCTCTGGAAACGGAATGAAGCTTTGTATTTACAGCTTAGCTCAATATACAAGCAGCTATTGGCAATATAGACAGAAATATGCAAGTTAAGTCATCCAGAAACACAACAGCCCTCCCAGAAACCTGAGTCCCCAGGAGAGGCTCTGAACCACCCTTCCACCTTCCTCCCATTCCTCTACCTTACCCCAGATCTTGCCTTATGTTTAACGTAGTTTGGAGGGTCAGCCAGGGGGGTTAGGGAGTAGGTGGATTAGTCACACAGACAGCAGGTTAGGTTAGAGAGAGATGCAGCCCACAGAGCCCAGACAGCAACTGTGTTATCTACGCTTGTGTTCTTGTCCATGTCAGCAAGCCTATGAGTGCAGTAGGCATCACCAATGTTTCCTTTTCACAGCCTATAATCTAGTTCTTCTCACCACAACATTCTAGCTAGCTTCAAACTAGCTCACCTAGCCCCACTGTGCCTCAGTCCATGGGCACATAAAGTGCTCCTTTGCCTCCTCTCCAGCGTTCATTTGCAAACATACGGACAGAGCCTTACTTAGCCTGTGCAGCAATTAGTACAATGAGATTCTGCTTTCAGTTGCAGCTGTTCAGGTCCAACAATGGAAATACAAGAACTTCTCAATGATATTTTTTGTTTTGGGCCTGCTGAAATGGGAAGATTTCTGCACAAACAAATGGAACTATGCTGGGAATGAGGGCATCTAAGTCAGACGAGCTAACTCTGTCCTTGAGGGGAAGCACAGGCTGCATTCCCACACACCATCACTCTCCTCTGCAGAGCCAAAGGTTCATGACACACCTCAAGGAGGCAAACACTGCCTCACTCAGAACAAAAATGGAATGGGTTATTTGTTTGTTTATTAGAGTATGGTGTTCAACTCGTTTGTTCACTGCTAAATGCTCCTGACAAGAGCTGACACATGCATTCATTTACTGAAGAGGGCTGTTGTGAAGGAGTTGAGAAAAAATGAGCTATGCCACTGGATTAAGACCTAACTCTCTCTGGCTGTTGTTGCAAAGCACAATCAAAATGGATCTGATTTTTTGGTCAGCTTTGTCCCCTAAGCAGACAGGCAGGGAAGAAGAGGACCACGTCCTTTAGGTACATCTTTCCCTATCTCCAACCAAACCCACTCTGTGCCTCGTGTCGAAACACAAAACAGTGCCCAGACCGCAAAAAAACATCTCTCAGACCTCTTTGCTGTCAAGGGACTTCCTCAAGTTTTGAAAGGTCCAGCCAACAGTCTTTAATCATGGACTTATGTTTGCTTGTAACTAGTTCTGTGTTGTTTTCCCACTGTGCAGGATAACCTTAGAGAAGTCAGAGGAAACTTGGTGTGCTGCAGGCTTGGCTTAAGGACAAGGTGCTGCAGGACATCTGGAAGTGCTGGCTCCATTCTGCTTGCCCACAATGCAAAGGAGAGGGACAACAGAAACCACTTCCAAAACTAGACCATTTCCCTGGGTGATGGGGTCAACCTAGCTGCAAGATGTTCTTTTCACACAGTCTTCTGCTGCTGACTTGAGAGATTGGAGCAAAAAGACCAAGTTGGAAACGCACCCACAGCTCTTGGACAAACTGATAAAACAAATCTCCATAAACTGATTTTCAAACTGGCTCATGTAGTTCCTCACATCCTCTTCTCCATCCCTCCCTATAAACAACCAAACTTGGAAAGATTAAAACAAAACATGTGGCTTTATTAGATGTGTCTCAGTTCACTGTTTTCACCAACACAAACAGCCCTGGCTTGCTTCCCTCTATTGCAATTAGTCAGAGCTACTAGGGAGCAGAAACTAGCTGGATTTTCTTCATGCTACACAACTAATTGCCTTCTTACTCAGCAGTGTAACAGTTAAATAAGGACATCCTTAATCTCTGAAAATTACTTAAGATAAAGTTAAATGTTGGGTAAACAAGATTCACCTCTATCTCCTTTCAAAGTAAATAACCAATGCTCCATCTGTGTATTTCTATGGAGAGGTGGTGGAGTTTGTGGAGGGAGTTTGGTTTCCATTACTAGAAATGTCACACATGATCTGGCTAGACCATGGAAGAGAAATAGGATTAGACCCAGAATTAAAAATCAAAATGGGGGTGGGGAGGGTGGTGGTTTCCTTCCCTGGGTAGATTCCATAGAGAGGTGCTCAGCATCCTCTCTCCTGTGTTTCTGGAGAATTGAGAAGGCAGAAGATTAAAAAGAGTGTTTTCCCTTCTTTGAGATTAACTTTACCCTAAGATACTGATGCTTTCTACACCAAGGACCAGTGTCCAACACCTCAGAGTTACTATGCACATTTACATGTGCAGCTATTACCCCATTTTGAGGAGGAATGCTTTAAACATTACTCTGATGCACAATACAACAAAGTAAGTGGGTAGGAAACAACATGCTAAACTGACTTCAGATAAGCAACTACAGTTATGCTTTCCACATTCCACAAAATCCCCTGCTGAAAACTGTTCCACCCCCTCCATGCTGAGCACCACAATAGGGGAAAACAAGAGAAGAGAGAAAACATCCCCTCAGGAGCATTCTAAAAGGAGTAAGGAAGAGGTGAATGACAAGAGGCACGAAAAGGAGTTCCCATAAATGAGAATGATATTCCTGTACTAAAACGCGCTCCTTAGAGTGACCCAGGCAGACTACCTAGTCACAAAATCACAGAAGGGACTGGGTTGGATGGAACCTCTAAAGGTCATCTAGTCCAACATCCTCTGAAGTCATAAGGTACATCCTCAACTGGACCAGCTTGCCCAGAGCCCTGTCAAGTCTCACTCGAGCATCACTGTTGAGTATCTCCAGTAATTTGGGCCCAAAATCACCTCTCTGAGCAACCTGTTCCAGTGTCCCATTGCCCTCATAGTAAAGAACCTGTTCCTAACATCTAATGTAAATCTGCTCTTCTGTATTTTGAAGGCCTTATCCCCTGTCCTATCACTACAGGTCTTTGTAAGCAGACTCTCTTCATCCTTCATGTAAGCTGAAGCAGGGATAAATGGTGGCAGCGCTGTGTCTGCAGTAGTTTGAGGGATACATGGCTCTCATCTTGCATTCCCAACAGGAATGACCATGATACTGCAGTTATCCAAGCCCAGGGTTCAGCTTCTGACCACTCTGAGAAATGTCAATCAAACCAGCAGCTTTGCTGGAACTCTGCTCAGCATATGGTGCCCTCTTTTCCAGAGAAATAAGCATTAGGGTCTGGCATCATCCCAGGGTCAATCATTTGGCATAAAGAAACCTGGTTGAGATCATTTTCAGATTGAATTAAAACTCTTCCATTTTAACCAACAGAAAATGAATTACTGACATATTTGTGGATGTTGTTAAGAGGGAGAATGGGGAAGAAAATGAAAATCTTCTGGAAAGGCTGTGGTTTATTTGAAAAGCCAGAGGTTTGCTTCTTGAAATAAAACCTTGTGGAAAACGAGCGACGGCAAATCCTAGCGACGTATTGCTGCAGCTTCTAGGGTAGGCTTCTGAAATCTTCTGTGCTAGTTTGGAGCTAGCTAGAATGTTTTGGTGGGATGCATTACTCTCTAACCTTACCCTCCATCTCTCTGATTAATCCACCTGCTTCCTAACCCCCCTGGCTGACCCTCTGTTCTCCTTGGGGCACAAGGCAACATCTGGGGTAAGGCTGAGGAGTGGGAGAATGTGGAAGGGCAGCTGGGAGCACCTCCTGGGGACTCAAGTTTCTGGGAGGGCTGTTGTGTTTCTGTATTCCCTTTTACCTTGTCTATTTCTGTCTGTCATAGAATCATAGAATCAACCAGGTTGAAAGAGATCATCCAGGCCAACCTAGCACCCAGCCCTAGCCAGTCAACTAGACCATGGCACTAAGTGACTCATCCAGGCTTTTCCTGAACATCTCCAGGGAAAGTGCCTCCACCACCTCCCTGGGCAGCCCATTCCAATGCCAATCACTCTCTCTGCCAACAGCTTTCCCCTACCATCCAGCCTAGACCTTCCCCAGCACAACTTGAGGCTGTGTCCCCTTGTTCTATTGCTGGTTGCCTGGCAGAAGAAACCAACCCCACCTGGCTACAGCCTCCCTTCAGGTAGTTGTAGACAGCAATGAGCTCTGCCCTTAGCCACCTCTTCTGCAGGCTGCACACCCCCAGCTCCCTCAGCCTCTCCTCATAGGGTTTGTGCTCCAGGCCCCTCACCAGCTTCCCAGCTTTGTTGCCCTTCTCTGGACACCTTCCAGCACCTCAACAACTATAACTACCTATACTGTAAATATCTGCTTGTAGGTTCTGCTAAGCTGTAAACACAAAGCTTCATTCAATTTCCAGAGCTGGCTGAGTCTAGTCTAGGTGACTTCCAAAGTGGGGGGGGGGGGGGCGGGCAGGGAACACCCAAACCACTACATCTTCACTCTGAGCTTTGCCTTGCCTCAGGGCTGCTACTTAAGACAGTTTCAGGCAAAAACAAAAATTAAGTTAGGTTAGATGGAGAACCTCTTTTGATTTTCTTTCATCCTAACTTCTTTTACAGCCTTGCTGTAGGAAAGTTCAAATCCATTCTTTTCAGATTAATGATTGATCTTCACTCTAAATCCCCACTCCAATATTAATAACCTCTCAGAAAACAATTAAAATGGATACATTGTTTGAGTCCCTGCTCGGGGAGCAAGAGAAGAGGATAAATCTTCTATGAGCACAGAAAGCTCTATCATACTTTGAGGGCTGCTGATGCCTGCAGTGCCATGAAAAGGTTACTCACTGTAACATATGCATCTCCCCACGCTAACACAAGCACATGCCTGCAGCAGTGCACAGGAAGGAGAGAGTGCTGAGCTGCACAGGGGAAGTGTGGATAGTCCATTCTCTCTGTCTTCAGAAACTCCATCCACCAGTGGGACTGAAAGAGTAGACCTTTTCCTCTGTGGGACAGAAGATGCTGCAAGGAAGGAGAATGACTTCAAACCTGACATTTCCAGCAAATGCAAAGAGCCAGACAGACTCTGGCCAGGTGCTCTGCTCAGAAACTGCTTTAATGCACAGAGATGCCTGAGGTGCTGAGGCTTTATGATGAATCACTGAGCCCACATCATGCAGAGCTGCTTATTAGCCTGGAGAATGTGACAGCCAACGTCTCTACTTCCTTCATGAATCACAACAAAGGAAGAAGTGTCTTCTGGACCAGCTGCCATAGAGTGACTTGTCTCTACACTGCTTAAGGTTAGGGCTCTCTGTAGCAGACCGGGTGCATCCATACTATCCAGCCTCTGGTCCAGATCTCTCCCCTGACCTAAGCAGGGCCCTGGAGCTGAGCACTCTCTTACACCAAAGAAACAAGGTTGTGTTGTTGCTTGCCAACATGGTGTTTGTACAGCATAACAGTGAGAAAGCATGTTGTCAGCTCTGGTAAGAGTACATGTGGAGATGTTCAAGGGTACAAAGCTTTCTTAGAAGACCATCTTTGGCACAGTGACAGGAACTAGAGAGTCTTGGCCCTGGTAGTCTGCTTAGAGAAGAAGAGAATCATCCTCCTTTGAAGAACATTAACCAGCTTTCCTAAATAAAACTGAACAACATCAGATTTTATCACAGGATTCTTGACAACCCAGGCTGCAATTTTGCAATGCATGACTTGCTGCATGCAGTCATCCAAAGTGACTGCTTTATGCAAAAGCAAAGCTCATTCCTAGAGGACTTGAACAATCACAGTCAGATTTCCTTGCTGAAAGATACCCAAGTGAATAACAACCTTACTTTAAGAGAAACATGGCATGCTTGGGTACCTGGGCTCTCAAGAAAACAAGGACTAAGAACAAACCTCAGAATGATCTGAAATTAGCCAATGATGATCTTTCTGCACAAAAGAGGAACTGTAAAAACACAGGTATAACCTAGCTTTAAAATCCAGCAGCACATCAAGGCAAAGCATCAATGTGGATCTTAAAGTTCACTTAAGGAAACAGATGCTCTGCTTTCACGAGACTGAGAGATTTACTCTGTATCCTTATCAGGTCACACATATCACATCATGTCATGGTGATTAGCATCTTGCTATATTAAAATATTGAATTCCACTGGATTTAAAAGGCTAATTTGAGAGCCTTTCAGAGCAGAGCCCAAAGCTGGAGCTGATCGCAAGCAGGGAATCAAAGAATCAACCAGGTTGGAAGAGACCTCCAAGATCATCCAGGCCAACCTAGCACCCAGCCCTAGCCAGTCAACCAAACCATGGCACTAAGTGCCTCATCCAGGCTTTTCCTGAACACCTCCAGGGATGGTGACTCCACCACCTCCCTGGACAGCCCATTCCAATGCCAATCACTCTCTCTGGGAAGAACTTCTTCTAACATCCAGCCTAGACCTCCCCTGGCACAACTTGAGACTGTGACCCCTTGTTCTATTGCTGGTTGCCTGGCAGAGGAGACCAACCCCACCTGGCAACAGCCTCCCTTCAGGTAGTTGTAGACAGCAATGAGGTCTGCCCCTGAGCCTCCTCTTCTCCAGGTTAAACAACCCCAGCTCCCTCAGCCTCTCCTCATAGGGTTTGTGTTCCAGGCCCCTCACCAGCTTTGTCACCCTTCTCTGGACACCTTCCAGCACCTCAACATCTCTCTTGAATTGAGGGGCCCAGAACTGGACACAGTACTCAAGGTGTGGCCTGACCAGTGCTGAGTACAGAGGAAGAATAACCTCCCTTGTCCTGCTGGCTACACTGTTTCTGATAGAGGCCAGGATGCCATTGGCTCTCATAGCCACCTGGGCACACTGCTGCCTCATGTTCAGCTACTATCTAACAGCACTCCCAGGTCCCTTTCTTCCTGGCTGCTCTCAGCCACTCTGTCCCCAGCCTGTAGTGCTGCTTGGGGTTGTTGTGGCCAAAGTGCAGAACCCTGCACTTGGCCTTGTTCAATCTCATCCCACTGGCCTCTGCTCACCCATGGAATGGCACACTGCAACTGCAGCACTGGTACCTGCTCCCCTTGATCTTCAAAACATTGCAGCTAAAATCATCTAACCAAGACAGCTGAGCAAAGGTGTGTGGGTGAGGTCAGCCAGAAAAATCTTTAAAGGCAATGGCCCTGCACTTACCATGAGAAAGAAAATAAAACCTACTTTGTCTCTCCTTTACTATATATTTAACATCAGCAAAGGAAAAGTCAGATGACTGCTTAAAGCTTGTGATGGTGCACGCCATCTTCAAGCTATTCTTGAGTGAAAATGTTTAATGTTTCATGTGGTTTGGAAATGGCTTAAATTCCCTGCTGAATTTTTCATGCCCATACACAATTTAGCCTTTATAAAAAAAAAAAAAGTCCCTTCAATTATGCACTCTGCAGAAATCCTTTGGAAGGATTCTAGCTGCTTTTTTGACACTCCCTTTCCCTCTTTTTGTTGTTTGTTTGTTGCTTTTCAGCTTGCTGGAGTCGACATAAAATATCCTTACTCAAATATGCACATTGAAACTACCTGAACCTCACCACTTGTGCTTCTCATAGAAAATCAACTCTGCTTTCTTTCCTTCTCTCTTTCCATGCCTTTATTTTAACTGAGGGGAATGGGAAGATAAAAGTGTAATGGAAAGAGGCTAAAAGGTTGCAAGCTTTCAGATGGATGAGCCAGCAGTGTGCCCAGGTGGCCAAGAGAGCCAGTGGCATCCTGGCCTGCATCAGGAACGGTGTGGTCAGCAGGAGCAGGGAGGTCATTCTGCTCCTGTACTCAGCACTGGTCAGGCCACACCTTGAGTACTGTGTTCAGTTCTGGGCCCCTCAATTTAAGAAGGACGTTGAGATGCTTGAGCGTGTCCAGAGAAGGGCAACGAGGCTGGTGAGAGGCCTTGAGCACAGCCCTACGAGGAGAGGCTGAGGGAGATGGGATTGGTTAGCCTGGAGAAGAGGAGGCTCAGGGGAGACCTCATTGCTGTCTACAACTGCCTGAGGGGTGGTTGTGGCCAGGAGGAGGTTGCTCTCTTCCCTCAGGTGGCCAGCACCAGAACAAGAGGACACAGCCTCAAGCTACGCCAGGGGAAATTTAGGCTGGAGGTGAGGAGAAAGTTCTTCACTGAGAGAGTCATTGGACACTGGAATGGGCTGCCCGGGGAGGTGGTGGAGTCGCCGTCCCTGGGGCTGTTCAAGGCAGGATTGGATGTGGCACTTGGTGCCATGGTCTAGCCTTGAGCTCTGTGGTAAAGGGTTGGACTTGATGATCTGTGAGGTCTCTTCCAACCCTGGTGATACTGTGATACTGTAATTCTAACCCCAGTATAGAATAGGTGGCTGTACCTCTGCAGCAGCAGGGCTGCCACCCAGCAAACTCAGCAGGCAGGTAGCTTTTGAGCAGTAAAGCTGCAGCAGGCCCCTCGTTCCCAGTGCAGGAGATGGGGCATGGAAACAAGCATAATTACAGCACTGCAATGTGCCAGCTATTCTTGGAAACAAAACAGCCCCTCAGGTGCTGTTGCAGGAGAGCAAAGCGAGGACAGCCCTCGGACCACTCTAACCCACGTCACAGGCATCCCCAAGAACGCAAAGCCATCCTCTCGTGTTCTGTACTGCTGAGCAGCTCAGGCTAAAGATACCATCTCTCTGCTGCTTTTGTTCTCTGAACACCTTCATTTTGCTGAGCATACATCCCCTGAGGTTCCAGGAATATTAACATCAGCCACACACAAATATTATTTTAAAGAAGTGATTCCCATAGTCATCCTATTTTTGGAAATGTATCTTAATAAAGCTTCCCTAATATACTGGAACAGGACCCATATTATCTCTTCATAAAAGGGATCCAACTTCTAGGCTTCTAAATTCATTGCTAAGCAGTTCAGACTTCCTTTTATACTGGAAGATTTCCTTCCCATAAGATGCAAGATATATTGCCTCAAGGGAAAAGCAGCTTTATGAAGAGGAAGCTGCCAGTGCCAGAATTGTTCTCTTCCATTATTTGCAACATCCTTTCTCCCTCCCATTGTTTTAAGAGAGTTGGTCACCAGAAGAACCTGTAGCCAAAACATCAATACTCTCAGCAAAACATCTACCTGCCAAGAACTCCAAACAACATCTGCTTTTCTGCCAAGCCTTGTCCACTGTGGCCAGTAGGACAAGGGAGGTTCTTCTGCCCCTGGACTCAGCACTGCTCAGGCCACAACTTGAGTGCTGTGTCCAGTTCTGGGCTCCTCAATTCAAGAGAGATGTTGAGGTGCTGGAAGGTGTCCAGAGAAGGGTGACAAAGCTGGTGAGGGGCCTGGAACACAAACCCTATGAGAGGCTGAGGGAGCTGGGGGTGTGCAGCCTGCAGGAGAGGAGGCTCAGGGGTGACCTCATTGCTGGCTACAACTACCTGAAGGGAAGTTGTAGCCAGGTGGGGGTTGGTCTCCTCTGCCAGGCAACCAGCAATAGAACAAGGGGTCACAGTCTCAAATTGTGCCAGAGGAGGTCTAGGCTGGATGTTAGAAGAAGTTCTTCCCAGAGAGAGTGATTGGCATTGGAATGGGCTGCCCAGGGAGGTGGTGGAGTCACCATCCCTGGAGGTGTTCAAGCAAAGCCTGGATGAGGCACTCAGTTGATTGGCTTGGGCTGGGTGCTAGCTTGGATTGTATGATCTTAGAGGTCTCTTCCTACATGGCTGATTCTATTCTATGATTCTATGACTCTGACAGAAACATGACTTTGCTGGTAGCCTTACTGTCATGCCTGTAAATATGAACTAGGACAGGAATGGCTTTGTCCTTCCTTCAGTTGGGTACAAGACTGCATGACTGGTCATGCAGTTACCTCGTGGAGGGAGCATAAACATTTTGGCTGTATGTTTTCACTATTTGGAGGGGTAATGGGTTTAAACTGGCAGAGGGGAGATTTAGACTCAATGTTAGGAGGAAGTTCTTCACAGTGAGGGTAGTGAGACACTGGAATGGGCTGCCCAGGGAAGTTGTGGCTGCTTCCTCCCTGGCGGTGTTTAAGGCCAGGTTGGATGAGATCTTCAGCAACCTGCTCTAGTGGGAGGTGCCCCTGCCTATGGCAGGGAGTTGGAGTTGGATGCTCCCTGAAGTCCTTTCCAATCTAGACCACTCTATGATTCTATGCTGTTCCCATCAGGAACAGCATTTGAGGAATGGATAGCTCCCTGGTAATGTACCTCCTGCACACATTTTTATACAACTTCATTGAAGGATAAAGAAGGAAAAGAGAGAAGAAAAAAAATGTGTTCAGTAGTGGCCAGTGTTACAGGGAGGAAAAGATAAACATAAACTAAAAAAACCCTGATGTTCCTACACACAATCCATAGAAACATTCCCCTTGTGCCTGAACGTGCTGGCATGTAGCATGGACTCGGTCACATGCTTAAGTTCAAGTGTGTGCTTAAATGTTACATCCCACAGGCCTTTGGAAGGCATGGATCAAATTAGGCATTTGCTGAAAGGCTTTGCTAAGCAAAAGGATCAGTTTGCATACTCTCCCCAAAGATTCTGCTGAGCAGAGCCTGGGAGTTTGCAGTGGTACCTCTCAGAAGATCCCCAATCCTTCCCCAAAGCATTCCTTTGCGAGGATTTCACTCTTGAACGTTCATCAGCTTTGGGGAAGCAGTATGGGCAGCTGGGATGAGGGAATCTGCAGCCTTAGCAGTGATAGCATTACCAGGGGTAGCTAATGTACCCACAATTTCCTCCCACTGATCCAGATCACACACCCCCACCAGCACCACTGACATCTTGATTTCTTTTAAAACATCCTCTCAGGGGCATAACCTCCCCAGATTGAAGCAGAAGGAAAGCCAGGGTTCCCCTAAATCACTGACTACTTGATTTGGGACAAAAGGAATCTGCTGACAGAAGAACTGAATGGAGTTGCTAAAAATAAGCAAGTATTCCCAGCATTTCTGCACTCCTCTCCCTCAAGTGAAATGATTAAGAGGATTAATTTTAGAGCATGTACAGTTTTAATGTGAAATAAAAGGGGAAAAAAAAAAAGCCCTCCAAGCTTCATCTTAGCTTTTAAGCAAAGACCAGATGGAAAGTCTATCATCAGAAATGCCAAAGGGAGAACACACTCAAAGTTCGCTCCGGGACGGAAAGGTCATTTCTAGTCAGCTTTGGTTTAAACGTTCTCAGAAGCACTCAAGCTTTTTTGTAATCAGATGGGGTTTTCTTTCAGTTTATCAACTTGATTTCCTCCAAAACCAGCTCCAAAACAAAAGCAAAACAATTAAAAAAGAGACACAAGACAGAAACTTTAGAGGCAGGCGCCAGCTCTCTCTTTCTTCCTCTCCAGAGCAAAAGAGTCATTCAATTTTTAATGAATTATTGTTTAGATGACAAGAAATGCCACAGAGATGATCCCTTGAATTCACCCAGGGGTGTTTACTTAGAGCTTCACAGAGAGATTTGTGAGATGACAGGCAACAGGCAACACGTCAAGGAAGTCTGAGCAGCAACACTGCACTTACCAGGTACCAAGGCTGATGGAGGAACACGTCGTGCTGATGAGAAATGGATCAGGTTTCACCACCGTGCTCAGGACAGCGTCCCAGATCCCCAGCACGGATCATGCCCCAGCTGGCTGATACAGATCTGCTATCCCTTCTGCATTCTGACTTCCATGCCACTGGGTCATAAGATCTGAGAAGCTCAGACAGGACTTCCTTAAGGCTAAAGATGTCATCTGTGCTAGTTTGAAGCTAGCTAGAATGTTTTGGTGAGAAGAATCAGATTATAGGCTGTGAAAAGGAAACAATGGTGAGGTCTGCTTCACTCATAGGCTTGCTGCGATGTATAAGAACAAGGAGGTGTTTAATCTTGGAGGTGTTTAAGGCCAGGCTGGATGGGGTTCTGGCCAGCCTGATCTAGGGTAGGGTGTCCCTGCCAAAGGCAGGGGGGTTGGAACTAGATGATCCTTGTGGCCCCTTCCAACCCTGACTGATTCTCTGATTCTAATATAAATATAGATAACAGTCTCCCTCTGGCTTTTGGGGCTGCAAGAACTCTCTCCCTAACTTGCTGCCTGACTAATCCTTCCGCTTCCTAACCCCCCTGGCCGACCCTCCAAAGTCACCTTGAACCTAAAGCAAAGCCTGGGGTAAGGTAGAGGGGTGGGAAGAAGGTGGAAGGGTGGTTGAGAGCCCCTCCTGGGAACTCAGGTTTCTGTGAGGGCTGCTGTGTTTCTGTATTACTTTTTAACTTGTCTATTTCTGTCTATATTGTAAATATCTGCTTATATATTGCATATAGCTGCTTATATATTGTGCTAAGCTATAAACATAGCTTCATTCACTCAATTTCCAGAGCAGATGAGTCTAGTCTAGGTGATTTTCTTAAGTGTGGGGGGGTGGGGAACACCCAAACCATCACACTGTCTTAACTCTAATAGCTCACGTATGACAACCAGGAGGCAAAACTGTAAGTGGTGATTTTCACCAGAGTGAAGATGATCTGAAGATAACTCAGTGCTTAGCACTTTCCTCCTACTTGCTAACTCACAAACACTCAGCTTCAACTGAGGTCTCACCAGTCTCTACTCTTCACGTGCCAGCTAACTGTGAAGCAAACTCTCTTCCCATTAAGGTAAGCCCACAGCTGAAGCACACTATGTGATCAGTCTCCTGGGACACAGCTTCCCAACTTTAACAGGAAAACATTTATCAAAAGACAGAAAATTCCATTATTTTCCTCTCCCACAAATACAAGAAAGCACAAAGATAGGACGATATAAAACACACATCTGTGGCCCAGTGCAGATTATCCCTGTAAGAGCTGCAGCTACCGACTAAAGCTCCAAGTGTCTTTTCCTTGCAGGCAGTGCCTTTTGTCAGCTCTACTGGGCCCAGCTTGACAGAAAGGATCTGGCTTCAAACCTGCCTTGTGCATAAATAACAAACTCCTTTGCAAAGCTCCTGACAGCTGCATTTCTGTAAATCCACTCAGAGGAGCCACTGCTGACCTAACTTAGCAGCAACTGGGCTGTGAAAGTGTCAGAGGGAGGTGTGACCTGTGGTACCACTGACTGCAGGACAACCAGACAACCCCCTAAGATTTCCTTCCCAAACAGCACCTTAGAACACTGGGATCAGCAAACGAATGCTTTACTGGCTCTTGGGCATTTGCAAATGATGATGATTCCATATGAAATGAGCAAACAAAGACAGACTCCTCCAGGCTCTCCTTAGAAATCTTTTCAAAACACACTCTTCATTTAATCATTTACCATTTGCAACAGAGAAGGAAAAAGAAGGAGGTAAGAAATCTGAGAAGACCAAACCCTCCCTGGTCCCCACAAATAGACATTTGCTGCCTTCCAATAGGCTTGACTAATCATTTTTCTAAGGAGCTAAAAGATTTCACAATTAAATGCTTGCAGAAATAAGATGCCTCCTTCAGCTCCTTCTGATGCCTCCTGAGTTCTCCAGCTCCTCTCATAAAAAAGCTTTCATCACTCTGGGCATGACAGAGCCAGAACTGCTACAAGAGAAAGCTCCAATTACAGCTCCAACCCAGTCAATGACCAAATGCCCAGAAGCTTCATCACCGTTCTTGGATCATGGGGGGCAAGAATAAACACAGTAAGAAGGCTTTAATTCCTAAGGTCAGAACAGCATTTACTGGACATGTTTGTTAGACTCGGTGTAAACTAGGCACACTTGGTCAGGTACCTGGAGACCAAATGCAAAACCTCAAAACTCCCTTCCTGAGGGTCCCAAAAAGGGATCCTCCAAACTCCCTTCCTGCAGCCTCCCGTTTGTGGCGCCAACTGCACTTTCCACTGATAAAAGGTGACCTTTAGGCCCTGACATTTAGGCCCAGATTTTCCAACTTGTGTTACCTCCTCCTCTAGTTTCACAGGTGGAATTCATAGCACTAAACATTTAACATAGTTGGCAGCATCAATCAAACACAAGCCCATGTGTCTTGCCCAACAGAGTCTTAAAATGGAATATTCCCACTCTGGAGACCCATGTGCCACGCTGGATGGTCAGCTTACAAGAGGGATTGGACATGCCATAAATCTTGACAAAATCAACATGCCAAGTGAAAGCTCATCTTTCAGAGTAGTTACCCTACTACCTTATTTCTCTTGTATTTGTTTCCCCACCACAGTTACACAACACATTCTTGCTAGGGCAAAAGGGATGGTTAGCGAGAGAGCTTTTGGACGCACACAGAAACAGACAGTGCTAAAAGCACATCAGAAGCAGGAAAATTAACAGCCTTCCCAGGTGGGAAAGCATAACAATGGATCCTCCAGCAGCTTGCCTTCAATATCTCAGGAAAACACTGCCTACTCATAGAACCAACCAGGTTGGAAGAGACCTCCAAGATCATCCAGGCCAACCTAGCACCCAGCCCTCTCCAGTCAACCAGACCATGGCACCAAGTGCCTCATCCAGGCTTTTCTTGAACACCTCCAGGGATGGTGCCTCCACCACCTCCCTGGGCAGCCCATTCCAATGCCAATCACTCTCTATGACAACAACTTCTTCCTAACATCCAGCCTAGACCTCCCCCACCACAACTTGACACTGTGTCCTCTTGTTCTGTTGCTGGTTGCCTGGCAGAAGAGGCCAACCCCCACCTGGCTACAACTTCCCTTCAGGTAGTTGTAGACAGCAATGAGGTCAGCCCTGAGCCTCCTCTTCTCCATGATAAACACCCCCAGCTCCCTCAGCCTCTCCTCATAGGGTTTGTGCTCCAGGCCCCTCACCAGCTTTGTTGCCCTTCTCTGGACACCTTCCAGCACCTCAACATCTCTCTTGAATTGAGAGGCCCAGAACTGGACACAGCACTCAAGGTGCGGCCTGACCAGTGCTGAGTACAGGGACAGAATAACCTCCCTTGTCCTGCTGGCCACACTGTTCCTGATGCAGGCCAGGATGCCATTGGCTCTCTTGGCCACCTGGGCACACTGCTGCCTCATCTTCAGCTACTATCTATCAGTACCCCCAGGTCCCTTTCCTCCTGGCTGCTTTCCAGCCACTCTGTTCCCAGCCTGTAGTGCTGCTTGGGGTTGTTGTGGCCAAAGTGCAGAACTCTGTACTTGGCCTTGTTAAATCTCATCCCATTGGCCTCTGCCCACCCATCCAGCCTGTCCAGGTCCCTCTGCAGGGCTCTCCTACCTTCCAACAGATCATCACCTGCTCCTAGCTTGGTGTGTCACGGAGGGTAGCAAGAGCTCTCCAGCAGGCCCCCATGTTGTGCGTGTTAGTGCCTCACACTGAAGGCCAAAGCACCGCAAAACTCCAAACAATCTTCCTGTCCCCATGAGAAGATTCCTCCCTAGTGAGGACAAAAGGTAAACATTGGCCAACGTTTTCCAGCTACCGCTGGAAACATGCATGGTTCTCATGCACGCTGACCACCTGCCAGTGGGCCGAACTCTGGGTGGTCTTCCAGGTTATTTGTGCTAAGAATTGTCCAACTGTGCAGGTTGATTATAACTTTGTTCCAATCTGTTATGGTAACATAAAAATCACCTGAACTGGTGAGCACACCTCTCTTGAACATCAGAAAATGGCTGTGTCTGCCGTGATCGGGACGCTCGCTCCCTTGCTCCAGCCTGCCTGCTTTAGCCTGCTCCAGCCTCAGCCCCAGCTCACTCCTGCTCCTGCTCCTGCTCGGGCTGCTCGGCACCAGACTGGCAATGCCCGATCCTCAGAGGTCAAGGGCCTGCTTAGGCCCAATCCTGACCAGGGAAGGGACCACGCTCGAACTCAGCAATACTCCAACCCTGTTGAACTGCTTAACAGTGAGTAACCAACGAACTCTTTACTTAAAGCCTGAGCAACTTCTGAAGATTGGACACTGGAATGGGCTGCCCGGGGAGGTGGTGGAGTCGCCGTCCCTGGAGCTGTTCAAGGCAGGATTGGACGTGGCACTTGGTGCCATGGTCTAGCCTTGAGCTCTGTGGTAAAGGGTTGGACTTGATGATCTGTGAGGTCTCTTCCAACCCTGATGATACTGTGATACTGTGACCCTCTCTTATGTGCCATTTTCTGCAATGTTATTCTGCAACCTCGTCTCAAAAGAATTCACGTGGGTAATTTAGTGGTGGGAAGGGGATCTCTGTGTTTTAGCAATAAGTCACTTGATCTTCACAAGTCAGCCTCACGTGGTTTCCCCATACATTTCCCGTGCCAGGTGTCATCTGCAAACTTACTGGTATCACAGTATCACAGTATCATCAGGGTTGGAAGAGACCTCACAGATCATCAAGTCCAACCCTTTACCCCAGAGCTCAAGGCTACACCATGCCACCAAGTGCCACGTCCAATCCTGCCTTGAACAGCTCCAGGGACGGCGACTCCACCACCTCCCCGGGCAGCCCATTCCAGTGTCCAATGACTCTCTCAGGGAAGAACTTTCTCCTCACCTCCAGCCTAAATTTCCCCTGGCATAGCTTGAGGCTGTGTCCTCTCGTTCTGGCGCTGGCCACCTGAGAGAAGAGAGCAACCTCCTCCTGGCCACAACCACCCCTCAGGTAGTTGTAGACAGCAACTCAATGCAATCATGGTGGACTCAATGCAATCATGGTGGACTCAATGCAATCATGCTGGACTCAATGCAATCATGCTGGACTCAATGCAATCATGGTGGGTCAGCAATGGTTTGCTGGAAAAGTTCCTCGTGAGCGTAGGAAAAGAGGTCGTCTGTGATCACAAGTTGCATCTCTTGTCTTGGATTAGCTGCTCAAGTATTTTCTCTCTGGCCAATAAGAGTCATTTGCTATTATGGAGAAATGTTCTAAACATCAAGAGTTTTTAGGTTCAGCCAAGCTAAGAGTTCCTGCAAAGACTCTTGTCCCTAAAGAGGGAAGCAAACAGTTGAACACAACCTATGGAACTGGCAGCTGGAGATCCACCAGCCTGACCCTCTCCCACTGCTGCAAGGTCATCTCTCCCTCTTGAGGGTGTATGTCCCACTTCCACATGCACAGGCTGAATGCCTGATGTGCCAAGAAGTCGGTCAAGTGCTCTCAGGTTACAAATCCAAGCACCTTTTCTGCTATGAAGAGGGGTCACAAGCTCAAATTTTGCAGGACCACTGTTGGCAGAGATGAGTTAAGACAGAAAACTCAATTCAGAAGCCAAATGTAAGGCACTGAATGGACTCAGCAGAAGATGAGGAAAATCCCACAACAGTTCATACGTCACCTGCTAGGACTGTCTGGTGTCATGTCCACACTGATTCTGGAGGAGGTGCAGGCCAGCTGTGATTTTACCCAGCTCATCTCTTTCATCTGGTGCCTCTTGGTTTTACTAATTCATTTTTACATAAGATAGTTGTGTCAGACTAACTCCTAGTGCAGCTTTCCTTCTATCCTTGCAGAATTAATTTTGCCAGCCAGGTCCCATTCATCCTTCTGTGTCCCACAGAAAGAAATTACAAATAGCTCTGTTTGTGCCCAGGTGGTACAGAAAGTGATATCAAAAGTGTAGCAGAAAAGGACCCAATTAGAAAAGCATGATCTGTGACATAACTTTGGTCCCAGGACAGTAAGTGGTGACAATCAAGAATGTTTCATCTGTCTGTCAGCTGGACTCTTGATGAGCACATCAAGAGAGACCTCATCATTCTCCACAACTACATGAAGGGAGGTTGGAGCAAGGAGGGAGGCAGCCTCTTCTCCTTAAGGTCAAGTAACAGAGCTAGAGGAAATGATTTCAAGCTGTACCAGGGAACACTCAGACTGGATGTCAGAAAATCTTTCTTCACCGAAGGGGCTCTCAAGCATTGGAATGGTCTGTCCAGAGCATGGTGGAGTCACCATGCCTGGAGGTATTTCAGTGACAGGACTGGGCACACAGAGACATGGTTTAGTGTTGACTCTTCAGTGATGGGCCGAGGGTTGGACAGGATGATCTTTGAAGTCTCTTCCAACAAGATGCATTCTGTGACTACCCAGAGGAAAGATGGCACCTAGAAACACCATTGCGACTTCTCAGACCCAAACTGTGTTTCAGCCTTCACTACCCCTTGTGCCTTCATCTCCAGCACGACAGGATGGTAATCCTGAGCAACAGGAATCCAATTGTACAACAGAAGCCTAATTATACTGCAGTTTAGCAGCCCATTAATGGCTACACAGATGCGACAAGCTCTGCTCAAGGGGCTGCCTGGCTGCACTGGGGAACTGCACGGCGTTGACTTCCCAAACTGAGTCACTATTGTAAGCCCTGAGGCTGTATTTATAGAGTTGGGAGGGAAATTCCAGGAAACATCATTTACTGGCACTCACAAAAATAGCAAGGAAACTCTTCAGATACTAAACTTTCAAGGAAGAAAGTCTTTCTTCTTTATGACAGGACAGCAAAGCAGCAGCCTCTATGATTTGCTTGGAAGCAGTTACAATTAATATTGCTCCTTATCTCACTCTTCCCTGACAGTAGTAGATGCTGCTCCTAAGCTATTAATTCTGTACAGCTACAAGGTTGGGTTTTTTTTCTCCTCTCTCTTCAACTGATTATTTCCAGGATAAGATGCTGAAGTCAGCCTTGTCCCTGAAAACCTTAGCAGTCCTCTCTTGAACATGCCTACAATGTCACTAATAGGTTGAATTCAAGCCCATGCACACAAAGATTCAAGCAAACCCAGTTATCAAAGCCAGCTCAACCACAGCAGCCCAGAGGTCAGCCTGAACCCTTTATCCAACTGTGCAAGATCCTGATTGGGGAAAATGGTTGCAGTCTTTAATAAACCACATTAAAATTGCAGGTAAACCTGTTACTGAAGTCAAGTTATCCCATGCAGGGATGAACAGATCTCTGCTCAACCTGCCACAGAGTGGCCAAAAACTGAGGATAAGCACAGATTAGCAGCTGGATCAGTCACCTAAAAATCTGTTCCTCTTCACATATGCAATCCCTATATCTCCTCAGTACCAGGAATTAAGCAAGGCTTTGAGGAACATTTTGTCCCCACATTAGTTCTAAGGATGCAACCTTAAAACATACATCTTTCCATTAAACACACATGGATTTATACTCTTGCTTAATGAAGGTGGGCAGACTATCCCAGACATAGAATAGAATTAAACAGGTTGGAAAAGACCTCCAAGATCACCCAGTCCAGCCTAGCACCCAGACCTGTCCAATCAAGCAGATCGTGGCACTAAGTGTCTCATCCAGGCTTTGCTTCAACACCTCCAGGGATGGTGACTCCACCACCTCCTCGGGCAGCCCATTCCAATGCCAATCACTCTCTGAAGAACTTCCTCCTATCATCCAGCCTAGACCTCCCCCGGCACAACTTGCTACAAACGAGTAGCTCAAAGAAGACATAAAACCAGGTTAATGAGGGAAAGGCTGCTGGCATGAATCTGACCAAGTACCTGCCCCCTTTGACCTCTCAGTTGGGCATTCCTGGCGCAGCTGCTGGGAGAGCACACTGGGTCTAGCTCTCTGCCAAGCTGTCAGTCAGCACAGCACATGGCCCACGACACTCCTGAGACGTGACACTGAGTGCAATGCAGCAGAGAACCAACAAGTTTGTTTTGCAGATGCCAGCGCGGCGGCGGCAGTCGCAGCAACGTGCCTTGGCTAGCGCTGCCGCGGGAAGCATCCAAAGCACTCACACAGAGATAAGAGGCTCCACTCACCTCCTGCCTGAGCCACGCTGACCTCCTCCCTCCCTTCTCCCTGCCATTGCTACAGATAATACAAAAACCTGCCAGTTATTTTGTTTTAAATGTCTCTGTTTCTGAGGTTGGTTTTTTTTTCCCCCTTTCTCTCAGGCCAATTAAACCCAAAACTTTACCAGGAAGATGTCAGGAAAAAGAAAAGAAAAAGCAGCTGATATCATTGGATCCAGCCTATGAGGATCTCACACATAAAAGAGTTATGTCCCTGAGCACTTTTCCAACAGACTTTCAGAAAATTTCATCTTTCTACTTCCCTGGCTGGATAGTCTGAGTAATTTTCTCTTTCTCCTGGGGCTGGTTGCTAAGAGACGCGCTATTACTTCTCCCTCTCTTATGACCCGATTACTGTGATCAGCAAAGACAGCGTGCAGACAACAGCCTGACACAGCTCCTACAAGAACATCGGGCTCGTTACAAAATGATGGACTGTATTAACACTCCACAGCCTCTCTGCTCGCCGTGGCCTTTGCAGAGTCTCCTGGCACAACTGGGGGCTTTTACTTCCCCGGCTTCTGAAGTGAACATTCAAACACTTTAAATTGCAGGACTGGGAAGGCAGAAGAATGGACTTGCTGCCTCCTGTGTTTCACTGCCTGCCAGATGGAGCATGTTAATAGATCCTTGTTGAGAAAGCCTCCTTTCCTTACCCTTCCCAAGAAGTGGCCCAGGGACTACGATCAGCCCCTTTCTGCTCTCCTGAAAAAGGCTTTGCAAATACATACCACACATGGTCATGTTAGCACGTTCCTCTGGGCGGTCTGAAAGCACACTCTGGAGCTGCTTCGGGGGCCAAGAGGTGACCTGCTCCTTCAAAGGCCTGAACTGGATTGCTCTGGACAAGGAAAGAAGCTGAAAGTGCACCCAAGTGTAGGTGTGGTAGAAGCAAAGAATCATAGAATCAACCAGGTTGGAAGAGACCTCCAAGATCACCCAGTTCAACCTAGCACCCAGCCCTAGCCAATCAACTAGACCATGGCACTAAGTGCCTCATCCAGGCTTTGCTTGAACACCTCCAGGGATGGCAACTCCACCACCTCCCTGGGCAGCCCATTCCAATGCCAATCACTCTCTCTGCCAACAACTTCCTCCTAACATCCAGCCTAGACCTCCCCTGGCACAACTTGAGACTGTTCTCTTGTTCTGTCACTGGGTTCCTGGGAGAAGAGACCAACTCCCACTTGGCTACAGCTTCCCTTCAGGTAGTTGTAGACAGCAATAAGGTCACCCCTGAGCCTCTTCTTCTCCAGGCGGAACACCTGCAGCTCCCTCAGTCTCTCCTCACAGGGCTGTGCTCCAGGCCCCTCACCAGCCTTGCTGCCCTTCTCTGAACACGTTCAAGTCACTTTGAGACTAAATCAAAACCTTTCCATATCATGAATCAGAGAATATAAGAGCTGGAAAGGACCTGTGAGTCTTTTTCACTTCACAGACCCTTACATATTTTTTGTAAACCCCAAGCAAACTCCTTGAGTTTCACATTCTTTTGTGGCTATGACTCTCCAGTATGTTTCCTAGTTAAAAAAGAAGACAGAAATAGAACTTTTAGATAGTGATGTCTGCTTATTAGGAACTACACAGATTCATCCCCTTCTGCACCACTACCCTCCCTCTGGGGAAGCCAGACCCAGAGGACTCAGTCCAAGTCATGGTCCCTCACCTCTCGTGCCCAGTCTATCTCAACACTCCTTGCTTAGTAACAAGCATTTCAGGACTCAGATACTCAGTTCACATTGTAGTTATGTAGTGTTCACTGCCAAAAATGCCTGCTCTTTGGCCACAACCACAGCTTCTGTGGCTTCAAGAGTTGCTCATTCAATGGGCTGCCCAGGGAGGTGGTGGAGTCACCATCCCTGGAGGTGTTCAAGAAAAGCCTGGATGAGGCACTTAGTGCCATGGTCTGGTTGACTGGCTAGGGCTGGGTGCTAGGTTGGACTGGCTGATCTTGGAGGTCTCTTCCAACCTGCTTGATTCTATGATTCATTCATTCTTCTAAGCTTTTATTAGACCAACCTGTAACATAACCCAATAGACATTTACTGGGTGCTCTGACTTAGCAGTGTTCTGTCTGGCAGAGACAAAAGGCTTTAGGCAGAGAAAGGGAAGATGCACATATTTAACTAACTGTTTACTAACTGTTCATCTATACACCATGGATACTAACTGTTTATTGTAACAGCTACTCTCTCATAGAATCACCCAGGTTGGAAGAGACATCCAAGCTCATCCAGCCCACCCTATCACCCAGCCCTATTCGGTCAACTGGTCCATGGCACTAAGTGCCTCATCCAGGCTTTTATTACTTTTCAGGGCATGCAAGAGCTGCACTGGGTGAACAAAGGCAAAAACAATAATCATCTCATCTGACTGTTAACTGCTATACAACAATTGTTATGTCACAGACTAGCATCTGGATGATGTTGAACTTTCAGATTCAACTAAAAGGGACAAGTGCTGCCTGCCTGCATTCCAGCTATTTCTGTACTGACACTACTCTCACGTTGATTGGGCACCACAGCCCTTTAAAACTAAAAAAGATAATGTTTGTCCTCTATATAAAGTAGGTTTGATATAATCAGTGACAGATGTTTGCAATCTAAGTTATGAAAAGATGGCTTCACTCCATTCCAGTGCATGTCAGAACTGTTTCTTTCCTCCTTTCTTTTTTTTCCCCCCCTGCTCTCTCTTTTTCTCTTCCCCTTTTCGCTTTTTTTCTTTGTTCTACTCAAACTATTGTTGTTCACAGAACAGGCCACTGCAAAGATGAATCACTATTCAGTGTCTGAAATAATGAAGTGGAAAAATTAAATACAGTATCTTGGAAGAACAGACAGAGCAGAGCAAAGAAAATGTGGGGAGGGGAGGGAAGGTATGGCAGTGAAAAACCCTAAAAATCTACCTGCTGAGGAGTGTAATGTTTGCTCTGTGATACCAAGTAACAGAAATCAGAAGTTCACTCACCAGAAAGAAAACCAAGCCTAAGCACTACTTTCAGTAGACCCCAAATAAGAGGCAATGATAGAGAATCCTAGAATCAGCCAGGTTGGAAGAGACCTCCAAGATCATCCAGTCCAACCTAGCACCCAGCCCTGTCCAATCATCCAGACCATGGCACTAAGTGCCTCATCCAGCCTTTGCTTCAACACCTCCAGGGATGGAGACTCCACCACCTCCCTGGGCAGCCCATTCCAATGCCAATCACTCTCTCTGGCAACAATTTCCTCCTAATATCCAGCCTAGACCTCCCCCACTACAACTTGAGACTGTGTCCCCTTGTTCTATTGCTGATTTTCTGGCAGAAGAGACCAACCCCACCTGGCTACAATGTCCCTTCAGGTAGTTGCAGACAGCAATGAGGTCCCCCCTGAGCCTCCTCTTCTCCAGGCTAAACAACCCCAGCACCCCTAGCCTCTCCTCATAGGGTTTGTGTTCCAGGCCTCTCACCAGCTTTGTCACCCTTCTCTGGACACGTTCCAGCACCTAGGAAAAGTGAATATTTGTAATTCTAACCAAACAGAGTGAGAATTGGGGTTGGTCTCTTCTGCCAGGCAACCAGCAACAGAACAAGGGGACACAGTCTCAAGTTGTGGTGGGGAAAGTATAGGCTGGATGTTAGGAGGAAGTTGTTGTCAGAGAGAGTGATTGGCATTGGAATGGGCTGCCCAGGGAGGTGGTGGAGTCACCATCCCTGGAGGTGTTGAAGCAAAGCCTGGATGAGGCACTTAGTGCCATGGTCTGGTTGACTGGCTAGGGCTGGGTGCTAGGTTGGACTGGATGATCTTGGAGGTCTCTTCCAACCCAATTGATTCTATGATTCTATGATCAAACCTGTGCTCAGCCACAGTGAGGTTACCTCTTTGTTCCCACTGCATTTTTCACCTCTGCAAGCTCATTCCCAAGAGGGGTGAGATCACAGCGCCCGTTGCCATGATGCGACTAGAAAAGGACCCACTTCTCAGCCTACTTCTCTGACCTGCCATTGAAGCATGGCCTAACTCCTGGAACATCTCTTTTTTTTTTTTTCCAGCTGGTGGCAGAGAAGAGGTAGAAGGCACAGGAGACCAGCAGATCCCACTGGAAAAACTCTGGTACTCAAGAACTCAATTCAGCAGCTAATCAAGTAGCAAACTATTCCCACCTCATCTGGACGGCATCAGCAGTGTACATACATAACTCACAAGACATGAAAGCTTCTGAAGAGACCTTTAAAGGTCAGTGGAACCTCTATGCAGTAAGCAGGAACATCTTCAACTGGATCAGGTTGCTCAGAGCCTCATCCAACCTGACCCTGAATGTTCCCAAGGCAGGGATGGGGTATCCATTACTTTTCTGGGCAACCTCTTACAGCATGGTGCCATCCTCACTGTAAAAAACTTCTTCCTTATATCTGGTCTAAATCTGCCCTCAAATTAACCATTGCACCTTGTGCTGTCACAACAGGTCCTACTAAAAAGACTGCTTCCATCTTTCTCAAAGCCCTCCTTAAAGTATTAAGAGGCCACAATAAGTTCTCCCTGGAGCCTTCGCTTCTCCAGGCTTCTCCCCCAAATGATCTCGTGTTTGTGTTGGACAATGCACACACAATGCACACTGGAACACAGCTGAGACAGCTCACTGCTCCTGAGCCCCAGCCTCCTTCCAGTGATGCTCACAGAACTGCCAGAAGCACCAAGAAGCAGCTAAGCTGCCTCTCTGCTTCTCACCAAACACAGCCCTCTCAGTAGCAAGGACCCCTCTGCTATGCTGCAGACCCAGCACAGAAAGCAACACAAAGCATGCAGAATCTCCCAAATCAGCCTGAATTTACACTTTCAGGGCTCTCATCCAAGTAATGAATTGACTCTGGACTTGGTTAGCTCCTGTGAACTGTCAAAAAGAAGGCAGGCAACAGCACAGCTAAACCACAGATTGTCTACTCCAATAAATCCATATGAAAGCTTCAAAAATCAGAGCTGCTGATAGCAGCTACTGTAAACAAAACCCTCCAGGTACATCTGCCTATGGAAAAAGAAGACCAGAACAACAGCCAGCTTGGTAGGTCATGCCCCCAGTCCCCTACAGACAAAGCAGATGTTAATTTGCCAGTGTTCAAGAGCCTCCACGCACACAAAGAGAAGAGGGCAGGGAGAGTCAGGCCCTGGGAAACCTGGTTCCACTGAGTTCAAGCACAGACACTGGTGTCAAACATGTAACCTTGCCCTGCAGCTGGTCCTTTTGTTGTGCCTTGTCTCATGAGTTCCTTGCCTCGTTCTTCAATCAAGGTAAATGGGAAGAGATGGTTTAGCATCAAAACATAGAAGTGATGAAAACCTCTGAGACCTTCACGAGAGCATTGCTCACCAGATCTGAAAGTCATCCAAGGAAAAGGAGGAGAAGGTAAGAGTTAGCTTTGATTCTCATCCCTTCATTTTGTTTTCATTATTAAAGCCCCATTAACTGTTTCTGCATGTCTTATATTCACCAAGAGTGGCAACTAAAATGAAAACACATCGATGTTAATAAATTCTGAATGTAGAGGGGCCCAGCAGCATAAATGCAAATTACTCATTTTTCCTACCTTTGTGGATTCCTAGAATGCTTTGGCTTGGAAGGGACTCAAAGATCATCTAGTTCCAACCTCCCTGCATGGGCAGGGACACCTTTCACTAGACCAAGCTGCCCAAGGCTTCACCCAACCTGGCCTGGTTGGCAACATCTATAGCCTCCCTGGACAACCTGTTCCAGTGTCTCACTGCCCTTGCTGTAAAGATTTCCTTCCTAGTAAGCTAGCCTAAACTCACCCTCCTCAAGCTTAAATCCATTCCCTCTTGTGCTATCACTACAAACCCTTGTAAAAACCCCTCCCATAGAGGAGGTGCTCCAGCCCTCTGATCACCTTTGTGGCCCTCCTCTGAATCCACTCCAGCAGTTCAATACCCCTCTAGGCTGGGGCTGCAAGCACACACTGCAGGCTCGTGTTGAATTCTTCATCAACTGACATCCCCAAGTCCTTCTCCTGGAGACCACTCTTGAGACACTCCTCACCCAGCCTGTGTTTGTGCTTGGGATTGCCCCAGCCCAAATGTAGGAGCTTGGCCTTGTTGAACCTCACAAGTTCAACATCCATGCACTCATGCGTTTGGCACTGCACCTCCTCAGAGAGGCTTCTCCAAGCGCCGTGCAGCCCTGTAAACCAAGTGACTGTCCCACGAGGGATGCTGTCTGCACACCCCAGGGTTGCCACTGCAGTAACTCAGTCTGTTTCAGGCAGCTTGAGAAACACATATGGTCTGGTTTGTATGAATGAAAGGCATTGCAAGAACATAAAGCAACGTGAATCTCTTGGGAGTGGAAACTGTCATCTTTGCAGGAGCAGTAGACCTCCTGGTACCAAGTAATGATGTGGCACCTCCCAGCAGGCAAAGATGGAACTCGTTCCCTTCCCTGCCACCACCAAATTACCCTTCAGGTGACCAAATATACCTGCTTTGTCATCATATTTGACCCACAGGGAGCTGTAGTAGTACCTCTGAATATTGGACTGGAAAGCCCAAGCCTGCAAACCAGTTGGGTTTGAGCAGCATTCCCCAGGGCTCATGGGCTGTGTGATCTCTCCTGAACATGCACTCTTGCACATCTGCACAGGGCTCATGGGCTGTGTGATCTCTCCTGAACATGCACTCTTGCACATCTGCACAGGGCTCATGGGCTGTGTGATCTCTTCTGAACATGCACTCTTGCACATCTGCACAGGGCTCATGGGCTGTGTGATCTCTCCTGAACACGCACTCTTGCACATCTGCACAGGGCTCATGGGCTGTGTGATCTCTCCTGAACATGCACTCTTGCACATCTGCACAGGGCTCATGGGCTGTGTGATCTCTCCTGAACACGCACTCTTGCACATCTGCACAGGGCTCATGGGCTGTGTGATCTCTTCTGAACATGCACTCTTGCACATCTGCACAGGGCTCGTGGGCTGTGTGATCTCTCCTGAACATGCACTCTTGCACATCTGCACAGGGCTCATGGGCTGTGTGATCTCTCCTGAACATGCACTCTTGCACATCTGCACAGGGCTCATGGGCTGTGTGATCTCTTCTGAACATGCACTCTTGCACATCTGCACAGGGCTCAGGGGCTGTGTGATCTCTCCTGAACATGCACTCTTGCACATCTGCACAGGGCTCATGGGCTGTGTGATCTCTTCTGAACATGCACACTTGCACATCTGCACAGGGCTCATGGGCTGTGTGATCTCTTCTGAACATGCACTCTTGCACATCTGCACAGGGCTCATGGGCTGTGTGATCTCTCCTGAACATGCACTCTTGCACATCTGCACAGGGCTCATGGGCTGTGTGATCTCTCCTGGACATGCACTCTTGCACATCTGCACAAGGCTCATGGGCTGTGTGATCTCTTCTGAACATGCACTCTTGCACATCTGCACAGGGCTCATGGGCTGTGTGATCTCTCCTGAACATGCACTCTTGCACATCTGCACAGGGCTCATGGGCTGTGTGATCTCTTCTGAACATGCACTCTTGCACATCTGCACAGGGCTCATGGGCTGTGTGATCTCTCCTGAACATGCACTCTTGCACATCTGCAGAGTTTATTTGCAGAAGAGAGGGAAAGGCAATGGGGGAGAGAACTTTTATGGTTATGGAAACAAGCCTGAAACCGAAAGGATCCAAACCAAAAGGTAAAACACACTGCAAAGTTTGTCTCTTACATTGGTCAAGCCAGCCTGAAGAGCCTCCTCTTGGGCTTTTCTGAGCACCTCAGGCTGACAAAAGATTTCCACGTGTGTCTGAAGACTCTGATTTTGGCCTTGCAACCATCATCAAGCCTGCTCCACAGCGGACACCTTCTGAGTCTGCCTTAAAGCATGAGACCCATTTTTGGGAACTAGGGAAAAGAGGAAAGGAACCTGCTTCACCTTTCTGAGCCCAGCACAGATGGGAATAGCTGTGTAGCAGCCTTTCTCCAAGGCTCCAGGCTTGGGGCTGGAATATTGGTTTAAATGTGAAAGCTGGAGAACAGGAGAGACATAAGCATCAAGAAAAGGAGAAAGGGCAACCACAGAGTCACAGAAAGGTTTGGGTTAGAAGAGACCTTCAAAGATCATCTCATCTAATCTAATCCCCCTGCCATCAGCAGGGACATCTTTCACTAGATGAGGATGCTCAAAGCCCCATCCAACCTGACCTTGAGCACTTACAATGCTGGGGCATCCAATGCTTTTAAAGGAAATAAAATGAATTCTGTCTCCTTGGGAAAATGCATTATTTTACTCACAAGATTTCTTTGCTCAGAGAGCACAGAGGACAAGATCTGATATGCACACTGCTGGGCAGGATCTGCTAAAGAACACAGGGAGGAGGCAGGTAGCACTAGAACAAGAACACAGAAGCAGAAGCCAGATGTGACAAGTGGACTGTCAGGATCCACTCGTCCACCTCAGGACCCATCTTCAGCACAAAGACAAAACACTCAAGCTTAAAACACCTTCAGCTTCATCCAAGGGACACCCTTGGTCTTGATTCGATTCCTTTAGAAGCACTGCTCAAGCATCTGGAACATCTAATTCCCAGCCTAACTCATCAGCAATGACACTTCCTCTCCATGAGCACTTGTCTTCCCCAAGCTTGACCAGCTCTCATCCCTCTGCAAGGTAGATCCACAGCTGTGCAAGACATGGGGCATCTGCACATCCCACGGACCACAGTGCTCACACCTCCCAGGATCACACGAGATTAATCCTCCATGAACTGTCACAGTGGGGAATGCTAGCACTAAATCCTCCATAAACCCAGTCCATGCTGCAGCACATAGAAGTCTGGTCTGGTGTTTCTAGGGCCTATAAAAACACAGCTGTGCTCACCTCTTCATCTGGCTGCACAGCACAGACTCACACAAGATGTTCATCAGAGCTGTGGTCTTATTTGTGTTATTATTATCATCATCATCACCACTACTATCACTGCTGCAGTCATACCTTAGAGCCTCCAAACAGATCCCTGCAACAGCAAGACACAATCTCTGCTCTAGTGAGTTGATAAGTCTAGTTTGAGAATAGCTGCAGCAAGCCAGAATGGCCAACAGAGAGGAGAGTGGCTGGCAGCACCAGGAAAATCACTCATTTAGCTGGTCTGAACCACACATGCCTTGAGTGCTTCAAGCCACATTAAAATGCTGCTGCTTTACAAACTGTTGGCTGCTGCAATTGCACTTTTTTTTCCCAGTTATTTAGCCATTTCTAACCTTTTATTTTGTTTTAAAGCTCCATTGAGTAGCTTTTAATCAGTACCTTCTGGATGACTTTTGTGCAGGTGTCAAGGGTGGAAAAAACAAACTACAATCAAAATCAAGGCGAGAGCAAGGAAATGCCTTGGTAGAAGGTGGGAGGGAGGGGGGTACAACCAATCCTGCCCACACACACAACATCTGCTCCATGGCCTGTCACTCCAGTGTCTTTCCCCTGCACTTTCAAAGTGATCAAGAAACAAAGCCACAAATGTGAGCAGCCAGGCAGACCTGCTACATGTGAGCAAAAACCTAACAATAAAGAACTGGGAGGCCAGAAGCTGCATTTTCCCAAATGTTAAAAGCCATGACATGAAAAAGTTACTGGGAATAGAATTTGCTGGTCTCCCTCAGAGATTTCTGATACCTCCTCTGAAGCCTCTGGTATAGGCTGACCAACTGCAGTGGCACAGCTGGGGCAGGCAAGGCTGTGCCAGGCTGCAACGTGCACGGCTGCTCTCTGCCCCGTGGCAGCCCTGGGACAGCCTTTCCCTGGAGCAGCACTGCTGCTCGCTCTCATCTGCAACAGATGAGAGCTCCACTGTCTGCTACCAGAACAATAAGTGGAAAGCCCACGAACCTCCAGCAACACAGCTCTGGCAAGGCAGGAGGAATGAGAACACACTGAGGTGCAAGGGGATGCTGCAGCTCCTCCACCTACAGACCCAGAGCTAACCAAACGGGGAAGAGCTGTGAGCAGCAGAGCACAAACCTAGGCAGGGTGAACCACAGTGCCCCTTCATGCAGGGAACCAGTAGGGCAGGGACACATATCCCAGGCTGAATCATTGCTGCAAAAACAATGGAGGTCACTGAAAAAAATAATTAGGGAGCCTAGATGAGAGAAGGAAGCCACAGAAAGTTAATGAAGCACACTGGACTAAGTATCCTCTCCCTTTTCCCCCCTCACCTGCCAGAAGCCTCACGTTCTCAGGGTCATATGCAGCTGGCTAACAGCTTTGTGCAGGATGCTGACATCAACCAGCAGCATGTCACTTTGTGAAAGTGGATTAGCTTAAGCTGCAAGCACACTGTCAAACCACTAAGCCAGTCCCTGGCCAATCCTTAGCTCTTCCATGCCTGGGAGAGAGATGGGAATCTCCAAAATCCCACCAGCAGACAAGGCCTCATGAGTCCTTTTCTGAGCTCCTGATGTCTCCTAGTTTCTAACAGACCTGGCAATGCTCAGCTGCTGGCAGGACAGGGCTGCATGAGAAATGTCTGTGTGCCTCCTTTTCCCTTCTCAGCCTGCAGTGCCTGCTCTGCTCCCCAGGAAAGCCCAAAGCCAAGAAACAAAGCAGTTTTTGAGGCGGTGGTAACATTCCCCAGTCACACAGACCTGGCTCTACAACCATGAAAGCACCAAATCAAGACCATTTTTCACCAAAACTAAACAGTGGTGAATAAACACCAGTTTTCCCAGGATAAACAGTGAATAAACAACAGTTTTCCTGGGATAAACATGTCACTTTCCACCACAGCTGTAAAATTTTAAGAGAATTATAAAAATAAGAATTTCCACTTGGCTTGAAGGCAACATTTTCACTGCACATCAGAAACTGATTCTCTTAAAGCTTTTTTTCTTGGTGATTCCAAATGTCTTTCTCTCCCTGGTACTCGTTAATGTTTTGTTACTGAAGGCAACAGAACAGGTGCATATGACTTCACTTCTCCCCTCCAACACAGTTTCTTTTTTGGTTCTGAATTCTCCCAAGTTAGAGCAGCAGAGGAAAGAAAAAAACCCACCCAAAATGCTCATCATACTTGTCCAACTTTCCCACAAAACGCCTTTAACTTCAGCAAACTGCTCAAGTAGCAGATACAAGATGCTGCTTTGGTTTTCCTTTCTCCCTTCCATTCTTCTACACTCCTCCTGAACATGCACACACTTGTAAAAGAGAAGAGAAAGATACAGATGACATTGATCTTATTGCACACAATAGAAAAGAGGGAAAAGTGGGGATGGAACAGAGCAGAGAGCCCAAAACCAAAAAACCCAAAAGCTGGCTTGGCCAATTCTCTTGAATGCAGCTGAGTTTCTCTTTGGTGAGAGAAAGGAGAGGAGAAGGAGGGGGCAAAAGTTTTCTACTAATTTCTAACCATAGTAAATCACTGGGAACAGAAAAGTCACTGCTCTGCCAAGACAGCTACCACTCTTTTAATATCCTTGGCTTCCATCTCATTTCTGCTGCAGTAAGGTTCCATCACAGTCTCCGGTGCCCACTAAGAAGGGCATCCTGGGTTTTCCAGCAGGCAGATTTCCAGCTGCAAATCCCAGAGATGCTCCCAGTCATTTATTCCCACTGCTCCAAACTCCCTGATTATATGGCTCTACAAGCCAGGAACTCAACTCCCACACTTGCTGCTTGACTGTGTGAAAAGAGGAGGACTTTGCCATAATAGAATATCATAAAATCATAGAATCAACCAGGTTGGAAGAGACCTCCAAGATCAGCCAGTCCAGTCTAGCACCCAGCCCTAGCCAGTCAACCAGACCATGGCACTAAGTGCCTCATCCAGGCTTTTTTTCAACACCTCCAGGGACAGTGACTCCACCACCTCCCTGGGCAGCCCATTCCAATGCCGATCACTCTCTCTGACAACAACTTCCTCCTAACATCCAGCCTAGACCTCCCCTGGCACAACTTGAGACTGTGTCCCCTTGTTCTGTTGCTGGTTGTCTGGGAGAAGAGACCAACCCCACCTGGCTACAGCCTCCCTTCAGGTAGTTGTAGACAGCAGTGAGGTCAGCCCTGAGCCTCCTCTTCTGCAGGCTAAACACCCCCAGCTCCCTCAGCCTCTCCTCATAGGGTTTGTGCTCCAGGCCCCTCCCCAGCCTTGTTGTCCTTCTCTGGACACCTTCCAGCACCTCAACATCTCTCTTGAATTGAGGAGCCCAGAACTGGACACAGCACTCAAGGGGTGGCCTGAGCAGTGCTGAGTACAGGGGCAGAATAACCTCCCTTGTCCTGCTGGCCACATTGTTCCTCTTGGCCACCTGGGCACACAGCTGGCCCATGTTGAGCCTACTATGTACGAGTACCCTCAGGTTCCTTTCTTTCTGGCTGCTCTCCAGCCCCAGCCTGTAGCAGTGCTTGGGGTTGTTGTGGCCAAAAGGAGGTCAATACATGGTGAGTGACAGGTATTTCTTTTGCTGACATAATGGCTCCAGAGGCTATTGCCATGGTCATGTAAATACTCTCTAAATTATGCTATTAAATTATTTCATTTTCAAGAGCATTCCATAGTAGTAGGAAAACAATAAAAGTAAAACTGATTCAAACCAGCAGGCTGGAGAGGAAGCTTTGCATTCTGCCAAATTTATGGCCTGCCACCCCAATTATACCCTTATTCCCACAGATCAATCCCACATTTATAAAGGATTCCCACTGTGCTGGGATTAAAGAAGCAATACCGAAAAGGGCTGTTCAAGCTCCAGCTTGTTGGGTCAACACGTGCCAGAAGACACCATTCAAGCAAAACCTCTTGAAAAGTACCAGCCTTGGACACAGGACATCTGCTCCTGGTTAAAAAGGATCTGTATCTGTCCCTGTGTCCTCCCCCAGTCCTGCTTCCCTTAATCACAGCAAAGGCAAGAGACAACTTCACATTCTCTTTGATTTGAATGACCTTAAACAGAGAGGCTCCCTAACTCCCAAAGCCATCCACAAAGAGTAAGTCAAGAACAGCCTATGCTAGCAGCCAGTTCTCTGAGTGAGACAGTTGTGGCTGCTCCTGAAAAGAATGAGCACTTACCATCGCCTCCTGGCTGCTTGTACGGGTTGTACTTTGGCTTGGGGGCAACGACAGGTGCAAACTTCTTTGGTGTCTGCTGGGTGGACACAGAGATGCTGGGAGTCCCAAAGGTATGTGTGGTCTCCATCCTTGCAGTAATGTGACCAACAGGCTCATTGGTACTCTTGGGTGGCAGCCAGGATGGGTGGGACATGGTTCAGATCTGAGAAGAGAGGAAAAGAGAGTCATTGCCTGTTAGGAACTCATGCTGGGGAAAGAACAGTCACAAGCCTGCTATCTTCATAGAATCAACCAGGTTGGAAGAGACCTCCAAGATCATCCAGGCCAACCTAGCACCCAGCCCTAGACAATCAACCAGTATCACAGTATCACAGTATCACCAAGGTTGGAAGAGACCTCACAGATCATCAAGTCCAACCCTTTACCACAGTGCCCAAGGCTAGACCATGGCACCAAGTGCCACATCCAACCTTGCCTTGAACTGCCCCAGGGACGACGACTCCACCACCTCCCCAGGCAGCCCATTCCAGTGCCCAAGACCATAGCACTAAGAGCCTCATCCAGGCTTTGCTTGAACACTTCCAGGGATGGTGACTCTACCACCTCCCTGGGCAGCCCATTCCAATGCCAATCACTTTCTCTGCCAAAAACTTCCTCCCAACATCCAGCCTAGACCTCCCCTGGCACAACTTGAGACTGTGTCCCCTTGTTCCGTTGCTGGTTGTCTGGCAGAAGACTCTGACCCCCACCTGGCTACCCTTCAGGTAGTTGTAGGCAGCAATGAAGTCCCCCCTGAGCCTTCTCTTCTCCAGGCTGCACACCCCCAGCTCCCTCAGCCTCTCCTCACAGGGCTGTGCTCCAGGCCCCTCACAGCTTTGTCACCCTTCTCCAGACACATTCCAGTCAAACCTTTTCAGACACCTAACTTGTGCACCCTTATTTTTAAACATATTGGTCCTAAAGTATAGGACTGAGGATACAAACTTGTCTGGCTTTCCCAGTAGGGCCCTGCTGGCTCATTGCTGGTGCCTGCTCTTTTCCTCTTCGAAGCACAGCAGAGGCAAGCTGATACCCTGCAGAAGCCAAATCTCATCACCCACTCAGCACACAAATGATATATTTGCCTTTCCCTGTTAGGCTTTTGTGAGTTCATTAACACACAACAGTGTAGGTGCTTTGAGGCAGGTGGACTTCCAAAATACACCTGTAGAGTTTTTTTTCCACATAGAATCACAGAATCAACCAGATTGGGGTTAGTATCCCACATACCCCAGTGATTTTAATTCAGACTTTTAATTGAAAGGGTTTCAACAACAGCTAATTATTTTTGATGTCACCATTTTGGAATGCCCAGCTCAGGCTGTTTTAAAAGCATGCCTGTTTTGAACAAAAAAAGCCAGAAATGCACAACTGCTGACAACCAGGCTCCTGTAGGCATCCCAACTTGTGTAACAGAAAACAGAGGCAGCCCAAATCCTTACTTAGTTATAGAAATCTTGGCTTTGGCCTCTTAAAAGCCTACCTCACTTTTCAGAACTGGATTCAGATGCCACTGAAAGAGTTGTCCACAAAAAAACCCTGTTCATTGCCACAAACAAATGTTTTTACTACACAGATCACACTTGTTGGGTACCAGCAATGGTCCTACAAATGCCATCAAACAGTCCCACAGATGTGGATTTCAGAGGTGATAAAGAAACTAATACCTGACACAGACACAAGCCAATGCTAATTCCAACACTGATTTTGGAAACTGTCATTTCTAGCCAAGCCTTGTTTTGGTGTCAGGACTCCTCGTGGCCATCGAAACCAGCAAGCAGCTGCAACCCATTCAGCAAAGATCTGTTATGAGCACAGAAAAGGATCCGTGCAAGAGATATATCCAGGCCATGGAAGACATCAGCAGACTGCCATGGCAGAAATGCACTTTCCATCTGGCAACAAATCAAAGCAGAGGGGTTGCTGGATTTGCAAGGAGGAGGTCTCTAATTACAGCAACAAGTGCAAGCAAGAGAAGAGTTGTAGCTCAGCTGAGCATGGCTGCATAGGGCTGTTCTAGCTCTGTACTGTCCTCTCACAGGGTGGGAGGACAAAAGTGGGCAGACAAAAGCTGGCTTCTGTCAGGTGTAGGCATCTTTAAGAGTGAGATCAATACCAAAATCTACAGCTAACTATTCTGACACAGTTCTGGGGTCATGTGGGCAGACTTCTACTTGAATGGCTCACCAGGAGGTATTTCCAAAGCTGGTAAGTGCAGTCACATACAGCTCATTGATACCATGCAGAAATGTAGCCACAGGTCCACTCCTAGCCTAGTCAGTCATGTTTTAGGTGCCTCACAGCTAAGACTTCCATGCACACATGTTTCTCAGAGAAATAAACAACACTGAGCTCTTCAAGCAGCCCCCATGACTGCACAGAACAGACAGGCAGAAAGAAGGCATCTTTGACAGAATACAGAAGTCTGTCTAGAGTGGGGGAAGAATCACACTTCATTCCCCCTTTCTCTTAATTTGGGCCCACACATCACTAGAAATGTGAAGATTAAGCTGCTGGGACTTAGGAACAGAGCTGGTTTGCCAATTCATACAGGCTGGCAAAGCATCAGCATCCTACAAGCCTTGTGGTAGAGCAAATTCAGTTGAGTCCTGTATCAAATAAGCAGATATACCCAAGTTTATACCCAAGGCTCTTGGGTATAAACTAAAGAAAGTAGTCTTGTGGGTTCCTGCATGGACAGCCTTGTGCTAGCAATACTAAATCAACCTTGAGGAAAGCAGCAAGGTCTCCAGATGGTATTACAATTGTTGTGCATGTATATGTGCTTATTCCAGTCAAGTAAGTTTACTCTAGGTAGCAGGTTTCCTACAGAAGGAGTCATTCCTGCTTAAATTTTCATTGTCTGACCCAACACTAGGAGAGAGAAAATTTGTATTCATCTTCTAAGTCCACTTCTTGTGTAAGAGAAGAACTGGCAAGTGCCAAGTATCAGTCCAAACCCCTGTGGCTATTCTTCATCATGCATTCTGACTGCTCAGCAAGCACACTGCAGTTTCATGATCCCTGCTACTGGAAGGTTAATCTGTTGTGCTAGACATCTGATACCAATGAAGGGAGACACTGGGGCCAGCATGGTAGAACTGGCTGGAAATGAGGCAGACATGACCGTGGCAGGAGTACCCTGCAGATGGACAGGCATCCAAGGCTGCATTGCAGGGATGTGATCTTCATTCCAATCTTAAATTAACAGTGCAGAGTATCATTCTGAAAGCAAGAAGTGAAAGGCAGGTCCACCTCATAGGGCCAGAGAGGAAACCAGCTAGGACAGGCCAGGGTGGAGGGCACACAAACCACACTCACACCACCTGGGACTTCCCATTAGCCACACCTGCCCCAGTGGACCCAAAAAACCAATTGCCACTCAAGTAGTAAGACTCACCTACACTTCTGCCTCCTCTCCCCACAGCCTTCAAAAATGCAGAATGCAGCAATAAAACTCAGGCAACTACCTTAGGTTTTAGCAAAAAAGCAATGAGGGCACTCAGCCTTAAGAGCTAAACAAGACAACTCTGCAGAGTTATTAGACCCAAAGATGACTATACCTAACCCATTGCTAAAAGCATCCTGGAGTTCTCTTCTGACAGGTTTTCAGCTCCTGCCTTGACATCTCATATGAAAGAGCATCCTGCTGTGTGAAGCACCCTCAGACATTACCTTCACACTGATTCAAAGCTTAAAAAAACCCCAGTACTGATCACATCATCATCACTCTTGCTCTGGCAGCTCCCTAGTTGCTCCTTAACAACCTCCCAGGCAGCACACCTTGGTCCCACTGAGCTCCCATGGTCTGCCAGATTGATGGCAGGGCTGGTTGAGCGATGCACAAAGCAAGAATCTCTGCTTCAGTAGCCAGGCTGCACAGTGCCAAGGGCAGGTGAAGACGAGGTGAATCTCAATGAGTGAGCTTAAAAACCAGGCTGCTGTCATGGGCAGTTTGGGAGCATGAAGAGCACCCTGCTGTAACACAATTGCTACTATAAGCTGGCACCCAGTTACCCTCTAACACATTTGTTTTGGCAGTGGTAGCATTTTTTAATTGCTTCCCTGTGAGCCTCATCTCTTCCCTTTTCTCCCCTCCCATTTTCTCTTACGTATTTGCTGCCACTTGCTTTTGCTGTCTGCCTTGACAAGGTTTTCAGCAAGCTCCCTCTTCCTTATCTGTTCCAACCCCAGCTCCCTAGCCTCACTTAAATTTAGCCTAACCATTCATGAGATCATAAAAAAAAAAAGAAAATTAATTAATCTCTTTTTAATACCTGAAGCTAAACTTCTGCCTTTGCTGTTATCCCTCCCCCCCCCCCCCCCCCCCCCCCCCCATTATTTTTATTTAAGGTCTCTTCCAATGTGGCTGATTCTATAATTCTGTTCTATGACTCTTTGATCTGCATTACAGACCTGCCTCTCTTCCTAAGGCAGATCCTTTCAGAACAGAGCCAGGTCATTGGTTAAATCAAATCAAAACATTTCAATTAAGTACCAGTTAAACTCACAGTAAAGAGCAGACTCCTCTCGATTCATTCATGTATGTTTACTCTGAACTCTCTTCAATTTTTCAGCTCCCTTTTATGAAAGGCTACACCACTTTTTTTTCAAGAATGGGAACTTAAAATGGAAAGAGGTAAAACGATGAATAATATCAAGGGCAAAAAAACAGACTGAAATCTGCTGTGGCTCCCTGATGTTCTGTTATCCTTCCTTGCTTGGAAGCATTAGTCATCACCTACTTTTGGAGGCAGAGGATAAGACTGGACTAACCATGATAAATAACATTAAAAGCAAAGAGGGAAATCACACTGCATAAGTAAGGAAAACAGTGTGCCCTGGTTCTAGCATTAGGACAATCTTAATGCCCCAAGTTCAGAAAACTCTGACCATGAAAGAACACAGCGCAGCAGAGGAACTGGCATCCAAGAATCCCAAGATGAGACCACATTATCTAAAAATGTCAGAGCAGCAATATCAATAGGAGATCATACCAGGCAGTAATAAAAGCCTGACAAGGACTTTTGTTCCTCTTCTTCCCCCCCCCCCCCCCCCCTTCAAATGTGTAGGCATAAGTGCTTGGTTTTGCCTTTAATTACAGGATGTCGTTCACCTTTGAGAAGCGAAGGTAAAACAAAGAAGGTTCCAAGTCCATTTAGTCTCAAATCAGATAAGCAATGGAAGGGTAGAGGACCAATTTGTCTGCTCCTGAAATTGTTAGCACATTCATCTCTGAGTCAGGCTGCCTTTTCTGTGATTAGACTGTACCCAAATAAATCTTCATTTCATTTTTGTATTCGTAACATGGAGCAAATGCTCCTTGGACGTTGATGGACTTCACCAAGGCAGAAGACTTTGTTCCTCAGCTAATTAAGCTAATGCTTCATAGTAGGTAGCAACAGTGTTCAACAAAAAATGAGCAACAACAGTTTGAGCTTCCAGACAGTCTGTCCTGTCTTCCACCCTGCTCCTCCCTAAACCCACTGCCTTGTAGGATGATAATGTTCTGTATTGATATCACCCACCCACAGTTAACCATCACTTCTACAGTCAAGAGACTGACCAGATGCAGGGAAACAGGACCTTGTTTGCTGATGTTAGACACAACTGGAAACTCTAGAGTGGCTTCTATCAGATGCTACTCAGGAACAACATCAAAATATCCTCTTCACTGGATAACCCAAGATTGTCTTTAAGGGCTTAAAAGAGCCATGTGTAGAAAGGCAGGTTGATATTCTCTGTACTTTCTCTTGCATCCAACTCAGAGAACACTTTTCACCTTCAAGGATGAGCTCTAGCACTGAACCAAGGGGACAATCTTCATGATAAGAATTCATAGAATCAACCAGGCTGGAAGAGACCTCCAAGATCATCCAGTCTGACCCAGCACCCAGTCCTATGCAATCAACTAGACCATGGCACTAAGTGCCTCACCTAGGCTTTGCTTGAGTTCATGGCATACATTGAATTCATGACATACATTACTCCTTTCAGGAAGAGATGTAACCTACAGGGATGTTTCTTCTCTAGTCTCACTATCTTCACAAGGTTTTTCTGTCTGAAATGTCCAAAAGCACATACACAAATGCTCTGCTGAAACATAGGTCTTTGCTTTATCCTCATCACCTGCGCTCCATCAATTAGGCAAAATCAGTGTCTCAGGCTGACCAGAAAGATTTGCTCCTCACAAACTCCCAAAGCTGATTGTTTCTCTTGGCACTGTCCAGCTTGAATGCTACATGAATTTATTTCTCCATTTATGGCCACTGAACTCTAGCCATGAAGCTTTCCTGCTTCTTGGCCTCCAAAAGAGGATAAAATATCAAAATTCTGGTCTCATTAGAGGTCTTTAACCAAACATAGGAAGTGCCATAGGTACTTACAAACTCAACCCAAGCTCTCCTGGGATGTCTTTACCATATGGTACTGCTTAACCTCATCAGTTTCACATCATATGGGAAATTATGTGATTTGGGAAACTGGGATTCCGTTTGAACTCCCTTAATCACTGCCAATCTGCACAACATCGCGCTGAATCGAAGTCTTGTGACATTAAGTCTAAAGAAGCAGCTCCTTCAGACCCTCACAGCAGCAAATTGTCTCTGGCTCTTCATGCTCCTCAAATGTAATGTCAGCAAGAAGGAGAACTGCAAAGCTCCACGAGTAACTCTGAGTACTGTGCATGAAGCTGACGCGACCCTCATCACTGGTGAGCAGTGGAGAGCAAACAGCAGTCGGTCAAGCCACCACGTGGCCCCAAGACCTGATGAGGAAGAATGGAACATGCTGTGGCCCCCCAGTGACTGCCTTCTTGATCATATGCCACCTTCATGCCCATGGACTCCAACACACCTCTCCCTGAGAGGTTTCTTTGGCTGCATCCAGTTTACACTGTTATGGCCATTTCTTGATGCTTTGCTTCACTCTTTCACAAGCAGGAGCCTGCTGAAGCAAGTTTAACCCTCCCTCTCCCTCCAGACCCAGAGTTTTGTACTTTCAGTTCAACTCCCTCTAAATTTATAACTAAAGTGAAGTCACTGCTTCAGTTAAATAGGGCTGAAAGCCTTCACCAATTTCCTGCTGTGGGACATGACTAATGTAATCACAGGAATTAAAGGAGAAGGAAACCTAGTTAGAGCACTGCTTGGGCTGAATTATTCCTTGAAGCATACAATCTAGTACCATCTCACTCTGCCTTTAACAGTTTCAATCAAATTTCCATGGGATCCTCCAGAAGACTTGATTTAGACTGAAAATTCACCCTGCTTTGAGCAAAAGGTTGGCCCCGATGACCTTCAGAGATCCCTCCCCAAATGAATTATTCTATGATTCTAAAACCCCAGACTTCCAGCTGTGACTTTATTTGCACTCAAAAGCATTTGCAGCAATGTGGCTGTATCCCGCTTCAGATATGCCAGCAACATCACCTACTGACAATGCAATGCTACATCCCTTATTCTGTACTTGCAATCACTCACAAATGAACACAGTAGGGACCCAGGCTTTTAACTAAATAACCAGTGCTTGGATGAAAAAAACAACCTGGTTTTCCTCCTATCATGACTGCATCCAAACTTTGTTTTGTCAGCAGCAGATCCACACCAGTTTGAGATGCGACTTTTGTTTTACATACTAAAGTCACTTCAACTTCATAGAGTCATAGAATTAGTCAGGGTTGGAAGGGACCACAAGGATCATCTAGTTCCAACCCCTCTGCCATGGGCAGGGACAACCTACCCCAGATCAGGCTGGCCAGAGCCCTCAGACATAACAGGAAGACAGCAAATCCATAGTGGAGATGGTAAAGACAGGATGGTGAAGAATGATCTCTCCACTACAAAGACGTTTGACACTGCATAATGTGACCATGAACACAGTTCATCAGATACCAACCCAATATCACATTCATTCTTACACCAAAACCCTGCTACTGGGACAATTTAGATATCAACCAGCAACATAACCCTTTATTCTAAAGTTTGCTTCCTTGCTCATTTCTCTTATATCAGCTTCAAGAGCGAAAAAGGTAGAAAAGCAGACTAAACATAAAACTTCTCTCCTTCCCAATATAATTGAATGAATATTTGGGGGATTAAACGTGGGTTATTTCATAGAATTGTAGAATCAACCAGGATGGAAGAGACCTCCAAGATCATCAAGACCAACCTAGCACCCAGCCCTAGCCAATCGACTAGACCATGTCACTAAGTGCCTCATCCAGGCTTTTCTTCAACACCTCCAGGGACAGTGACTCCACCACCTCCCTGGGCAGCCCATTCCAATGCCAATCACTCTCTCTGACAACAACTTCCTCCTAACATCCAGCCTGGACCTCCCCTGGCACAACTTGAGACGGTGTCCCCTTGTTCTGTTGTTGTAGCCCACCTGGCTACAGCCTCCCTTCAGGGAGTTGTAGACAGCAATGAGGTCTGCCCTGAGCCTCCTCTTCTGCAGGCTGCACACCCCCAGCTCCCTCAGCCTCTCCTCACAGGGCTGTGCTCCAGGCCCCTCATCAGCTTCATTACCTTTCTCTAGACACGTTCCAGTATCTCAACATCTCTCTTGAATTGAGGAGCCCAGAACTGGACACAGTACTCAAGGTGTGGCCTGACCAGTGTTGAACACAGGGGCAGAATAACCTCCCTTGTCCTGCTGGCCACACTGGTTCCGATCCATGCCAGGATGCCATTGGCTCTCTTGGCCACCTGGGCACACTGCTGCCTCATCTTCAGCTACTATCTACCAGTACCCCCAGGTCCCTCTCTGCCTGGCTGCTCTCCAGCCACTCTGTCCCCAGCCTATAGCCCTGCTTGGGGAATCCAAATGTGACTGTTGCACAGCACAGATAAAAGCTGATGAACATGATCTTGCTTCTACAGCCACATCACATTCTGGTGTTAGATAACAAAGTAAGCTTTACAATCCCAATACACTGAACTTGCCTGGCCCACATGCACTGAAACAAAGAGATAGTTCTGGCTTCCTGGAGGTAGAGCTCTCTATACTAATACAACTCTAGTGACCACATTACAATGTCACTGAAGAGCAGGCTGATTCTTGACTTCTGTGGCATGAATCAATCCTCAGCCACTCCAAACTTAAGTGTATTGGATAAACCATTAATCCAGGGCCTCAGCTACTTCTGGTCACAACAAACCCCAGGGCAATTGCAACGGAAGGGGCAGACCTGGGGGCCAGGCTGAAATACTTATTCCAACACAGCAAAGTTTGTGGCTGAACCTTAAGAGCTAAGCCAGAAGCTGTATCTTTGAGCCAAACAAGCTTCTTGCAATTCTTAAAACTCTTCCTGATAACTTGGCCAAGTTTGTGAGGGTGCTGCTGCACCACAAAGAACAGTTTGGAGATGGATGTTTCAGAATTGTGTGTATCAAGAGAAAGGAAATGCATTAACAGGGACAACAAAAGAGCAGGCGGGATGATGCAGAAAGGTTATTTTAGGAATCCCAGACCATGAGCTCCCTTACACAAACACTGTTTTCCTGCACATGATTTATTTTCAAGATCCCCTTGCCAAGAAAAGCTGCCTTTATTTCTTCTGTGCCTGTATGCATTTTCTTCTCCATAGCACAGCTCACTACTCAGCTTTCTACTTCAGCAAGGCACTGCCAGGTAACGTAGAAATTACCCATCAATAAAGTGGGTAAGGTACTGGACCTTCTCAATAAATTAAGACATACTGGAATCAGGCTTATCAAGGGAATCTCTCATAAGGGAAAAGAAATCAGGACAATGAGAGATGGCAAGGTTAAAGCTGTTAGAGTAAGCCCAGGCTCTTTGGATGATGGTGCTGACTGTAAACAAGACGGAATGGTGCAGAACTAACATTCAGCTCAGCAATGAGATATCAACAAGATCCCAGTGGGACCAAATGGGACCATGGCAGCATATTGACACACAGATAATTGTATTAGCTTTGCAGAGTGCTGTGTGTGTATGTTGCAGCCTGGGGAGAAACAGCAGAGATACAAGTTCAGAAGAGAGTGGGAAACTGTCACAGAGCGATCAGACTTTGAGGTCCTACCCCAGCAAGGCTGACATGAGTGTAGGTGGGTGTTTTAATTGCAATGCACTCCTCTTCTGAAATAAATGTGCCTGCAGGAAGTCAGCTCACACTGTCCCTAGAAGAAAACATATCTAATATTGTCAGTCTGAACCCACTGAGAGAAATGGTAAAGGAGCTGCAGTACTGACTACAGGCACAGCATGGACCCCGCTCAGGGAGGATGTGAGTTTGAGACCAGCGTCGCTATAATCTGCTTGTGACACCTCGAGAGGTCTGCAGTGCAAACCAGACCTTGAAAATGTAGTGCCCCAAAAAGCAATTAAATAAAGGGGCAGAAACTGTGTCTAGAATCAAAATCTTTAATCCCTGCTTCTTCTCCTCTTAATTTTTCTTCCCCCAGACCCCAAGCCATTCTGGAAGTCACAGCCTCTATTATGACAAGTCCGTGGATGGTTTCTCTTCACTCCTGAGCACTGCACCAATCTGTGCCTCATTACTGGCAGCTCAGTCCATGGCACCTTACAAAGACTCAGGGGAAGTAGCCTTTTTCCTATGGAAAATCCTATATTCTAACACATGGAAGTGTGATTGCTGCCAGATGGCTGTGAATTGATGCTGTGGTGAGATTGCTAATGGAAGCAAGATAGATAAGTGAATGAAAACTGAAGGGAAGGAAGTACATAGATCCCTTCAAATGAGCAGTCAGAAAAAAAGACTACATTTCTCTGAGTTTCCCAACAGGTGACTGGATACCATCAAGACAGGAGCACTTTCATGTGTTGTCATCTCCCTTTTACAACAGAAAGCAAAAATAAAGATTTAAGTGGTTCCTCCTTTAAGAAGCTGAAAGTCTGCAGTACTGTCAGGAAAGAAAGAAGAACTCTGAAGGTTACCAATTCCTGTTTTCAGCAAGAGACTGGACTACCAGTCCAGCTGTGCCTTTGTCCTTGAAGAGTTCCAAAATGGAGAATCCCCTGGTACCTGTTCAACTGTTGCTCTGTTTTCCCTGTAAAAAACATTTCTCCAGCTCTCCAGCTCAATCTCCCAATCTGCTCTGCACATGCATGTTACTTTATTTTGCCACCTGGTCAGAAGCACAGCAGCAGTCACAGGCTGCCATTGGATCACTCTCTTTTGCTTCTTCTCCATCAGAGACAGAAGACAAAACACACTCAGTCTCTTCTTGTAGGTTACAGGCTCTAGGTGGTTGACTGCCCTTTTTCTGGACTCTCTCCAGCTCTTCAACATCCCATTTCAACTGAAGGACTGGAGATGTGATGGCAGCCTTGCCAGCAGAGAGTAAAGGTGACCAATAACTCATCAAAATCTGCTGTCCAGTCTTCTCCTGAAGCAACTCCATATCCAGTTTGCTTTATTTGCAATGACAGCACACACTAGACTCATATTTGACCTGGTGTCTGCTGCTCACTCCCAATCTTTTATTCAATTTTATTCCTTGATGAAAAGGCATATTTTGGGATGGCACCTAAGCTGGAGGAGCTCCAGAATATGCATGGTCACATGGAGAGGAGGGTAAGTTAGCCATCTCTATGCTATTTGCAACAAACATCATATTGAGAAGACATCTGATCAAGGAGGGGTCTCTTAGAAGCACAGAGAAATAGGTGAATAGGAATATTAAGAGCAGACAAGCAGGTTATGACACTCTGGATCAGACCAAGATAAAGCTCTGCTTTAGTTACCACCGATCATTAGCTCTGCTTTGCTTAGAAATTTGTGACTGAAGAGAAAAGCTTGAGATTTGATTTTCAATTCTTCTTTGAAACTCATAAAACCACTAAGCACCACCCTAGGAAACTGCTGCACTTCCCTGAAATCTCAGCGTCCATTCATTCAAGAACAGTGATACCCAAAGCTTTGGGAGATAATTCCTCAGCTGGTACAAACCACAGCTCCAGCACCGAAGTTAACCCAGCCAGGCAGCCACTCTGGCCTTGCAATTTTGCTCAACAAGCTCATCATATTAAAATGGTAACTCCAACACTCCACCACCATCACATTGGTACCTTCTGGTTTTGGCCACCCAAATACATCATTTGCTCCCCTTCTCAGAAATCAAGATGACTCTGTTGTGACAAAAGAGTTTCACTACTCGACTGACCACATCAGTTCTCTAGATGTAAAATGGTTCAAATCTGACAGTCTCCAGGAAACCATTACAGTTCTTGTCTATCTTCCCTGCACCTTCTCAGAAGAGAGCAGGGCAGTGGAAAGAGAGGAAATGAATCATGAGCAGAGGGAATTTTTGGAAGGAAGGAGGAACCAAACTTCTAATGTATCTAGAGACAGTGATACTCTGTTGTGTTTCAGCCTCTGATGGTAACCACTTGTGTTCTGCTTTTGAACTATGCCAGGGCAGCTGGGGCATGCAGCTGGTAAGCACACACACAGCTCAGTTAAGCAAATACCCTCCAATAGTTGCTGCTGCTATCTCACAAGTCTAAGGCAAAGCATGTTCCCCCAGACAGCTAAGCGTCTGCAAGGCATTTCAGCATGCCTTTGCTGCGCAAAGCACATATTTCTCTTTCAAAGTAACACAGCTGCCAACACCTTAATCATTCCATGGGGACCTTCAACCCTGCCAGCCCCTTAAGTGCTTCATTACCTCCAGCACACTCTTGCAGAGCTGACATCCCAGGTGAGCTGTACGAGCAGAGCTCTCTGTCAGCTAAAGGCAGCGGACTGACCTGCGGGAGAGCAGGATCTGTGCGACTCACGTCTAGCAGCCTATCTACCACCATTCCTTATTCCTGCAAGTTTGGCCTCGTTTACTGCAAAGTATCTAGGACAAAAGGCAAGGCAGCAGCAAGAAATCACCTTTGAGACTGGAATTATTGCATGTTTCTTTTCACAAAGCCCTGGGGGAGAGATGATGCTTGTTCCTCTACATAAAGTCTCCTAAGGGGTACGGAGACAAGACAAAGAACGTCACTGAGGCACCTGAGTCGCATCCCCAAAGCATTCTTGTTTTTAAGTTAGAAACTGCTGCCTCAAGTCATAAAAATACTGTGTTTTGAAATTGTATTGATATGTTCTTGGCACAGAAAAAAACCCACACTGCAAACGTAACCAATACCGAAACTTGAGCTGCCCTTTCTTTCTGCAGGACTTGAAACACTAAGGGGAAAACCTAAGCAATGGAATAAATTGATCCATGAAAGGATGCAGTCTCTCAGGACTGGTACCCAGATACCTATTTTGAAACTAGCTTGAGCACATCAAGGCATAATCTATCCTTTGAAGTTTCTAGGTTGCTCCTGTCAGGTTCCTTGAGATGACACTGCTGGAGACATCATCCTGACGAATCATTTTCAAGGCAAGCCTCTTTTTTAAAGCAAGCCACCTTGAGACCAGGGAACAGCTAGAGATGCCCTCTTCCTGCCAGCTCTGCCCTCCCTCCTCCACAGCCCCCTCTACAATCCACTGCTCTTCTAATTGAAGCTGTGATCTAATGGCTCAAAATGATACAGGCTGATTATTTAATCATTCAGAGAGTATGAAGAGATGCACATATGTATGCATACCCATCTTTCTTCGACCCTACAACATTTGCTCAGTCAACTGGTAGAGGGAAAGAATAAGGAGAGAAACTAGCAGTTGCTCACATGGATCAACACTTCCAGGCTCTCTCTTTTGCAGCTCATCTCACTCATACTTGTGGTTTCAACATGTGATTCACATTAGGCCCCTCTGCTCACCATTTGATGGTTCTGCTAAACAGATGTGAATTTGTTTAGTCACAGAGCCTGCTCTTTACACTGCCTCTTTGTAGAACAGATGGGTTTCTTCCTCCCGTTCAACAGCACTCGTAATGCTCGCACCCAGCACACAGCTTTGCCTGACAACGTCGTACGAAAAGGAGCAACACGGGAACACAGGCATGGCCTCAGAGAAGCCCTCTTCAACGGCTATGACACTGTGACAGGTGATGGTATTGATGGAGAACGGCAAACTGCAACTCCAGTGAATCCTGGACAAGCCCAAGATCTCACAAATCCCTCAGGCCAGCCCCATGGCTTCAGGCAAAACAGTGAGGAGAGCTGCATCTAGCAGGGTCCAGAAGATACAACTCTGTCAATCGCTCATCACAGAGCAGGTCTCTCCACACAAGTGCTCTGGTGGAAGAGTAAGGCCCTGTAACATTCATGGGCACATGAAACCATGTGCCTCTCCTGGGACTCCTCAGCATGGTGAAACAGCCTGGAAAGGCTCTTTGCTCCCTGTGTGGGCATTCTTCTTTCTGCACTGAGAGCGCCTTTGGCAACGGATGAAGCAGAACTGCACAAAAGCCCTCTCAGAGCAGAACAAGACTGCCCACATGAGAAGCATGCTCAGAACAGCTATTGCATTTTAAATTCACACTCTGGCTTTGTTTCACAACACTGTCCCTGCACAGAAAGGCCCTAGGCTTCAGATTCAATTTCCGCCCTGTTATCAATAGCTGAGCATTGCTCCCATCTCAGGGTAGGATAGGGCCCCTACAAGAGGCCAGAGAACTATCAGGGAGGAGAGGGATGAGTTTCACACTTGCTTTGCCCTATCCTGTATATGGATTGCTTTATTGAGTACTGATGACTTCACCACAGCAAATGGCCTTGCTATGTGGGCAATCATCTCTGCTTCACCACAGAAACCGAGCACAGCATGTGTACACACTGCAGACACAAATGTCATGCCCACACCTGTGCAAGGGTCCTGTCCATTCCCAAAAGCTTCTGTCCCATTCCTCAGTCACATCTTTGTTCTCTATGCACTGTCCCTCTGTTACAAAGATGACCTCAGTTCTAGGGGTAACTACTTAGGACTCTCATTAACATACACACCTTAAATGTGGTTATACTGACATTTGGGCTATCTGAAGATTGAAAACTCCAAGTTTCAGAAGGGAAGCAAAAGCAGAATTCTATGCCTGAAAGGCACCCTGGACACAGTCATTAACACTCCTCCCTCAGGGCCCTAAAGCTGAACAGTTACAAGAGCAGAAAAGTATGTGCAGCTTTCCTTTGGGGGGGGTGTGCATACAATTAAGAGGTATTAAAAAGTTAGGAGGTATTAGGCAGTAAATATTTTCAGTAAGAGAAAAGCTGAGGTAAGAAGGACAGCTGAGTCCTTGCAAGGCAGCAGGGACACTCAGCTACAAAGCACCTCAGGTCCTCTGAGAGCTTTTTCTTGCTGCTTTTTTTTCCTTGGCAAGTTCTGAGCCAGCAGAGTGTAATTTCCACGCCTGTTAATGACAGCCCTATCCAAATACTCTGCGTACGGACCATACACCAGAACTTCACTCTTTTGTACATCTTAAGAAGCAGCAACAAAGCAAAGCACTGTGAAAGAGATTTTTCATAAGGGCAAAGCAAATTTATGTGCCCAATTCCCAGGCTGGTTGCCTAACCTTCAGTGCAAGCTTTCAATAACTTTCTCTGAGCAGTGGAACACTCTAAGTAAAACGAAATTCCCTCCCATTGCGTTCCACCTGCTCTGCAGACCTGGTGGGGCTGCTGCTCCTGCTGGGGCAGGACTGATGAAAAGGCAGAATGTGGCATTGGGGAACAGAGCTCTCCTGCCATCCCTTTTGACCATGCAGGAAATCATTCCAGGCATCACTCTCTATTTGCAGCCTACCTTCCCTGACACCTCCTTTCAGAGGCTGAAAGTGCTCTGTGAACACTATTCCCGCTGAAGGGCATCCAGAACGCCAAGTACGGATGCACAGACTTCAGTGGAGGGTTAAATCTGAGCGAGAACAGAGCTACCTCAGCTGGCAAAAGCTTGTGATGGATAGCAGCGAACTGCTCAGAAGAAAATTAAGGAAGCATTCTGAATGCTCTCTTAAAAAGGAACAAATAGGTCCAACACTCAACAGAAGGGGATTTTTTTGCGTCTCTGAATGATAGCGCTTTGCTTTTCTGGCCTGCGGCTGCTTGGGAAACTCAAAGCTATTTCTCTGAAGAATTCACTTGGACATGCTTTATGGCTTTGATCAGTTAACTATTTTTTAATGCTAATCCACCCTAGTGATATTCATCCTCTTTTTCCCCGCCCTGTGCACAGAAGCACAGACACAGACAAATGCTTTACAAAGCCAAACATTAGCCAGATGAACAACCAGGAACAATGATGCCCAGAGCCCCTAACCCAATACCAACTTCATTCTTGTTTGTTCTTTTCTCTTCTAGAGGCTCAAGATTCTTTGGCCCAGGATGACCTGCTAATGGAAATTCAGGAATCACAGGATGTTAGGTGTTGGAAGGCACCCAAGGAGATCATCCAGTCCAACCCCCCTGCCAGAGCAGGACAGTACTACCTAACACAGATCACACAGGAACACATCCAGACAGGCCTTGAAAGTCTCCAGAGAAGGAGACTCCACAACCTCTCTGGGGAGCCTGTGCCAGTGCTCCGTGACCCTTACAGGAAAGAAGTTCCCCCTTGTGTTGAGGCAGAACCTCTTTTGCTGCAACTTACACCCACTGCTCCTTGTCCTATCCCAGGGAGCAGTGAGCAGAGCCTGTCCCCTGGCTCCTGGCAGCCTTCAGATACTTATAAACATTAATCAAACCCCCTCTAAGTCTTCTTTTCTCCAGACTAAGCAGCCCCAGGTCCCTCAGCCTCTCCTCACAAGCCATGCCCTCCTGTCCCCTCATCATCCTCATAGCTCTCTGCTGGACCCTCTCCAGCAGATTTCTGTCCCTCTTCAAGTGAGGAGCCCAAAGCTGAACACAGTATTCAAGATGAGGTCTCACCAGGGCAGAGTAGAGGGGGAGGAGAACCTCCCTTGATCTGCTGGGCACACTCTTCCTAATACACCCCAGGATCCCATTGGCCTTCTTGGCCACAAGGGCACATTGCTATGCCATGGTTAACTTGTTAGCCACTAGGACCCCCAGGTGCCTCTCCACCGAGCTGCTCTCCAGCAGATCACCTCCCAGCCTGTACTGGTGCAGTTTATTATTCCTCCCTAGGTGCAGAACTCTGCACTTGTCCTTGTTGAACCTCATCTGGTTCCTCTGTACCCAGCTCTCAGTCTGTCCAGGTCTCTCTGGATGGCTGCACAGCCTTCAGCTGGATCAGCCAAGCCTCCTAGTTTGGTGTCATCAGCAAACTTGCTGAGCAGACTCTGTGCCTCCATCAATGTCATTGGTGAAGATGTTGAACAGGACTGGATCAAGTAACACTCATGCAGTCACCTGGCCATAGCTATTCTCACTCAGTACAGAATTTCAGTATTTCCCCCTAGATGTTGTAATAAAGCACACAGCTGAAAGGCCTTATCTGAAACTTAACACAAGCCCTGTCCTCCACATGAACAAAGAGTGATTGGCCATTGGAATGGGCTGCCCAAGGAGGTGGTGGAGTCACCATCCCTGCAGGTGTTTAAAAGGAGACTGGATGAGGTGCTTAGTTCCTTGGTTTAGTTAATTAGGAGGTGTTAGGTGGTAGGCTGGACTTGATGATCTCAAAGGTCTTTTCCAACCTGGTTAATTCTGTGAAATAAAAGGTGGAGAAATTGCAATTTGCTTACATTTATGCAGCAAAGACTAAAACTGAGCCAAGAACAGGACTGAAGCTAACAGATACCCATCCAACCATCATCTCACTAGAACTGCTCTAACCTCCTCCACAATCCAGGCTTACAAACTGAGCACCATGCTAAGCAAAACTCATTTTCTTGTCTCCCTGTTCAGGGCACTGAAGGCTAGCTGTGTACCAGGAACATACCAGGTATTTAAGTGAATACTTCATTATCTGTCACATTATAACTGCACCACTCTAAACAGTCTATGCCATACAGCAGCCACTACACCAAAAACAAACAAGGGAGAGTCTCTGCTCTGCAGTACCTTTGGTATGCAGGCTGCTACCTAAACTTTGCTTGCTGTCTCTGGGTAACAGATACAGGCAGTATTTCCTCTGGCAGAGAATTACACAGGCTGATTACCCTCTGAGGAAAACTGAAGTAATCCTGGAAGCAATTTTCTGTCTCAATTGTTCCCAGAGCACAGGAACAATTTTCTAGCCCTCTTCCTATTTTCTCCTTAATGCCATCCAGGCTCACTGGGCAAAATTCATCACAACAAGATTCAGGGTTTGGGTGTCCCACCAATACCCAGAGAAAACTTTACTCATGGGTAGCCCTACAGACTTCAACCAGTGTCAACCTTGAACTTGACCACAACGTTTTTAGAGGACAGAAAGAAGGGAATGAGATAAGCGATAAGCAAAGTACCTGGGGAATGTTCAATCCTAGGTAGGACCAGGTTTACCTTGCCAGCATAACACAGAGGGAAAAGGGTTTCTGATGTATACTTTTAATCTAGCTTTCAAATTTGAGTACCAGATTTCAGAAGGAAAGCAGGACAGAGCAGCTGTACCTGAGAATTGTGCATCACAGGTGGAGCTCTTAAGACAAGAGATCATTTTCTCGGATTAACAACTTCATCACCATGGAAAGAAAGAATAGAGATTTTTTTTACCCTTTTTTATTGGGGGTGGGGGAGAGGGAAACTCCAAAACATCACCTTTAAGAGAAAAATCTAAATGCTGGTGGCTGTCTACTAGAGCCTGAAAGTATTGCTGTGCAAAGCCACTCTCCCAGCGCTGACATCATTGGTAGGTGTGGGAGGCTGATTCCTAGTTTCTGAAGTACCCACTTCACCCACCTAGGGTGTGAAGTAGACTACACACCCCAGGAGGCACCATTGTCCCAGGGCACTGGGGACTGCCAGGCTGCACAGAGTGAGGAAATGTGGTTTGGCTACAAGACTGACCCACAAAGAGGGGGAAAGAACAGGATACTGCACACCAATATGCAACTCCTTGGTGTATGCTGCAGCAATGACTTCAAATACCTTTTTTCCAGCATTCTGACAACAAACTCTTCTCACTCATGTACACACCCACACTCAGAATTATTCAACCAGAACCTTATTTTCCACCCAAAAGAGTTCTGATAGAAAAGGTTCTATTTGCCCTAATCAACAGGGCGTAAGCATCAGTCAAAATCTGCCCAGAAAGCCAAACAGAGCCTGGGCTGCATCAGGAGAAGTGTGGCCAGAAGGTTGAGGGAGGTGATTCTCCCCTTCTACTCTGCTCTGCTGAGACCACACCTGGAGTACTGCATCCAGTTCTTGAGCCCCCATTACAAGAGGGATGTGGATGTGCTGGAGTGTGTCCAGAGAAGGGCCACGAGGACGATCAGAAGGCTGCAGCAGCTCTGCTATGAGACTGAAAGAGTTGGGGCTGTGCAGGCTCGAGAAGAGGAGGCTCTGAGGTGACCTTCTTGTGGCCTTCCAGTATCTGAAGGGGGACTACAAAAAAGCTGGGGAAGCACTTTTTAGGCTGTCAGGGAGTGACAGGACTAGGGGGAATGGAGCAAAGCTGGAGGTGGGTAGGTTCACACTGGACATGAGGAGGAAGTTGTTGAGCATGAGAGTGGTGAGAGCCTGGAATGGGTTGCCCAGAGAGGTGGTTGAGGCTCCATTCCTGGAGATGTTTAAGGCCAGGCTGGATGAGGCTGTGGGCAGCCTGCTCTAGGGTAGGATGTCCCTGTGCATGGCAGGGGGGGTTGGAACTACATGATCCTTGTGGTCCCTTCCAACCCTGACTGATTCTATGATCTTTTTTTTCAGACTGACACTATCAGTACCAAAGAGGAAGAATAAGCTCTTTAGGTAATTTGCCTCCTACTGACCTTTCAAGTTGTGTTATTACCTTTTGGGGTTTTTTTTAAGTAAAGGTAACATTTAAAATGCTGCTACTGGGAGAGAGGAAGGGAAGGAGGCTGTGTGCCTGCTTGCAGAGTCACCACGGCCAGTCTTAGTATCGCTTAATTCTCAAAGGAGGAGTGTGGTAGTAAATAACCTTTTCCTTCTACACAAGCATTTTTTAATTTCATGCCCTGATAATCATACATCTGTTGGAGCTCTTTTTCCATCCACCCCAGTAACAATAACACAAGAAAAATCATCACACTAACAATGAATGTGGTTTCTCTGCAGTGAAAATTAAATAATGACCTGGTTTCCTCTGTAGCATGAGGGAGGGCAGGAAGCTCAGTGAAGGTGACAAATGTACAGTTTAAGAAGTGATGACTTCACACTGACCCTCCTGGTAGACTTTGCTGCTACCATCCCCTCTTCTCTGGGCACATTTGTGTAAGACACTGGCTTTATTGAGTGACTTCCTTGAGATTCCCTGCTGTTCCACATCACCAGCTGCAAAGCCTCTCATGCCACCACTGCCACAATCATTGGGCACCTCCTTTACCACTCTGTTTTTTCCCCAATCTCATCTACCAGTAAAGTATTACTGTGAGAGATGCAACAGCACTGCCTCCACCTTCCCAAACCTCATTCTATCCATGAGACCCAGTGGAACTCAGTGCACCAGCTTCAGATGTGTGTGTTCACTTTGTGCTGCCCACACAGGAGAGCTAAAGTGCTAATCAAAAGGGGAGTTTCATACATGATTATGCCCCTAGAAAGTTATCTCTTCAATAACATCAGTGAAAGAGTTGAGGTTGTTTAATAGCAATACCCAGCTGAAATGCCAAGTTAATCAGGCCACAAGAAACACCCACAACCAAAAAGATCATCAGATGTGACCTCAGGAAGAAAGTCTTTCCAATGAGACACTGGCAAAGGGTGCCCAGAGTTATGGATGACCTATCATTGGAAATGCTTAAGAGCAGATTAGATGAGGCTTTAAGCAGTCTGACTCGGTGCAAGATGACAAGGGGGTTGGGCCAGATACCCTTAAAGCTCCCTTCCAATCCAACACTGTATAGGGTTTTATGATTCCAGGATTTACTGTCTTGCATTGCCCACACTCCACTCTTCCAGACTGCTGATACACAGCTTTTGCCTCTCGCAGACTCCTCCTGTTCCCATAGCTCTGCTGGGCCAGCTCCAAATCATAAATATTGCACACCTAAGACCCATGCAACAGTAACTCTGCAAGTTCCAATAAGCACTGGGAATCCATCTGAAGCCTCAGGCAACGTGGCACAGAGACATTACAGACAGAGGTGCCTAACTCTGCTGTACCTGAGACTCCTCTCTGGCCTTTAAAGCAGAGTTATCTGCAGGAGCTCTCCCTCATCTTCATCAGGAAGTGCAGTTGTCTGAGCAATGGGCTTCAAGAGGACTCCTCAGTTAACAAATACCAATTAACTGCTCCCATTTTGCAGAGAAGCAAACAAAAGAACAACAGGAAAAAAAGAAAAACTAAAGAGAAAAAAGGCAGTATCTTGGTCTAAATTCACAGAAAGGAGTTCAGAGCACAGACACACTCCTTGAGCTGGATCCAGAGTAACCAAAGCCACTGAGAAGGAGACTTTGGCATCCCCAGCACCCTGCCTCTTCCTCCTCTAGGAGCAGCACCAACCCTGCCCTGCACAACAACCCCTTCAGCTCAACATGGATGCACAGGCAGCCTTGAGATCTTTATTTGCATCTGAGTCGATGCAATCTCAAGCACAAATCCATGCTGGGCAGTGACTGGCTGAGGAGAGCCCTGAGGAGAGGGGCTTCAGCGTGCAAGGGGACAAGAAGCTCAACAGGAGCCAGCGGTGTGCATGCACTTGCAGCCTGGAGGGCCAAGCAGAGCCTGAGCAGGTCTAGGTTGGATGTTAGGAGGAAGTTGTTGGCAGAGAGAAAGTGATCAGCATTGGAATGGGCTGCCCAGGGAGGTGGTGGAGTCACCACCCCTGGAAATCACAGAATCAAGCAAGTTGGAAGAGACCTCCAACATCATCCAGGCCAACCTAGCACCCAGCCCTGGCCAATCAACTAGAACATGGCACTAAGTGCCTCAGCCAGGCTTTGCTTGAACATCTCCAGGGACAGCAACTCCACCACCTCCCCGGGCAGCCCATTCCGGTGTCCAATGACTCTCTCAGTGAAGAACTTTCTCCTCACCTCCAGCCTAAATTTCCCCTGGCGTAGCTTGAGGCTGTGTCCTCTCATTCTGGTGCTGGCCACCTGAGAGAAGAGAGCAACCTCCTCCTGGCCACAACCACCCTTCAGGTAGTAGACAGCAATAAGGTCACCCCTGAGCCTCCTCTTCTCCAGGCTAAACAATCCCAGCTCCCTCAGCCTCTCCTCGTTGAGATCCATTCCATCTGTCAACACACAAAAACATTCAGCTCCGGATTCTTCCGACCTCTAATCAAAGTGCATTCAGTCACACAACCCTACCAGAATTAACAGTGCACAGGGAGGGGGGGCAGGAGTAAAAAAAGACTTTGTTGAGCAGAAGCACTCTGAGCCACATTTGATGTAATAGTCATATGATTAACAAACTGTCATATCAAAGTTTTCTGCAAAGTAGGAACACTCTGACAGTTCATATTTTAAAAGCTGACATTTTGATTCATTACTGTAAATAGCACCCTGCATTAAATATTGTGACAAGGCACACTGCCTATTTTTTGAGCTCTCTAACATTTAGGAAGTAGTGGATTTTTTCAATTTCTAGGGTTTTTTTTAAAGCATGTATAATATCAAAAGCAGTTAAAGCAGAACTCCAAGAAAGCTTCTAGAGGAGGAGAATCATTATTTCTGAAATAACCTACTTCTCTGCCGTCATCTCGAGCGCTGCTGGGAACTTGGGCCCACAAGGATCTTAATGTACTGTTTGCATAATAAAATAGGGAATTGTCTCGTGGAACAAAAGAGCTATAAGGAAAGTGGCTACATTAAATAATGTAAAATTACTCACTAGCAGACCATCTTGAAGTTGGCATAAAAGGAAGAACGCTAAAAGGTGCTGAGTTACCACTCAGAATATCTGAGATATTGCAGGTTCATAGGATCGTAGAATCAACCAGGTTGGAAGAGACTTCCATGATCATCCTGTCCAACCTAGCACTCAGCCCTAGACAATCAACCAGACCATGGCACTAAGTGCCTCATCCAGGCTTTGCTTGAACACCTCCCTGGGCAGCCCATTCCAATGCCAATCACTCTCTCTGCCAACAACTTCCTCCTAATATCCAGCCTAGACTTCCCCTGGCACAGCTTGAGACTGTGTCCCCTTGTTCTGTTGCCGCCTGCCTGGGAGAAGAGACCAACCCCCATCTGGCTACAGCCTCCCTTCAGGTAGTTGTAGACAGCAATGGCCTGCCCTGAGCCTCCTCCTCTGCAGGATGCACACCCCCAGCTCCCTCAGCCTCTCCTCTTAGGGTTTGTTCATAACCAAGACAAACAATGTGGCATCCAAATGGACATCTTAGCCCCTCAGTCTTCAGCCACACTTTCTACCCTCTCCTTTGTCTCAATGCTCATGTCTATAAAGAGTAAAAGTGACTAAATGGGCAGCAGTGATGGTTGGGGATGTACAGAGAGCAGAAGCATCTCTTCCAGCAATGGTATGTGCTCAGACAGGGGGAATCTGCTCATGAAACCACCTCCAAGTTCAGTTATTGTCCACTTTCCTGGACTGTTACATGCCTCTCAACAGCTCTGCTTTGAGTACTTGGACTGTGAACTCTTACAGAGAGAACCCATCTGTCCCTGTGCAAGGAGGCCTTAGTTGGTGCCCCAGGACCTAACAAAACCCAAATGTGGTTAGAGAGCTGCTGCTAACCCTTGCAACCCAGCACAGCCATACTCATTGCAGACAGAGGCAGGGCAGGCAGCAGTCTCTCACTGCCAAGGCGAGCAGGAAGAGCTGCCTTGGTGAAGCTATCAAGGATGTCTCCTTGCACAGAAGTCTACAGCAGAGAACTCAGATGAGAGGATGCTGTCAGCTGCCAGAACTGATACAAGAACGAAGACCACTCAATATCCCTACCAATCCCATCAAGTTCTACCCAGCTCATGCATCCCCCTCCCTGGATCACCAGTATCAAGACAAACAGGACTGGACCCAGAAGCGACACTGGAAATGTTTTTGCACTTCCTCAAAAGCATCCTGCATGGAAAAACTAAAAATAATCACTCCAGCTAACAGAGAAACACCTGACAGCAGCAGAGGAGTGCCAGAGGCTGCCTAGCCTGTCTGCAAGACACTCAGGAGTTATTAGGACTGCAGTCAAGTAGTTTAGAAAGAAAAATGGTTACCATTACCATCACTTGCAAGTGGAGCTCTGCGCTTAGCTGAGTGAATGGATCTGCTGCCACAAACACATGCCCAGGGTCTTGTCCAGGACACGCTGAGGCAGCCATGCACACCCAAGATGGATCACAAGGTCTGGATCCAGCACAGCCTGCATTTCTCCAAGAGCTACTGCACGCCACTCACATGCTGGAAATCTTGTGGATGTGAGTGCATGCCAGCAAGTGTGGCAGTAGCAGTGGTCTAAGCCAGACACCAGCAGCATACTGGCACCACTATAATTTGTCCATTCACCAACATGTTTTCCTAAAAACGCCCATATGCTTTTCCTGCAGCTCCCATATGCTTTTGCAAAGAGAAACAAAAAACATTTTGTTAGTTGTGAGCAATTGATCACCACATATTTCACAGAAGTCAAAGAGAAAAACAACAACAAAAAGAAGCAGTCAGCTGCTTCCTCCCTCCCTTTCCTCACTGTTCACAGAGAGAACTGTGAAGAGCAGGGGGAAAAAAAAAACCTTGAGCCCACAGCAAAATACACATAGAGCTCATTTTTTGCACTGCAAGATATTCTAGGAATTACTGGAGGAATCTTCATTAAAAACAAACTGCCAAAGCTCTGGCAGGCAGTGGCATACCAGAGAGTAATTCAGTCTTGGATGTTCACCTTCAGGTTCAGCGCTAGCTTGGGTCATCACCACGGGTAGCACAGCCCACAGGAATTCGAGGTCCCAGAGAAACATGTGAAATGTCTCTAAGAGTGGGGGGGGGGGCTGTGAAAAAGAAGCTGATTCATGGGACAGCTCATTTGATGCCAAATCTGTCTATACCAGCAGGTATAAAGCTCCCTGTGATGGGCCTCCGAAGGAGGTGTTGCCTTGCTAATGCAAACCCCAAAGCGGTAAGCAGGCGAGAGGAGCAGGCAGGCTGCTGGGTTCAACTGGGAGCAGGCTCGTGGGTGTACAAATATGTGTGTGTCAAGGCTGGAGCATGGGGGAACTGTAGCTGTTTAGTTAGAGGCTCATTAAGAAACGTGGCAGAGCCAGGGCCAGGCGTTCAAAGAGGAGCAGTGGGAAACATGTCTCTGGAGAAAGATTAATGCGTGTGCTTCTTCACACAAACAAAATGAAAGAGAGGCTCATGCTATAGACAAATCAATTAACTTCTGAAAAGCCAAGGGCACTGCACGCAGAGAAGAGGAGCTCTGTTACAGGGACCCAGGTAGTGCATAGTCTTTCTGCCCTGGTGTGATGGTTTGGGTGTTCCCCGCCCCCCCCCCCCCCCCACTTTAGAAATCACCCAAACTAGACTCAGCTGGCTCTGGAAATATGAATGAAGCTTATATTTACAGCTAGCACAATATACAAGCAGATATTTACAGTAGCTACAGTTATAGACAGAAATATGCAAGGTAAAAGGTAATACAGAAACACAACTCCCCTCCCAGAAACCTGAGTCCCCAGGCAAGGATGATCACTGCATCTGGCTGTGGCTCTCGAGCCATGGTGCCCGCAACTGCTGATAAGCTTTGGTTTAATGAGCCCTTCACCCCCTTCACCTTCCCCCTGCCCCCCTCAACCTTAGCCCAGTCCCAAGGAAGAATAGAGGTTTGGCCAGAGGTTTAGGAAGCAAAGTGGATTAGCCCAAAATGGAGGGTGAGGTTAGAGAGATGCAGCCCAGCCAGCAGCCCAAGCAAGAGTGGTGCCGAGAGTGTGTCGTTATCTAATGTTTTTATTTCTTGCTCCTATACCTCTCAGCAAGCCTGTGAGTGAAGCAGACATCACCATTGTTTTCTTTCCACAGCCTGTAATCTAGTTCTTCTCACCCAAACATTCTAGCCTGCTTCAAACTAGCACACCTGGAAAAGAAATTCCAGCTACTGCTGCATGAACTTCTTGTGTTAGCCCTGCCTTGGCACGTTCGCTGTTAGAGGAACGCAGCTGCCAGCGTCCCAGAACAGACCTACACACTGCTATAACCTTATGCATGACAGGCTTGGGATCACCTTTGTGAAGGCTATGGCAAAATACATCAGGGTAGTTGCCAAAAGACTACTGCAGTGCTTCACTTGGCTGTTTTGGCCTTAAAGATCACTCTCAGCATAGGACGCTCAGAACAGTGTGCACCTTTCTACCAGAACCAAGACCTTTCCCTGACACAGTCCCACATCCTACAGTTCTCCCACAAAATTGACTAGGAATGCTCCTTGCAAAGTTGGCATTTTCTTACAACGAGCTAATCTTGCACAAAGCCTAATGAGAGGCCAGATGCAATGGGTCAGGAGCCCAATTCCTCACAGAAACAAAGCTGAGAACCCAGTCAGGAGAAGAGAAATGAACCTCTTGCTGCGCACAGAGTAAAAACCAATGTGACAGAGACAGCTCGCTTTCACAAGACACATTTGGTGATACATTTCTGTCCTGAGAAGAGTTGTAAGCACCTGAACGATTCACTCACAAATATATTGCTTAAGCTTTGAATAAAAAGCAAAACTAATGCTGTGTCATTTAGTTAACAGCTTATAAGAACAGGCTTCTTAGTAGATTTTGTATTTACAGCAACCCATTGGGACAGCTTATTAGATTTATCCAGGAAAGCTGCCACAGAAAGACTGAAGCTAACAGAAGAGCTGCCATTAATCTTCCATAACCCTGCAACTGGGAAGAGCAGGCCTTGAACCAAATTCTACTCTCTTGCTATTAATCTCCTGTCCTTTACTTATTAATCCCTTGTCTGTCTTTGTCTTTCAACATTTATTAATGTCCCCAACTGTTTGCAGTAAACAGGATGCTGAAATCTCATCTCCAGCTAGCTGTAATTTACACAGGGTAAAAAAAATAAAGAGAGACTAAAGGAAGAAGGGAAGGATGTGTGTTGTGCATCAAAAGGGCAGAATGAAAGTGCATTTGTGTTCAGTGACACAACAGGGTGAAGAAGCACTCCTGGTTTTGGTATGGCATACAGGTGTCCTAGGATTCTCAACTCAGGTAATATCAAGGCAGATGAAGTAGCTCCACGAGTCAAACCCATGAGAGGGTAGCAAAAGAAGAAAACCTAGCACACACCCTCACACATCACAGTGGGTTGCTCTGAACCCACACTGGCTAATAACACTGCCCCTGTGCCTGTGCTGCCTGCAGCTTTCTGGTGCTGCCACCAGTCTGGGGAAACCATCACCACCACATCCTCATTAGCCATGTGTCCTCCTGGAGAACTTCAGAGCTGCTGAGCAGCCACGGATCAACTACCAACTATCCCCATTCATTCACTCTCTGCTTCCCAACGAGCCTGCTTGCTGCTTTCTTCCCTCGGTGGCCAGGATTTCATAGCACCTCTAGCAGCTTTCTGCCTCCTGGGATGGCAAAAGAGAGAGGACAGACCTACTGCAGTCTTACCCTTACTGCAATCAAATCTTCATATTGTGGGATGGTCACAGAGCACAACTCACATCCTGCACATAATCCAGCAAGAGGACTCCTAACAAGAGTTCAGGGCAGTTTCTCAGGGTGATCCTTAATTCACAGCAAAGTATCTCCAGGGAACTTGATGGAACTTACAATTCTGAAGAAAAACTTACTTGTCCTCTCACATAAATTTCTATTTGAGTTATTCTTCATAGGTTTAGATAGTTTCCTGGTTTTGTCCACTGAAGAACATTTAAAGCTAGTCACAGTCAGCTTTCCATCAGCAGCTGGAAGCTTATCCAGACTGTAGAGAGCCACATCATGAATAGGGAGTGTGGTCAAGTCCAGCAAGTCAGGCTCAAAAAGCAGCCAAAGTAACATGGCCCACAGGACTGCACAATCATTCCCATGCAATATTCCCATTCCCAGGAGAAGCTGCAGATTTGCTGCTTCCAGAGATGGACCCAGAAGAAATAAATCCACCTCTAGCCTCTTGGGTTAGCTTGGCCTCCTACCATCCCAAGATTTGGAGAAATGCCCATCTTTTGGTCAATGTTTGAACACAGTCCCAGGATCTTCCCATTCTCTCTAAACTCAGCAGTTAGCAAAAGCCCCAGGACCTGATCTGTTCCTCACCTGGAAACAAGGCAGCAATGTCAGGCACTCAGATGGATGCAGGGACAGGTTCCTCCAAGGGACCTCTGCAGGTGCAAACAGAAAGACCAGAATCATTATTTTGCTCCTGGTGAAAGCAGAAAGTAAAGCTGGCAGTGAGGCCTCACCAAGAAAATAGCCCCAAAAGGGCCTGTAACACCAACTGCCCTCCTGTGTGGAGCAGACCATAGCTTCTTTTCCTCTCTGATACATCTCATGTGTCAGTCTCTCCCTCTTCTGACCCATATAAGGGCTTTTCACATGTTAGCAGGACAGATTACATCTGAGCAAGTGTCAGAGTGACTGAGCTTTATGTGGGAGAGAAGCTGCTACTTTTAAATCACTGTAGAGCTGGTGAAAGGTACTGATGTAAGGGCTGCAGGTAACAACATCTCTTTCAGAGCCTCACTAGACACCCTTCTGCCTCTCATGCCTAAAGGGCCTCTTCTTCCCAAGCCTCCTCCACTCCTCAGACCAATAATGAGTCATCCTCACAGCACTGGCTTTGCCATGTGAGTACCAAGAACAACCAAAACTGAGAGACAGTAAACACACAGCAACTGTGGAGAAAGCAGCAGGGTGGGACAGCCCAAACCTACCTCCACCTCCAGCTCTGATTTCCTTTTGAGTGCCTCTAAAGACAACCAGTTAAAAAGAAAACATGGGGAGTTTTTAAGATACCACAAGTTGCTTTCAACCAGCAGCCTTTAATACTTCCAGCTTATTGATCTTTGAGCCTACTCTGGTGGTTTTTATTTCCTTTTATCTCAGTCCTGGAGTGAAATAAGTAACTTTAAAGAACACTAGTGATGATTAGTCAAAGGTCCAGTCTACTTTCACCTGCTTCCACTCTTCTCCCAGCCCACCACACTCCTGATTGCCCCAGGTCGCCTCCTAGCTCTTCCTAACTTCACCCTCACCCATGCTAAAGCCTAATTGTGTCTCATCAAACACAGCTGAGGCTGGCCAAGGAGCTATAAAAAACCAATCATTAAGAGAGAGAGGACAGATACCTAGCCAGTCACATACCTAAGTTTTCACCAGGCTGAAACTCATTATAATGTCTCACCTTTAGCTGCTAAGGAGACTCAGGCCTGGCAGAGCAGATTTGCTGTCCCAATCTGCAGCAGAGGAAGGGGAACACAAGGGAGGAGAACTGCAGCAGTTGCTTCAGATCCACACCAAAATACAGGAGAAATTTGCTGAGGATGTGGCCCACACAGACACTGGATATCCCTTTCATATTCACCATGGCAAACGATTCATGTTAACATTTTTGCAAGCACTGTAAGCCAGTATCAAGTAACAGGGAAGCAGCAGACAGGTGTCCTGACCACAGAGGAGAGAGCATATGTGAACAGCTTGGAATTTGTTATTATTATTGTTATATTTTAAAGGGGGGAAACAAATCCCAGAGAATTTTCTGTGCATGACACATTTTCTGCTCCATGTTTGATGTTGCTTTCAGACTAGAGACTTCAAACAGCTAACACTAACCTATGCCTCAAGCCTGCTTATGTGACCAGAAATGAATGCATGGTGAATTGCTTATGCCACACACATTGGGGGTGGGGAGTGGTGGGCCACATCTCACAAGCACCACACAGACACGAATACAGTGAGGGGAAGGAGATCTTAGCCCTCCCTGCATTATAGCCTGGTAATTCATCTGCAGTGCCTTTGCATTTTTGGAGCTGGAAAGCAGAAGCTCCAGGTCAGCAGCCCAACCACGAGCAGTCAGAGGACAACACAACTGCTGGGGTTTTCTGCAGAGTAGGTGGATCTATACATACACATAATCTGCATAGGCTGCACTTCCACTCTCTCTGCCTGCCTCTGGGAGATGCTTAAGAGAAGCTGCATTTTAATTACTAGCCCCAGCCAAGGGAATCTGATCTTAACAGTAAGGGAAAAAGAGCAACCCAAACTCACAGACTTCGGGGTATGCGGGTCTTAGCTCTTCACTTCTTTGCTGACATTACTGCTTCTAGGAACTAAATCAAAACCTCACTTAACTTCAGACAGGTTGCAATTTGCATCTAAAGTATCACAGTATCACAGTGCTGCCTAAGCCTCAGTTGTAATAAACAGACACAGCTCTACAGAAATGGAAGGAGTTATTCTGATTTTGTCTTGTTATGGATCCACAGACCCATAAACATTACAGTTCATCCAACCTCCAGCTAAATATCTTCTAATAGAAGACCATTATCTCTGTCAGATTGATTGGGATAACTTGTTTAAAGCACTCTTGAAGACTCATTAGCATCACTGGGTTCTGATGGTTGTATTTTAAGGATAAACCCCAGCAGCTATTAAGCACTCAGAACAGGCAGGTTAACAGTTTACAAAGCTGGAGTAGAGATGTTTTTGGATTTTAATTGGGAAACTGGCAAAACAGAGGGAGTAAAGAAAACAGAACAACTAAACTGAGCTGTGTGCATACACTGAAAACTCACCCGTATTATTTGACTGATAATGGATTAAACACAAGGACAGAGGAAGCAAGATCATGTTAGAGGAACCCAACCTTCTCCTCTTTTTGAGCCCTACTAAATGATGTTTCAGGTATGGAGAGCAGACAAAATGACATGCACTCCAGAAAATACACAGGTACTTCATTGGTCCTCACTGGCCACAATGGCTAATCTCCTCTTCCTCGAGCCTCCCTCCCCTCTCTGAAACAAAGCATCCCAGAGCCAAGCTTGTGCTGACCATGCTCCCCAGCAACAGAACAATGCTACCAAGTAGTCTTAAAGCTCTCTGTCCAAGAATGGATGCTACTGACCATCATTGCCTCCACATCGTGGACCCACAGGTGTCTTTAAATCATCTCACCAAATGAACTGGTTCCTTTGGACAGAAGGCCACCCACCATCTGTGACCAATCTCCTGTTCAGATTGTTGCATTGCCACAGCCTTGCTGATGAAGAAGTCTCGGCTACTCCAAGCTTTTTTGGCTGTCCTACCCAAATTACAGTGTCAAGCATCCTTGTTAGTCAAGCCTCAGACAGAGAGAGGTGGAAAAGTCTTGCTTGACACTTGGCAAAAGATCCACGAGTACCCCGGGCCCTGCACCAAGGGTCATGTGCTGAACAGGAAGGGTCACCAGCACCTCACCACAGAGAGGCCCTTTTAGGCACCTGGAAGCCCTGACCAGTTTCACAACCCAAGTTGAGCCAGACAGGGGAGTGATGGGGGACGTCTGAGCTATTGCAGTCCAACCTTAATTCACTTATCACTCAAGTCAGGAACACACCAAGATCCAAGCGTCTGGGAGCCTCTCACCGCAGCTTTGCAAGTCAGTGCGTTAAGAAAGAATGCAGCACTAATAGGTCCTGCCTGAAGAGCATAACAAGGGCACTGTGGTGACAGCCCATGTCTCACACCTATCAGGCTGCAGGATGGCAGCAGATGGAAGCTGCTCTTCTGGGCTGGCACATCACCACACTTACAGGTACGACTGTGACACCCACACAGGTGTCTGCACCAACCACAGCTCTCCACTGGCTCAAAAGGGAAAGAGCAGAGAGCAGCATGGTCACAGGACAAGCACCAACACAACACACACCACCAGCAGTACATGCACAGGGGTGTCAGTGGGCAGCAACACTCACAACCCCTTGAAGTGCACCCCATTCTAATCCCCTTCTGCTCTTCCAGCTCCGGGTGCTGCCTTAAAAACCCATCGCTCAAGACACCTAGCCCATCTGTTGCTGGCTGCTCCAGCTCCATAAGGAGAGGATGAGCTCAATTTTGTCTGTCAAACAGGAAGGGACCAGGAAAAAAGAACAATAAAACAAATGAGTAGTAATAGTATTTTGTTAAAATTAGGCAAACACACCCCTGGCAAATCAAAGACAAAACAGAGGAAGGGATAAGGAGAAACAATCTCCTTTACTGCTTCAGCAGCAGAGAGCAATTCCCAGTTGTAATCAAAGCTCAGGCTTCTGGGGTACAGGAGGAAAGTCATCAGTCTGCCAATATCACACTCCATGGTACTGCCCTCCCATACCAAAGTGCTACTGAACTGTGAGAGCAGTTCACCTGGGAGGGTAGAATACACTCAAACACGCTGCTTACTGCTCCCCAGTGTGGTTTGCTCAGCCATATCTGCAGGAACAGCACATCTGGGGCACATTTCTCTTGCACTGCAAATCCATAGCCGAGCCACAAGTACCCAAGGTAGAGGACAGCCAGCAGAGAGGGGCTGCCAGGCCCTCACCCAGGCCCCTGCCATGCACAGCATCTCCAACACGCAATAAGCAGGTTTGCTCTCTGACTGACAAGGACCCTCATTCCACCAACCAAATCTCCCCACTGCTATGTAGAAGCTTTCCAGAGAGACCAAAGAGAACAAACGTCAGGCACAGCTCAAATAAGCACCTGCATCTACAAACAACAGATTAAATTCTCAAGCTACAAAACTATGTTTTAGCAAAAGTGCAATTGAACTCCATGTACTTGTTACATTTCTAAATATAGGCCAGTTGTCAAGACAACAAAGAGACTGATGGATCTCTAAAGTGTGCTGTATCTATCTAATTGTCAGCATTTCAAACTGACTCGAGGAGGGGGGGGGGAAATGCTGTGTGATAAGTCCAATTGTCATGGTTACCATTGGCCAACCCCATAATAAAAGTATATATATTCTAGCTAAATGTGCCAAGCCATGTGAGGAGCAGATGGGAGACATTCTCAACACTGCAACAGCCTCCACTGGAAAACTGAAGTTGAGGAAGGATGTGAGAGACTTTACAGAGATCTCAGACACAACAGACATCGTGGGCTGCATCTTCGCAGCCGTTTAGCAGCAGCCTCTCAGGCTTTTCCACTGCCCTGATTTGCTCCACGCGTGCTAGGACAACCCATGGGGCTAAGGCTGCCTACATTGCAAACATTCCTGTTTGGGGATCTCATCCCTCACCCAGAAAAGCCCAAGATGTGAGTTGTTACTCCTTAAATGTCCTTTAAAAATAACCTCGTGTGCCACCTCCTTGGATTTGTACTCCCACTCTTTTTCACTTCCTCTCCTCCCTTTGGGCACTCACATCTGAGCCCACAAGCATTGCTCTGGCTAGAGGCTGCTACAGTCTGGTCCTTCTGCTCTCGGGTTGTTAACTGCTAAAGCAAGGGCTGCATCCAGCGTTGGAGAAGAGAAAGTAGTGGGAAGAACCAGCTGCAACATGTTGCAGATACACCAGCTGAGGCTGAGCGGGGAAATGACACGCACCTCCAGCCTCTGCACTCCACTGGACAAGCACAATTCAACAGCATGAAGAGTACCAATATTCAGGTGAGATCCCTTCCAGAAAAACCCTCAAACACAGGGGGCTTTACGTGGAAAACCTCCACAGCAACATCCTAGATATACACCCGCCCAAAAAAAATGACTGTGGCTTTCCTTCATTGATCAAAACTCATTCACCTATGCTCAGTTCCTGCTTTTCTTTCAGTAAAGTAAAAGCTGAAGTCGCAGGAGAAAGGCACAGGAGTCATCCCCATTTGAAAAGCAGTGGAAAGCAACTCATGTTCACCTGGTGAGCACTGATGTCAACCAACGGTCAGGTTTCCAATTAGCCTGAAGCTCTCCCACCATTTTCGACAGAAACCACATCAAAGTTGAATCATCCTTAAAAATCTCCCCCAAAATGTTTCACTCCTTTGCACAGATAAAAGCTCTGCATCTCTGCTGCCAAACTCTTCCATGGAAGCCATAAGGCATTGCCTAAAAACTATCTTCAGGAGAGCCACAAAAGAAAATTCAATCTGGTTGGAAAACACTACTTAAGAGAAACATCACTTTCCAGGCGCCTCAAGCAACACGTTTGAGTTCGTGATATTTTCCCTGGAGCTTGCCCCCGCTCATCATGAAGAGGAACAGCTTCTGAATTCCAAATATGAGACTGCTGGTGATGTAAAACGAGCACCTTCCAGTGCAGTCAGTGTGGCACACCCTGGGGCACTGCTTCACACAGAGGTCTATGCAGAGAGACCAGCAGTGAGCACGAAAACAGAATCACCGAACGTTAGAGGTTGGAAGGGACCTCCAGAGATAATCTAGTCCAAGGTAAGATCACCTCTGGCAGGCTGCACAGGAACACATCCAGGCAGGTTTTGAAAGTCTCCAGAGAAGGAGACTACACAACTCCTCCAGGCAGCCTGTTCCAGTGCTGTGTTGCCCTCACAGTAAAGATGTTTCTCCTCATGTTGACGTAGAACCTGCCATGCTCCAGCTGACACACATTATTCCCTGGGCAGGCACCCCCAAAAAGAGACTGTCACCTTTACCTTGACACCCATCCCTCATATTTATAGATTCCCTCTCAGCCTTCTCTTCTCAAGACTAAACAGCTCCATTTCTCTCAGTCTTTCTTCACAGGAGGGATGCTCAAGTCTCAAAATGATCCTTGTAACTCTTCATTGGACTCTCTCCAGTAGATCCCTGTCTCAAGTAGCACAGAAGTATTGTTTCCAGTATCTGTATGAGAATTATTTCAAATGCAGTTAATTTAGGAACTAAAAATGAGTCTTGGGAATAAAGAAGCCTATGTCTCTATTAAAGCCAAATGGACTTAAAGGCAGCTGGCTTTTCACAAGTACTTGGGTACACCCAAAGCTAAGTAGCATCAACAGTTCATCCCTAGGTGCCTACATTTTAAACTAAGCACTACTCAGGAGGAACTTCAAAGAGATTACAGCCCTTCTGAAAGCTGTACCCAGAGCTTAACTGAGCTAAAATCCCAAACAACCCAGAGCTTCAAACCATGCTCCAAAGTGCATATTTCAACATCATACCAGTGCAGGAACCTAACTTTGGCTTTCCTGTTACTGTAAGTGCTCGCCCAGGGCACCAGGACCTTACGGTTATGGCTCTGAGACAACTATTACATTCTGTTCTAATCAAGTATGTGCTCTTTGGAGCAAACTCCCCAGGATAACTCCTTTGCTTTGGCACAAATGGGCTCACTCGGTTGAGATAAAAGGATGTTCCCTTGCATCACTTTCATCTTCTTTTTTTCTTTTCTCCTTTGGTTTTTGTGTGTGTGTTTTGGTTTTGTAAGATGGAGAAACAGTTAATTTTGCTAAATGAGTGCTCTGTTGCCATGACTTCGCTGCAGACATACACATAGCCATCAAGCTCCTTTTCCCCAGGCATTGCTTCATTGAAACAGGTATCTGATCATCTCGGTTCTCTTTCTTTTCCCAACAGCTGGATTTCAAGCAATCTCTCACAGTCAGACAGATACATGATGGTTCTAGCTACTCACTAAATGAGAAAGATGTTCTTGCACAGCTTTATCCCCTCACAGTCCAGCTCTGCCAGCACGCCCTCTGTGACTCTGGCATGCAGGGCAGTGTTGCCTGTAAGAACAGGCAGCAAAACTCTCCAAAGGAATCCCTAAATTTATGAGATTAGTCCCTGAAAGTCAGAATTCCCACGCTCTTGAGCTCCATCCTGCTCACTGTCAAACCAGGCTGCTGCCCAGAATTCAGACTGGGTGTTCATTTAGATTGGATGTAAGGAGGAAGTTCTTCACCATGAGAGTGGTGAGAGCCTAGAATGGGTTGCCCACAGGGAGGTGGTTGAAGCTCCATCTCTGGAGGTGTTTAAGACCAGGCTGGATGAGGTTCTGGCCAGCCTGACCTAGGATAGGATGTCCCTGCCCACGGCAGGGGGATTGGAACTAGTTGATCCTTGTGTTCCCTTCCAACCCTGACTGATTCTATGATTTTGTCCCTGTCTAAAACCAAAAGCCCAAGTTAAAAATCCCTCCCACTGTCTCAGTTTCTCAGGCAGATGAAGAAGGTTGCACATAGGAGTCATCTGTCTCAATGGGCTGTTGCAACATTGGTGGAGTTAATATTCATGTAGTACACTGGGGATTAAAAGCATTACAGACTTTACTGAGGTACAGGGCTTTTCTTTTTCCTTTTCTAATGTTTGCACTGAACAGACAGACTGAGTCGAAACGGCATCTGTAGCCTGCAGCCATTATCCCAGTAAATGGCTTATTACAGCATGCAGCCTACCAGCTCACTTCCATCCTGTCTCACTTAAATGCATGTAGGTGGAAGTGCTGCTCATTCCAGAAAACTTTCTTTTTCACTATCTCTGTCTCTGATGGAGACTCCTGATAGCTAGGCTTACAAGGCAGGGCTTAAGATAGAAATACTTCAGTATGAGCTTGTTGTTGGGTGCCTATTTACAACACCCACAGAACAATTACTTCCCGTCTAAGACTAATGCCCATCTCTTCCAAAAAGGCTGAAGCAGAGTGAGTCTTGCCTCAAGACTTCCAGTTTCCTGATGAGTCATGGCAAATTGGCTACAATAAGCTCAATACTTCAGTCAGATTGTTTCTTACTCAGGTATACTCAATACATTACTAAGCTGTGGAGTGTGCTATTTTAAGGGCTAGTTTCAGGCACAGTATGCATAGTGCCTTCTCATCTGAACACATGCCTCCTCCTGGAGGAGACAGGTGCCTGTGCCCCCTGCACAGCAGACAAACAAACACTGCAAGAGCAAGAAGTGCAGAACTGCACATTTAATGCAGGGATTTTCACAACAGGCAGCCCTTCAATCAGTAGCCCTCTATCCCACTTCATCAGTGCATTCCCTGCCCTTTGGCAACAAAATTACTTCTGTGACAACAGCCTCTGACAAGAAGAAAGCACTCGCAGACTGCACGGGTTGCAACAAGTCCGTAGCGTCTCGCTTTGTTGGTTCTAGGGCCAAGAATCATACGTTTAGTTTTCTGCCCCAAGGAGCAGCTCTGCATCCCTGTACAAATCCTCAACTGTCCCCAGTTCCCACGCCACCCACTCACAAGCTCCCAGGCTCCACTGAGCAGGCAGAAGATACCTTATCCAGCCTCCCAAGTAGCAACACAAGTTATAGGGACCAGCAAATGCCCTCCAGTCCTCATTATTTAGTTAATTTAACAAACTCTTGGATATAATTTACTGTGTCAGTTGGGCAACTGATCCCAGACAGGTCATTTGAGTCTAAGACAGGTTATTCTCTGCATCACAGTAAACTGTAGTGAAAACTGCCTCACTTAAGAAGACTGTGAAGAGCAGAGCACTGATCACATCTCCCTGGACAATGCACAGGCCTGGGTTCTCACAAGCAATGCAGTTAGAAGCTCCTAGGCACCAGCAGCTGCCTAGAAAAGGCATCCATCCAGGCTGGATGAGGCTCTGGCCAGCCTGATCTAGGGTGGGGTGTCCCTGCCCATGGCAGGGAGGTTGCAACTAGATGATTCTTGTGGTCCCTTTCAACCCTGACTGATTGTATGAAGATGCATGGCTATGATGATAAATGGGTTAAAAACCATAACAAATGGGTGAGAGTGGCTGGGTACAGGGACAGACAGCCATGCTCTTGCTTTTAGACTTGCTACGGTGTCATCGAGGGCACCAGCTGCTGCAAAAGCAGTTCCTGAACAGACACCACCTCAAAACTACTCTTCTGCTGCTCATTAAGAGCAGACTTACCCATGGCACAAGTAGTTTCTATGCAAACAGCAGCAGTGCCAGTTTCTGCCAAGCCCATGCTAATTGCAAGTGACTCCAGCTCAAATGCTCTTCAGTCAGAAAGCGTAACCGAGCGAGGTGACGTGTAACCATGGCCCCCACATTTGTCTCACCAGCTCTCCAGTGGTGAGCAAACCTAAGATCAGCTAGGAAGCCCTGACAATGTCTCTATTCTTTCTTCCTCCTTGGAAAAACTTTCAACTTAAATGTTACACGAACAAAACTGCAGAACATTTTGGATCCTTGCGATGGGCTCAGGCTGTTGGTGTAACTGAAATGACAAAACAACACAATGGCCAAGGCCATTGATGTTCCAGTAAAGGTCCTCCAAGACTCAGTGGCTCCTCAGGTACTACTTGGAAAGTGTCACATTTATCTAAAAAACTCAGGGCAGCTTAGGAACATGAAAGCAGCTTCACATAATCTGTGGAGGTGTAAAGGACAAGCCACGAAGGACTGTTTGACATGGCCATGGCCAGCTCAGAGGCACCAAGGAAGCAAACAGACAGAGATCAGGTCTAAGTTCAAAACATAGCAAATCTCCTCTTGAGTAGGCTAAGTTAGTTAAGGTCACTTTATGAGGGGAGGGTACCCAGATGAATTTTATAGCTATCCTTCAAATGCATGTCCATGATGCTTCCATGGAACACATTTCCATGCAATGTTTTGACAGTCTGGGTGCTTATGGAACAGGCAGTAGGCTCCACAGGATCTACAATGACATTCACTCTGAGATGCAGGTGACAGAACAACAGCTCTCAACACATACAACCTCCCTAGCTGGAATTTCAGCATCATTCTGTCTATTTTAGAGCACCTCTGACAAAGTTCCTTGAGCAAGTCTGAGCTGGGCCAGTCAGCATCCATTTCTAACAAGTTCAGAAGCATACTAGACTGTGCAGCTCTCCTCTTTCACCTTGACAAGCAGCTCCTTTGAAGGATGTGTCAGGCAGCAGCAGAGATCATGAGCTGATGGCCTTGGCTGTGCTGCAGGAGGTGACTGAGGAGTCACTGCCTCAAAGTAAGTCCAGGTTACTTTAAAACTAGTGTTATGAATAAGGACAAAACATGGGACTCCTTTAAGGGAGGCAACAGAAAACCCCCAAACAAACAAACCCCCTCAACTTAACTTATGAGATCCTGATCTAGTATTTTGCCCCAGTAGCATTGCTGGTAGTATAGAAGCCTGCAGCCTAAACTGACAAGTGATGATACTGGAACACAAACCCTGTGAGGAGAGGCTGAGGGAGCTGGGGGTGTGCAGCCTGCAGAAGAGGAGGCTCAGGGGTGACCTCATTGCTGTCTACAACTACCTGAAGGGAGGTTGTAGCCAGGTGGGGTTGGTCTCTTCTGCCAGGCAACCAGCAATAGAACAAGGGGACACAGCCTCAAGTTGTGCCAGGGGAGGTCTAGGCTGGATGTTAGCAGGAAGTTCTTCCCAGAGAGAGTGATTGGCATTGGAATGGGCTGCCCAGGGAGGTGGTGGAGTCACCATCCCTGGAGGTGTTCAAGCAAAGCCTGGCTGAGGCACTTAGTGCCATGGTCTGGTTGACTGGATAGGGCTGGGGGATAGGTTGGACTGGATGGTCTTGGAGGTCTCTTCCAACCCAGGTGATTTTATGATTTGGCCTCATTTCATGTTCTTAAAACATGGGAGACCAGGATTCTCCCTAGCAGGCAGTTAAGTCTGTGTGCCTTCCTAAAAAAGCCATTTGGGAAGTTTCTACAGGCAGCAGGAGTGAAAAATAACCCTGCTTGGTCCACGCTTGCATTTCCCTCTCTTGTCACTAGCACACAGGGAGAAGGTTGGCTCAGAGCAACACAACACTTCCATTTGAATATGAATCACTCCTCTGGTGAGAAAACAAAACAGAAACCCATTTCACATGAGCCTTATCTGAAGATATAATGAAAGACAACACATCTAACAGTAGCAATGGAAGTATGGTGAAAATGCTGCCTCAGACAAACAAAGTCTCCATGCTAGAGGATCCCAAAATGCTCTGTCAACACATAGAGACAGGAACCATCTAATCTGCCACTGAAACGTGGTCATCTCTGGGTAAGTACTCAGCTCATCCACACGCAGTAGCTCACGATGAAGGGAGGAACATCATCCAGCAGAAACTGTGTGAGGGTGGATGAAGGCATGAAGCTTCAGTGGGAAGTGGACCACTCCACTGGGAAGTGGAAGTTGGTTGAATTTTGATACACATGATTCAAACCAGCCTTACGTGGGCTGAGCACATGAACACAAAGTGCACACGAATGTGTACTCAGAAGTAACCCCCTGTAAAAAGGGTGGAAATCAAACTTGTCTGTGTTAGTGCTCTCCAATTTCTGGTTCAAAAGGTTGCAGGAAACAGAAGTAGAGAATTAATTTCTGATCCTGACTGGGGTTTACAAATTAATTTCTTATTGTCCACATGGGCTGGTTTAAGACTAACTGGAATATTTTAATGAGAGAAATTAGATCATTGGTCCTGAAAAGAAAATAATGATGAGGTCTATATCATTCATTGGTTTGTTGAGAGGGATAAGAAGCTAAAATGTAAATAATCTTGCTCAGTCTGGTCTGTGTCACTGGATCTAATCACTTCCTCTTAACTCCAATCTGCTCTAATAGCTCTCCTCTAATCTCAGCTAACAACTACCATCTAAGCTGTGCTGGCTTTTGGTTTTTGTTTGCCTGTTTGAGATGAGAGGGAGAAAGAGGAGGCAGCTTCAAGCCCTTCTGGGCCATTTCCTTTGTCCAGGATGGAGTTTGGATTTCTATATTATATCTGATTTGTATATAGTTGTAAATACTTGGATCAGGACTTTTGGCCTCTGGTTGAGCTGCTATCTTTGAATGGAGTTTAGGTTAAATCACTTCTCTCCCTAGCTCCCATCCCATCAGAACAGGCTGGGAGAAAGCAAAGCATTACTACTCAACACTGGTAATGAAAGCACATCTTGCCTGTCACCAGCTCTGCTGAAACACTGACATTTTCATCCTCTCTCTTTGCCCCTTCACTCTTCCCATCCACCTGCTGTGCCACCCAGGGTCCGCACTGTCACCTCAATGGAGAGAGTCAAGGACTGTTGTTGCAGCACTGGTTAGAGACATGATCCATACTCAGGATTTTCACATACCATGGAAACAACAAAAAAGAAGTACAGAAATACTCCAAGGAAGATACCCTGAGCAAGTGATCTGTGTGCATCTCCAGAGCTAAATGCTCACTCCTCCTGACAGCATCGGCATCTTGCAGACCATTTACCTGCATCTTGGAAACAGCTTAATTTAATCCTACAAACAGCTTACTTAATCCTACAAACATATCAACAATTCCCCTTGACTGAAAAGAATGGGGGTTTAGGCTCTGAGGAAATCATGAACAAAACTGTCATCTTTACTTCCATGCAGAGATAGAGGCTGGGGTTGGAGTGGCTGGAGAGCAGCCAGACAGAGAGGGATCTGGGGGTGCTGATTGATACCTGCCTGAACATGAGCCAGCAGTGTGCCCAGGTGGCCAACAGAGCCAGTGGCATCCTGGCCTGCATCAGGAATGGTGTGGTCAGCAGGAGCAGGGAGATCATTCTGCCCCTGTACTCTGCACTGGTTAGACCACACCGTGAGTACTGTGTTCAGTTCTGGGTCCCCCAGTTTAGGAGGGACATTGAGATGCTTGAGCATGTCCAGAGAAGGGTAACGAGGCTGATGAGAGACCTTGAGCACAGCCCTACGAGGAGAGGCTGAGGGAGATGGGATTGGTTAGCCTGGAGAAGAGGAGGCTCAGGGGTGACCTTATTGCTGTCTACAACTACCTGAGGGGTGGTTGTGGCCAGGAGGAGGTTGCTCTCTTCTCTCAGGTGGCCAGCGCCAGAACAAGAGGACACAGCCTCAGGCTGCGCCAGGGGAGATTTAGGCTTGAGGTGAGGAGAAAGTTCTTCCCTGAGAGAGTCATTGGACACTGGAATGGGCTGCCCGGGGAGGTGGTGGAGTCGCCGTCCCTGGAGCTGTTCAAGGCAGGACTGGACATGGCACTTGGTGCCATGGTCTGGCCTTGAGCTCTGTGGTAAAGGGTTGGACTTGATGATCTGTGAGGTCTCTTCCAACCCTGATGATACTGTGATACTTGTTCCCCCCCCCCCCTCCTTCTTTGTAATTTCTTTTGGCAAACATCTGATAAAGCTTTTTTGAAAGCTTTCACCCACTGCATTCTACATACAGCTGCCATTCCAGGAACAACCCAAAGCTTGCTGCACAAATGCAAACAAGTCACTTCGGCCTGACCTGTCTAAAACAAAAGCCAGCTTCCTCTCCTACTGGTGCAGCAACAGAGACCCAAAGCCAGTAAGTTCCTAGCACGTCTGAGAGGCTGACTTTTGGATGGGTTTGGGAGAGTTTGCCTTCAGCATCTTGGGACTGCGAAACAACTCGAGGGAAGTTAATTCCTTAGACGTAACATGGATGGTGATATGTCCATTTGGACAACTATGACCAAGCCATTTCACTACAAAAGTAGCCTCTCTCCAACCACTCAGTCATGTTCTGACACTGATCCTCATTTTGATTTAAGTAGTAATGAATTGGATTTTCCCAAGGGAAGGAAAATGATCAATAAACAAAAAGGGAAAGTTACAATGAGCTGAATGTGATTTACAGGTAAAGTGAGCTGACAGGGAATTCAGGCAAAAACTCATCTCCAATTCATCAAACAAGTGATTGAGATGTCTTCAGAACAAGCTAAGAAGAGAAGGGAAATGAAGCTGGTGAAGGCCTGGAACATAAACCTTATGAGGAGAGGCTGAGGAAGCTGGGGGTGTGCAGCCTGCAGAAGAGGAGGCTCAGGGGGGACCTCATTGCTGTCTACAACTACCTGAAGGGAGGTTGTAGCCAGGTGGGGATTGGTCTCTTCTGTGAGGCAACCAGCAGTAGAACAAGGGGACACAGCCTCAAGTTGTGCCAGAGGAGGTCTAGGCTGGATGTTAGGAGGAAGTTGTTGCCAGAGAGAGTGATTGGCATTGGAATGGGCTGCCCAGGGAGGTGGTGGAGTTGCTGTCCCTGGAGGTGTTCAAGCAAAGCCTGGATGAGGCACTTAGTGCTATGATCTAGTTGACTGGATAGGGCTGGATGCTAGGTTGGACTGGATGACCTTGGAGGTCTCTTCCAACCTGGTTGATTCTATGATAAGACATCTTTCCTCTCCACCTCTTATTATCAGAGGGATAAGACCACCACTGGAAGTGACCTTTTCTGCAAATCTCTAGACCATTTTGAAGTGCTGCAGACTGCATGGTGCAAAAAATTAGTTTAAAAAAACATGAAGTAAACTGCTTCAAAGCCATTTTATTAAAGGTTGCATCTTGCTTCTCTCATCCTTGGTTATTTAGCACAAACTGCCCACTACAGGAAGACATCTACTGTGCAGTTCTATCTGGAAGTCCCAAATGTGATGATAGAGGTGCTTATTAAATTGCAGAAACTAAGGGAGAGAGATGCTGCTGAAATCAAGGGAGAGAGATTACTGCACTGAAGCAAGCCAGTAGCAAAACACAAGGAGAACCAAGGAGCCACATCCCTCAGCTCTGCTGCAGTGTTAGGAAGAGCCTTGACAGGGAGCTGGCATTGCCCATTGCCTGGAACCAGCAGAGTGTACTCAGTCTGGCAGAAGAGTAGGAGGTGCAATTGCTGGCAGGAGCAGGCAGAGCAGCAAAGCTGGTGGAGATCATAAGTGGAAGAGTGTTGTAAAACATGGAGGTGAGCACAGACTGACACTCACCTTCACAGTTCCCCCACAGAAAAGCACTCCTTGCTTGACTCAAAGCTTTGAAACACATCCAGCCTCCACCAGATCGATCCAGGAACCTCATTCGTATGCATGTTTGTTCTCACATGCAAACACAGCAAGGTTTTAACCACACACATTTTGCTCAAGTCCCACAGGGCCAAACCTACAGATTACTTGAGAAACTTGGTCTTAAATTGGATTTTAAATCAAAGGAGAAAGATTAGAGATAATGACAAAGACCATCAAGAACTGCACAGCAGTCTGAGTTGGGAGGGCTTTGGAGTCCAACACGGAGGCTTCCCAAAAGACTCAGTGTTCAGAGGATGTTTATCTTAAAACAGTCCTTACTTAAAAGATTGCACCAAGTGATCTTTCAAAACTGATTAGTCACATGAAAACATGGGCTAGGCTCACTTCACTTAATATTCCTGAGTGGAAAGTTCTCATCAAAGCTATAATATACACAGTTCAATTAGGTAACGTTGGATAGGTAGCTGCAAATGAGAATTAAATGGCTTTGCTATTTATCAGTATGTGCTGTGCCTTTAAAAGTTTCAGAAAGTGATAGTCTTTTTTTTTGGTGCATGCTGGAATATTCAAGAGCATTTCATATCTATACTCACAGCAAGAAAAGAGCTATTAGATCAATAATGAAAGAGGAGTCCTCCCTTTTACTTTCTGTGGTTTGTAAAGAGGTTCATGTTTCTGTGTGAGCACAGCTCTTGTTTTAGTGATGTGAAAGTGTGTGGTTTCTGCAATATCCAGTTTCTTCTAATATTTGAGTTTCTGTTGTTATCTACCTACAATTTACAGTAAAGCATCCTTTATTCTCACACCCCTCAATCTCAAAATTAGAATGACTTTCCCAAAAAGAAGATTTTATGACACCACGGAGACGTTTCACAGGTTGCCACAACATGCTCCTCACTAATCACAGAATCAACCCAGTTGGAAGAGACCTCCAACATCATCCAGGCCAACCTAACACCCAGCTCTAGACAATCAACTAGACCATGGCACTAAGTGCCTCATCCAGGCTTTGCTTGAATACCTCCAGGGATGGCAACTCCACCATCTCCCTGGGCAGCCCATCCCAATGCCAATCACTCTCTCTGCCAACAACTTCCTCCTAACATCCAGCCTATACTTCCCCTGGCACAACTTGAGACTGTGTCCCCTTGTTCCGTTGCTGCTTGCCTGGGAGAAGAGACCAACCCCACCTGGCTACAACCTCCTTTCAGGTACTTGTAGACAGCAATGAGGTCAGCCCTGAGCCTCCTCTCCTGCAGGCTGCACACCCCCAGCTCCCTCAGCCTCTCCTCACAGGGCTGTGCTCCAGGTCTCTCACCAGCTTCATTGCCCTTCTCTGGACACCTTCCAGCATCTGAACATCTCTCTTGAATTGAGGGGCCCAGAACTGGACACAGCACTCAAGGTGTGGCCTGACCAGTGTTGAGTACAGGTAGCCCTGACACTACCAGGAAACAGCAGTTGCTAAATCTGGCCTAATGCAAAGCACTTAAAAGATAATTTCTCAACCCTTTGGGCAGTGCTCAACAAAACCAACAGAGAAGACGTTGTTAAAAAGCACCCCAGTTAGGAGCTGATCGTGTGGGTCACCGCAGGTCAGAAAGCACAGGCTGACCAAGTGTTTAAATTAAGGGTGGATGTTAAACCAGAAATACTCTTCTAAACAAATGCCATGATAGGTTGCAGTGACCATGGAGCTCAAGTGTGCCAATTTTCAACAGCACTTGGTCTTCCCACTGCTATCTCCACGCAGGAGACCTGACTGCTCCCTCATATCCAAACCTCTTCAGCCGCAGGTATTTCTTAAAGCATGACACTGTGGGATCTTTCTTTGGAATACAGGCAAAGACAGACATGATACAGCAAATAAACCATAGCACCAGTTCTGTTTTACTATGAACTCCTTATACACCTTAAGGGAGCCACCAGATGGCTTGTCCCTCACCAAAACACCAGGAAAGAGCCTCACGCCACTGCCGCAGCTTAAACTAACGCTGGGAACAGCTCCAAACATCTCTCTGCAAACTAGTGTGATAATAAAACTTCCTTTGAAGTCAGATAGCTCTCAGGCAGCTCAAGAGGGGCTAGGAAGTGGGACTCATCTCAAACCAACCACAAGCTCCTTGCCAACAGAGATTCCCAGCAGCAACATGGCAGCAGCCATTGCCCTCATCTGGGCTCTTGACCATCAGAAAGTTTTGGAAGAGCCTGCATCAGGAACAGTGTGGCCAGCAGGACAAAGGAGGTTATTCTGCCCTTGTACTCAGCACTGGTCAGGCCACACCTAGAGTACTGTGTCCAGTTCTGGGCTCTTCAATTCAGGAGAGATGTTGAGATACTGGAACGTGTCCAGAGAAGGGCAACAAAGCTGGTGAGGGGCCTGGAACACAAACCCTATGAGGAGAGGCTGAGGGAGCTGGGGGTGTGCAGCCTGCAGAAGAGGAGGCTCAGGGCTGACCTCATTGCTGTCTACAACTACCTGAAGGGAGGTTGTAGCCAGGTGGGGGTTGGCCTCTTCTCCCAGACAACCACCAATAGAACAAGGGGACACAGTCTCAAGTTGTGCCAGGGGGAAGTATAGGCTGGATGTTAGGAAGAAGTTCTTCACAGAGAGAGTGATTTCCCATCGGAGGGGAGCGATTTCCCAGGGAGGTGGTGGAGTTGCTGTCTCTGGAGGTGTTCAAGCAAAGCCTGGATGAGGCACTTAGTGCCATGGTCTGGTTGACTGGCTAGGGCTGGAGGATAGGTTGGACTGGATGACCTTGGAGGTCTCTTCCAACCTGGTTGGAATTCTATGATTCCATTTTCCTCCTCTTTCAGACAAGTTCAGTAACCATCACTACTGAATGCCAGCTATTACCCTTCATCACTAATCCAACTTCAGATGAGGTGAAGAGTTTCCTCCCCATCCTCCAGCAGAGCCTGCACACCCTCTACCCCACACCGACGCTAAGGGAGTTTGCCAGCGTCTGAGCGACCTTGGTGCAAACAGCAATTCCTGCCTCTCCAAGCAGGACTTCAGAACACCAGTTTTTCATGGGACAGCTCTGTCTGGCTGAGATTTGTGATCCGATGCAATGCACAGTGCAGTGTGTGACCTGGAGAAATATTACCATCAGCTAACAGCAGCAGGGATTTCTTCCTTCCCTGTCCTTCGTTAGCCTCAGAAGCTGGCCTTGCCAGCAGCAGTAACGCAAGCCGAGACAACAAAGCACATTAATGATGGGCCCCGTCATGTTCCCTATTAATTACTGGAGCTAGTAGTAAACTGTTGGCTATAAATTATGTTGTGATAAACTGCCCTTTCTTTGACAAGCCGGCTCCAATGTTTAATGTTGCACTTAATCCTCAGATAATACCTCAGGAGCCCTCACTGTGCCCAGCAACAAATCAAAGCAACCTTCAAAAGTCTGGCACTCGTCCCCTCTTCCTACACACCCCAACCTGAAACTACCCCATTGCACCATCATCATTGTAGGTCAGCTTCAGAAACTGAGCTGCCAAAACCAACAGCACTCATTTATCAAGGGTCTTAGAGAGGTGTCCCTGCACTTCTCTGGGCAGGGAGTGGGGGGCAAGGCAAAAAAACCAGGAGGGAACCACATTTATACACACGAGCATGGGTAACAATATCCCAGAAATGCTGCAGTATGTGTGTTGTGCAAGGGGAAATAACAGGGTACTAAACCCCAGAATATCTCAGCATTCAGAAGAGAGGAGGATTTCTTCTATACCTGAGACCAAAATAAGCCAACCAAAACTCTTTTAATTGAAAACATATTCTTATTTCTGTTGCATTTTAATTTGGTGACATTTAGCTAGCAGAACAGCTGTTAGCAAAGGTCTGGGAGAGGTGGAATTCCATTTTCTATATAAAGAAAAAAGTTTTGTAAGGAACTGCAATTTGACAAAAATATCCATTTAACAAAGTACATTTTGAAATGTGGAAAAATACATTTTGGTGTTGGTTTTTTTTTCCTAAGGTAGCAAAAGATTCACAGCAGCTCATAAAAAGGACTCCAACTCCTAGAAACAAAGCCACAAAACTATTTTGCAACACACTCCGAGCAAAATAAGTAGGAGGGAAAAACTCCCTGTGTCAGTTCTGTGTGCCCATCATCTCCCACTCCCAACAAAACACATGAGATAAACAGCCATGGTCTTCCCAAAGAGAGGGCCCAGTTCTCACTGATGACAGCCTGGACTTTGTAGATAGCTTCAGACACAGGTGGGTCAAGTATGTCACAGCCACTCTGCTTTACTTTACTCTGAAGGCAAAACTCAAACTGAGCATCAACAAGATGCCAATGCACAGAGAATTTTACAGTGCTAAAAAGCCTAAAGCTTGTGGAGAGAATCAGCAGCAACCAATAAACCCATCCTCTCCTCCACAGAGGGATGTGAAGTCCTGTAGTCTCACTGTAAGTTGCAAATTAAAACTGCTTACAGCAGCTCAGGGTTTGGTTCTGTCCTTCCACCACTGGTGCCAGATGGTGCATGGCATTATTAAACTTTGACTTCCAGCATATAACAGCAATTGCATGAAGAAGTCTGCCCCTGGACAACAACTCACTATATTTTGGGGGGGGTGGAAAGGCAGAAGTCTTGCAGCTAAATAACTTTCCTATTTTAACTTCTTTTTGGAAAAAATAAACAAATAAAAGCCTTAACACAGCTCTCCTAATTGGAAACACAGAGAAAGTAAGATATGGCTGCATTAGCTAAAGGTCAGTGCACATTTGCCCACCTCTTTGAAACCCACAGTATTCTCGTGACAGCCATCAAAGCTGCTTTGAATTTTAGTTCCCTAGAAAGTAAATATAAGGAATCCCAAAGCTCTAACCACAAGTGCCACAACTCTTAACACTGATGTCACATTCAGCTTAATGTGTGCTCCAGAAGTCAGGACGCTAACGCTTCAAAACTCATCTCATCCATGCTATATGGGAAGAAAACAGTAATTATTCCCCAGCCCATGGCCCCAGGCATGCACCACAATGCCTTCATTTGATGCAGCATTAACAGCAGGACATGTTTTATTCCCCAGCATTTAGCGTGGGGCACTGTGGGGCTGGTGGCACCATTTACAGGGTGTGCTGCAGCTACCGAACTTTTCATTTCACTTTGCAACTGCTCCTTCCAATTCCAAACACCAAAAAAGTGTTGCCTTCTTCATAGGCACCAGCTTATGTTCACTTGTGCCAGTTCATTTCTGTAGCAATGAGTGAGGGCAAAGGGAGCTGCCCTTCAGACCCTCTTCTGGCAGGTTAGATGCAATGGGGACAGTGTAATTAACAGATGTCAGGCGCAGTCCCCCTTGATGCATTGATTTCTCCCTACTTAGGAAAGACCTGGGGAAAACAACAATCACCCCCAGCTCTCAGGGGTCCCAACAAAATCTATAGGCCTGGATTTACAGAAACTGCTAATCATTTTAGATGCTGAGAAGGAGGAAGGTGGAGTCTGATTGTGTAAAGCAGAGGAAATCTCTTTATTAACTGTAACGCCTTAGTGTACTTCAAAGGGAGCTTACTGGAAAGCAGAGCTGGACAGCCAATAGACCTCCAGAGTAAGAGGCAATTAAGTAAAACCCTTTCAGTCCCAAGACATATCAAGGAAGATGCAAGCACTGTCCCTGAGTCATCATCTCTGAGATGCCTAGACCAAGGATCACTGAAGCCAGAGCTGTTTGCTACCTGGCTCCTCCAACATTACACCATATCACACTCACCACCTTTCCAACTTGCATTTCACCAAGTCATCTATATATCAAGTTGAGCTTCTAGGGAAAACACCTTTCTGTGACTATACACCTTGATTGTTTCCTTTTAAGGTTTAATTTTTTTTCCATCTGATACATAAAGTCCTCCAAAAAGCACTCAAGATAGTTGATTATTTCAATCGCTCCCTAGTTCTGCCCAGGAGCATGCAACTAACAAACCACACCAGACCAATATTTGTGCAGAGCTAGTTAAAATAGCCTCATTAAGCAAATACTAAACCTCCCAACACACACCACACAAATAAGAAGTATAGAAAGCAGGCAGCCCACAAGTATGCCAGGCAATCTTGCTGAGCATTATGCTTAGCTCTGCACAAGAGATAAAGCATTTTTCACTGTGCACCAAGGCTCAGACCCAAAAATGGCTACCCAGAACTGCTTACTCCTTCCCACCTCATAAGGCACAGGAGATCAACCCTACTTTTAAAGAAAAAGCCCTGCTCTTCAATTTGCTGAGTGATGCTGAGTCCCTCTGGAGAGATAATGGCACTTTGGCTGGGCAGCATGTTTTAGTATCAGATGAGAGAGGGAAGAAAGGTTGTCCAAGAAAAGAGATGCCAGTGCCATGCAGCCAGCATGCTGCAAACCTTGCATTTCAAACCCATCTACCTTGCATTTCAAACCCATCTACCTTGCATTTCAAACCCATCTACCTTGCATTTCAAACCCATCTAAATGCCAAAGTGCTGCATTTCTCTCTTCACAAGTCAGAAAACAGCCCTCTTCAGTGGTTGACTATGTCAGCATCTAGACAATCCAGTGATCTGCTCTATGACTCAAAGAGATGCACGGTGGAGAAGAGAAGGAAGTAAAGGCTGGTCTGAAAGAATACCATATGCGTGCGGTCCTGCACCACCACCCACTAAAGTATACATCTATGAGCAGCTCAGCTTCTGCAGCCTGCAGCTGCTGCATGCTTTTTCCACTGGAAACCTTTCTGCAGCAATGATTTGCTAGGGAAGGAAAAATCACTAGAGGAGGACACCCAATAGCTTCCAGCTAGAACACAACACGCCTTCAGCGAGACCTTTGATTTTCACAGGCACACTCAAGTTGTTCTTCACAACAAAGAGCAGCCCGTCTGTTGCATAACTAACCTTAGGCAGCATTAGATAAGTTGTGCCTTCTCACAGATCAACTGACCTTAAGTAATGTCCCCTGTGTACTCAGAGCCAATAGGTTTCTCTTTAAGAGCTCAACTGACAGGTCTTCTCCTTCCAGCTATTTCTTCAGAGAGGCACACAAAGGTTTCAAGAGAAATCTCATGCTTACTGTTCCAAGAGCAGCTTTCGAGGCCAAAAATGAAGCACAAGACCTCAGCTCCAGAGTCGCATCTCCCTTTGAAGGCTTCTTCAGCACTTCACTGCAACAGACCAAGTGAGAGCCTTTGCAGGACAGAGTGAGGATTGAAGGGGATAATAACTGGAAACCCAGTAGACCTCAAGCAAGCTTGCTGCACTTCTGCCACTGAGTCAAGCCAGAAGGAAAACAGCCAGGCATGCCAATGAAGCACTGCTTTGTATTCTGCATAAGGCAAAACAAAGGTCTGGTGATGAGGAGCTCTTGTGTGTCATGCAAGGGTCAGCAGCAAAGGCAAATTCCACCGTGGCATTTCCGTCCTGTTGCCCAACCCATTACCAAGGGTGGATACAGCAGGATCTTTCATAGCTTATCCAAAAATGCCATTTAACATAGCTCTGCAGCATCACCCTGCTGCCTTGCTCCACTCCAAAGGTGGGATATCAATCCTCATGCAGAGCTGTGGCCACAGGGCACTGTGCAATGAGCAGATGAGCTCTTTTGGCACCATTCCTCCAACTCCTCTCCAGGCTGTGAGACAATGCAAGAACTCTGTAGCAGCCCAAGAGGTAGGAATACACAAGAAGAGACAAAGACAGTGTGGAAGTCTTTGCACTGCTCCTGCCAGGTTGTTTCATTGTCCACGCAGATCTCTCTGCATTCCTCCCTGGGGGGAGCAACGTTATAGAACATAAAAGCAGGGCCAAAGCTACTGCCCAGTATCCCTCCAGCAAGGCAGAGGCACCAAAAGCACAGCTATTTTCTGACACCAGCTTAGCTGTCATATAGCCTCTATGTGAGCACCAATATCCCTGCTTAAAAATCAGGACAAATAGGGCTTCCCTTCTTGCTACGTCCTGCTCCACTCACCCAGTTGCTGCCTGCTGAGAGTTCTGATACAAGGGCAGATATAACACACAAATATCCTCTGACTCCCTGACCTCTTCTGATGGAGTGAGGGCAAAATCCCTGCCTCACCTCCTGCCATCAGCTGAACTGAGCTGTACTGAGAAGGCTCTGCATAATTTTATGCACAAGCCATCATCACCTCCTGCTATAACTGCCAGAACTCAGACTTGAAAGGCCTGCTCATGCCCAAGGAAGTCCACAGCTGCTGAGAAGCTTTCTAGTAAACTGAGTACTGATCATGAAGCAAAGGGCTCCCAGAGCTGCATTACTAGAATCTATTCCTCTGCATTAGTCAGCATGTATGAGTACATCCCCCTTGCTTCATTAAATTTTAATTGGGAGTACATGTGAATAGGTTTTGCTGGTTAAAGGAAGCCTGAGTCTAAGGTGTTCACATGACAAGCTTAGGAAGGCAAAATCCTTTTGGGCTTTTCTTTCAGCCTCTTTGAGCATCTATTGTCAGTTTCTCCAGGTCAGTTGATATTGTGGGGTTGCTGCAAAGAACCATGAAGAGCAGCTCCCAAGTGCAAATAAAGCACTTCCAGAGGGAAGCCAGACACAGATCATTAACCCTGCATTCCTCATTATGAGCCAGATAAAAACGAAATGCAAAGTCCCAGAGCAGCTGTTGCATTAGCTAGCTGACTGGCAGTGCTACACACGATTGCTTTGCTCTTGTGCACCATGCATGTTTGGGGTGGACTGTCTGGAGCTTCATTGTTTTAAGTGTCCTCAGGTACTCTGAAACCACACCAGATTCCCATCTGTTAAAAAATCCAACTTGTAAACTTTGGGATTTCCTCAGTAATCACCTTCCCCTGTACTGCAACACAGATGCTTATTTGTTCACACATGTTTGCAGTGAGCTTAGAGAAGCTCTGCATGTTCTTTCTTAGAATCACAGAATCAACCAGGTTGAAGAGACCTCCAAGATCATCCAGTCCAACCTAGCACCCAGCCCTATCCAGTCAACCAGACCATGGCACTAAGTGCCTCATCCAGGCTTTGCTTGAACACCTCCAGGGACGGAGACTCCACCACCTCCCTGGGCAGCCCATTCCAATGCCAATCACTCTCTCTGACAATAGCTTCCTCCTAACATCCAGCCTAGATCTCCCCTGGCACAACTTCAGACTGTGACCCCTTGTTCCATTGCTGGTTGCCTCACAGAAGAGCCCAATCCCACTTGGCTACAACCTCCCTTCAGGTAGTTGCAGGCAGCAATGAGGTCAACCCTGAGCCTCCTCTTCTCCAGGCTGCACACCCCCAGCTCCCTCAGCCTCTCCTCACAGGGCTGTGCTCCAGGCCCTCACCAGCTTTGTTGCCCTTCTCTGGACACCTTCCAGCACCTCAACATCCCTCTTGAATTGAGAAGCCCAGAACTGGACACAGTACTCAAGGTGTGGCCTGACCAGTGCTGAGTACAGGAGACAACCATCTCCAGAACTCCTCCTTGACTAAAACCCATGAGCTGTATGACTGGATTCTCAACTTCCATAAAATCCACATAGTACAGCTTGAATTGAATCACAGCAGTTCACACTGGCTGAAAATGCCCCAATAAAGCAAGTCCAGTCTGCCTAAGGCACAGATGGGGACAGAAGCCTGGTGCCTGGCTCCACGAGATACAAGAAGCAGCTATGTTGTTCTGCATAGCAATATTTGCTACGAGAACCAACAAATGATAAAGCAAGAAATTGCAGCAGTTTCAAACCACAGCAAAGTGTGTTGCTGCACACTTGCTTACTGCATGGTGATAGGCTCTGGCAGCTTGAGACTTTGACACACTTTCTATGGCAATGTCCTAATATTAGAAAAATTTGGTCATAAGCTAAAAACGTTACAGAAATAGCACAGGATCATAAGTTACCAGCTGAGTCAGAACTTGAGCTGCTACTTGACTTTTATACTATTTAAATAAGAAGTACAGAAAAACACCACCACAAAAACAAGGACATCACACAGTGGTTCTTTTTAAACAGTTTGCTTCTGCCACCACTTATGAAGAAGAATAAGCCTTTGTGGGAGGGATGAAAGTCCCTCAAAATGGCAAAAATCAAGCTGCAGGAAGCAAAGGACACAGACCTCTCATACACCCCAGCTATGTGCGCAGCAAGCCCTTTGCTACCGACACAGCCTCAGTGTGCACAGCCTCTGCTGGGCAGGAGGCTGCCACTTGATCATGCACTTTCCTGCATCAGAGCTGCAGGGAAAACAACAGGTTTGTACCTGCTAGCACAGTGGCATGAATCCCAGGAATCTTAGGTGTGCAATGCAGTGTTCAGCATCAAAGCAGCTTATTTGCACTCAGTACGTGTGAAGCATTGGTAAATAATTAACAGACAGCACAAGCAGGTAACAGAACTGAGCCGCAGGTGCTAGCTTTGGAGAACTGCTATAAATGGGTATGGCACAGGAATAAGCTGCCTGTTCACCTGTAGGGTGCTGTAGAAATTAAACAATTTAGTTTTCATACATTAACTCCTGACATCCAGAAACAGAAAGCACAGCCTTCTCTGTTGTTTGTGACCGTGACTTTTTGCCACAGCTTGGGCAGTCTTCATATGAAGGCTCCACTTGCTGAGGAGAACTGCAGGGACGCACTGGCCATTCATCCATCTAGCAAAGAGGAGATGGGAATGAGAAGTCCTGCCCCAGCATCCAGCTGGGGGCTGCCAAATCTGATGGCTGAAGCCACAGGAAAGGAATACCCTCACATGAACATATACCAGATCAGGTGGTGGAGAAGAAGACTCCCTTGTTCCACATCTCCTTTTTGATTTCTGCCTGCTGCTCCTCATGTCCTGTAGGCTGTTTCAGCTAATGCAACCCAGAAGATTTTTTTTTCTTCCTATGTGTAGCAGGAAGGCAGAGGAGCAGAAATCTGCCAGGCATCAGAACACAAGAACCCAGCTCTGCAGTCAGAGCTCTCCACTGAGACATCGGGTATCACAACATTTCAGCCACAAATGCACAACTGCTTGAAGGACAACAGGCAGAAGCCTGCTAAAACAAAGAAATGGGAAAGGATAAGTCCTCAGAGAGAAACAGCTGCCTAAAAAGCTATTTGACCCACAGCAGCACACCAAGGAAGCTAAACTCTCAACGTCTCACAATTCTTCGCTGCGTGTCCCTCACGCAGATTCCAGCTTGTCTGCAGCTCTGCCTGGAAACAAAACCCAGAAAGGCCCTTGTCTGACAACAGCTTCGAAATGTTTAAGCTCCTTTCCTTGGGTTTGTTTTGGTTTTTGAGTACAGTAATACACAAGCAAAGAATTCTTCAATTTCTTTCTATTTCTTTTTTTTTTAAGTACAGCTCCCATAAGCTTAAAAGTAAACGAGAGTGTTTTGCTTCCTGGGGTATGTAACTGGAACATTTTCCTAGCACCTAATAAAACATTGTTTGGTTGATACTAACCATTAAAATATGTGTTTCAAGTCATGTAATGTTCCCTGTGAAATTTGCCTTTTTGCTCCATGAAGAAAAAAAAAAGGGCACTGAAAAGAATCTTGCAGTCATAAGGATCTCACTTCTTTCATGGAAGTATCATTTTAAAAGCCTCACAACATGATCAAAGGGCTGTTGAGAACAGATGTTCCAGGCTTTACAAATTCCAGCAGAAGTATTTTTATGACATTTATCACAGCTAAATTCTTTCAGCCAATGTTTTTTCCCTGGGAGAAGCACACAGGCACTTTGCTGCTGGAGGAGTGTCCCCTCAGGCGCAGCCTGGGCTGCAGCTGCCGCCTCTCTCCTCCATCATCCCTCTCCAGCCACCGTGCAGGAGAGCCAAGTGGTTTCTCCAGTGGCCACACTGGCAGCCAGCCTCAAGCAACACTGGTCCTGCAGTTGCTGGCCATGGTGTTCCCTGATTCACCAGGGCAACTCGAGGTAGCACCTGTGTCACTGCAGTGCTCAGAGCAGCTGACTGTTCATATGGGCCCTCTTCTGGAAACCTCACTGCTCCACTCCACTGACACCAGACTATGGTCTCCCATGCCCTTCATAATGTTTCTTCTTGTTGACCATGACACACATCACCACCATGATTCAAGATAAGACCAGACCATCATTATCATGGCAAGTCCTGAGTAACATTATCCAACCCTGCAGCTAATCCTGCTTTGAGCCAGGGGCTGTACAAGAGGCCTGCAAGGTCCATTCTGCCTAAACCATTGGAGGACTGCAGATCTCAGGTAGGATTCATATGGAAATACCCTCAATCACATCAACATCCCAAGAAAACACCTTTGCTGGTCCCCTTCTCTCCCTATGGATATGGGAATTCTCTGCCTGTGCACAGGACCTAGCAGGATGCTTCCTTGGCTGTAGCAGAAGATGCTCAGTGCTACCTAGCTACAAAACTAGATGCAGGTGAGAGATGAGCAGGTAGCTAACATGTTGGAACTGCAGAGACCTGCTTGTTCTTGGGAGAGCAGCAATGAGTCCCCACTCCTGCAGGTGACCACAGATGTAGAGCATGCACATTTCAAGTGCAATTCAAATCCACTGAGAGCAAAGTTTCCAGGAAGTGTCTCTCTCCAAAGTTGCTCTGTATTCATCTTACCAGGAGCATCTCTGGTTGACAGAGAGCCTAAACACCCTGCAGTTCTAGGCAGTTTTGTGAGAGTGAGCTCTCTACCAGCACAATACAGATAACTACTCAAGAATCTGAAATATATAGTTTATCATCTGAAGAGTAGCATGAATTTTGGTACCAACAGAACCCCAAACCAAAAACCAACCTAGAAAAAAAAGCAGGATCTGAAACAACCAGCTCATTTCAGATTTCACATAGTCACAGAAGAGGTTGTGAAGAGGACCCCACAAGGACATCACTTCTCTAATATGTGCCCAGTTTAGTTTCACCTGTTTCCATGCACTCCCTTCCCAATTCCTGCAACCTGCTTGCACATCCTGTTTCACTATGACCATAAGCTTCTGCCCCACGGCAGCACTGCCTTCACTTCTCCTCATGAGGTGAGTTATCTAACAGTCAAAATGCAAGCACAAAAACCAGGCAAGTTACCCCTTGTGCTTGTCAGGGCATTGCCAGGACTCTGGCAGCTCTTCACCACGGGCATCAAGTCCCACCACAATGGCAAAGAGCGATAGGTCCACCATGAGTAATCCATTTGGAAGATAGGAAAGCAGCTTAGGAAAAAGCAGCACAAGACTGAGGAGATCTCCCAGAACATAGAAAGATGACAAAAAAAAAAACATGAGAGAAGAGAGACTTCAAGTTCCAGTGATGGAGAGGAGAATAGGGATGCTGGAGTGAGCACAGGTCTATAGAACCATAAGGACAACAGAGGGGGACAATCTGAAGCTGAAGGGTGCTGGAGGAGCAAACTCAGGCCGAGGGGTAGGGGAATGTGCAAAAAGCCACTGCAGCCAAAGCAATCACAAGCAACCACAGCGACAGTCTTCCTCTCACCACATGCTTGTGCTTTTCTTGATGGGCCTTAGTCTGAGGAATTCTTGTGCTGTCCAAAAAGCATTTGCATCTTCAGTACGAGGGTACAAATTCACAGTTTAAGTGCATACAGAATCTTTGCTCTCAAAATGCCTTCTGCTGGCACAAACACACACACATGGAGTCTTGCTGTGCCTGCAACAGGGCGTCCTGTAAGCGCACCCAGGCAGGTGCATGCACACAAAGAGGCGTGCGCTGACAGCTCATCTGGAAAGGGACTGTTCCCCTCCGTGTCCTCAGAAGGAGAACAGAGAGAAGGGGATCATGCAGTGCTGTCACACAGCCACACCGTGCCCCCCTGGCTCTAATGGCCGAGACAATCAGCGCCGACACCAAAGTGGTGTTCAGTACCTCTCTGGCCTGTGGGCACCTCGTCCCCACAGCACATGGCCACATCGCTGCCCGGGCTACAGCCAGCAGCTGGGGCATGAGGCTGAGCTGCCTCTGTCGTCAGCTGAGGGAGAAGAGCATCCTCAGAGCCTCGGACACCATGGAAGGATTTTAAAAGGGTGCTCCAGACAGAATCATAGAATCAAACAGGTTGAAGAGACCTCCAAGATCATCCAGTCCAACCTAGCACCCAGCCCCATCCAGTCAACCAGACCATGGCACTAAGTGCCTCAGCCAGGCTTTTCTTGAACACCTCCAGGGATGGTGACTCCACCACCTCCCTGGGCAGCCCATTCCAATGCCAATCACTCTCTTTGCCAGGAACTTCCTCCTAACATCCAGCCTAGACTTCCCCCAGCGTAACTTGAGACTGTGTCCCCTTGTTCTATTGCTGGTTGCCTGGCAGAAGAGACCAACCCCACCTGGCTACAACCTCCCTTCAGGTAGCTGTAGACAATGAGGTCCCCTCTGAGCCGCCTCTTCTGCAGGCTGCACACCCCTAGCTCCCTCAGCCTCTCCTCACAGGGTTTGTGTTCAGCACCAGAACTTAGTGAAATCACTCTGCTGAGTTAACATCACAACCCTGTTCTAGGCCTGAGTTTGTTTTGGTATCTCTGCTTCCCACCCAAGGAGAATTCACTGAGAGACTTTAAGAAACAGAAAAAGATTCTGACCAGTTTTGAGGACTTCTAATTTAGCCATTAAACCAGAAAAAACCCTCACCTCCTACAACATTTCCCACTTGTTTTTCCAAATAAAAATCATGTACAGGCTTAACTTGATAATAAATACACTCAAAAGCTGTCCTTGAGTAAAAGCTTTTGATAACAAATTGCCTGTGCTAACTGCTATTTTACTGGTGAGTTTTTTATTGTTGCTTAAGCGCTGCAATTATGCTAACAAGCCTGAGAGGATGGTACACTAAAGCATTGAATGTGACAGATATAATACAGGTATAAAATGTTCATCTTACCTGAAAATTGGAATCAAACAGCCTTATTAGTATTTATGGATATGGCATCTCCAACATGGTTCTTAAGAGGAATATCTACATGAGATCGATATTTCCAAATACAATCACAGAAGGAAACAGGTTGGAAGAGACCTCCAAGATCATCCAGGCCAACCTAGCACCCAGCCCTAGCCAGTCAACCAGACCATGGCACTAAGTGCCTCATCCAGGCTTTGCTTCAACACCTCCAGGGATGGCAGCTCCACCACCTCCCTGGGCAGCCCATCCCAATGACAATCTCTCTGCCAACAACTTCCTCCTAACATCCAGCCTAGACCTCCCCTGGCACAACTTCAGACTGTGTCCCCTTCTTCTGTTGCTAGTTGCAACCCCCACCTGGCCACAACCTCCCTTCAGGTAGTTGTAGACAGCAATGAGGTCCCCCCTGAGCCTCCTCTTCTGCAGGCTGCACACCCCCAGCCTCTCCTCACAGGGCTGTGCTCCAGGCCTCTCACCAGCTTCACTGCTCTTCTCTGGACATGTTATGGAGTATCCTTTGCAAATAATCTTTCCCTGATCAGTCCAAAAGGTCAGAATAATGAAAAATAATAAGAAGAATCTAAAATAAATAGACAAATAAACCCCCCCCACACACGAGGCTGGAAAAATCATCTCTGCCATTGGCACAATCCCTCAACTTATTAACTGTCCTTGCAATAATGTGAACTGCAATGCCTTGGATTTGATTGAATGAGATCAAAAGATCAGGGGGTGTACAGTAGAATGCATTTTGCTTTCAGGATTGGAGCAGATAGTTGCAGGAATTGAAAAGCTCAAGAGGGGGAATGGGGAAAGAAAGGAAAAAAGAAGGTGTACAAAAGTGGCTCCAGAAAGGCAGCCCTCATTTCTCTCAACATCTGCATTTTATAGAGCTCTTTGAAAGTTCCTATTCCCTTACCCCTGGGACACAAAAGCTTATCTCTGCTGAGCAGGAGATGATAACAAACAATAAGACAGTGGTATAACTCCAGGGGAGAGCGCAGTATTTGCTGACATTAAGGATGAAAGGTAAGTATTAGAGAAACTAAACGAATCCCAAACAAAGTCCAACTGCAGGCTGAAGAATTTCCCACTGAATTTAAATGTCTTAGGAGACACAAGAGGTATCTCCCTGTCTTTCTTAATTGGACCAAGGAAGATGAAGCACCTGAATGCGGTTCTTCTCACAATGATGGCTCAGAGGCTGCCTGAGCCCAGGCTAGATTTGTCATCCACAACTCCCACGAGAGTGAAGGAAAAGCAAGGGAACTAGATGAGAAGTAATCTTCAGGACATATTTTCAAGGCCCAGATGGCAGAGCAGTGTGTTTTAAATGCAGAAAGATCCTGCTGTGTTCAATATGAAGACAGGACAAAGGAAAACAAGAGAGAACAGCAACAGAAGAGTAGGGTGGGACAAAACAAAACACTCCTCCACTTCATCAGCCCCTGGAAACACAGCAGAAAAGTGATTTTTTGCTCCCTCTCTCTATGTTCCATCTGTTATTTCCATTGTGCTCAGTATACCTGTATTTGTAGCCCTGTGGTCTCATGTCTTAATAAAATAGGTGAGATTATCCACCTGAGAGTATGAGTAAAACCTTTACAGGGATCACAGAAGAGTCCCAGACTCCTGGACACTTGCTACAAAGGAACCAGAAATGATCCAACCTGCTGTTTTTGTCACAAGTTTACACTACATTCCAGTAAGAGAGGATTCAACTCCTTTTCCATAAGCTTACATCTCCCTCCAGAAGAACATCACCAGTCAGGTAACACAGATACCAAGCAGAAAGTTAATGGTAAAGTTGCAGAAGAACATCACCAGTCAGGCAACACAGATACCAAGCAGAAAGTTAATGGCAAAGTTGCAGAACAACATCACCAGTCAGGTAACACAGATACCAAGCAGAAAGTTAATGGCAAAGTTGCAGAACAACATCACCAGTCAGGTAACACAGATACCAAGCAGAAAGTTAATGGCAAAGTTGCAGAAGAACATCACCAGTCAGGTAACACAGATACCAAGCAGAGAGCTAATGACAAAACTCATCATCATATCAAGGAGTTCTTTCTGCACAGATACCCTGAGCTCAGTCTTTTACCAGTTTTGTATAAGGTTGTTAAGACAAGAATTCTGCATACACCCATTTCCAGCCACTGATGTGTTAGGAGGACTCTCCAGAAACCATCTAGTCCATTTCTCCACTACATGGAAGGATTAGTTTTCCTAAAAACATGACTGGTAGAGCTTTTCCAACTTGTTCTCAGACCTTTCCAATGAATGAAATTTCCTAACTTCCTTGGGTAATCTGCTCTAGCATTCATAGAATCACAGAATTAACCAGGTTGGAAGAGACCTCCAAGATCATCCAGTCCAACCTAGCACCCAGCCCTAGCCAGTCAACTACACCATGGCACTAAGTGCCTCAGCCAGGCTTTGCTTGAACACCTCCAGGGATGGTGACTCCACCACCTCCCTGGGCAGCCCATTCCAATGCCAATCACTCTGTCTGACAACAATTTCCTCCTAACATCCAGCCTAGACCTCTCCCAGCACAACTTGAGACTGTGTCCCCTTGTTCTATTGCTGGTTGCTTGGGAGAAGAGACCAACCCCACCTGGCTACAATGTCACTTCAGGTAGTTGTAGACAGCAGTGAGGGCACCCCTGAGCCTCCTCCTCTCCAGGCTAAACACCCCCAGCTCCCTCAGCCTCTCCTCATAGGGTCTGTGTTCCAGGCCCCTCACCAGTTTTGTCGCCCTTCTCTGGACACAGATATTCTTAATGCAGCAGATTGTTTATTAATGTCTCCTCTAAATTTCTCTTGCTGTAACTTAAGCTCACAATTTGTCCTCTTCACAGTGGGTAGATTCACAACAAGTTTAGTTTCCAAAAACTCCAGGCTGAGGCACCAGTGTGGCTGGCCCTCTTTTTGCTATTCTGCCTCTCCTCAAAGCATATTTGATATCCTGTGCCTCTGCATGTGTATTTCTTTTCTTACCCCAAGAGAATAGGCAGTTAGGGTGTCACAAGGCTGTTTCAGAAGAAGATGCTCACATCCAAGAGCTGATGCATTCAGGCACTCCCAGTTACAAAGTACTCTGAAACAAGAGAAAGAGAAGTTTTATCTTTAGGATGATGGGTTCAGTAGTAAGGTCAGCTCAACAACTCTGAAGTGCAATTTCTTCCATTTAACACTCAAACAGATCTTCAAAGGCAACATCAAAAACTGTAGATTCAACATGCACCACCACTCAGATTTGCACCCATCTTCTCTGACAAGCACCTTAGGGGCTTGGTGAATCTGTGTTCTAGGAACCAAAGTGCTCACTGACTTGTATTACCCAGCACACAACCAAAATCAAATGGCTCTAACTCTAAAGCTTTATTTGCTGCTGAAGAGGACAAATCTTGATGTTGCTGCTGGTGACTTTATCTCTAGTGTCACTGAAACCAACAGAGGCAAAACTTCCAGTCCACTCTGAGATTTGAATGTGTGTAATTATGGGATAGACCCAGAGGAGAAAAATGGAGTCTGATGAAAGACTGAGTAACGTTTGTGTTCACAACACCTGCCTTACCTCCCGATCTTCAGAGTCATAGAATCAGCCAGGTTGGAAGAGATCTCCAAGATCATCAAGTCCAACCTAGCACCCAGCCCTATCCAATCAACCAGACCACGGCACTAAGTGCCTCATCCAGGCTTTTCTTGAAGACCTCCAGGGACAATGCCTCCACCACCTCCCTGGGCAGCCCATTCCAATGGGAAATCACTCTCTCTGTGAAGAACTTCCTCCTAACATCCAGCCTACAGAAGGCTAAAGAGGAACATTTGCACCAATAATGCCCACACAGCAGCACCCAGAAGCTGAGGGGACTGAGCAATAAATGCTTGTTACTAAAGATGAAGAACTCAAAGTAATCACAACATGTATGATGGCCAAATAAAAGACTTTAAATCCCTGTCCATCTTTAAAAGTAGCTCCAAGGCCTTCAGCAAGATCATCTGCAGCATCAGAAATGTCACCTTCCTAAACACTGGTGAGGTAAAGATGTCTAAGTGAGGGATAGAGACACAAGAAGTGCTTCCACCAAGAAAATACCCTCATTTCTACAGCTGAATTCCAACAGCTGTTGAAAACCATGGAGTAGCATTGAATGGCAGTGCAGGACAGGCAGCCAAGACAACTACCACATGCAATTGAAACTGCCAAGGGATTAAGTTAGGTCAGATGTAATTACACAAACTGGAACCTGGCCAGGGCACTGGCTGGTTTAAGAAAATTAAAAGAGGTGTTCAGAAGTTTCAGAGATGGAGTCCTCCTTCTGTTAATTGTTTGGTGAGTCAGTTGCTGAAGTCTTAGTTGTCTGGGAGGCTGTGTGAAAAAGGGGGGGAAATGAGGCATAGACTTGAAAGGCGTTAGAAGCGATTAGCAAAAGCCTTTGTTCTCCACAGCAATCCCTGCTGCAGTAGTGCACCAAAGCCTTTCATGTTCCTGCTGAAAAGTGGCCTCAGCTCCTTTGATACTTTGGGGAGGAAGTGTTTAAATTTACAAATACCCCACTGTCAGGAGTGACAGGCAACAGTCGAGGAACTTCTGCATAACCCACACAGAACACCTCTAGCTCTGAACCCAGCTCTCAGGCAGGCAGTGCCCCTGCCAAAGAGGAATGCAAACAAGAACCAATAACACATGGAAGCTCACTGAGATTTGGAGCAATGGCTACTCTGCTTGCTAGTCATGTATGAAAGCCAAGAGAGGTGGAAAAGGAGGTCGCAACTTTGGGGGAGAGTGGCTTCCATATCTTCTTTCAGGTTGCAGAAGATAAGGAGTATGCAAAGCAGGCAATGGGAACAAGACCAGAAAGAATGCTTGGTCTAACAGCAGAGAATCACAGAACCAACCAGGTTGAAGAGACCTCCAAGATCATCCAGGCCAACCTATCCCCCAGCCCTAGCCAGTCAACCAGACCATGGCACTAAGTGCCTCATCCAGGCTTTTCCTGAACACTTCCAGGCACGGTGACTCCACCACCTCCCTGGGCAGCCCATTCCAATGCCAATCACTCTCTCTGCCAACAACTTCCTCCTAACATCCAGCCTAGACCTGCCCTGGCACAACTTGACACTCTGTCCTCTTCTTCTGTGGCTGGTTACCTGGGAGAAAAGACCAACCCCACCTGGCTACAGCCTCCCTTCAGGTAGTTGTAGACAGCAATGAGCTCTGCCCTGAGCCTCCTCTTCTGCAGGCTGCACACCCCCAGCTCCCTCAGCCTCTCCTCACAGGGCTGTGCTCCAGGCCCCTCACCAGCTTTGTCACCTTTCTCTGGACACCTTCCAGCACCTCAACATCTCTCTTGAATTGAGGAGCCCAGAACTGGACACAGTACACAGGATGTGGCCTGATCAGTGCTGAGTACAGGGGAAGAATAACCTCCCTTGTCCTACTGGCCACACTGCTCCTGATACAGGCCAGGATGCCACTGGCATCCAGATTCTGTTTATGTCTCTGTCACATATCTCCTGAACAATAAAACTAAAGTCATACATAATTTTTCCCCCAGACATTTAGTGCAGTGTTTTTTCCTGCCTCACTAAAGACACATGATCACCCAGAAGTGACAAGAACTAGTGGCCACACACAGAGATTCTCTAATTGAGACTTGTGCTATAACCATGTACAGCGCTGCAAAACATGAAGTGTTGTGAAAAACCAGGCCTTGGAAGCCTCAGTTTTGGCACCTGAAGGTGCCTCTGCTACCTCTGCATCTGAAAATCATCATTAGAGACACATTCATTACTGTCTTCAAAACAGTTGGATGCAACAGTAAAAGCACTGCAGAATTGGAGGTTAACCTTTTTGAGTAGCTTGTTCAGTGAAACGTTCACATGATACATATTAACTAAGCCTTTTTTTTTACTTAATGTGGAAAAAAAAACAACCAAGACACAACAAACCAACCAGAAAGATTCAGTAAGTATCTCCTCAACAAGTGCTGTACACCCAGCATGTTGAGTGACATGATTTCTTCTCGAAGCAACAGCAGGTGAACACCCAAGTGAGGCCTCTGCCACATTGATTCCATGCACTTTGGCATGTTTGGTTGTTGCTTGACTTCTCTTTATGTGGATCAGTCAACAGGGACAAGTTCTTGTAAGGCAACTGCTACCACAGCACACCTTGCTCCAGCCCAGCAACACCTCCTCCAATGGCTTTGTAATGAGCAGGGTAAGAACTAAGAGCACATGAGGAAGTCTGTGATGTTTTGCCATGGGGTGCAAAAAACAATGGCAAGATGCTCTGGAGCCCTCAACAAAGGAAGGACTTGGTCCTGATGGAGCAGGTCCAGAAGAGAGCCATGACAGTGATCAGGGGGTTGGAACAGCTCTGCTACAAAGACAGATGAGAGAGTTTGGGTTGGTCAGCCCAGAGAAGAAAAGGCTCTGGGACGACTTAATAACAGCCTTCCACTACCTGAAGGGGTCTACAAGAAGGATGGAGAGAGACTGTTTACAAAGGCCTGTAGGGACAGGAGAAGGGGCAATGGTTTCAAACTAGAGAAGAGCAGATTTAGATGGGATGTTAGCAATGAGTTCTTTACCAAGCAGGTAGTGGAACACTTTGCCCAGGGAAGTAGTTGAGGCCCCTTCCCTGGAGATATTCAAGGTGAGGCTCAACAAGACTCTGGGCAGCCTGATCTAGCTGAGAATGCCCCTACTTACTGCAGAAGGGGTTGGGCTCAATGACTTCTGGAGGTCCCTTCCAAACCATTCTGTGATTCCAACTGTGGAAAAAGGCTGCAGTGTCTGACCACATGCAAGCAGTTGCTCTTCCAAAGTGTACTCAGAGGCTCCTCCAGATAGCAAAGCTACAAATGCCCCAAACCTTTCATTTCTGACACTCCACTGAGAAGACAAGGCATTTCCTTGGAGCCCACAAAGATGGCAAGGACACACGTTTCTTCTATGAAATAGAGCAAAACAGTACTGCAGTTCTACCCATTCTTCCCTAAAGCCTTTCAACCAGCTGCATCTGAAGCAGCTCCTCTCCTTTAGCTGGACAGACTGGCAAAAAGGTTTGGACAGAAGCAAAACCTAGTGTGGAAAACCAAAGCCAAACTGGTAGGAGTCAGAAAAGCTTATTGGCAGCACTACTGCAAAGCTTTTTGAGTTTAAAACATTCAGCAAGGTCAACACAGAGCATGTAGCTCCCTCCAGACCTGTACATGCCTCAGGCACCAACATTAAGGCAGCTACCTCACCTGAGCTGGGTCTCTGCAACAGAGCCACCAGCAGCTCCCACTCCTAAGCACCCTAAGGAGCAAAAGGTGAGGAGGAAGATGCCTAACAACAACGTCATTGCTCTGAACAGCAGCATGCCCCACGCCTTGGAGACTGGATGAAAAGCCATGTAGTGCACTGACACTGCAAGGGGCACACCCTCACTGCAGCCACGGGCAGGGACCATGGAAGGGAAGGGGGAAGCACAGCACTGGTGCTACACAGACCACAAGGGATGCATTTTCCAGTATGATGGCACACAGCAAGCCAAGCCACAGAGCACATACTGGGGAGAGCAGCCCAAAGGGTTTCATGCTGAAGAGGGACCTGTTGCTGAGAAGAGATGGTGGTGAGGGCGGCTGGAGCACAGGGGGAGGTCTCCCTGCAGTGATTAGCTGAAACCAAAAATGGCCTCTAGCACCTAGAACAAAGCACAAGGAATCAGCATGGAAAGGACTAGTGCCAGACAGTAGCCCAGACAGAGTCAAGGCTGTTACTCAATTTCTTTTTGCCTAGGTTACTTTTTGTTGAAAAGAAGTTTCTGTATGCAGGGACATCCTGTTCACTGTATTAAATTAAAGGGATGATTCAAGAGGGAACAGCTTTCAGTAGGCGGGGGGGGGGAAATCAATTTCAGGTTGCTATGGACAACTGGGCTGTCTCCTGTAGAACTAAATTGGATTCAGCTCCACAAACCTGAATGCTAAACATTCCCTGGAATACAACACAAATAAGCTCTCTAAATAAATAAATACAATAAAGCACAGCCTTATGTCATCTCCCAGCTTTTTCTGCTGATCTAAGGACATCCTCAAAGCTGCTAATTACTGCAGAGTACAGGACTGGAGCTTTGGCTCAGCAGTGGCTTTCTGACTGCCAGCTCAACATCAGTGCTGCCTTACAGGGGAAAAGATAGTTAGTGGCAGGGTGGCATTTGGTAAAATGAACCAGAGCAGTGTCTAAATTCACGTCACTCTGGGCTCTTTTATGTCCTCTGGGCTTGCAGCAGGATCTCAACCAATGTTCTGCTGATCCACACTCCTCTGGAGTTCATCTAGCAAGGGTTGGAGAAAGCTCAACCTGGGGCTACCAAGCACATTCTAGCTGATGCTGGATGTGATAGTTTAACCTGTCCATGGTGCCTCAAAAGCCTGAAGAGAAACATCATTGTCTGACCTGTGGTGACAGTAGTCAGGTAGGAACCTCACATGGAGGGCCCACCAGGGACAACAAAGTGGCCTTAGTTTGACAGCTTTCCTCTCCCTGTATCTTGCACTGAAATAATTTCAAGCAGATTTTTAAACACCATCCACACTCCCTGCAGCAAGTAAAGATGTGTAAACACAGCACCACATCACTTCCACGCTTCAAGGACATTCTCCTCCAACACAGCCTCCATCATTTGCAGCCCAGAGCAACGCACCGAGACCTCATCTGCAAACCACAGATCCACCAGTCCTGGGCAAAGGCAGTGTGGAGTTATGGTAGCCCAAGGAGCCTCACTGCTCCTCCGTGCCCAGCACACTAATGGCTGCAGTTGTTGGGAGCCCAGGGGAGCTGGCAGTGACTTTTAAGAAAGCAGAGGCACAATCTGGCAAAGCTCAGAGCCAGAGGCCAGAAGCTGCACCAAGCTTCTCATAGGTTGGAAGGAAGAAAATGAAATCAAGACTGGGGAGGGAGAGATGGAACTGATGCCTCAAGAAGTAAGGGAATTGGGCAAGGGACGATTGTGCTCCACATGTGTGAGCACCTGCTGTGGCATGTCCTCCAGCACAACGCCAGGCTGGAGACACATAGTCAGTTATGGTCCTGGAGTCACACTGAGCTCAGCAGCAGCCACTCCTGCATCACAGACAGGCCCAGGGGATGGATGTCAGCTCATCACAGTAGCCTGCTGAGAAAATGAAGGGTAAGAGCTGGATGTCAAAGTCCAAACCCCTGGTCAGAGAGGAGATGAGGCATCTGATTTTGTAACCTTCCCCAACAGCTGTTGAGCCATCAAATAAATAAATCTGTTTAGATCAATCTCTCCATCAAGACAACAGGAAACATTCCCATACCCTGATACTATAAGTCTTAATTTTATGGAGTAGTTGATGTTTTTTCCAATGAAATGTGCCATTAAAATATAAGATTTTATTAGCAAAATCAATGATGTATGCAGAGACAGTCCCTTGTGGCCTTAAAAAACAACAACCCTATGAATAATTAGAAAACTGATAGCAATAGGGAACATTGTGCAATTATTGCAGCTGGTTTACAGGATTCTCCAGTAATGACAGCCTCTGCTTCTGGTAAGACACCTTAAAGCAGCACCACAAAAACAAAGACAAAGCAACTGAAGCACATCATTTCCCTGCACTTAGAGGGTATAAACATGCTGCTTGATTTGCATTTATTAAAGTGACTTCTTTTTTTTTCCCTCCAGCAAGAAGATAACATTCTGGAAAAAAATATTTACAGGCACTTTTACCAAGCACCTGACTCTTTCTCCTCCATAATTTCCTGTGTTCTGTTGCACCAGAAAAGCAACGAGGAAAGATTTATTCCCATTTAAACCTAGCAGAAATGGAAGCAAGAAAGAAAGGCTGTGACCCTTCAGCATCCACAAAGCTCATGATGCCCTTAACCATGCACACAGGTCAGGTACCTGCAGCAGTCAAAAGCCTTCTGCAAGCAGCACACCCACTAGAGACACAGGACTAGAATCCTGACACCCATTTCTCCCAACAGGCTCATCAGTTTCCCATGATGACCAGCCACAATGCTCAACCTTCACCCAGGTTAGCACTCACCACAGGATGCTGAGTGTACCTAATCTCAGCCTGCCAATCTCCTGTTCTCAGCTGGTAGCCATCATCCACCTCAATTTCATAATGGGCTCAGATACTCAAAACACAGAGGCATCCTAGATCAAACATTCACCAAGCCCACTGCTCAGCTTCTCAGGGACCTCAAGCTAACACACAAAGAGCATCATTAAGTCTTATCCAAGTGCTGAAGAATGCACTTATATGGTGTCAACAAGCAACACTTGCCAGTTCTAGCCCAAATGTTACCCCTAGCATCCATAGCTATCTATTCACAAGAGCCTAAGGACCACTTAGAAGGAAAAATGAAACGTCTCTACTCTACCTGGCTTTAAACAAACCTTTGGATGTGCATGTGAATGGATACAGAAAGAGTAACAAGAATACTCAACAGATGTTTTCATTAGCATAAATTAGCCATTTGTTTATCTTCCTTCTACTATCAAACTCCTCTGTTATCCTAGCTGGATAATTTATAGTGCTTGTTGCAAAGATGCATTCTCTGAGAACCAAGACAACACACTTGGTAATGTACAAGTTCAGAGAGCTGAGCCTTCCATGACCTGTAAGCAGATTGCTGCTACTTCCTTGCATGTATAAAAGGGCTTTGCCTTCATGCAATGCAGGAGCTTGTCATCATGAAACACTCTCCTATTACAACATGGCCCAGAGGAGCTACTATTTTGGGTCCTAATAATGTGCTGGGTTTACAGGCAAGAAAGAAGGCAAGTAACGTGGAACAACCCAGCTGTCAAGCAAAGAAACAGATGGGATCCTCACAAAGCTACACAGATTGCCTCAGTCAAGTGCTGTCACAGCCCATCCTCAAGATGGGAAAGCACAGTGCAGGAGCTAGATGAAAGGAGCTTGTGAAATTAAGTAGCATCATTACCTCCACAAGGCCTGTAAAGAGACAATAGAGAATTGCTTTCCAGGCACTCTGATCCCGAGGCAATAAAACATGACTCGAAGTTGTTAGGCTGTCCTGTTCCCTGCTAGAAATGCCTTTTGGCTGAGTGACAATTGCCCAGTTCTCCCACATCCCACAAAACCAAGAGAGCATCCACAGAAAGACGCACCAGGAAGCACAGGTTGCATCTGTGGTCTTGTAAAAGCTCTCCCTTCAGCAGCAAGAGCAAACAGGGCTGGCTGGAGGTGTCTCTGCTAGCATGGCCCTAGGTGCTGGCAGGCAGGCAGCCTGCCCAAGCAGAGGCAGCGCTGTGATTAACTCTGCTGTGGCTTCCAGTCCACATTTTGGCTTCAAAAGAATCTAGGAAACCACAATACCTGCCATGGCAGTTCACCTTTTGTGTTGAAGGAGATGCTTTTGCACACCACAAGCCAGTGGCAAACCAGGAAAGATGATGGACTGGCCTTCCTCATTCATACCCTCCAGGAGATTCTAAACCTAAGGTAACAAACCAGAGCTCTGGCAAGCTTTGGAAGCAGACTTATAGCTATCAAGGCTTGTATCACAGCCTGTGCTGTGCACTGACTGAGCCACTGAGTGCACCCAGCCATTCATGCCCATAATTACTCAAGCAATGCAAGCTGCATGCAGAGGGAAGGCTGAAGCCAGATTATGAATGAAGCACCAGGATCGATTCCCTAACCTCTGCCTCCCACTAACAGGAAGATGCTATTCAGGGAACATATAATTTAAAGGCAGAGGCTAATGATGAATCAGATTGATTTTTAGGCCAAGAAAATAAATGCAATTGCAACCTACCTGCTTGCAGTTTGCCAAATCACAGCAAATTTCAGGACAATTTGGCCTCCTGTTCCCTTCCTGATCCCAGTTCCTTTACCTCCTCTGCCCCACACCAACAGAAGAAAAAAGTCCTCACAGAAACAAAACTCCTTCACACAAGACAAGTGTTACCCAGAGCCAGCTCAACACTGGCTTCATTCTGCCTGCTAAACATCGCAGAGCCTGAACTAATGGATGTACACAGAGTCCACTTTCCAGGGAAAAGCAAATTCCCAGCTTGCAGCTGGGAGGAATGCATTGCATGTCTGGCATTCACACTGAGCACTCTTTTCCTCTTCCTTTTTGTTTGGTCATATAAGGAGCTGCGCACAGCAAGCTAGGCTGGACAGCTCAGCTCTGTGTGCTCAGTGCCCTTAGACTTCAGTCTCCCTTTGTCTTTACTGGAAATCCAATCAATGCACCTAGAAAGGAAAAGGCCAGTGCATACACCACTGCTGTGCTAGGCCTGATAGGCTCAAATAGGCTTAGACATGTCTTGCCTAAGCATGGTTTTCTGCTCCACCAGAGAGGCAAGCGTGGGAAACACACACAAAAGAACCCAGAGCCACTGAGTCTGGCCTGCCCAGGGTCCTGTGGTAAGGTGCACACACTTAGCTTATGCCTGCCTAGTGCAAGGTCCGTGCTTTTCCCACATTAGGGAACAGTGAGCCTATGGCTTTGCCTAATACGGTAAGGTTTGGCTAACTGCCATCCTGATTGGCTATTCTGTGTCCAAAGGGCAATTCATCTCAGCCCACATGGATAAAAGGAGATATGCAGGTAAACAACCTGCTTTTGCTTCCCTGTTCTCTCTGCTGTGCCCAGCCCTGCTGCTATTGCACACTGCCTTATTGCTTGCCTGCTAAACTCCACTGCCGCGAGTTATCAGGAGCAGACCCTGGACATCTGCACATGCTCTGCCTGTGTGGCCAGTGTGACATGGTGCTGAGACTGCACAACATCTGCCTCTGCACCTGAAGACCCCGCTTAGAATTCCTGGACATATCCAGATCATCCAGAAGAAGCCAGGAGAACAAGGTCAGAGATCGTCTTCCTCCTGTCCCCAGAAGCCAGGAAGACTCAAGTCTCAACATCCAACAAGCCAGAGTCCCCTGAAAGCATTTGGGCACTGTCTGGACTGTGGCTGGCCTCCACGAGTGGGTAATAACAATAATCTGTGAGTAAATGCTTAAGTGCCTCTTTGTAATTCTCCATTGCCTTTTGCCATAGTGCAGAAAGAGCTCCTTGAGCCCAGCTACTGGGCAAGTGGCTTCTGGCTGTGGGAACCTTCTCTTCCAGTTTGATTATTGTACAAACATTTTGCTGGTTATTACTAGCTCTAGGTATTATCCATAGAATGTTTCCAGGACAGTGTAAGAACCAAAATATTATTAAAATGAGTGGTTTGGGGTGGTAAGAGCTCTGAAAAGCAAGATTAATAAGCAATATTAATGTTGTAAAGTATCATCTCGCATCAATTAATTTCCCCTCCGCAACAACCACGGAGTGTCAGGTTCAGACACCACACTCCTGAGATGAAGGATAAAGAGAGGAGCAAGCTGAACTAGACAAGCCCAGTAAGTGCTCCTGCAGAGATGTATGTACACATTCACAGGCACAGGCAATAATTTCCTTAATCACACCAGAGGGAAGGGGGCTGCTGAATAAGAAATTGGAAGTATTTCAGCTGCAGTCCTAAGGGGTTGCTTCAAGTCATACCTGCACAGGAGGAAAAAAGACAATCTTCACGTAGGCTTCAGCATGTGCACCTGGGAGCAGGAGGGTTATGCACCCTTGGCCACAGAGAAATATGTCCTCTCTAACACACACAGGTTATAAAGAGGAGGTTTGGACTACATTTTAGAGATTCAAACCACTGGGAAGTCTTCCTGAACATCTCAACTCCATGGCAGCAATTTCAGCACCTGACTGGGATTTCCATATCCAGGATGCAATTGCAGTATTGGATTGAAAACAAAACATAAACCCTTTGTTTCTACTGTAAACAACAGACTGGTGTTGTGGGCAGCCAGAATTCTTTGTAGGAGCAAAGAGAGAAGAGAAAGACACACTTCTCTGCCAAAGGCAGGAAATCCTGAATTAGAGACCCAGGAAGAATCTGCATCAACTGCCCTGTCTCAGCCCTGTTCATCATCAGAAGAGCAGCTCCCATTTCATCCTGCAAGACAGTGGTGACAACAACCACAGAGATGGGGAGACAAAAGTGGGATTGATCACCATCAGACCACGAAAAACAGCCCCAGAAAAGAAGAAAGGCCACAGACACACTGCCAACATCTACATTCTCTCAAGTTCAGTCCTGGCTTTCCCTTCCATACATAAGACATGAAATGATCAGTACCACTATCTGTGCTGTTTCTTACTCTCAGCTACTTCAGAGCAATATGTTTCTGTCTGCTCTCCTCAGTCAGACATCAGGGTTCCAAGGGAGGCCACAATACAGCTGATCAGAAAAAAAAAAAAAAGACAGGGAATCCTAAAGACATTAGCAGCTTGGCTCAAGGGCATTGCCTTCAACCCAGGCTGGTTCTTGATGCCTTGAAGGATAATGCAACTTTTCCATAACAAGCAGGTACACAGCCTTCAGAGCCAGATACCATCTCATTCCATTGTCCAAAATATAAAGACTGATTTAATCCCAAGACAGGAGATTTAATCTTGCTCTCAATTTTATTTTGTTCTTTTGCCAGCAGTTGTTAGCACTGAAACAATTCTTCATGCACACAGGAGCATTCCGTTTGCCTTTGGTTCTTAGGTCACTGGCCTCAAGAGCCTCTATAGCAAGCCCTGTGCTCTGAATTACAGGTTGGGTGACATTTGTTTCCTTTTCTTTACCAGCTTCAAGATTCTCATGTTTCAGCTTCCACTGACTACTGTATGTGTCTGTGGATCAGGCTAAGGAAAACAGACACACCAAAGCTGCCTCCATGCTTACAGACATCGCTCTTATCACTCAAGGAGGATGATCCAAATACCTTCAATCCCTGCAAAGGCATTTAGAGGGCAGGACACTGCTTGAGCAAAAGCAGGACACCCTTCATCAGCACCACTCTAGCTTCACTCTTTGGAGATTGATAGATGCTGCCCTGTTGGATGACAGTACTGCCCATCGAGGTCCCTCATGCTTGGCTGCAGAATCATAGCAGAGGGCAGCACCTTATGAGCAACCCACAGCCACTCAATCACTCTGCTTTGTCCTCCTGCCTCTGCCAAGCATGTCAAGCCCAATTCTAGCACCAGGACTTGTGGTCTGTGGTTCCCCATTGTCAGCCTCTCCTTGAAATCCAGTCCCACATCCTGCAGCTGCCTGCTCCCAATGCTTCACCTGTACAGAGTTGCCTGCATCAGGGAACAGGAAGAACAGTGGTCAAAAACCTCTTCATGATGTCCAAATTCAGCCTTCACCTGTTGCATTCAGGTGGAGTAAGGGATGCTCCAAAGCTCACAGAAGCAACCTGAAGACACAGAGAGCTAAAACTCAACTAAGGGATGGGAAGATTTCTAGCCTTACTAATAACAGCCTGAAATTAAAAGCAGAGCTTCAAGCACAGCTGCAATTCCAGCTACCCTGCTGCTTGTGTTAACAGTGTGGCTTTATTATGGTCAAGGATTAAAAACAGCTCCAACAATGAAAGGAGGAAAAAAAAGAAAAAGAACACAACAAAACAGCTGAGTGAAAGACTCAACAGCAACAAAAATTAGTAAAATAAAAGTTCCTGTGAGCTGGAATCATTAGCAAAAAAAAGTTGTGGGCTGCAAGAAGCAAGAATGAATACTTCCTTCCCCACTGCCAACGAGCCCACACATTCATCTCACCAAGTGTGTTTGTCCCTGACTTGCAACCAGCCACACACTGACCTGTAGCTCAGCACCAACCACTCTTGGTCGCCCAAGGGACATCACCTCCTGCCCCAGAGTAGGTGCTCTGCAATCATCCTGGCTCCAAGCAGTTGGTTTGGAAACTTTCCTCACTCCCACTGCCTAAATGCTACAGCATTAATGAACAAAGAAAAACAAGACAGAAAGAAGGAAGTCTTGCAATAAGTGACTAACATGCCTGGAACTTCTCAGGAGGCGCCGGTTCTCGCCCAACACAGGAGGTGGAGGGGTGAGAGGTAGGGAGGATTAGCAGACCCACGCAGCCACTCAAGTGCCTGAGCAGAAGCATGCCCACACTTCTTGGGAGGTGTGTTGGTTGCCCAATGGTTCCTGAAAAGGCAATCATCCTGCATGCTGTGACACCTGCCCTGCCACCAAACAGGATGGAAATGGGATAAGAAGCCAGTGGGAAGCCTCAGTGTATTGTGCCTCGATATAGTAACCACTGCCTTTGAGGGCTTGGAAAGCAATGCTGAGATTTGAACCTACCTTCTCTTCTTCACAGGACTTAAATTACTCAATCCAGGAGAAACAGGAAAACTCTCTCCCCCCACCACTTCCTGACAGGCAGCATGCCCCTCTGTCTTTTCAAGGGCTGGAAGCTCAACAAGAGGGCCATATCTCTGCAGCTGAGCCACTGACTAGGCAGAGGTCTGGCAATCAGTTGGGCTGGCCTTTCCCAAGGGAAGAGTTACCAGGGAAATCATCTATGTTCATTACAAAACTACTGAAGAATACAAAAGCCTTAAGGACCAAAAATATCACATGTAAGGCTCATGCTTTCTTTTCCTCCAAGTGTTTCTCCTCTCAGCCCTCACAGGTTTGCAGCTCAGTTGCCTAGGAGTTTGGGATTCCTTTTACTTCTTTTATTTCACTCTTGCTGCTGACTTTGAACAACAAAAGAAAGCAAGCAAGGCAAAACTTTGCTGCCAGCCAAATACAGTCATTCCTACAGCTCTTCCACCACTGCAGAAGGTTTGGCCTTCACAGTCAAACCTACCAGCCAAAGCAGCCTGCAGACATAAACCTAAGGGCCAGAAAACAACTACAGAGATGTGCTCTGAGCACTAATACCTGCATCCACCAGAGCTGTGATGCTGCAGAACCAACCTCCCAACATAATGATGGTCACCCAAAACAACAGATCCAAATTTCTTCAGTGTTTCCCACTGGCAAAGAGAGGACAAGTTTGTTCCTCATGGTTGCAGCATGCCAGCAGTTGAAGTCACACTGGGAGTAGCCAACAGATTTGAGTCCGATTCTTGCTCTGGACAGATGCAGAATCATTTTTCATAAAGGATAGGAGCTCCTTTCACAAGGACACGTCTATTACTTGACAAGTGTCTTGGCTATTTGCAGAGACAGAATGGTGGATTCAGATAAATTCTTGCTGCTGTAAGGAAGGATGATGATGCTCAACCCAAATGAAGAAGATCCATCGTTAAATGATGGTGCATGTGTCTAGACAGCTGCTCTTAAAAGCCTGCCAAAACCATTTTCCACTCTTCGTTTTCATAAGCTCAGAAACTCTAAGCTAGGCTGTGCAAACACTTTATAATTCCCTTCACTGTAGGGTTGCAAAGAGCTTCAATAGAATTGTACTTGAAGCTGTGTCTGCTAAAATATCACAGCTAAGGTGGCAAGTCCCCAGCAACCACACAGCTGTCTGCACCATGTCCAGGGCTGAGGGAGCTGGGGTTGTTTAGCCTAGAGAAGAGGAGGTTCAGGTGGGACCTCATTGCTGTCTACAGGAGGTTGTAGCCAGGTGGGGGGTGGCCTCTTCCCCCAGGCAACCACCAATAGAACAAGGGGACACAGTCTCAAGTTGTGCTGGGGAAAGTATAGGCTGGATGTTAGGAGGAAGTTGTTGGCAGAGAGAGTGATTGGCATTGGAATGGGCTGCCCAGGGAGGTGGTGGAGTCACCGTCCCCGAAGGTGTTCAAGAAAAGCCTGGATGAGGCACTTGGTGCCATGGTCTAGTTGACTGGCTAGGGCTGGGTGCTAGGTTGGCCTGGATGATGTTGGAGGTCTCTTCCAAAGTGGTTGATTCTATGATTCTATGATAGCATAAACCCCCCAAAACCTCCTTTCTTTTTCCCCAGCAGAAGTCTCCAGCATTTTGAAAACATGAGAATTAAAACTAATAAACCCCACAATATATTTTGTTTCCCAGACACCACAACACTTTCTAAATATAGGTGACTGCAACCAAAAGTCATCATGCCTTAACAGATTTGGGTGAAGTGACTTCTCAGTGCTTTCAGCTAATGGGCTTTGCCTCCTGTCTGCAGCTGGCTGAGAGCACACACAGTCACCTCAACTCAATGTTCAGCTGCAATAATGAACTGCCTCTCTGCAGCCTCATGGCCCTAGGAAGGAGAGTATTATCCTTATTTTGCAGGCAGAAGTGGAAGCTCAAGAACAAGCAGCCACCAAAACAATATAAATTTAAAAATCCACTAAATATTCCCCAAAACAATAATAACAACAACAAAAAAAAACCAACCCAAAACACAGCCCACAAAAACAAACGTGCACAACAAACAGAAACCACCAAACAAAAATGGAAAGTAAAAAAACAAAACCAACCCCAAAGGTGAAGCTTGGAGCTGTGCTACTCCATCACACTTAGTCCTGGATGGGGAGGTAAGGGAGTAAATGGACTGGGGCTTAGGGAAAGCACATGGGACCAAGAGGAGCTGAGCAAGTGCCAGTCAGCAAGGAAAAGTGATGTAGCCAAAAGACACATCACAAAACAGAGCTCCTCTCAAGGAAAGCACTTGGTGGAACTGGAAAGGGAAATGAGTATGTAGAGAGCAGTAACTGAGCAGCAGGGTCCTCAGCTAACCCCAGAAAACTTTCAGCTCAGTGCAGTCAATCATGATTTTAACCAGACTACTCTTAACCTTTAGCAGAGGCAGAAACAACAGGATGTCATCCAGCTACCCAGGAACAAGAGGTGGAGTCTATGGAGAGCTTCTTCTAGAAACACGGGCATTTCACAGGATCACAGGATAGGAGGAGTTGGAGGGGACCTAAGGAGATCACCGCGTCCAACTCCCTTGCCAGAGCAGGGCCACACAATCTAGCACAGAACACAGAGGAACACACCCAGACAGGCCTTGAAAGGCTCCAGAGAAGGAGACTCCACAACCTCTCTGGGGAACCCGTTCCAGTGCTCTGTGACTCTTACAGTAAAGAAGTCCCCCTCATGTTAAGGTGGAACCTCTTGTGCTGCAACTGATATTTGAACTCTCCTCTCCTTTGGAGCAGATGCCTCAGCAATGAAATACACATCAGCAGGGCTAGGAGCTGTCAGTATAGTGCAAGCAAGCCTTCAGCATTACATCATATATGGAGATGAAAGCCTCAACATTCTACTCTCTTGCTATTTGTGTTAGTGGATTTTAAACACTAGCTGAGAACTTCACTCAGTGAACTGGGTCATCCAGTACCACCAAAGGAACAAACCTTCTCTTTAGGGTGACTTCAAGTTGAAAGGTTTTCCTTGGGCCAACACTGGAGAGAAGACTCAATCAGAAAATCACCCAACATCACTGTTCATCTTGGTAAGGTTGGATTTACTATAACAAGGACTAGAAAGTGGATTCGCCTACCCTGAAGACTGGAAGATCAAAAGGCAAGCCAGAAAAGAACTCATTCTCATTCCCTTTCCTAACAGTGTTTTCAGCTAGAAGTTACTTGACAGCCTTCCTACCAGAGGATGTGGGAGGTCAAGACTCACTCCTGACCAGGCTAAGCAGGGACATGAAACACAAGAACAGGCAGTGTTTTGCAAACATGGACTGAAACATCAGGAGTGCTGCATTCCCTGGGCTGTCCTCAGACAGCAAGGGACGCTGCTGGCCAGGCTTGCTGAGCTCCAGGAAGCACCAAGCTGCAGCAGAGCAAAGATGGTTAAGAACCAAGGCACACAGTAAAGTAGCCAAGGCAACTCTTTAGGCACCCAGCTGCACCGCACCTGCCTTAGGAACACCTCCAGTTTCTGGTTTCTGTGAAAATCAAACACAGTGGCATTCTCCAAGAAAAATGTCACTTAAACTCCTTATTAAAGGTAATTTCCTCTCCCACCCCTTTTCATTAGCAACACTCAAGCATTTGTCACCTGATTCTGTTATTTCCAGGCAAAACGTTAGTCTTCCTAAGAACCACCTATATATTAGCACTGTCTATTGCTATAAATATAACAAGTTCTACCCCCCCAAAAACAGTATCAGTTCAGGAGCAGAGGGTCCCATCCACCCGACTTGGAAATCACCTTAAAGAACCTCACACACAGGAAAACTCCTAAGTGCTTGGGGAGCAATTCTCAGGTGGGGAAAAGACGCAGCAGTAACCACATTACATCTCCCTTCTAGGCAGCAGCTTGCCACTTCAATACTACACAACAACGCACCTGCTTATTATTCTTACTACACAAATCCATGCTGCAAGCATTCTGCTCCTTGCAAAAAGACTTCAGGAAGGAAGGAGAGGGGGGAAATCCATTAAAGGAACCTGTAGCAGCAGATCGTAGCACATAGGTTTAAGAACAATGTCACTCAGATCTTTCCAGACAGCATTTTGACTCCCACAGTATCCTTCAGTGAAACATCCTGGTTACTGTCTCATTGATGCTACATGGAACCCTTTGGAAATGAATGGTACAAATTGTCTTTGTCATTTCCAAAGGATTGTGCTGCTCACATGCTTCTAGCTTTTCATAGCATCTTTTCCTATACCTTGTAAAGCAGTAAAGCCAAACCAGGCAGTCCTTAAGGGAAGAATAGAAAATAAACCAGCATAAGCCTTGGGAAGGAACTACAGAACAGAGCTGTGGATCCCAACTCAAAGGAGCCTCATGTGCCATTCCAGAACCAGGCCAACTCAGAAAATCACTTAAGTACATACATGATTAACTTTAATATGCTTTGACTTCCTTAGGACTTAAGCATATACTTATGTGCTTTCCTGGACAGAAATACCCTGCTATGCCAGATCCTGTTTTGTAGGGATACTGTACAAACACACACGTGCGGCTCATCTCCTCAGGAAACCTCTCTTTAGCCAAGCTGCAGACTAGGCTTGATTCTATATCCACCTCTGCAACAAAATACTTCATCCAGAGCTTTAAATGACCACTTCCAGGTTTGAAAGGGGATTATCTGCGACAGGGACTTTATGAAGGTTCAGGTCTAGGTTTGACACTTGGTAAGTGATGCAAGGGCTGGCAGATACTGTAACATATTGGAGACACAGACCTGTCAAAGAGGCAAAGATGTCTCCAGCGCCTCTGGACCACACTATCCCTGTGCCATGCATGCACAGCAGGTACCAGGAACACCTTTCACTATTCCCTTCTGTGCCTCTTCTTTGCCTAACAGCATATGGGTTACAGCTCCAAACGCTTCTGAGTTTTGTTCACACGTACAAAGACACAGAGACCCACAACCAAAAGGCCTCTCAGCTTCAAATGGGATGCCATGTTTCAACATGCTACCCAGGAGGAAGACAGCAATTTCCTCCCAATCTTCCAACACACTTCTGCACTGGGCATCTGCAACTGCTGAGCTTGCATGCCACTTCAGGTCTCTCAGGTGCCTGTGATCTTCTGTGGCCTAAGAGGGCAATACAATGTAGACATCAGGAAAAAAAAAGTTGTATTAGGACTCCATCAGCATCCCTTTCCTCCCAGCATGTTCCATGCTAAACCCAGTGAAGTCTTGGATACCCAGGCCAGATTTTGTCAGTTCACTGTGCCATGGAAGAGAAGGGTTTCAGCGCAATGCTGCAGCCAACTGCTCACAAAGGACTACAGTTAACTGGTGGCTGTGAGCACAACGGGACCACCACACAACCCAGCACATCCCCTGGCCATGGCAGCTAGTACAGCATTGTCTTACATGGTTAACTGCACAGGCAAGAGCAAGGAAGGATGCAAAAAGTAGCAGAAGCACTCTTTACTCTTGCTCAGCAAGGTGGGCTGAAGGACAACCATAATGACCAAAAGGCATCTGGAATCAGCCCTTTCATCAAGGAGTTCTTGTGCTTCAAAACAGAGCCTCAGCTAAACAAAGCCCTTTTGCCCAAACTCTCATCTCACAAACTACTCTCTTGCTCCTGCAGTTAATTTCAAGCACATTTTTCCTGCATCTTGTCTGCTAGAAAATACTTCCAACTACTTGGGAGCTTGGTTTTCCCATTCTGGGGTTTTCCCACTCTCAAGGCAATGCAATACATTATTATTATGTATGTTGACTTTGCAAACAAGTAAGGCCTCCATGCTGAGTGCCTGCATGGGGGCACGCTTGCTTCTCAGTGTGATCCACAACAGCCAAGACATTAAAATCTCAAAAAGAACCAACTTTTTAATGAAAAAATTGATGAGCCAGATGTTGACATTGACAATTATTTCACTAGCCCAAGGCAGAGTGCAAATCCCTCAAGGTGAGAGGGCCTCACATTTTCTTGTTCTTCAAAGACCCACATTATAGTATAGCTTGCTCCCACATCCAGCCATCCCTTGGGTCACTCTCCCAGAAGAGATGCACATGATCTTTTCCAAGCCCTGGCCTTCCCCCTGCATTAAGCATTACTCCCAAAGCACTTGGATAAGGGATCAACAAGCTTTTCCATGCTGAAGTTGGCATGGGAAAAGACACACTTCACAGCAAGCCATGAAATGCCACAACCAGGTAGATCCCTCTAATTTACTGGCTCCACAGAATCCCCCTTTTGGAGGAACCTCATGTGAATAAACCCCAACTGTTTCAACACTCTAGCAGTGCAGGATTACTATTTTACCTCTTGAAATCACTCTTTCCATTGGAGTTGACCATGTGAAATTATTATGAGAGCACTCTGTGGATTTGAGATGAGGAGAGCAAACCACATCTTTCAATGCACCTACAACTTCTCTGTGCCTGGCATTCATGCCCAATTCAAACCCACACTAATCTTTTTGAACTATTTCTCCCCAGCATGGCAAAACACGTTCCAGAAATGATGAAGCTGCCTGATCCATTAGTTTTGTGCCCAACCAAGCCCAAAGGTGCTGCTTACCAGGGCTGCTGCAGAGGGAGATATCAGCCAACATCATTCCCTTCTGCAACACAACATCAAGGCTTCTCCCCCTGACTATAGATGCTCCTATATCCTGTACAATGTGACCTTGCATCTCCAGCAGCCCAGGAGTGCACACAGCTGGGAAGAAGTCTCCGCCTGCACTCTCATGCAGGGAGGTGAGGGGGTTTGATATGGAGGCTTTCTGTGCAAGTCTTGCATTGAACATGAGATGTACAGTGATACTGAACCTTGCTCCACCTAAAACACACAGGTACCAATATATTTGCTGATCAGGTAAATTACAGAACCAGAACAGAAAGTCATCACTGCAACCTGTTCTGGTTAAGTGCAGCATCCCAGTGCACCTCCCAGAAGAATAAAACCAAACACCAACCAAAATGGAAAAGGAAATAGAGAGGTCTACTGCTTGTGTCATTTAAACATGGATTTCTACAACATAGGCTGTTTCCCTCCCTCAGCCCCTGCATGGAAACACATCATTTTCCTCTGAAGGCCATAAGAGAGCAAATAAGATCAGGAGTGACAAAAAGGCAAGAGCAGGAGAGTTACAGGGTGCTGTAAATTCCCATTTCCAAGTAACAAACTCTGTCTATCATCCAGTTCAACTGAGCATCAATAAAGGGTAAGAGTTGAGAAAAATGCAGGTAGTTTCAGGATGTACACTTGTGTTGAGTTCCTCTTCACTATGTTACTAAAAACCCCCCCAAAAAAAAATAAAGAATTCAGTGGTTGTCAGTAGTTTCCTTCTCTCTGGGCTGTTGTGGAAAGTCTTGCACAAACCGTGGTAGAAACTGACTGCTCTGAAAGGCAAACATGACTGCACACATCTCTCTAACATGAAGCAAAACTGAAAAAACATGGTTTTCCCCAAATTAGAGTGTGAAGTTGTGATAAAAGGGAACATATTTTCTTTGAAGCCAGCGCTATCTTCTCAAGTCATGCTTCAGCTGCCTGAATCGCATGCCCAAGACCACCAATGTGACGCAATTTCCATCTCCAAAGCTTTGGTCTTGTAGGATTTACTTAAGCTGAGAGGAGGAAGTACATTACATACTGCTGATGGTGTGCCCTTGTGTGTGTGAGCACAGATGAGGACAAGGTGAGATCAGGACAAGCTGGAGTGATTTAGCCCAGTGGGTTATTTATTCTGTGGCTGGCTGCCCCTTTGACCTTACAAGCACTCACAGGAGTTACCAGACATGTTTTGTATTGGAGGAGAGGGGAGGAGATGTTATCATCCAGGTAAGTCTCTTAACAAGTAAACAGTTGGTGCACACAATCAACAGCACTTTGCAAGTGAGGGACAGAGACACCTCCCAGGATCCCAGAAAGCCTTACAAAGAAATGCTCTTTTTAAGCCTCTCTGGAATGAGTAGGTTGGCTCAGTCCCAGATGACAAGCAAGCACACTGAATCAAAGCCACCAACTCCCCAGCCCACCATCTCAGGGTACTCAAGCAGGACCAGCCTTTCCCAGTATGCTCCAGTTCAGCAGCATCAGCCATAATCAAAGCCTGCCAGTCCCACATGGATAAATGCATTGCTCATGTCCTCTACTACTGGCCCAGGCTTTGCCAAGGCTCTCAAGGCATTCAGTAGTAGAAACTGGGCAGCCTCATTCCTACTGACCCATTCTCACTATAGCATGTTTCTCATTTCCGAGTCACTGGTTGCTGTCTCTCAGTTCAGGTTAATATTATTTGCTTTTTAATGCTTTCTAGGAACCATTCCAGCTTTACATCACAACAAATACCACTGGGTAGGAGAAACAATCTGCCTGGATGTGCTTTGGGTACTTCAGTTTAGGAACTGGTCCAGGTAGTCAAATAAACAGGCCAGAGCTGTGGGGCTCTGAAAGGTAGCTTTTGGCAAGGGTGAATTCTGGAGCTCCTTCAGAAATCCTCCAGGGAACATGAGCAAGTAAAATAAAGAGAAACCCACAAAAGCTTGAGATCAAAGGACTCTTTGGGTTTCTTGTCTTTGCAGACACATTTGGTATGCCCCATTTTCTTCCTTCGACTCAGCAGCAACAGGTTTTTCTGTAGCCATCACTGCCACAGTATGTCTCTGACTGAGGCTAAGCTCATGCTGTCCAACACTCAGGAGGAGGTTTCCACAGTACCACTTACCAGAAGGGGAAGCTGAGGCATGAAGAAACATAGGATGTGCTTTTCCAAGCTCCAAGAATCAAGTCACTTCAGCCCTGGTTCTGCTACTAACTTTGAGCTTGGCTTTTTTAACCTCAGAATTTCCACATTCGCCCCACTAAAACACAACAACATTCACACTGCTCTGCTGGGAAGCACTTAGGTAGCCCAAAATTATGCAAACATCAACATGGGATTTTGCAGGTTCAAAACCCAACCTGCCCTATAAAATATTTCTCCACCTCTCAAGGGTATCTGTGTTACAGGACTCAGGATTTCACACACAAAGTGGCAGTCAGGATGATCAAAACAAGAACAGCCCACGGCCACAGGCAAGTGGACTCTCACAAAGCCAGGTACCAATGCTTTAGTGGCCCAGGAGGGACAACACAGGGCATAAGATTTGGCCCTACAAAACACACAAATTGTCATCTCTCCTCCTCCCATCTGCCTTGAAACAGAGCAGGAAAGACAGCAAGTCAGATGCCCACCTTTGCAGGTAGGCAAACCTCTGGGTAGGAGGATAGACCAAACCCTGCATGAACCATGCTCCATGCCCAGCTCTCATTCTGAGACCACAGAGAATCCCAGCAGTACTGCAGCACCACCACATTTCCTCACTTCCCCTAAGCTCCAGCACAGACTCCAACCTGTGCACATTACCACACAGCCTGACAGCATGCCTAAAACCAAAGCACAGGCAGAGACATTGCTCCAGCCCACAATGTACGTTTGGTTTCGAATCAGTCCAGAAGACAGGCACTTTAGAGTGACATCCAAACCAGTTGGCAGTGTCCCAGGTGCCTAGGGAGCAAGGGGACCCGATATGATCCCATGTGGCAGGAATTTGGTGTACAGATGAAATTCCCAAAGGATCTGGAACTTCTTCCTTTAGGACAAACAGAAAAAAAACCCCAAGGAATCAGGTAATTCCAAAGTTTCCAGGAGTGCAAGCAACTATGTTCAGTTTCCAAGTGTTTGGCCTCTAATCAGTGCAGCTCAGACTGTTGTCCTCTAGCCTAACATGAAGGCTTAGGGCAAATCACTGTGGTATCACTGTGAGTCTCTCCTCTCCTGTAGAGCTACCACAGTTCACCTTTGAACAATGGCATCACAAGCAGGAAGGGATGATGCAAACTGACTCTTCCACAGCTATTTCCCACACCTTCCAACACCTATGAAGCACTTTCTGAGGATGTGAAAATCCCTGGCTTGTCATCTGTGGAGTCACAAACGCATGAGAAACTACCATACTGGTGCACGTACAACCCAAGTCACCAGATATTACCTGCCCAGACACCACCAAACAGACCACAATATTTCATTCTCTCTCATGTGAATACTCTATCTACTGCCATTGGAATGGGCTGCCCAGGGAGGTGGTGGAGTCACTGTCCCTGGAGGTGTTCAAGAAAAGCCTGGATGAGGCACTCAGTGCCATGGTCTAGTTGATTGGACAGGGCTGAGTGACAGATTGGACTGGATAAGCTTGGAGGTCTCTTCCAACCTGGTTGATTCTATGATCTTTCTCCTCTAGTTTGATGCAACACTGACCTTACTCTCTTAAGCAGCAGCACTTTTCAGACACATTTCTTTCTAAATGCTTGAATAGTGCAAAGAAAATTAACATATCCTATCCTGACTAGCCTGTATCTTCTTTCTTTTCCACATATTTTCAACTAGCATTGCTCTTCTCTCATGTCTTTTACCAAGCTTCCTCACATTATATATAACATCCATCCTGCTTTTAAATGCCACGAGAGTGGCTCAGGCATCAGGAACACACATGACAGACAAATCTTGCAAAGCCACTCTAGGTTAATACACAAGAAACACAAGTGTAAGGTTCAAGACTAAAGCTTTATAAACTAAAAGTTCCTTGTGTTGTCAGTAAGTCAGCCTCAAACCCAACAAAGGTAAGAGACCTAGAAGATTATCATACCACATCTTCTCAACCCACTGGAGCACCAGTAGGTGTTCAATTCAAGACAAAAACAGTCTTTGTGTGCTTCCAGGTAAGTCAATGACAATAGTTATCTTCTTTAGTCCAGTTCATCTTCCTGCTTGAGCAGGAACCATGTAGTGGTTCCTCCAGTCAAAGAAGAGCATCTCACGTTTGCCAAGGTGAGCAATGGGGAAGGACAGCTTCTCTACACAATACAAACCAGTTCTTGACCTTGATGGATGGAGCACAAAGCAGCTTTAACCATGGAGAACACTTGAAGAGATGACTAGGACAGCGAGCAACTGCTCAGAAATAGAATAGGCAGGAGAATAGGGAAAAACCACCCTATAGCCAGAACAACTTCTGGTAGGGAGAAGTGAAGAGGTTAACCAACATCCATCTCATACACATGGATACAGTACTTCTTGTTTTGTTCCCTTTTCTGATGCTCCCCTCCCAGTCCCACACATTTCTACAGAAACACTGCTTCCTCTCCTATGGCATACATCAATACTCCGAGGGCTCACCAGCAAGCCCAGCCTCCACCTGATCCTGATCAAGTGGATGGTGAGTCTTCCCTGGTTACAACCCCCAGTGTGTTCCATACACCACTCCTAAAGCAGCTGAGGTTAGCAGAACAGCCTAAGGATATCAAAGGTAGATTTCTCACATTTCCAGCCTAAAAGCCATTCCCTGTGGTTGCATTTCACAGATTTGAGCTAAATGTAAGTCTTATTTGCCATAGGAAAAGAGCATGGCAGGATCAGACCACAGCAGTCAGAGTATTTCAAAAGCCTCATCAATTTCTACTCAAACTTTCTTTTTCTCTAAACTCTTCCTCAAGGTACTTTCCATGCCCCTCCCCAATCAAAAACCCCACCAAACAAACACCCAATAAAAAAAAACAAATGAGACACAGCCTGTATGTTGTCCTCATAGTATCTGTCCAAAGTCTAGAAACTACTGACTTCTGGTCACCAATTCAATAAAGAGGACTCAAAGTTGCAGGTGAAAAGAAAACCTCCTCCATTTTATATACCCTTGTGGCAATTAGCTCTCACCCACTAGCATTGTCTGTTTGTCAGCTGCCAAGAGCATACCAGCTCCTCAGCACTGCCATCCTTCCAGCAGGAAGGTGTGGAGCACCTTGATGGCAAATCCAAGCAGAAATGCAGTTTGTACATTCCTGTTAATGTTTAACCAGCACATTGCCTTCTAGACCAAGGTCCAGTACTTAAAAGCAAGGACTTGCTGTCACTTCTGTTTCAGCAAATACTTTTTAATCAAGGGAAAAAACAAGGTAGAGAGAATTCTATGATTCCCCCAATGCTAGGAAGGGAAGCCACCGGCTCTGTTGATGCAGCTACTGCAGTCACAGGACTCAGCCAGGGCAGGATTTGGGAGGCAAGCAGTTTGACCATGGAGATTCAGGTTTACCTTTCCCCTTCAGTCCTGCTCTGTCCTTTTCCAAAAGTAAAAACCAACAACAAAAGAGATGGAGGCAGGAAAGCACAGTGAACATGTCCCACCATCTGTACAAGATAAGTAACAAGGCTTGCCACAGCACTCAGGTGTGGCAGAGGGAAGGGGAAGCTTTGCCACCGAGCCAACAAATCCCGCTGATCTGAATGTCACCATGTGAGTGTGCAATTAGCCCAGCTGCACTTCTCAGGCCATTCAGCCTCACTTTCTACTGGAAAATGTGAGATGGGGAGGGACACAAGTGTGATACCAGAGAAGCAATGGCAGTTGGGTAACACCACAGGAAACGGGAGGCTGAAGGGTTACATAGCAGCGTGGGAAAGCAAAGCCCAGTGGCAACACTCCCTGCTGCCCCAGCAGTCTACAGGGACAGGTCACTTCCCAAGCCTAGCTTCTACTGCAGAGCACCAACCACACCAGCACCACCTGCTCTCCTGGCCACCAGCTCCACCAGGGTTTTCCACAGGCCAAAAGGCCTATGACCATTCCCAATGTCACACTGCCCACCCAGGAAGGCAATGCTGAAATCCACTCCTGTTTTCCATGAGCTAAGCAAAACAGCTTAAGTATTACCCAGCGCTGCCAGCCCTTGTGATGGGTAAATGCTTTTGGGATCAGGAGGATGTCTTTATTTAAATGGCATCTGTATGGCAGGTGGAATCCCATCTCCATCACCCTATTAATTTTTGTCAACCCCTTATGCAACTGGGTGCAAGTATGGCCTGTCACTCACGCAGCCTGCGTATACAAAAGGATGATGTGCCAAGAGAGGGCACGGGAGGCAGGCATGCTGACCCCTCTAGTAAAATCAGCAGCACCCCACCTTTTATAGAGAGCAGCTGATCTTCTAAAGGACTCCCTGCTACCAATGAAATGAGTTCCAAAAGTGTCAGGGCCCACTGCATGGCTCAGTATCTGCCCACCCAGGTAGGGCAGAGGCTGAAAACACAGCAAGCTCACAGAAAAGATGCCTGGTGCAGATCAGCTTCTTCTGAGAAGATGCTGGGTTTTTTAACTCTGTGTTTTTAGCTTACTCCACTTTCTAAAATAGCCCGAACTAAGTCAAAAAAGGCATGTTCGTTTTGGAATGAAGCAGCATGCATATGAAGCCATCAGAGGAGCTGTGGCAGAACAACTTGTTCCTCAATAGCTATTCTGAACCATGGCTTAGTAACAGCTCCACAGTGCGTCTCGGTAAAGAAGACATTGTGTCGATCTGACAACCCAGCTAAAGTGCAGGCTAGAAGCTTCACATCTTTACAAATAAGCTCTCAATTCCCCTGAACTAAGGGCACACCAACCCCCCAAAACAACAGGCATCGTTCACTTCTTTTCTAGAGACCTGCTTTCCAGCCTCAAGTGTTTACAAACCATCAGTCTGGCCTCAAAGTTGGTACAACCAGCTCAAAAACTAACACCATAAAACCCTTTCTCCCTATTGCCACTCTCTGCAGAGAGCCCTTTTACCCAAAAGATCTCCTACACAACCAGGAGGCCCAGAACTTTATTTTAAATTAAAGACTGGGTATTAAAGGAAATTACAGGTTTGAGGGAGCAGTTAACTTGATACAGGGCTGAGTTTACAAGCTCACAATCAATAGAAATCACTGAACATCTCGAACATTAAAGCTAAGGTATCGAACAACTCAAATTAAAAACTCTATTTGACTTGTTACTGTTATCTGTGATTGCAAGATCAAAAGGTACCTCAGGGGAAGGACCTTTAGCCTCAGTGTTCTCACAGAGGCTCAACATACAGAGACAAGTTAGTGAAATACAGGGAGAGTATTTTCTTCTTTCCCCTCTCACCCCCACTTCAGATTGTCACTCTGCATTACAGACGCTAGTTAATACAATCCCTTTCCATATGCTCCGTTTCACTGTCAGGCTCTCAGCATCCAGATCTCTGCCACAGTGGGAATATCTTTAGGAAGCAACATTTAAAATAAACCACAGATTTTTCCCCCCCTCCCCTAAAAAGGTCTCACAGGCTTTGGGTTTTACACAATAGGTTGTTTTCACAAAATGTAAGTTTGGGATCCAGTTTAAATCGGTGTCTTGTTACAGCCACCCTGCCTAAAACATGCACTTACTTCCTTCTCAGCAATGTCAGTCTGCTCACTATAGCAAATCCACACCACATCTATGTACTAGATAAATATGCAATACATATATATACATGGGCACACACATACAGTCACACAGTGCCTCATCTGGCACTATCTATGACCCACACAAGGCTCATTCCGCCAGGAGGAGGGTTAAAGTGTTATCTGCACTTGAAGCGGTTTAGTGTTACAGGGCTGAAAGGAAACAGAGAGACATCCTGTTTATAGGCTGTAGAGCCCCAAAGGATAAACAAGTGCACCTCAGTTAAAAGCAGAGTGGGGAGGGGTTAAAAAAAAAAAAGGGCAGAAACAGACTTGGTGGGCAAGAGGGTAGTGAAATGCCAGCTGAGCTGCATGCCTTCGAGGCTGCCGGGCAGCCCTGTGTGCTGCGTGGCTGCAGAATGTACAGAATGTGCCACCACACCAGGGCTGCCAGCTCCTCCTGCCCTGCTGCAAACAGACCCCGCTCATCTTTCACTCCAATGCCAGGCCACTTCCTGGCACCCAGCGAGATGACACCAGAGCTATTTTTCCACCTCTGTCCTCTCTGCTCTCCCAGCGCACGCCCACTCTGCCCAAGCTCTCTATGCGTCTTGGCTTTCATCCGCCAGCAGGGCTGCACTGTGGATGCTCAGGGCTTTTGGAAGGTCAGAGTGGGAAAGGCATTGTGCAAGGTCAGGGCATACTGCAGCTGTGTCTCACTGCTTGTGATGTGAGGAAACTGATAGTGTTCCCTTAGCATCTGCTGCTGACCGTGGGCAGAGGTGGACCCTGGGTTGGATGGATGTGGTCTGAATTGACCCAGTGTCATGGCTCTAAACCCCATCCTCAGATCCAGGAGAGGGAAGACAGACCCAAGATATTCCCCTCCCACTCCTCTTGTGTCAGAACAACACTTGAAGGTCTATCTCCACATTCAAAGGAGGTATCAGGCTTATTCTCATTTGAATTGCCACTTGAGCTCACTGGCCTCATGAGAGAGAGCACACCCAGGCCAGAACTGCAAGATGGATGCAAGAGACAAGACACCTATATAAAAACCCCTACAAACACCACTCTGCTTCTAAGATGGATGGACTAAAAGCAATAGAATACACTGAAGCTCTACCTTGGTCCAAGCCCAAGAGTCCCTTGTGCCTTCAGTAAGCATAAACCCACAGCACACTTGTACTCCTGGGCTGCCCTCGAACGGGAAGTAGAAACCCTCTGGCCATTCAACACCTCTCCAAGCACCAACGTCATGGCTCTTCCAGCCTGAGAGATTCCACCCAAACCCAGTCCAAAACATGGGCAATGAAGAATTACCCTCACGTATACAAGCAGGGCTTGCTGACAACATCAGCATTCGCCCTCTGGGCCCTTCCATCATAGCATGGTTGGCACAGCCAACGCTTGGCAACCACCACAAACACCCCACACGAGACTGAGACTTGGTCACAAGAGGACAAGCAGCACTATCAGGTCCTCCAGCCAGTGACCTGAAGCCTGAGGAATCTGAGAGATACTCCCAAATGAACATCCTGAGCAAGCCATTTCTCATTTTTTTTCCTGTGCTACTCTTTGTCTCATGCAGCCAAGACAGGTCTGACTCATACCACATTTCCACAGGGCCTGACACAACAGGTTGACATTCTCGCCTTGAAATAAAACAACAGCAAGCACAAAGTGACTATCTTGGCCAAGGAGGACCCAAACTCGAGACAGCCCTCAGAGGCATAACCCCAAAGTAAATAACTGTTAATGAATTCCTTGCTCATCAGCTGGGTAGTCCTGAAGCCTTTATTTCTGCCTGCCTTCCAGCTGGAAGGGAAGCTCATTGAGAATGAAAGCTAGTGACTCGCAGGGAGGAGTGACAGATGCTGCATGCCTGCATGTGTGAAAAAACTGTGACAGGCAGAAATAACACACCTCACATGTCTTATGGTGGCACTGAAGCAATAAATAACCTAATAGACTGCTAAGGCTCATAGTAATAACGTTGTGCTCCCTTTTCAGAAGCCACTCCCCCACTCTGGATGACATCTGCCATGGTAGAGATGTTCCTGGAACAGGAAGATTTAAAAATATCACTCAATGTGGCACAAAACTGTGAGTGTATCAGCCAAAATACCAACCACCGTGGTGTTTATATATAGCCTTGCACATACTGTCTATAGATGGGAACAGAGACAGATACATGGTATCTAGCAGCATTACAAACAGACATCCTTCTGCTGGTCTTGCAGCACTTGAGAAGAAACTTCCCAGCCCATGTCACCTTGCCCTCTGCATCTCTCCATTGGCTCCTGCTTCTCAAGTGTCTTAAGTGCTGCTTGTCGATTCCCAAGGATCATCAAAAGCTTGTCCCTTCACCTCCCCACGTGTCTCCTCTACTACAGGGCACAGTGGTGCTGGTGACAGGGTTTTCCCACACCCCCAAGCATTGCCCTGCACACATACCTTCCAAATCAGAATCCATGGGCCCCAACACTTCCTGCCTCCTTACTGAGCTACCTCCATGTGGCACACAAACTCTCACTATGATTCTTATTAAAGGCAGCAACAGAGACCTGCTCATAAGGACAGAAAAGGATTTGCAAGCTCAAAATTAGCAAGAGCTCCACAAGAGCTACTGCTATTCACACCCTGAGTACTGCATCCAGTTCTGGGCTCCTCAATTCAAGAGAGATGTTGAGGTGCTAGAACATGTGCAGAGAAGGGCAAGGAAGATGGTGAGAAGCCTGGAGCACAGCCCTGTGAGGAGAGGCTGAGGGAGCTGGGGGTGTGCAGCCTGCAGAAGAGGTGGCTCAGGGCAGACCTCATTGCTGTCTACAACTACCTGAAGGGAGGTTGTAGCCAGGTGGGAGTTGGTCTTCTCTCCCAGGCAACCAGCAAGAGAACAACAGGACACAGTCTCAAGTTGTGCCAGGAGAGGTCTAGGCTGGATGTTAGCAGGAAGGTCTTGCCAGAGAGAGTGATTGGCATTGGAATGGGCTGCCCAAGGAGGTGGCAATTGCTGTCCCTGGAGGTGTTCAAAAAGGCCTGGATGAGGCACTTAGTGACATGGTCTGGTTGACTGGACAAGGTTGGGTGATAGATTGGACTGGCTTGGAGGCTCCTTCCAACCTGGTTGATTCTATGATTCTAAGAAGCACCTGTAATCACCTCCCAGCAACCCTACTGGCACCCAAGTTACTGCAGGTGAGAAATCAGAAAACACTAACTGAAGAAATAGGCTTGAGATAGTGTCACATTTTCTCACCAGCATCAAATATGCATCAGCATTTCAAACAGTATGCTGCAGCCTTCAGAAGCAGGTTGATGTTTATGCTTTTAATAGAGTTATCTGCCTAATATAACCCCAAAGAACACTCCTTGCCTGGCTGCCTGCCAGACCACATGCAGAATCTCTGCCTTTCCCCCCTCCCTCTTTAAAACTTTGTCAGACATGGAAATGCTGACTCTAAGAAACTCAGCCTCTTCCCTGAAACAGATTGATTGAGGCTTCTTTTTTTGTTGTTGAGGAAACCATGATTCGGAGGCTGGGGAGGGGAGATGAAGGGGAAAACTCCTGCATTTCGCCTTCACGTGTGCTTTATTTCCTCCTCTGGCAGGAAAGAGTGAGAAAGAATATGACCAGTTGTTGTCAGCTGCGTTGGAAGTGATTGTATCAGCTCCACCTGCTTCACATGGTTATTTTTCAAGACTGCAAGAACAATGATTTGGAGACAAATCAGCAGCAACTGGTGCGTTCTCAAGGGACTGAAGCACCACACTTGTGCTTGACAAGCAATCCACAATAGTGGGACTGGCAGAGGAAGGAAAGTGGGCAGGGAGGGCAGAGCATCTCTGCCTGTTTGTCTAGGGAACATGTCCCTTGTTCAAACATTTCTGAGTTTACTCCAGCACTCAGAAGCAACAAAAGAACTGTGCCAAGGCACCCAGCAGCTATGGCTCGGGGAGGAACATGGTGTCCATGTCAAGTTTTCAAAGCCTTGTAAACAGTGAGGAGTTCAATATGATATCTTTATATTCAGAGAAGAGCAGTCTGAGAGGTACTGTGCTTGCCATACCTGCTATGGATCTGGTCCTGTGCCCCACTCAGATTAAGTATGGCATAGCCCCACTGAAACAGGTCCTGTACTTCTGAAAGCAGTGTCAGACTAAAAGTAACCTCCAACAAGCCTGTAGGCACCTGTACTGTGGGATGCAACTTCCACCAAGACATCAGAGGCACTTAAATAGTTTTTTAAAGGAAAATATTAAAGAAGAGGGGGAAATGTACCTTTGTGTGTTCCAGCACAAGCAGAAAGCCACAGCTTACTGTAGTAGCTAACCAGGAGGGTGATAGCAGTGCTCACTGTGCCCTTTTCAGCTCAGCAAGGCTGTTCTGAGTAAGTGCCCCACTGTCAGTGCTCAGCACAGTGCTTGGAAACATCCTCAGGCCCTTTATTCCCTTTTTTTAAAAGAAAAAGAGTGGAAGTTAACTACACACAAACATCATCGTGCCCATAGCAAGCTGCTGGAGTGACATTCACACTGCTAGTAACACCCCGTGAAGTTTGAATGGGCAAGTCATGCTCACCAAGGTTTTGTCACCCCCTCTTCTGCTTGCACCACTCACCCCATTCCCCAGCACAATTTCATGAGCTTTCAGCACAAAAGCTGCACAGACAGAGCAGCCTGCTCACAGAAACAGCACAAACAGGTCAGAGGGAAGAAAAAGGCCTTTAGCACATTCACCACCACACTAGTGTGCTAGTTTGAGCCTAGCTGGGATATTTTGGTGAGAAGAATTAGATTATAAACTGGGAAAAGGAAATAATGGCGATGTCTACTTCACTCATAGGCTTGCTGAGATGTATAAGAACACAAACATAGATAACAGTCTCTCTCCAGGCTTTTTGGGCTGCACTTCTCTCTCTAACCTGCCTGACTAATCCTTCTGATTCCTAACTCCTCTGGCTGACCCTCCAAACTACCTTGAAAGTAAGGCAAAGTCTGGGGTAAGGTAGAGGGGTGGAAAGAAGGTGGAAGGGTGGTTGAAAGCCTCTCCTAGGGACTCAAGTTTCTGGGAGGGCTGCTGTGATTCTGTGTTCCTGTTTAACTTGTCTATTTCTGTATATATTGCAAATATTTGCTTATATATTGTGCTAAGCTTCATTCTTCAATTTCCAGATCGACTGAGTCTAGGCTGGGTGATTTTCCAAAGTGTGGGGAGGCAGGGAACACCCAAACCACCACAACCAGGATCAGGGTAAACAATAACACCTTGTATCTTGTCCAAAGCCCTGAGAAACACCATTGTGCTACACCTGCACCTCTCAACTGGTGTGTCCGCTTTAAAATGTCCTTAAACACATATGCCCATGTACATGCACAATGATGCCAAACAACACTCCACCAAAACCAAACAATGTCAGGTACCAGACCCTTGTAACTCAAACAGGTGAGTTTTCATGTGAATTCACTACTTTTGCCCCTACACAATCAGGCAGCTGGAAGCAAGGCAGGAACAAAGGCAGGCATTGCCCTTTGCAAACACCTAAGGAGCCTAACCGAAAACACCAAGCCCAGCACTTTCAGGGACATCCCCCCCCACACACACCCCATCATGGCAGGCAGCTGGAGATGAAAAGGACCCACTGGGAAAGCTCTTCCATAGCTGATACTTCATCTATTAAAGAAGTTTCTGTTTAAACAGACATTAATTGCACACACTCAGGAATTTCTCAGTTTTACCACTTGAAAAACACCCAGAGCCACTTTGAGGCTTTTCCTTTTTTCTCTCCCACCTCTATTTGCTCTGTAAACACATTTGTGTGTATCCTGGATCCCATAACATTCAGTTTCTGTAAGAGCAGCTTCGAAGGAGAGCAGCAGTTACCTAGATGGCTCACCAGATACCTCCGAGCGTCCTGGCTCCTGCCATCACAATGCAGAACCATGCATCACCCAATTCCTTGCAAGACCTTCTCCCAGTGCAGGATGAGCAGCAGATGTCATTGGTGCTGTCTGTACTAGCTGATGACATAGTCAGGAATGCATGCTCAGGAACTCAGCCATCTCCCTTGCAGGTTGAATTTCTCCCAGCAAAATCCTACCTGTTAGCAGTTGCTTTGCTCATTAAAGCAGAGCTCTGAGCTTACCAGCAGATGAAGGGCTTCAACTGCTGCAGGTGGAAGATGCACCATAACTGCAAATACCTTGCTGCCCTTTAAAGAGGACACTGAGGTCAGCCCAGTGATAGTCCCTATCCCATTAGTCCCCACACAGTACTTGCCATGCCACATACAAGCAGCAGATGGGAACCACCTGATGGAAGGAGCCCCAAAGGGGAGCACTCTCCTGTGCAGTTATGGCTAGCTGACACAGTGGGACTGCCTATAAAGGTATCCCTGAAGATCCCAGGAAGACAGACAAGACAGAGCAAGGAAATTTAGATCAATTCTTGGCCTTGCCATACACATACATACATATGAATGCTTATATCTCCTTATCTCTGCAACTTTGGGCAGGTCCCTCAGCCTCCCTCCCTTAATGGTCAGTAGATGGAGGGTAGTATCACTGCCTCTGACATACACAGAAAGCCCAGACTGTGTAAATATCTGCAGGCAAGAGAAAGCCCAGCAGCTCCGACTCAGCACTGCAAACAGAAAGCAACTTCAGCAAGGACACACCACTGAAATGTCTCATCAGCCCAAGGGAGTGATCAGTGGCACCAACCCAAAGGGGCTGCTGGCAGATATCCCACAACACTTTCCATTCTGTTCCTCTATGTTGCCTTGTGCCTTGCACATCCGTTGGCCTCCCTCCCAAAGAGAAAGGCTGGAAGTGACTCCTCTCAAACAGGTCTGCTCCATGTCTTGAGTGACATGAAATCCCCTGAGAGCATCCAGGAATCTCTTTCCCCTCTGAAACCAGGTCACATCCACCACGCTTAACCTCAGCCCAAACAAAGTACAGCCTGAACTGAAACTCAGGCCGAGCAGACTACACCACTGACCTACATGCACCGAGACACACCACCACTAGGTCCAGCAAAGCAGCTTCCACAGCACCTCACAGAGGGGGAGGGTGGGAGAGAGGAGTCATTTTTGGCAGTGTAAATGGAATGGAACATTTTGTATCGATCTATTGTGGAATGAGTCAGTTTCAGAGTGACTCGCCTCCTCTTCCCCTGGCTGCCCCACCCCCCCAATTATGGACTGCAAGAAATGAGCCGAGATAATGGGCAATTTTGGATGTACAAAACTCAAGTTTCTCTCCTGCTGCAACAGCATGCCACGGCAGTAGATGGACTGAGCTTCAGAGGAGGTGCTCTTCATGTTCCCACGTCTTTTACTGGCTACAAAGACCTTGTACCTAACTAATGGGTAATTAGGAAAAGACTAGATCGATGAGGGACTACTTTGGAGAGGAGATGATGAATCACAGGAAGATCTAGAAAGCATCAGCAGTAAAAGGGAACCCCAAACCAGATGAGGATCAGACAGCAGCCCACATAGAAGACAAGTAAACTAGCAGGGGATTAAACTGAGGAGAGAAAGGGTTTAGAAGAAGCTGCTACTGCCACTCCAGGAGAAATAAGTGTACATGCCAACATATAAGTGCCAAACATTAGGGACAGCCACTTCTAAAAAGAGAGAAGAAAAAAATAAACCATAGAAAGGGAAATAAGACTGGTGACAACTAATTCTTCCTTGACTCCTTTAGTCCTTGAGCATGAAACAAAAACCCTAAGGAAGCTGGAAGCCTGAGGGCCCTTTCAGGGAACTGAAAGCTGCACACATAGGAACCAGATGCCCAGTGAGTTTTCCCTGCTCAGCTCCACTCAAGATAGTGCACAAAGATTATTGGTCTTTTAGTGGGGAGTGGGTATGGCACAGCATAAACCACTGAACCCACTCATACCCCATCAGGTGTCACTAAAGGCAGCCTGTACTCAAAAACCTATTCATGCCATTGATATTAAATATATAGCAATATATACACACACAAGCACCAATCCCTGATTTGCTAAGTCTCCAGAGGGCTAACTCTGATGGCATTAAGCAGAAAGTGGCAAGTTCCTTACACACTTGACTATTAAGGTCTGGCAATGATGCACACTCAAGACTGAAGTGTGCAACCACCAAGCACCCCACCAGCCAGACAGGGCATGTGAGCCAGGCCATAAAACTCTGCAGTGCTTAGCGCTCCCCATTTGGAGAAGAAACTGGTACCTCATATGCTGGGAGATGACTAATCACAGTAGCTAAGCTACGACCTACCTTTTAAAGCACAGGACGAAGACATATTAAGGTCATCTCAACTCTCATCTACAGCATCCCACAGCTGACTTGCTGCTCTTTTTGTCCTCCTACTTCTTTTCTCACTTTCTACACTCCCCTTCAACTTTTCTTCTCTTTCAGGTCTTCTTACCTGCTTCCATAACTATTTCTATGTCTATCGGCTCCTCCAGCACCTTAAACATCCTTCTCATCACCCACAACTCCAATCTCAGAAGTCCTTTGCCTCTAGGAATCCGCTTCATCTGGATTTTAACCTCCAGCAATCAGCCCAGTCATCCCTTCCCCCAGCCTTCAAGTGCATATTTGTCTGCCTTGGACTGAAGACTCTTTACAAGAAGGATTGCCATCTTCTCCACTTGTAAAGTGCAGCAGACATTTATGGGGTGGATAAATGACAAATAAGCAGTCTAAGCATTTCAGGGTAACCTGGCATGGGCTCCCTCCACTAAAGTCCCCATGTGTTTGTTTGTCCTCCATGCAAACTAATCTACCCATAAGACTTTTTCTTCCTTATCTCTCAGTTGCAAGGTTATCACCTAGATTTATCAGCATTCTTCAGAAAATAGTTGAGAAAGGGAGGTGTGGAAACAAAGGGACTTTACCAGCTCCACTCAGCCACAAGCACAAATCCAGAGATGCAGAGGAGCTTGTGCAAACGCTGCAAGAGGAAAACGAGGCCAGAAATAACTCACTAGGATCACTTCAAACCCCATACACCTCATTTCTATGCAATTTTCAGTGGCTTTCTAGATAAGGAGACACAGACAGCTGTTTGTTGAGGATGCACCTATGAAATCCGCATCAACTTTCACCTGCTGAGTGCGTGTCTGCCTTCAGAAGGAGTTTGGAAAAATGGGCTACTGGAATGGAGAGCTGGTGGAAGGAAACAGTGACAAAGAAAATATTATCCACACCACACAGGGCATCAAGAGGTGCCTCTAAGGTGCATGCTTTAAGCTGAGAAACAAACAGAAAGGGGAAAAAATAACATCCAGGTCAGGGCTGAGAGAATGCATTGAACTGACTGGCTGTTTGGCACCAACACCCCTGTATGATGTGGGATCTGCACCACAGCAGCAGCACTTCTCAGGAATCAATGTGATAAAATGATCATTCAACCCAAAACAGTTTAAAAAGGGTGAGAGTACAAACACCTGGCTAGACAGACCACGGACCTGATGCTATGAGCTGGTTCTTTATCTCATGAAAAGCTGAGTTGTCTAGGGTTTCCTAATGACCCAAAAGCTGCTGCTTTCTGGCTTCCTGCACTCCTCCACCACGGACTTCATCCTCTACCTCCTCATATGCAACAGCCCCTCCCCTATACAGGGGAATCGCCTTGGTCCTTTCAAAACACCCATCTCCAGTGCTTTCCCAGCTTTCAGAAATCCTTCACTGGGAGCATGCTTGAAAGCCACGTCCTTCTCTGTCCCTACAGTCTTAACAGCCTCTAAAAGATTATCTGATGCAGCTTTCTTATGCTCATACAGCTCGACAGAGAATTAGCTGATAACTAACAAAGCGCTGCGGGGAGCGTGTGCGTCAGGAAGCGTAAGCGATAACACCACTGTGCTATGAGAAACCTCATCCAGACCCTCAGGAAAAGCTACCATTTTTGTTACTGGTTTTATCTCAACTCACCAGCCACCCTCACATTACATGGCAAAGTGGAACACCTTCAAGTAAACAATCAAGAAGAGGCCTTCAAACCACCCTGTGGTTAAAGACGGTCACTGAGTCCGTGGTGAGAAAGACACAATGAAAATTATGAAGTCAAGGGCAAAGCAACCACCTAGATAACAGGAGACTGTGCAAGAGCAAAACAAACCAACAACCACCTCCTTGTGCTGAATGCACTTTTCTGTCCAGTAGCATCTCAAGACAGAGAGACTGAAAAGTTGCTACTTAACACTGCCCCTGGAGACTTGCCCAGAAGTTTTCACACTGCTCAGCACTCTGTGCATAGACGGGCAGCAGTGGTGATGCTCCTGGTGAAATCCTGCTGGCCAAGCTGTCTGGCAGGTATAACTAAAAAAAAAAAAAAAGCCATTTTGGGAAAATATTGCCTTTTTATAGCTTATCTGAGTGCAGACAGCTGCCTCCCATCTCTAGAAATAGCAGGATTTAACAGTCATGTTTGCAGGGACAGATTTTGAAGGCTCCATCTTCTAAGAAACAACCTACACATCCAGAAACAGGAGGCCAGATTTGTTTTGATACTGGAACCCCCTTCCATATGCTCAGCGTGCCCACGGATTTGCAAAAACCCTGCTCTGAAAATGGGATGTTCATTCAGCAACAGGCAACAAGTAACTTGCATTTGCCTTCCCACAGCGTCTGTTCCTAGCACAACCAGCGGCAGTGCAGCACACGATTAGGCTTGGTAGTGCCTCACGCTGGAAATCATTTCCTAAGTGAAACAGTGGTGGAGGACAGCACTAAACATGGGAAAAAAAGACTACTAAGTAGCACTAAGCATGGGAGAACAAGACTACTAAGTGAAGTAAAAATAGCCAGCACCTACAGCTGAAGAGCACCTCTCTGTTGCTCCTCTTTGGATGGAGCGAACCAGGATCACAGCCCAAATGTTGTTATGATTCGTCTGAAGTGATAAAGACAGAGCCACAGGATGCATTTCCAGGTCAGTCCCACAACTACAAACTCCAACACTGTGGGCCTGGAGCTGCCTTTTCAGTCACCTCACCTCCATCATGTTTGCAAGTGTGATGGTGATCATGTTCTTAGAATCATAGAATCAACCATGTCAGAAGAGACCTCCAAGCTCATCCAGTCCAACCTAGCACCCAGCCCTACCCAGTCAACCAGACCATGGCACCAAGTGCCTCATCCAGGCTTTTCTTGAACACCTCCAGGGATGGTGCCTCCACCACCTCCCTGGGCAGCCCATTCCAAAGCCAATCACTCTCTCTGTGAAGAACTTTCTCCTAATATCCAGCCTATACTTTCCCCAGCACAACTTGAAACTGTGTCCTCTTGTTCTATTGGTGGTTGCCTGGGGGAAGAGACCAGCCCTATACAGTCAACTAGACCATGGCACTAAGTGCCTCATCCAGTCTTTTCTTGAAGACCTCCAGGGACTTTTTTAGATGAAAAGTGCCAAATCCCCATGAATTAAAACTGTAAGAGCTGAAGGATGTAAACGGCTCTGAATCACAAAGAGGCCTTGCAAAATGTCCATGGTACCACCTTTCACTAGCAACACTTGGACCAGTTTTCCTATAGCATCTTCCTCATGAGATTTTTTTTTCCATTAAAAAAAGACACCAAGCTGAATGAAAGGGGTACTAAAGATAAGGACCTGCTGTGAAATGACCAAAATTCCCATGCAAACAACTCATTAGCAGTGTTCAAATGCAATTTAAATTACTAGTTGTTAAAGTGCTCCTCAATTTCATGGTAAGTTTCCAAGGAAAATTACATGCTATGTACTATTTAATTGATTGTTTTCTACTTAACATCCATTTATTCCCTCCTCCTGTCCTTTCCTTAATTTCAGGGGATGATGATGACTTTTCAGGGAGGAAAGGGGAACAGCTAATGAAGTTGAAGAGGGATTTACCTGAAGAGCAAGGATGTAGGAGGGAAGTGGCTGCCAAAGATTGGCAGCTTCTCTGGAACTCCTCCCTTAGATGGTTTTTTCACAGTAGGGGTGTGAGACAGCACACCACAAAGTCTTCTCTCCTCAGCACAGGCAACCAAGCTTTCAAAGCCTGAATCCTTCCCCTGACACATCAAGCAACAAGCAACTGGGGAGCCTCACACCCAGTTAACCACTAGAAGATGGTGGTAAAGGAATAAAAGCATCTTGTTTCCACCTTCCAGGCATGCTAGTCCATGAACCAACATACTCACCAGAGGCAGAGTTAGTCTCCTTTGCCAGACAGAGCTATTCTCCTTTTCGAGATCTCATCCCAAATGCAAATACTTGATTCACAGGAGCAAATTCCCCTCTCAAAGTTGACTGAAGAATTAGACTCGAAAAAGACCTCCTGCTGTTTCCAACAGCTGTTACAAAGGAATGTGCCTTATAAAGCTAATAACACAGACATTGCTCAAAAGCCTGCATTCTGCTCAGCTTCTGGGAACGAGCAGCAGTACCATCAGGTAAAATGCCATCAGGAAATACCTAAAGAAGCAATCCACACGTACCAGGAACACGTAACAACTTCATGAAATACTCAGTACAGGTTGCTTTGCCTTTGAAGTAACCAATGCAGAAATATTTAGTGCTCAGAGAAGTATGACTTTATTAGAGTAAGGAGGTGGGGTTTACAGTACCGCTTCGGCTACAAAACACCGTCTGTCTGCAGGAGCTGAACACAAACCATTGCCTAGAACCCAGAGATCTGCACTTTTTCCCCAATCTACCATATGGTGCCTCAGTTTCTACAGTGCCACACCAGGATAATGCAACTTTCCTCAGCCCGCAGATAGGACTTAAGTGTTTAAGGGCTCTAAGAGCTTTGCCGACAAAAATGCGAGGTATGGGATGTGTAAGCCATCCTAGGCCAGTAATAGTGTCTTGACTTCATTCCTTCTCCACCCACACATGCTAGCCCCTTGCTCTCTGGGGCAGCTTTTCTCACCTCTTCCGGGGCAAATACAACTCTTAGAACACATTAAATCTCCTCACAGCACTTGAGTCACACAGTGAGTGTCACCACTTCAGATCCTCAGCAGTGCCAGCCCTGAATCGATCAGTGCAACAGGCAGAATAAAGGATGGGCTGTGAACCAATCCTCCTTACATGGGAGCTAAAGCAAATCCTCTGTGTTTAATACATCATTAGAAGTGATCGAGAGAGGCTTAAGAAAGGCAGGCATGGAGCTCTCTGAGCATGCTCAAAGGCAAGTGTCATGGAAAGCTTCTCAGATTCAAGTGTTTATAGGGTGCCAGGCTGCAGGAGGAATAATCTTTAGACAGCTGTATTAATTTACAGGTCAGCCCTTAATGGCTCTGTTCTGGAGCTGAAGAAAATCTGCAGTGGATCCTGGCTGGTATCAGCGACCATCAGATCTGCCCAGGTCCTGGAAAAATACCAGATGGAAAGCCCTGACAGCCTGCAGTCCTAGCTGTAGGCACTCTCCATCCTGTGGAACTCCCCCAGCCTGCCCAGCACCCATTTAAGGGAGCACAGGTGGTACACGGGGAGCTCACCCTTAGCAGTCCATCCAGCTCCCAAGTCACATCCTCGTGGCAATGAGACGTTGAACAGAGAAGGATTGGCACATGAAGATGCACTGCCCAAATGTGCTTCCTTAGGCATGCCAGAGCAGCGCTGCCTGGAGCCCTGGGTTATGGCCACAAGGTACTTGCTCGTTCTTGTGTTCCAGCAAGCAGCCTGTCCTGGCACATGGGAAAGGGAGGAAACTGCGAGAGGAACAGAACATCATAATTTACAGTCTCACCAAAGTGTCCCCAAAACAGCAAGCTTAGCCATACACAGCTGGCAAAGCCCAGATGTGCCACATCCAAGTGCCACCAGAAGCAGAGGCTGATCCAGGGCATGACCGAGCAAGGCAAGCACTGTGCAGGGAGAAGACATCACCCATCGCACAGGGCCCAACGTGCAAAGGCAAAGCACACTGCATGAGAAGCAACACGGACTACCAGCTTGCTGCCCTCAATAGCTTGGCACCACCACAAACAACAGAGGATGGCTGGCTCCTTGGCAAATCACTGGGCTAAGGCTGCAGTGTTTTCCAACCCATCACCTGCAGTGCCCATTCAGAAAGTACACTCTTCAGGACAGAAGCTCTTTCTCATGCACTGCTATGAACTTCAGCCAGGCCCTGACCTAAAAAGAGCTGCAGTAATCCAAGTAGCTTGCTGAAACAAGGATTAAAATGCAGCTGAAGCCTGAAAACTCCCAACACATTCCACCTGCAGGAACAGAGTCCAGCAGTCCCTTCATCACCTTTCAGGACTGAGCACTTTTGAACTCACATGCCATTGCTGTGCAAACTAAGTGAAGCTATCTTCCCCTGCCCAGAACAATCAAGCCAGGTTTAAACCTCAAGAACCACGTGTCTGGAAAACCAAACCTCACACTCAGTATTAATTCCTATTCAAAAGGGCAAAAGAAAATCAACAAGAGAAAATGCTTTCTAACAAAGGTCCTACATTTAAAACAAGGAGATAGTGATAACAACAGGTTTGAGTCAGCCCAAAAGTATCAGTCAGCTGAAAAGATAATAGACATCACCAGGAACTGTGAAGGGTTTTTCATCAGCACCCCCTCCCAAGTAAAAGGACAAAGTGCAGTGCTTTCTGTCCGAGGCACAGGGCTGGCTGCTACGCAACCCCTGGAGCAGCACTAAAAGCACTCTATACATGTTACATGCTCCAAATGACAAGAGGAATGCGGGACTGTGGATCCCCGCTCCAGATTCCTCAGCATAGTTTCAGCTGCCATGAAAAAAACAGGAAGCAGAACATCTTTCAGGTTCCCCCCACGCCCCTGACTGTCTGGATGAACTACAGTTTCCTTTCAGGAAAGGGGGGGGAGGAAAGAAGGGAGAAAAAAACACGAAGAGAGAAGTAGCCAGTTGACTCTCAGACAGATTAAAAACTTCATACTAAGGAAAAAGAAATAACAATAGGAACAAGCAGATACCAAACCTTCATCCAGTTACAGCAGCTAAACATCTTCAGACCTTACCAAACCAGGGTTAAATGCTAAGAGCTGAAATATCTGCACATTAGGCAGCCTTTTCAGCACACTCTGACTGAAACAGAAATCATACTTGAGCTATATTTTACTTGCTGACCACATGCACGTATACTCATTCAACTCCACACTGCATTAAGCAGTAGAACTGAGAGGAAGAGCATGACTGAATGGGAATTGGCTTGTATTATCTTTATACCTAGGCCTGAAGAAACATTTTGCCTTAGAGGATAATCCACTGAGCCAACCTTCCCTGCTACAGAGGGCTTCCCTGGGTCCCTTGCTGTTGAGTGGAGATCCGCACGCCTGCCTTCACCAGCCACGCGCGCACAGTTTGATGCGATCCATCTGACTAAACAAAACCAAGTCCCAACTTGCTTGCTAAAGCAGCATTGATGCACTTACCAGCATCCAGACAGGCTCCTTCACTAACATGCTTCCCTCTCGAGCAGATCAAACTTGGAACAAGGTCCAGGAGCAAGAGAGAACTGAAAACTGACCACAACAAGCTTCCAAAACAAGAAAGGAGGAGGGGGGGGGGAGAAACCTTACTACAGGAATTCAAATCCTGCTTCCACCAGACCCTGAGTCACCTCCCCTCCCTTGCAATAGATCAGAGCAATGGGTAAACATTTCCAAATATGGAGATCAAAACTCCAAAGGATGTCAAAAAAAAAAAAATGCCCCTTCTCTCCCTGGCTTTGGCAGAGGGATGACTTGCCCCTGTGGAGCCCGAGCCCAGCACGCCGCTGCTGCTGACCCACACACAGCCTGAACACAGGCCACACATCGCCACCTTGACCTATGCTTTGGAGGCTCCTGGCTCAATGGGCGACACTGCATCTCTGTCCTCTGCCAGAGATGCACGGGCAGATGAAATGGGGGCAGCTCTTGCCCCTCAACTCATCAGCAGAAAGCTTCTTAGAATGTTTTTGGAGTATTCCTTGAAGGACGTTCAGACTGGGTTTATAGTGACATCAACTCAGCACCAGAGAAGGCAAGGCTCAGCCATGAGTCCCTTTAAAGGGTTCCACTGACAGCTCCCACACCAGCTGCTCACCTGGGGCAGGGAAACCTCCCCTGACCTGAATCATCTAGTTGGCACCTGGCAAAAAGTGTGTATTTGATTTTGCTTCACAAAAAAAAGCAATCAATCAAACAAACAAAAGTGTCCACACAGCTCTGCAGATCATTCTGCAGGGAGATTGAGCCCCAGAGCTCCTCGATCCCTGATGGGACACGCAGGACAGGCAGGAACGGGAGAGCACCCATGCTGCCCACCCCTGGGAGAGGGGCTTGAGAGTCAATTTGGGAGACAGAAGAGCTAGGTTTGAAGGGCATAACTGTTCCTTCAGAGCCTGCCTGCAAAAGGAGCAACAATACACCCATGCCACTGCTCCCACGGGCGTTGCTCCTCACCACAACAGCCAACCTGCAGGCAGCAGCGAGGTGACTATGCCACAGCCTCCTGGTAGCTGCAGCTATCGGCTCCAGGAGCAGGCAGCCTCTCAGGAATGTGCAAATCCGGACGTTTTCAAGGGGAACAGGCTGCAGAGGCAATCCAAGCAGACCAGTGATTCCCCAGCACCACCCACAAGATGCTATTGAATTTATAGGGAAGGAATTCCAGAGCTGACTCTGCCCATGTATGGCCAAAACAAACTGTGAAAAAGCAGCATTAGAGCACAGCTGGCTTGCACTGAACTGAAGGGCAGGCTCCCGAGGAGCTGAAACCCTGCAGTGCCAGGGGCTGCACAAATACCTCCAGGAACCAGGCAAAGGTCAGGGGCCCATGGCAGCATGAGTTTAGCCCAAATATCCCAGGTGACAGAACATGCACAAACCTTTTCTGCAGAGAGAAACAAAGTCTTCTGATTTTTAAAATAAGAAGCACATTTAACTTAGTGACCACTCAGTAACATTGCAAAAACCCCCACACTTGTCTGGCAGCACCAGCACATGTCTGTTATGCTGCTAAAGGCAGCTCTGAAGAGCCAATAGTCCAAGGGGAACTAAATGATACACCTGAGCAATGCCAATGCACTGCAGGCTGGGACTGCAGCTGATCCATTATTTTTCTGAAAACCCACTAAATCCTCCCCTAGAGCCATGTGCCTCAGGCAGCAGCTGTGCCACCAGGAACATCCTCCATGTTCAGAAATGGAGATGTGCTGACTGAACAAGTCTTACGAAGGACAGCTGAAGGAACTGGGGTTGCTCAGCCTGGAGAAAAGGAAGCATAGAATCATAGAATCAGTCAGAGTTGGAAGGGACCACAAGGATCATCTAGATCCAACCACCCTGCCATGGCCAGGGACACCCTACTCTAGATCAGGCTGCCCACAGCCTCATCCAGCCTGGCCTTAAGCACCTCCAGGGATGGGGCCTCAACCACGTCCCTGGGCAACCCATTCCAGCGTCTCACCACTCTCATGATGAAGAACTTCCTCCTCACATGCAGCCTGAACCTACCCATCTCCAGCTTCACTCCTTTCCCCCTAGTCCTGACACTCCCTGATATCCTGAAAAGTCCTTCCCCATTTTTTTTGTAGGCCCCCTTCAGATACTGAAAGGCCACAAGGGAGATGATCTCACTCTTTACAACTACCTGAAAGCAGGTTGTGGCAAGGTGGGGAGTGGTGTCTCTTCCCTAGTATCAAGTTGTAGGACAAAAGGAAATGGCCTCAGGTTGCACTAGGGGAGGCTTAGATTGGATATTAGGGAAAATTGCTCCACAGAAAGGGTTGTCAAGCCCTGGAACAGGCTGCTCAGGGACTGAGTCACCGTCTCTGGATTGATTTAAAAGATGTGTAGATGTGGTGCTTAGTGACAGTCATGGACTTGCAGAGCTGGGTTAATGGTTGGACTCCATGATCTTAAAGATCTTTTCCATCCTAAGAAATTCTATGACTGTTCTGAGCCCACAGTGCTCAGAAGTGGTAGAAGATGCTCCAAGACCAGGGTAAGAAGGCTCAGGTTTTACAAACGGATTCAGTTTTCCAGCATCTTGCAGAAAACAGTTCCCAAGGTGCTGGTTTTTTACAAGGACAAACAATGAGATGAAGTAGGGAACAAGATAAGTCAAGTCAAAACCACAGTGGAGGAGCACTGCAATAGCAGAATCCCCAGCCCAAGCATGCTCTGGGCTCCCACAGCATGAACAGATTAAGGCTCTCTTTAACAGTGAAATGTCGCTACCTCGCCTGCCCTGCCAGCGGGGAAATATTAGCTGTGTCAGCTCGAGAGGCACAGGGCTTACCAAAGCAGAGAGGAATGCAGGATGCAGTGACACACGCAGTGGGGACAGGGAAACTAAACCCAGGGGAACGCAGGCTGCTAGTGCTGCCTCTGCAGGCAGGCAGGGAGGGCACACTTCGCAGCTCCTGGGGTGGAAACCTGGGCCTAACGGCTTCGTGACCTTAGAGAGACGCTCCTGCCAGAAGCAAATATAGCTATGAGAGGGGCTGTGAGCTCAGGGGCCCGAGCACACAAGGACAAGCAGGCTCCTGGCAGGCTGCCCAGCACTGCAATAAGTACAAGTTGTACCCATCAGACCAGGAGCGAGTGCAAGTCTCCTCCAAGCGGCATTTGCTAATGGGAGACCCACCAAGTGGCCAGCCCCTCATCTGTGCCTTCCTAGGCATTAGAATCTCCCCTCAGTTTCCCAGATGAAATGATGTTACACCTTCTACCTTGCTACCGTGCTCACTTTAAGAAGAGGCACCTATGCACAAGCTGGGGTTCTGCATCTCTACTTTAGAGCATCTTCCACCCCAAACAACACAAACAAATCAGGAGTGGGCACAGCCATGAATAGCGACAGCCTGACCAGGAACTCTGCTACAAGTCCCTCTCCTCGACACAGCCCTAATCTTGAAAAGCAAAAGCTTGAGGGCATGGGAATAAAATCCAACTCAAGGCTCCTGCACAGCAGTGCAGGTCATTATCAATAGGCCATCAGTCAGGCATGACTAATTTAATTTAAATTACATTACATAAGTGGGATGACTGAGAATATTTGATTCATAAAAATGTCTGGAAGGGGCAGAGAGCACAATCTCTGTGTGGCATATATAACACAGGGAGCACTGCAGCAGCCAAGGAACACAGACCTCACAATGCAGGCAGCAAGGAGCAAAGGATACTCACATGCACTACTACACACACGCACTACTGCACACACGCACCTCTCCTTCCCAGCACACACAAAGGTAGACTTAGCATTTGCAAGCTGAAGTCCTGAGCAGCCAAAGGTTTAGCACAAATGTTTGTGACAGTTCCACTTTGCAGACCAAGGCAAAAAATGGGTGCAGAGGAATAAATATAGAAAGAAGTCAGGCAGGCAAAGCAGGTGCTGGCTTGTAAAACCTTGGCCAGAAAGGCTCCACAGGAGGTTGAATCTGGTAGTTTTGCAACAGCTCCACAGAGTGACAGAAGAGACAGAAAAAGAAAAAGAGAGAGAAGATGAATGCATATGCATTCTTTTCTTGCCATATATAGCAGGTACAGACAGTTGGTGCACACCCCCCCAAGCTCTCACAGGCCGTGTAGTACATACTAGATAGGCTCTGCGCATCTTTGTTTCCATGTGCTCAGATCTGTGCAGCCTGTGCATATGTGTGTGCACTTGTCACTGCTCCCCACATCACCTATCTGGGCATGCTGTCACAACACACTGCTCAACAGAGCGTGGCAAAAGCCTCAGCACCCTCAACTGCCATGAGTTCTGAACAGTCACAGCCTCTCTCTGCTCAGCCTTTCCCCACCAAAGCCTCTGGGTGCAAGTACCACCAGGGAAGCACCAGTTTGTCTCCCCTTTTCCAGTGATCCCACTCCCCTCTCCACACTCCATTAGGAGAAGACTTTTTTGGTTTGGGTTTGGTGTTGTTTTGGGGTTTTTTTGTATGGCAGAGAACCACCACCAAGATGCTACTGTCGGAAAGGCCACCAGACCTTCAAAGAAGTTGCCCCCCGTCCCTGTGAAACATGCTTACGTACCGACTCTCACGCTGCACAGCCTTGCCAGCAGGACAAACTCAGGGCAGGACTTTCAGAGACACACTGCCCAGAGTCACAGATCTGTGGTTCTTGCCCAGCCCTGCAAAGAAAGACATATCAGTGTGACATATGCCAGATACTCCTGTGGTAGCTCCTCTCCAAAACTCGCATTTTAACCCACAGCTACTGGGAAATGCAGCATTTTCCTCCACAGCTCTTTTAAGCAGAAGCTTTCATGCTCCTGGACTCTTTTTGGTAACTCCCAAAAGCAGCCATCACCTCCTTGAACTGGGCTAATTAGCAGCACCCAGTGTCAGATGTCACAGCTTCACCAACAACTTGCACCCCCTCAAACCGCAGTTTCTTTACTGCTTTTAATGTCCCTGAGAGAAGAGAGGTAAAAGAAGTAAAATGAGGTATAAAGCAGGAGAACAGAATGAGTCTCCCACTCACTTGTCTGGCATCAGGCACAGCAAGGGAGATAGAAGACACCATTAAATTTAGTTTGAAGCTCATGGGGTTTACCACTACCACAAGCAAAGCTACATCACCATCCAGTTCACCAGCCCTACACTCCAGCAGTGTCTTTTCTCTGAGGAGCTCTGCCCAATTCCCACTGGAGACTGCCTCACCTTTCCCTGCAGCTGCAACACAGACATGACCCTTTCTTGAAGTGACCAACTCAGTGTCATTTATTCCCTCTGCAGAAAAGGAAAGTAGAACAGAGGGGACAGCATCATCTTGCATGTGGCACGTCAGGACACACGTCAGGGTGCATCCCATGGAGATAGGCAGCATCTGAATTCCACACTGCTTCCTGCCTCCACCAGGCCACAGCCAACATCCCACCCCAGCCCACATAGTGGTTGCTCTGATGGCCCTATCTCTGCTCATGATAAGCACAGGCTTGCTTTGTCACTGCTGCTCTGCACACAACATTACTGCTATTTGCTGCTGAAGTGATGGAAATGCCCAATTCAGGCTTGCATTTGTTGTACCTGTGCTGCTCATGAGGGTGCTTGTGAGCCTACAGATCTGAGTGCTGATGGTACCTCACATTTCATGCCCCTCCTCCCTGTCACATGGAGAGATGGCCTTCTACCCCTGCCACCACCCCTTGTCCCCGATGTCATGCCTGACGCTGCAGCAGCCAGCAGCATGATAGGGCTCTCACCTCTCCCAGGTGATCTCCACTGGCCCAACATCACGAGAGCACACTAAGGTCCACTCTGACCCAGCTCTATTCCTTAGCCTCTGTGGTGGCACTCAGCCCTGATTCCTTGCAGGGATCAGCAGCTATGAAAGTCTTCAGGACCCTCAACACTCCCCCTCAGGTGTGATGAAGACAAAATTCATATCAAGATCATAATGGCCCCTCCCACTCACTGCAGGCTTGGGATGAAGATGAGTAACTGCAGGGTTTTATTGCTGGTGAATACAGCCAAGAAAGCAATTTTTCTCCATCCATCAAGGAGGAGACAAGTACAAGCAAATATTATGGTTGTGCATGTTTACTTTTCATTTTAAAGCGATGTAGAGTTATACACAATTTAGGTCCTTCCCACAGGCCTTTGGCAAAGTGCCCTTTGGTCTTATCTGCAAAGGCAGAAGACAACAACATTCCCTTTTAGTTCCAACACCATTTCAATTCAACTCACAACAGCACCTCCAGGAGCCCCAGGTAAGACAATATGTTTAAAAGATCTTGGCTCAGGCTTGTATTTCAACAGACCTAGCTCAACAAGATCAGTTACAGGACTCATCATATTTGGCTAGCTGAACTACATCTTCCTGGCTTTACTTCCCACACTGGCTGTCCCCATCATCTTGTGACTGGGGCTCCCCTGCAGCAAGGTAAACAGGACCTCACACATCCTCCTTGAGGCACCCAGCTGAAACCAGCTGTGAAACCACCTTCCCCAGCAGCACCTAGGACACAGCATAGTCCCAGAGGGGGCAGCAACTCAATGATGCCCAAGAAGCATGCACTCCCTCCTGGTCATGCATCCCACAGCTGGGCAGGACAGGGGCAACCTGACTGGTCACAGTACTCATCAGAGCTAGTCACTCAAACTCCATTTGTGACCTCTTTTCTTTAGCAGAAGGCTGCAAATGTCAGCCCAGGTCTTTGAGTGAAGAAATACAGGGAAGACAGACGTAAAGGGACAGACCCAAGATATCAGAACTGCCCATCTGCTGCACCACAAGCCACCCATCACCAAATCAGACCTTTTCAAGACACAATCTCAACAAATATTTCCTGCTGGGGAGCATTTTGAGACTCAAGGGCCTTAAAGCTGAGGATTAACAAAGGTTTTCTCCCCAGAGTATCTGTACACATCCCTCAGCAAGCAGCACCCCTGAGAGCCTCCTACCAGAGGACTACACAGACACTTAGCAAAGAGATGTCTTAACCACACTGGCTCTGGAGAAGCAGGAAAAAGACACAGACCTTGAAAAACAAGTCCTTGAAAATAGTCCCAAAAAAGTGTCCATCTCTCACCCTCATGCTCATTCCTGCTTTCACTTAGTCAAGCAAAGACAAATGAGTGCAAACTGACAGACATACCCAAATCACTGCCAATGGTTCCAGCAGAAGTCTTTCCCTTACTGAAGTCCACATGAGAGCCACCTCTGGGTTTCATACATGCCCCAGCAACCTTTATGAGGAATATCCTCACAGTTTTACAACAGAAATAGTAACAGGCAGGCTTTAAGCTCTGTGAAACTGAGGTCTTCCCAGGTCAGTCATCACAACGGATGCCCAGCAGTCTGTGCACCGCTAATCCTCATTTTCATCTTGCAACAAAAAAATCAGAGAGAGTGATTGGCATTGGAATGGGCTGCCCAGGGAGGTGGTGGAGTCACTGTCCCTGGAGGTGTTCAAGAAAAGCCTGGATGAGGCACTTAGTGCCATCGTCCAGTTGATTGAATAGGGCTGGGTGCTAGGTTGGACTGGATGAGTTTGGAGGTCTCTTCCAACCTGGTTGATTTTATGATCTCCAGGGACAGCGACTCCACCACCTCCCTGGGCAGCCCATTCCAATGCCAATCACTCTCTCTGACAACAACTTCCTCCTAACATCCAGCCTAGACCTCCCCTGGCACAACTTGAGACTGTCCCCTTGTTCTGTTGCTGGTTGCCTGGCAGAAGAGACCAACTCCCACCTGGCTACAGCCTCCCTTCAGGTAGTTGTAGACAGCCATGAGGTCCCCCCTGAGCCTCCTCTTCTCCAGGCTAAACACTTCCAGCTCCCTCAGCCTCTCCTCACAGGGTCTGTGTTCCAGGCCTCTCACCAGCTTAATTTCCCAATGCTGTTTTATTGACAGGAAGAGTCAAAACTTCTCAAGAAAAAGAAACCACAAAACAATATAACACACAAGTAGAGTATGGAAAGCAAGGGCTCCTCCTTGCAAATTTAAATACAAGAGCAAGAGTTTACAACATCTGAACCCTAACCCAGCCCCCTGTTAGGCTCTGAGTTCTCTTTTTTACTGTTCATATTTTTCAGCAATGCAAGAATTCCAAGTTTCAAAGAAGTACAATCAGTACTGTTAGAAAATCAGGCATCTCCAGCCCAACTTTACAGTGGCCTCTCCAGCCCAACTTCACAGTGGCCACCTAGAAACCTAAGTAACCAGACTTCCTAACCCCTTTAAAGGAAAATCTTACCCATGAAAGTGATTTCAGCAAGTGCTAATTACACTTCTCTCATAACAGCCTGGCTAAGTGGCAGCTGTTTTCCCGACTACTCAAAACCTGCATTCATTTCCAAATCTCCTTTACACTTGAAAGTGTTACCAATATTCAGAGCTTAATTATTTTTCTGTTTAATTATTTTCTTTTCTTTGGTTTTTTTTTTTTTCTTTTCAATCAGTATGGCTATGTAGAAGCCCAAGAGTGAACATCAGTGAAACTGGAATAAAGCAGCCTCATGTAAGGATCCTTCATTACCACTCCTTTGTGGAGCAGACAGCTCAGACCACCAAAAGAAAAAGTGCAGTTCCAGACATCAGTTTTTAAATGCAGACAAGCTCCCAGCCAGTCAGTTCAGCATGAACTGAGATGGGTGTTCCTGGCCTGTATGATTGGCAGGTGCACATACAGGTCTCTAGAGGACAAGCCCATTCAATCTGACCTTTTCATTTTAAATGAAAAACACTTAAAAGCCTGCTCTCTTCTGACATATGTACTTTATGTCTTCTCTGTGCTGTGCCAATGGATTTGTTATTTGTTGGTCCAAGTGCCCAGAAAGCTCATGTTATCTCCCCTGCTGCTGTAGCCCTGATCCTTAGCTGTTCTGGCACCAAGGGACCTGTCTGAGGTCTCCACATTTCTCCTGCATTGGAAAAATCAGACTCCTTATATGCAAACCTCCATCCAGAGTTCAACCCTAGCTTAAAACTCAACTTAGATGCATGGATAGCCTTACACTCAAACATATCTCCTGGAGACACAGACTGATCTTGCCATCCTAGGACAGTGAAGCCTTCAGGATCTGGCCCCCCACAGCTTTCCGTTTGCTTCTCTGCCTGCTTGGGTTTAATTCATTAAAATTAAGCTGCTTATTTCAAAAGTACACTGCCAAAGTTATCCAATTAAAAAAAAAAAATCACTCAATATAAGCTAGAGAAGCACTTCCTCAGGCAGTCACCAATGCAAACAGCAACAGCCAACATGTCCAGCTGCTGTCTCCTGGGAGGCCAGACCCTGTGTCCTTTACACCTATGTGGTGTAAAGCAGCACCTATATGAAAGGCTAACTTAGACCTGCAAGGAAGCACACACACACCCCTTCTATACTGCAGTCAGCATGGAGCTGCTTTCAAACCCACTGCAACTCCATGGGCTAAAATTAGCCATAATGGGACTTAGTGTTTCCAGACTCCTGGTCAAACCCCTGTGCTGGGGGGAGGCTGATAGTGGCTGCAGCACAAACTATCACCTCCAATGGGGAAAATTAGCTCCTATATACAAACAAACTCTCTAGCAACCCCTGCACGCTGCAGGTTGCAGAGTCTGGCATTAAAGCATTGCCCCACAGGAGCCCCATGGTCTCACAGGAGTGGCACAACTGGCTTTGGAGGCAAGAGAACCAACTTGAATTTTGCTGTCACACTTGATTTTCAAGTTTGTACTGACATCCATAAAATGAAATTAAAACAAGAGGAGAAAATAAAAGAGGGGAAGAAAACAGGAGAGCATGGGGAAGAAGTGGGCTGATCAAAGGCCATGCCAAGGCAAGTAGGCTTGATATTAGGAAGAAGTTCTTCACAGAGAAAGTGATTTGCCATCGGAATGGGCTGCCCAGGGAGGTGGCAGAGTTGCTGTCCCTGGAGGTGTTGAAGAAAAATCAGGATGAGGCACTTAGTGCCATAGTCTAGTTGACTGGACAGGGCTGGGTGATAGGTTGAACTTGGATGATCTTGGAGGTCTCTTCTCACCTGGTTGATTCTATGATCTGGGGCAGATGTGCTGCCAAGGAATTGGGAAAGGCTAGCAGGCAAAGGAGTGTTGAGCTGCCTGCTCAGTGGCAGCTGTTGGAGATGAGGAGAGATTCTCAGAGCAGCACAGCAACACCAAAGAGACAGGATCCAACTTTCCCAAATGAAACTGCTGAATTATAACAAACAATAAAAATCATTTAGGGGAGGACAGATTTAAGCAGTGGCCAAGGAAGCTGTGACACAGCCCTACCTACAGCATCCCAGCAGCTGGGAGCCACCCGCAGGTTCTCAGCTGGAGCCACTGGGCAATGGTTGGGCACTAACCCATCAGAAGGGCCAGCAATGTCACACCCCTGTTATTTTCAAATGCACAAGGACAGCTAGAAAAGAAGAGTGGCTAAGGAACAAGAGGAATCAGCACATCTGTGCCAGAAAGCCTGCAGGTCCCATGCTGCAGCAACCTTTCTACAGCTGCCAGCAGTGCTGCCTGTCATTTACGTGTCTGTAAATGACACTGGGACTGGATCCTGTATTTTCAAGCACAGACTGTCAGCCTCATGCTGTTTGCACTCCCTTAGCCCACTGCAAGTGGAAGATTTTCAAAATAACCTCAATGACTTTATTTTTCTTCCCCCCCCCCCCCCCGCCACCAATTGCTGTCTGCATGTCACTAAAGCTGGCTGGAGAGACCTTGAGCAAGAGTGGGACAGTTTCACTCTCCAGCTTCCTCATCACAGGATAATTGATTTTGCTCTCAAGTTCTCACGTAGTGTCAGAGCACAGGAGCCTGGGTTTCAAACAAAAGATACTATTTTGCAAAACCAAAAACTGTCCTGTTTTGTTTTCAGAGCAGATGCTGGCAGAATGCTGCCCTAAGATGCTGCCTCCCTCATCTTCAGATGCTTAGTCAAGAAAAACTGACCAACGGTGACCAAGAGCATGAGTCTTCTTCAACCCAACTTTGGGCAGTGTGCTAGTTTGATGCAAGCTAGAATGTTTTGATGAGAAGGACTAGATTACAGGCTGTGAAAGGAAAACAATGGTGATGCCTACTTCACTCATAGGCTTGCTGAGATGTATAAGAATCCAAACACAGATAACTCACAACTTCTGCTGCTGGGGAGCTCCAAGATGCATCTCTCTCTCCTAACCACACCCTCTGTTTCTCTGATTAATCCACTTTGCTTCCTAACCCCCTGGCTGAACCTCTTTTCTTCCTTGGGACTGGGGTAAGGTTGAGAGGGGTAGGGGGAAGGTGAAGGGGCATCTGGAAGTCCCTCCTGGGGACTCAGGTTTCTGGGAGGGCTGTTGTGTTTCTGTATTACCTTTTAACTTGTATATAACTGTATATACTGTAAATATCTGCTCGTATATTGAGCTAAGCTGGAAATAGAAAGCTTCATTCAATTTCCAGAGCCAGCTGAGTCTAGTCTGGGTGATTTCCAGAGTGTGAGGGGGCAGGGAACACCCAAACCATCACAGGCAGAGTTGGCACTTCTATGCACGTTTGTTCAAAGGTGACACTGCTGGGCAAAGCGAAGACACAAGCATCCAGTGGTCACACCATTCGCCTCACAGGCAGCCCTGCACACTCCCCCATCCTCCTAGCTGGAGCTTGGGCTGAAGCAAAGAGGAGGCAGCACAGCTCAGCATGTACCTCCATCATTTGTGCAGGACAGCCAGGATGCAGACTTCCATGGGAATTGTGCAGATCTTCCTTTCCCCAAAGGAGCTTAATTAATTGCCGGTAAAAGGGGATAGTGATTTACCACAAAACTTCTCAGCACAGTAAGTGCAAGTATCATCATGTCTCTTTTCTCCTTAAATATTAAGGATAAAAAAAAGCTTTAGCCTCTCCAATTCTATTTTGTCTTGACCTGGACAAGTATATATGCTGGACTTGCACTGCATTTCCTTTATCAATTTGCCCATAGGACCAGCAATGACTGTAACATTGTGCTCTTGGTCTGAGCTGGTTCACTCTGACTGCACTCCATTGTTTCCATGCAAAACAAGAGGATTTGGGCTTGCACAATGGCAAAGCAGACAATTATACATCTCTCAGCAGCCTCACTGGACCCCATCAGTACTCACATGGAGAAACCATCCTTCTTGCCATGTACCTGATGGTTTCCCACCACCACACTTTCTTGGCTACTAATTCTCTGTGTTCTTCCAAGAGTTGCCCACACAGCATCCTCCAACCTGCTGCACCTGAGCACTCTATTCCGGAAGAGTACACTTGTTTGAAATGATAGCTGCAGTGTGTGGGTGCAGCATCACACCAAAGGTACAAAACACTTGAGACCAAGAAAGGTCTCTTCAACCTTCTTCTGTCTTGCTGGTGTGATTCACAGGAGCACCTAACAGTGTAACAGCATCATCACACCTGTCCTCGCCTACTCCTACTCTACCATACTATGCTTGTCAGCAGGAATTTTGTCACAAGCCCTGAAGCCAGCATTTATGATACCTTTTTTTTTTTCCCACTTGTTGGTGGAGAAAAACAGAAAAGATCTGCAGAAGCTGTTGGAGACAAAGATCTCTCCAGGACATCCCAGCTGATATTTTCAAAGACTGACTTGGCAAAGCATCAAAGAAGCTGACATCGCACATGCAAGCAAGCAAGACCAGCTCCATGCCAGCCATTAGCCAGGCTCAGGGAGCATTTATGACTTCAATGAGGAAGAAGAAAGGAGCAGAGCAGACTAACATAGTATCTGTCACAAGAGGCACAGCCACATGCCTGGTCAACACCAAGGGAACACAGGCAACAGAATAAGATCTCTGTGAGCAACTACATCTCAGAGAGCATTGGCCACACACAGGTCAACACTCACTGTGACTGCTGTGCATGAGATACCACACATGGTTTTCAGTCTAGAAGCAGGAGACACACCTGGGAGGCTGTGTGGGAAGAGCTGGTAAGTGAAGATCATGTCCTGTCAAGGTTGCAAGTCTGCATCTTACACACAGAGGCTCACAGCAACTTCACGTAAGCCATTTGCCTGTAGCCACCGTAACTGCAGTTATAACCCCTAGAAACACAGCTGACAGTCACCAGGCCTTTACCAGCACTCACAGAGAAGGTCAAGAGAGCCATCAGCCAAGAAGAGAAGGCAAGCACAGCAAGCTCAATGGGAACTTGACAGGCCAAGAATGACTGCAGTCACAGAGGACCAAGGACAGCTTGCTTTTGTCGACCTCTTTTGCTGAGGCTCTCAAAGACGACTAAGCCTCTGACCTTTGATTAAGCCACGCTACTCGCAGGAGAGGGGGTGGCCTGGGGGAGAGGGGACTCAGCAAGAAAGTAGTTATCTCAGGGTCATGGGTTCATACCCTCCTCAAGTTCTTCTTTTCTTAGTCAATTAGAACAGGGGACTTGATCTGCATTAAAAAAACCCTGTTACTAAGGGCACAGGCAGATACTGCCTTGTGACACTGTCCCCTTGCTGCTCCTTGCAAGCCCCACAGCAGAGCACAGCAGCTTGGGGAACACACCCCGCGTGGAAAGAACACGACCCACTTTCACACTGAGGGCAGTAATGCACAGCAGGGCACTGCAGGCGACCAGACACAGCTGCCACTGCCAACCTCCAACAGTGGAGTGGGCACAGCCCTGCAAGGAGTATTATGGATGGAGCTGATCATGCCCCAGCCTCTGTATCTGGTCCTGGGAGACTTCAGCTCATCCCTGTGCCACTGAGAGAAGCTATGTTCAGCTGGTGAGCACTGCTCAGATTGCTGTTCCTCAGACACCAGCTGGTGCTCAAAGGCCAAAATCTCACCATGAGGTCCTGGAGGCACCTTCACACAAAAAGAGCAAAACCAGCATCCATGGGGCTCCAGCCCTTGCTGCCAGGGAGGGCGACCACTTCAGACCGGACACCTTCCAGCCCTCAACCCAGCAGTGACATTAGACAGCCTGTCCAATTTGTACTGACAGAGAACTTGGCTAGACACTTAGGACCAGCTGAAGGGAGGAGACCCTCTATCCTCCTGCTGCAGGCCCACCCCAGTGGTGACAAACACAACAAATGTAAAGGTCAAGCAAACGGAGAAGGGAGATGAGAAGGACATTCCACTAGGCCCAGGACAATGCATGAATCAAAGTTAATGTGTATCTGAAAGCAATTAGTGATAGAAACCAAACAATCTAGGAACCCCAGCTGCTGTATTCAAGGTTCCTGCCAGTGAGCACAGAAAGAGTCAAAACCTTTTGATGGTGGTGGGTTTTAGCCCACAAGAAGTCAAGATAAGAATGCATCCCATGCATCTTGGCCAGTGTGAAAGCAACAAGGCAAAATGGAAGGGTTTGGAAACATGGGAAGCAAGCAGAGCTGCCCTCCACTCACCAAAGATGGTCACTGTTTTGGAGAGAACTGCATATTCTTTTGGCTTTCAATTAGTGGCAAACCAAGTCAACCTTGGTTCACGTGAGTGAGAAACTATTAGGGACTTTGGTTCTGCAGCCAAGGAAAACAAATCTGTACCAGTCCTTCGCCCCTGGAATAACTTCTGATTATCAAGCACAGTTACCAGGGGAATGAATAGCTTTTCCTGCAAGCTCCTCACTCAATTAAACTAATGCAGACAAAAAGGCCAGGCAGCAGCAGCACAGGATAAGTCAGATGCACACACTTGGTACATGTGGAACAACAGCAGCAGGTTCAGAGTGATGAGGGAGAGGAGCAGGTCATAGCATCATCCAAGAAAATGTCCAAGGCACCATCCTTAAGATGGTGAATGACAAAAACTGGCAGGATCTGTGCTAAGGGAAGACTTCATGAAGATTTACCAGAGAAGCTAGAAGGATACCCTGGTATCCAGAGCTGTCATCCATTTCTGTTGGAGGCTGATAAAGATCCAAGTGAGAAAACACCTAAAGAAAGTCCTTGTCTGTTAGCAATCCAGAACTACCCTCTCACTGCCTCCCTCTCCATGCAGCAGCCTTTTCATTGTAACCCTGCCTTAAAAATCAGGACAGCCATCAAGACAGAACAGTCTGAAGGTGGCTAAGGGAGGTTATTCTTCTCCTGTACTCAGCACTGGTCAGGCTACACCTTGAGTATTGTGTCCAGTTCTGGGCTCCTCAATTCAAGAGAGATGTTGAGGTGCTGTCCACAACTAGCTGAAGGGAGGCTGGAGCCACGTGGGGTTGGGCTCTTCTGCCAGGCAACCAGCAACAGAACAAGGGGACAGAGTCTCAAGTTGTGCCAGGGGAGGTCTAGGCTGGATGTTAGGAGGAAGTTGTTGGCAGAGAGAGTGATTGGCATTGGAACGGGCTGCCCAGGGAGGTGGAGCTGCCATGCCTAGAGGTGTTTAAGAAGCTGTAGATGTGGCACTTCAAGATATAGTTTAGTGGTCATAGGAACTGGGTTAGAACAGGACTCAATGATCTTAAATATCCTTTTTCAGTCTTAATGATTCTGTGGTTCTATGACAGTCATGGATGTGAATGCTGGACCATGACCCAAGCCAACATACTGCATTTCCACATATAGCTGTGCCTGCCTCACCAGATTTTACTGCAACACACTGCAGCATGAGTCCTCTCTTTTCTTAATCACAGAGTACATCACAGTAAGACAATACACTTGGCAGTGCAAAGGTGAGGTGATACCAACTCATTTGCCCTGCATCCTCATTGAGATCTTACCCACCTGTAAAAACAGTGACCACAAAATACGGGCCATAAGTTGTGTGTGCAATGTAGGGTTGGAAGCTACAAAGAGTAACTTAGAAATTAAGCCACCCTACAAGGATCCTTGTGTGTAGTAAGGCAACAAGCTCTGCTCTCATAGCTCCTTCTCCTCCCACTCCACAACACAGCCTCTAAAACCTTCACCCATTTCCCCAGCCTCCACACATCCAGAGTTCACAACTCTCCCACACAGCAGAGCAATGCATGCTGTGCCAAGCCATGGAAGGAGGCATGCAGGCACTCCACAAGCTGCCATCCTTTCACCCAGACACTGTGAGTATCAAGGTGGGTGGAGTGCCTTGGAAAGATATGCTCATTTATATTGTTTTAAGTTCACCTGCTGCTCTGGCCTCTTTCCCAAATCTCATATGCAGAGGGAGACACTCAAAGAGGCAGTACCCACCAAGAATGCCACAATCATTCCTGCAGCAATGTGGAGGTCCAAGGTGTTATTACTAACTTCCAAAATATACTTCTGCCCCATGGCTTGTCACTTAGTGCCACTGTCAGAGGGGTGCAGCCTGCCTGCTTCACTCAGTATGATCTCCTGCACTGAGGAGGCCATGGCAAGTCCACATGCTACAGCACTGTTTCAGAAGAAGAGAAGCCAGACATCCCCCCAGCTAATTTTAATCCTCCTGCCCTATGTGTCTGCCTTGGGAGCAAATTAGGATTCAGGTACAGGACAGTGATTAAACACTTGCTTATCTGTGGGCACACAAGCAGCTGCAGAAAGTTCAGCTGGATTACTCATACACTTGAACTTCAGACTTACTCTGCAGACAGTTCATCAAGTCATCCTTAAATGGCAAAGAAGCAATGCTGTGTTTTCCAAGCTTGGCTCTGCATCCCATGGAAGTCAAGAAAGAAATGGATTCTCTGAAAAAGCAGCAAAGTGGAACTGGCTAGGGAAGGCATAAATCTCATTTTCCCAAGAAACAGCCTGCAGGATCAGGAGTGATGAAGGACCATGGCAGCTTTAAAGGAAGCTTAAATGATCCTAAGAAGATGACAGTCTTACTATACATGGGAAAACAAGCCACTGAGGTGGTGTCTGGGAGATGATGTAAAGTCCCCATTACCCTTATTCTACTCCTCAAAATATGGTTTTGTATATAAATACCATCTGGATCTTAACCACTTTTGTGCCTCATTTCTGGACCTTCCCACCATCACATTTTAGACTCAATGGCACTAAACTGTCCTGGTGTTATAAACGACAGAAGCAAAGACCAGCTTCCATACTAAGCCAGGCAGCTCAATACCCAAGTGAGATAAGTACAGGCCTTCCCCCTAGTCAGGGATAATGATGATTATGTATAAGAGCCATGTGAAAGCAGAAAAGATGAGGGAGATGGACTGTACAGATAGGCATAACTGCAATAAGCAGTTTGAAGTAATCTCCAGAGCTGGGTGGACAGCATGCTAACTTCATTCTGTAATTACCAGCAATTCAATTCATCCTTTTTTTCCCCCTGTTTGATTATCAGTTGTGACTGCAAACTAAAGAGAACACCAACAGCCTAGCTGGCTTTTCCTCTCCCAGATTTCAATGTCAGGGATGAGGTAAGATTCCCAAGCTCACTTCTCTCCAAATGTGTCCCATCAGTAAAAAACATCCAGAATAATTTTCCTTCATCTGAGGAAGGCACTGCAAAAACTGTCCCCCACCACTTGTAAAGCACTCCAGTGAAAGAGCAAAGGATGCCCAAGAAATGCACAAAAGGAAATCAGTAATTCTACACTCAGTCCAGAGTTTGAATATTATTAGTGAACAAGGCCAGGGCCACACACTATACGAAAAGGAAACGTAATAGCTGCTCTTTAAGTGTCACCTTCCACTCCAGGCACAAAGAGTAGGTGCTCTGGCAATTAAGTGGCTGTATCATACTACCTACTTGCAGAGGAGGCCAAATTAAGGTTTCTTCAATGACCTTAATTCTGACATTTTGTGGTGTTGCAGCACTCAGACTTTGCAACTTTAACACCATCCTCTTAACCAAGTTTGCTGCCTGTCATTAACTACAAGGCTGCCACGTGGCTGCCTCAACCACTATCTGCTCTCAGGAAATCCAGATTAAAAGCTTGTCTTTGCCACCATAATAGCTTGAGGTATCTCTCCAGATTGCCCAAACCCATGGACTCTACCTCAAGTGATGAAGTGTGTTAAATTCAAGCCAGCTGACCTCCTTCGAGGCTGAGCTGAAACAGGAACATGGTGGACGCCCAGGCGAGTGAGACAGGGGAGATGCAGCAGCTGGAGTTACAACCACTTATCAGCTGCTAATCCAATCACTCTCAACCCAGTCACTGCATGCTACAGAGTCTGCGAGATTCCTTGCTTTCATCCAAGCTTGCCTCATTAAGTGAAGTAATTCAAGTCTGTTAAGGTGAGGTAATAAACTGCTGAAAGAGAGAGAGCTCCTTAGGGTACACACACAGAGCACACCAAAGATGCATGTGCACATTACCGAGATAGAAACCACCACAACTGGAGTACACAGCAACTGCAGCTGGCAAGCCACCTCTAAATCACCTCAAGTTTCTCTTCCAAAACAGAAAACCTTACCAACCTAAGCTCCACTCAGCCAGCAACGCTGCTGAAAAAGCATTAGAGGATGCTCTGTTATGCTTAACTGAGGTTTGGAGCTGGATCGCTTCTATCTCACCATGTAGGGCATCCCTACCCACCCCACTGGGCTCCACAGCCCCTTCTTCAAGGTCAGCAACTCAATCTACCAGCCTCTTCCATCCACAACAGAGTAGCTGTGTCCTGGATCCTCCTCAGCAGCATTACCACCCCCAGCTGCACAGCCTGGGCAGAGGCTCCCCAGATGGAGGAGACCAGGAGCACAAAACAAGGAAGATGATGAGACTTCAGCTACACACAATGAGATCCACTGGCCCCAAAATAGTGAATGGGAAGGGGAGTTACAAATTGATACATAAAAAAAGACTTGACTGTGTAATTCAGAGCTAACAAGACAGTTTGCTGAATGTTAATTAAATCCTCAGTGTCTGTTACCGACTGCAGAGATCAACTCATTTTTAAATTAAGTAAGCAATAAATGCTTAGATGAACTTCTATTAAATTTCACCCAGTGAATGAAGTATGTGAGGCTTTTAATAGACATTAAACAAGATAGTTATGGCAACTTAGTTGATATTTTATTACCTAAAGATAACGGCCATAGTAAATCTCAACTAACTCTCACACTGGTGGCACAACCATTCAAGACCTGGCAGAAGTCTGCCTGCCTTGAAGCATCACTGGGCAACAGTAGTGGGGGAGAGGAAGGTGGCCAAATGGCGAGTGACATCTGCTTAGAGGATGCTCAAGTGCATAAAACCCACTAAGGCACAAAACAGAACCCCTCCCACCCAGGTCTGGAAACACCAAAGAGGCTCTCACATGGAAAAAAAAAATGCTGGCATAAATCAGAGACCCTCACACACCCAAATAAAATGAAGCAATTTACATGGTTATCAAGGAATTCTGACATTCCCTCATGGCACCAAGGGCTACAGAAAATATCCTGCCTAAGCCTGCAGTGCTCAAAAACTGCTATCTTTTTCTAAGAAAAGGTTATCAGCAGCCCACACCTCCACCAATGTTTGTTTTCCCTTCCTAAGCATATTGCAATAGGAGTGCTTCTGAGTGACTCACACGTGTGTCACTGTCACCCACAGATCCTAACAACAGATACTGGCAGGCTAAAATGACAGAGACTTGCTGACACCAACTTAAAAATGATCGCTTTCATGCCAGCTCTTGTGTGTGCTCAGAGTGTGACTGAAACCAGCTCTTTGAGATGAAAGTAGAATCTCTATCAAGGTGCCTCTACCTTAATCACAACAATTAAGTGTGGGTAGCAGGGGGATTTTTTTCAGGTCTGGACTGGGTATGTTGCAAGTTCTACCTGCCCTGCTGTGCCCAGAAGCAGGAGAACAGAAAGACCAGAGCTTTGCACCCTTCTAAGCTCCCTCTTCTTGGGCAAACACAAACTTTCAGAAAGCTCTTAAGCTTTGTGGGGTTCTTCTGGTGTGTGGTTTTCACTTTGATTTGTTGTTGTCTTTTCTCCATTTGTTTCCGTTTTACAAAACAAAAAGATTCCTAAACAATAAAGATGAAAAGTCAGAGCTCTTCAGACTTTATCAGTGCTCTCCTCCAGCATCTCAATGCAATGTGAATGTCAAATGCAACACCTTCCTGCCAACCCCTCCTCTGGAAGCGTTCCTCACAGGGCTACTTCAAGTCTTCTATTTCCCTACATATAAACCACACTCTTTAAAGCTACTGTCCCTTGCAAGTCTGTTCCTCTGATAACCCACATCCTTAGGCAAGATGCAGTTTCCATCTCCTCCACTCCTACCTGCCTTTGAAGCATGACTGCAGTTCCAGTAAGCTCTCTAGCTTTTAGCAGAAATACCCTGCTCCAAGAGCAAAAGCAAAGGGTGATGACAAAGCTAGCAGGGTAAGCAAGCAGTCTGCAGATAACTGAAAGCAGGCAGGAGCATCACTGCCTTGCTCACACCCATAGCAAACACCTGTGTTGAGTGCCACATGTCAGACAGGTCACACAGGCTTGGTAGTATTCATCTTACTTTCCTGAAAGCTTCTATCAAAAAGTATCACATCTAAAAAGCACAGATACACTTAAAGGAACTGTGCATTTGTCTATCAGCCCAATGCCATTTCTAAAACCTCTCCCTGCATCCACAGGGTCTTCACTCTGCGCGAAGGAATCAGCAAAGCTACCACAGACTGCACATGGATGGAAGAGCATGGATGATTAACCGGAAAGGAAACGCAGCATGGTGTTGGAACAGCTGGAGCAGAGGGTGAGTGCTGCCCAGGGCCACAGCAGAGCCAGAAGATTTTATGAGGAGAAAGGCAAAGCTTTGTGGGTCAGGCTTACAGGGGCCCGATGAGGAACAAAATGCTACTAAGGAGGCATTGTTCACACAATCGTGATGGAGGAATGGAATAAAGAAACCACTGGGGACACCCTGAGGGTATATGTTTCCACAAATGCATGGAAACTGTTTTCTTGTAAACAATTTGTCATCCACCCAAGGTAGTGCTTTTCTCCAGCTACAGTCAGCACTAGAAGTTTCAAAGAAACCTGCACCAGTCTCTTCTTTCCAACTGGATGTCTATAATACAAAAATGGTCATCATTAGCTTGTACACATACCTGACATTCACACAACCATCCCATCTCCTTCCTAGACTTTGCTGAATTCTTGTCCTAAGCAACACTGTGTGACAAAGGTCACCATTTAGTTACAAGAAAAGGCATTTAATTTTGTTCATTTTGAATCAGCCACTTTAACCCTGGCTTGCAGTGGTATTCCTCTTTCACAGCACTCAGTTTCTGTGGCACCTTCCACACACCTTTTGTACTGGAGCAATCTCAAGATATCAGTCAAATTCTCCCAGGTTTTCTAGCTCCCCAGCGTTTTTACTACCTCTCTCCAAAGCTGCATACACTAAGTTTCACTGATCAGAAGAGAGCAACTGAAGTTTTATAGTCAGGCATTATACAGACCAGGCAACAGTCATGCTTCAAAGCTGAGTGGTGTCTCCGCTCTGACCATGGACCTCCAAACTGTGATTCACACTATGAGTTGTAACTAGAAATACATACAGCCAGTACAAGCTAACTCAGGTGGAGGAAAAAAAACAACCAACACAACACAACTGAAAAAAAGGACCAATTAAAGTTGCCAATTAGAGGACAGCAGGGCTGAGGGCCCCGTTAGCAGCAACCAGCATCTCGCTGGAGCTGCAGGCAGGATTAGACACCGAGGGTTAAAGCTTGCTGCCAGGTGGCCCTATGGACACAGCCCTACAAGATCACCTGCTGACAACCCATCCCACAGGAAAAAAGACCTTCCAACAAAAGTTAAACAACTGAAAGAGGGGAATAACAGAGATAATAAACGTAGGAGTGATAAGATGGAAGGTCATGAGGTGGGCTGGGACAGACAGAGCAGACCAACAGGCAGGGTGAAGTGTTCAACAGTAGAGCTTTATCCTCAGATGGAAATACTTTCCGAGGGAAGTCCCGTGTTCTAGAGCATTATTATCTAGCCTTGCTTGGGCAAACCCTGCTGCTACAGGGGTGGCAATAACCAGAAAGTCCCTCACATCCCCAGACTGCTGCTGCACAGCAGGATGGACTATGCACAGGACAGCAATCAACCTTTTCCACCTTGAACACAGTTGCACTGTGAACACAGGGGTGAAATGCTCTGTCCCCTTCCCCTGTTCTCCTAATATCCCATGTATGCAATTACTTGGTGAGCCAGCATGAGTTGCATCATCCAGCTCCCAGACATCCAGGGACTTCCTGTGCTTTCTCAGGTCTTGCCCCAGAGAACTTCCATAGAACGAATCACAGAATCAAGCAGGTTGGAAAAGACCTCCAAGATCATCCAGGCCAACCTAGCACCCAGCCCTAGCCAATCAACTAGACCATGGCACCAAGTGCCCATCCAGGCTTTTCTTGAGCACCTCCAGGGATGGTGACTCCACCACCTCCCTGGGCAGCCCATTCCAGTGCCAATCACTCTCTCTGCCAACAACTTCCTCCTAACATCCAGCCTAGACCTGCCCTGGCACAACCTGAGACTGTGTCCCCTTGTTCTGTTGCTGGTTGTCTGGCAGAAAAGGCCAACCCCACCTGGCTAAAGCACAAAGTCCACAGGTAAATGAACCCAAGGAAGTAAAGGAATTCTCAAATTTAGAGTGTTTCCAAGAACGTAACACTTTTGTGTGAGACCTTGCACCTCACACGGGTCAAAACCACTTCATGCACAGGGACTGAGGTGTCGTGAGTTATGTAGAACGACAATGAATCCTGCAAGCTTTTATCAACCACAGAGCAAGGCTAAAATACACCAAATAGGAACACAATCCAAAGGCCAAACAAAGGGCCCAACTCATACAGGTGCAGGGGAAAAAAAACAACCACAAAAAACCCAAAGAAAGACTAAAAACTCAGAACAAAGCAGGAGGATTCTCAACGCTCTTTTCGCCAGCTGGGCCAATGTGCACCTCGAGGTACAGTCGCCAGGGCAATTACAGCACGAGTTTCTCCATCAACACCTCCTACTCGAGAGCACTGCCTTCTCCTCAGCAGAGCCCCAGGGTGTGGAGAGTGCTCCTGAACAATGGCAGGAGAAAGGTTTGCCTGCTCGCTAGGGGAGGGCAAGACAAGGGGGAGGGGGGAAATGATAGAGACGTTAAAAAAACAAAGGCCCTGGGTGACGTAAGGCTGTGGGAAACTTTGACGTCCTTACCTGCCGGGGAAAGAGGGGGACTCCCCTGGCGTACAAAAACCGGCCAGGGCTTTACTCAACTTGCTCTTAACTCCCGTGTCCCGGCGGCGGGGCGGGCGAGCGGCCGGTGCTGCCGGGAGGCAGCGCTGGAGCCGCCGCGCTGGAGGCGGCCCCCGCCCCGCGCTGCCTCAGCTCAGGTGCACCTGCGGCCGGCAGCCCCGCGCCACGGAGCACCGCGGCTTGGGGGTGAGGGCTAGACCCCGGCCTGCGGGCAGCCCCAAACCGGCGTAGGGTGGGGGCGTGCAATGGAGCCACTTAAGTACCGGGAAAGTTTCTCCCTGCCCAACACCCCTAGGGCTGCCCCGCCCCGCCGCCCGGCTCACACTGCACCGGGCCGGGCCAGGCCGACCCTCCCTCCGGCGGCCGCGGTGCCCCGGGCGGAGGGAGGAGCCAGGCGCGGGCCCCCCCCTCCCCGAGCGGCCGGAGGCGCTCCCCGCCCCGGCCGGGGGCTCCAGCTGTTGCACAGCTGCCTTGGAGCAGCGAGGGGAGAAAGAGGAAGGGGGCAAGTTATTATCTGCAACAATACCTCGGGGGGAGGAGGCAGCGAAGGCGAGAGCGGCGGCAGCGGCCGCGGCGGGAGGAGGCGGCGGGGGGGGTGGGGCCGGGGGCGGGGCCGAGGCCGCAGCGGTGCCCAGGACCGCCCCGCCGCGCCCGCCCCTGCGCCCCGCCGCCGGCCCCTTCCGCCCGCCAGCTCTTTCCGCGCTCCGCGCCGCTGTCCCGCGGAGTCTTTGGGTACCCCCGCCCCGCCGCACCCCAACGGCCAGCTCCGCCCGCATCCCTCCCCTCTGGTCCTTCCAGCCGCTCCTGCGCCCCTCTGCGTCCTGGGGGCCGCGGCGCTCCCGCCTCCTTACCTTCGGGCCTTACCTCCCCTCGGGCGGAGGAATTAGGGGTGGGTGTCAGTCCCGAGCTCAGTGAGCCCCCTCCCCCAGAAACAAAAAGCGGCGGTCGCTGCCTCCTTCCCCGCCAGGCTGCTGCGTTCTGCCCGGGGCTGACGTCAAGGACCCAAATTCCTGCCTTTCCCCGCAGGCAGATTTGTCCATGTAAGGGCCGGGGCTGGGGCCGGGACTGGGGCGGCCGCAAGGCGGGAGGGGGCTGCGGCGGAGTGCGGCAGCAACCGGTACCTCGCGTTGGGGCAGCTGGGCAGCAGCAGGGCTGGAAGCAGCCCCGACCCTGCGAGCAGCCCAGTCCTGCCCTCTAACCAGCGGGATTAGGCCCAGGGATATGCTCTGCGGTTCGCAATATTCAGCTGCTCAGAAGGATTTTGTTCAGCGCTCCCTTAGGATATTCTGGGGGCTTTTCCAAACAAGTTCTTCTCTGTTCTGCTTGTGTTTGGGCGCATAAAAACGTGAGGAAGGCTAAAAGGTGCTCAGAACTTCAAAGGAGGTGCCTGTCCAGAGACTGAAGACAGAATCTATCCAGCATACTAAGGAGACAGGGAAGGGAAACTTTCCTGACTTTGCCGTTTGGTTGTTTTGTGGCTATTTTTACTGCCTGCAATTAAAATAATAGGAATTTCGAGTGTGGTTGTTTTTGTCATGGAATGCTACCCCTGAAGTAGCTGGTTTGGGTACCTGCATTTTCCCTGCAGAGAAGGGGAAGACAAAAGGGTTCCACTGTGTCCAGGCTACGGAAGGGAGAGTTGCCAAGGCTTGCTCGTTTGGAAGGAGCTTTCTGGATGAGTTTTTAAGTACTTGAAATGTATTTCATTTTGACAATAAAGGGCTCTGCTGTGCACTTGCAGAAGATGTTTACAGTCTTACCCCATCACAGCTTTGATGTCCATAGTCACTGCTTGACAGCCCCAGGAGAGGCAGTTTGCACATAAGTACCCCAAAAAAGGGCAGTAAGTGCCTAAAAGATTTCAGAAGCTGGAGTGCAGTGTTCTGATTCAGCCTCCCTGGCTGCCGAAGTGCCTAAAACAAGCATGCTCTCAGGTTGGCCACAGTGCTCTGGAGACCCTAGAAGATACCGTCCTAGTGGCACCCCTTCCCCACAGGCTCTGAGCAGGGATAAAGACGACATAGCCCAAATTTAGTCCTCAGTGCAAATCCCCTAGCCGTGGCTGGTCTGCTGTCCTGCGCTGGCCCTGTGTACCAGGGGTGCTAAATTCTTCCCGTGGGATGGAGAGGGTTGCCAGGGCCAGATGCTCTCTTAGAAGCACTGCAGCTAAATCTGCCTGAGCCTGTCAGTCACAGCCACAGACGTTTTCTAAGCATTATGACTGTGACTAGAAATACCCGAGCCTTGTCTTAGCCGCCTACCCTGTGTTTAAACCCTGCTGAGATCCCAAACCAAAGCACAGTAGTGTGTGAGTCACCAGGGCCCCAAGCCGTAGGTGTACCTAGAGTGCTGATAGCGCTCTGTGAGCCTGGCCTGTTGTGAAAGATGTGGGCATGTCTGCTTTCTAAAGCATTGGTGGGTGAGAGACTGTAGCACCAGCGCAAGCTGAGCAGCCAAAGCCTTCGCCTGAGGCCCTGTAAATCTGGGTGCAGCTCTGTCCCTGGAGAATCCACAGTTCGTGTGTCTCCCTGCAGCTGAGTGCTGTGACCACAGGGCTGTAAGGCAGTGCTCTTTCTTCATCGTGCATCAAGATCAACTCGGTATCTCCCAGAGATATTTTCTGCCACAGAATCACAGTATCACAGTATCACCAAGGTTGGAAGAGACCTCACAGATCATCAAGTCCAACCCTTTACCACAGAGCTCAAGGCCAGACCATGGCACCAAGTGCCACGCCCAGTCCTGCCTTGAACAGCTCCAGGGATGGCGACTCCACCACCTCCCCGGGCAGCCCATTCCAGTGTCCAATGACTCTCTCAGGGAAGAACTTTCTCCTCACCTCCAGCCTAAATCTCCCCTGGCGTAGCTTGAGGCTGTGTCCTCTTGTTCTGGTGCTGGCCACCTGAGAGAAGAGAGCAACCTCCTCCTGGCCACAACCACCCTTCAGGTACTTGTAGACAGCAATAAGGTCACCCCTGAGCCTCCCCTTCTCCAGGCTAACCAATCCCAGCTCCCTCAGCCTCTCCTCGTAGGGCTGTGCTCAAGGCCTCTCCCCAGCCTCGTCGCCCTTCTCTGGACTCGCTCAAGCATCTCAATGTCCCTCCTAAACTGGGGGGCCCAGAACTGAACACAGTACTCAAGGTGTGGTCTAACCAGTGCAGAGTACAGGGGCAGAATTACCTCCCTGCTCCTGCTGACCACACCATTCCTGTTGCAGGCAGGTGGTCATCACAAGGGACTTCCTGGCACTCGGTCAACCTCAGGGTAGTGGGGCTCTCAAGTGAGCCCATATTTGGAATGCTCCAGAGAGGCAGATTTCCAGAGGGATTCTTCCCTGATTTCATTTTGTTCACTCTTGTATTGCGTCAACTGGTATCTGAAAGCTTAAATAAACCATTTGGCCTCAGATGACAGACAAGTGTTCTCCATTTAGTATTTCAGAGAAAAGCAGTGGTCAGATATTTTCCCTGCCCCATATCCAACAATTATTACTTCTTTATCCATCAAGCTTATGCAATTTTCCAGTTCCATTAGCAGAAGAGAGGATATTTTGCACATCCATAGCAGCCTCCTTTGAATGATCCCAAAAGTTTTAAGCTTTGAGCCTCCGGAGTATGAGATAGTAGCTACTGCTACATCCATTTTGCAGGTAGATGATCTGTGACTAATCCTCTGCAGCACAGCAGCAGAAGTTTGATTCGCAGCCCATTACCCTTGTAATGCACTGCCCAGAATGGTCACTGTCATGTCAAAAGCACAGCATGGATTTTCTGGGGTGGTTTTTTTTTTTCAGTTTCCTGTCATGACCAATATCATACACTTTGGAAACGAAAGTAGAAGATTCAAGGTGTGGAGCCTGGCTGTGAAAATCTGCTCTCTGCCTGGAAAGAATCAGAAGTACTGGCAACGTGCACTCATTCCTTTGGTAATATCTACCACACCCTGCACTGTAGCAGAGGAATGAATTAAACAGCAAAACCTGAAATGCCTGACATTGCACAGGCCACTCACTAGGCACAAATACAGGAGTCAGCCTGGACCAATATTCATTCAAGTAAATGAAGTTTTTTAGTGGTTAAGGTACATGGCTAGAAGCCTGGAAACATGGCCTCTGTTCCTACTTTTCCTGTGTTATATGATTTTAGGCCAGCAAGTTCACCTCTCCATGGCTGGAATATCCCTTATAAACCTGCAGCACAAGGTTTAATGCAAGGAGTGACACATTATGACCTCCTATCACTGCAGGCAGCTCAGTTCTCTGTGAAGTTTCCAGAAGTCACCTGGTGAAACCTTGCTTCTCAGAGTTTGGATCTGTGTTTTTTTTGGTGTGATTTCAGATGCAAGGTATAAAAACAAACAAAAGAAAACAAAAAACTAGGAAGGGAATAGCCCTTGGGAGGGTGTGGGAGCTCACCCTTCAGGGCTCAAAGCAGGAGCATCATTGCCTAAACCATACCTGCTTTGGTTCACCTACCTTGCTCTAGAGGATCAATTCCAGAGCAGTTAGAAAAAGTTTCCTTATCTCTAACCCAAGTCATTTTTGCTGCAATTCAGCTCTTAATCAGATGAAGTTGTGGGGATCTGACGTATTCCTTCACTAGTAACAATTCCAGAACAACAGGAAAGTCGCCCACCTGGTGAACTAATCCTTGCGTGGGTAAAAGCCAGAGAGGCTGGAAAACACACTAAGCATGTGTTCCTGGGAGAGTTGCCACCTCATTTTCAGACAAAGATCAGATGCAATTAGCCTTAGATCAACTGGAGACTCCTCTGCCCCAAACCACAACAGTTTTCACCCACCTCACTCTGAGTACACCCACTTAAGATACATGCTGCAGTGGCACACTTGACCTGACAGTTTCCAAAGGGCATTCTTGGAAGCACACGTAAAATCTGAGCTCACAGCAACGGCATTCCTGTGGCACTGGGGAAAGAATGAGGAAATGCCAGCATAGATACTAGGCAGACAGGAGAGAGAAGACTCACCCTGCAAGTTTGAATTCATTTCCAATCAGGGTGCATGTTCCTGATTTAGAGATACACATGTGTTTGCTGCCTGTTGGAAGGCGTCTAGGAACACTCATGGGCCAAGCTTTGTCGTTGCCCGTTTTACAGGCATGTTTGCATCCAGACAGGAATGCAAAGCACGTACTGGACAGGCATTACTAAATCACAGATTGCTTGCAGTGATTGAATCTGGGCCAAAACCCTGAGGGAATCTTCACTGAGAAGTACAATTTCCAGCAACCTCCCCAGCTTTTCGTAAGCACGTCAGAGATAGCAACAATCAGCAAACCCTGCATCTCTGTACGCTCCTTTGGGTTGCACATCGTTCACCAGGTGCTCAGCTTTACCTGGCAGTCAGTCCTATCTAATTCTGTATCATTTCATTGTTGTCCATGCTGAGTTTTGGGTAGCTCAGGAAATTGCAAACTTCCCTGCACCTATTTCAGACTCTGCTCCATCCGCTGCTCAGGCTATAGCCTCCTGTCTCATGCACAGAAGGAATGGTAAAGCTTTGTCACACTGCTAAATCCCAGTGCTGAGGCTATATCCCAATGCTGAGAAGTGCAGTTTTGCAGCGTGCCAGTGTAGCATACTTAATTTTGAGCACATACTTAAAACTAATTTGAACCCAGAGAGCTTTCAGCTTAGGTTTAAACATTCTGTTGAACAGAGATGGATTTAGGGATTGGAGTATTTTGCTGGACTGGATCTTTGGTTAATGAGGAAGGAGACTTACTAGTGCCTAGAAGAAAAGTGCCTGGAGCTCTGTGGCCACAGGCAAGCCACAACTACCACTACTCCATTTTTCTAATCAATGTTGGTGAAATCAGTACACAGAAGAGGCTGACAATTGCATTAAAATTCCTCACTCTTTGGGTCTCAACTTAGTGGGAGATCCAAAAAAAAAAAGGTTTATAGTAGCTCCTCAGAGTGATGTGATATAATTAAAGCAGAAGTCACTAGACATTGTGTTTTACACCATCTGGTATCTTGCTAATGGTGTCTCCTGTCCAGATTTTAGCACCAGCACTTTGATTTTGAGGAAGGGAATTGGTAAAATGCTTTATGGAATCTACACTGAATAAACAAAGTGCCTCCAGTCTCAGAAGAAATGTTTGTGGTAACAAATATTTTGGGGGACATTTCTGCAGAGACTCTGCCCTCCCTGTTGAGAATCAAAGCAAAAATATTGAATGTACTAAGCAGATGTCTTCTGCTAGTGACAGCGAGACAAGCAGAGACAGCTGGTTAGAAGAACAACAACAACAAAAACACATCATCATTCCTGCTTTGGCTCCAAAAAATCTTGGACTTGTTGTCAAGGAAGAAAGCTATGTATGTAAGAAGCCAAGAAAGAGACAAATATTATTGAATGTGGTAGCATTTTAGTGAATGTGCTGGAAATAACTTAAGTAGGAAGAAAAACTGGATGCGCTCCATTGTTTATTAAAAGAATGCCTCTACTTATTCCCACAGGGACCTCTAGCCTATAGAGTCATTAGCACATTTACAAGATGTAGATTTTAAATATGTTGCCTCACTCATCAATCTGGTGGACTTTTCTTCTGAAGTAAATAAAGTTACAGCATGTAAAAATGTGTCCAGCCACATCCATAGCATCTCGGCAAGCTAGAAATGCCGGCTGGGGACTGTGAATGTAACTCCTTCAATCAAGGGTGGAAGTACAGGCATACCTAGAGAGATCTGAAATATTAGGAGGGGAGGAGGAGAAGACAAAATGAGATTCCCTCTGGTGAAACATATGAGAAATAATTCATACACGTTAAACAAAAAATGAGAATGTGAAGAGCTGTCCTGGATGAACAGGCTGAGCTGCATCGTCTGCCGGATAAGCCAGTGACCCTCTGCCCTCCCTGCTCAGAGGTGGTACACTCTTCCTCTTGATAGTTTTCATCTGAACAAAACCTGAACTTTCTGCTTGGCCCATGGACATTTCCATTTCCCTGAGCAGACTTGTGTTTTTTTCAGCAATGGGTGTAAGTTGCAGCAAAAGAGGTTCCGCCTCAACACAAGGGAGAACTTCTTTACTGTAAGGGTCACAGAGCACTGGCACAGGCTCCCCAGAGAGGTTGTGGAGTCTCCTTCTCTGGAGCCTTTCAGGGCCTGTCTGGATCTGTTCCTCTATAACCTGTGTTAGATAGTATTGTCCTGCTCTGGCAGGGGGGTTTGGACTCGATGATCTCTTTGGGTCCCTTCCAACCCCTAGCATCCTGTGATCCTACAATCCTGTGATCCTATGAAGAACTATAAGACTGATGGGAAGAGTTTAAGAAATCAGAAGCTGTGCAGTTCATCTATGCCAAAGATGAGTAGCTTGAGGTAGACATGCCAGGAGGGCTAGGCAGCCCCAAATCTCATACCATAAGAGAGTACTCTGACAATAGCAAAGGTCTGGATTTACTGTCTCAGGAGGTGTCTTCAGTTAAGGGCTTCAGAATCTCTAGCCATTTCCCACAGAGCTAGCTCCTTAATATTTTAAAGCCTTGAAGAAGCAAGAGTTTAAGGTGACCTAAGGGAAGGGAATTGAGAGGTGTGACCAATCCAAGAGACAAGCTTGTAAACAGAGGACAATGAAGTGAAAAGTAAAGGACATGGCTGCTGGGTCTCCAGTTCTTGGCTGCCAGCTTTGGCCATTCTCAGCTGTGTGATTAAGCAGTCTGTGTACTATCATTTTTACTTGTAGGAAAATAGGGCTTCTGTAAAATAGGGTTTCTGCAAAATAGGGTTTCTCTGCAACAGAGCAGACACAAGACCTTGGGAGAATTGCAGATTGAGCTAAGCTGGAAACAGCTTCCACCATTTGCCAGTATCTTGGAGAGTCTGGAAGATTTCACATATCTACTGTGACAAAACCATGACTTCTTAATGGTTTTGGAGGGTTTTTCTGCCGGTAATAAAGGACAAAAAGAACACAATGAAAACCAAGACACAGTGCCAGAATCGATTGAGGATCAGGGCACTTTTCTGTCTGCTTTAATTCTGTCTTGCCAGGCTCAGCTCCAAAAGCTGACCTGCAGTGTCCCAGCCATGCCAGGAATGGCCATGCAATGGTGGATGGCAATTTTTGCCAGAAATTCCACACTGATTCCAAGAAAACATTTGAAAGAGTGTCTTGCTGAAGTGGATACATTCCCACACACCCAGCATGAAAGGAACCATGTCTGACAAAACGATTTTCTAATGAGAAACATTTATCCAACATGTTGCTCCCCAGTGACTCTGGAGCTCTGTGGTTCAGTGCACCATCTACAGAGACAAAGCCCTTCCCAGCCTCTGGGAGAACACACCTGGGTAATAAAATGAAGTGATGAACTTGCTACCTCCATTACTCAACTAAAGAGCTCTGTACCTTACAGCATGTAAGTACAGACAAGAATTTTTATAGGCCCATTATAACCCTGATGTTTGATCCTGACCAATAGAATCTCTGTCCACAGGCTACTCCATCTGCACCATTTCTCATGGGACATAGAGGCAACACAGGGCATCCCAGCAGCCCTGGGCTCAGCCATCCTCACATGCACATTTCCTCACACCACTGAGAATTTGGATTGCCAAGGAACCATCCCAGCCCCGCTGGCAATGAGGTGACAGATCCCTGGCACTGCTCATGAGCTGCTTGTGGCTGGAGAGGAATGTCTACAAAGAGCTAAACCAGATTGCTCATAGATCTCTTCCAAATTGCTTGCCTCTAATCTAGCAGACAATTTGAGAGTAAACATGCACTGGGAGCACTGTCTTCCCCACCCTTCATCATAATAATCCCAGTTTGTGCAGATATTATGAGATGGCTGCCCTGGAGAAAGCTTAGGATCTCACTGGTGCCTTGGCAAGTGCCACCCAACTGTATCCTCTTCCCTCTTGCAGGGCACATCTACTGCAATTACTTATTTGATGCTATAGATTCACCACAGCCACCACAGCTGCAGGAGTGCAGTAGTGGCCCAAGCAAAGGCTGTCACTCCAGTCTGAGCTTGTGAGCTTGAAGCCATAGCTGGAGATATCTGTTCTGCACAGAGCTTTTAGAAAGGGTCAGATGGCTTAGAAACTTCAGGAAAGCTGACAGTTTGGCATTATTTGTATTTTTAAGATCCACACCTACTGCAGGGTACAAAAAGAGAAGGTGCTCACTTGGTATTTGTGTTGTCCTGCCTGTGTTTTTGGCCACACTGTTCCAGCAGTGGCAGAACTTCTGCAGACCATCTCATACATCCAACAGCTCACCCTTCTTGAGCAGAGGCTGAAAAATGCCACTGTTCTCCACTAGCAAATGCATAGCTGGCTACAACCATGTGTCAGCTATTTACCATCCTCTGTTCCCTGCCTTTGGGCAGGTGACCAGGGATATGACCTATATCCTTTAAGCATTTGTTTTATTTAGCATTGCAGAGAAGGAGGGTTTAAGGCAACAAACAACCTAAAAGTGTAACCATTCTTACTCTGCCTTTTTAAAATCAGAAAGATCTGTTTGCATCTTTGATTGTGGGAACAAAGCAGAACAAGCCAGCTCAACTCTTTGAAAGTCCAAAACTTATCTGGGCTCTCTTTTATTCTGCCTTTGTACCAAATAGACTGGTTCCAGCACCTCCAATCAAGACCTGTCATTCATTCTTTACCTTCAGGTAGGAACAAGCTACTTAGCCTTGCTTTAGCCACATTGATGCTGCTCTGGAGATGCCAAGATGAGGTGGCCACTCTGCACGTGTGCTTAACAATTCACTGACAAAGAAGCAGAATGTCACAAGGAAGAATCATAGAATCAGCCAGGTTGGAAGAGACCTCCAAGATCATCCAGTCCAACCTAGCACCCAGCCCTATTCAATCAACTAGACCACAGCACTAAGTGCCTCATCCAGGCTTTTCTTGAACACCTCCAGGGACAGTGACTCCACCACCTCCCTGGGCAGCCCATTCCAATGCAAATCACTCTCTCTGCCAACAACTTCTTCCTAACATCCAGTCTAGACCTGCCCTGGCACAACTTGAGACTGTGTCCCCTTCTTCTGTTGACAGTTGCAACTCCCACCTGGCTACAGCTTCCCTTCAGGTAGTTGTAAACAGCAATGAGGTCACCCCTGAGCCTCCTCTTCTGCAGGCTAAACAACCCCCAGCTCCCTCAGCCTGTTCTCAAAGGCCTTATGTTCCAGATCTCTCACCAGCTTCAAAAGCATTTGAAAGCACAGGAACCCTGTCACAGCGTTGCACAAGTTGTCCCTGTTGGGGTTGAGCATCACCTGCAAGCTCTGTACAGAGATTGGGGACTGACACACACCCTGTATCAAGCCTCGCCCCATGATGAGGCAGGCAAATGAGAAAAACAGGGCCTTGCCCCCTTCCTGTGATTAGATCATTATAATGGGTAAATATTTTCCTAGATAGAGAGTCAAGATAAAGGACTCCTGGTGTCTGAAATGAAGTTTGAACAGGACTCAGAAAGACTGTCCCTACCTTGTCATTATTTGTAATGTGCTTTTACCCAATGAGTGCCTTCCCCCCAACCCCCCAAAAAAAACAACCTAATAAATTGTGATGATTTGAGTGTTCTTTGCACCTCTACACTTTGGAAAATCACCCAGACTAGACTCAGCCACTCTGGAAATGGAATGAAGCTTTGTACTTGCAGCTTAGCACAATATACAAGCAGGTATTTACAATATAGACAAATATACAGGTTAAAAAAGTCATCCAGAAACACAACAGCCCTACCAGAAACCTGAGTCCCCAGGAGGGGCTCTCAACCACACTTCCACCTTCTCCCACCCCTTTACCTTACCCCAGACTTTGCCTTATGCTCAAGGTAGCTTGGATGGTCAGCCAGGGAGGGTAGGAAGCAGATGGATTAGTCACACAGATGGCAGGTTAGGTTAGAGAGAGAAGTTCAGCCCAAAGCCCAGAGAGAGAGCAACTGTTATCTATGTTTGGGTTCTTGTTCTTATACATCTCAGCAAGCCTATGAGTGAAGCAGACATCACCACTGTTTGCTTTTCACAGCCTATAATCTAGTTCTTCTCACCAAAACACTCTAGCTAGCTTCAAACTAGTACGTAATTTAAATGGAAACTCATTGACAGCTAAAGATGAAGATGTGGATCTCACAGAATACATTTTTTAACTGAATAGGAAGAACAGCAGCTTGGTTTTAGTCCACAGTCAAACTGGTCACAGGAAAATGCACAGAATGGATTTGAGTGGAAGAGGCAGAGTCCCAGGGACTGGCTTAGTGAAGTGTCATTAGTAAGGGCCTGCTGCTGCACAGAAAAATGATTGTGATTTAGAAAACTAAAAAGCCCTGAAAATTAGCCTTCTGATAGAGTCATAGAACAGAATCATGGAATCAATCAGGTTGGAAGAGACCTCCAAGCTCATCCAGTCCAACCTAGCACCCAGCCCTAGCCAGTCAACCAGACCATGGCACTAAGTGCCTCAGCCAGGCTGTTCTTGAACACCTCCAGGGATGGTGACTCTACCACCTCCCTGGGCAGCCCATTCCAATGCCAATCACTCTCTCTGGGAAGAACTTCCTCCTAACATCCAGCCTAGACCTCCCCCAGCACAACTTGAGACTGTGTCCCCTTGTTCTCTTGGTGGTTGTCTGGGAGAAGAGACAAACCCCACCTGGCTACAACCTCCCTTCAGGTAGTTGTAGCCAGCAATGAGGTCACCCCTGAGCCTCCTCTTCTGCAGGCTGGACACCCCCAGCTCCCTCAGCCTCTCCTCAGAGGATTTGTGTTCCAGGCCCCTCACCAGCTTTGTTGCCCTTTTCTGGACACCTTCCAGCACCTCAACATCTCTCTTGAACTGAGGGGCCCAGAACTGGACACAGCACTCAAGGTATGGCCTGAGCAGTGTTCTCCTAGCAAACAGTGGATAATCAGTCTCTAGTTCTTTTCTCTGCATTATTCATGATTTTCTGACCTCTACTCTTATCCTCTCCCTTGGTGTTCTGATCTCACCCTGAGCTCTCTTAGGATTCGGGGACATATATGAAAGCAGCTGGTTTATAAGGTTGTCTTTGAGGAACAAGTCTGACCTAAACCTCACATAATATCCAGGAATGTTCTCCGGTATTTGACCTCTTCATGGCTGAATCAGTATTCTTCAGACACAATAACATTGGTGTTCCAGAGTTGTAAGCAGCACCTGTGGAGTTTTCAAACAAACAGGCTGAGCATTCCTTGATGCACTCTTCGATAGAGCTCCTGTGCTTGCCTGCTTTGTATTTACTCTCGTAAAACATGTGCTGAGGTTGCACATGGAGGGGGGGGGGGGGGTGTTGGTGGTGGAAGAGGCTTAAACAATCACGTTTCAGAATAGGAGGGAATTTATGGGAGCTGCAACACAAAGGAAAACCCTTCTTTCTTTCTTTCTTTCTTTCTTTCTTTCTTTCTTTCTTTCTTTCTTTCTTTCTTTCTTTCTTTCTTTCTTTCTTTCTTTCTTTCTTTCTTTCTTTCTTTCTTTCTTTCTTTCTTTCTTTCTTTCTTTCTTTCTTTCTTTCTTTCTTTCTTTCTTTCTTTCTTTCTTTCTTTCTTTCTTTCTTTCTTTCTTTCTTTCTTTCTCTCTTTCTCTCTTTCTTTCTTTCTCTCTTTCTCTCTTTCTCCCTTTCTCCCTTTCTCCCTTTCTCTCTCTTTCTTTCTTTCTTTCTTTCTTTCTTTCTTTCTTTCTTTCTTTCTTTCTTTCTTTCTTTCTTTCTTTCTTTCTTTCTTTCTTTCTTTCTTTCTTTCTTTCTTTCTCTCTTCCTTTCCCCCTTTCCCCCTTTCCCCCTTTCTCTTGTTCCTTCTTTCCTCCTTTCTTCCTGTCTTCCTTTCTTTCCTCCTTTCTTCCTTTCTTTCTTTCTTTCTTTCTTTCTTTCTTTCTTTCTTTCTTTCTTTCTTTCTTTCTTTCTTTCTTTCTTTCTTTCTTTCTTTCTTTCTTTCTTTCTTTCTTTCTTCCTTTCTTTCTTTCTTTCTTTCTTTCTTTCCTCCTTTCTTTCCTCCTTTCTTTCCTCCTTTCCCCCTTTCCCCCTTTCTCCCTTTCTCTTGTTCCTTCTTTCCTTCTTTCCTCCTTTCTTCCTTTCTTTCCTCCTTTCTTCCTTCCTTTCTTTCTTCCTTCCTTTCTTCCTTCCTTTCTTTCTTTCTTTCTTTCTTTCTTTCTTTCTTTCTTTCTTTCTTTCTTTCTTTCTTTCTTTCTTTCTTTCTTTCTTTCTTTCTTTCTTTCTTTCTTTCTTTCTTTCCTCCTTTCTTTCCTCCTTTCTTTCCTCCTTTCTTTCCTCCTTTCTTCCTTTCTTCCTTTCTTCCTTTCTTCCTTTCTTCCTTTCTTCCTTTCTTCCTTTCTTCCTTTCTTCCTTTCTTCCTTCCTTTCTTTCTTTCTTTCTTTCTTTCTTTCTTTCTTTCTTTCTTTCTTTCTTTCTTTCTTTCTTTCTTTCTTTCTTTCTTTCTTTCTTTCTTTCTTTCTTTCTTTCTTTCTTTCTTTCTTTCTTTCTTTCTTTCTTTCTTTCTTTCTTTCTTTCTTCATTGTTGGCTTTGGCAGGCAGCCACCAAAGTTTCCTTGTCAGTAACACAGGGGTTTGTAAATAGAACAAAGAGCTTCCTCACGGCGAGGCTCATTATACAACCCCAGCGCAGCCACGGTGCGTCTTCGAGGCTGTTGCCTTGAACTTTGCATCTCGCTCCTCCTGAGAACAGGCCTGCATGCCAGCTTGAACAGATGTGGTTTCCTTTGGGAAAGGTTTTCTGTTAGGGTCATTCTGACTTCCCTTTCAGAGCTTTCCAGCCTCTTTGCTCAAGGGATTACTGTGGTGGCCTCTATCTTCATGTGCTACTGTTAAGCTTCTCCTCACCTGCTGGCTGAGTTGACTGAATGCTGGAGTCTTTTTTTTTCCACAGAAAGCTCTGACATTTCATGTTTGTTTTAATCAAACAGGAAAGGTGCAATTTCCTTCGAGCCCAAATTCTGAGAGACGTCATTTCGGAAAGAGCAGAACAGCCTCGCTGCAGCCTTTTGTTCAGGTCTCACCTACAGGGCTTTAGGTAAGATTTAAGCTAGCTCAACATGCATCACGTTTCAAGTGATCCCAAATGCACTCAGGCAGGATCTGCTCTTCTTGAAGACTCAGAATCACAGAATCACATAGAATCAGTCAGGATCGCAAGGGATCGCAAGGATCATCTAATTCCAACCCCCCTGCCATGACCTGCCCTAGATCAGGCTGGCCAGAGCCTCATCCAGCCTGGCCTTAAACACCTCCAGCCATGGGGCCTCAACCACGTCCCTGGGCAACCCATTCCAGACTCTCACCACTCTCATGCTGAACAACTTCCTCCTCACATCCAGTCTGAATCTCCTCACCTCCAGCTTTGTTCCATTCCCCCTAGTCCTGCTGCTACCTGATATCCTAAAAAGTCTCTCTCCAGCTTTTTTGTAGGCCCCTTTCAGATCCTGAAAGGCCACAGTAAGGTCACTTCAGAGCCTCCTCTTCTCCAGACTGCACAGCCCAAACTCTCTCAGTCTGTCCTCATAGCAGAGGTGCTGCAGCCCTCTGAGCATCCTCCTGGACCTTCTCTGGATATACTCCAGCATCTCCACATTCCTCTTGTAATGGGGGCTCCAGAGATGGAGACTGGGGACTGTGGACTCACAGAGTCTGCTGAGGGTGCTGTGCCAGAGATGTAAGAAACCTGTTTAGTCTGCAGAAGAGGGGGCTCAGGGGTGACCTCATTGCTGTCTACAACTACCTGAGGGGAGGCTGTAGCCAGGTGGAGGTTGGTCTCTTCTGCCAGGCAACCAGCAAGAGAAGAAGGGGACACAGTCTCAAGTTTTGGTAGGGGAGGTGTAGGCTGGATGTTAGGAGGAAGTTGTTGGCAGAGAGAGTGATTGGCATTGGAATGGGCTGCCCAGGAAGGCAGTGAAGTCACCGTCCCTGTCCCTGGAGGTGTTGAAGCAAAGCCTGGATGAGGCACTTAGTGCCATGGTCTGGTTGATTGGACCGGGCTGGGTGCTAGGTTGGACTGGATGATCTTGGAAGTCTCTTCCAACCTGATTGATTCTATGATTCTATGTTTGAAGATATAACACTGAGCCAGGTGCAGTTTTGTCTCCCCAGGTGCACTGTCTAGGATTGTCACTGCTTTGAGTCCACCACTGGACTTACATACATCAAGCTTACAAGCATTTAAATTCTCATATTACAGCCTCACTGAAAGCAAAGGCCTTTCCTTACTGAGTAACTCAAGCACAATATGCTGTACAGGCCCAGTATGATGTTTCCAACACATCAAGTACATATCAAATGACAGTAATTTAGAAGGGTGCAACTTTAAGTGTTTTGACTAAATCAGGGTGAAGGCTGTGGAGACCTTATTTAAGGCTGAGTTTTCAGCTCTGGTCAGTTAGAAGAGTTTGGATTTTTTTAAATGGACAAGAATTAAACATTCTACATCTGATAAAGAGCATCACATGTGAAAGTTCACATCATTTGAGCTAAGCTGAGCTAACCCTGTGTGTAGGCAGCTCTGAAGCAGCAACAATATAGCAGGAAAAGCAGCCCTACCCTGTTACCGAGTGAGAAAAAACACAACAAAGCAATGGAGGAAAAGCTGCTGCCACCTGGCCTTCGTGGGGAAAAAGGAGGAGAGAAATAAAAATGTACTTCAAAAATCAGTGTAACTCCCACTCTGCAGCAGTCTGATAGACTCAAGGCTGTTCCTTCACCCAAAAGCCAACTCAAAAGCCACGGAAGTGCATCATGCCAATTCTGCGGCTGCCTTCCAGAGCAGAATCTCCTTAAATGTCAACATTCCCTTTGTTCTGTGCAGCCTTTCTAACGAGTCTATCATCTGTTTGGTCAAAGATCCAATGAAATATGCAATAAGATTATCTCACAATCTCTCTCTATTGTAAAGCCATATCACCTCTTCCACTCATTAATTATTGTCTTCCATTTCCTTTGTCAGATCTCAATCAGAAAATAGGGACTCAAGCCTTACAAGCTTAACAACTCAGCGTATGTCAGCTGAGCTGTGGTAACTCTCCGTGTGCTCCTTCCTAGCCCATAATAAACAAAACCAGCCTCACTCTGTGGTGCAGAGTCTATGTAATTTAGCTTAACCTCCTTTTATTGTCAGCTAAGCTGCCAGTGATAGTTACCATGGCTCAGCTGATGTTTTGTCCTCATATTGCAAGGCTTTGTCTTGAAATCTTGAGAGCAGAGCTCTACCCGTTACAGCTATCTGGAAGGCTACAGTGATTTATGTGCTGTCAAAATACACTGAAAAAAACCAAAGCATAAGGCAAAAACCCCAGCACAATTACACGATTATCAACCAATGCCCCTTGGTTTGCTGTTTTTCAAGCATGAACTGCTCAAACTTTGGATCAAGAAGCGAAGCAATCTGTTTCTGAAGCGCAAACAGGGAAAAATTATATGAGTCTTCTAGCAATTTCAGGCAAATATATCACAGAAGCAGCATGCTTGGCCTTTTTACTGTGCATCTGTCTGAGGTTTCCAGTAAGATTTCCCTGATATATAGTAAGAGTCAAAACTCTAATCTGTTTTAACTCTTTTTTATTGTCTCTGCAGCACTAACTTTGAAAAATGGCCTTGTCCCTAAAGAACTGCGCACAGTTCATGTAGGGGAGCTGTTAAAATAAATGCATTACATCAAAATATTGCAGAGGAACTCAGCTCTGAGGAGTTTGGGAGCTACAACTACAGATATAAAACAGAACAGCTGAAGTGTGAGTGGAGGTCATACTCCAGGAGAGAAGAAGGGATGTCCCCTGTCCAGCAGCTGCTGCACATCATCTGCTCTTCGTTCTCAGGGCTGCAGCGTTTTAATATATGACTCTTCTCACGTTAATGTCCTTCTGCCTTCCTCCTTGCTGACCTCAATACACATCGAGCTGATTCTTCTTTCAGTGTATTTAAGTGCTTTCTGGAGACCTTATTTGTGCTGCTCTGCCTGCAAGACATCTGGATGATTTATGGAGACTAAGACAAGTTGAGCGCTGCGTTGGCTGCCCTACCTTGAATATTGTTTTTCCTACACTATGTTGCTATCTCTACCCATGCCATGGTCTGATTTTAGATAGTCTGTATCTTGTGCATAGAAGAGGATGTACTTTCTGCCTTTCAGAGAAGCTTCTGAGATTCTCAGGAGTAAAAATGTGCTTTTCCACCTGTCTTCCTTGCAAAGCAGCAGTATTTGTCTAGATACTGATTGGGGAAATTCAGGCAAGGAATAATGTGCAAATGAGAACATGACTCAGTGGTGGGAAAAAACCAGACAGCTACCAGGTGCCTCAAAAGGCTGAATCACAAACAAGAGGGTGAAAAAAGATCTGAGAATGCAGGAGATGATGGAGAAGCTCATCTTGGCATTTGTCTGTTTATTCTAGCAGGATATGCAGATTCCACTCTCATGACATCACTGCATCATCTCACCTCATCAGTGCCTCATGACACAACCCCTCTCTGTAGCACTGAGTCAGCATCATTTTGTGATCTCCTCTTTGCCATATAAAAAGGGGAGAAAGGCTGTTCATAATGGTAGAAAGTTATGACTGCCCTCTCAAGAGGTCTCTAAAGGGTTTAAAATACTCATGGTCATCTCAAGAACACTCCTCCAGTAAATAGAACAGGCTCAGAAAATACTTCTGTAGTGTGACACAGCATTGTGCTGTGGAGGAGCTCCCACAGCAAACAGAAGAGTGACCAACATTGTGGATTGAGATGAAGGACTGAGGAACACCTCAGCTCCTGGAGCTCCAAAAGAAGTTGCTAACTACATTTCCCTGTAACCAACAGGCACTGCTTGATTCTGCCTGCTGCACTCTCCTAGAGGCCTGGACCTGAGAGAAGACTTCTTATAATGTCTTGCTCAGCATCAAGTACTAACCCTCTGCTCCCCAGGCAAACAAAAGCTGTTGGCAGTACCAAATTGAAGGAATCTAAAACATGCATACAAGGGTCAGCTTACAAGAGGCAACAGAAAGAGTAGGTTTGTGTTAGAAGAAACCCAGCCACATGAAGATACTGAGCCATATAGTCCCAAGCCTGATTTTAAACAGTCCCTGAGGCATGAAACACAACCCTAACTACATATCACACTGCACCTGAGTTCTGTGCAACAGGACCAGGAGGAAGAGCTCTTCCTGGAAAACCACGTCCAGAGGCCAGGAGGCTCTTGTCATATTTGCACATCCTCGTCCCTTTTGTTGGGGGATTTAGGTCACAAGAGCGCAGGAAAGGCAGCTCTGAATCACCTGCCTCTTGCACATGTTGCCTACACGTTGTGCAAAGGTTTCTGAACTCAGCCTGCTTTCAAGGCACACCCTTTGTTTGTTACTTTCTATTAGGGCTTTTTCACAACCCCATCCACTGCCAACATAAACAATGTTGCAACATCTTCCTTCAATCTGCCTTGCTCTGTTGTGCTGTAAATGTCAACCAGCAACATGGCACTGTTCACTTGCTTAACTGGGCAAAGCCCCTGCCGCTGCAATCTTGTATATCTCAGCTCCCTTCAGGAGCAAGTTGCTAGGGAATGGTAAGTGGCAGACCCCGCAAGCCGATCTCAAGTCGACACAAGACACCAAGAAGAGCCTTGCACAGGTAGGACATGCAGTGGCTTTGCAGAGCACCTCTAAGGCACCGGGAAAGGTTATGAAAAGTAATGATCAGGGATTACAATGGCCAGTGGAAGTTGTTTCTGCAGTCGTTGTGCTTCCTACTTCCCTACACGCCCCCTGCTCTGTGTAGACTGTGCCATTGACCACAGGTGAGAGAAGATGCTGCCGCTTGAATGGCTTTTGTCAGCTGGTGTTAAACACATTGTGGGAGCTAGCTTTGCTCCTGGAAACTGGGATAACTCGAGTAGATCCCATCTGGCTGCAGGAATGCCACAACAGGCACTCTGTGAGCGCTCTCTGTAGGCTGATGGAGCGCCTCCTCACCCCCAAGTCCTACCGGCGCTAGAAAGCACCAGAGCCAGGAGAGAGGCTATCTGGCACGCCTGGGAAGATGCAGGGCTGCATTCTGCCTACGCTCAGCCCCTCCGCGCAGCCCTCACGGCTGAGAGGTTGGTGCGGCTGGCCCGGGACTCTCCGTGTTTGGTGTGTAACACATGTTTGTGTCTGTCGGGTTTTTGGCACGGCCTCCCGCTTGTTCAGACGGAGCTGCTCGGTGCGTGGGCTGAGACAACATCCTGTTATGCTCTTGCCCACACTCCCCGTGCTGGGCTGTCATTAGCCACCTGAGCCCCTGCCCAGCCTGGCACGCCACGAGCCGGGCCGGGGGTGGTGCTGCTCGCCGGCTGGAGGTGGTTCCTTTATCAGCAGCCTCCATCATGGGGATTTTCTCTTATTTCATTCCCTACCTTCCTTCAGCCTCAGATTTGCATAAAATCCTGGGTTAGGACTAATCTGACCCTAGGGCGAGTGGATCTTCTGTCCCAAACTCTCTCTTGACTGAATCTGTTGACCTTGGAAACAGAACTTGCAGGGACAAACAGTGGCTTGAGTTTTCCCTAGCGATAGGAGGTGCTTTGCTTTGAATCTCATTTAAACTCCTGTGCTATGTGCAGGATTGCTGCGGCAACTCCCAGTCAGGTCTCTGTTTGTGTACAGCCCTTGTTGCCACAGCACCCAGGTGCTTTCCATGTTCACTCTAGTTTTCCACAATGAGAAGCATGTCCAGCCTTCAGGGCTTGCCAACAGCTGTTGACTAATAAGGGCACATTGTCCTTGGTGACCGAAGGTAGCATCTTGCTCTTACCATGTGTTCTCTGGCAGACAGCAGCACTGGAGAAACAGCAATGTCTCACTGCATAGGGGAGAGTGTGAATTCAAGTCTTTCTCTGGACTTGCTGATAAATGCCTCTGATTATAAATGAGCATGTGGTCAGTCAAGGGAAGGAGTTAAAGATGGCAGGTTGCAATAGCAGCCGTGACACCTTCTAAGAGGAGGTTCATCATGGACTTGTGTCTGATACGTTTTTCTAGGTCCTGCTGGATTAACTGCATGTGCATGCTTGGGGAAGAGGAGATAATCATCCAGGCAGGGTTCAGAACGACTGTTAAGGATTTCATTGGGTAAAATGGAAGAGCAGAGGCAAGGATTAGAAGAGCCAGGTATCAGACATAGCAGTTGCCACCTGCCCTGCTCACCTCTCCATCACCACTGTATGGTCAAGAAGATGGCCTGAGCTCTTTCCTTGCTGAATGCCTGATTCACTTGCTGCAAGAACAACTTGGCATCCTGACACAGGCATATAGTATTGCAGAGTGTAATATGAACATGAGATATAAATGACACTGGGCTAGAGCCTGCTCCACAGACCCAGATCCCTCAAGACAGTGCTGGTCTGCTGTAATACATAGATTCTCTTGCTGCAATAGACTTCCTGCTAGAAATGGCATGCTGCCTTGCCAGCTTGATGCTGTCCTGGTCTCTCTGCCATTGCAGTATCCAATTCCTGGCAAGTCAAATAGTAAGAAACTCTGAAACTGAGCACAGAAAATGACCAATAGAGTAGTGCTGATTGGGTCAGAAGTGCTTGTGCATGCAAAGAAATCACCTGTACACCCTCAGCTCACAGCTGGTCCAAACAGGTACGCACTTGACAGTTCAATCACTGCCATGTCATCATCTGGAAACTGGTATTTCAGACATTATAGCCTAGCTCAGCCAAGATGTCACATCATGAAACTAAACATGCAACTGTAGTGATGGCTGAAAACTCCACTGCTTGATTTGGTATCATCAGTTCCCAAAAGCCAAGAGTTCCCACTTAGAGTGTTGAAGAAGTAAAATGCTCTGTACTTTGCCCAATTACAAGCAACCAGAATGTCCATTCCCCATCACTATATTTGTGGGGATGATAGGAAAAGAGAAAATTATCTGCAGATTTGTTGGTGGTTGTCTGTTTGGGGGTTTTATCTTAACTTTATCTTTCATGCTTAAGACCAGAAATCTTGAGATTGTGGTAAGAGCTTTCCCACCTTGCTACTCAAGAGTATGCTTTCAGGAGGGAATTTACTCCATTCAGAAGTTTTATGTTTTCTTTGGGGATGTTTTTTGTCCTGATGACAGTTTTAGGTCATGCCAAGCCTCCACGTGAACATCTCAGTTACACAGCTGCAGCCCCACCTTACTCAGAAGAAACACTGAGAGCATTCCTTCTCCTCATAGACAAAGAGGCTGAGCTCTTTGCCCAGAACAACAGAAGAGCCCAGAACAACATTTCCTGGTAGCAAATGTTTGTTCATATAATCACCCAAAGGAGAAGACAATTCTTTCCCTTTTTTTTCCCTTTCCATAAGGAAAGGTGTTGTTTTCTACCTGAATTCTGTTTCTAGGTTGCTGCCTTTGGTCAGGGGTTTGGGTTTGGTTAGGTTTTGGGGGTTTATTCTGTAGCCATGTAGAGGCTGCTAAACTGCTGTCAAACCCAGATGATGCTGGGAGGATGGCATTTGGCTGTTCTTTCTTTTGCAGAGCTGGTTCATGGAGTTGCATCCTAAGTTGTTGGCACTATGTCACGTTATGGTTTTGTGGTGCTGTGCACACTGAATTGGCCCAGCACAGTGAGCCTGCTCCATGCCACATGGGCTTGTGCCGCCGAGCAAGCCGAGTGCATTTAGAGAAGAGTTTGACAGTTAGCTTGACAGCTGGAGTGAAATGACTGCACATGGTGATAAATAAAGAGTGTTCATCAGTACCTTCTCTCTGAGGACCAGGCTAACAGTAATTGCACTTTTCTAAGTCACATCTGCAAAGCCATCTACATTGGGTAAACTGAGTCATGGAGACTTTTCTGTTGGCATAACATAAGGCAAAAGCAAGCATCTCAGCTCTCATTCCTCACTTCAGACTCCTAGATGCCAAATTACCTTCTCCATGATGAAAAAGGAGAGAGAAGTTGGCTCAAGAGGATGCAGTCAATGTTTACATTTTATTGAACCACTAGACATTGCTGTTGGCCACAACATGACAACAGTGCAGCAAAGAGAGGCTTTCATCTGCCTGTGCTTGGCAGAAAGTGTCGTTCCTTGGTTACTCAGCTGAAGTTGACAAGCTGCCCAGTATTTTTATTATCAGGTTGTCAGCTCCATCTCACTACTGCCCTCTTAATTTATTATTTTGCATTTCAAAATCACAGGTGTGACTCACTGCACAGCCAGAGGTTATAATGAAGTATCCCACTCATCTTTTAGCTCACCCTTTGTTCAAGATAATGGAGATTGCAGAAGGTTTCTGGGGAGGTAAGAGAATTGCAAAAGAGCCGAAGACTCCTCTTTTATCTAACCCATGTGTGGGCAGTGAAACTACCTGATATGAAACCAGTTGGGTGCAAAAGTGGGCATGGAGGTTCACTTGTTATTAATGGTGAGGTTTGAAACTCAGAAGATAGAATAGTTGTAATTGAAGATAGGCACCCAACTTTAAATCACCTCACCTTGAGGATATGGCCAAAGAGGTAATCCCAGGATATCATACTTCTCACAAGATTTCCTCTTCTCACAAGATCTCAGCGTGGCCAGTAGGACAAGGGAGGTTATTCTTCCCTTGTACTCAACACTGGTCAGGCCATACCTTGAGTACTGTGTCCAGTTCTGGGCCCCTCAATTCAAGAGAGATGTTGAGATACTGGAAGGTGTCCAGAGAAGGGTGACAAAGATGGTGAGGGGCCTGGAACACAGCCCTGTGAGGAGAGGCTGAGGGAGCTGGGGGTGTGCAGCCTGCAGAAGAGGAGGCTCAGGGCAGAGCTCATTGCTGTCCACAACTACCTGAAGGGAGTCTGTAGCCAGGTGGGGTTGGTCTCTTCTGCCAGGCAAGCAGCAACAGAAGAAGGGGACACAGTCTCAAGCTGTGCCGGGAGAGGTCTAGGCTGGATGTTAGGAGGAAGATGTTGGCAGAGAGAGTGATTGGCATTGGAATGGGCTGCTCAGGGAGGTGGTGGAGTCACCTTCCCTGAAGATGTTCAAGAGAAGACTGAATGAGGCACTTAGTGCCATGTTCTAGTTGATTGGATAGGGCTGCTAGGTAGGACTGGATGATCTTGGAGGTCTCTTCCAATCTGTTTGATTCTGTGATTCTCTATGCTTTGCTTTCCAGCAGGACAGAATATGAAGGCCAAGCAGCTAGTCCCTTTTCAAGTGAAAAGCCTTGTTGCCTGCACCTTATGATCTAAACTGGAAGGTGGCTCCAAGTGCAAGATTTTGAGTTATCTGTTCTGCCAGCAAATAAGAATCTTGCTTTGTTAGAGTTTTTGGTACATAAATGCGTGCTTCTTAGCATAAAATGATGCATCAGCTATGCTTTTCCTGGATGTTTTCCTGGTGGAAAGGAAAATGGAGCCCTGTTCTATTGGAAGGAGAGTCTTGCTTCTGCCTATGAAAACAGTGTGGCTATCATGGGATTAATTAACTATTTGTCTCTATGGAAAATTGATGGGAATGTTTCCTCTTATCACCAGCTTATGCTAAGTAGAATAAGGAACCTTTTAACCCAAATGAAGAGTGTCCAAACCCAGAGATATTCTGAATCCATTTAGTCTTTTAATTTGCTTCCACATGCAGCTGGTCTCACAGCAGAGGTGCTGCATTCATGCTAAGAGAAAGCAAACTGCATCAACTTGAGAAGATCCAAACCAATTTTTTTTTCCTAACAGGAGTAGCTTCCAAAAATCTCCCTACCAACTGTCTTGGGGACTCTTACACTCCTTCCTGGAGGGAAAGGTGCATGTCCTATTGCTGGCACAAGAACCCTAGAGCAGAGCTGCTGGGACATTTGCAGTTTTGAAAGCTGCAGTATGGAGCTGTGGCAATGCCAGAAGTGTACCTAGTCTGCTCAGTCTCACTGCAGGAGGAGCAATTGTGACTCAAAGGCTGTCTGGTGGCAATGGAGAAAACTACACCAAGAGCACTTGTTCAGCTCTGCCATATCCCATTTCTGTCAAGTGTAGAATAATAGCTATCCAGCGAGCTGGGACATGCTTTACCAGCATCAATAGAGTTGTGCTTCAGAGCATCCCTCGAGGTAGCAGAGAATTATCTCTGGTTTATAAATGAAGTAACTCAGGCAGAAGGATTAAAGCCAAAATGTTCCAACCTGGCTGCCTACTGCTAGATACCTACACCCATATTTACGCAACTCGTGGCCTGATTTTCAGAAGGGCAGGGCCATGAAAATTTTGGCCTGAGGGATTTGTTCACACACAGTTTACTGGTAACAACGCCCAGGATGGAAGCCTGCTCTCTGCTACCTGTCTTACACCTTAACCATTAAAAACATCTCTTCTGCCTTCAGCCTGGCAGCAGTTCTGCTGTCCCCATTCAACATGCAGGAGCTCAGAATGAGAAATGCAGACCTTTGTGCTCACAACTAGAGGCTGCTGATGAGAAGCAGCAAGAGTCAAGCTGTTGCCAGTTCTATGCTTCTCTCAAAGGTCTTCAGACCCCGGGCAGTTTTGCTTGACTTACAGTGCTTTGCTAAACCAACAAATCTGGTGTGCAAACCTCTGTTCTGTCCTGTGCATGGCAACCCTCTCTCCTGTTCCCATGCCACATCCTGCTTAGAGCACTTTACCCATCAGAGCACAGATCTAGTGCAGAACCAGCAACAGATCAGTAGGAGAAGGGAGGAAAACCAGCCACCTGGGTGTTTGAACTGCTCAAAACCACAAACACCAAAAGGAGTAAGTTAATCACAATGTCCCTTCATCTCTCTCCCACACAATCCTTCTGGACTTTAACTGAGCTTCAAAATGTGCCCTGTTATTTTGGAAACTCTTGAGCAGTAAGGAAAGTTAGAAGAGCTCCTCCCCCCCTTACCAATGGCCAGCAAAACCCAGCAAGTAAAACAGTTGCTGGCTGGCTGTGGTGAGGCTTTGCAATTGTCCCTGCTAAAACCATCCCTGCTAGGGGCTAGTGTGATGCTTGTCTTAGCTCATTAGAGAGTCTCGTTGTCCTGTGACATGCACTTGAGCAATAACACTGGTGGCTGGTTGCTACCTGAGGGAGGGAAGGCAAAGGATCTCTGCTGTCTCTGTGGAGTAGTCACTGGTGAGGTCATCTCAGCCTGACCTGCAATGCCAAGTGCATGCTGCAAACCCATTGCTGTCAACCTCTGTGTCTTGCCTCGTCTGTCCTGCAGTCCCAGACACTTCTGACCTCTTCTTTCCTTTCCTTGAAGCTGCATTCTGCTCGTGGGGCTCTGGCTCAGCTGCTTTATAGCATCCTCTGACCCAGAAGGAAGATGGGTGAGAGGAGGCAACAACCTTCAGCAAAGGTTAAGGCCGGAAAAGAAGGAAGCTCAGTCAGGTCAGCTGAGCCAGCCAACTGCTTCTATGATCCCTCTGCCAGAGGTCAGCACACTGTTCTGCCTGTGTGCTGGATACTACTGTAGGAGCTCCCCCTTTACCCTCTTCCTGTGGCACTACCAGCCTGCAGCATCCGGGGGTGGGGAGATGGGGAAAAAGGGTAAAGAGGAAGCAGTTGACCATGAGAACCTCCCAGAACTGTTTCCAGCTCTTCCCTTTCTAGGTCTTTTTGAGAATATTGACTTTGAGATAGACCTTATTCCTACTGAAGTTCAGAAGCACAGACCTGGCACCCCCTGATTTCTTCAGAAGTCTGAGAACTTTTGTACTGCAGGTCAACTCCACGTTCAAGGCCAGCCCAGACGTTTTGAGAAGTGGGTAGTGAAATGACCTCAGTTCCTTCTGCCCGTGTCTGAGGTGCCTGTTCAGGGATGGAAGCAACTGAGGCTCACTAATCTGTCAGCAGCCAGGAGGAAGCCAAGGAATACATTCCTTCTATTCAGTAAAAGTTGGTGCTGCATTTTATACAGCAGCCAGTGCATTATTCCATGGTGAAAACAAACCCTATTCTTCTCTGCCAGATAAACACACTTGATCCTATAAAGAGCAGCATTTCTGACTGTTCAGCAGCAGCCAAGCTCACGATGGGAAAAATAACAGGTGTTTGTCAGGCACTCCTTGTTTATTGGCTGTGCTTAAAAGAGTTGCTTTTAAAAATCCAACAGAGATTTAATTTTCAGTGCTTCCATATTAAAACAAACAAACAATAACCAAAAAAAAAAACCTAAAAACCAAGCACACAAAAATCTAACTCCTGATGTTGGTTCATGGTAATTTGAAGGCAATTCATTATGAAAGAGGTGTTCTTTCTGTTGTGGTAGGAAAGAAACCTACTTATGAAAGCTCCAGAGGAGCACAGTAGTAGAGCAAATCCCTGCCTAGAACCAATGCCTCCCCTTGCTTTTCATCAGGCTTTCCAGGTGGAAGCTTTTGTCACCAAAATGTGTAATTTTATCATCAAAATGGGACAAGCAGGGATTAAGCTTCTCCAGTCAGTGTCCATCAGCTTTTCCAAGCAGTGCCAGCTCTGTCACTCTGCCTTTTAGAAAGCATCCTTGGGCTGGCTTATGCCCTTCTCTCTTTTCCTGATGGTGAAGCAGGAGTAAGTGCACTGCCCCAGGGAGGAAAGTAAGTATCAGAGATACAAACCTTCCTTCAATCTCTGCTTGTGTCTCCGGGAAGTAATTGGCAATGGATTCTGATCAATAGACCTCTTTACAGAGAGGCAGGCTCACACAGTGCTGGAGAGAGACTCTGTGTCTGCCTCCTGTCCCTCCATGCTCTGCTTTCAGTACAGATAGGGGACATCCTCAGGGCTGTCTCAGCGGGGTCAGAGGGCAGTCAGTACCTGACAAAGTTGTGTGGCATCCTAGTGTATGGCAGCTGCAAGGGTTTGGTCCTAGGAGACCTCGTGGTAGTGAATAGACCATGGATAAAGAATATAACATCATTTCTGAGAGCTATGTAATTTCTGAGACAATGATATGGGCAGTCTTCTGTCCCCGTGACTTTCCCTTCCAATGGAATAAGGATTTCCTTGCAAGCTGTTGGGATGAGTCACAGATGCTCAGTAGCTTCACAGGAATCTGGAGAGAGACTGGGCCACAGAAAATGACCCAGGAGCATCTCAGCGATGTCCCAATTCCTAGCTGCCACTCCTGGTGGCATATAGGCTGCCAGGAGGGTCACAGGTTGATGTAGCCAGAGCATTCTTCCTTGTCTCCAACATGGAACTGAGACCTGCAATGCTGTCAGCCCAATGCTGCAAGAAACACAGCCATGGTTTAGTATTTACTGTTCCTGCAGGAGAAGCCACACAAACCAAACTTTCTCCCTTGGCAGCCTCATTTGCCTCCAAAGAGTGGACATGAAAGGCAGGCTTGGCTGGCGTTTGTGCAGATGAGAGAGGGAGCAGAGACAGGGCTCACAGCACTGCGGCTACTACCTGTGTTATGCCAGCACTCCCAGCTTAGAGCAGGCTGTCACGGTGCCATCAGGCTTGTCACACACAGCAGCCTCTGGCCTGAGCAGAAAAACCTGATGAAAGCCAGAAAAAGCAGCAGAGGCACAGAGGAGAGCAGTCATTTCCCAGAGGTAGGGCAGCAGAGCAACGCTTGCTGATGACATGGCATGGGTTGGCACAGGGCTCCTCAGGGTGCCTGCTGCCACATGAGGTGCAGCAGCGACATGTCCCATTCATTGCCAAGGAGTTCTTCAAGGAGCAATTTGGATGAGGCTCTACACAGGTTCTGAAAGGGGCACTTCCACAGATGAAGAAGGCTGGCTGCAGTGCATGGCAGGGCAGGATGAAAGGGGTTCAGAGGCTAGAGAAGCAGAGAGAACAGAGCAGCTGTGAGAGCATAGCCTGTGCGTGGAGCAGCTCTGGCATTAGACAAGAAGCTGCACTGCGGCGAAGCGCAGGGTGCAAGAGGGCAGCTGGCATGATCAAACCAACCCTGAGCTAGACAGAAGAGGTCTGGGCAACAAAAGACTGTGCTTCTTGAGTGCCAGCCACTGGAGGCCTGCAGGGCAAGGCGAGGCTTGATGCACACAAATGAAGTACTACCAAGTACTGTGTAGCTGGTGCGTTGACCTGAGCAAAACGCAGGACGATGGGGAAAAAGAGCAGAGTCTTAGAGGAAAAATCAAAAGGCAAAGCTTGTCCCTATGCTTTAGGGCCAGTGAGACACCAGACCTCATTAAATGTTACCCAAGATGGCAAAGCCCACGCAAAGGAGCAGCATTTCCAAGGCACCAGTGCCTTTCAGCATCCACTGGTGAGCTATTCGCTGTCATGCCTCTGAAGCAGATGTAGGCACATGAATCTCCTTTGCAAGGCAGGCAGACACCAGGCCTGTGCAGCATTTCATCTCCGCTGGAGTGATACTGGTGACTCAGCGCTTCCCCTGCAAGGCGCTCGGATAGCCTTGCTCCAGCAGTGGGATTATGGCAGCAGCCTGAGTGTCATAACAAGGGAGCTGAGCAGCAGGGATTTATGAGCAGGCAAAGAAAATGAGAATTATAGGTGTCCAGTGCCTATGACAGAGCCACCATATATCTCCTCTAACAAAGCGTGTGAAAACAGCTCCATAAATTCACATAGTAACAGGAGCGAGCGCCAGCTCGTCATCGCAGCTATTTAAGGAGCCAAGCAGCACTTGGTGCTTATTGCAGAAGTTCACAGTTAGTTAAAAATAAGCATTAAAAAAAAAAGTCACTTTTGGGCTCTGGCTGAATAAGGCTTTTTACTCAAGACGTCAGGCATTGCGTCCTGTCTCTACTCCTTTATGCCTAGGCAGACTCTCCTTTGCTACACTCGGTGTTAGGCACCGCCAGCTTCCTCCTGAAGTAGCTGAGCTTGGGATGTGGCACAACCAGTTGTGAATCTTAGCAGTGAGTGTGGAATACTTCATCCTTTTCAATTACCAGCAACTCTGAAATGTATTTGAAAAGTTCTTTGGCTGCAACCTGTTAAAGATGTGCTGTGTCCAGTTCTGGGCTTCTCAATTCAAGAGAGATGTTGAGATACTGGAAGGTGTCCAGAGAAGGGTGACAAAGCTGGTGAGGGACCTGGAGCACAGCCCTGTGAGGAGAGGCTGAGGGAGCTGGGGGTGTGCAGCCTGCAGAAGAGGAGGCTCAGGGGTGACCTCATTGCTGTCTACTACTACCTGAAGGGAGGCTGTAGCCAGGTGGGATTGGTCTCTTCTCCCAGGCAACCACAAACAGAAGAAGAGGACACAGTCTCAAGTTGTGGCAGGGGAGGTCTAGGCTGGGTGTTAGGAGGAAGTTGTTGTCAGAGAGAGTGATTGGCATTGGAATGGGCTGCCCAGGGAGGTAGTGGAGTCGCTGTCCCTGGAGGTGTTCAATCAAAGCCTGGATGAGGCACTTAGTGCCATGATCTGGTTGGTTGAACAGGGTTGGGTGCCAGGTTGGACTGGATGATCTTGGAGGTCTCTTCCAACCTGGCTGCTTCTATGATTCTATGAACATCTACAGAGAGCTTTCCCGAGATGCAATTGCTGAAGAAAATAACCCAAACATCCCCAACATGCTGAATTGTTTTGTGGAGGGTTTTTTACTGCTGCCTCATGATGAGATTATTTGCAATACCTGTCAGCTAATGCGCTGTTTTCCTTGCTAATTTAACACTTCTTCCTGAAGGGAGAAGGAGGAGAGGGTGAAAACAACTCTTCACCATGAACTGCAAATCAAAAAATAGCTGTGTGCTTTATTGTCACTTCTGCTGTTCCCCTTCCTGCCATATAAAGAGAAGCTCACTTTATGAAGACAAACTCACCTTTTAAACATGAGAAACACCAAGTTTCTCTCAACCCCATGGCTTTTTGCTTTCATCTTGAAGCTTTGGGCAAACTTTAGAACTAGAGATACTTCAGCCAGAAAGAAAAGTTGGAACTCTCTCAGCATAAGGCTTAACTTCAGTAGCAATTGGAATGTACTTTTCCTGTAAGGAAGAAACTTGGCATCTCAGTGAAAAAGTGAAAGATAAGGGAATGGAAATTAAGGCTTGCTGCCTGTGCACCAGGGAGCCTGGCCTCATTCTCCCACAGAGCATGGTTTTCCACGTGCAGCACTGGCACTTCTGCTCATTAGTCCCCCTTTACTGGGGGAGCCCTTCCTGGCAACAGGATAATAGCTGGGAAACCTGCTTCTTGGAGGCCAGTGAGGACTTGAGGTCTCTGAACTAAAGCTTTACTGAGGTACATCCAGTGATATTTTCCCAGGGCCAAAATTAGCCAGCTTAGCAAAGAGAGAAGAGATTCTTGTTTGGTTGGTTTGGTAAGAAGTTGATATTTTGTACAGAAGTGATGTAACTTGGAATGGAAAAAAAAAAGAAGGTTACTCAAGATCCAGGTTAAAAGAAAAGTGCTTAATGGAAAAAAAAATAGCCCTATGATGATCCCTGCTTTATCTCAGGGCTTGGAAGAGCTGCTGCTCTGCTTTTTGTGGTGGTTGGTGGTCACACTGCATAGTTCCTCTAAAGGTGGCAGGTTGCTTATGCGTTGTTTTTCTTGCATAACACCAGTAGCTGGAGTGGGCTGGAGTGGTTTTTTTACACACATTGTTTGCTGCTAACAAACTCAGGAAGGAAATTTACAGTCCTGAATGGCAGTGAGGTCTGCAAGGCGTCCTGGACAGGACTGCACTGCTGAACTGTGCAGTGACTCAGGCAGCACAGGAAATGGTTGTTCTGAGCAGCCCCATCCCCTGTCTGTCCTGCTCTGCTTCTAGCACAGAGTTTAAAAACAGGTCGTGGGAGTTTAATTTTTCTTTTTGGGGTTGTTTTTATTCTTTTCCTTGGTGTGTTTCACTGCTTTCTCTGTACAGGTGTGCTAGCTTGAGTCTAGCTGGGATATTTTGGTGAGAAGAATTAGGTTATAGGCTGTGAAAAGCAAACAGTGGTGATGTCTGCTTCACTCATAGGCTTGCTGAGATGTATAAGAACAAGAACAGAAATATAGATAAGGGAGTCACTCTCTGTCTCTTGGGCCTGCATGAACTTCTCTCTAACATATCCTGCCATTTGTGTGACTAATCCTTCTGCTTCCTAACCCCCCTGGCTGACCCTCCAAACTACCTTAAGTGTAAGGCAAAGTCTGGGGTAAGGTAGAGGAGTGGGAGAAGGTGGAAGGGTGGCTGAGAGCCCCTCCTGGGGACTCAGGTTTCTGGGAGGGCTGTTGTGTCTCCATATTACTTTTAAACGTGTATATTTCTATATATACTGTAAATATCTGCTTGTACATTGTGCTAAGCTGTAAATATAGCTTCAAATTTCCAGCAGCTGAGTCTAGTCTGGGTGATTTTCCAAAGTGGGGGGGGGGGGAGAGCAGGTAACACCCAAACCATCACAACAGGTTATTTACTAGCAACAAAACAGCATTAAAAGGACAACATGCTTGAGCAGGAAGTCTCAAGAAGGGCATCTTCTTGGTTTGATGCTGCAATATTGGTTTTGTTAAGTTAAATGACCTTGCTTTCTACCTCTGTTCCCATCCTGGAAGCTAAACATCACATGCAGATGAGAGATCTGCATAGAAGGAAGCAGGATTTGGACAAGTGGGGGCAGAAAAGACGGATGACAGATTAAAAGAAAGAAAGAAAGAAAGAAAGAAAAGATCAGCACCAGGACCTGGGGTTTCATGTGGAGGTCTGCAGCTACATTTTCATATCTCTATCTGCCAGCAACTCTTTGTGTTTGGCAAATCCACTCTATCTCACCTGCCTGCATCTGACAGGTAACAAAACTAATTAAACACTCCTTAAGTAAAAGAAATAAATAAAGCCTCCACAGATGATAGGGCTGTTCAAAACCTAGCAGCTTGTGCATTTTTGTCTCCTTATTAATCTATTTATAAAAGAGCTTTGATTAGTTCCATATATTCAGCTTCTAAAGTTAATACCTTAGCAGTCTAAAGTGTTCATCCTTAAGCTAACGTTGAATTTTTCTCTCAGCTGCAATAAACATGTAAATTTGAACCAATTCATGCATGCAAAAGTGGGTTCTAAAATTGAGTTTTGAAACTTTTTTTTTTTTTCTGAGTTTATTTTTTTTCCCAAATGATGTTTAAAATGTTATGCTAAGAAATGGCACAGGACACCTGTTAGGTTATTCTGGCCAGGGAGACTTCCTACAGCCTGGTATCTCTATATGTATGTTTGTGTCTGGTACAATGACTCACATCTTTGGTTTTTTTAATTATTATTCTATAAGATAACAAATAATTGCAGCAGCTCCAAAGTTCTTTTCAGCTCTTAACTCCAACCTGTACCCCAGCTCCCATCTGATCTGATCCTCATCTGAACACACATGATCCCATTCTGATTACCGCCTCATGCTCTTCTCTACTTGTTGCAGCACAGCTAAACTTCATCTTAAAGGAGACTCCCATTCCTATCAACACTTAAGCATGTGCTAAGCTTCATTCCCATGGCTGGGGTGGGTTGGTTTGCATGCAGATGGTTAAGTGTGTGTATAAATATTTACAGAGTTTGAGGCACAGGCTGCCTAATTAGGTTTCCATAGCAGTTAGGCCAATATCTTGATTAGGAACCTGAGGCTGCTTCTATTATAATAAAACAATAATATAAACCTCATTATGTTGAGATGATGAAACCAGAGCACTCTTACAAGGGGAGAGTAAATGTTGGCTGAGCAGAAGGGAATGGACTTAGCAGCGGCACTGTACTGAAGGTAATGAAAGCAACATTCTGTTGCATGTGGGAGTGCTCTGCATCCTAAAACAGATTTGAGGATCACAGAATACATACAGTTGGAAGAGACTTTAAAGATCATCCAGTCCAATCCTCAACCCAGCACTGAAGAATCAACACTAAACCAGGTCTATAAATGCCAGGTTTACACACTACTTGAACACCCCCAGGGATGGTGACTCCACCACTGCTCTGGGCAGATCATTCCAATGTTTGAGAAGCTGTTCACTAAGAAATATTTCCTAATATCCAGCCTAAACTTCCTCTGGTGCAGCTTGTAACCGTTTCCTCTATTCCCATTGCTTGCCATCAAGGAGAATCAGAGAATCATAGAATCAAGCAGGTTGGAAGAGACCTCCAAGATCATCCAGTCCAACCTAGCACCCAGCCCTGTCCAATCAACCAGACCATGGCACTAAGTGCCTCATCCAGGCTTTTCTTGAACACCTCCAGGGACAGGATGGCAACTTCACTGCCTCCTTGGGCAGCCCATTCCAATGCCAATCACTTTCTCTGCCAACAACTTCCTGCTAACATCCAACCTAAACCTCCCCTGCCAAAACTTGAGACTGTGTCCCCTTGTTCTATTGCTGGTTGCCTGGGAGAAGAGACCAACCCCACCTGGCTACAGCCTCCCTTCAGATAGTTGTAGACAGCAATGAGCTCTGCCCTGAGCCTCCTTTTCTCCAGGCTAAGAAACCCCCAGCTGTGCTCCAGGCCCCTCACCAGCTTTGTCGACCTTCTCTGGACACCTTCCAGTACCTCAACATCTCTCTTGAGTTGAGGAGCCCAGCACTGGACACAGGACTCAAGGTGTGGCCTGACCAGTGTTGAGTACAGGGGAAGAATAACCTCCCTTGTCCTACTGGCCACCCTATTCCTGATGTAGAGAAGAGGCTGACCCTCTCTTCCTACATTTGGGCTGGAGATCTTTGCTAAGGGCAGCCATAGTCCTGGTTTTCCTGGGTTTTGAGCCTGCTTTGTGGTGCTGATTTTAACTGGCACTCTTAGGAAAGTGGTGTTTGCTCACATGATAGAGAAGTGCCTGCAGCTTTACATTTCTCTCAGACATTTTTGGTGTGGTTTTACAGAGGTTTGAATGTAAGATCATTACAGAACTCTCACTGCAAGTGCAACACACAGGGTCAGTGGAGCAACAACTTCTTCGCTGAGAAGACTCTTCATGTCTCTACAGTTGCTAATGTTGCAGATATTAATTACCACGAGCAGCAATCCATAAAGAAATTACATCCACATAGCAGTTGTGCTTGTGCTGTAGGTCTGCTTGCAGCCCTTACTGGCTGGCAGGGACTGACAGACCACGTGTGTGCTGGACAGACAGATGCACAGGAAACTGTACAGCTGCTCAGCCCTGTCTTCCCATCCCACATCTGCACCAGAGTCAACAGAAAGGGCTGGTATTAACCCTACAAAAGCTCCAGTGGGGAATTCCTGCTTTACAGACACTGCCACTGCTTTCCAGTGAGACCAGCCTTAAACCTGCAGTAGGCCAATGCTGGATAAGTTTTTGCCTTGTTTTGTAGTTTAGACATCATTATTTTTCTTTCTGCATCACAGGTGATCCTTTTTTTTCCACAGGCAGACTTTCCATGCAAATTAAAGCAGAGTGGCATCCTTGCAGCATGGGTTGTTATTTTAATTATTATATATGTGTGGGTTTTTTTGAGGAAGATGCTGCAAAATATCATTAGATCCACAGCAAATCTAGATGAAGCAAACTGGCAGCTCATTAGACTTCATGGACAGGCATTTAAAGTACTTAAGAGAGGACGCAGAGCGCTGCCCTTTACATTTACTTTGGCACTAATATCAGATTAAAAAGGGAAAGGTTGTTAAGTAAAGGTAATTGGCTGTTTTGTAGAGGGAATCTTTCTGAGGCACAGCCTGAGGCACTAAACTTTAAGAAGGTTAATTGTCTCATGGTGGAAGTCAAGCTATTACTGTTATTATGGACAGTTAGGAAAAATCCAGCCTGACATCTGAAGTCCAATAATGGGCCTCAAAAATAGAGCTGATTGGTTTATAGCCATGGGTCTATAATTAGAACAATTGCCATCAGGAAAATAAATGCTAGCCAGTGGTGAGCCCTACCTGTGTAGCTCTGTTACAGCAGCTGCAGCCAGAATGCCCCTGTGGTGCTGCTCTGCCAGCCAGCCCAGCTGGGAGCTAGGTTTGGGCAAAGCCCTTGAGCTGAGTGCAGGGGGACACACACGATGCTGTCCCTGAGTGAGGCCAGGGCTGTTAGCATGCATTCTCACATGCAACGAGTGGCCCTAAGTAGGAGGTTTAATTGTGAGCTTGCACTTGCAGCTGACAGAGGGGAAAAAAAACCCTGATTCTCCTTTCCACCTCATCAAAGATGAGGATGTTTTGTTCAAAATGCCCAGAAAATGGTCCACGGTTTTAATCCTCTTGGCTGAGCTCACACCCATCCATCATTCCCTACTCAGACCCCCTCAGTGACCCCATGTTCCAATTTCCCAACTGTTTTAAGAAAAAACAGCGAGAGTAAGAACTCAGCCATGCCAGGATTTAACTTTGGAACATGTTGAGAGGCAAGGCAAGGCTTCTGCACCTCTCCTGGGCACAGGTAAGGAAGGCCAAATACTTCAATGTATGAAAATACCAAAACGTTCAGGCATGTGAGTCTGGCTGCTGCTGGCAGAGAGCTCAGCAGGAAACCCACTGCAAACAGCCCCAGGAATAAAGTTTGCCTCCACTTGCAAATATTTGATTTAGATGGGGAAGCCTGAATAACAAAGCTCCATCTCCTGGACAGCAAAGTGTGAGCTCAGCAGCTTTCTGTGCTCTCTGCCACCAGCCCCCATCAAAACCACACCCAAAGGAGAGGTTTGATTTCAAGCTCTCAACACTTCCATTGGATTTTTTATCCCTCAGGCTGAGGATTCCTCCTCAGGTGCAGGGAAGCCTTTTCCTCTCTCAATCCCTCTCTCTGTGCTTCTCTAAGTATTGCCTTACTTGGTTTCTGCTTTTCTGGACCTGGGAAGACAGGAGGCGAGGGGTGTTCACCACTACAGTTACCCATGTGCTTGGTAGCAGGAAGGAGTAGCTGTGACCTACGCAGTGCTGGCAGAGAGCTCTGAGGTGGTTTATGCTGCAAATCCCTCTCCTGTTCCGGAAGAAGGCAACTACTGCTTCTGTGTTTGCATCAATATTTAAACGCCTCAGCACATCCTGCTGACAGCTTAATGGTAAAACTCTGCTTGGACATTTTCCTATCCCAAGCCAATTTTTGCCCTCCAAAGCCCCCAACAAACTGTGTCTCTGCTGAGACTGCTGGAGGAGGAGCTGTTATCAACCACACTGCACAGAGAACAGCGATAAGGGAGCACAAATGCTAAGGGCTCATCCCCAAAACCTGTGACACAGCTCCAGAATAGGACACAAAGTTACACTGCAACCTGTTAGTCCTGGGGCAGCCTTCCCTGTCAGAGGGAGCTACGCTCCTGAATCCAGAGTTTGTGGGACCAGAATTAGCCCTGGGGCTTTTCATGGTAATGACATGAAAAAGAGCAGAGACACAAGCCAAAGGGAAAAAGAAAGCAGTCGTGTGTAAGACAAGATGAGCAGTGGGGCAGGGACATATTCAGGAGCAAGCCTCCTCTTCCTCACTCAAACACTGCAGTATGCTGTCAGGAGTCGTGTCCCCACGACCCTGGCTTTTGAGCTGTCTGCAGATGACTGGCTAAGGACGAGAGGGAGGTGAATGAATGTGCTTTGGTGACGTGACTTGGTCCATCCAGCAATGTGTTGCAAGTAATGTCCCTGGACGGAGGAGGTCAGGTCAGTGTGATGGCTGCACTTGTGAACAACGTCCTGGAGAAGAGACTGCAGAAAGTGCCTGGGACCCAAACCCATGCATTTCCCAGGAAAGAATTGCATTTGGAAACAAAGAATAGGAGTAAAAGAAGCAGAGGCCAATGTGGGCTTACAGCCTAAGCAAGTTTTGTAGGCAAGGGGCTGTCCTTTTATCCTGTGCTCCTCCAAAGCCTATCTTGAAGTTGATCCCTGAGCTATGCACTTCAGCGGTGAGATGACTGACCACGAGGAGAGGTGCTGCACCTACCAGGGCAAAGGCACCACTTGGCAAGAGTAACAGGAAAACAAACTGGAGAGGACCTTGGGAAAGGCTCTCTTCTGGAGCAGAATGAATTCTGAAGGTCATTCCTGGTTTACTTGTTCCTTACTTAAGAGTTGTGTTTGTTGAATTTGGCCCTGTGCTGGTGAGAAATCTCTCACCCATCTTCATTGTGGTGCAGCTGAGGAGAATATTAGAACCAATCCACTGCAGGTCTTGTTCTGCAGCTGCTAAGACATGAGGAAACCAGAAAAGCTTCAAAACACCTACTAATGGCAGTATTTATTGAGTAGAGGAGCAGGACTGCATACAGTATTAGACAGCTTGTGAAGTGAATTAGAGCCTTATACTTTTGACCTTAGTGCATGTACCACAGCAGGTTTCCCATTGGTGGACAGGGCTGTGTGAGTGCTGTGGTGATCTTCAATGTTAGCTCAGCTCAAGCTTGAGAGTACATGTAGTAATTAATGGATCTGAGTCTTGTCTCATATTTCCTTCTGCATTTTTTGTAAGGACAATTAAGCCACCTAAAGAGAAGACCATAGAGGCTGGGCAAGATTCTCCTCTGTGTGGGGTCCAATAGTGACTATTTCACACTGAAATATTTCAGGCTGTGCTGATTCATACTGATGGAGGGTCTGCCTCAAGCACTTCTACCTGGAAATGTCAAAACAATGAACCCTTCCCATTTCAGCCCTTGAAAAGAGCCTCTTTTTCTGTAGGATACCAAGACAACTGAGTATTATTTTAGTGCTGGGGAAACTGAGACATGAGGTGATGCAGTGATTTGCCTGGCGACCTGCAGGTTTCTCATTGTGCCCCCAAGGACTGAAGACCAGCACATAGGGTGAGATGATCACTGAAGTCTCTTCTGCCAGTGTAATCTAGGATGATGAAAGCTCAGGTCTCTGGGCTTCCAGTATAATACCATGTCCAGCAGACCATAATACTCTTTCCATTGCTCCCTCTCAGCTGATCAGTCCTGTGACTGTTGCTCCAAATCTGCTTCCCCCAGTGCCTACTAAGACCCTCCATCTCAGCTCAGAAGAATAAGGACAGAATGAAGCCATAAGTGATAGGTAGCAGTTTCCTTGCAGCTTATTTGTACTGCCAAGGAGACAGAAAAGATGTGCCCATGAGCCATGGAAGTTGGCAGAGTCCCCATGAGGCCATTCTCTGCTGGCCAGCCTTGACTGTGTGCTGTAGAACAAGAACTGGCCAGGAGACACAAGGCAAACCTGCTGCTGATTTGCAGGAGAGCTTCAGAAAGGTTAAAATGTTCTCCCCATTTCACTTTGACATCTCTGCAGCCCCTTTTTCCAGCCAGAGCTCCACTTAATAATTAATGGAGAAACATCCCCCTTACCAAATAGCAACCAGAACATTTCGATCCTCCTGAGAAGAGCTACGTCTGTACTTCTGTCATGGCTGGCAGTAGGAGACATAAGCATTTACAGAGGAGAGTGGAGTGCTGTCACCACCAAATCGACCTGTTCTTGCCAGCCACTTCAGAGCCTGGCTCAGGGAATTTTTCATCCCTTCAGCATCCGCTCACCACTGAGCTGAGCTAGTTACAAGTTGCAGGTTACACAGCACTTACGTGGAGGGATCAGGAAGTAGCAGTTTCCCAGAGAGCCAGGACATAGAAAGACAGAAGTAGGACACAGGAGGCTTAAGCAGAGATGGATCCTAGGTCATAGCTCTGCTGCTAGTATCACGTTGCTGTGTCCCAGCAGAGAAGGTAAGATCAGAACACCAAAGGTCACAAGATATTAACTCAGAGAGAATCAACAAGTTTATCTGCCAGATCACTCCCTGCTCAGGAAAGCCATCCAAAGAAGCCTCTTTTATCTTCCTTAGTCCTGTCACATGCCATACTGTTAGGCAGTTCTGGCGCTGGTTGTGATGTTTGATCTGTTTCTGTGTTGCTTTGAAGCTGTGTGTGCTTACAGGTGTGTGTATACAAGCACCCTCAGCCACGTACATGACTAGGTAGCATGGTCCAGTGAGTAGAACACCACACTGCATACAGAGGGAAATGCATCTTGCACTCCTCCATTTCATGTGTAATGGCTTATTCAAGTCTCAGATGTTCACTGTGTCTCCCAGATATTAATTTTCACTGCTGGTAGAGTATAAACAAGAAGATGCTCGACAAGGCTCTGGGCAACCTGATCTAGTTGGGTCTAGTAGGATGCCCCTGTTCACTATTGAGGAGGTTGGACTAGATGACCTTTGGAGGTCCCTTCCAGCCCAGCCCACTCTATGATTCTATGAATCCCTTACAGAATGAACTGAGATCCTGTCATCAAGAGCAACTATGATTCCATGAGCTATCAGTTTATGGTACAGTCCTTATCATCATTCATTTCATGTGTGCTCCTCTCATCAATCCGTGTTTACTGCTTGGAACCTTTTAGGCCCTTATATATAGCCTCATAAACCTTTCTCAGTTTTGATTCAAGATGCCCAACATCGTGTCCTAAGCTTGCAGCTGAGCTAAGATCCATCAAAGCTAACTGCAAGAACTCTCTGGTGGAGAGCATATAATTCATGAGCTGCTGAATATCTGTGTGCTGTGAAAAGGTGTGATACTTGGACAAAGCAAAAAGCTGGGACTAAACCTATGTGGAAGTTTGTATGCATAGTTCACAGCTCTGTGAGTTAGAGTAATTCCAAATGTCCCAGCCAGACTTCATACTCCACCAGACCAGATAACAAAGACTTTCCATGTTGTTTTAAAACTCTTGCAGAGATATATTCCTAAGCTATTTCTTTTTGCAGGCGTTGGGCTGGAGGTAGCTGAGGATCCTGAGTTCACAGACAATTGGATAAATGCATAACTAAGTGTTGCAGTGAAAGTTTCCAGAAAGAAGATTATTTTCTGGCAGTTACATGGTATTAAAAATACATTAAGGCACAGGAGAAGAGGCTATTGATACTTGCTGGAGGTATTCTCCTGGGTACAGTGGAGGTCATGCCAAGTCACAACAAGAAATGACACAACAATATGCAGTCTAGTCTCTCCAGCACACAGTGCTGAACTCTCACTGCTCCCCACCTGTCCTCCTGAACTACCTTGTTTTGCCATGTCACTTGTGCCCTCATAGCAGACAGATTTTCTCTACCCAAAGGCTCAGTGGTTGGACAGCTCTGTGGTGGGAGGTGGCAAGCAAACTGATCAGTAGGAACGCAGCTGAGGTCTTGCTTTCCTGCAATCCTTTCAGAGGGTTGGACATGCCACCCACAAGTCCTGTCATATCACCCTTCAACAGTGCCTCTGAAATTATATTAGACTCTGTGCTAGTTTGAAGCAGGCTAGAATGTTTTGGTGAGAGAAAGTAGATAATTGGCTATGAAAGGAAAACATTGGTGATGTCTCCTTCCCTCACAGTCTCGCTGAGATGTATGGAACAAGAAGGGTAAACATTAGATAACTTTCACCATTTTCTGTCTCTGCTTTTGGCTTCAGACCAAGCCACATTTCCTTAACCTCGCTGCCACTAACCTTGCTTCTTAACCTCTTGGCTGCACCTCTTTTCTTCCTGAGAACTGGGGTAAGGTTGAGAGGGGTAGGGGGAGGTGCAGGGGTGGTTGGGAGCCCCTCCTGGGGACTCAGGTTTCTGGGAGGGGAGTTGTGTTTCTGTATTACTTTTAGCTTGTATATTTCTGTATATAACTGTATATACTGTAAATATCTGCTTGTATATTGTGCTGCTGTAAATAAATAGCTTCATTTATATTCCCAGAGCCCATCTGAGTTAGCTGGGTGTTTCTAAAAAGTGAGGAGGGTGGGGGGCGAGATAGAAGCCAAACCACCACAGACTCCAAGATCCATACTCCTTTTTCAGGCAGCTCAGGCTTCTCTGCTTGTGTGTGGCATATTTGTGAGCTGAAAAAGGAAGCCTGTGGTAGATACCAGCCTTCTGAATGTGGGTGCTGGCACCCCAGTTCTGCAGGCTGGCATTACTGCTGAAGCAAGGAAGGCTTGCCAGCCCCCCAGTTGTCACATAAAAGCCACTTCAAACCAAGACTGACCAAAGGACTCTCTTGCTATAGCTGAGAGAGGATCAGTTGATCCTTTCAGACAAGTCTCGTCTGTGGGGTTTTGTCAATGAGCATCTCCAGGTTTAGACACACACTGCTTAGACACACAGTTTGTGCTGTTCCTGGGTGTGGACAGCTTGGTATCAAATCTCTTGTAGATGACCTGGCTTTTGTCCATGGCTGCTCACTTTCTCACTATGTCCATGCACAGTACCTGCTTATTTCTTCTCTACTACCCAAGCCCTGCCTGCTACACTTAACACATCCTGCAGTCCCACCATGCTCCTAAGCCCTATCTGTTTATGCATCTCATTCTGAGCTCCTGAGCAGAAGCTTCCAGCCCTGCCCAGCTGTAACATAATTTTGCAATGAGGAGGACTCTGGGACTGTCTGGTATTGTTGAAAGCCATTTTTTAGTGAGGTCAGGTCAACTCTGAGAGTCTGTATTTAGAATAAATGGCTCACAATCCAGCTTGGACTTGCAGGGTGTTTCACAACAATGAGAAGGGAGAATATTTTTCATTTTAAAAACCCCAAACTTTTCATTGGTTGCTCTCTTATTAAGGTAATTTAAGATGGGTTGGGTTTTTTTTTTGTGGCTCTGAGGTTCTGACTTCTGATAAGTAGCAACTAGGATGTTCCTGAATATATTTCAGTGCTGAATACATTTGGTTCCTTCCTTTCTTGGATGCCTTTGCTTCTTCTCTGATGACAAAAGCTTTCCATCTGTGGCAATTTATCCAATTTATCCTTTTGTCTATTCCACCAACAAAAAGGACAAAAAAAGTGACTAAGAGAACATCATGACTGGGCTGCTATCCCAGGCTGGCAGTACATAGCTCTGATATTTCAGGCAACAAGATGATTTTCAGGAAGCCATCTAGGGGAGATCCTCAATTCATAGCCCTTGCCACATGAAAGTTTCCTCCAGTGCTTCACTGGTGCCACTCAGGCCTTCATAACATTAAAAGTAGGAAGATTTGAGATCAGGGACCTTAATTCCACAGGCTGTACCAATGTACTGCTCCACATTCTTGCAGCACATCACAGCCATGTGGATTTAGAGTTATGTGGATTCACTGCTGATGCAAATGGAGGAGTGACAGCATCTCTGGTAGGCACTATGAGCTACCTTTAGGACTGACAACACTTCCACAGCAAATACTTTGGTGAGACAGAAGACCTGCCTAGAAAACCAAGCAAGCATTAGGGTAGCTGGAATTGAGTCCTGTTGTCAGGATTACATGGCTATTGGTACTGAACCCAGCCACCCAGCACCCAGTATTTTGTTGTTAAAAGTTGTGGCTGTGCCTTGCTGCAGAAATAACCACCCAGCACAGATCCCTGGCCAAATACTGTACCAGAGGGACTGGATCTCTGTGTGCCTGTGCATCAGCTGAAGTCAAGTCACAGCACAGAGGTATGACAGGTGGAGCAGGAGGAGAAAAAAACAATCTGTGTTTTACAAATAAGGGAACAGAGACCAACAAAACAGGCAGGTAGTGCACAATTCCCTGGGAATGCTGAGGTAGAACTGAGACTTGAGCAAGTTCTCCAGAGTCAAAAGTCAGGGCCTCAGTTGTGATGTCAGCCCAACACACATGCACACACAGAGATATGGCCTGAAAGACTGGAACACAAACCCTATGACGAGAGGCTGAGGGAGCTGGGGGTGTGCAGCCTGGAGAAGAGGACGCTCAGGGGAGACCTCGTAGCTGGCTACAACTACCTGAAGGGAGGCTGTAGCCAGGTGGGGTTGGGCTCTTCTGTCAGGCAACCAGCAACAGAATAAGGGGATACAGTCTGAAGTTGTGCCAGGGGAGGTCTAGGCTGGATGTTAGGAGGAGAGTGATTGGCATTGGAATGGGCTGCCCAGGGAGGTGGTGGAGTCACTGTCCCTGGAGGTGTTCAATCAAAGCCTGGATGAGGCACTTAGTGCCATGGTCTAGATGATTGGCTAGGGCTGGGTGCTAGGTTGGACTGGATGATCTTGGAGGTCTCTTCCACCCTGGTTGATTCTATGATTCTATGATTCTATGATAACATGCAGCCTCTCTGGCATCTGTCCTGTGGGAAGCAAAGAAATTAATATTTATCTCCTAAAGACTCTTTCTTGGCAAATAAAGCCATGAGTATCTGTACAGCACTTTAAGAGCCTTGAACAGAAGGCTCCATGGAAGCAATGTATTAATAGTTTGTTTGTTTTTTATAATGAGAACAGATGGGCAAAATCTTGGAAAAAGAAAGAGAGAAGCAAGATGTGATTCTGTGTTGTAAAATTCCTTTCCCTCTTCCAGAAGTGACTAACATCCTCCACTTGGTGCTATTGTACAACAGAGATAAAAGGTAATGGGTTTGCTAGTTGGTTTGGACACGTGTAGAAACCTCTTTATCAAGCAAAGCTAACAGACTGCTGGCCCCACTATGCACTGCCTTAATGAAAACCTGACATAGAGTTGCCAATTGATAAAGGCATTTCTAGCATCTTTTATTCCCTTATCTCCCTTGTTCTTGGGGAAGTGATGAGGCATTGTCAGGCATGGAGTGCCTGGATGTTGGATTACAGGGAGCACCTCACAGCAGCTTTCAACAGAAAGCTCTGTAAAGAGACATTTCCACTGACAGACTATTCTGCATCACTCAAGACAGACCAAAGCTGACATGCCTTTTCCTACTCTTCTCAAGGCCTTATGTATTTCATAGTGGACTCATTGTACTGCTCCATATGGATATTCCCAGTTTGTGCTAGACCATTATGGATTTGCTTGTAGAGTTTCAAAGCAGCTGAAGCACCAAACCTGGGACATGTCTTTGCCTGAGAATTGTCCTACAAAACAACACAGCAAGAGTTGGTCACTTGAAAGCAGGCAATGAGAGCAGGAACAGAGATGAGTATTCCTGCTTCAAGGTGCCTGTGCTTGAGGTGAAGCAATCTCCACTTTGTTTTCACCAAGTATTCTGTGTAAGGTCAAGATAAGTTCTTTCTGTTCAGAATGGAGTAGGGCCCAACAGCAAATGTTTACACACGTGTGCCCAGGTGGCCAAGAGAGCCAATGGCATCCTGGCCTGTATCAGGAGCAGTGTGGCCAGTAGGTCAAGGGAGGTTATTCTGCCCCTGTACTCAGCACTGGTCAGACCACACCTTGAGTGCTGTGTCCAGTTCTGGGCCCCTCAATTCAAGAAGGATGTTGAGGTGCTGGAACATGTCCAGAGAAGGGCAACAAAGCTGGTGAGGGGCCTGGAGCACAAATCCTATGAGGAGAGGTTGAGGGAGCTGGGGGTGTTTAGCCTGGAGAAGAGGAGGCTCAGGGGTGATCTTATTACTGTCTACAACTACCTGAAGGGGCATTGTAGCCAGGTGAAGGTTGGCCTCTTCTCCCAGGTAACCAGCAATAGAACAAGGGGACACAGTCTCAAGTTGTGCCAGGGTAGGTATAGGCTGGATGTTAGGAAGAAGTTCTTCCCAGAGAGAGTGATTTCCCATTGGAATGGGCTGCCCAGGCAGGTGGTGGAGGCACCGTCCTTGGGGGTCTTCAAGCAAAGCCTGGATGAGGCACTTAGTGCCATGGTCTGGTTGACTGGCTAGGGCTGGGTGCTAGGTTGGACTGGATGATCTTGGAGGTCTCTTCCAACCTGCTTGATTCTATGATTCTATGATTCTATAAGGCTACTGGAATCAGTTGGGAGGTGTCATGAAAAATGAGAGCTGAACGTTGTGAGGACCTTTTCCTGCAAAACTGAGATCTTGATGAATCACAACATGGCTTTTACAGCCCTTCTCAGCAAAAGGCTCAGCTGGAAGTGCAAAAAGCCAGTAGAATTCCTCAAAATGGAAGGCAGCAGGAAATAGATAAAGCTCCATCTCTAACAAAGAGTGCCACACAGCTTCTGGTGGCCGTGGGTATCTGGGACTCTCCTTAGGTACTTCATGAGTTTGACAGCCTCATGTCCTGCCAGGGACATGTCCTGCACGGTGCTGACAGACTCCCATCTTTTTTACAAGACATGGGATTTTTAGAAACCAGCAGGTTCTTGCTGCTGACTCAAGAAATTTGATCAGGTGTGGCTTGAGATGTTGCATCTGAGTCTGGATGCCTTTGCTTTGAATGTGCTAGCTGGAGCATAGAACTAGATTTTCCACCTTTCCTGAAGCACATTAATGTTCTTTGCACCAGCTTTGAGCACCATATCATCATGGGCAAAATCTGCCCCTCTGCCCAACACCAAAGACTAAAAGGAAGAGGGTTAAATTTCAGAGTTGTTCAGGACTGCCATAAGCACAGAGGTGCTGGAATTGGTGAGAGTCAGAATATCTTCATGTGTCTCAATGTGATGATCACTGGTTGGGAAGAGGTGTGCTTTATTGGGTGTCTCATCCCATCAGACCCTTCCTGCTCTCCCCACAGTAAACAGCTTCTCTAAGAAGCATCCCTAAATTCTGCAGGCTCTTGTGGGCACGGTGTGAAAAGCTTGGCGTTGCCATCGTGAATCCTCTGGGAGAGACACTCGCAAAAGCACGACGCCACTGCTGGGCACTTCGGGGAAGACCTAAATGATTCAAAGAGAGGAGCACTGCAAACAGAACACCGTGCGTCTGCTCTTGCAGACCTTCGCCTGCAAGTGCAAGCAGGTGAGCCGTGGTCCCTGGCTTCTTCCTGCGCCTCTGCAGCGAAAGGCATGGCTGTCAGGGGCAAAACTCGCGTTCAAAACCGGGGCCGCTTCCTTCCCACCCGGCCAAGGAGCTCTCCTGGCAGGCAGAGGCAGGCGGTGCCGCGGGCCAGGCGTTCAGCACCCCCGGGCAGGGGAAAGCAGAGCCTTGGGCGGCCGGGGGGAGCTGTGCCGCGGGGACACAGCCGCCAGCTCGCAGGGCACAAACAGGGCTCCAGCCTCATGCTGCTGGAAGTAAACACAACCCAGGAGTTTACCAGCTTCATCTTAAGACTAATTCAGGTTGTCAGGGTTTGATCTGACTTTGTGGTCCCAACAGTTCTGCTGAGAGCTGCTCCCCGCAGCGCTGCTGAGGTCGGGACAGAGCAGGAATGCTGCCTTCATCCCATGCTGCGTTTTAACACACGGAAACGATGTTTATACGCACTGCAGCTCGGACTGCGTGTGCGAAGGGAGGGAAGGTAGGTGCAAGGCAGTGTCAGACCTTGTGCCAAGGTATTGGAGTGAGAAAGCATCTGAGTAGGTAGCATGCATGGCAAGGGTGGGTTGTTTCACTTAGAGCAAGTTACAGATGCACTTTTGTCCGCACCAAGATCAAAGACTCGTCATGACAAAGAGCTTTATGAAACACAGAGATGCAGTGCCAGCTCCAGAATGCTTGTCTTCTATGTAGAGGTCTCCAGAGATGCTCTGCTCTAAGGCCAGTTTTGCTGTGCAGGCTAGAGAAAGTCACTGATCATCTGTGTCAGCAAAGTGGGGATTGCTGTACTCTGAGATTCTTGGATGAAGATCATCACTCAATACCAAATTCTTTGCAGTCCCATTTCACCATCTGATTTCTACAGCAGCCAGTGCTCTATATAGAAATGTCATTCGCTTCATCTCACAAATCCACTGATGAGCTGTTACAAGCCCAGATGTCAAGCTTTACAGCAAGAAAAAAGAATTAAGGTATTTGTGGTAGTTCTGTGTTTTGCTTAATATAAAGATAAAATGGGCATTTATGTTAAAAACGAGCGGAGAGCATTGAGCTTCTGGATGGATCTTTTCTTAATAGATTAAAAAGTAGATTTAAAGTCCGTACCAGCAGAAAAGCAACGTTTTGGTTCTTCTAACTAACAGTTGGAAGAAGGGATGGGAAGATCACAGATGCTGGCATGTCTGGAAGGAAGGATGGACACAAAAATTGTGAGCTAAGGCATGGAAAGAATTTAAGGAAAAATATCAATAGTCTCATAGAGTCATAGAATCAGCCAGGTTAGAAGAGACCTCCAAGATCACTTGGGCCAACCTAGCACCCAGCCCTAAACAATCAACCAGACCATGGCACTAAGTGCCTCATCCAGTCTTTGCTTGAATACCTCCAGGGACAGTGACTCCACCACCTCCCTGGGCAGCCCATTCCAATGCCAATCACTCTCTCTGCCAACAACTTCCTCCTAACATCCAGCCTAAACCTCCCCTGGCACAACTTAAGACTGTGTCCCCTTCTTCTCTTGCTGCTTGCCTGGGAGAAGAGCCCAACCCCACCTGGCTACAGCCTCCCTTCAGGTAGTTGTAGACAGCAATGAGCTCTGCCCTGAGCCTCCTCTTCTCCAGGCTACACCCTCAGCTCCCTCAGCCTCTCCTCACAGGGCTGCACTCCAGGCTCCTCACCAGCTTTGTCACCCTTTGTCACACGTTCCAGCACCTCAACATCTCTCTTGAATTGAGAGGCCCAGAACTGGACACAGCACTCAAGGTGTGGCCTGAGCAGTGCTGAGCACAGGGGCAGAATAACCTCCCTCATCCTGCTGGCCACACTGTTCCTGAGCTAGCCCAGGATGCTATTGGCTCTCTTGGCCACCTGGGCACACTGCTGACTCATGTTCAGCTACTATCTAACAGCACACCCAGGTCCCTTTCTGCCTGGCTGCTCTCCAGCCACTATGTCCCCAGCCTGTAGTGCTGCTTGGGATTGTTGTAGCCAAAGTGCAGGACCCTGCACTTGGCTTTGTTCAATCTCATCCCATTGGCCTCTGCCCACCCATCCAGCCTGGCTAGGGCCCTCTGCAGAGCTTTGTCCTGGCAGGTGTTGTAATCACTCACCTTTCTGCTTTCCCTCAGCCACTCACAAATATCAGAAAGGAAGCTTTGACAAAGAGATTTACCCCCTATATTCCAGGGGCAGAATACCTCCAGGAGACAGTACAGAGATACTACAATGGCTGGAGCTGTGTGTGCTGGGAGATAATCTTACTTTGTTTGCTCTAGCAACTGCCAAGGGAGAAGAAAAGCAGCAATTAATTATGATCATATTTTCAGCAAAACTTTTTTGCTTTGAGAGTTGGCTGTTAGCAAAGGAGCCAGGATTTTTATTTTTAGAGTATGGCTCTTGTTTTGCCATTGCCCAGTCCTGAACACATGAAACCACCTCTATACTGGGGGATGTAGCAGGGTGTGTGTGGGGAGTGATCTCTGGAACAGGTCCAGCCCATCCTCCCCAGTGGCACACCAAATCTCTGAGCAGACATTTTCATTTTCCCTGCACAGTCCAAGCATATGCAAAGGGGTGGGAAACAACCTTCTGCTTCTTCTACAACTGAGCACAGCGATATAAAAACCTCATTCTCTCTCCTTTTATGTTGCCCATAAAGCTCCAAATGTTGCTCTTAAATGGAGTCCCCCTCATGCATATAATTGAGTGAGTGATTTCTCAGCCACCTGCATTATGATATTACAGGGCCAAATGTTGCCTATTTCCTATGCTAAAGCACTTTTTGCTGAGCTTTCAGCTGCTGCTATGCATGAATTTTCCAGAGCCCAAGCAAGCATAGACAGCAAGCAGCGTAGGACAATTAATATTTCCAATTAACCTCATTAACTTCCAATGTGTATCAAGTAGAGAACAATACAAGGTTTAGATTGACATCACTTGCTGCTTTCTGAACAACCCTGAACTTCCTGTGCACTTTCCACTTCTGAGGGACTACATATAGAAATAAAAACTCCAACAGATCCAGAGTTAATTCGTTAGCAGTACAACTGAGTGAATGCAAAAGCTCCCTGACAGTGATGTGTGGGATGACTGGCTTCCTTTTGCTCCTGCCAGGATGGGTTTTCTGGTGTCTAATGATGCAGCTCAGCTCATTTTGCAACCTTAGCTGCAGCAGGATTACCTCTTCCTTCAGAAGAGAGGTGAAAGTACCAGGTAGAAATTAAAAGTGTCATTTACTTCACTTTTTGCATTATGTTACTTCATTCATGCCTATTTTCTTTATTGTGAGGGTGCTGGAGCACTGCAGCAGGCTGCACAGAGAGGTTGTGGTGTTTCCTTTCTTAGAGACTTTCAAAACCTAACTGGATGTGCTCCTATGTGACCTGCCCTAGGTGATCCTGCTTTGGCAGTGGTATTGCACTTGATGATCTCCTGAGGTGCTTTTCAACACCTACCATTCTATGATCAGTATTGATTCTATGATGACAAGGTCAAGTGCAGGGTTCTACACGTTGGCCACAACAACCCCAAGCAGCACTACAGGCTGGGGACAGAGCAGCTGGAGAGCAGCCAGGCAGAAAGGGACCTGGGGGTACTGGTAGATAGTAGGCTTAAAATGAGTCAGCAGTGTGCCCAGGTGGCCAGGAGAGCCAATGGCATCCTGGCCTGGCTCAGGAACAGTGTGGCCAGCAGGACAAGGGAGGTTATTCTGCCCCTGTACTCAGCACTGCTCAGGCCACACCTTGAGTGCTGTGTCCAGTTCTGGGCTCCCCAATTCAAGAGAGATGTTGAGGTGCTGGAAGGTGTCCAGAGAAGGTCAACAAAGCTGGTGAGGGGCCTGGAGCACAGCCCCTATGAGGAGAGGCTGAGGGAGCTGGGGGTGTGCAGCCTGGAGAAGAGGAGGCTCAGGGGTGAACTCATTGCTATCTACAACTACCTGAAGGGAGGTTGTAGCCAGGTGGGGTTGGTCTCTTGTCCCAGGCAACCAGCAAGAGAAGAAGGGGACACAGTGTGAAGTTGTGGCAGGGGAGGTCTAGGCTGGATGTTAGGAGGAAGTTGTTGGCAGAGAGAGTGATTGGCATTGGAATGGACTGCTGGAGGTGTTGAAGACTGGATGAGGCACTTAGTGCCATGGTCTGGTTGATTGAACAGGGTTGGGTGCTAGGTTGGCCTGGATGATCTTGGAGGTCTCTTCCAACCTGGTTGATTCTATGATTCTATGATTTTCATTTATTTGTTTTTAAAACATCATAAGTTCATCACTGCCCAGCTTTCAGAGATGTCTGGAAGACAGAAGAAAGCCATGAAAATGTCTGTTCTACAGATGGGAAACTGAGGTATCAAATGGACAGGAGACATTCCAACACTCACAGCGATTACCAGGGACAGCTTAGTTCTTTTCCCAGTTCAGTGTTGTGATGTGTAGCTGCACATTTTCTGATACTGGGGAAAAATGGAATAAAATGATGACAGTCTAAGATTTGTGATGAGATCACCTTTTTGGCTTTTTCCTCCCCTTTCTGCTGGACATGAAGCTTTGAGAAACATTAAAGCACAAGCATGGGGAGGACATATGAGCACCTCCTGGATCATTAAAACTGAAAGTTGTGTTAAAAAATCTTTTTGCAGCATTTCTTGTAAGGACTTGGATTTTAACTTCAAAGGCTGCTGTTAGTTTCTAGCAGCAAAACAACCAAGCATGAACAACAATTTAAGCATGGCTGTGTACCTCTGAGGCAAACCAGACCTGATGCAGCCACAGATGCGCTCTCCATGTAACAGCATGTGTGGCACTGCCACCCCTTACTGACTCCTCATTCCTTTTCTGCCCCTGAAAAGACTTTGCATGGACATTGAGGACTGGAAGTCATAGAATCAGTCAGAGTTGGAGGGGACCAAGAGGATCATCTAGTTCCAACCCCCCTGACATATGCAGGGACACCTTACCCTTGATCAGGCTGCCCACAGCCTCATCCAGCCTGGCCTTAAACACCTCCAGGGATGGAGCCTCAACCACCTCCCTGGGCAACCCATTCCAGGCTCTCACCACTCTCATGCTCAACAACTTCCTCCTCACATCCAGTCTGAATCTCCCCACCTACATCTTTGCTCCATTCCCCCCAGTCCTGTCACTCCCTGGTAGCCTGAAAAGTCCCTCCCCAGCTTTTTTGTAGGCCCCCTTCAGATACTGGAAGGCCACAAGAAGGTCACCTGGGAGCCTCCTCTTCTCCAGACTGCACAGCCCCAACTCTTTCAGTCTGTCCTCATAGCAGAGCTGCTCCAGCCCTCTGATCACCCTCATGGCCCTTCTCTGGACACACTCCAGTATCTCTCTTGTAATGGGGCTCCAGAACTGGATGCAGTACTCCAGATGGGGGTCTCAGCAGAGCAGAGTAGAGGGGGAGAATCACTTCCCTCAACTTGCTGGCCACACTTCTCCTGCTGCAGCCCAGGCTCTGGTTGGCCCTCCGGGCTGCAAGTGCACACTGCTGGCTCCTGTTGAGCCTCTTGTCCAATGCAGTCAGCCCAGGGTTGTGTTGCAGCACCCTTCTTCCCTGGGGAAGAGGCCAGAGGCTCTCAGAAAAGATTGAGATTCACCTATGAACCCCCCTCAAATGAGACAGCCTTGGGTCCCCAAAGGCCTCTACTGCTTTTCCACAAGAAAAATGTTTTTAATCTGAAACATTCCAGGATAACTCACTGGCCCACAGGGGATTTGTGGTAGTCTTCTGCCCCAAGAAAAGTGATAAGATTTTACTGCTTTCTGTTACCAGCCTCAGTTCACTTCCCAGTGAAGAGCAGTCCTCAGCTGCTCAGCAGCCTGCTCCCCTCAGTTTTGGCAGCATTATGTGAGAAACACCCAAGGCTAAATAAGTGCAAGAATCAAGATACAAGCATCAAGATACACGGGGTACATAATATATCCCTTGCAGGAGAAGGAGATAGAATCATAGAATCAACCAGGCTGGAAGAGACCTCCAAGATCATCCAGTCCAACCTAGCACCCAGCCCTAGCCAGTCAACTAGACCATGGCCCTAAGTGCCTCATCCAGCCTTTTCTTGAAGACCTCCAGGGACGGTGTCCAAACACATACATCCATCTCCTAGTAGAAAGAAGAGCTGGGAGACACTCAAGTTTCATTGTTTTTCTGCCTCATTTTGTTGTTGCCCTAGTGAAGGGCCCAGCTGATTTCTGTTACTTGCCCACCTTTGGGCAAACATCAATGAGTGACACCAATTGTTAGCAGAGGGTTGAGGAAAGCATAGTTACTACTTCCCCACATCCTCAGCATCTTATCCTCTACTTAACCCTATTGGACCCCACTGTAATATTGTGCCCTGCCCTGGCACAGACAGCTGCCTGCAGATGCCACTGCCATCCAGAGAGTCAAGTGATTATTGCTATGACAATCTCTAAACGTCACTACTGCGAGGAAAACTTGAGATATTTATCAGACCATGGCAGTTGCTGAGAGCACAAACTGAGACTGGGGTCCCTCATCCCCATGGTCCAGACAGGAAGAGAAGACCAGCCCCATGCACCTGCCAGCAAGCCTTATTGTCAGCAGAGAGGAGCTGTATTTCATTTAGCTATTTTTTTTTTTAACAGCTCAGTAGATCATGTCAGCAGACAACAATGTGCTCACTCCACAAGACACAGAATTTGACAGGCAAAACAACCTGCCAGTTACTTATCATTAGTGCAAATGACTGATTTTTCGGTTCACTGGCAGTTCAGAATAAGCTGAAGGTTTTCTTTTGAGTCAAACTGAAGATTGGTTCTTCAGAACTTTCAGCTCACCTTGATATTTCACATTTCTACTCCAATCCCTTTTAAAATGAGCCTTTTTTAAAAATTATTATTCTCTTTTAAAAAACTGAGGGGGGTTAAAAAGAGAAGGGAATGTTTGGTTTGATTTGAATCTATTTCTATTAGCTTAAGACCCAGCTGAAAAAAGGGAGGGTTCAATAGCAGCTATTTCTCCCACTACAGAGGATATTCCGGTCAGTTGAAACCCCAGATTTTCCCTGGACAAAGCCCTTTTATGAAAATTTTGGAACAGCCTTAGCTTGCCTCTTTCCCACTCCCTCTCCTGTCACGCTGCAAAGGCTATCACCCTCGTCTCCTTTTTGTAAGCTCTGAGATCACACGTCCAAAGGGAAAAGGCTGCTCATTTCCCAGCGCTCCCAACAGTGTCCCCACAATTTTTTGCACAGCAGCAGAATCCTGTTCTGCCTCATCCCTGGATGTTTTGGCCATCCAGAGCCAGCCTTATTCAATCCACTGGTCTGGAAATAAAACCACATTGAAGAGTCAACAAAGGGAAGAAGAAGAAGAAGAAGAAACCAAAACAATTAAAATAAAGCAGGCAGTAGGTGTGCAGGCCAACCCTGCAGGTGCTTCTGCAATTGAGTCTTGGCTCAGGGCAGTAAGCATTAGTGACTTTTAATTTCCTCTGTCCCCAGGCGTCCTGGCTAATATCACTCAGATAGCACTGATTCAACTCCTGACCTGGCAGATGGTGCTGGGTGTCCCACCATGCTCCATTGAGTACAGTAAGCTCCACATAAGCCTGCTAAGCCACTAGGCTAGTTTGGCAAGTCAGTTAATAACACTGAACGTGCTTTTCCCTACAACTCTGTGAGAAGGGGAGGAATCTACTGCCAGGGAATTAAAGACCCCCCAAACAAATTTTAAAGACAAATTGAATTTTTTAATTGGACTGGAATGCTGAAGCATATTCAGATCTTGACCTCAAATCAGATCAGAAAGGAGAAGCAGGAAATCAGCTGGCTCTGGAGGTTTGGTAGGGGTCACAGGTGCTTATAATAAATGATTCTGCAAGTTAATAGCTTGGTTAGGGATGGGAATAGACTAAAGATGGTACCAAGAAGTTGAAATTTTAATCTAGTTTGCTTTGAAACAAGACATAATATCACAGAAAGATCAGAACTGGAATAGGAGCTGGAAAGACTCACCTATTATTACATTTAATCTCTTGCTATTGCAAACCATCTCTGGTAATGATGACAGTTCTTTTGAAGTGTTTCAAGCTGCCTCCTTAGGCAAGAATTTCTTGCATTCATTGCTCCGACTGGGAAGCAGCTTCAAAATTTGAAGGTTAGAAATTTTCTCCTAATTAGCAGCCCAAGACTCTGTGGTTAGTGAATAGCATTCTCCTTTAGCTTTAGTAGCCCTTTTCCTCATCTCTTTAGGAGCAACCCACCAAGAGGATCCAGACCTGAATGGCAACAAGGAGCAAGTTACGTTTGTCTCAGGCTTAAGAGGACAGCTGTCAAACAGCCGCTGGATCATGACCACATGGTTTTAGTTGGTGCCTATCAGTCAGCTCTTGGTTACTCTTTAAAAAGTGCTGAGCCATTGCTTTTATGTAGTTGGCTCCAGTGATGTGGAAAACTTATGTATGGTAGATTTTGGGATGGGTACCAGTTGCTGCAGAGATCCCACTTCTGTTCAGAGAAAGGATGGTGTCAAGGCAGAGAGCATTTCACAAGTCTCATGGGCTAACTACTCAAGCAACCATAAACTTAGTTGGTGTATCTGGGCAGCAGCACTGCTACCCTGCACTGCTTACCATCTCATCCTTGCTCTCTGCCTCAGCTGTACGTGGATGCAGATTTCCAAAGGTGTCAAATGGAGCTGAAGCAAGTCATGAGTTTGCATGTAGCTCCCTGCAGCTGCTTTGAGAGTTGCAGGCAGATCTATGTCTCCAGTTCAGCACCTGCCAAAGGATCAACAAGAACATCTTTGTGAGTGTGTGTGAGCCACTCAGTTGCAAAGTGCTTAAGCATTTGGCAGCTGCTGAGAATCCTGCTCTGATGTTTATTCAAGTCATGACCTGAGCACCCACAGCTCTGATTTGCAGACAACAGGAACCAGGAGCAATCGGCGTTTTCGAGCATCTTCGATCTGTTAACTGACATTTTCTGAAGGTGAAAAGCCTTTGGGTTGGCTGCCTAGGAGAGGAAGCCCCTGCCCCCTGGAAGGAGCCTTCATGGACCTTGGCAGTGGGCCCAGTCAGTGTCAACAAGCTTTGGACATGGCTTGCAGCACTGAGACAGTGAAGAAAGGGGAAACTCCCATGACAGCATTCCCATTCAGGTCTTGTTGGTGAAACTACTAGTCATTAATGCCAAACCCAGCAGATTTTGGTGTTCTTTTACCATGTGGGCTTCAAAATCCACACTGACAGAGAGAGTAGCATCTTTCAGAGTAGCTCCTTGACACATCCCTGTAGCACAAGCGTACCTCTCACACCCATCTGGCAGCAGGCTGGCCCACAGCAAGGCACAGCTTCCTCCTCATTTCATCCTCCTCCAACACTCCCATTTTCATTTTGTCCACTTGTTGCATCCTGTCTAATTCTTGTTCAGGCATTTTTCAGGGAGGGGAAGGTTGTTTTTGCTACTTGCCCATGCTGCACCCAAAGTAACGAGCCCAGAACCTTTATGTGATCTCCTACCTGATACTCTGACTAAAACTGGGACTACAAAGAAGATTTTCCTTCCTGCCTGCCTTGACAACCAAGTGGAAACAATGCAAATTTAGCAAAACAAAACTAAGTGGGAAATGCATTTCAGGCTCTGTCCAAAACATTTAACTTGACAAGCAAAATTCTGGGGCTAGACTTAATTAACTTTGCCCTCTCCCTTTCCACACTTTGAAACATAAGTTACATACAGAGAAAATATCCTTTTGAAAGAGGAGTCAAAATGCTGTCTGCAAGCTGGGTGAAAATGTTTGAGGTCAACATTCTTATTCTTTCCTTGACCAAAACTCAAACCATATTTGGCATTAAGGAGCAAATAGGCTGAGCTTTACAGAAGCACTTTTGGGGCAAACTTAATTTTTCATTCACAAACTCTAACCAGTTCTTCAAAGAAAAAAGGAAAAGCAACACAACCATGACTTCAGGTCGTTTGTGACCTTGGCATTATGCAAAACAAATGAGAACCTAGTGCTTACAGATTCCACTTCCCAATCCCCAAACATCCAAAGATCCTCACTTTGTTTGCTCAGTCTTAAAAAAAATAAATCAAAAACCAACCAACAAATGAGAGAAAATGGGAAAAGAAAAAAAGAAGGTTTTTCTTTCTCCTCCCCCTTCCCCCTTCAAACAAATCCTTCTTGTATTTGGACAAGTTGACATTGTGTGTGTCCTTGAGTGTGTTCAAAAGCAAGGCAGAGTGCTCCTTTCTCATTACATGGCTTGTCTTATCAACCCAGAAAAGATTTAGGTTTCAGGTGTGGCTCTGTGCCAGGTGTGACAGGCCACTCACCATTCACAGAGCACAGAGGCAGGGGTACAAAGCATATATAGTTTACAGACTTTTCTTTATCGCAAGCACCGGGAAACCATGTTCTCGCCTGCTGATCCTCACAGACAAGCAAACAGCCTCGAGCCCCAGATGATGGATCAAGAGGAACTAAATTATATTTAACAGGTTGATTGAGAGATAATATATGATTTGACCACTGAATGCTGGAATAATTTCTCAGCCATAGTTTGCTTTTGTTGCTCTATGGCCAAAACCTGTAGAGAAGCGAGGCCGATAAAACCGGAGCGAGATGTTCGTTTGTTCTAATGTACTGTCAATAGCATTAATGCAGAGATTTTGCCTCCTAAAGTGGATTGGAAATTATTTATGAGTGAAGAACCAACAAGGAAATAGTTCTTAGGATGATAAGCCCATGTGCTAGATAATGCCACTGCAGAGACAGGCTGCATCCTAGGTTACCTATAAAGAAATGACCACCTTGAGTGCATTGAGGTATCTGTTACTGCATGCTGGTAACAAAACAAGCTGGTTACTCAGCTTCCATCTATTAATTTGGAAACTGGATACTGTATTTGCATATAAATGTAAGATACTCTAGATGTGAACTGTTTTTATTTATGTTGAGGCACTTAGTGCCATGGTCTAGTTGATTGGATAGGGCTGGGTGATAGGTTGGACTGGATGATCTTGGAGGTCTCTTCCAACCTGGTTGATTCTATGATTCTATGATTCTATGATTCTATGATTCTATGTCTCATGATAAAAATTGACTCCATATGCTGTCTGGATGTTGAACAACCCTCCCCCAATTATCTTCTACCATTCTTTCTTGTGCCACTTTTCATTCCCCTAATATTTTATGATGTTAATGCTAGTGTAATTCAGAACATATATTTCCAGTAGTATTTGCAGTAAACAGTCCTTCTTTCTTCCACCAGTGAATCATTAGAATCTGTTCCCCAATGCTCTTTAGTTAGCCAAACAGGTACTCCTTTGGCTGGCTAAAGTAGCCAAACCAGGCTTTGCCTCTGTGGATCAAAAAGTGGTACCATGTCCCAGGTAGTGTACCACCTCCATAATTTCCAGAGTTAGGGCAGTCTTGCTATTGCCATTTTACTGCTGGGGAACTGAGTCACAGCATTTATGTTACTTGCCTGAGGTAGGAGGCAAAGTCTGGGGCAAAACAGAAAATTGAACACAAGTGCCTCAAATTCCTGGCAGGCACTCCAAACCCAAGCTATTCCCATGGCCAGTTGCATCTCTGAAAACATCTGGTGGGGCTCCAGGTGCAGTAATTAAGGTTTTCATTTGCTTGAGCACACGTGAAGTGCTGGCCATACCTATCTGTGTCAATTTGCTGTAGCAGGATTGGATACTATTGCATCACAGCCCAATAATGGTCTACAACACTCTCAGGAGGAGAACCTGATGCCAGGCATGGGACTGTCAGGCAAAGTGTGGGCAGCAAAGGAGCATCCAGCATAAGCAGCATCACATGGCACCTGAACCAAAGCCCAACAGCAGCCATTGTCTCCAGCATGCTTTCAACACACTTGTTCAAGTGATCACTCAATACCAGAGGCATTTATGAGAGATGTGCTTTTGCATGTCATAATGTCCAGCTGGCAAGAGATAACTAGTATAGAATCATAGAATCAGTCAGGGCTGGAAGGGACCACAAGGATCATCTAGTTCCAACCCTGCTGTCATGGGCAGGGACACCCTACCCTAGAGCAGGCTGCCCACAGTCTCATCCAGCCTGGCCTTAAACACCTCCAGGGATGGGGCCTCAACCACCTCCCTGGGCAAACCATTCCAGGCTCTCACCACTCTCATGATGAAGAACTTCCTCCTCACATGCAGGCTGAATCTCCCCACCTCCAGCTCTGCTCCATTCCCCCTAGTCCTGTCACTACCTGATATCCTATTAGATTTTGCAGTGCCCTGCACACAGTCCAAATTAAGCAAACCCAGAGCTTAAAGACATAAGCTGCAGCACTATGTTTTCTCTTTCACAATGAAGCCTAGCTCTTTTAAAATCCAACCTCAACATAAAGCTCAATGAATGGTGCAGAAGCTGCTTCACATTTGAACTAAGCAACAATGCTCCTTGACATTTCAACATGCCTCTGCCTGTTCAGAGAGCAGGCAGGAGATGGCAATGCTCTGTCTCTGACTAACTCTGTATCTTGGGGCTTTTTCTTGGGATAATGGTCAACACGGAGTGAAAATCCTGTTGAAAGCTTGTTGAGCATACTTGGGCTCAGCTCTCCAGCAGCAGAGCACTAGGCTCTAGGCACCAGGGTGGGCTATGATAGCTTTTGCTTTATACTGTTGAAAGATAAAAACTGCCTGAAGTTTGTACAGCTGGAAGATGAATGGAGTCCCTGCACAAAAACCACCCACCACTGGCAGTAGCAGAGAGATAAAAGTTGCTAGAATTTGATTGCACCCATTATTAAAACTTATCTTTAACCATCTCCCTGTCTATTGATTTCTAGCCAACTATTAACTAGCAATGACCTTAGTGGCTTGAAAATAACTGGGGAAGTCAAGTAAATGAAGGAGAACCCAGCTGCATACAAAGAACCAAGATATTTAGAGACCCTCTTTGCTTCTGCACATTGCAATGAACTTGTGCTGAGTATTTTTCCATTTAAACATCTGAGTCAATGATCCAAGAAGCTGAGGGTGTGGACAAGCAACTGAATATACAGAGAAGCAGAGGAAGGAATAGGAGCTACTTGTAGCTATGTCTAAAGGCTTGAATTAGTCTCAGGCAAAGATTCAGGTTTTAAGAGCTTAACTCCACTGGCTGTAAGCCTTCATATATATTAAGCAGAAACATTAATTATTGACAGGTCATTTTGACTTTTTCAGGGCATACCATCATACTGTACCTAGTGCCAAAGAAAGCCACTTTGTGTTGTTTAAGAGCCTGATGAAAATGGGTAATAGGAGTTCTTTTAGAATAAGAAATCTGGTACTTAATCATAGAAGTATGTTTTATCATCCAAGCTGTTTCAAGAGTCATCATTCTGCTTTTCATATCCAAGGATTTGCACCTTGTCTCATCAGCACATCCTCCCTAGAGTCCCCCACATTTCCCTTCATACAGGGCTCTGAGATCCACCTTTACAACCGCAGCAAATTGCCCCTTACCTAGCCCGGTACCAGTGGCATCCTCAAACCTCTCTCTCTTCCCTACACTCGTCTCTTTGCCTTGTCCTGTAACTATCAAGTGGGAAAGAAACAGCATTTGCTGTGGCTTTTTTCAAGCTGTTTGAGCTCCAACTGGGCAGTCATCCAGCTGGCCAAACAGTACCCATAGCTTGTGAAAATTCCCAGAGTCTTATACACAGGGCACACTATTGCTTGGCTGTTCACTTTCAAGAAGCTTTCAGTAACAGGTTTATTTGGGTTTAGATTGGCTAGAGATGTTCAGCAGGTTCTGGAATTGCTGAAGAAATACAATAAAGATACCAGTGTGATTATTTGGGCAATAATTAACATTCTTGCACACCACCTTCTGCACCGCCTTGGTTTTGGCCTTGCTTAGAATCATAGAATCATAGAATCAACCAGGTTGGAAGAGACCTCCAAGATCATCCAGTCCAACCTATCTCCCAGCCCTGCCCAATCAACTAGACCATGGCACTAAGCACCTCAGCTAGGCTTTTTTTGAACCCCTCCTCTTTTAACACAGAGGATATTTTGTCAGTCACTGCATTGCCCCCTTCAGCAGATAAATTAAACGATGTGCTTTAGCCAGCATTATTTGCTCAAATACACATCTTCATTTTGCTCTTTGTTCTGGGCATAATGTAATCAGCTTTGATTACAGATATTGCTATCACCTGTTATGCTTGTAATTAATTAATCACCATTTAATTCTTTTCCTATTGTAACACATCAGGTGTGTTGCCACCAGGTGATGCCAGTTTCTATTAGCTAGCTATCGCAGTCTCCTCCCACCCCAGGTGTGGCCACTTTGCCCTCCCTGCCCACTCCCCTTTATATTCTGCCCCAGGGAAGCTAGAAGCCCCAAGTTTGGCCCATTGTGGGCCAAGGGATCCTCTGCCTGGCTTCCCTGGTGAGTCCCCATGGTGTGCACTGGGTGAATTGGTGGAGGATTTCAAAGGCCGGGGGGCCTGGTGGCCCCCCGGCTTGCTAGGGTTAGGCTCAGCAACTGCTACAACATCATCCACGGGTGCTGGGTGTGTGTCTTTGCTGGAGCCCATTGCTTTTGTAGGGTATTTCAGCTCTTTGAGGCTCTTGCCTCAAATTGTTCCTCGTGTCTAGCCTAAGCCTCCCCTGAGGCAACTTGAGGCCATCTCCTCTTGTCAAGCCACTTAGAAACATAGAATCAGTCAGGGTTGAAAGGCACCACAAGGATCATTCAGTTTCAAACCCCCTGCCATGGACAGGGACACCTCACGCTAGAGCAGGCTTGGGTCTTGAGAGCTCTGTATTTGTGAATTAGAACTAAGGTCAGAGCAGTAGTTCAGAATCATAGAATCAGCCAGGTTGGAAGAGACCTCCAAGATCATCCAGTCTGACTTGTTGCCCAGCCCTGTCCAATCAACTAGACCATGGCACCAAGTGCCTCATCCAGACATTGCTGGAACACTTCCAGGGATGGCAATTCCACCTCCTCCCATTCCAATGCCAATCACTCTCTCTGCCATCAACTTCCTTCTAACACCCAGCCTATACTTCCCCTGGCACGACTTGAGACTGTGTCCCCTTGTTCTGTTGCTGCTTGCCTGACAGAAGAGACCAACCCCCACCTGGCTACAATGTCCCTTCAGGTAGTTGCAGACAGCAATGAGGTCACCCCTGAGCCTCCTCTTCTCCAGGCTGCACACCCCCAGTTCCCTCAGCCTCTCCTCATAGGGTTTGTGCTCCAGGCCCCTCACCAGCTTTGTTGCCCTTCTTTGAACACGTTCCAGCACCTCAACATCTCTCTTGGATTGAGGGCCCCAGAACTGGACACACTACTCAGGGTTCCTAAGAGAGTCTCTCAAAATCTTGGGAAAATATCTCCAACATGTAAGCCTGTGGATTTAAATCTCACCCTGGAACCAGCAGACTGTGTGTGTGTGAGAGGAAAGTTAAGCATATCCGAAATGGGGTCAGTTGTGGTGACTGCAGACATCAAAGTGGGAAATTCCTGAGAGAAATGTAAGATCCTCTGAGTATCAACAATCAGATATGTGTCTCTTTCTCCTTAAAGGAGAACAGAGGTGGGGACATTCACATATCTGGGTTCACAGAGGGCATAGTCAACTGGAGGAGAGAAAGAGCAGCCAATGGCTCTTTGGTCATGGTCTCACATTATGGAAGAAGCTCTTGCAAAATTCCAGTGCTTCCACTGTATGGAGAAATCATACCAGGTTGGAAAAGATCTCCAAGATCATCCAGTCTTACCTATCACCCCCAGCCCTATCAATCCCTTAGAAATGCTGTGTGTGCCTTCTCATTTTCACCATAGGCAAAACAGGACTGCAGGTACAGCATAAAATCATCTGAGGCCAAAAGAGGAAGCTATCCAAACTCTTCTTCATTTGAAACCCAAGTAGAATTCTAAGTGTGTTGTGATTCTGCCACCTGCAAAGATCATTATTTTGGGGGTGATGCTCAGATGATCCTCCAGCCATCCATCAAACAGCTTTTGAAACTTTTGGCTCAGTTCGGTCACATATAAGGAGTGATAGAAATTTTGGCAAGAGGAAGTGCCCACAGGGATTGGGAGAACCCATGGAGGAGTGGAGATAGAGACCCAGATGAGTTCCCCACTGTGGAAAGCCATGGTGCACAGCAATTAGGAAAGAACTGCCTGGCCAAACAGCATGTGTGTCCTGGCTGGCCAGATAGCACTTGCACAGCTCTGTCTCAGCCACAGCCTTATGTTGCCTTCTGTGTTGTAAAGTCACAGGAAGAGCAGTGTGAAAGAGCTGGGGTTATTGTGGTAGAAACAGAAGTAGGATGAAAAGGCCAAAGGACAAAAATCCACAGGAGACTTTAGTAACTCCTGTGTTCAGGAAACAACAAGGCTCTTTCCCATCCCTTCATCTTCTTCCTGTGAACGATGAGATGACCCACCCTAAAGACAGGAAGACACATCCACCTCCCTCACCAGAAGAGGCATGGTGTTAGAACAGCAGGGCTATTTTTTCCCCAGGAAAAAGGATGAAATCAGCTATTTACACTGGACCAATTACAAGCTCTGGAAAGTACATGAGACACACAAAGAGAGCTGTTGTATCACAAATAAATATATGGGGGTGGGGACTTATTGATTAACTTTGTAAACATGGCTGCCCAATCAATAGCAGTTTCTGGAAATGCCTGGTATTTATTGGTGCTGCTCATACAATGAGGATAAATAATAAGAGTACTTAAGGAGTATGCCTCCTGACACTGTTGCCCAGCCCTGTACAACACAAAATCAGAGTGCAACAACTGCACAAGCCAGGCCTAGCCCACTGAAAAAAGAAAAATCACAACAAACACAAACCCAAGATCAGCTACACTCCAAATAAGCACCTGGATCCCAAAGGAACACAGGTTCCTGCTGCCCTCATGGCTGGCACTGACCCCAGAACAGTAAGAAACTCTCCTGTTTGTTTTGCCCAGTTGGGCAAGCCATGGAATCCCTGGCATACTGAAATGCAGAAGACCCTACCCTGCTTTCTGAATGACTAGGCTCCTGTAGGAGTGCTCGAGCACAGGAAAAGCACCAGATCTTAGAGGGGAAAGAAAAGAAAACAAACCAAGACAAAGCAGCTTGCCAGAGCAGTTTGCCTGACACAACCCCTCCATGACAGCACCAGCTTGCTGCCATTCATGACCCCCTGCCTCTTGGAGATTGGGTTTGCAGTGGGCAGCATGACCACAGAGACCACAGCACACACTGCTGGCACATTGTCAATGCAACGAGAATATCTCACCAGTGGGGCAGAAAGGAGCAACCAGTTAACCCTGACCCAAGCTCCTGGATATACCACAACCCTGTGCTAAAAGTAGCACCTGATGGGAAAAAGGGAAAATCCACCTCAGCTCCCCAGGGCCTTCTCTGCTTCCCTTCCTCACAGATAGGAAGTTTGCTCATATTGTAGCATGAGATCATAGCACAGGAAAGACTGAGGAACCAGACGCTTGTTTAAGCTGCAGCTTTTTTGCTGCAGCTGCCAAGGATAATGATGTTTGCATGAAATGAGTTTACAGATATTCCTCACAGCCCCTCTAATGAGGTGGCATGGTCAAGACACATTGGCCAACTCATCCTGACAAAGACTTTCACCCATCCTTGCTTCAACTGGCTGCATCGTTCCAAGCAAGATAGGGCAGGCAGCTTTCCTATCTTCCCTACAGCTCCAACACTACCTGTGCAGCTGCTGACTTTGAGAGGAGAAGAGGGAAAAGTGCTTTCAACCTAACCCATTTTATAGTTTTTGTCTTGCCATGTATTTGCATGCAGTTTGGTGCCAACTGGGTGCTGAGAGGACAGGACAGGTGCTTTCCTCTCTGGACATATCCTGAAAGTGTTTCACATTTTCCCTTATAGCCCAAATGACTTTCCAACTTAGAGGTTTCAGGACAAGGTTTGTGGGCCAAATGCTGAAACCTTGTTTTCCCTGCAAGAGAAGTGTCATTTACTCCATCACTTGGTGAGCAACTCCATTGGACCACACTAGCTTGTAAACCATGGCAGGATGAGAGGAGTTTGTGTGGAGCATGACTCATTTTTCTGTTCCTAAAATGTTGGTGTTACTCATCAGAAAACTCCCCACGTATTCTGAGGGATTTCAGTGCTTTTTGTCTTTCGTTAACAGCTCATTTTGTTTGCTTCCTCATCACAGCATCCTCCTCATAAGAGCTTCCTGCATCCTTTGTCACCTCCTCACAACACCATCACGGTGACCAAACAGCCTGCGGAGGCTGGAAAAGACATTAGGCAGTTAGTGATGGCTTTGCCACTTGGAAAAGGCCACGTTAGACACCATGGTTTCAGCCAGCCTTCACTAGCACCATTAGATAGTCAGGATGTGAGTTGCATGGATTTGCCTTGTGACTCAAAGCAATTTTCATTTACAGTTTAGAGCTGAACATGCATTAACAGAGGGTGTGTAAATGAAAGCCTTCAGGCTTACTGCACAAATGGGACTTGTACCCTTACTTGAATTCCCATGTCTCCTAGGAGGGACTGCACACTTGCTGCTTTTAGGTAGGGCTATGATGTAGCAAACACAGGGAATTAAAGACACAGCCAAGTTGTTTCAGCTATCTGTGCCTAGTTTCTCTAGCTGTTAAACACGTTTCCTTTGCATTGACCTTGAGGCTAAACATAAATTTCTAGGCTTGGAGCTGCTGCACAGAAAAGATTGTGCCAAAATTAATGAAATGTCTTAGGGAGCTGGAAAGTAGAGAAAGGGAACTCATCTAACTTAGGAGTGATGTGAGCAGTGTCTCCCCTTTACTCTTCTCCCATCCTACAAAATCTTAAAACTGCTCTTCTTACTTTCTGTTGTAAATAATTGACATGTGAAGTGCTGACTCATAAGTCTGAAGTTACAGGAAAGGAAACTTTGCTTCTTGGTTAAAAAATTAATTTCACAGCATAGGCAGCTTCCTCAGGGCAGGCTGGTGAGTCCTTGGCCACATAGCACACTCTGCAGACATGAACAACCTGCTAGTGGTAGGATGTCTCAGATGGTGCATGGTTCTGCGTGTCATTCTGCAACAAGGGAACCCAAACACTGCCCTACCAAGAATTTGGCAATCCCATTGCAGTGCAGCAGAGCTCCCTTCCCTTAGCCCTAATGCAGAGGCAGGGCCACATGAGTGACAGGTTGTACTCTGCTGCACACCATCCAGACCCATATGAGCTCTTAGCTGCTGTTCTGCTCAAAGAGAAGGAGTTTGTCCTGGGGCTTCAATGTCTACAAGCTGTTCCCTGCCTATAAACATCAGATGAGATTTTGGGCTTCCCCATTTATTGCTATTCCAAATTACCAGTGAAGAGTTTCCCCAGAGCTCAGGATTTGAGGCTGCAGCTTCGAACACAAACTACTGAATTCATCAAAGTCTTTTCCATATAAAGGAACAGAGGAAACATTTTCTGGACGTCACAGGGGAGAAGACACTTAGATCCTTCATTTTTTTCTGCACCTGACCTGCAGTGATTTCCACACCAGTCAGACACTCGCACTCCCGCAATGAGCCACACGTCAGTGACTCACCCAGCGTCAGACAAGAAAGTCTGCGGCGCAGCAGCAAAGACAACTTCACTCTTCTGGTGCTCATAGAGGCAGTTCCAGCACTCAGGGCACAGTGACACTTCCCCTTGCTCCCTTCAAGCAGCATTATTTCATCGTATCTGCCAGGCACAATTTGCTGCTGGAATTCAGTACTTTTATCTCCACTCTTTGATGGACACCCCTGTGGCACTTTTGACTCATCTTCTTTCTAATATTGTCATGATAGAATGCAACACCCCCTCCATTCTCCTCAGACTTTGCAGAAAAGATGAATTTGGAAGCTTCTTTCTCAAAGCAACTGAGGATAGCAGTTCCATTGTGCCTGGGAAAATCACAGCCTATGCCTTCAAAAAGCTCAGCAGTACTGTTGCATTGTGTTGTCTATGGCTGCGCAAGGCACGCAACGGGGAAGCAGCCTCTGTCCCGCAGAGCCTGCAGTCTGAACAGCAATCCATACACTGAATGTTCACTGTATAAATATTTAGCTAAACAAAGCATCCAAGTCATGCAAAAGCTCAATGGACTGAAGAGGTCAATGGAGAAATGTGTTTTTAAGGAGGCTGGGTTTATCCATAGCACGACAATTTACAGAGCTTCCTTGTCATAAAAGCATGGCATGTTTTCAGGCAGAAGGGACTTTTGAAGGTCATCTAGTCCAGCCCCCTGCAGAGAACAAGGACTTCTTTAACTAAATCAGGTTGGGCAAAGCCCTGCTCAACCTGATCTCGAGTCTTTCCAGGGGTGGGATGTCTACCACTTCTCTGAGCAACCTGGCCCAGTTGTTTGCCACCCTCACTGTAAAAAAATTCTTCCTTATATCTAGTCTAAATCTGCCCTCTGAGTTTAAAACAATTACCTGTCACAGTTAGAGAGAAGTGAAAGTTCACAGGAAGAGAAAAACCCAGAAAAACAAACCCTTACCCTGAAAACTCTCCCTGTGCAAATCCTTCCCAAATAAAGTTTCCTTCAATTGAAAAAGGAGCGAAAAGCTCCACAAGTTGAGCAGCAGCTGCCTGTGCAGGGCTGACAGAGCTGGGAAGTTCTCAGTTCCTGTGGTAGAGCCAGGTATCTGAGAGGTAGAGTAGAAAAGGAGATACTGAAACTGAAATATGACTTGAAACTCATATATCAGGTCAGATTGTTTAGTGGAGGATACATCAATAGGTACAGATGGTGCTGTGTATGTGTACATGTGAGAGAAAAAGAGATGGCACATCACAGGCAGCACCAGCAGGAAAACTCAGGTCTCATTCATTAAGGGGATGATTTGCTTGAGCTCTTGATGACATTGGAAGTGAAGAAAAAGTGTTTCTCTGTACTGTTGAGGAATACTTTCCTACTAAAGAATAACAAACTGCAGAGCAAAGTGGGATGCTCCTGTTCAGAGTCTGCACAATAACAACAAGTTTGGGTTTTTTAACAAGCAAAATTCAAATCTCTAGAAAGTTCTTAGAGTGTTTCCCTTTAGCACTCATGCTACACGCTGAAAAACCCTGAAAGAAATACAGAGAGAACTCTTACAAACATGGAAAGAGGACAAGTTCACAAATCTACACCCACTTTAAGGGCTCTTAAGGACCACTGAGAAACCAACATTTGAAGCCTGTGAGACCACACTGTGGCCGGGCTTGAATTCCTGCCATTCCTCTGTGCCAGCTAAGCAGTGTCCTTTAGGGATAGTCAGAGGGTGGAAGGAGGCAAGCAGAGGATCCAGTAACGGCATCTCTGTGGTGACAGGACAAGAAAGACAGATGCTTGATTGCATAAAAGGAAAAAGAAAAAAAAGGCACTTCATTTCCTCTTGGTCAGGCCCATTTTGTTAACCAAAATGCCTGGAGAAACTGTGAGTACAGTCTGTGGCTTGACAGTGGCGTGAGGGACCGCCTGAGCAAGGCTACAGGTCTCAGGGGAACAGCCAAAACCACAAACAGTTTTTGGGTTTTTTTCAGCTGTACCAAGGATGAGCCTCTGAGAGATGTTTGGGCACCAGAGCTGGCAGACCACCTTGAGTAGAAATGCTTCATTCAAGTGGCTGCTGGGTGCCAAGATGGGATGGTAGCCTCTCCAAAACATGCACTCATGCACAAGTATCTGGCAGTGTGTTTATGACTGTATACACATATGTGTGTGTTCACAAATGGACAGCTTTGCACTTTACCTTTCAGGGCATGTAGGGCACATGAGCTTCGGCTTTCTGAAAGGTATGGCCCACATGGAGGAGAGAATCCAAGCACAGATGGCCAGGAGAGCCAATGGCATCCTGGCTTGGATCAGGACAAGGGAGGTTATTATTCCCCTGTACTCAGCTCTGCTCAGGCCACACCTTGAGTACTATGTCCAGTTCTGGGCTCCTCAATTCAAGAGAGATGTTGAGATACTGGAAGGTGTCCAGAGAAGGATGACAAAGCTGGTGAGGGGCCTGGAGCACAGCCCTGTGAGGAGAGGTTGAGGGAGCTGGGGGTGTGCAGCCTGGAGAAGAGGCTCAGAGGTGACCTCATTACTGTCTACAACTACCTGAAGAGATGCTGTAGCCAGGTGGGGGTTGGTCTTTTCTGCCAGGCAAGCAGCAAGAGAAGAAGGGGACACAGTCTCAAGTTGTGCCAGGGGAGGTCTAGGCTGGATGTTAGGAGGAAGTTGTTGTCAGAGAGAGTGATTGGCATTGCAATGGGAGGTGGTGGAATTGCTGTCCCTGGAGGTGTTCAAGCAAAGCCTGGATTAGGCACTTAGTTGCATGGTCTAGTTGATTGGACAGGGATGGGCAACAGGTTGGAGTGGATGATCTTGGAGGTCTCTTCCAACCTGGTTGATTCTATGATTCTGTGACAAGCGATTTCAGAGAGGTATAACTGCTGTTAAATTTTACAGCCAGAGAACCTCTCCTATACTTGAGCACATACATATCTCTACTGAACTTATGGAACCAACAATAAGGCACTGCTGTGACAAGTAACTTTCAGTAGAGCTCAGGTTATTTTCTCCCTGTTCAGCTGTGGTGTGGCCAGGCAGAGCTGTGCATTATGTAAGATGGGAATCAGATGACTGCTAGGACTCCAGCTTCAGTGAAGGAGAGTGGCTGCCAGCCGGGCATCTGAGCAGCTCTGCCCCCTGAGTCTGAAATGAGAGTGTTTACAAAGAGAACTTGTATTAAATGGTCTGGGGGGTGATGCTGTTTGGTTTGGGTTTTTGATTTATTTCCTCTTGCTGGGAAAAGCTTTGGGTCAGTGGGCTTTTACCCTGCATTTCCTCTCTCATGATCACAGTATCATAGAATGTATTGGGCTGGAAGGGACCTTTAAAGGTCATCTAATCCGACACCCTTGCAGTCAGCAGGGACATTCCCAACTAGATCAGCTTGCTCAGAGCCTCATCAAGCTTAACCTTGAAATGTCTCCAGGGATGGAGCCTCCACCACCTCCCTGGGCAACCTGTCTCAGTGTTCCACCATCATCAAAATAAAGAACTTCTTACTAGTGCCCAATCTAAATCTAACCTGCTCTAATTTAAACCCATTGTCCCTTATCCTAGTGCTACATGCAAACAGGCTCCCCCCAGCTTTCTTGTAGGCCCTCTTCAGACATTGGAAGGCCTCTATGAGGTCTCCTTGGAGCCTTCTCTTCTGCAGGCTGAACAACCCCAGCTCTCTCAGTCTGTCTTCATAGGAGAGGCTCCCTAACCCTCTGATCATTTTTGTGGCCTTCCCCTGGACACACTCCATCATGCTGAAGTTCTTGTGTTGAGGACTCCAGCTGGACAGTACTCCAGGTGAGCTCTGACCAGAGCAGATCAGAGTGACAGAATCAGTTCTCTCAATCTGTTGGCCATGCTTCTTTTGGTGCCAGACACCTTGGCAGTGCCCAAGGACCTTAGAGGCTCTGCTGCAGAGCGGCCTTGCTACAATGACCAGATACTTTGGGTAACACACAACTTGTTCAATCTTGTAGATTTCTTGCAGGCAGCAGAAATGTCCCTGGATGCTGGAGATGTGTCCAGTTCACAAGGCAATGGTCAGAATTTCAGGTGTTTCTTCCTAGGCAGAGCTTATTGTGCTGTAGATCTTTTCAGAGGAATGTGTTGCACTGAAGTGTTTGTATTACTTTAGCATCAAGGATGTCGATTCTGAGCCAGGATCTTTACTATTAAAGAAGCTATAACGCAGGACAGAAAGGTTGTGTGCCCCTAGAGCTTACTGTAAGGGGTGCAGAGGAGGGGACTAGCTGAAGGAACTACAGAGGTGACACTGGTCAGTGCCATAACCATTTGAATGCATCTTGGCCCTAATTCTTCCAAAGAGAGGGCTTGATGGAGATCAGTGACACACCATGCAGGAAGTTTCGGAGTACTCCCCTAAGCATGTGTGGCTACATTCCCAGCACCTCATGGGAGAGGTCCTGTATATTTGGGAGCATCCTGGCCAGCAGCACCTACAGTTTGTGCAAACTGGGAAGCATGCTGAGTTACTGAACAATGTCTCCAGTTATTACCATGGAATGATAATGATGGGTAGTACACTGATTGCAGCCTCAAAACAACGCTCAAAATCTCACTTGGAGACTGCAAAACATTTAAGGGTCTCCCTTTGCTAGGTCAGTACCATTTAAGCCCCACTCGAGACACCATCCAACCTGGGCAAATCAAACCACATTCATTTCCTCCACCTCAGCAGAGCAGCACAGTCTAGCAATTGCACCAGAACGTTTTACATGGATTTGCAACTTGTAAATAGGTGCAGAGCCAGGTATCTTTCCTAAGCCAAGAAGTACTTCTCTGGAAGATGCCAAGAAGACAAGACCACATATCACAATCATGTGCCAAGGGGATGGTGAAATTGCCATTGCATCAGAGCTGAGTAACTCAAGATTGCTCTGTCCTGCAAGTGTTCTCAGTGTTTGAGTGTTCTCCCTTAGATGCAAACACAGGTGATGATGAGCATTTGTACAAACAAAAGCTCCGCAGGGGCAATCAGCCCTGCTTCATTTTGATAACTCTGGAGTGTTGTTTTTATTCAGCCACATAAAGGAAACCCCAAACCCACACTGATTAGCTTAAATGCTGAAATCAAAAGTCATTTTGACTCCAATGAATTTTTCATTTGGGAAATGATAAAAGGACAATTTCCAACCTTTAACATGCAATTTGGGTTGAAAGAGTTGCCCAGCACAACCCCTTTCAGGGAAACGGTTTCATTTCTTATAGATTAGTGTGTTTTGGGGGGGGGGAGATGGGGGAAGAGGAGGTAGTGGCAACGCAGTTCATCAAAAACCTCTGCACCTCAGTAATCTGCATCTAGGCTTCCCCTGCTTGCTCGGTGACTGTGCGTTGCCTAATTGTGTGTGACTAATACAATTTCACGTGCATTTCCCTGCGCTGGGGATTCATTGTTGCCACATAGAGCATTGGGAAATCGCTACGCGTGTGTCTGTGAAACAGCGACAGGGAGACAAGAGTAACTCCTCCGGAGAAAAGACCTAGGAGGAGGCGGATGACTGGGAGCAACAAACTGTCAAGGCAAAAGAGAAAGAAAACAGAGCAGCCGTGCCTTCTCCCGGTTTGCAGAGAATGGAATCTCCTGGGCTGATGGGGACAGGTTTTAGGAGGTCCTCTCTGATGATGAGAGAAATGAAACCTAAAGCAATCCTTGAGAAAGGAGTGATTGGAAAGGAAATCTCCTTCTCGGGGAGAAACACCAAAGAGCTGGGTATCATAGAATCATAGAACCAGCCAGGTTGGAAGAGACCTCCAAGATCATCCAGGCCAACCTAGCACCCAGCCCCAGACAGTCAACCAGACCATGGCACTAAGTGCCTCATCCAGTCTTTTCTTGAACACCTTCAGGGATGGCGACTCCACCACCTCCCTGGGCAGCCCATTCCAATGCCAGTCACTCTCTCTGTGAAGAACTTCTTCCTAACATCCAGCCTAGACTTCCCCCTGCACAACTTCAGACTGTGTCCCCTTGTTCTGTTGCTGGTTGCCTGGCAGAAGAGCCCAACCCCCACCTGGCTACAGCATCTCTTCAGGTAGTTGTAGACAGCAATGAGGTCACCCCTGAGCCTCCTCTTCTCCAGGCTGCACACTCCCAGCTCCCTCAGCCTCTCCTCACAGGGCTGTGCTCCAGGCCCCTCACCAGCCTTGTTGCCCTTCTCTGGACAAGTTCCAGCACCTCAACATCTCTCTTGATTTGGGGAGCCCAGGACTGAACACAGCACTCAAGGTGTGTCCTAAGCAGTGCTGAGTACAGGGGCAGAATAACCTCCCTCATCCTACTGGCCACACTTTCCTGAGCCAGGCCAGGATGCCATTGGCTCTCTTGGCCACCTGGGCACACTGCTGGCTCATCTTCAGCCTACTATCCACCAGTACCCCCAGGTCCCTTTCTTCCTGGCTGCTCTCCAGCCACTCTGTCCCCAGCCTGTAGTGCTGCTTGGGGTTGTTGTGGCCAAAGTGCAGAATCCTGCACTTGGCCTTGATAAATCTCATCCCACATGTAGACCACAAGTCCTCAGCAGCATGAAAAAGAGAAGGACAGAAAAACAGAAGGAAAATGCAAGCAATCTCCAAGCAAGCTACTGTCTTCAGCAAGAGCTTCCAACAAATGGTTGTAGTAGCCGCTCAAGCAAAACTCACTTAGAGTGGCTCGTACATTGGGCACAGAGGGTAGAGAGCCCTCCCTCTCTGTGACCCAGCACTCAGACTCCCAAGCTGGAAGCCTTTCTGTGTGCAGCCTCACTCAGGCTGCTAGAGAGGAAGACTGGTTTGTGAACAGGTACTTGTGATACAGGGTAACTGGTCCTACATCTCCATCCTCTGCTAGAAAACTCCCTGTGCTGGTGGAAGGTTTCTGAGGACCAGGTGTAGAAAGGAGAAGGGGTTCCTAATTCAGAGTGGGCCATGGAGATCAGAGATGGGTATGAGGCTCTCTAGAAAACATGTGGGAGCTTCAGAAATGGGACACAGACAGACAACTTCCTGAAGAACAAATCAGTGGTGCTTGAACTGGAAGGACAAAGCAGCAGTGGCTAGTTCTCTGTCACTGGGAGAAAAGCCTTCTCCACCTTGTACATGCATAGAAGAAACACACTGTGTTTGATACTGGAAGGTGGTGCACACGAGTTCCTTAACCAGGAGGCAGAAGTGAGTCACCATTTCACCAGCTGAGCCAAGGAGTCAAGCCCAAACAACCTATAGCTTGGCAGTGGAGATGTGTTCCCATGTGGTGGCACATCCTATAAGTGGGTTGGGTGAGTGAGAGGGAACATGCAAACCTCGTCCCTAAAAGTGGAGCAGCTTGTTTGGTGTGAGTCTTGCATGTGGTCAGAAAACATCTTCTAGAAAGTGTCCCTCTGGGAATTTGGGAGCATTTCTACACCTAGCTTCTAGACGCTGGATGTGTAGGCTGTACTGTTCAACAGTACCAAGAGCAAGCTACTGTGCTTGATGTAGAGGCAGAAGCAGTAATGTGGGCAACTCTAGGCTTGGAAGTTCTCAACATATTTTGTACTGAGACATGCTTCAGTTTAAATGGCACCTGAGTAGGCTTCCTCTAGATTTAAGTTTTGGACTAGGTTGCCTCATTTTCAGCCACGTGTGCCTGCACACAGCTCTCTGTACGGGAGGGGTAAATGTGAGGATAAATCCAGCAAAAGACACAAGGCACTCAGATGGTGCAGGGAGGGGAGCTGTACAAACATCTGTGAGCAAAGGGATGCAAAGGGCCGTTCCCCAGGGGAAGTATCTACTTTTTGCAGTGTTTATAGAAACAAAAATAAATGAAACCAGCAGAAGCCTTGGAGATTACAGCACGCACTGTCACTGGAGGGAAGGGGCAGGAAAGCCTTGGGTGAAAGCTTTAGTGAAGGTGACAGACTTTCTCTGCCTGGCTGCAGTCCTGGACAAGCTGGCTGCTTGTGCAGAGGGCTGCCTTACTGATCCTCTCTACTAGCCACAACCCCTAGGGAAGGGCTCTTTTCCTGGCTCCTGCCTAGAGCTTGTAGGCTTTATGGGAATGCAGATAATGCATATGGCAATAGAGATGCCATTACTGTTAGAATTACTGCTAGAATTACTGCTAATGCTGCTTGAATTTAGAAAGGAGAGAAATAATAAAACCTGTTCTGCAGACAAGATGACAGGAAAAGGCCTTTTTAGTCAAACAAGAGGGACCCATCCTTTTTCCTTTTCCAGTAGCCTCTGCTTTGTTGCCTATAAAGTTTTGGTGTCTCCATTCAATGTTTCTTCATAGAATCAACCAGGTTGGAAGAGACCTCTGAGATCATCCAGTCCAACCTAGCACCCAGTCCTACCCATGGCACTAAATGCCTCATCCAGGCTTTGCTTGAACACCTCCAGGGATGGCAATTCCACCACCTGCCTGGGCAGCCCATTCCAATGCCAATCACTCTCTCTGTGAAGAACTTCCACCTAATATCCAGCCTAGACCTCCCCTGGCACAACTTGAGACTGTGTCCCCCTTGATCAACAGATCAAGGTGGTTGCCTGGGAGAAGAGGCCAACCCCCACCTGGCTACAACCTCCCTTCTTCTCCTTCTTCTCCTTCTTCTTCCTCTCCTTCTTCTTTCCTCTCCTTCCCCATTGTTGTGGGGGCAGGGAACTGATGTGGCCAAGTCAGGAATACATATGAAAAATAGAATGATCTTATTTTCCTGAAGCCCTGCCCCCAAAAACCATCGACAGAAATCAATTTAGTTTCATTAGGAGACTCAGTTTGATGGACAATAGCTTACAAAGGATACTATAGACAACCTCGGCTGGTTTAGGCACCAGGAAATGGAAAAGGCTAAGCCATAAGTGCAGCTTTTCCCCACTATGAATCAGGCTGAGCAGAAAAGTTGTACTACTCACAGGTGAGTTAGGCTGTCTGAGAGAAAGGGCGGTCCAGGTGCTTGTCAGCTCTCTCTCTTGCAAGAGACATCTGAGGCTCCTTGGGCCTACTGCCCTTGCACAAAAGAGAGCTTCTGGTGGAAGCCGTCCAAAGCAGGGACCCTCGGGAGCTCGTCCCTCGCAGCGCCAGGGGACACTCTCTGCGGGAGCTATGCAGGCGAGGCAGAACTCTAAGGCGGGGGGCCCGAGGCGGGAAGCACCCCAATAGTTATACCTTTCCTCGCCAAAGAGCTGAGCTCCCACTGCCTAGGCGCGAAGCACGCAGCCAATCCCAGCCCCATGGCAGCGCGGGCACTGCGCGGGCACCCTCGGGCCAGGAGGACCCCTTGCTCCTACCCCCTCAGGCCAAGGGCCGGGGGGAGAGGTTTTTCCTGCCTTTCCTCTCCCATTCAAACCACGGAGTGAGAGGAATTTTGGAGTATCCAGGACACCCATACCCAAGCCCACATAGTTATGTCAATTGTCTATCGTCTTCTCAATCCCCACAGCCTCTTGCTAACCATTTAGCTGGCTTCTTGCTTCTTAGCTGTCAGAGTTCTCCAAGGCAAGGGCTCCTCTTTCTGAAGTCTCTATGCAACATCCCTAACCCTGACATCCCTCTTATTGTCTCTGGCATCACACACTGGGGTCTTAGTATCTGCCACAATGGGCTGGCTGATGAACTTGTTGCTACAGCTGGGCAGGTCTCCGGAGACATCTGTATATTGAGGGAGATCTTTTCAAGGGAGAGAGGATACACAGTTTTGGTTTGAATACAGTGCTCCAAAAAGGAAGGTGACTCACTGAGCCTAATCATTAGGGTGTGTGATGATATTATCTAATGAGGAAATGCTTGATGATGCTTTTAGAGACTGCAGAGAGCAGCGAACTGGATGTAGAGGAAATCAGAATGTGAGCGCTTTCGACATAAACAGCATTCAAGAAATGGGATCTGCAATGTCTTTGGGGAGAAGAGCGGAGCCATTTCAACACCCTCATGCTTGCATCAGGGTGTGTTGCTGCTTCTGTTTCATCTTACTTGTTCACATAAGCCTCTCCTGAAATAACCAGCTCTCTAGAATTCAGGACAAAGGAGCCTTGCCTGAAGGACAGATTGACATCTCATTTGTTTTCTGAAGTTTGCTTCTGTTGTTGTGTTGTTTTCCTAAGTTGAACTGCAGATGAGGTTTTAATTAAAGGAAACTGTCAGGTTTGACTAAGTCCCAAATCTGAGTTTAATTAAGTAAGAGGGTTTTAAAGAATCTCTGAGATAAACTTTTCAGCAGTTGCTGGGTTTTGGTTTTTTTTTTTTTTTTTGATGGGTTTTGTTTGGTTTTGTTGTTGGTTTATTCTTTGGGTTTTGTTGTTGTTGGTTTTGATCTGTTTGTTCATTGTTGTTGCCGTGGGGTGTTTTTTGCCTTTTGTTTTTAAAGAAATCTGGTTGGAATGGTTTACTTGGCTTCCCTTAAATAATCTGCAGGGTTTTGCTACCTCAAGAGGAGCAGAGAGTGAAGCTGTGTAGAAATACTGAGTGTGAGTCCCTGTTCTTTTTTTCCTAGGTTAAGAAAGATGAATGAATTTGCTGTCTGACTTACGTTTCTTGCTCCCATCACTCTTTGGTCTAAGCCATCTGTAATACAGCTGGGCAGTTTTCAGTAAGGAATCATAGCAGTTGAGTATCATCATGTCCCAGGAAAGTCAGTAGGAGAAAACTCTGAACACCTCAGGGATACCCACCAAAGTCTGTGTCATTGTTTTCATTGGGTGGGAATTTGGCCCTGATTGTCTTATTCAAGCCCATAGCATCTGATAAACTAATGTGCTCATCAAGAAAGAGACATTGCAGAGGAAATAAAAACTCTCACAAATTAATGTTTGTTTCATCCCTTAAAACACTAAGAAACCTCTGCTCTTTCAAAAACTACAACATCATCAGATTTAGGCTTTCTTGGCACACAGATTTTAAGCCTTATTTAAAATCCATTGCAACCTGTGTGGTTTAAGCCCGTTCTTCATGTATTCAAATTAAACTTACCTGACAAAGCACATACAGTTTTTTTGCAGCCCTAAGTTCTGGAGCTTCCCATTACAAGAAGAATGTGGATGTGCTGGAGAAGGGCCACTGGGATGCTCAGAGGGCTGGACCAGATCTGCTATGAGGACAGATTGAGAGAGTTGGGGCTGTGCAGTCTGCAGAAGAGGAGGCTCCCAGGTGACCTTCTTGTGGCCTTTCTCTGAAGGGGGCCTACAAAAAAGCTGGGGAGGGACTTTTTAGGCTCTCAGGGAGTGACAGGACTGGGGGGAATGGAGCGAAGCTGGAGGTGGATAGGTTCAGACTGGACGTGAGGAGGAAGTTGTTCATCATGAGGGTGGTGAGAGGCTGGAATGGGTTTCCCAGGGAGGTGGTTGAGGCCCCATGGCTGGAGGTGTTTAAGGCCAGGCTGAATGAGTCTGTGTGCAGCCTGCTCTAGGGTAGGGTGTCCCTGCCCATGGCAGGGGGGTTGGGACTGGCTGCTCCTTGTGGTCCCTTCCAACCCTGACTGATTCTATGATTCTGAGTATCCTTGCATATATTTCACAAGTGTGGACTTCAATCATTGCAGCTCTGAGTGTATATGAGAACAGAATTATCACCAAATGAAAGTGGAGGTCCTGTGTGAGCACTGTGGCAGCTATATCTCCAATGCAAACCTCTGCAGAAATAGCAGAAACCCCTGGGATACAGGTTTGAGGGAATCCAGACACAGTTATGGCAACAATATTGGTTTTCCAAAGCTTCTTTCTCTGTCTCCTACTCTAGCTAAATACATCTCCGTGCTTGAAAGCATTGTGTGGGCTCAGGCCAGGCTGGTCTTAGAGCTGCAGCTGTGTGTATGTGCATGTGTGTGTGCATTGCTTCTCACTCGTAAATGTGCAGCAAAAGTGTGAAGAAGAGCAGCTGGCACATCCGAGAGAGAAAACTGCAGGGGAAACATGGCATATTTTTTAGAGCTTGGTTGCTGTGACATAAATCATGAGAGCTCTAATCTTCATAGGATATCCACCAGAGAAAAGTCCATTTTGTTGTCTTCATCAGGTGGGAATTTGGCTTTAGTTGTCATATTCAGGCCCATAGCATCTGATATACTAATGTGCTCATCAAGAAAGGGATATTGCAGAGGAAATAGAAACTAAATTAAAATCTAATTAAAATCTAATCTTCATAGGAAAGATTCGAAGGTCAAGTAAAACAGAATCTGGCCTCTCAATCCCTCATGAGCCCAAGGCCAACGGTGTGCTGAGGTGGTCAGAAGGCACAGGGCATTCTGTTGGTACTGAAGACATGCTTTATTGCTAATAGTCATGCAAAGACAGAGGAGGTGTTGAAGACAGCTTTCTGAAGAAGAAGAGGGTATCTGGGCCTCCTTTTCACAGTGTTTTCACAAGGCTTTGCAAAGGGTTTTGCAAGCCATTTGACAGGGCCATCAGGAAGGATGTGCTTCAGAGATGGCAGCTGAAAACACAGCAGAAGAGTCAGTTTGAACCCTCTTTATAAAATATTCTTCTCTTGAGTGCAGCTGTGCTTCTAACATGGATTGGCTGAGTCAGGAGAGCACATAAAGAAAAGCAGGAGCTCAGCTCTTCAGCTGTTAACATGACCACATCCCACACAGAAGGGGACTGGCTCCATGCAGGTGCTGCACAATCTTGCAGTGCCTTCCTCCAGTGCGCCTTTGTAGCCAGGAAGGAGAGACAAACACTCACAGGGAAAATACACCTAGCAGGTCAGGTTAGAGCAGTGTCAGAACTGCATGGGATGCTTGCTCCATAAGTGAGACTATAGAGCCAGAAGTTTTGTCTTGTTTTTTAACATGATAAAGCTGGGCTGAATCACAGGACTTGGGCATAGCCATCCTCAGGCAGTTTTGCAGGAAAACCAGCATTCAGCACCTGAGAATATCCCTTCTTCTTGCTTCTCCAGACCTTTATCACAATGGATTCATGGTATCCCCTGGTCAGGTACTGGCAGACTGGATGAGGGTGAGAGGAACAGGGAAGGACAGAGGCCTATCCTGGAGCTGATGTGAACATGAACATACCCAAGCCTAAGAGATTGCCTGCAGGAATGTACTGCTGCAAGAACAGCCACAGTCTAGCCCATACTACGTAGCAAGCATTCACCTTGGGCCACATTCAGTGCATGCCCAACTGCTTTACACAGCATTCACTCAATCACTGTCATCCCCTGCTTTTCAGGTAAGCTAAGGGGCTTTGTAACCTTTCTCTATTGGAAGATGTTACATCTTAGAGACCAACAAAAAAACCTTCCCACTTAGGTGAGGACAGCAAATCACTATATATAAAATAATAACATATTTAGTAGACTTTCAGCATACTCCTCTTCTGAGAATGTGATTCAATGTTGTTGTAGAGAAAAATAGAACTTAACAAACCTAATTTAGTTCTTTGAGGAGATTGCAAAGTTGCCCGATAAAGGTAACTACGCAGATATGCTATACTTAGATTTTCTGCAAGGGGTTTGAGCTAAAACCATGACATCCTGCTTAAAAAATAGCACAGAATAGTATGAACCAGAGGATATGTGAGACAGATTGAGAGCTGGGTAATTGACAGATCTCAAAACATTGTTGTCAGTGAGGACTCATCACTAAACAACAAATTCCAAGCAGGTTTGGGACTCAGCCCTGCTCTATCCTATGCTTTATATCAGTGATATGGAAGTTAATGTAGAATGTCCACTGATAAAGGGCATGAGTGACCCACTTTGGTGGCTGAAGGTGGTTGATGAGACAGCCATGTCAGGGGATGAAGATCACTAAGTGGAGCTCCCTCAGAACACATCCTGCAGCCAATGCCCCAGAGTAGTCAGAGGGAAAAGGAGTGTGGGTCATCTCTCATGAGCAGGACTGGCTGCACGTAGCAGAGCTCCTGAATGAGGGCTGGAGGTCATTGTGGAAGAGTGGTTCAGTGCAAACACCTCTCCTGACACGCTGACAAATAGGGGTAAGGGCTGCCTAGGAACAAGCACACCGAGAAGGTAGTAAGTAGGATCAGGGAGGTTAATTTGCCTCCACATAAAGCACTGAGACTGAAGTGGATAAGATAAGATATCCAGGCCTGGGGCTCATATTTTAATATTCAAAAGATGGTTAAAGTGAGGGCAGGAAGGAGCCACAGAAATGAATTAAGGAGCAGAGAAAATGCCTTAGAGCAAGATACTGAAATTGTTCGATCTGTTTCGTGCACCCAAAGGGAGAAGGAGGGGAAAATTGAAGGGTAAGTTAAGTTTAGCATACAAGTAACTTCATTGGAGAGAAACAGTGAGTGGGACAGGGCTTTTTGATGTAGTAGAGAGCAGCATAAACACAAACTGCCACTGGCTAGAAGCTGAAACCAGACATATTCAAATTAGCTGCAAGACACACGTGTTTAACAGAGCTGATTAACCACTGGAATGAATGACCAAAGGGGGGGGCATCTTCCCCTTCTCTGGCTATCTGTGGAGCATGACTGAACACCTTTCTGGAAAAGATGCTTTAGGTGAGCACAAGTCACTGAGGACTGGTAAGGGACAGCAAAGTAAAAGCAACCAAGCCTGCACTCTGTGGGTTAGATGACACAATCAAATGATTTCCCCTCGCCTAAATCCTCTCAGTCTCTGGTCTCAGTCCACTCTGCATGCAAGAATGCCTTGTTCATCTGCTCAGCACCCTGTGTCACCCCAGTTAGCACCCCTGTTGTTCAGTGAACTTCAGAAACCAATGCCAAAGCTCGCTGTCAAGTAACTTCTAATTCTCACCTGAATTTCTTGACTTCAGACACTATCTTCTCTGCAAGAAGCACAAGACTGTATCTAGGCCATGCAAACTTTCCCTCAAACACAGCCTCTGGGTATAACAGCAGTGTGGCAGATACAGCATAAGATCATGCTTTAGTATATATGCTTGTAAAGGTTATGCCTCCAAGGTATCAGCTTGGGCTGGGAAAGGAAGGTTTGCTCCTCTCCCAACATGGACAACAGTAGATTGATAGGCTGACCTGAGGGTTTGTGATCTGTCCCTCAACCTGCCTCATTAAGTAGTTTGTTATATACAGTGTTACACAAGATGGTCAAGAGCCAAAAGGGAAGAAAACATGCTGTGTTTTCCTGCCCATAGCAGAGCTGGGGGGGGTTAACTGGGGAGAAGGGGCTTTACGTTAAAGTTCCCCTTGAGTTACTCACACGTGCATGCAGTCTGCATTACTGCTGAATCACTTCTTTTCTTTTCTTTTAACCAGCACATTATACAGGTGAAATATAGCACCAGCAGGCTCTATAATGGGTGATGGCCTCACCAACACATGCAAAAAAGGGGGAAGTTGTTCATGTAGCCATGAAGAATGCTTTACCTCCTGTATCCTGTTCAGTTATGTGGAACCCAGAATGGGTACCAAAGTTAAAAATACTGTGTGGTCTATATAACAGCATCTGTGTTTTTATATGTAAATCCAACATGTTTCTTCCCTTCAGACACATGACTCAAACTCTGACAATCTCTGCCCTCCATCTTTGCTACCTCAAAGAGAAAATCTTCCAAGCCCAGTGGACAGGGACCCTCAAGTTTTGGGTCCTGTATCTCCCAACCAAGATTTGTTGGTTGAGCTGGAGGTGATAGGACTTTCATGTGCCACTTACTGGCTGATGAACTGTGTGTGAGCTAACGTGTGCTCACAACTATGCATTGGCTCTGTCTCTGAGTAGCCTTTGGTTCACTGCTCTCTGAGCAGTGTTTGGTTTAAGGCTCAGGGTTAGTGACGAGTAATCTGTAAGTCCCCAGCTAGCTCTGCTAGGTACACAGGCACTGTGCTGGTTATGGGATCCACTTTGGGGGAGAGTGTATTGAAAAACCTCTGTGTCCTAAAAGAGAGGTATTCAGGTGCTTATCACCTACAAAAGCCATGGAATACTTGCCACATCACAGTCTACTCAGTTTAGGGTGCCTGGTTTAGCTGGAAGTCAATGAGACCAATGTTTCCTAGCCACTGAGGCTCCTCCAAAGATCCCAGTTGACACGATTGCACCACAAGCTGCAGGTGTGAACCACACTTCTTTGCTAGTGACTTTGCTAAGGGATCATCAACATACAATATTGTCATGGGATAGATCCCATTAGGTAGGGTTAATGTGAAGCAACTCTGGATCTGACACAAATCAGAAGCTTCCAAGTTCTATCTGGTGATGGACTTGGAGGGTGTCAAGAGGAAGACCTGGGATGGAGATGAAGAAAGAGAATACCTGCTGGTGCATAGTAGAGTCTCAGTTTCCAAAGGACCTTCTGCCTGCTGTCCAGATGCCCTGTGCCTGGGACCAGGACACCTGTCATGGCAGGATGTTCTGCTCCACATGAAAATTTTCCTCCAATGCAATCAGGCAGGATCTGGACCCTTCGTCCCACCTGTGCTTGTGCCAAGGGCCAGAGCACAGCACAGCACTAATCCAAGACTGATTTCTGGGACAGATTGTTCAGCCAGCCCCTAGTGCTTAATGCATGATCTCACCCAATGGCCTAGTTTTTCCAGTGATAATGCTTTTCAGGAGCTTTGCAGAGCCTTTCTTAGTATCTGGGGGGAGGGTGGGGGGGTGGGTATCAAGACATTAAACCATCCCCCGGTGGCAAACTCAAGGGTCAGAAAAAACATCACAGGCATGCGTAAGTGGCAGTAGCCAATCTGACCTGCCCAACAGCTCTGACAGATTGACACCACCAGTTCAGCACTTAAGCTCATTAGCCAAACTCTGACTGGCTAAGGTTGGGCAAACATCACCCTCCTTCAACACAATCAGTATTGTGGGGAGGCACATAGCAGAAGAGCCAAGGGCCCGCAAGCAGGGGCTGGGAAGGGAGAGGAGAGGCAAAAGAGGACCGTGCCTGGAATCTTGCACGCCGCTGCCCGAGTGGAGGAAGGATGGGCATGTGGCATTTTCCGCTGGCATGCAAACAGCTGAGCTTATCTGATATCTGGCACACAAGTGCTTGGCCTGATACTTACCAGCTTGCAAACAGATAAAGATGCAGAGGGGGTTGCTCACAGCTTTGCCTCAAAAGGGAAGAGGGAGAAAGAGAGAGAGACAGGGAGGAAAAAAACAACCCAAAACCCAGAGAACAGGAGCGGGAGTGAGAGTTGTCAGTGCCCGCAAGCACTCACCAGAATAATAGCAATAATCACTGTCATCCGTAAGAGGCTCTTACGCCAGGTTCTGTCTCTCCCCCTCCCTCTCTCCCCTTGCCTTGCTGTCTGAGTCACTGGATCTGAGTCACACTCCTGTTCTATTCCTGTACCCTTCCCTTCAGCTGGGGATGTAGATTTGTTTTGGCTGGAACGATCTGGGCGCAGGAGGGACCATCTGCTGCTAGTTCTTGCTTGCTTTGCTCTTGTTTCTTTCCCAGAGAAGGGAAGCGAGTGCTGCCATTGCAATAATTCACAGAGAGCATGCTGGGAACATACACCCCTTACTGTATAGCCAAGGACTGCCATTTGTCATCTGAAGGCTCATTATCCATGGCTGACCCTGAGCAGTTGTCTCCATGTGCTTAAGCAAGCAACTCTGACAAAATCACTTCCCTGTGTATCAGCTCTTCCCTGGGAGGATGTTGGTCAAATCCCAAACAGGTTTTATAGGCAGCAGCAGTGCAGTGGTGGGATCCAGGGTGGCTAATGCAAGCCTCCATGTTGCTGTGATGAAGGAGAGGAACATGGAACAACTTGAAGGCATGCAGAGACTTGCTGTTAGTTTGAGTATGTGATGTTGTGATGGAAGAAGTGCTCTCTTCTGGCTTTCCCATCAGTAGCAACACCCAGTCATTGTGTGAACCATGTGTTTTGCTGCCACTCTAGTAATTGGCAGCTGTGAGGAAATGCAAATGAGTTAATGTCTAATCCACCACAACCTGTGGCGCATCTTGGCTGATTCCTACATCCACATTGTGAACAGGAAATTCAGTAGAGCAAAGGCGCATGAGATGGGAACCCACCAAGGAACTGAGCAAACGACAGACTGGAGGATGGGGCTGAATGAGCAAGAGCAAAGGTCTGGTAGAGAGCAAAGTCATACTATAGGCATGCCAGAATTTCCAGGAGCAACTAGATTGTTTAGAGGCTCTGTGTCTGGGCCATCTCTCTGAAGGAATCTTTGAAGGATATAGCAGAGACCTGGTGCTCTGCATTCGCCAAAGAACAGGATGCTCCTGCAATCTCTGCCCAAGCATCCCAAAAATGGAAACCTCACAATGAGAAGTTCCCTTTGGGAAACTTAACCCTGAGACAGTACACTCAACCAAGTATTTTCCAGGCCTGTTTATGGCAGAGAAAGCAGAAACACTTACTTCAGAAACAGCTGTCTATTCAACAAGAAGGTCTGAATCCTGGCCCCTCTGAAAACCAAACAAATCAACCTCCTGCTTCTATGTCACGGTGCATGACAGCTGTGTACTTAACCTAAGCTCACAAAGTCCTGGAGCGCTCTGCAGGGGACTGTTTCTGCAAGCCCTGAAGACACATCCATCTCCAGTGATGTCTTTCTCAGTTTCATCCTTCACTGTCTCTCCTGAACAATTTAAGCTGGGTCTCCCAGAGCTGCAGAGTTTTAAAATAAAGTGACCCATCCCAGCATGGAAAGTACTCAAATGCCTGCAGATCAGGGAGCCCTCAGCAGCAGACTGACTGATGATAGCCACTACACTAATGTCATCTCCCCTGAGAATCAGGCTTGTCAGGCAAATTGATTCTCTGAAGAGTGATCTGAGCTCTAATTTCAGCAAAGTGGCAGCTCTTTTTGAGGCAAGGATGCTCCAAAAGCAGTCTGGTGATCAGGGCATTGCTCACAGTGGCTGGATGTCAGCACATGCAAAACCACCACCTCCAGCAGTACATGGGTCACATCAGCATCTAAGGGACTTGTACCATTAACGACTTGAATGCCAAGGGAAATCAAACTACCAAAAGGAGCTGACTAAGAAGGTCTGGGCCAAATTCTCTGCGGGTGGAGATTGGCTGCGTCATTCTTAATGGAGCTGCAACAATGTGATTTACCCTCCCCACAAGTGATGGCTAGACACTCACATCACACTTCCACTCAAGCTAACTCTAATTTGCTCTGGGCCTGAGTCATCTGCCCAGCCAGAGACAAAATGCTTCACCTCCGAGTGGCTGAGATGGGCACTCATTTGATAAGGTTTGCCTTGCAGGTGTGCCCCAACCAGGACCTCTGGCTCTGAAAGCTGTCAGCACGAGTAACCAAAGGACAGTCCCTGCCTCAAAAACCCTGCAGTGCATGCAAATGCCATCACAGGTGCTTCCTGACCTCTCTAAGGGCTGGACACAAGTTAGAGAAAAGTGGGCTGCAGCCTGCCAGGAGAAGTTCATAGGAGAGACAGGTTAATCACCCACCCCTTTCTGAGGTGCTACTTTATTATTTTCAGTACTCTTATTCAATCCCAGATTATACAAAACCTTTTAGTCTCTAAAGAGGCTCCTGTCCCACTTCACCACTGCCTGCTGCTCCCACTCTTGCTTTGAGCATGCCCCTGTGCCTGTAAAGAAACCCTGACCCCATGGGGCTTCTGGGACTGGCTGTGCCAAGCTGTCCCTCAAGCTCAGCCAGTCTCTCCCAGCTGGGGTTTAACCCAGATAAGTTTTATGCTTTTAACAGACTTTTCTAAGGGAATTTTCTAAAAGAGATGATATGGGCCACAGCTTCTGAGCCCTCACTTGGGCTGTTCCATTTGAGATGGCCACCCATTGCAGCTGCACGCACCCCAAGAAACACAAAGGGGAAGTTTTGACCTATGCCAATTTTGAGTTTGCCCCTCCTCTTTGTGCAGGACATGTTTCCCATGTGCTCTTCACTATACATTACTTAGAAGCAAGGACACCTAATTCTTCCAAAAACACAAGAGAAACCAAAGACCAATCTGGGATCTTTGGTAACATTGTTTTCATCTTAATGCTCCCTCCTTCCCTCTTGCATCCTCTTTCTTTTGTCCACCAGATTTTACCCGTTCCACACTTCTGAAACATGAGGCTGATTACAATCAGCCCAAGGCAAAGCATGAGCAGAAGCAGCTGATCTTTGCTGCTCTGCGTATCTGATCCCAAGCACCCTAAGATGATGCCCTTCACATTTCTCCTTTTTCTAGGCACGTTTCAGGACAGCCTGGAATTGCAGAACATGCTGGTCACTGAGATTTACAGCTCAGCAATTTTAACCTTAGATTCTTTGAATAACATGTGCATGTCTTGCTAAAACTGGTGCATTCAGTGAAGGCTTGACATGCTAGCTATGCAGCTGTATTGAGAAACACCCGTGCCACATCAAGCATAATAACCTAGGCAGAGATTGCCACTCTGACCACATGTCATAGCCCAGTGCTGCCCCTTAACTGTAAACCCTCCCATCTGCAGCTCTGCCACATCTTCTGATTTTAGTTTGCTTCTGACTAAGATTGTGCCAACAGCAAAAGTAAGATGGGAGGCTAAGGCATGGACTGCAGGCTCAGGTAGTGCAGCACTTAGCAACACCAGTCCACCATGAGTTTGCTTCAGAATTTGCCAGGTAAGAAACACGTTGACTAGAAAATGATGTTTGTTACTGGTGGTCCTGACTGATTAAGTGTGAAGTATGCAGCTGAAGCAGAAATTTGTTGAGCTCTGAAAGCCTTGAATAGGTCTCATCCTAGCAAATGGCATTGCATATAGACAGCCCATACATTTTTGTCCCCCAGTTCATGGGACTAAGAGGATCACAGGATGTTAGGGGTTGGAAGGGACCCAAGGAGATCATCAAGTCCAACCCCCCTGCCAGAGCAGGACAATACTATCTAACACAGATCACAGAGGAACACATCCAGACAGGCCTTGAAAGGCTCCAGAGAAGGAGACTCCACAACCTCTCTGGGGAGCCTGTTCCAGTGCTCTGTGACCCTTACAGTAAAGAAGTTCCTCCTTGTGTTGAGGTGGAACCTCTTTTGCTGCAGCTTACACCCATATGTGAAAATTTGCTGCTACTGTACCCTTCAAACCCCAGTCCTGCTTCAGCAAGGTTGGACTCAGCAGAGAGTTCAGAGTCACAAAAACTTTGCAAGATATATGTGAGTCTTCCAATTTGCACATGCATTTGTCTCACTGAGTGGAAACCCTAAGCCCAGTCCCTAACAGTCATGGAGATCTGTGTGCCCCACACAGATGCACATTTAAAAGAAGACATTTGATAGCAGTATTCCCCTGGATTTGCACAGGATGCTCAGGATTTCATGCTGCAGCTCTCCTAATTCTATCCATCCAAAGAGCAGCCCACAAAGTGTCTGGAATGTATTAAGCCAAGATTAAACAATGATAATAAATGTTCAGAGCAGCCTGGATGAAGATGGACACGCTGGGAGATCTCAGACAGCATGAGTTGCAACTGTAGTCCTGAAAGAGCAAGAACAGGGAGCAACTCCTCCAGTGAGACACAGTGCTAACAACCTGGTGCGATTCACCGGTGCTTGGGGATGGGTGAAATCAGACCCTTTGTTTCTGAGTGATGACAGCTCCCAAGTTTTAATGTTTGTAGAGAGATGTTTTCACCAAATATGATACACACTGATTAAAATAATGAGCTGGAACAAGCCGAAGTTATAATTGCTCCTTTCCCTCCCCTCCCCCGAGTCAGTCTGAGCGCTTCGTTAACTACCTTGATGAACCAATCAAGAGTTGGCTAAATCAGGGAAGGAACAAACAAATCCTTAGAGACATCCCTACAAGAAAAGGCATAATCTGGACACTGAGCATTAAAGGCAAGCTGTATAATGAGAGCTGACTCGATCTCAAACTCCATGTTAGCTTGAATGAACTTATGTAATAAACATTTATCACAGAACATATGTCACTGAGCACCTGCCAGACTTCAGGAGCGGAGCCAACGCAGCTTGAATCGTATATGTATTACAAAAAAAAGGGGAACTTGGTGGTAGGAGGCTGGCAGACACTTTTACTAGAAAAATCAGAAGTGATTCTGAGAGGAGCAGAAATTTCCTGAAACTTCCCTGGCTCCATGTGGGAATATTGCACTTGGAAAACGCGGGAGGTTGATTAGCCTGTGTAGGGCAGAGAGAGTGGGATGAGCTGCCCTGCTCAGTGCCACTGGAGTATGCCTCCACATCCCACTCACCCCTGGGCTACCCAGATGTGTCGCTGCCCATGGTTGGGATGGGCAGCAATAGAACAAGGGGACACAGTAATAGAACAAGGGGACACAGTCTCAAGTCGTGCCAGGGGAAGTATAGGCTGGATGTTAGGAGGAAGTTCTTCACAGAGAGAGTGATTGGCATTGGAATGGGCTGCCCAGGGAGGTGGTGGAGTCACCGTCCCTGGAGGTGTTCAAGAGAAGACTGGATGAGGCACTTAGTGCCATGGTCTGGTTGACTGGGTAGGGCTGGGTGCTAGGTTGGACTGGATGAGCTTTGAAGTCTCTTCCAACCTGGTTGATTCTATGATCTATGGGGAGCCAAGCTGTGCAGAGTGTGGCTTGAGGAGTTCCAGTCTGGCTCTGCCCAAGTAAAGAACCGGTGGTTGGGTAGGGCAGGACAGCTGCTGGAAAAATAGCAAGCATAGGTCTGAGCAGAGGTAGAGAGTGGATTAGTGGTTGTGCAGAATGTGCCAGCAGGAGAAGAGTAAAGCTACCAAAATCATGAGGATGTTATAATCAAAATCAAGCAGAAAAAGGTGGTTGGGGGCAAATGGAGGTTGTGAGATGGAAGGAGGTAAAGAGCAGATTCATTAGAAACCATGGCACGACAAGACAGGGCAGGGCAATGTATGGGCTTGGGGAGAGCAGCATGAACCTGGCCTGGGATTTTCTTTCTGGCCCAGTGCTCCCAGTCAAGTGGAGAAAGCAAGGCAGCAAGGGGCTTGAGACAGGAGATGCTTCTATGTGGTATGTTAATGAGGAGCTGGGCAAGTAAGGAAAGGTGTGAATCACTGAACTTCAGAAAAAGACTGGGTGTGAGAAGATGGAGAAAGATGCAAAGCAAAGGTGACAGAGGCAGGTGAGAGGAGAGGAAGGAGACTGCCTTGCTTTGCCACCAACAGACACATTTGCAGCACGCTGTGCTTCATCCAGAGCTACCTAGTGCATGCTCTCTCAGTGTCCCACGGCTGAGCACCAGTGTCAGTTCAGTTCCTCCAGGAGGTGACAGACCTTTTTTCCCCACAGTGGTGGTGATTCAGGCAGTGCAGGAGATGAGTGAGACTGTTTTGCTCCCAGGCTGCCTATCAGCAGCACGGGAGAAAGCTCAGGTATCTTGGAAGGGCAGCACCTGTGCACTGAAGCCAGATCCTGAGTTTCCTCTCTGTTTTATCACACTTACAAACAGAGGGCTGAATCCAGCCCTAGAGAGCAGGTTTTCTGGGAAATGGGGCAGGATTTGCCTTTGCAGCAGATATGAAGCATATGGCTTCAAGCCTCATGAACTCTGTAGAGCTGTAGGTTTAGGAAGGGGAACAGAGGGAATTAGCATGGATGGTAGGGGAGAGGGAGGGCTCCCACCTGCTGGGAGGGCTGCCCCAGGAGCTGGTGAAAGAAAGGGCCCCAGAAAGCTGATACTCTTTATGAAGCCCCATGCAGAGTTGGAGAGAAGGGGAAAGAGCTATTTGCTGGTCAGTCTGAACTACACCTTAGTAAACCCAAGCTCTGCTCAGTTCCCCATATCTAACTTCAGCACCTACACAACTGCCATTATCATTGTGTCTGAGCACCACGGGATGCTTCTGTGCTTTTATCATTCCTTTTCCTGCTGCATATGTCCTTGCTTTTCCTTGCAGTTATAAATGAGAAACTAAGTCTTGGGAAAGATAAACAGTGGATCTTCAATTGACCTTTTGGACTGCTGACCTAACTGAAGTGATGGTGTCTTGCCACCTGACTACTAACTACTCAGCTGCCCTATATGTGGGCTACAGCCAAGAGCTAGAGGCCAGCCCAGCAGGTGCCCAAGGGAATTTTGCCTGACCCCATTCATTTTGGTGGTCATACACTGGAAATCAGACTCACTAAGTGCAAACAAGAAGTCTGGCAAGCAAGAAAAGCAAGAGAGAAAGAGAGAAAACAAGAAAAGAGAGAGAAAAGAAAGATGGGTCACTGAGCTAGCAGGAGTGCACAAGAGTGGTGGCAATGCCAGTCTGCTGGCTATTCAGAGCAGCCTAAGGCTGAGCAGGCTGACTCACATACTCAAGGCACGCATGCCACTCATTCATCTCCCCAAACGGCTGATCCCAGCTGCTCCAAGGGAAGGCAAGAGCCTATCTGGAGAGAACATCCTCACTAACCACCTGATGGTAGAATATTAACTATAAGCAATGCATTGTTATTGCAGCTCTCTCTGCTGCACTGAATCCATGGGCTTTTATTGTCAAGCAGCCAAACTGGCTTTGCTGCAGCTGTGCAGTGTTTACCTGGGCCACAGCCTGGTCAATGACCTTCTGCTAGCCATGGGTTTGTGACCTGGAGTCACACCACTTGGGTTTGGGTTTTTTTTTTCAGTTCTTTATTTGGTTTTGTTTTTTTTTCCTTATCTCTGTGGAAATAGAGATACTGCTCCTATTCCTGTGTCAGATTCTCTCCTGCATCTCACTGCAGGATTTGCTTCAATAAAACTCTGCTAAAGCAGAGCACCGACTGTGAGAGTTCCTGGTTGTGCATTTCTTCCACAAGTGTAGAAATAGACTAAGAATACAATGGATCTGGCATCAGTAGCTGCTTAGATTCAGGGTCTTTTGGATTTTAAAAGTGTTTTTTTAAAAAAGGTCTTGTTCAGGATTTGTGGAGGGAAATTATGCTTTGAGCATCATAAAGATGATGGTGAGAAGTGCAAGGGTTTTCAGAGAGAAGTCCAGTTCTCTTTCTGTTTCCTTCTCCACTGCTGAGTATCATTGTTCTCCCCAACTTCCCCCCTGACTTTGGAAGAAGAATGTCTGGTTTGGTTAGCTGAAACTAAACAGAAGTGAAGTTTCCCAGGTAGGAAGTAGGTTTCCTCAACAGAGAGCTGACATTGTTGCCCAACAACCCCTTCCAGCAGCACCCAGCTTGTTTAACCATCTCTGGAATTGAGTGATTAAAGGGCAAACCTAAGCTTCCTAACCTTTCCACCATGCCACACCACATGGAAGGTGTTCTACTCATCTGCCTAACCATAACCTACATCATGATAATTAATGTGTCATCAATTCTTTCTCCACATGACAGCAACTGGCTGGTGGTGGCTGGAAACAGGTACGGCGCCCAGCTAGGAAGGAGACTGACGACACCCACAGGGACACCTCCGGGTCCCAGGGCTGACGCTGCACTCCCACCACCCCGAGGAGTCTCCACTGGGGGCGGCCAGATATTGCAGCGTTGGGGGAACACAGCTCATCCACCAGCTATGACTAAAGCACCCGACCTGTCAGCCCGAGGGGGAAAGAAAGAGGCATGAAAGTGAGAGGAAGTGGAAAAGATCAAGGCGAGAGCTCAAGGCGACAAGCTCACCACCGGAAAACAATAAAAATAAATAGGCTCAGAAATAGCATAACTGACATGCAAAGGAGATCAAAACAAGCCCTCAAAATATCTCTTGAGTGGGGAGAGGGCAGGACAGCATGAGGCAGCCGAGGGACATGCTGCGTGTGGTGGTGGTGAGTGAGCGGTGGCTGTCCCCTGACCACCTCTGCATGCTGCTTGGCTGCCCAGCTTCCTACAGGTCTCTGGAGGTTTTGAGCTCTTGGGAGATGAGGATTGTTTTGTGTCTTCCCCAGGACATAGGACATTGCCAACATCTCTCAGAAAGGGATAGTGTAGGGGCTCTTCTTGAGGTGTGGGCTCTATTCCAGCTTGACTCAGCTATGTTTGCCCAACATTCATAGAATCATAGAATCATAGAATCAACCAGGTTGGAAGAGACCTCCAAGATCATCCAGTCCAACCTAGCACCCAGCCCTAGCCAGTCAACTAGACCATGGCACTAAGTGCCTCATCCAGGCTTTGCTTGAACACCTCCAGGGACAGTGACTCCACCACCTCCCTGGGCAGCCCATTCCAATGGGAAATCACTTTCTCTGTGAAGAACTTCCTCCTAACATCCAGCCTATACTTCCCCTGGCACAACTTGAGACTGTGTCCCCTTGTTCTATTGCTGGTTGCCTGGGGGAAGAGACCAACCCCACCTTGCTACAACCTCCCTTCAGGTAGTTGTAGACAGCAATGAGATCAGCCCTTAGCCTCCTCTTCTGCAGGCTAAACAACCCCAGCTCCCTCAGCCTCTCCTCATAGGGTTTGTGTTCCACATTCTTATGATGTGAAGAAAACCACTTGGATCCTGTTCTCCCTGGCCCAGCACAAATTCAGGGGATGTCCAGTTTAAATTAGCAGGGGGACTGAGCATCAAATAAAGTGAATGTGTATCTATAGTTCTTCAGGGTTTGCTTTGCTGGAAATGGCAACTGCTCTCAATTTGCCTTCCTGAGAGTGCTATGGTCTTAGGCTTCTGAAGCATTTAAGCATGCTCTGACCTTTAAGCAAAGATAAGGCTTCTGAAGTCAGCACTGGTTTGCAGTAGGTTGCTTCTGTGCTTAGAGCCAAGCACACACTTAATGACTTGTGCTATGTTCTAAGCATGTGTTTCAGATGGCTTTGGGCCATCCCAGCTCTGTTTCTGCCCATCTAGCAGAGTGACCAACAGCATGCAACCAACATTACTGACTGTCTCTGAGAAGGTTTGATCATATGAAGCACCAAGCACAGCCTAGACATCACAGCTAGGGCACTATCTCCTGACAAGTCCAGAATAATATGTCTTTAATTGCTGGCAGAACAACAACAACAACAAAATCAAACAGACCAATTACATCAAGTATGGTTAGATCTCCAAAGGATTCCCTTGGGTTAATCTGCCCAAACTTGCAAGACCTGCCTGCAGGATTGCTGTTGTTCTGATGGCTTTCCAGTGCCCTATGAATCAGGGAACACTGTGGCTGCCACTCAAGGACAGCAAACTGTTTAAACCATAAAACCATATTCCCATCTGGTGCATTGAAATGCATGGATGCCCATGGATGTGTAGCCCTTCATTCCCTCTATAACAGAGCCGTGTGATACCGAGTTTTCTCCAAGGAGAAGGAGGGTGAGTGAACACAGCCAGGGAATGTCATTGTGCATCCTGGAAGTGTGAAAGGTAGGGCTAGGTACTAAGGAGTAATTATTACAGTTGCTTAATAATTCTGGGGATTTTTCATATTATTTCTGTGTGTTATCTGACAACAGAAGACAAGAAGACCATCTGCTTGTGCCATGCCAAAGGAAGGTTCATATACTGATTCCAAAATTCACAGTGACAAAATGCAGGGGAACACATGTCCTGGTTAGGCAGGGCTCCTCCTTTCTGGCAGCAGGAATCTCTATTCTCTGGATTCAGACATTTTTGATTGCAGCTGAGGCACTTCTAACCCTAATGCATAGCAGACTGCTCTCCTTGAAACAACTAGCCAAAAATAGCCAGTCTACAGCCCAGGTCTTGCAAAGACACTGATTGCACCAGGGCTTCAACATGCCAGAATATTGCTATATGGTTGCTTAAATTTTGCTGCTCTGGGCAGTGAAATGAGGCCAGAGGGAGCAGGACTCAAGTTCTCTTGTCCCTTGAATACCAGATTATGCTCAAGTGAAGTAGCTCCTGAAGTTAGAAAGGGCAACACTTTTCATTGTATTCATGGCTTCACAAAGCAAGGGAGAATTTTGCCCATGTGTTGGAGGAAGTTTAATAAAGGTTTAATTAAATGCTTCAATCTAGATTTAGATGTTCTCACTCCTGGTGTTGAAGCTTGAAGCTGTTAGTCATTAATACTCATCTCAGGTAACCTCCACCACCCTCAGCCCCTCACCTGACGCATGCATGCACTTGAGAAAGATTGCTGATATCCTCTCTGAAAACTAATGAAATCACAGTGTGATATTTTGATTTCAAGGGCATCAGAGTATTGCAAAATAATGATGGGATAGGGAGGCTGTCACAATACAGCTCTTCTTGTCTGGAGATCTGAAAGCACCTTGTGAAGATTTGAATCATTCTTCCTCTGCTCAAGTCAGAGAAAACGAGGCACAGAGCACTGAAGAGACGCAGCCCGCAGGTCTGGGGTAGAGTCCAGGCTCAAAGTCAGCTGGTCTCAGCCTCAGTTACAGTTTAATGTAACAGCATTTCTCTCTATGAGGGACAGATGGGATCTGCCATGGATGGGAGATCTCTGTGTAAGTGTGTGATTCTGTGTTTATCTATGGGCAGGTTTTACAGAGAAAAGGATACCAGACACAACAACAAACAAAGAAGAAAGCAGTTCTATGGTCAGCTGGGACAGCAGGTCCTGCTTTAGCTGGCTGAAGTTTAAAGGGCAGTGCTGGACACAGGAGAATGCTTTGTAAGGGCTGGAACAGTAACCAGATTTTTTCCTGAGATTATTTCACAATATTTGTACTTCTTGTTTGCTGTGCAGGAGATTAGGCAGAAAGGCTTGATTCCCTCATTGTCCTTTTTAGTAGAGGACAGTGCTCCAGACCTGCAGAGAGCTGGTGGTCAGGGTTGCTGCACTAATTCACAGGACAGAAAAGAGAATAGAAATGGTTCCATGCGTTTTTAAAGAGTCTTGTGGAAAGTGGAGGATCATTAGCAAATCTTCTCCATGTGAGGCTGGCAGTTCACTGCTAAAGAACAGAAAGCACAGGTCCCTTAAGGTTACTACTAAAAGCAGCAAACATTTCTCCTGCTTACTAGTCTGAATATGTCTCAGTTTTGTCATGGGAAGAGTGCCATACTCTGATGAGAGTTATTACAGGAATCTACCTATACATGCAGAAGTCCTGCTGGAAAAGGCCTGTTCCCAAGAGATGCTCTGGGTTGCCAGAAACCTTCAGGAAGCAGCAGCCACTCTCTTTTCAGTGCCTTGTGATAGGATGTGGGGCAATGGGTCCAAACTGGAACACAGGAAGTTCCACCTCAACTTCAGGAAAAACTTCTTTATTGTGAGGGTGATGGAGCACTAGAACAGGCTGCCCAGAGAGCCTGTGGAGTCTTCTTGCCTAGAGACTTTCAAAATCTGCCTGGATGTGTTTCCTGTGTGACCTGCCCTGTGTGATTCTGCTTTGGTAGATTGGTTGGACTTGACAATCTGCAGAGGTTCCTTCCAACTCCTACCATTCTACAGTTCTATGATTCTATAAAACCTGAGACTCAACTAATCCAAAATCTCTTTTCCTTTTTTCCCCTTTGCCTTCAGATTTGTCTATGCAAGTTTCTGGAGCACACCCACTGTTCCTGGGACCCTGTGCTGAAGCCAATTGCTTCAGCTGGAACCAGGGGTCAGGGTGAGCAGCTCACCCAGGAAAGAAACAGAGCTCAAGGGAGACACACAGCTTGAATTGTTTCACTCTGGTCTCAGCTGCTGCATGTCTGTGGGCTTAGAATCCTCTCTGGATATTGCAACAACTCTTTCAAGATTACTGTCCTGGTAAAAAGGCGTGTTATCAAGAGTTGTGAGGCTTTGCCCCTGGAAAGTTGTGAGCATTAAGGCCCTGAGTTTGCTTCAGAGGGCTACTGTGCTCCTCCCTCAGGAGCACTATGACTGAACAGACTCAGCTTCTCATCTAGTTTACAGTCAGGGAAACTGAGGCACAAATAAAAGTGACTCACTCCATAGCTTTCTGCCAGTCAGAAACTAATCTAAGGAGGAGAAGCCAGGAGAAAAGTCCTTGCAAGAAAATACCAATTTCCCCAAGCATGGTGAGCAGTTTTCTTCAGGAATTCAAGCCAGGGGCAACCCCAGTAGCTTGCAAAAGTTGTCCTAAGCCCACGACCCCACTCTGAGCCTCTCCCAGCTGATGCAACTGCCCTATGTAAGGGAAGAGGAGGGTGGGACCATCTGGAGACTGCCCAAAGCCCACAGAGCAGGGAAAGGCATGCCCAAGTCTGGCCTTGGGTGCCCAAGGCATGGCTCGCTGTCTGTAATGCTGCCACTAGCAAAGGAGCAGTGACTTCACAGGAATGGCCCAGGAGCAGCACAGGGATCTGCTGCCCTCACGATTCTTGCATGTTATTGCATCTTTCAAGGTGACTTGATGTCCACTACTGAGGCAGAGGTATTTTGGTATCCTGGACCTTATCTGCAAGGCTTTGCCCCTTTTTGGCTTTGGTGCCAGTTCAAATCTCTGCTGGTGCCAAAATGCTGGTGAACAGCCTCACGAATGCTCCACCACTGCTGATCATCGGCCTGGGGCCTTTCCCCTATCAGCTCTGCCACTAGATTGATATCTGTGCTTGAACAAGTGTGGAACGCTTAGAGATACATCCAAATGCAAGTGGGACCTCTGCCAGCAATGGAGAATCCATCGGAGCCCTCCAAGGCTGTGCCAGTGGCTAATTAAGCTGCCTGATAAAAACACACCTTATGCCTGATCTGCATTTGTCTGGCTTCAGATTGCGGCTGTTGGATCTCGTTTTGCCTCCCGCAGCCAGGCAGGCCTGGCATTATTCATCACCCATGCCACGGTACCTCCCAGCAGGACTTCCCTGGGCCTGGGTTACCCTGGGTGTATCTTCTCCCTGCCCTGAAATGTTGCCTGGATGGAAGCTGAAGGGCTTCAGATTTTCATTTGATGTGTTAGATACCAGGGAGCCTATCCAGAGCTTTGTGGGAACAGGTAAAGGAGTTATTGTGTTTCCCTAGAGTTGGGCTGACTATGTATGTCCTGTGGGTGCTCTGCATGTGCCCAGGTTGTTTCCCACACTTCGGGCATGCCAGTCCCAGCTCATGCAGAGGTCAGGACAGAGTCAAAGAGCACTCACCACTCTTCACTACAAGGCTTGTATTTCTCTTGTCACCTTCTCCTTAAGGGATAGGAAATGGTACCCACACCAGCACCTGCTGGTTGTCACTTCCTGACAGAAGGATTGTAGCTGTTTGCCTCACCCTGACTATCTGGTCTAGCCCCCACTACCCCTGCATCTCCTTCCTAACAACTTGCTTCTCCCATGAGCAGCCTCCCTGCTTTTGCCTGGCTTCTCCCCTGGAAACACAGCCCTTTGCCTTCCCCAGGAGCCTGTGTCCTCAGGGAGCACAGGCTGCTCAGCAGCATGCATGCCCTGATGGATTGATTCAGTTTGACTTCCTCCTGTGTATTTATTCAAGTTTCCTAGAAAGCCTTTTTCACTGGAGGCTTCCTGAATGAAGCAGATGGTGTGTACATGCACATGTATGTGTGGGTCTGCAGGATGGGGGGGAGCTGAACTGCCAGCCCCTGCCATTACCCCCAGCCCTGCGATGCACTGTGCCAGCTCGGTGCATCCATGCCGCAAGGGCTGGAGGGATCTCGGCATTTGTGGAATGAGCATCTGGGAATGTGCATCTGATTCTCAAACCACGTGAATGAGGGGCTAAAAATAATAACCAACTGCTGTTCCATTCCTCAGCAGCATCTGGGAGAGTTTGTGTGGGGAGGAGCAGCCATCAACCTCTAACACCACCCAGCAGCATCCCTCTGCTTTGCAGCCTGAGTCTGTTCACATAAAGGTGTCAAAGATTACAAGCTTCTTTTTTTTCAGTTTCTCCCAGGAAGGACTATGTTGTGAATGTTCCCTACCTTATCCATATGCTGCTGATCTGGCCTAATAAAAGATGCCCTGGATTTGCACTTGAAGCCTCATTTGCCCTTGACAGAGGAGCTGACAGAAGTGCCCACTGTATGAGTGGAAAGGTGACATCGTTACAAAAGGAAGGCTGTGGACAGCATCCCTGTGACTATGTTGTGAGAACAGGCAGTGCCTTCCCCTGATGAGCAGAGTCTGACTACATCAGATCTGCAAGACTGCTTGTTGGAGTAGTCACTGCCTTGTCAATGCATTTTTGCACTTCTTTCAATCATCAGCTTTAGCTGTGCCACTCTTTCTGCAGTGGCACTGGCCAGCTGTGGGCAGGAATCAAAGAAGAGTTGCCTGTGGTGACAGCTTTGTTTAAACTTGCTTATTCTGCAGGATTTATTCTCCTCATCCCTAATCCAAAAATAGCTTTACCCAAAAGTTTCTTTCAGCAAGTAAACACTATTTCCAACCAAGTAAACACTATTTCCAACCAAGGAACAACAGCAGTGTACAGATCAGGTGCTACATGTTTAGGGGACAAAAGCTCAGCGGAGTCCAAGCGAGCTTACACCTGGTTTCACTTTGGACCTCTGTAGGGGTTGGGCAGCTCTGGAAAGGCAGAACATGATTAAACCTCCCTGTGTCTGTTTTCTTACTTTGTTAAAATCAAGTTCATGTAACTTCTGTACCTCTTGATGAAAGGTGGATGAATCCTGCCACAAGGTTGTAGACAGCAGTACAGCCTGGCTGTGGTCCCTGGTGAATGCTGGCTCAGCTCCATGCAGGCTTACATCTTCCACATCTTCCACTTTTTCATTCCCCAACCAGTTCCACTGCCTCGGGGCACAGCAGAATGACCAAGGACTCAGTGGTTTGTCTCATGACCTACAGATCAGAGAAAAGGGCAAGTCATAGATGCTGCTGAACAAGGGGGGAAAGGTTCCAGGCAGCACCAGGAGGAATAGAAGCAAGGAAGGTGCTGGGGAGTACGACATTCCTCAACAGGTTTCTTGCAGGTCCCCTGGCTTCCCAAATTTAGTGCTGTGGCATTTCAGGCTTGCAGATGGGGTAAGATCTCCAGAGTTGGGCAATTTGTGGCTTCTGGGCTGTCTACAATTGACAGGCTATTTAAAGCTGGTTCTTGTTCCAGGCAAGTGATGGTGGCAGGCATGTAGTCTGCTCTGCAACCTCCATCCCAGAATGGGAGGCAAAAGGGGCAAACCCACCAAACCCAAATTTTGCTAGGTCATATATGTGATCTGTCCCTCCTGCACCACCGGAGAGCCAGAGGAGCCTCATGAGCATTGTCTTCTTCCTGCATCATAGACACAGTTTAGCATCTTTGGAGTGACACCACTCTCATGCAAGTGAGCATGATGTTGTCTTGACTTTCACCTGGTTTCTACCAAGACTAAGGTCGAACCATGATGTGCTCCATGGGCCAGAGTTGTGTGTGGTGGTGGGAGAAAAGCAATGTATCGTAAAAGGAGATGGGAATGCCAAGCTACCACGTTTGGCTTCCCTCTATGTCCTTCCAAGCACTGAATATATTGACTTTTTATTCATAAACATTAATCTCTCTGCATTGGGAAATCTGCTGCTGACTCTCAGGTTGGAAGCCCTACACCCTTTCATGCTTCCTGGGAGGAGGACTCCTGGCACATGCTATCAGCTCTCTGATCAGCTGTGAATCATGAACCAAGGATGGAAGCGCAAGCAGAGGGAGAGTGAGATAATTGCAATCCCCAGGGAGTGCTGCAGCCACCCCTCTGCACTGAGCCTTTTGAGGTTTTCTGTTGTTCATTTAAAAATCCCTAATTTCCGACTGTACAAACAGGAGGAAAATTTCCAACTTCACACTTCCCAGTCAGTGGTCAAGCCACAGAAGATTTGATGTTACTTCTTTGCTTTGGACTCAAGAGCCTGTGTAGTCAGGGACTGGTGCTCACAGCTGGGCCTCTGAAGGTGTTTCATGAGACCAGCTAAAAAATGTAGCCCCCACTAGCAGCACCATGCTGCTGCATGCTCCTAAATCCAGCTCATATAAGTGCACCTGCTGTGCACACGAGGAACTTCTACACAGAAGTGAATGGAGTTACACCCTTGCATAACATGAATCATGTCCAGCGAGTCTTGAGCTGACCATGGCAAGGAACTCCTGAGGCATTGCTGAAAACTATGTATGGGTGATTTTTACTGTCTGTAAGAGGGTGCAGAAATCAGACAGCACTCTTGAGGTTTTCTTCTGCTGAATTGTGATCAAGGTTGCTGTTGTGCTGGCCAAATATTTAAGTGTGAGGGAGAAACCTTTACAAGGGCTACCACATTCCTTAGGTTATCTATATTGGTCCTATCTGGGCCTATAAATTCTAGAGGGACTACCAAAGTAAATAATACTTTTGCCTGCACAAATGCTGCTCGAGGGAAACTCGTGCTTCCTGCAGCACAAAGGTCAGTAGGTCAGGGACCTACTTGCAAATCAATAGAAAATCACCTTTCAAGTGACACTTGCATTAACCTTTGATTCTTGTCAGTCTGTATGAGGTTAAGGCCATCAGTCCCTACAGGGAGAGTCCTCTATTGTGCCTATGATTTATTTGCATTATATGTTTTCTCTGCTTGATCTTTGGAATTGCTGGCACAGTTCCCACATGCCACGCAGGACAATTTCCCTGTGTATTGGTCAGCGGTGGCAGGAGATGCACAAAGCTGTGCTTTTTGCTGACAGGTGTCAGAAACAATAAGGAAAATATATCTGTTTGGAAACAAAAAACAAACCAAGACAAACAACAGGAAGTAATTACCAAGACCCTCTGTCAGCATAAAGCTTTTCTGTATAAAAGATGTGTCCTGAGCTTGATCACACATAGATCATCTAAAGCAAATGGGTTGTAAAAATCAAACTCATTCTCTGAGCTGAGCTGGAAAGAAAACTGCTGGACCTTAGAGTCTCCAGACTGGTAGGAATCACTGCTTATTTTTACCAGAGGCTGGTTCATCCTTTGTATTTCTTCCAGCCTGTATAAGTAAATCAGAGTGGTCACTTCACTCTATTTCCTTTGCTCTCCATCCCTTGTGTTTCAGCAAGCCAGCACTGATCAACCAGAAGCAAAACATTGCTTTGCTCACCCTGCTCACCCCAGCTCCTCCTGTCCTCTGGCAGTGCTCACAACTGACCTCAGTGTTGCAGCTCATCTCCATCTTCCCAAGACTTCACTTGGCAAAGGAGCCATGGTTTTACCCAAGTCCTGACAAAAGGATCTTTGGACCCTATATTGGATGCTTTCCCCATAAGCCAATTAATGTGGAAATTGCCCTATGACTCCTTTCTCTCTTTCCTTCCACAGAGGCTCTGAAATACCTCTCTTAGAATCATAGAATCAACCAGGTTGGAAGAGACCTCCAAGATCATCCAGTCCAACCTAGCACCCAGCCTTATCCAGTCAACTAGACCATGGCACTAAGTGCCTCATCCAGTCTTCTGGGTATTCCTGAGTTTGAATTGTTATGCAGGGACACATGTACACAGATCTCTTTCCATCACTGCAGACACTGTTCCTTAGTGTATGAGGCATCTAAGTAATTTGTTTATTTCTGATTCCTGCTTTGCACCCCAGAGAAATGCTGCTGGGTTGCTTGGCTGCTAGTGAGAATCCTTCCACAGAGCACTGCTCTCTGAAGCAGGTAAGGGGTGGGATGATTGTTGGAAAATAGCTGACATATCTCAGAGAGCTCCTGTAAAGACTGAATTCCCAATCAGCCCGAGCAATCCCACTAGAGTGTGTGAAACGTCCAATGGGCTTTAGAGAGCACTGAGCAGCACTCAGGTGGCAGGAAGGCACTAGGTACTCAAACCCACTGTGCTATCTGGGTGACAGACCACTGGCACAGACCACAACTCTGCCCCTGCCTCCCTTCTTTGTTCAGGGGGCACCCCAGATGCAAGGAAGCCACACAAGTGGCTTCACATTGCTCCAGGCACGTGCATTTTTAGCTTCTGGCTTCTGCTTGTTACTTGGGGCCTCTGGGTGTTTCTGGAAAGCAGTTAATAGCCAGAATTAAAATGGGCAGACCCTAGGACTTGGCGCATTACAGCTGGCAAATGCTCCCTACCCCTCTGTCTTCAAGCCTCAAACCTAGCTGATTGTATCCTGCTAACAGGCTTTAGTTCTGGATGTTGTTGAGAGTCTGCCAAGCACAATCTGTAGGATGTTTTAATTGGAGTAGAGAACAGTAATAAAAAGACTTTGACCAAGCCCTGCAGATCAAGCTATCGGGAGGAAGGACCATGCTGATATTTGGTTACTTCCCTTGAGCTGTCCCTACTAGAGGAATGGACCTAAGGTCTTAATCTGCTTACCAGCTGTCCCTTCTGGCCACACTTTGCACACAATAGACATGTGCTCTGATCACACAAAAACATCCAGGCAGAGTAGCACTGAAGAATTTGCTGAGGTGTCCCTGAAGAAAATATGGCAGTGGCATCCCTCACCTGGGAGAATGAGGACAGCTCTCTGAGGGTACACAACAGGGATAGGAAGTGAACACATACCCTTCCTACAGCAGTCATGGCAACAGGTACCAAGAAATGGCTGGGGAAGAGCTTGCAATGTGACGTCCTCCTCACCCCAGGCACACGGAGGTAATTTCACTTTTCGAGGGACTTCCCAGGAATCTGAGGCCAGGATCTCTCCTGTAGCCTTCACTCACAGATTCTCAAAGCAGCAGCACCTTCATATCTTTCTTTAGCTCATCTAAGTCCTGCAAGCTGGGCTTTGCTGTAGCAAGATATGACTACAGATTTCTTGCAGGAGCATCCCCTCCAGATTGCCCAAAGCAACCAAGCCACCACCTCTTCATGCAACTTTTAGGATGTTTACCTTCAGCAACTACAAGCTGAGTCACAGAATAGAGTTGAATGAAGCCTGTATTCTGTCCCAGTGGGCAGGAAGACGCTTGTTTCCCAAGAAGACTGATGATCTGCTGCTCTGCTGGTAAAAGCTTGAGCACTGGAACTGTTCTGCCACCTGGGAGCCTTGGCAGGCAGCAAATGTTTCCTGCTTTCCACTCTTCTCTCAGTGTCTGTTCTGAGCTGCTTGGGGTCCTTGCTGTGCAGCATAACACAGCACCTGTACTCTGCTTCAGAAAGGGCTGCATTTACACAGGCTTTGGATGATGTCCCTCTAATCTTCCTGCCACATGCTATTCAGTCAGTAGAACAACATCAAAGGAGGAGCAGACTTCACTGTGGCAGCAACAAAATCAGTGCTGCTACAGATTCCTAAGGAGATGCAATTGCCAGGGACCAGCTTAACCACACACTCCCTTGAAGATTTGGGCATTTGGTCACTGGGGGCTTCACAAGGCCCTGCAGGTTCCATTTGGGCTGGAAACAGTGCCAGGAAGAGATTATCTTAGGCTATATAATGGCAGTTCAAATCTAGTCTTGGTGCTTCTGCCATAAGGCAGCTCTGTCTGGGCATCTGCACCGTGGGCAGCATACATGGCACGGGAGCAGACAGGGCTGCATGGCGGTGGGGAGGGTGGAGGTTGCCAGTGCGGGAGCCCAGCTCACAGCATCCTTACTGTGCTTACTGAAAGCAGACGTCTCACCTGCTGCTGCACACAGGACGGTGGGACCACAGGGCAGGCAGGCTCGCTGCTGAGGGGGCTGCCTTGGGGAACACGAGCGTGGACTTGACAGGGACCTTGGGTTTCACTTCCTGCCCTGTGTGGGGAGAGATCGTCAAAAATATCTGACTAAGGCAGACTGCTTTGCTCTCGGTATTACTAAGCTCTCCCCGGTCCTCAGCCCCCTGCGACGCCAGCGGTGTGGGCAGAGCTATTTCACTTTCCCCTGCGTTGCAGATTCACAGCTGGGCAGGCAGGTGTTGGGCACTGATGCACTGTACACCTCCCGGCCTCTCCCAGCCTCACTGCTGTGTGGTCCTTCCTCCAGCAGGCCTGGGTGCCCATCTCAGTGGGTCATAGCATCTTAATTCTCAAAGAATTCTGAGGACACCAACCTAGGGTAATGTGGATGATGCTGAGGTACCTCAAGAGGGATCTGGTTCCAGGGATGCTCAAAGCAACGGAAGATTTGGGACCCTGCTTAGCAGCCACAAAGATGCTGTGCAGCACAACTGTCTCCTGTGTGGCATTGCAGAGAGGGAGAGCTTGATGATCTCAGTCTTGGCTGCCATCAAGTTCATCATAAATTGATTTCCTCTTGGATTAATATGGTTGCCATAAAAGATAGGAAGATTTTAATATCTGCCTCCACAATTGCAATATTGGTTTAAATGTCTGTGTTGACTAATGTGCACAGCACTTACAAATCTGCAACTTGCCTTTTCTTGCCAGAGCAGCTCGCAGCCCAGCGCACATGCAGATACTGCAGCTTAGAGGAACAGGGATTTGTAATTTAATGTAGCCCTTTCACATGCACCAAGCCCTGTGGTGCAATTAGTTGTTCTCTTTTGCAAAGGCAATAATTAATGCTTCTGGGAGTTGTGAGTGGGACAGGGCATGTAAGGTAAGATAAAGCCAGGTTGCACTGGGTTGAGTGGCTATCAGAAGCTCATCTCTGAAACAAGAGTGGCACAGCAGGTCAGCTGGAAAGACTCTTTCTTCTTGTTTTTCCACTCTTGCCTTACTAAACCTTTTTATTGATTTCACTGCAGATAAAGAAATAACCACTACACCCAGATGGTCTTTCACAGAGGCCCATGTTTCATTCCACATTTCCTGCCCAGCTTCAGTGCCATTCTGTACTGATGATCACAATGGGATCCCATCAGATGTTGGATCGGATTTCAGAACCGGTGAGGGTAACCTGGGGCAAAAATCCACACACCACCTAAGCCTTCAATCCCATGAGTTTTGTTGCTACAGAAGATTTGTGGTTTTACCCTGTTGGTGTAAACAGATGGCAAATTGGAAGGTGTGCTGGAAGTAAGCAGAAGGTGCCTTATTTCTCCTTTGACTGGCATTGGGTAAAGGCATTGAGTTCTGCTTCTCAAACCTTAGGTGAGGTGGCATTCAATCGGGAGGCTTGCATAGCTTTGACTGCATGCAGCAATGAAGGCTTTGCTGCACTTTGGATGGGATAGCTGGAGCTCAGCTCTGCCACAAGCTGTTCCCCCCACCAAGGTATTTGGGATGAGCTCATGGGTGGCCATCTACATCGTGTGTTAAGATTCACAAAGCTGGATCCAGGATCAGATGTGAAGGGTGCATGAATCTGCCCACCTTTGTTTATGGTCAGTGGTACTGACTGGGGCTGATGTGACCTATTGTCACCCTGGAGTAGGCTGCATTGTCAGGGCAAGTCACAGTATCACAGTATCATCAAGGTTGGAAGAGACCTCATAGATCATCAAGTCCAACCCTTTACCACAGAGCTCAAGGCTAGACCATGGCACCAAGTGCCACGTCCAATCCTGCCTTGAACAGCTCCAGGGATGGCGACTCCACCACCTCCCCGGGTAGCCCATTCCAGTGTCCAATGACTCTCTCAGGGAAGAACTTTCTCCTCACCTCCAGCCTAAATTTCCCCTGGCGTAGCTTGAGGCTGTGTCCTCTCGCTCCGGTGCTGGCCACCTGAGAGAAGAGAGCAACCTCCTCCTGGCCACAACCACCCCTCAGGAGGATACTGACTTAGCAGACAGACTTACAGGGATGCGCCCCTCAGGTGTGTCCTGGCCACTCTTCTACTGCCATCACTGTACATGCAGCTAGTGAGACTGAGCGCAGGACACTGTGGAGGAGGCACCCAGAGAACTATTTCATGCCCAAGTCCATTGTGTGGAAAGAGATTCTCCTTCAATTTGTCCTCCATTTTCCTCACAGGAGTGATGTGGCAGATACCAGCAGTGGTAGAAAGGCTATAGGACAAACTATCTCCTCGAGTGGTCCTCTGAATTTGAAGCCCTGGGGACAATATGCTTAGGGCTTCTATCGAGCAGGATCTGGTGCAGACAGAACCCTTCAGAGCGAACATGCTGCTGAGCTTCCCTGGAAATGACACCTCGAGAGGGCTGTGCCCTTGGAGGCTGGGGAAGGACGCATCCTACATTCAGCAGCAGCCCCATCCCCTGCCGCACAGGCAGAAGAGGCTAGTCAGAGCATTTGTGTGCAAAGTAGCCACAAATTAGAGATAAGTGACTATTTTCAAATTGTAATTTAAGAGACTTGTGAGTTTTGCATATGATTTCATAAACATTGGAGAGGCCTTCCTTGATAACACCGGATTTTAGGAAATGTGAGGCTACGTGCACTGTTCCCATCACCCCAGGGTGCTGCAGGTGTGAGAAGTGCTTAGGATACTTCAGAGAGGAAGAAGGAGGGAGAGAAAAGCTTTTGGGATGAAGTGATTTTCCTTCAGCTAAACAACACTCCTCAGTCAGGGCTAGAACAAAGCAGACAAGACCTTTTCTTGGTATCACCATCGAGAGAGGTTTCTGTCAGTCATCCCTCATGCAGGAGGCTGTGAGATGCTTGTTATCCCGTTGCCAAGGTCCAAAACACTCTGTGATCCCATCCTCTGAAGCAACACCCTGCACTGCACATTGCAGCTTCTCTGGGTGCTGGTGAAGACCACCTGTCAGTCACTGCCCACCATTTCCCAGGTCACCCTAAGTGAGAACTGCCTCAGCCAGGTGGGACCCTGTCCTGAAGATCCCATCTTCAGGACCAGGACCCATCTCCCAAGCTACGCAGTCACTCCAGACTGGAGAGCAGTCTGGAGGCAGCTTGTCTGTGGAGCAGATGTTGGACTGGTGCACCACCACCTCCTCCAGCCTTTGCAGAGCAGTAGGGGTGGGAGAAATGGGGCAAGTGTATGGTGTACTGTGCGTATGTGTATGTGTGTGTGGGTGTAGGACAAAGCATACGAATAGGGCTAAAGGACATGCTGTGTATGTGAGGATGGAGGCTGGGAGAGGAAAAATTACTTAGCCACAGAACAGAGCTCCTTTACCTGTTTTTCTCATAAAAGCAGCATGAGGATGTTTCTGCTAAAGCAGCCTCCTTTCACAGCAGCTGCATTATGAAATGGCTTCTTTTTAACAAATCCATCTGCCTGCATTTTAATAAGCAGGGCTTTCCACCATTGTATATGTGCGAGGTCTGACCTTTTCATAGGAAAAAACATTCATAACCAAAAACTATAAATAGAAGCCTTCAGACTGGAGCAGATAAAGATGTAGGTTATGTGACTGGGTTTTTTTTAAGAGAAAAAAAAAGCATAATGTGGGAGGGAAAAGAACAAGCTCTTTTGAAAAAAAATAATCATAAACTTCTTTTACTGCCTTAAGTCTTCTTAATATTTACTGAAATATTTAACCTAAACCACTTGAATGAGTGGGGCTTACAGGACATCTGTTATCTAAAGAGGTATTTTTACAAGGGAAAGGGAAAAAAAAGATTAGAAATATGTTTAGTTTAGGAAAGAGGGTATTTCCCCCAGCTACAAACCAAAAAGTTTCTACAAGGTTGGTATTTCTAGGGTAAGTTAAGTTGCATAGTTTGTTCATGTTCTGGTTCTGCAAGCTCTCATATGTAACATAACTTTGCTCATGAGCACAGACACTTAGCCTTCAAAGGGACTACTCATGTGAGAAAAGCTGATCATTGTTTCCACTTCAGCACCATACTCGGTGCTGTATTTTAAGCCCCAGATGCTGAAGGCAGGTGATTAAATGAAAATCTCTGTTTTATTTAGGAGAAAAAGGGCAGAAAAAGAAGGTTTGTTTTTTTTTTTAATCGTGTGGTTGAAGAGAAAGCTTGAAAACATGTCCTCCACAGACTTTCAGAAGCAGAAGGCAAATAATATGAAACCAATCTTCTGTCTAAATCTGCTAATCAGACACACTTCTCGACTGGGAGCAATATTTGTTAAGCGTATGACAAAAAGAGTCCAAGAAAGGGGAGTAGAAAACAATCAGTGCAGTTGTGGCTTATCTGAGCCATGTCAGCAAATTGCTATTGCCACATGCAAAGAGCCTTGGTGGATGCTGGCTTGCAAATGCTCTGAAGAGCTACGCTTAGTGAGCACTCAGCTAAGTCAAAGTGAATCAGCAGAAGACTTTGGTTAAGCATACGTTTAGCTCATTTGCTGCATCCCATGCCTCAGGTTCTAGGACTTGTATATCTACTCTGAGATTTAAGACAGAACAGAAAACAAATCAACTTCCTTAGTACTGTCAGCATGAAAATAAAGATAAACTGTTAGCTGGAGCCACTGAAAAGCGCAGTGGTAATGCAATACCAGGAGCCTCTGTCTTGTCTTTTGCTACACTTCAGTAGTGGAAGAAGCAATCATACTGACCCATATTTCACTGGGCATCTCTTGCTTAGCTTCCCAGGTGTTGGCTTTGGTGTCATGGTTGAATGAGTAGACAGATAGCTCTATTGCTCCAAAAAAGGGGCAAAAGAATAACACTCACATGCAGTGGATTGGAGAATTGGAAAGGTTAAATGGAGAAGCAATTCACAAGCTAAAATGTTACAGTTCTACATAGTGGTGAGCATAGCAAAGCACATCAAACTGCATCCAGTTCTGGAGCCCCTGTTACGAGAGGGATGTGGAGATGCTGGAGTGTGTCCAGAGCAGGGCCAGGAGGATGCTCAGAGGGCTGCAGAAGCTCTGCTGTGAGGACAGACTGAAAGAGTTGGGGCTGTGCAGGCTGGAGAGGAGGAGGCTCCCAGGTGACCTTCTTGTGGCCTTTCAGTATCTGAAGGGGCCTACAAGAAAGCTGGGGAGGGACTTTTGAGGATGTCAGGGAGTGACAGGACTGGGAAGAATGGAGCAAAGCTGGAGGTGGGGAGAGTCAGGATGGATGTGAGGAGGAAGTTGTTGAGCATGAGAGTGGTGAGAGGCTGGGATGGGTTTCCCAGGGAGGTGGTTGAGGCCCCATGGCTGGAGGTGTTTAAGGCCAGGCTGGCTGAGGCTGTGTGCAGCCTGCTCTAGGGTAGGGTGTCCCTGGGCATGGCAGGGGGCTTGGAACTGGCTGCTCCTTGTGGTTCCTTCCAACCCTGCCTGATTCTATGAGTCTATGAAATACACAAATTCCCATTCCACCTTGTCCCAGTCCTGCAACCCAGGTTTGCAACAAGCCCATTAGGCCTTCCACAGCCTTCCCCCAGCCAGCTGCGTCGGGCCCGAACGACGCAGCCACAATCAGCTCTGCCCAGGCCCCAGTTCCACAGGCCTCAAACGCACCCTCCCTGTGCCTCCCTGCCCCAGCCCGAACGACGCAGCCACAATCAGCTCTGCCCAGGCCTAGCCAGGCTGTGAGCCTCCCTCCTACCAAAAACCTGATCTGAGAAAGGGAGATGGGGAGGAGAAGCAAAGATCTCAGTATCACAGTATCACAGTATCAGAGTATCACCAAGGTTGGAAGAGACCTCACAGATCATCAAGTCCAACCCTTTACCACAGAGCTCAAGGCCAGACCATGGCACCAAGTGCCACGCCCAGTCCTGCCTTGAACAGCTCCAGGGACGGCGACTCCACCACCTCCCCGGGCAGCCCATTCCAGTGTCCAATGACTCTCTCAGGGAAGAACTTTCTCCTCACCTCCAGCCTAAATCTCCCCTGGCATAGCTTGAGGCTGTGTCCTCTTGTTCTGGCGCTGGCCACCTGAGAGAAGAGAGCAACCTCCTCCTGGCCACAACCTCCCCTCAGGAGGATACTGACTTAGCAGACAGATTTACAGGGATGCAGGATTAATGGAGGAGGTACAAAGATTACACTTGCCAGTACACCTCCCGGACCTCTCTAGCTTGTGGAGCTTTCCAACTTTGAGGCTCTTATAGGCATAGACAGGCTCAAACTGCCACACTTTGGGTTCCTTAGCGAGGGGCCCTTTTTCTGTGACTGATCCTGGCCAGGGTCCTTTCTCAGAGAAGGGCAACAAGGCTGGTGAGTGGCCTGGAGTGCAGCCCTGTGAGGAGAGGCTGAGGGAGCTGGGGGTGTGCAGCCTGGAGAAGAGGAGGCTCAGGGCAGAGCTCATTGCTGTCTACAACTACCTGAAGGGAGGCTGTAGCCAGGTGGAGTTGGTCTCTTCTCCCAGGCAACCAGCAATAGAACAAGGGGACACAGTCTCAAGTTGTGGCAGGGGAGGTCTAGGCTGGATGTTAGGAGGAAGTTCTTCACAGAGAGAGTGATTGGCATTGGAATGGGCTGCCCAGGGAGATGGTGGAGGCACTGTCCCTGGAGGTGTTCAAGCAAAGCCTGGATGAGGCACTTAGTGCCATGGTCTAGTTGACTGGCTAGGGCTGGGTGCTAGGTTGGCCTGGATGATCTTGGAAGTCTCTTCCAACCTGGCATTCTATGATTCTATGATTCCTAAGCTGCAATATTTCACTGCCGCTGCTCCACGGTGCAGCACAGCGACAGCCTTCCCTTGAACTGAGCACCTCCACTCCTGTGACACCACTCACGTGAGGAGCAGAGCCAGGGCAAAGAGTGGGGTTTGCCCAGCAGCCGCAACAAGGAACTTTGTTTCTTTTCTGCCGTAAGGCATCTTAGGTTGAGTTCATGTTACCACTTCCCCGGTGCCTATAAATATATTTTTTCATATCTAGAAAATAGGAAGCCACTTAGAGATCGTAGAAACGAGAGCAGGGCAGTGATTTCTGCAGAGGTGTCTGCTTGTGCCACCACAGCTCTGCAGGCACCAGCACATGTGTGCACACACGGCACACGCAGTTTGCCTTGAGGCTTTGTCTCTCCCGAGTGATGACAGCCTGCTAGCCACAAGCCTTTCAGGCATCGATCTTAGAATCATAGGATGCCTTAGGTTGGAAGGGACATCAAAGATCATCCAGTTCCAACCCCCTGTCATAGGCAGGAACACCTCTCACTAGAACAGGTTGCTCAAGGCCTCACCCAACCTGGCCTTGAACACCTTCAGGAATGGAGCAGCCACAACCTCCCTGGGCAGCCTGTGCCAGTGTCTCACCAGCCTCATTGTAAAGAACTTCTTCCTCACATCTAGTTTAAATCTCCCCTCTTCAAATTTAAACCCATTACCCCTTGTCCTGTCCTTACAAGACCTCGTCAATAGTTCCTCCTCAGCCTTCCTGTAGGTCCCCTTCAGACACTATAAGGTCTCCTCAAAGCCTTCTCTTCTCCAGAACAAAGAGCCCCAACTCTTGTAGCCTGTCCTCATAGCAGAGATGCTATGAGGAGTGGTTGAAAGTTTTTCAGAAGCTGTAATTCCTGCAGAGATATCAAGACCCAAAATTCACATAAGTGAAAGGCAAACACTTGGGATAGCCAGGAAAGATGTCATGAGTTCTGCAAGGGTGATTTAAAGAGAAGGGAACCCTACCATCCACATGGAGGAAAGTAGGGCATGGACTTTGACCAGCATGTGGTGTGTGGCTGCTCTTCATCACTTGGAGTGGATGCAAAGAAAAAAAAAGGGCTACCTTTTGAAGAACCTGAACTCTGCAGTGGATTCCTGCTTTAAGAACAAACCCAAATTCCTTTCTGCACTTGGAGTGGCCATTAAGGTGAAAAAATGGCCTTGCAGAAGCTGATGGCAAAGTTCCAGTGGACTTTGATCTTGTCCAGATTCCTCTCCCTGGACTTTACTGTGGTCTGGTGGCTACCTAAGCCTGAGAATGGCCTTCTGCCCTCCACCAAGTTTCTTTTAACGGTGGTAGAAGAGGCCCAAGCTGTATCTCACCAATAAAACAAATAGAATTAAATGATGCAAGGGTGTTTGAGTCGTGATTTTCATCAGCATTTCCTTTGCACTGAGCTCAAAGTTTAGTTTGAATGAAGCTTGCTATTTCAGTCTGCAAAAAAAGGCCACGTAGAAAATAGGGTTTGAATCAGATGCTTTACATAAACCAAGGGTTTCAGTGAAAAGTGACCATTCTTCTATTTTTCACTCCTACAACAGTGACTCTTCAGGGAGGCATTAGAAGATCCAGAGTTTCTATCTTGTTTCAGGACATTTAAGGTGACCAAAGCAGGTTACAACAGTAATACTACTACTACTACTACTAACATTTATATCATTCATCACAACTCATTTATTGGAGGAATTTTGCCAGATGTAGGGCCCAGGTAAGTCATCCAGAAATAAGTCATGACTTCCTGAATGGTATCAGAGATGCAGGATTTTTCACCTAGTGATTTATAACAAACAAATCACTCCCACTCTTAATAGATGGTGCTTGTATTTTGATTTGTTTTGGCTGAGTAGCACCGTGGTTCACATGGTGAATATCTGTTTCTTGACTGGGAACTGGAATAGGTGCCTAACTTGAACCATGTGCTGCATATCTCCTTACTGAAACCAGCCATAAAAGCATGTATAGGCTAAGGGAAAACAAAGAGGTTGATTTTGGCAGCCAGTCCATGTGCCAGTGATACAGAGGCCTTTCAGTAGTAATGGGCTCAGTACTGTCTAAGCCTGGAGATGCTGCAGTGGGAAATAAGAGTATCACTTTAACTGTCCTTTTTGAGACTCACATGTGTTGGAGAGGCTGTCCAGAAGCAGCTACATAGACAGGGAAACCATGAGAGCTGTGGGGAGATGAAATAGAGCCCTCCTTCAGTTAGGAGAAAGCACACTGTGGTCTCCCTTTGCTTTGCACCCAGAATTTCTTGCTCCCACCTGATGCACCTGACTTTTTACAATCCCTCTCTGAATACAGACCCTTGCAGTGAGCTTTTGAGAGCCTCTCATAAAGCCAGGCAGAGGGAAGGCTGGAGCCCATGATGCCTCCCATGCTACCAGCTTTCTATCCACAACACTGGGGTTCAAATGTGTCTGAAAACTCTTGGATAAACTCCTGAATTTCTTGGTAAACTGGACTGCAAAGGGATCAGCCCTCATCCCACACTGCTCCAGCTTGATGTCAGCAGGGAGAGTTTGGACTCCTCTCCTTAAAAAGGCACTAGAAGTCACTCAAACTAAGTGCTGAGTGTGCAGCCACTTACAAATGGGGTGGAGAATGTGTAGGCAGACTTCAGATTGCCCTCCTGTACAGACAGACAGAACTCCACAGCACAGAGTGGCCAAAGGCAACTTCAACAGCAACTTTTCAGCCCTCTCCTGCAAGGAAGAGATAAGCAAACTCATAGCTGTCTCTGATACAGTGATTTATACAGTGCCTGGCTAGATTTAGTGCCCTTAGAGAACTGAGACAAGATTTCTCATTCCGAGGGGTCTGCAATTTGAAGCAGGGAGAGAAAAAAAATCAGCCCAAAACTGCAACAAGTACCAGAGGGGACATCTTTTTGAATAGAAAAGGAAGATCCAGCAGAACTGTGCTCTTAAAAAGTGTGAGAAAGAGATTCTTTGCAGTAGCTGAGATCAATCTACTTCTTTTTGCTAAAGGAGTTGTCTAGCATTTCTGGAGCTTAAGCTGGTGGTGGAAATGAGAAGACTCTTTGTAAGGTGATCCTCTGAGGCAGTTGAAGCTCACAGTTCAAATGTTTCAAGGTGAGTGGCAAGTAAGATGAAATTGCAGCAAATAGAAGGCAGGAGAAGTTTGTCAAAGCCATCGCAAATGAGTCTTTTGTCAAAGTTGAGTCACCTGTCCCACTGCTTTCTTTTGAGTTATCCCACAGTATGGAGCAAGGACAAGCTTACTAATTTGGGCTTGAACATTTATTGTAAGCCTGTGTCCATATGTGGGAAAGCAGGAAACCTCCCTGCTGGGCTTGGAATTGTAATGCTGTAGAGGTGTTTATATGTGTGGGACTTATTCCTTTATGAGAAGAGGGATAAATAACACTTAAAGCCATCACTACATCTGCTCTAGGGATTGACTCTGTCTGCCTATCACTCAAATGCTCACTCTGTTGCTCTTCTTGCAGTAGTTAAAGAGAAACCTATTTCTGATCAGCACATCAGTATGAAAAACAGTGTAGACCCAGACTTTTCTGCTTTCTATGGCTCTGGCAGAACAAAGGTAAATTAAACTGGTTGTAAATTAATTTCTGTGCTCATTAAGACTTCTTGCACAGTCTAAATGGTGTAAAAGACCTTTTGGGTTCACTCAAAATTAGCCTGAACACATTCATTTCTTTACATAGCACATAATCATTTCCAAAGCATCTGCCATTAAAGGGAGTGATTGAAACAGTTTTCTCTGTGGATAATTTCCTGCACATTCCTAACACTTTAATCTCGAGAAACTGGATCCAAAACTCATGGTCGTCAGTATGAAAACTCCATTGATCTCAGTGGGTTTTGATTTAGCTCTGTAAAATAAAAGAACAGGTACTGAGAATTTGTGTTTCTGGAGTTTAGGGCACCACAGTCCACTATTTGGTGCACCATAACAAGACCAATACATGGCACATCTCTTTCCTGCAGCCATCTTCCTGTGGTCCCCACACTTTTCCAATGCTCTCAGTGCAGCAGATGTGACATGGGGCTATAGAAATGGATTGCAATATGGGCCCATGATCTGGGAAGCAGATCTAAAATTGACAAAGTTGGAGACTCTGGAAGTGACCTGATGATTATATGGTGTGGTTCAGGATGGGATATCTCATGTTCAGTTAGATCTTCCTTATGTTTCCCACTGTCAGACCCTGCCTGTTCCACCTCATCATGTGTCTGTGGGGTTAATGTGTCTCCAAGAAGAGACATGAAGATGAGTGTCTAGGGAAGAGTCTCATCTTGTTTTCTGAATGGAAAGTCTTTCTTACATGGCAAAACAGGTACTTTCATTCCCACAGGAGGCAGGACAGCTGATTCAGTGGGTGCTGGGTGAGGTAGTTATTGCTGATTTGAATTGAGAACAAAATCATCAGTGAAATGAATTGATGGTTTCAGTTCTGAATCCGGTGGGCAAAGAACAGAACATTTGGCTGCATAGTTCAATGCTTGCTTTCAGGAAGCCACATAGACCAGAAGCTGATCAGGGAGATTCATTCATTGCTCACCCTTCAATACAAGCCAATGCTCCCCAGCCACAGGAGACAAGGGAAGGTGATCAGAGCTGGCAGCACCCAGGATCTGTAGAAGCTTCCTCCTGCATGGCCCTTCTTGGGAAAAAGAGCAGTACCAGGGAAAAATAGTGAAGAGGAAGGCAAAGCTTCTTCTCTGTGAGACCTCATTCAGCACTAGACTGTCCCAAACGATTCATATATAAATATTACCATGCCAGAGTATGGTATTTTCATTCACATACAGCATAGGAGCGAATTTCAGTTAACCCTGCAGTGGTCAGAAGATGTAGGGGGACATAATTCATTGCACAGCTTAGAGAAGCCAGATTCAGGAGATCTGGCAGGTCTCCCTGCATCTTCTGTCACTTATACCAGGGTGTCTTTCACTGCTGCCATCCGAAGAACTGTGAGCAGCTTTCAAGGGTTTTAAAAGTCCCCACCACATCCCTGTGAGGGAAGCTAAAATGCAAACAAACAAAGCAACCAATCTTTTGATAAACAAGGAGAAGGGGACACTGAAGATAAAAAGTGTGAATTTAGGAACCTGATGGTAAAGCAGTAGGGAGCAGGCTGGAGCTTCTGGCTCCTGGGAACATAGCCTTCCTGAGCAGGCAGTCAACAGGACAAATAGCAGGAACAATGAGCTAAGCACTGTGATGGAAACAAACACCTTTTTTTAGGAGCTCTGCATTAAGCTGCTGCTGCCACTTATGTCACACCATTCATTTGGGAAGAAAGAGGCAGAGCAAAACATGGTGCATGCACAAAGCTGTGCTCTGTGTCTGAGCTCACACAAGTTACCAGTCTGAACGTTTAACTTAAATGATTTCATTTAATGCTTTGGAATTGCAGTGTTCTTAGAATCATAGAGTCATAGAATCAACCAGGTTGGAAGAGACCTCCAAGCTCAGCCACTCCAACCTATCCCCCAGCCCTAGCCAGTTAACTAGACCATGGCGCTAAGTGCCTCATCCAGGCTTTTCTTCAACACCTCCACAGATGGTGACTCCACCACCTCCCTGGGTAGCCCATTCCAATGCCAATCACTCTCTCTGCCATCAACTTCCTCCTAACATCCAGCCTATATTTTCCCTGGCACAACTTGAGACTGTGTCCCCTTCTTCTGTTGCTGGTTGCCTGGGAGAAGAGGCCAACCCCCACCTGGCTACAATGTCCCTTCAGGTAGTTGTAGACAGCAATGAGGTCAGCCCTGAGCCTCCTCTTCTCTAGGCTGCACACCCCCAGCTCCCTCAGCCTCTTCTCATAGGGTTTGTGTTCCAGGCCCCTCACCAGCTTTGTTGCCCTTCTCTGGACATTTTCCAGCACCTCAACATTTCTCTTGAATTGAGGGGCCCAGAACTGGACACAGTACTCAAGGTGTGGCCTGACCAGTGCTGAGTACAGGGGCAGAATAACCTCAGTACAGGGGCAGAATAACCTCCCTTGTCCTGCTGGCCACACTGTTCCTGATGCAGGCCAGGATGCCATTGGCTCTCTTGGCCACCTGGGCACACTTCTTGTATGAGCTTAAGTCAGCTGAGTGGGTCCTTAGGACTGCACCTCGATGGTCCACGAGGGGACTGAGGACCACAGACTGGTGCTTTCTTTCGGGCAGCTAAAGGCAGTGTTTCTAGCATGCAAGTCTTCCACAGGCTGTTTGCAGATAAACACATACACACGTGCATGTGGACCCCCCCAGCTAAAGCAAGGACTGTTTTGCATGCCAAATGTGTCAGTTGCATTTCTTTTCACGACTGAATTCATTCTCAAGCCGTGAATGCAAAAAAAAAAACCCAAAAACAAAACTCAAAAAGCCTAGTGAGTGTCTAAATTTAGGGCATTAACTTTGCATTCCAATGTAGAGGAAACCCAACAGCCTGAGACCTCAGAAAAAGCCACTCCACCTCTGCTTTACGGGCAATTTCATTCTGCTTGTGTTTCCAGAGCCTACTTCGAAGTGCAGATGCGTTTCAGGTAAATAATGACAGCTTCAGAACAAGTTTTCCTTGTAACACAAATCATCTCACTAGTGAAATCAGGGGGGGAAAATTCAGAATGACTTGATATCCATCTGCCTGAAATCAAATCCTTCTATTTATACAGTGTAACTAGGGATCTGATTTCTCTTCTGATTGCATCAGGGGTGAGTTAGGTGGGAATGGGGCCAGGCCTTTACTTTCACTGGGTGACCATTGCCCAAACTCGGGTAAGGATGTTGTGGTCGTTCCAGCGCATGGGAGAGAACGTGCCTGTGGACACAGCAGCAAACAATGAGGTCAGGTTCAGAAGAATATGAGGCACCTTTCCTCAGTGTGGAGAACAGTTTCTATAGTTTCCACATTTCCTTCCTCCTCGTGTCAATCACACACAGGAGAAAACAATGAAAAAAACACCAGCTCCACGTGGAATAAAATAGTGGGAACCCAAGAATGAGCCACATGCTAAAAAGAAAAGAGTCATTACATCCAAGGCTGGGAGTATTGACTAGCTGGACTGCCAAATAAATCAGACTAGCCCTGAGGACTTGGATCTATACCTGTATTTACCTCTTCACCTCAGACCTCAAGAGCAAGTTTCCCTTTTGCTTTGGAATCCTGAAGGTGGGCGGATGGTGCAGCACTTGGTTGCCTCCATCTTCATCACTGAACCACTTGTCTCGCTGTGTCCCTATGCCTTTCCCTGGAGCCATTATTTCTCTCAGGTCCTATCAGCCTTCCTAAAGGCTCTGCAGTGGGGTGGGGGGTAGAGATGTCCACTTGGCTTGCACCGAAGAAAAGCAAACTGCACTTGAACCTGGAAATTTACAGGAATGCAGAGCAGTTGTGTTGCTAAGCCAGCTGCAAACCTGCTTTGCTCGAGGCTCTTCCCTTTGTAGGGTTGAAGGAATGAGAAGCCTGTTGCCAAGTAGGACAGCAGTACTGTAAACAAATGGAAAGCCCTTATCCCACCAGCAATCTCGACGTGGTAACGGGCAGGCAGCTAGAGTAACAAGAAAGCTCGGCTCTTTCCTACTCTCAGAAAGGGGAGGCGGTAGGACACAGGTTATAATTAGAGCCACCCACACCAATTTTGGGGAAGCTTCAGCACATGGATTGGAATCTGGCTGTAAGTGCTGCCAATTCACCATCTGCTACGACTGGGCCACTCTAGAAACCCAGTGGCAAGCACCCACAGACACATCTCCTGCTTGCTTGGAGTCTAACAGTGTTTTAAGCCACTTTGGTCCCTCCAGAGAAAGGTGCATAGCAATGGCAGTTTCTGTACAAGTCCTTAGCCTTTGTGTCCTCCTAATTTAAAGCATTTTCTTCAGCTTTGGAGACAAGTTCACACAGCAGCCTCCACTCCTTTCTTTCCACTAGATTATAAAATGTCAGGGCTTCATCCAAACTGAATCTCCACAGTACAGTTTCCTGCACTGGAAAAACACCAGTTTTGCCAAGTGTCCCATGCACTTCACAGTGTGGCCACTCCTGCCCCATGAAAAGCTTCACAACTGTTCTCTTTGCAAAAGCAGCCCCATAGATCACAGTATGATGCATGTGATGTCCATCAGCCCTTGCCACACTGTGCTTACTTCAGGTTGCTCATACCCTCAGAGCTTAGCTCCCACAGAATGAAGGTCAGTAAGATGAACTAAGGAGCTTATGTGGTCTTTACACTAATGGCACTAGGGTCTTGCACCCTCCTGCCAAGGCATGACCATCCATCCTTTGTTTCTAACTCTCGTGGTGCTAATTCACAACGTGCATGTGGGACCATGGGGAGGGGTATACCGTGGGGAAGGCTCATACACAGCAATGTATGAGTCTTCAGACAGCATCACTGGCCCAGTTCATCTGCAGCCACATCAGCATTCCTGTACCTACCCCCAGGTAGGAGTTGCTCTTTCTCAGACAGCCCTTCTGGCCCTCTAACAGCAGTGCAGACCCCTATGGTGCAGGCTAAACCCCACCCACGTGAGGACTTAAACCAGTGGATTGGGAAAGCTAAGTCACATCAAGTCATTGCGAGCAACAGGGCCTGCCTGGGACAAGTGAGTCCTCAGCAGAGGCAACGTTGCTTCAGTTGTTGCATTTCTACTGCATTTCTCAGATTTTTGATACTTCTCCCCAGTCCCCACTGTGGCACCCCAGGCCCAGCTGTGAGAATCTCTGCTTCTGCTGTCTTGCTTTCAGCTGCTGGGATTTCTCAGCCTTCCTACTGGTAGAAGTAGGCTTCAAAATCATAGAATTGTCAGGGCTGGAAGGGACCTCAAGGATCATTCAGCTCCAACCCCTCTGCCATGGGCAGGGATACTTCACACTAGATCAGGTTGCTCAGAGCCCCATCCAGCCCAGCCTTAAAAACTTCCAGAATGTGAGCCCAGAACACTCAGATGAAACAATTTCAATTTTGTTTTTATGTTTTATTTTCTCTTACTGCTGTGATTTATTTAAACAGGGACTTGGGAGCCTCACTCAGGACTTCTGGGCACTGCTTGGTCTGGGGAGAGTAATCACAAAGCCACTACTGCAACACAGCCAGCCTGGGAAGCCCTGTGATAACGGCTCTGCAGTGGTGCCTGTGCTTCCAGCTGAAGGCACGGTGAGAACTTTCTTGCAGGTAGATGGAAAGTAATTATTCAGGCTATGAATGGTGATATGTCTGCAGGGGGTTGGAGATGGGGCAAGGAGGGTGTCAGAGTGTTTTGTGAATGCTTTTGAAACTCATTTGTGTGTTTCTGAGAGGAACCTTAAAGAAAATACCTGAAAACTGGTTTTGCTTTTCCTACAGCATTGGCTCTTTCAGGCAGCAGTTTTGCCAGAAGTCATTAATCACACCTTTATTAACAAGGGCGGGGGAACTGTGACCTCAAACAACCGAGGAAAACAACTAAAAGTGCCTTCATTTGAAGGACTGCTTTTTAACATCTCTTCTGGCCAGCACATGCTACTGTTGACGCACATTTAAAGTGCGCTCAGTCTTTGGGATATATTAGGACTTCTGCAGAGAACCAGGGCAGGACTTGGCCCAAGGGTGTGCTTGACTTAACTGTATGTCCCCTAGAATAAAAAAAAAAAGAACGTTTCTAAAAGGTCTTTGCACTTTTCTACTGCATTAAAGTGTCTGATGTGAGCAGACAGGCTAAAAACACTGGCTCTTCACTTCTGGAGTCTCAACATTCACAGGTTCACTGCTGTCAGGGTGTGCATGGTTTAAAGTCCAGGTGAAACATCGTGATCACTCAATTCCTTCTAGCCCTGCTCCAACCTGTCCAGCCCTGCTGTTTGCACCGTGACACAAGGTCCACCGCATCTCTCAGCAAGTTGCTGATGTCCTCAGTTGAAAATGCAGTCAGCTGGATGAGCAGCCACGTTAGATGGGGGAGCTAACCTATGCCATAGGAACTTGCGCTCTTAGGGTGAGCAGAGCAGAGGATACAGCAGCCATACCCCTTCTTTCTCCTTCCAAAACAGAAGGTTGCTTCTCATTCCTCCCTCTAAACTAATTCATCAGCTGTGACACAGTGATCAGTGAGAGAGCAGGCATTTTTGAGGGGGTTTCTGGAGCACGCCTCAAAACGCATTTACTGCGGGGCGGACTCTCCGTAGCAGTGTTAGGAAAGGGCAGGTCTCCACCTTGGGCAGGTTGCAAAGTGGTGCATTGCAGTAGGCAGACTGTGAGCCCAAACCCTGGAAGGCTGTTGCCACTGATAATACCCCTCTGCTGTGGCATCATGTCCGTTGACATAACCTTAATTAATGACATTAGCAATCTAATGAGGAGATAAACCACCGATCCCAACTCCTGTTAAGAAATTGTCTTAAATACCTGTCACTTAGCGCTGTGGAGAAACAGATGGTGGGCCAAAATGCACACCTGGAGTAAAGAGGTGTGGCTCTCATGTTTTCTGGTGAAGTTGCATTTGTTTACTCCAGGACTGACTATGAACCATCCTGATTAACACATGGCGGGTGTGCGCTGGGCGGGAAGTTGTAAACAGCCCCAGCCTTATGTAATGGCATGGGTCTTGTGCAAGAACTGTCATCCAGATGGCAGCAGGATTGATGGCTGCAGAGATCAGCATGGTGCCAGCCTGGGGTGCAGATACGTGTGGGAGTGCACCAATCCTAGCCTTTCTTTTTCCCAGCTGGCACGGAGGAGCTCCCCAGCCACATGTGAGACCTGAGAGGTGGTCTAATCTGCATGACTTTGGAAACACTGGACACGACCAGTCACTTCTTGATGGATAACAGCATTTTTGGCCCCTTAATTGGAAAAGATTTGCCAGCTGTGACTGGAAGACTTCCTGCTGCCATTGGGGTGCTGTGGATGTAACTTGCAGAACAGGGAAGGGACCTGTTTCACTGCGCTGACTTGATTCTTTGGCTGTTACTTTATTTCCTTGCTGTTGTTATTCTGATCCAGTGAAATTAAAAAGGCATGAGTAGCCTATTTGGATCTGAATGTGTGAGTTCCTGCCCTGCAGAGCTTTCAGTAGAGATTAGATTTTACATGCCATTGTGTGGGGGAGATGTGCCATCAGGCAAAGAAGGAACAAATGCAGGCGGGGCGAGAGTGGAGAGACAGAAGCTGGTGTGCTTGCATGAAGCTGCCTGCTGCTCATCGGGGTGGTATCTCCATCGCACTGATGGTTAGAAGATAGCTCAGAAAACATTCTCCATCTTTGCTTTCTGTAGGAAGTTTAAGTCTGAAACAGGTGAGGCAAGGCAGCCACTTCTTCCTCCTGATGGCCTTTTAAGCTTTGTCCTAAGAGGGCCTGAAATGAAACCTGTGCACAAAAATGTATCCCAAGCCTCATGTTCCTGAGCATGCAAGCTTCAGGGCTTCTGGCCCTGAAGAATAACCTTCCAAGTCACTAGCAAGGTAGAAATGCACTCAGCCTGCTGGTGTCTAAATAAATGTTGAGGGATTCCAAGATTAACATGCTTACATGGCACACAACACAGGCATCAGGAGCAGACAAGCCTGGCACATAGCTCTTGCTACCAACTTTTCACCTATTTCAACTACTTCACTCTAGCACTTGGCCTGCGTTTCTACTCAGCCAGGCTGTTTCCTGCTTGACAAAGAAAAGATGTTTGTTTGTTTTTCAAGTGATCACAAGGCATGCATATATCAGAAGAATAGAAAGGGTCTATCTTCTTACATCTCTATTATTTCTATTGTGCAGGTATGCCTCAGGTACTTTCCCAGACACGTTGCCTTCTGTTTTTAACACTACCATCTGGGAATCAGATACTGTGCATCTTTTGTGGTGCTGTTCAGTGGGGAGGGAATTTGTTATCTCTCAGATAGTTCCAGCTTGATACACGCAGATAGCTCACACAAGAGGGATGCCATCAACTTTCAACCACTGCCCTCCAACTCGGGGACGAGCCAAGGCTGTGCATGCACAGCATGTCTTGGGAGACAGGCTGGGAAAGTTCTCACAACACCTGCAAGCCAGGTGATGTCCATGGAGTCCACACTCCTTCACTGTGGGGAAGCTATTCAGTTGGGTAATTTGGCACAGACCTCTCTTTTCATTCTGGCACACTCAGTGATGCCATTAATAAGCACTTACTACGTGGAAGTCCAAGGAAAGAAGAGCTGATCTCCACACAACAGACACAGTGCAAATCAGGGCAGCTGGGAGCTTGGTGCCAGAGCAGATATAGAACTGAGCTCTGTGGGTTGGACTCATCTCAGAGTTGTTTCTGATCATTTCCTGATTCAGAGTCTTGTGCTCTGACCGCAAGCCCACTGTATCCCATCGTCTTTGGTGTACCTCTCTGTCTGGTCTCTTAACTAACCACTGCTCACTAAATGCTCAAGTGAAGAGAAGAGACACTAGTTCAAAGCCTGGCATTATCAGGGAAGCTGGAAAGGAAACTTAATGAGCAACAATACCCAAATCAGAGCCAGGAAGAAAGCCTGCTTGTTTGAACGCTGGCAGATACCTGCTTAAGACATATTTCTCAGCCTTCATTATGCCCACTCCTGAACACAAAAAAACAACCTGTAGGTCGTGACAGGTTACTTCAAAGTGGGCAGCTCCTGATTCTGGTAATCTTGGGAGATGATTGTCTTTCATGCTCCAGCCTAGAAAGCAGAAGAGCTGCCACCCCAATGCTCTTATCTAACCACAGGTAAGTTAAGAGCAGAGCGATGCAGCAGTATCACAGTGGGGAGGATCTTGTGGGATATCGAGAAGAGAACAAACTGTGGCAGGGTGTTCACACACGTGGTTGCTTCTTTAAAAATAAGCTTAGCAGACTCTTCCCCCCCACCCCCCAAGACACAGTGGCTAAAAATGGCCTTTCAAAAATAAATCGAGCCTGAAGTTGGGTCTGAAGGCACTTAACAAGAAGTTAAAGTGGTTAAAAAAAGGTAAAAGGAATAAATTCCTGTGCTATTCCTAGCACAGACTCCCCCACCTCTGCATGTAAACAGTAGCTGCCTCATGCCAGAGCACTTCTGCCAGTTCCAGACCAATACCTGGCCTACTTAGGATAGATTCTGGGAAAGCTGAGACTCTACACTGAGACCTTTCCAAGAGTTTTTTGTCTCCTGAAAGCACTGAGCACCCTCTCCTATACAGCTCCCAGCATGGTCCAGCATCTTCAAAATCACAAGAGCATTGCAAAATTTGAAACCAGAACTGCACACAATGGGATGAAACCAGTTGTGAACAACATGATAGAAAAGCTGCTGGAGAACTGAACTGAACTGAGTGGAGCTAAAAGCTGTGGCTGTTATTTGTGGCAGTCAGCTTAGCCTTTTTAAATGGAAACCAGGCCTTTCAGACAAATCTAATTATGTTCTTTGGAGACATTGAAAGTTTGGTTGGGAAAAGCAACTCTGTGGATGGGACAGATTTTGGCAAGGTGGTTGAGTTAGCACACTCTCTTAACAAACAAGAATCTATGCTGTCCATAGCACGTGCTGCATGTGGCTTAGGAAGCAGTGAGATTAAAGATCTTCCAAACAAGTAGTCCTAGAGAAGTGACTCAGGGCATGTCCCCAGAGAACAGCCTGGAGTACTGACAGGATGACCAATCCTTTTCAGCATTTATGAAAGTATCACCATCTGGAAGATGATGCACAAGAATTGCTGCTAAAACCTATGGGAGACACCAGGCAGGTGGAAAGGTGGCTGATGAAGAGGTGAGAGCAGTGGTATGGAGCCATCCAGTTCATTGGTCTCAGGCAGCCAGAGCCCTGTGCCAGAGAGCCAGGGATGAAGCTGACAAGTGCAGAGGGAGGACCCCTCTCTTGCAAAACACAGAAGGGTGCTCAAGTCAGAGCTGATGAGCAGCCTGACATTAATGTGTTATTGCAGTGTGATATGGCACTTAAAGTAGGCTCATGGGAGCTCTAGATGGAAGGACAGGAGCGCTGCAGACTGAAGCATGAACTGGTTCTGTTTCCACAAGTGGTCTCAAATAGACAAACATTTGCTTCTTTATTAGTCTTTGCATTTTAAGACAAAGGTTGAAAGACTTGAAGATTTTAATCTGCTACATTCACCCAGAAGTGAAATGAGAAATTATGCTGTTATTTGTAAGCTCCTTCAGGAAGGAATGTTGGTGGGGAAGAGCTCTTTAATCCCAGGGAAGGCCCACAACAAGCACTCTGCAGCCCAGTAATTTCAAGTAAAAATATGTAGCATGCATTTCATCAGAGAAGATGTTAAGTCTTTAGGATGAATTCCAGGAGCAGGATTGGATCCACATTTCCTGATGCCATCAAATCCAACCTGGCTACCCTCCTAGGAGGTCTGATTGAAATCAAGTTGTACTTTGCCAAACACAAGTTAAACACAGAGGTGAGGGAGTAATAGTCAAGGATCTCTGACTGGGGCTCAGAAGGAAGTATCCAGCCCTCCCTTGCAGCTATGAGTTCTGGGATGGAGAACTACAATGCTGAGAATAAAAAAATCATATTTCAAAGTCCTGTTGTCTCTTGGGAGGGATGAGAGGGTGAGAAAGCAAATGAAAAACACTGGGAGTGTTCCCAAACTGATAAACATTAAATATAAAGAAAAAGGCTTTAGCCTTTCTCATTTTTGCATTCCCCATGCTGCAAGTGAAATAATTTTATTTTATAGAGGTCTGTTGGTAGTGATTTGTGGTTTTTTTTAGCACACTGCATGTCAAATTGCTCCTGGTTTTGTTTTGTTTGCTTTTTTTTTTTGTGAAGAGCTACTGTTGAGTTTTCCACTCTTTGTTTAGGACTTGCTGAGAACAAGTTAAACACAACAAATGAGTTTTGGACAGAGCTTTGAAAGATATTAATTCTGTGGTCAACTCTTCTCCTCTCTCAGGAAGCAAGCCCCATATGCAGGCACTGCTTCTGAGAAAGTTTTGTCTTTGTGCTAACTGGCATCCTTGCTTGCTAAAGCTTTCAAGGCTTCAAGCTGCACACCAAGGGCCCAGCCCAAGAAGGTAACAACAAAGCTTTTTACCCTTAGTATTTCCTGGCAATCAGTTGTTGTAGCAATAGAGATGAAGCTGGAGGATGCTGGGGTAAAAAAAACAAAAACATATCAACAAAATCCCACAGAAACTCAGTCACAAACCTGGTATTAACATCGAAATCACAGTCTGTGGCTCTTGCAAGCCAAGAAGAAACAGGGTAGGTAGTAAATCTAGAAGAGCCAGTAGGAAGGTCACAAGCTTTGAAATTAAAGTTGAGCAGCTGAAGAACGAACCAGAAACACAGCTGCTGAAGGAAATAAATTCATACAACATTGATCATCTCATCCCCACATGTTTGTAATAATTTTGACAAGCATTTAACTTTATCTATTATTATTAAGAAAGTGATCCTTTAAGGGGAAAATCTAACTACATTTTTCAGGTCAGCTTGATTCTGGGAATCATTCTTACTTGCTTGTGGTTTTCGCTATCAGGCCAAACTTAATCCCTGCTGTATTTCTCTGGACTCAGTGGAGTTATGTGGAAGATCAGCTTGGCCTCAGGGCCTCTAGCTGTATCACCAATGGGTTTTGTTAAAGGGATATTTCCCTACTTTGAATACAGTGATTCCGGGCAGCGATTTTCATCTCACAGTCTGGAAGCATTCCTGCATATCTCAAGGTATCTGTAGTTATTTTGATGCTGAAGTAACCTTTGGCAATAGATGACAAGTCTGCTTCCCATCCAGCTGAAGGCAGGTGTGTGCATGTGCTCAGGCTGTGCTGTGGATGGCAGTCTAGAGAGCCATCTGCCACGTGCCTTTCTTCCACAGAAGGGTCTGGTGAAGAACGACAGGAAGGGACGTGAAACACCTAACAGCCCAGCAAAAGCAAGGTAAATGCCATTCACAGTGCTTCTGACTGAGAGAACAGCATCTTATCTTCCCCTGAAACCCCTGCACCCGACCCTCCAGGTGTGTGTGTGTGTGTATGTTGGGAAGGAAGCCAGTAGTCTGACTTTGTCAGAAAGCTGATTAGAGGGATTATTTAGATTCCACTACTGTAGGGAGCAGCTTCTGGTAAGAGTCCTTTGCTTAGAGAAAGACAAAGATAAGACCCAAAAACCAAAGCATGGGCTTTTCAGTATCCTCCATCCTGGACCTCAGCAGCTGTGAGATGCCACTCACTGGAGGCACTTGAGAGTACATCCAGAACTTCCATATAGATGGCTGCTCCCACCAGGCTGCTAAGCCCAGCAGGAGAGGTCAGCACCGGGAAGTGTGTCACTACAGAGCTTTCTTTGCACTTGTGATTTTCATCTCATGAGGTCCTGGAGCAAAAGAAAGGCCTACAGGCTGATGGGTGTGGGGTGGTGTCAGGCTAGTATTATACTTGCTGAGATGGTTTAGCAGCACTCCCCTCTGTCCCAAATGTCCCAAGTGTTGCCTTGTTTCAGCTTGCCTTGGCAGCCAGGTTACTCCCAGAGCACTCCAAATCACAGCAAAAAAACCCCAAACCAACTCTCCGCCAAAATCATGAAAACAAATTCAAGCCTCTTGGTCTTGCTCCAAGCAAGAGGTGAAACCTGTTAATGAACCTGACGATGAACCTGACTGTAACCAGCCTCTAGTTGCTCGTTTATAACTGAGCAACTCAGGAGGCTGATACTGCAGTTCTCAAGAGATTTGTCCCCAGAACAAAAGAGACCTGAGTGAGATCTGAGAAAGCCCAGGGCTAGGTTCACTGGGAAACCTTATGCAAAACAGCAACACAAAGTGTAGGGTATGTGATATACCTGTGAGCTTCTAAACTGAAGAACGTTCCTGCACTGGTTGATGATGGGAAGGTCACTGAAAAGCAGTGTCTGCCTTGCTTTGGTGGGGACCTATGCTCTTACTATGGCCACACGTGGCCAGAAAAGAGGAAGGCTTGTAAATGTTGATAATTTGATACAATCAAACAAGCCTGAGGTCTAGAGTTGCTCTAGGGCATGCAAGTGAGCATCAGAAGAGAATATGAATTTTAGAGAACAGAGCTCAGGGGTGAGCTGCTTCTGTTGTTCTGCAGCTCTGTTGGCTTTGCACAGCTACCGCAGTGTCTGTGAAGCATAAAGCTACTTGAATGCATTTTGGATCCAACTGTCACATAACTGATTTCATTAGTGTGAGAGAAGAGTGCTCATGTGACTCCTGTATAATGCAGCTGATGTGCAGATTCAGTTGCTGATCCAGTCATCACTTCTGGAGATTTCAGTTCTCCCCCATCCTGCCATCAACCCTCCTGCGTTACTTGAAGACCAGCTGTCAAAATCCTTGGCATTAATAAACTAAAACCAAGTGATATAGTCTCCAATCTTCACTTGCTGCTTCATCTCCACCTCAGGGAGATCAGCTCTGAAGGTGGTTCTGGTAAGGAAAACTGGGAAGATATTACAGCGTTTGGGTCTGAGTCATCTAAAGCAGCAACTGGCTGACTTGGAGTGCAGAAACCATTTGCTGTGGTGTCTGGAGACCTCTGAACAGCTGCAAAATCCCAGCACTGAGATCTTGGTAAGGTCACAGTTGTGATGGGCTGGGCACACTGCCAGGATGGAAGATTCCAGGATCTGCAGACTCCTGGGAACACCTAGTAGCCAACAGGAGCTTTGTAAAGATACCTGAAAATCCTTGCTTAAAGCTTGTCAGCTTAGCGTTAATAACTGGGAGGGAAAGGGTTTGGAGCCGCTGCAGTGCAGCCTGAGAGGTGAAGCACAAAGGCAAAATGGAGAAGAGAAGCAAGTGAACTCAGAGCAAACCAGCCATGGCATTTAAAAAACACGACTAGAAGCACTCTTCCTGCCCATAGACTGTCCTGTTTCCACAGGAGCGCACGCCTCTTGGGAGCTAAAGGTTTGAAAAGCTAAGGGGACAGTCATTGCAAACTGCAACAAACAACAATTCAATAATATGATTTTAATGAAGAAACCCACAGCACCCAATAAATTCAAGAGTTGGCACAGCAGCAGTGTCCAATAAAAGCAATTTGCTAATGACTGTACATTTCATCTCCTTCTCCTTGATGTTTTCTCTGCGTCATTCCTCTGAAGCACAGCTTTTCTTTTAATCTCATCTTAGTCTACACCACTATTAGGTGCTGCACTTCTTCCTTGACAGCACCATATTTGAATGGCCACTAAGTAGGGCCTGCTCCAAAGCCAGCAAAGGCGAGGCTGTGATGCATGCTTGTCTCCTGCAGGCGAAGCCTGGAGAAGGCTGCAGCGCACAGGCGCTCACAGCCAGCCAGCCACGTGTGATTCGGAACCAGAACCACCCTGTGGCTCCTGACATTCAGCACTTGGGCTTCGGTTGGCTCCACAGCTCTGACATGTTATGACAGAGACATTTCTTCTTCACTCAGTGCGTTTTGACCTGAGTTAATGAGAGATTAACCAACTGACAGCAGTAAATAAGCTGCTGCTGGTCTAGGGAGGGCATTTCAGGTTCTCTCCTTAATGAGCTTCACATTTGGCTTTTCTTAACTGAAGGAGAGTTCGTCATCACAAACATCTTGCCAGGAATACAGTCCTTATCTGGCAGATGGAGCCCAAGGAGAACTGTTTGCAATGACTTCATGTTTGCTGCTTACCTGGCAAGACACCAGTGAGTTGTTTGTCCCCTGCACCAAGAAGTCACTAAGCAGATGCTTGTGCCTCCCAAACAAAAAAAACCTTCACTTTCAAAATAATAAAGTCAGAGTTTCCAACACATCAAAAGCACTTCAGAGCACTTCACTTTGTCTCTTCTCATAGAATCATAGAATCAACCAGGTTGGAAGAGACCTCCAAGATCATCCAGGCCAACCTAGCACCCAACCCTAGCCAGTCAACCAGACCATGGCACTAAGTGCCTCATCCAGGCTTTTCTTGAAGACCTCCAGGTGTGCTGCATGCTGGATCTCTGTGGGGACCCTGTGTTTGCAGGGGGTGTCCTCAAAATGTAGAGCTGCAATGGCCTTTAGTGTGGCCTGTCAGGAGTGCTGGGAGATGATGAACCCTTTTGTCACCACTAAACCACAATGGAGACATCTTCCTCTTTTTCTCAGTCATTAAGTTTTTGCATATTGGAATTATATGCATTAAACAAGGAAGTTTTCCAGTGGGATGCACACCATTGAGTCTTTCAGGAAAATGAGCTTTTTGAGTGTCCATAATCACAGAGTATATAACAAACCACAAAAGACACCTCCTTAATTTTAACATCTTTTAGCTTAAGTTGGGTAGGACCTGAATTCAGGGTTTGAGTCAGGCTCAGAAATACTTTGCCATTAGCATAAAATCTCATTCTGGAAGAGCTTTGCCCTTCATCGTTGCTGCTTCAGGTTTCCACCTCAAAATTCAGCCTTGTTTTCTTGTGCAACTTTAAAGGCTGTCATAGGTGGAGATAAGGAGGCCAAGTCCTGAATGATCTGTCTGATTTTGTTTTGCAACCTCAGTGACAGCAAATATTAATGTGCATGTGTTCGCTGCCCAACTTGTCTGACCGCTCTGCGTGTCGCTTCTGGTGACAAGCAAAAGCCTTCCACGCACCGACCGATCCCCAGCCACCACACAAATAAGGTTGATGCTGTTCTCAGCCCCCAGACATGTTTTCTCCTTTGCACTCTTCCTGCTTTATTTCTGCACACTGAGGATGTTCTAGGTCCAGCACTTCTCTTGTGCCAGGCCCTTCCTGAACTGTGGCTGCGTTACACAACCGTGCCCTGCGGATTGAGGCAAGGATTAAAGGTGTCCAAATTATTAGGAAATCAGAGCAGTGAAAGGTCAGGGATCTTTTTATTTTCTCTTGGCTTCAGTAGGTGGTTGCTAAAAAATCACAAACACACTTTGGAAAAAAAAAAAAGGGCTAGAGAGGTGCAACTTTCCAGAATGCTTGTTGGCATTCGTGTCTGAGCCTGAACAATTTACAGGTATGGCAAAGCGTTACTAATCTCTGAGCTATTCAGAAAGGAAGTACCTCTAGGATCTTCTCATTTGTCTCCTCCGTTTCTTAAATGCCATTCAGTCACGCTGAATCTCCTCCCCTCCCAGAACACAGAGCTCTCTGAAGAGAGAAAACTGTCCCTGGACAGTGAAATAAACAATCACAGAGCGGGCTGGTCTACTGTGACCTAGTAACTGGGTAAAAAATCCTGGAGACCCTGGAAAGGAGATGTCAGTCTAGAGACTGCCCGAGGATACAGATGCTCTTGAGGCCCATGGGGAGGAACACTCTTATCAGGGTCTGGAGTCCAGCTGGAACCCATCTGGATCTGACCCTTCTCAAAGTTCATGTGTGTTTGGATGGAAGTCTCTGATTCAGACAAATTTCTGCTTTCTGACAGCTGCCTGAAAGATGGGGCTGCCAGTTGGCTTTGGGAGGCCTTGCTGGCCTGGCTGGTTCAGCTCTCGCTGAATTTTCCCTGTTTCCATCCCCTCCGCTCTGGTACTCCTGCCTGCATCTGCCTTCCCGCTCAGATTTAGCCCCAGATGCAGGCCACCGCAGCTCAGGTCCTGGGATCCTGCTGCAAATGGCAAGGAATGATGAACAGGATTCCCAGAGGAAGCCACACTGAAGAAGGAGCCGAAAGGGAGGGAAACACCAGCATTGCTCTTTACTTTTTTCCTGAGCTGGTACTTCTTGCCTTGCTAGAGTTTCAGAGAAAAAGGAAGTGTGTACAAAGGCTTCCTTCAACAGCAGCAGGATAATGTCTCAGGCAGTGAAGGGTGAAAAGAAGAAGTAGGTATTGTGGGAGAATTGGTAAAGATGTGGTGGGTGAAGAAGGTTGTCCAGTGCTGCCTGGTTTGTGTACAAGCAAGAGCAGGAAGCAGCGAGGACGAGGCAGCCATCAAAACAGATGGATTAGACAGTGCTTGAGGAACAGATGTGAGATGGAAGATGACATCTGTGAAGAAAAGAAAGAACTTGTTTTTTCACAATGGTGGTAAGAACCAAGGCAGGTTGTCCCTGCTTCCCAGTGTAAAGCAACAGGCAGCAAAGCAAGAAAGCCAGAGCTCCTACTGTGCCACTAACTCCTTCACCAGAGTGCCTAATTGCATGTGCTGCAGGCAGCTTTCAAAGGCTAGCATAAAAACATGAAGTAGGGTCCTCAGAACTATGGAGAAGAAAGTCAGGCTTGACTCAAGGGAATCTGAGAGCATGGGGTGCCTAACATCTCTGGCCAGCTTTTGACCATCTGAGAAATGGAGAATGTCTCATCTGCCACAGATGAAGCTGGGACATTAATAATGGTATTTCATGTCTGAGGTCCTCTGTCAGAAAGCTGCCACGTAACACAAAGCATTATTCTACCCTAAAGCCAAAGTCTCCTCCACCCAAATAAATATGTATTTGTGTTGTCTGCCTCCCATTTTTAATCTACCAGCAATTCTTAGCAGCAAAATAACAATAAATAAATAACTCTGGCCATACAAGTGTGCCAAGGGCTTGGTTAATCAGCAGGATTCTAGTAAGTCACTACTGATTTTGGTGGCCTTGTGTCAAGTAAATGATGCAACCCTGTTCCTGGGAACCAGTGCAATGGAAAGAGCTTCCAGCTGATTTGGATTGTTTATTCTAGGTGAAAGTTTGAAACCTTTCCATTTGGTTTCACCACTGCAAGCTTTGCCAGGCCTTTTTCCCAGGCAATGCTTTCTCATTTCTCTGCTTGATCTCCTGTTTATAAGCTTAGCTGCTAACATTGCTTTTATCACTCTGGAAAGCATATACTTGGTCAGAAATGAGTGGATTTCATCTTGGGAGAGGTGCAACACTTTCATCTCTTGCTGGCTTCAGTCAGACCACAGGACCAAACACCCACCAGCATAAGTAAAGGATCTATAGCCTTGAAGAAGAATTGATTGTGCTGCAAGAACAGCCAGAGCCTGGGTGGGAATACATTAATCATTATTACTACACTTCTGTGCAAGCATTTAACCTGTTGCTGCTTTCAGGGGCCAAGGAAATGCAAAGAAAACACTCCTTGCATGGCTCTAGAGTGCAGAGCAACCTGCCATGTGGTGTTAGGCAGTACCTGAAGCCTTGCAGAGCTCTGGCCTGAAGAAATGAGGCCAGGCCAGCCTATAATAAGAAAATACAAACCAACTGCATGGAGGGACTCCTTCCTCTATAGAGGCTCAAAGTGTACTTCCAGGAACATGTCGCTCTCTTTTCAGCCTAAAACAACTATTTCCTCATTCTCTTGGTTCCTCTCTGTCATTTCTTCTTTCTGGAGCAATATAATGAAGTTCCACTTTGAAATGAATCACTGTTCTAATACTCATTAAATTAAGGAACTGACCATTCTGGTAAGAGTCATGCTGACTAATTGCAGGTGCTGGTTAAATTTCCCCAATAAAACTTCTTCAAAATCAAAGCCATTCCTAGCTGCCATTCAAATGCTGGGCTTCTGAGGAGCTGAGCAAATCCAGCTAGGATGGCTTCCTAAAGGGAAATCACTGGCAAAAATCTCCTAGTTCATTGCAGCCTGGCTGAGAATTTGACCTTATTTTTCCAGACATAGCAGGGTCATTGGCTGGCCAGGTCAGCTAATACCAGGTCTTCTGACGAGTTTATAGGCTGAGTCTTTGTTTAAAACATCAGTGTCTGTCAGAAGGAATTGTCACTGGTATTGCAGTGGGCAACATATTCACGTGGTTGAGTCAAGATATCCCCCTTTGGTTAGAAGTATCATGGTTAGGATGCAGATGCTGAAGCTGGTCCACCTCTACAAGCCCACATGCAAGCCCTAACAATCCAAGTGGCACTGAACAATCCAACATCATCTGATCCTTTTTTATATTAACTGTGACCCAGAAAGTTTTCCACTTTGCTTTTCCCCAGTGTACTCACAGAGAAAATAATGCAGGCAGAAACATCCCTTCTCCAGGACTACACATAGGGTGTTGGGGGGAGTATTTTTGATGAAAGATGGTCTTGGGGCATATGACAAGTGTGAGCATCCAGACAGTGTCAGCAAAGCCTGAATTCAATGTCTCATTTCCTGGCCAACTTGCACAGCTGTGTGACAGTTGTGTTCCCCACCTGCACAATAGGAGCACCAATCCCTTGGTATGATGCCAACGCTTGCCCCACATTAGAGAGAGGATTTGAGAGCAAACTGTGATGTTTCCTAAAAGCTTGCCCAAAGTGTGTCACAGGAAGGCTTCAGTCTCCAGGTCCTGCTGTTTAATAATAAACCCACTGTTTATTTTGCAGAGCTTGTTTCCTAGACAGAGCACCAGGAAGATGTCATGAATACCTGTGTGCTGCACTCACCTTTCCCACAGTACCCTGTGTCCCAGGCACCTGGCAAAGGTAGCTCAGCACCACTGGCCCCACTGAGGGGACTCTAGCACTGCTTGTGCTGCAATGAGGCAGATGCAGGTCCAGGCAGCCCTGGTTTTTTAGCATCTATGCCTCAACCACAAGGCCAAATCAGCTCTGAGAGGACCTGTATTTTACTAGCCCCTTCTTCTGCATTAATTAAAACACATGGCTGCACACTTAAGCAATTGCAGTGCTTTGGAATGAGTCTTGGGACAGCCAAGGGCGTTCAAAGCGAAGGGAAGGCTGGCAGCTTGCCTTGGGCTCGCTGGCCTGCCTGTCTATCGCCAGCATACCTCATGCCTATGGAACTGCCACAGCTCCTCGTACCCACAGACAGTGCTACTTCTTAAGGAGAGAGCCCAAGGCTGAAGTCAGAAATCCCTGATCTTCCTGAGGCTCCACCACCTTCACTGGCTGCCAACAGCTCTGCTGACCCCTTTTCAGTTTGTGCTTCTTTTTGTCACACTTCTCCTCTATGACAGTGAAAGGCCTGGAGCACAAACCCCATGAGGAGAGGCTGAGGGAGCTGGGGGTGTGCACCCTGCAGAAGAGGAGGCTCAGGGCTGACCTCATTGCTGGCTACAACTACCTGAAGGGAGGTTGTAGGCAGGTGAGGTTTGGGCTCTTCTCCCAGACAACCAGCAATAGAACAAGGGGACACAGCCTCAAGTTGTGGCAGGGGAGGTCTAGGCTGGATGTTAGGAGGACGTTGTTGGCAGAGAGAGTGATTGGCATTGGAATGGGCTGCCCAGGGAGGTGGTGGAGTCACCATCACTGGAGGTGTTGAAGAAAAGCCTGGATGAGGCACTTAGTGCCATGGTCTGGTTGATTGGCTAGGGCTGGGTGCTAGGTTGGACTGGATGATCTTGGAGGTCTCTTCCAACCTGGTTGATTCTATGATTCCATGATTCTGTGAAAAGCTGTTGGGAGCCACCACTGCCACAGATAACACCACACCACACTGTCTGATGGAAAGCCCTGCTAGAGCTGGGTATGAAGAAACATGCCTTTGTTTTGGGGACTTTTTGGAGCTATTCAGGGCAAGAAAGAGAGAATTAATAGCACCACAAATAAAATTCAGGGCTGGCAAAGACTGTCTCTTATCCTCCAGGCGATACTGAAGTTCAGGGTAGAAGACAACCTTCCCCCAAAGGTCTGTTTGCCTTTCTGTCACCTATCGGTCAGCTACAAGAGGCAGTAGGAGAAGGGACCTCAAATGACCTCCAGAGCAACTTGTGCTCTGTGGACTCTAGGCAGCAGACAGCTGGCTACAGTCTAGAATGGAAATGAAGGACTAATTTGCCCAGGGGCATTCTCTTTTGTATTTTAAAGTAATTCAAATTGTCTTTTCACTTTCAGCTCTGGGTTTGAGGCCTAAGATGAAGAGTCACCACCATTAGATCCACATCATCACAATTGTAACATCAAAACAAGAGCTGTATTAAGAATAAACACAGCAGGCACTCTCTGACACTATTAAAATGCATACACATGGGTGAGGTCATATTAATAAAGGCCTCATGCACAGGCATATGCATTTCTTACTGTGGTCCTAGGCTCACAGCAGGAACACTGCACATCCACAGCTACCTGCTCTTGAGCAGTTGCATCAGCCCAGGCTTTCTGGCTGTTCAGAACATCTACCACAAGTGTCCTTAACACATCCATGTGCATTCAGCTCCCTTTAACCCTCACAAAGACTAGAACAATCACAACCGTAGCTTACTACATTACCCCAACATCCCTGATCCCCATCAGGCCATGGCATCACAGAATCATAGATTCATAGAATCAGCCAGGTTGGAAGAGACCTCCAAGGTCATCCAGGCCAACCTAGCACCCAGCCCTAGCCAATCAACCAGACCATGGCACTGAGTGCCTCATCCAGGCTTTTCTTCAACACCTCCAGGGATGGCTACTCCACCACCTCCCTGGGCAGCCCATTCCAATGCCAATCACTCTCTCTGCCATCAACTTCTTCCTAACATCCAGCCTAGACTTTCCCCGGCACAACATGAGACTGTGTCCCCTTGTTCTGTTGCTGGTTGCCTGGCAGAAGAGGCCATCCCCCACCTGGCTACGATGTCCCTTCAGGTAGTTGTAGCCAGCAATGAGCTCTGCCCTGAGCCTCCTCTTCTGCAGGCTGCACACCCCCAGCTCCCTCAGCCTCTCCTCACAGGGCTGTGCTCCAGGCCCCTCACCAGCTTTGTCACCCTTCTCTGGACACCTTCCAGCACCTCAACACCTCTCTTGAATTGAGGAGCCCAGAACTGGACACAGACACAGTTCAAGGCCTTCCATCTCCTCTATCAATCTTCTGAAGACACTTTTCAGTGCTGTTTAGAAATACCTCAGTGAAAATAACCCCTTTGTCCTATCTGTGTGCCTGGAGAAGGCGCCAGCAGTTAAGAGAAAGGAAACTGGCCTTTCCAGAACGACGTGAAGAACTGCAGAGCTGGCAACGTCCATCTGCATACTAAAGAACATCTTCTGCAGGTCACTGGGGAAAAAATATTCAGGTCTTCTTAAAAGTCCTGACCTTATATACCTTCCCAGGGCAGCTAGCACCAAAGCTTCTGCACCTCCTTCTATGATGTGCCAAACTTCTACAATGCAGGTGAAATGCCACCTTCTCCAGAAAGCATAGGCTGGATGTTAGGAGGAAGTTGTTGGCAGAGAGAGTGATTGGCATTGGAATGGGCTGCCCAGGGAGGTGGTGGAGTCACTGTCCCTGGAGGTGTTCAAGCAAAGCCTGGATGAGGCACTTAGTGCCATGGTCTGGTTGACTGGCTAGGGCTGGGTGCTAGCTTGGCCTGGATGATCTTGGAGGTCTCTTCCAACCTGGCTCATTCTATGATTCTATGATTCTAAGTGCCTACAGCAGGCACACCAATGGCTTTCCTACATTTTGGGTAGCAAGCTTCTTGTGAGATGTGCCACAGCCCAGGCAATAGCTCCCAGTGCTGTTGGTAAGACATCCAGATGGTGCTCCAAGGACAGACATACTCTGGGAAAGGTTGTAGGTTCTATTCCCAGGCAACCAGCAATAGAACAAGGGGACAGAGTCTCAAGTTGTGCAGGGGGAAGTATAGGCTGGATGTTAGGAGGAAGTTGTTGGCAGAGAGAGTGATTGGCATTGGAATGGGCTGCCCAGAGAGGTGGTGGAGTCACTGTCCCTGGGGGTGTGAATGTGATGTGGGTGTCTGGAAGTGGGACATGTCACCTCCAGCCCTGCCAGCAGCACCACTCTTCTCCCACCTATGAAAGATCAGTGGTGACCAAAAGTCTGTGCCAGATGCTGGCTTGATTTCCCATGGTGCTTGCACCAACAAATCTTACCCTAAATGTTTATCCAAATCCTGCTTGCACTCTTTGATCCTCCACATTCAGGGTCATCTTCTCTGCAGAATACACCTTCTTGGAGGATTTTCACTGGTTTATGCTGTGGGAAGAGCCATAAATTACCCTGGGAACAGCTTGCTTTGCTGATGTGTATTTTCAACCTCACTTCCATTCTAATATATGATAATAGAGACAGTACTGTCCCCAGCCAGGATCCAGAAGAAGTGAGATGATTAAAAATAATTCATCTTACACTGAATTAAACAACTGAGAGCCTCAGGAAGGGTCCCACTTGAGTTCAGCACAAATCATGGGTGACAATCTGGGTCAGTTTTTATTGGGCATGTACCTTTTTGCCAGCCCTAAATCTGCCAGCCATCAGAGAGGTTTAATAAGAAGGGACAAGAAGGAGACAAAAAAGGTCAGTCTATTGAGAAGGCGATGGGAGGAGAAGGGGAGATGGGCAGGGGAAGGCAGCTTGTCCCAGCGAACATGCAGGATGTGATGCTCCTCAAGGAGTGGAGCAAACAGCAATGCACCAGGTCCTTTGGAAAGCAAACAGGCTGCACCTGGAGCCCACTCTGCTGTTTGCTGAGACTCGGCAGCCTGGACCGCTTGCGGTTTCCTCTGCGCCTCCAGCCTTTGCCCACAGTGACACACAGAAAGCGAGGGAATGGAGATGACATACGCTCGCCACTGTCTGACCAGGACCACAGGGTTGCTTTGACCACTCTTCCACTAGGAGACCTGCAGCAGGTTCATCTTCCAACCACCTCTGCTGAGCCAGAAAACCCTTTGCGTGTGCCAGGTCCCCATGGCAGGAGGTGTATGCGTTGCATTCCCCTACCCTGGATTAAACCACCTCGCTTCCCCTCCCCGGAAATCACACAAGAGAGAGTAAGGATGACTCATCTGTGCGTACAGAGCCATGCATACTCACACACGCAAACACAGCTTGCATCTTGAGAGCCTGGGGCAAAAATTTCACCCAGCTCCTCAGCTCCCTGGTTCACACGAGCCTGTGAGGCTCAGTCAAAAGGGAAACACGCTGGGGGGGGGGGGGGGGGGGGGGGGGGGGGGGGGGGAAGCAGAATGAGGCCAAAAGAGTGAAGAATAAGCAAAAGTTAAAAGCAAATCCTGTTTCCCATGTCTCTAGCCTGAAAAGGAATCTTCCTCCTCGTGTCTGCTCTTGGATTTGTGCCCCACATGGTCTCAAACCAGCATGACTCTGTTCAAATAGCAGAGAACTGCCTTGCTCAAGGACTGGCACAAAGGTGACTGCTTCAAATCCAGCTGTGCCTCGTAAACCCCAGCCACTGCTGTTTGTCTGGGAAATGGGTTTGTGGTTTCTTTCCCTGGCCTAATAGAAATCCCCTTTACTGGGCAGTGATGATGATGATGGGCACCACACTCATGCCTGTGCCTTCAGTTTGAAGCTGAGTGAAGGCAATCAAATGACATTTGCCCAGACCATTTCTGAGGCTTTATAAACTTATCCTTTTCCATAACAGTCCCTGGAAAGGTGCAACATCCCAACAAGGGCTTGGGAAGCTTTGTACTTGTTACTGGTGTTTCCTTGTTCCATTCTCCACTGGGTAGCATGAAATCCAGTGTTGAAAGACTGCACCAGAAATATAGAGACATGACAGTGCCAACCATGCCTAGGCACATATGGAGCTATAGATCCCCATTTCTCATCACAACTGAGGCTATGTGAAGTTCCCAGCTGCAAGCAGTGGAAGGCCACAGAGTTAGACCCTCAGCACCAAAATGCACCACTCTGTGGTGGGGAGTTCAGCCCTGATGCTGCTCCTGCTCTCTGCCTCCACACTTGGGACTGTACCACTCCAGGTCCCACTCAGCCAGCACACCCAAACATGACAAGATGGTGGGTGTGGAAAAATGGGAGACCAATTATCCTTCTGGCAGAGCTGGGCTGATGGATGGGTCTTGCTGCCCAAGGTTTTTACAGTGGTGTTGTGAGAGGCCATGACAAACATCCTGAGGCAGCTGTGTCTAGTGCAAGACTCATCAGATGGCAGAGCCTAGCAAGAGCAGCTGCTCCCTTTCATGTGGGTCAAAGACCCTTTTTGCACAGCAGCCCCATCAGCCACTCTACATGCCCTGGCAGTGTGACATGATGTATTTCATCAGCTATTGGGAGGATGCTAAGCTCAGTGACACCCATTCCAGACAAGCTACATTGTTTAATGAAGAGCACAGCACAGAGCTGCAAAGGATTAAGGTTGCCTTTCCCCTCCGGTGTATGTTACCCTATATCTCTTTTGTCACATTTTCTCTGCACCTCCAGCCCTTCTTCCTGAGGGCTGCTCTTGATGACTCTCTCAAGAAGAGCAGGGTAAGTGTGTGAATGGTAGAACTGCAAAGAAAGGAAGTGGTGTTGCTGATTCAATAGAGCCTTCTTTTCCTTCTGAGTCAGTACAGAAGAACCATCTCTCTGGGCTCAGAAGGTATTAGAACAAGAAATCTGCCCTGGGTGTGTGTGGGCTTGCATTTTAATCTCTCTGACCCAGAACACAGAAAGATTGCACAGAACAGATTTTAATTCTTTTGAAAGTTACTGAAGTCCAACTAAAGCTGCAGAGTCAGCACAGCAGGTCACATATCCACTGCATGACTCCGTGGAGATATTGTTAGGATACAGGGACATATGTAACAATCACAGGCCATGAACCTGCTTCTAGAAAGCAGACTGTATCAAGAAGCAGTGTTGCTGAAGGCCAGGCACATGGTGCCACTGGATCACATGCCTGCCTGGAATGCCAGCCTTCTCCCTGAAGGAGCTTACGGGAGATCACAGGATCACAGATCTCAGGGGTTGGAAGGGACCCAAGGAGATCATCGAATCCAACCCCCCTGCCAGAGCAGGACAATACTATCTGACACAGATCACACAGGAACACATCCAGACAGGCCTTGAAAGGCTCCAGAGAAGGAGACTCTACAACCTCTCTGGGGAGCCTGTGCCAGTGCCCTGTGACCCTTACAGTAAAGAAGTTCCTCCTTGTGTTGAGGCAGAACCTCCTGTGCTGCAACATGCACCCATTGCTGCTTGTCCTATCCCAGGGAGCAGTGAGCAGAGCCTGTCCCCCCTCTCCTGGCCAGCCCTCAGATACTTATAAACATTTATCAAATCCCCTCTAAGTCTTCTTTTCTCCAGACTAAGCAGCCCCAGGTCCCTCAGCCTCTCCTCACAAGCCATGCCCTCCTGTCTCCTAAACATCCTCATAGCCCTCTGCTGGACTTTCTCCAGCAGATCCCTGTCCCTCTTCAACTGGGGAGCCCAAAACTGAACACAGTCTTCAAGATGAGGTCTCAGCAGGGCAGAGTAGAGGGGGAGGAGAGCCTCTCTTGATCTGCTGGACACGCTCTTCCTAATACACCCCAGGATCCCATTGGCCTTCTTGTCCACAAGGGCACATTGCTGTGCCATGGGTAACTTGTTATCTACCAGGAGCCCCAGGTCCCTCTCCACAGGACTGCTTTCCAGCAGATCACTTCTCAGCCTGTACTGGTGGAGTTTGTTATTCCTCCCCAGATAGAACACTACAGGCAGACAGGAGGCTGATGAGAAGAGAAGAGAAGAGAAGAGAAGAGAAGAGAAGAGAAGAGAAGAGAAGAGAAGAGAAGAGAAGAGAAGAGAAGAGAAGAGAAGAGAAGAGAAGAGAAGAGAAGAGAAGAGAAGAGAAGAGAAGAGAAGAGAAGAGAAGAGAAGAGAAGAGAAGAGAAGAGAAGAGAAGAGAAGAGAAGAGAAGAGAAGAGAAGAGGAGAAGAGAAGAGCAAGGATATGAAGTTATTAAAATAAATGTCCAAGGTTTTCTGCAGCAGATCAGAGATAGAAAGCCTGAAAGAAAATCTGAAATTTAGTAGACCACTCAAAACAAATACTGGAGGAATCACACAGCAGCTAAATTACTTCAATCCAGACTTCACCCCTCAAGCTGTTAGGGTTATACCTGATTCCAAGAGGGAAAGATGCTTTTCTGGTACACTGAAACCTAGAAGGAGTGTTGGAAACAACTCCAGCTCAGGAGGAAAAGGCACAGTAGTCATACTGCCTATGCAGAGGGTTCAGTTGAAGCTTTGGGGTGAAGAGGCCAAAGCATTTAAATGATTCACAGGGATGCATCCAAAGTCATTCCTGTATCACAGGTTGCAAGGCAGAAAATGTTTTGATTCCTATTTTTGTTTGCAGTATTATTAAAACCATGAGCAGTCTCCAATGTCAAAGTTTCACACAGTTTCTAGAGAACACAGGCCCTGGGCAGAGGAAATCCGGGTAATGTCCTCTTTCATGCTACTTTCTATTGAGCTCATGTCACCTCAAAGATTTGGGTGACTCTGAACCCTAAACTGAAAGCAAAACTCAAGTGGGCATAAAAGTAAGGCAATGGAAAGTAATTGCCCAAGCCACTGTAAACTGAAACTGCCATCTTTTGCAGGGTGCAGGTGTCAGAAACCCATTGAGCTCACATTGCGGCGTCCTAAAGCAGCAAAGGACTCTGACTTCTACCTCTGAAGCTCCTGGGACCAGAACAGGCTTCTCCATAACCTGCTGCAAGCTGTGTGTGCACCACATATGGTGATTAGGAACCCTGCAGCCCAGCTGCAAATGGCCACCAGGGATGTCAATGTCCTGTGCAACTGTGCAGGGGGTCCAGTTCTTTCCTGGGCTCTCACTCCAGCCTGCTCATCATGTTGCTTCTGTGCTCTTCACTTGAGCAAGGGACATGTCATACATGACTTTATCTTCTGAGCTGCTGGTGAGAGAGAGCAGGGATTTCATAGAATCAACCAGGGTGGAAGAGACCTCCAAGATCATCCAGTCCAACCTAGCACCCAGCCCTAGCCAGTCAACCAGACCATGGCACTAAGTGCCTCATCCAGGCTTTGCTTCAACACCTCCAGGGACGGTGCCTCCACCACCTCCCTGGGCAGCCCATTCCAATGCCAATCACTCTCTCTGACAACAACTTCCTCCTAACATCCAGCCTGGACCTCCCCTGGCACAACTTGAGACTGTGTCTCCTTGTTCTGTTGCTGGTTGCCTGGCAGAAGAGCCCAACCCCACCTGGCTACAGCCTCCTTTCAGGTAGTTGTAGGCAGCAATGAGTAGGCAGCAATGAGGTCTGCCCTGAGCCTCCTCTTCTCCAGGCTGCACACTCCCAGCTCCCTCAGCCTCTCCTCATAGGGTTTGTGTTCCAGGCCCCTCACCTGCTTTGGACACATTCCAGCACCTCAACATCTCTCTTGAATTGAGGAGCCCAGAGCTGGACACAGCACTCATTTGCTTTAGACAGTCTTGATTTCAAGGTAAGGAAATGGGCTGAGGCATCCCACAGCTGTGGATCAGCTGACTGGCAGAACACTTTCTGTCTCAGGTACAGCTTGAACATTTATTGTGGAGAGCTCTTTTGTGCTGGGGAAGAGAAATTGCCAACCCAGGTTTCATGCTGCTTTAAAATAGTCTAGGCCAAGGTTGTCTCAGGAAAAAAAAAAGAAGAAGAAAGAATGTCTCAAGGATATAGCTCCAGGCTTCAAACCTGATTCAATAGCTTGCTGTCTTTGCTGTCTTTCTGTAAAGTGCTTTTGGTGCTCTGCAGGAACAATGTGATGTATGAAATTAAGTAGAACTCCTTGGCAAATATATATTAAGCTGTGACTGCAATACTCTGTTCCCAAGGCTTTCATAAAACCAAAGTAAGGTGGTCTTAGATTTGAAACTCATTATGTTTATACTGTTACTTTCCCTTACTTTATTCCCCACTGAACTCTCTTCACTCATTCTACTCTTAAATCACATTTTGAAACACCAGCATCTGTATATGCACAGAGACACGCAGAGGCAGAGCCCTCAGGAAGGCTGCTAGGTTGCAGCACTCCGTATGGTTTCATGGTATGAATGTGTTGCTCTGTGTGCTGCTGCCCACAGGCTGCTGCAGGAGCTTTGCAGGTCTGAGATACAGCCTGGCTGAGAAGTCAGAATGAGAAAAGGGAAACTGCAAAAAGGGAAAGCTGACCACAGCTGCTCCTCTGCTTCTGACAGCCATCAGCTGGGCAGGTCTCCCCATCCCAGTCTGCAGCACTGCAGCTGCCACTGGCCCCAGCCTTAGAATCATAGAATCAACCAGGTTGGAAGAGACCTCCAAGATCATCCAGGCCAAGCTAGCACCCAGCCCTAGCCAGTCAACCAGACCATGGCACTAAGTGCCTCATGCAGTCTTTTCTTCAGCACCTCCAGGGATGGCGACTCCACCACCACCCTGGGCAGCCCATTCCAATGCCAGTCACTCTCTGTGAAGAACTTCCTCCTTGTCTCCACAGCGAGGCCAGTGGTCCCCCAGCTGAGATGTACTTCAGCTCCAAATCTGAGGGCAATCCTTTTGCTGCTTAGAAACCCCAGTGCACTGAAACCAGGCCCTTCCCCACCACACACCTGCCCTGCTGCAAACCCATACAGTCAGATCTGCCCTCCTGTGTGAGAGCTGCAAAAGTGCCTTTTGCAAAATGAAACCCACTGGGCCAAGTGCCTTGACCAAAATGGGTGAAAGGAAAACAAGACCTTTCATCTGCTCTGCTATTCTAAGCCCAGGGAAAGGCAACTGTAGTCCATGTCTGTTTTCTTCCCCATCCCTTAACTTTATTGTTTCAAAATGCTTTAAAAAAACCCTTCTTCAGCCTGGAATGGGTGGCACAGAACGAAGCTTAGGCACAGGACATGAGGTAGATAGACAGAAGCTTACTTGCTTATGCCCTTATCAAATATGAGCAGCACCAACATCCCCTAGAAAGCAGACATTCACAGGGTGCTGGCTGAAGGAATCCACAACTGCAAGGGAATGACCAGTCCCAATGATTACAGATCTGGTTTGCTTCAGTGAGCAGAAAGGATGAAAAGTAGGGGCCATGCAAGGCTTTGCCATGGCCACAGCAACTGGAATGATCAAAGAGGAAGGAAGGAAGAAAAGAGAGGTGGCTCTGCAGCCTGCCTACCCACACGGCACTGAGCTGGACAGCAATTATGGCTTTTATCCACAGGAACAGCTTTGCCATACAAAAATCCAGTGTTAGAGCTTAGGTAAATGGGCAGGTGTGAGTGCATCTGGCCTGGAGAAGGATGAGTGTGCAGGTGATGGTAGAGAAATTGTCCAAGGATGGGAATAGAGGAAGAGAACTGTTTTGGTGGTTAGACAGGCACCCTAATTCCAGTACTTTAAAGTAAAAGCATTGCAGGGCCCCAAAGGCCCCCCAGCCCCAGCAGTCATTTCCATTGGTGTCCCAGGTTTGGCAGGCCTCTGGAATGTGCTTCTCACCCACACTCAAGAGAGTTTGGCTTGTTTTGTCTAGCAAAACTAAGGAGGAGAGAACTTTGTTGTCTGTAAATACACCAGAGGCATGAACACCGGGGTGGGAGAAGAGCTATCCAAGCTAAAAGATCCTGTTGGAATGAGAACAAATAGGGAATCAGTTGCTGTATGAAAACATTAGGGATAAAAATTAGGAGGAGGCTTTTAACTGGCATGGATTTTAGCAAGAGCTGCTTGCAAGGAACAAGGGCTCCAAAGGATGAAAGTAGTCTGAGGGTAAAGCTTGAGTCGTTTTTGGAGTGGATTGTAAAATACTGCATGAGCAGGGCACTGGGAAGTCCTTTCTAGCAATAACAAGGGTAAGGCAAATGGCAGGCAATATTGAAAAGCAAGAACTAGAACAGAGCTCTGTAGAGGCTCACAGAGAGCAGAGGAGAAGGCATTTCCAGATGGGTAATGCATAAGCCCCCCTGACAAAGGAAGAAGAGGCCAAGAGCTTTTGGAAGCACAGTTGAAATGTCTCTCACCTTGTCAGCAATGTCCCTGTCTTTAACCACACACCACCTGCCTGGATGGCAGCCACCACCTGAGCAGGTCAAGCAGCCACAATCACAGCATCCAAAGCATTTCTGTCTTCTCATAAATGCTGTTTGAAACAGCTAAGAGATGTCCCAAGAGACATTCCTCATGGATGAGTCCTGGTGATTTCTACCACCTCTGAGACACAGCAGAAAGATTGGGGGAAATAATAATCTGCAAAATCATTTCTGAAAGCTGAGAGTTCCCTCTCTGGACTCATCTAGTTACAAGCATAAAAACTTCTGCAGAGAAGGAAGCCACAGGTCAGGGAGAGCCCTGTGCATGTGGGAGCAGGGAGCCTTTCCAGTGGGTGACAGACAGGTGTGGACATGCCCCCCTCTGTACCCAACCTTATCGTCACATCTGAGCCACAGCCTTGAAGTGGGAAAGTGAAAGCTTCTGCTTCAGAAAACACATCACCTCTAGGAGAGGGGTCCCAGATGGCAACATCTCCTCTTGGGCTCCACAGCACCATATCCTTTATGGCTAAGAGGAAGTTCTCTGGAGGAAAGATTTTTGAGGAGAAACCACAGAATTTTGGAAACCACAGCCTGCAGTTCAAACATGCTATCCTAGACCAAGTCCCCATAGAATCATAGAATCAACCAGGTTGGAAGAGACCTCCAAGACCATCCAGGCCAAACTAGCACCCAACCCTATCCAGTCAACTAGACCATGGCACTAAGTGCCTCATCCAGGCTTTGCTTCAACACCTCCAGGGACGGTGATGGCAACTCCACCACCTCCCTGGGCAGCCCATTCCAATGCCAATCTCTCTCTCTGCCAACTTCCTCCTAACACCCAGCCTAGACCTCCCCCAGCACAACTGGAGACTGTGTCCCCTTGTTCTACTGCTGGTTGCCTGACAGAAGAGACCAACCCCACCTGGCTACAGCCTCCCTTCAGGTAGTTGTAGCCAGCAATGAGGTCACCCCTCTGGTAGATGTAGGGCACATTGATATATTCTTCCATGCTTACATTTGTTGAAACATAAATCTGGGACCTGTATATGCTGAAATGGGAGACACTGGATCCAAACAGCCTCACTTTTGTTTCTGGGGAGGAAGCAGCATGCCTAGAGGTATGAACCTGTGAGCAGGAGGGAAGGTGAAAGCTGGGAAATCCATGCCTGTATCTGTGTTTCCACACACAGGTATATAAAAATATGTATACAGACACACAGAGAGAAAACAAACCAAAACAAAACAGTCCACTGCACACAGTACTTCCCCAGAGAGAGGGAGAGAGAGCAAACAAGCAGCAGATGTGAACCGTGTCACCATGCCTAATGCTGGAGGAAGACCAGATTCCATGGTGACAAGGTGGTATGAGAACTCAGCAGTGCAGGAGGCAGCAGAAGACCCCTGAGGCAAAGGAAGATCACTGAGACAGGCAGATCTCTGAAGTGCAAGCACATTGACTGGTCTCCTCTGATATCACTCTGTTGTGGGGAAGTGCCTGTGGATGACCCAGTACAAAGGTGGAATCTAAGGGACATCCCTGAGCTCCTAGGTGGAAGAAGGGATGGGCCAGAATGAGGGCTGCATGGGCACCCTTTTCAGAGAGCACTGCAGCAAAGCCCCAGACCAGAGCCTTGCAGCCTCCAGCACTGTGCCTGTCCCAGGGCCAGGAGATGTGAGAGCTGCACTGCCTGCAAGGAGTAAAACTGAAAGAGAGACATCTTCCATGCAGAGTAAGCCAAGATAACCAATGCACCTGTGCCTCAGATAGAGAAATCTTTCCCTATCTTCAAGAGGAGCAGAAAAAGCCTTGAGTGAACAAGAACATGGGGCCTCTTTTCCCAGCTTACCCTTTAGTTTTCCTTGTCCACCCCAGGGTAATGGTGCTGCATTCTGATGAAGCCAAACTTGGACAAGCCTTAGTCAGACAGTTGGTGCAAATTGACTTTAAATGATACTTAACGATTTGTTTTGAGTATTGGGTTGGGGAGAGTTGGGATATTTGTTGTTGTTGTTGATTTTACTGCTGTTGCTTCTCCCCCTCCTCCTTTTCCAACCAATTAGATTGGATTTATTTTGGCAGAGGACATGATTAGTGGGGCTGAGCTCCAGATGGTTGGGCACTCAGCCCTTTGCTGTGAGTAGTGCTGGATGGATGTGCAGTGCTCCTGCACGCAAAGCTGGGTGGTGAGAGGCTTGGGCCACTAAATCAGAGCATCCCATGGCTGGCTTGGGAAAGACCTTACCTGAGTCCTATGGAGAAGGTTCTGTCTAAAATTTCCCTGCCTATCTCCTGGCACAGATTTATTACCACTCTCAGGCAATCACTTGCAGGACACCTCCTGCCTGGCTGCTTCCTCATCTCTGAATTAGCTTCCTCCTTGCTACTGTGGAAGCCCATGGCTTGCAGCTGGGGCTTAGCAAACAAGGAGAACAAGTCTCCCTGGTTCGCCCTTGCAACATGCTTCTGTCTAAGACCAGGTGCTCTTGCTCTTGGTATGGATCTCAATGCTGAATAAAAGAAAATGAGGACATTCTGCAGGGCTGATGAGTCTGACCAAACCCCAGTGTGGAGTGGGACAGAGCTGCTCTGTGCCCCACAGGAAAAGTTGAAATCAGGCTTGCTGTGTTAGCACTGTGGCAGCCAAGGCCCTGGACATCCTTTAAAATCATAAGCATTAGATCCAGTCTACAGCTTCTCCACCTGGGTCACAACAAGTGCATGGTGAGCTATAAACCTGGACATGTCTGGTTGGAAAGCTGTGATGTTGAGGGAGACCTAAAGGTTCTGGTTGACAGTTGGTTAAACATGAGGCAGCAGTGCCCAGGTGGGCAGGAGAGCCAATGGCAGCCTGGCTTGGGTTAGAAACAGGGTGGGCAGTAAGGACAGGAGGTGCCCATCCCCCTGTGCTCAGCAATGTTGAGGCCACACCTTGAGTGCTGTGCTCAGCTCTGGGCCACTCACTCCAGGAAGGACATTGAGGAGCTGCAGCCTATCCAGAGAAGACCATCAAGGCAAGAGAAGGGCCTGGAGCAACTGGGGGTAAGGAACAGAACAAGGGGACACAGTCTCAAGTTGTGCCAGGGGAAGTCTAGGCTGGATGTTAGGAGGAAGTTGTTGTCAGAGAGAGTGATTGGCATTGGAATGGGCTGCCCAGGGAGGTGGTGGAGTCACCGTCCTTGGAGGTGGTGAAGCAAAGCCTGGATGAGGCACTTAGTGCCATGGTCTAGTTGACTGGCCAGGGCTGGGTGCTAGGTTGGACTGGATGATCTTGGAGGTCTCCTCCATCCTGTTTGATTCTATGATTCCCTTAGGTCCATTTGCAATCTCTCGTGAGCCAGGTGGTTTTTTTTTTCCCCTGGGCTGTATTCATTGCTTTGCCTCGTCCTGTTTTTAACCACTCAAGCAAAAGGGACTGGAACAGCCAAGCAGAGTTATGTCATACTGCTGCAGAAGCAGCACCAGGGCATCTTGTCTATCTGATCAGAATTGAGTCCCACGGTTGTACAGTTGTATACTTAAGCATGTTTGATGTGGTTAAACAAACCTGACGCAGAAACCCATTTAATTTCTGCAAGTACTTGTCTTCCAAGAATTTTTAAGACCTTGCAATAAACATAGCCAAAGCCATCACTCAACAAATTGGAATCACACTTGTGTTAATGGGCTTGCTATATGCAGATTAAATTTAAGCCTCGTGACTTCATTGTGTAACCCTGCAAAGTGAGCAGGTCAACAGGAGTTGCGACCGGAGAGCTGAGTGAACATTTCTGTTCTCTGCTGCCTTCTCCACCACTTTCTTCATCTTCCCTCCTTCAGGGAACCATGAGAAGTGTGACCAGCAGGGCCAGGGAGGTGATTCTCCCCCTCTACTCTGCTCTGCTGAGACCCCACCTGGAGTAATGAATCCAGTTCTGGAGCCTCCATTACAAGAAGGATGTGGATGTGCTGGAGTGTGTCCAGAGCAGGGCCATGAGGATGCTCAGAGGTCTGCAGCAGCTCTGCTGTGAGGACAGACTGAAAGAGTTGGGGCTGTGCAGGCTGAAAAAGAGGATGGTCTGAGGCTTCTTGTGTCCTTCCAGTATCTGAAGAGGGTCCAAAAAAAAATGGGGAGGGACTTTTTAGGCTCTCAGGGAGTGACAGGACTGGGGGGAATGGAGCAAAGCTGGAGATGGGTAGGTTCAGGCTGGATGTGAGGAGGAAGTTGTTGAGCATGAGAGTGGCAAGAGGCTGGAATGGGTTTCCCAGGGAGATGGTTGAGGCCCCATCCCTGGAAGTGTTTAAGGCCAGGCTGAATGAGGCTGTGGGCAGCCTGCTCTAGGGTAGGGTGTCCCTGGGCATGGCAGGGGGGTTGGAACTAGATGATGCTTGTGGTCCCTTCCAACCCTGACTGATTCTATGAATCCTCACTTAAGCAGATCACAGAATCGTCGAAGGGGCTGGAAGGGACCTCAAAAGTTCATCCAGTCAAGCCCCCTGCCAGAGCAGAGTCACCTACACCAGATCACTCAGGAACACATCCAGTTGAGTCCTGGATATCTCCAGAGAGGGAGTCTCCACAACCTCTCTGGGCAGCCTGTTCCAGTGTTCTGTCACCCTCACAGTGACAAAAATTCTTCCTCGTGTTTACATGAAACTTCCTATGCCTCAGCTTCCACCCATTGCCCCTTGTCCTGTCATTGGGCATCACAGAGCCTGACTCCATCCTCTTGGCACTCACCCTTTACATATTTATAAACATCAATGAGGTCACCCTTCAGACGCCACTTGCCAACATATTCCTGTGGATACTTTGTCTCCACTGAGAGCCTTTGTAGGGTTTAATAAATGAAATTAACTCAGTAATGTTTTCTAAGGTCTGCTTATGGCTTTGTCCTTTTGTGGCAGTGAGGCTTTCAAGAGGTTTGCCTCATGTAAATAAAGAGCAGCCAATGACTTAGAGAAATGTGGTTGTAGAAGTAACTTTTTTACTATCTAGGGTCCTGATTTTCTTCCCCTGAAAGTACAAAACAAGGAGGTCCCCTCCCAGCAGCTCAAAGAGATTGCAGCACAGATAAATCGCAATGGGCATGCCATGCTCTGGCAGCTGGGCTTGCACAAGGCATAAGGAATAAGGCTTTGAGAATAAACACCCAGTGTATCTCCTAGCTCAGTTACATCTAGCCAACAGACATGTTTTGTTTCCTTAAAGTAGCCCTGGAGGTTTCTGGGGTCAACAGAGCTAAATAAAACAATCAGCAAAACCACTGTGGCCCAGGAAAGGGCAAGATCTGTCAAAGGCTCAGCTCCCCTCGGCGTGGTACAGCTCCTGTACGGAGTGATGAAAGTGTTTAAGTCATCAGAAACAGGCAGGCAGTGACCTGCAGTAAAACACACAGTCTGGTGAGATAGACAGCGTCTTGCTAATGACCTCCAGAGCTGGATCAGCAGATGCCACCACAGAGGGACAGCATCACCCGCCAGGAAGCGGGCAGAGCTCTGCCGTCTCAGCGTGCCTCCACCTTCGCTGTCACCCTGGCACGCTGACTCCACAGAGGGCCAGGGAGGGCAATCTGGGTTCTTAGAAACAGCCCCCAGGAGTGAGGATTCCTCAGCACCTCTTCAAGAGAACAACCTCACCACAAACTCAGTCTTTCTAAGGACCTGCAGGCCCTGAGGCTAAAACCCTCTCTGACGCTCTTGGGTTTCAGTTGCTTACTCTTTTGTTACCAGAACGAAACAAAGACACTGATAATAACAGGGTGAAATTATACGGACTTCTCAAACTAGTTGGGATTTTGCTCAGGGCAGTTGTTGAGCCTCCATCTCTGGAGACATTAAAAACCTGCCTGGATGTGTTCCTGTGTGATCTGCTCCAGGTGATGCCGCTCGGGCAGGGAGGTAGGACCAGATGATCTTTCGAGCTCCGTTCCAAGCCCTATCATTCTGTGATGCTGTGAAATAGTTGAGCTAGAAAGTTGGGGATGGTTGGAAATTTCACCCCAGCGAGCTCATTATTTTTTTAACTGGGTTTTGTGTTTTTTTTAAGCCAAAGCTGGCAGTTTTCTGCCCTTAGCACATGGCACTGCCTAACGAGAACACAGAGCCGGCCAGCCCAGAGCCAGCCTTATGCCTGATCCAGCAATCGTCTCTGGCATGGAGCAAAATGGCTGAGGATTGATGGGTTGGGAGAATGGTGCCAGACACATCCTGCTGCTCTAGCTCCTCTTGGATCTATCTGGATACCCTTTCTCCCTGCCCAGCTGGCAGATTGTGTGGATTACAACAAAGCAAGCTGGGGCACAGGGCAGAGCTTGCTCTTTTGTGCAATAGGGGAGCTGATCTCCTTGCTGCAGAGTGAAATGCGGTTCCCAGGAGGCTTTTGGGTTTAGGTCCATGTGTCCCCTGCTTAAGAAGACAATTCCTGAGTGGTCCGAAGCCTTGCTTAGGTTTTGTAACAGTGGAGTGCCAGAGGTCTGAGACCCACCACATGGGGTGTAGCTAGGTCCTGCCGGGTACCAGGCTGGGACTTAGCCCTGCTGCTGTGTGCACGCAGAGAAGCACTCTAGGTATTGCTCCCCAATTAGCATATCCCTGCAGCACAAGTCTCAGCTCCGTACTGTACCGATTGCTACATCTCCACACCTCCCAATCCTCACCCTCTTTGGAGAGAGAGAAAATCCGATGCACGGCAGAGATACGCCAGGCGCAGCCCTTTCCCCCAACAGCAGCCACCTCGGTTGGCATGGCCAGGGCACATCTCAGTGCCTAAAAGCACCTCCTGCACATAAAAAATAACGAACTTTTAAACTCCAGGCCTCGGGTGAGGGGATGGGGGAGGGTTGGAACTGGCCCCGTTGCTTCACGGTTGCACATTAGCAGCCGAGTTCATTTCACAAACACAAGGTGCGCTGTCAGAATAGCCCGGGGCAAAGTTTGTACTTTGCTTGAATTCTAACTTTTGTTTACCAAGGTAATAAACCGGTCCTCTCTTCCAGGTGTAAATGCTATTATGAAAAGGCATATTTGTGTTTCATCTCACCTCAGATGTACAGTATGTGCTCACATCCTACACCGTGTGTACAGCCCACGTTGCACCAGAGCCAGGAGAAGAAAGGAAAAGGGGTAAGAGTAAATATCCCCACTCTGTCCTCAAAACCACAAGCTCCTAGAGAATCTAAGAGTATATTTGGGTCTCTTTCCCTTCAAATCCTGCATCCAACCGTTGCTTTTCCCTGTGAAGACCATCTCAGACCTTTCCCACGTTCTTGTGATCTTTCCTACTAGCGCAGCTGGGCAGACCCCATGTGGGGGCTGGTGAAGATGACCCATTTGCTGTCTGCAGACAAACTGATCTCCAAACAGTGGAGTTTAGTTTCCACCAAACTAGTTAGGTCGCCAGTTTGGCTCCCTTCCCCTAAAACTCCCGCGCCTCCACCGTGCCACGTGCATTTGGATGTGTTCTGTTTGGTGCAATCTCACTGAAACTGATGGAAGAGGAGAAGGAGGTGAAGGAGGGGAAAAAAAGAAAGAAAAGACGACAGCCTGGCATTGTGTTTTCTTGCACTTCACCTCCTGTTCCTGGTGTCGTGCCCACTTGGCAAGATTTAGAGATAGCAGACGAGCTCTGGATAAAAATGACCTAAATGTTTCCTCATCCCTTCAAACCTGTTTGGTGGCCTTCTGTTTCCAACCCACTAGTCATTTGGCCTGGCTGCTGGGGCTGCCACTTGAGCATTCCTGAAAACCAACTCCACAAGATCTGCAGCTACTGAAGTGATCAGAGCCCCACTCCGGAGCGTGGCTCCCCCGGCACGGCGTGGCACGGTACAGCGGGCACAGGCAAGAGCACCGCCTGCCGAGTCAGCACACCAGCATTGTCTTGCTCCTCTCCCATTAAGGCACTGACCCCGTGTGCTCCCACTGAGCTTGTAAAATTTCATGAGATGACATCTTGAAAAGCTAAGTGTGAAACACTGAACTTGGATGGAGCCTTCTCAGAGGCTGACCAGCTGCAGGTTGGCAGTAATTTTTTTCCCTCGCCTGCTATAGCCCTTTATGAGCAGATTAAAGAGGGCAATAACCATGCAGTAATTTTTTTCTTGCACAAACTATTTACTCCTTTAGAAGCCCCTGCTCACGACTCCATCAGTACAACAGGCAGCTGCTGCTGCAGAGGGGCAAGGAGAGGTGCTGAAGAAGGCTGAATGGTGCCGTTGAAAGCCCCTGCCCACGACTCCATCAGTACAACAGGCAGCTGCTGCTGCAGAGGGGCAAGGAGAGGTGATGAAGAAGGCTGAATGGTGCTGAAGAAGGCTGAATGGTGCCGTTGAAAGCCCCTGCCCACGACTCCATCAGTACAACAGGCAACTGCTGCTGCAGAGGGGCAAGGAGAGGTGCTGAAGAAGGCTGAATGGTGCCGTTAGAAGCCCCTGCCCACGACTCCATCAGTACAACAGGCAGCTGCTGCTGCAGAGGGGCAAGGAGAGGTGCTGAAGAAGGCTGAATGGTGCCGTTGAAAGCCCCTGCCCACGACTCCATCAGTACAACAGGCAGCTGCTGCTGCAGAGGGGCAAGGAGAGGTGCTGAAGAAGGCTGAGTGGCGTCTGATGATGACTTGGCATGCCCAGAGCAGGCACTTTCTCAGAACGTCTTTGCTCCTGAAATCAGGAACCCCACAGAGAGAGCTGAGCTGCCAGCACCATGCAGGTCTGGGCCTGTCCCAGCCCAGACGCTTTCCCCACCCCAGTGTTTATGCCAAAGCACTTGCTCTGGTGCAGGCTGGATCTGTGCCCCTGGCTCTGGCACTCCTCGGTGCTGCCCACCCCTCCATGGCCCGGCCCATGCTCATGCTGGACCCAAAGGATCATGAGGCAAAAAGCTGTGGTTCAGATGGAGAGGATGGAGGCCCCCAGCTGCATGTGCTCATGCATGTGCTTCTGGAGGCCACAGAAGCTGGTTTAGGGATGTTGCTTTTTGATGCCTGTAAAATGCATGGAAAGTTCTTAGCAGCTTCTGCAGTTTCTCATTAATTTCTCAACTTCCACCATTCCTTTGTGTTTCTGCCACAGAGCTAGACAGAACATTGCCCATAGGAAAGCAGTTCCCCTCACCCACCAAAACCAAGCATTATCAGCAGCTCTGCTGTCCCTTCCCTTCCCAGATTTCCACTCAACCACGTGAGCTGAGCAAGAACACTCTCAGTAGCACTGACTTCAACTTGCAGCAGCGAGATGGAGGAGCCACATCTGTCCTGTTGTTAACAAGAAGTGGGAAGCTCATTTCAGCTAAGGAGCGGGAATGGCACTACCCAGAGAAGTGGCCTGCACTCACCTCCTTGGCAGGCACTCATTGCAAATAAGCTGTGGGTGAGACTGGTGTAGGATGAGAGCAGCTTGGGGTTTCCCACATGGTTAATTCCTGCCACGATGCCTTCTTGGATTCACCCACCTCCATGAGCTGGGTGGGGCAGAGGAGACCAGGTCTGGGTCCACCCAAGCTCTCCCAAAAAAGGAACGACATCTCACCCCAGGTTGGGAACAGGCGTGCTCAGTGGCCAGATCAAGGCACACGAGGAGACCCAGAACTTGTTTGACATGGGCTATTATTTCATAGCATCTCAAGTATATTCCACATGTCCTTTAAGTGCTCCAGCAAAGTAATAGCCCAGGCCAGCCTTCCCAATCGTGTTCTTCTGACACGTCAGTTTGGTTCTTTCAGAACAGGGAGGGGGTGGCATTGTGCCAGCATTATATAAGAAGCAGAGTGATTGCATAAGTTCAGTTGGTCACAAAGGTATGAAAAAGGCTTTATTGGTAGTTACTGCAGCTGGAAGTTTTCCCAGAAACATCAGTGCATGTTTTCCAAGGAACTTACCCTTTTCTAGATTGAGAGTCTTCTGGGATACTCTTCAATCTGGGTACTTCTGCTGCAGGAAACGTTGGTGCAAAGGGAAATGTTTGCTTTTGTGTGGGAAACACTAGGAGGAGGTTGTGTGTGACTTCAGTGGAGCTGTCTAAAGTGCTTGAGTTGCTTTACTGACCTGCAATCTGTGCACAGTCAGCGGCAGGTGCTTGCTTTAAATCAGTCCCCAGATGCAAGCCTAGGACACTTGGTGGACTCCTTGAGTGCTCCCGAGCTCAACAATGAGACCATATGACTGCAATTAAGGAGAACTGCTCTACTTGAGGTTTTTGTATAGAATGAAACAGCTAATAACATCTGCTGAAAACACCAGTTACTTGACATGATTTCACAAGCAGGAAAGTATCTTTGCATTCCACATGTCCATGAGGGGTGGGATCCTGTCTCTTGCAAGGAAGGGGGAAAATGATGCAGCCCTTACAAAGCGGCCACGATGTGACTCACTGTAACTCCAGCAACTCAAACCTAGCTTTGCTCCTCTGAACATCTCCTATATGCATAGCATTAAACATATGGAAAAGGCTTTGCAAGACCAAGGGCTGATTAGCAGCTAATGCATTCCCAGGTTCAATAACAAGTACACTTTGTACATCAGAGGAATGGCAGACTGCCCAGAGCTTTTGGGCAGATGCTGTTTCTAAAGAAATTAAATGCGTGAATAGATAATAACCAAAGAAATCCCTGCTGGAATAGAGGATGGACAACCTCTTTCTGATAAAATCAACTTCTTGCTCAATCATTCTCCACTTGAACATAAAGACCAAATTGAGTCAGCTCTGAAGGTCCTGGAATCTTCAAAGAAGCGGTTGGGTTTCCTTCCTCTTTGTCACGCTGTGCATTATCCTAATGTATTGGGTTTGTGTGGCAAGGTTTTGTAGGGGGGGTGGGGCTGCAGGGGTGACTTCTGTGAGAAGCTGCTAGAAGCTGCCCTTGTGTCTGATGGAGCCAGTGTCAGACAGTGCCAATAGTGGATCTAGTGTTGGCCAAGAATGAGCCCATCAGTGACAGTGGCAGGCACCCTGTGATATCTTATCTAAGAAAGGGAACCTTGCTTGGTGCAATAGAAAGTGTAGCTGAAGAGAGGAGTGAGGGTATGGGAGGGAAGCAACTCTGCAGACACCAGGGTCTGGACAAGAAGGAGGGGGAGGAGGTACTCTAGGTGTCTGAGCAGTAATTCCCCTGCAGCCTGTGGTGAAGAGCATGGTGGATCAGACTGTCCTCCTGCAGTCTATGGAGGTTAATGGTGGAGCAGATGTGCACCTACAGCCCAGGGAGAACCCCAGGCCAGAGCCGTGGATGCCAAAAGGAGGCCGTGGCCCCATAGGAAGCCTGCACTGGAGCAGAGTTCAGGCAGGATCTCTGGACCCATGCAGAGAGGAAGCCTATGCTGGGACAGGTTTGCTGGCAGGGCTTGTGACCCTGCACAGGACTCACACTGAGGCAGTTCATGAGGAACTGTAGTCTTTGGGAACAATTCACACATTGGAGAAGTTCATGAAGAAATGCAGCCTATGCTGGAGCAAAGGAAGAACGTAAGGAGTCCACCCCCTGGGGAGGAAGGAGCAGCAGAGATATTGTGATGAACTGACCACAAAATCCCATCCATCCATCTATCCATCCATCCCCCTGTACCACTGGAAGGGAGGAGAGAGATAAAATCAAGAATGAAGCCTGGGAGAAGGAAGGGGAAGGTGTTTCAAGATTTCTCTTTTCATTTTCTCATTACCTGCTCTGATTTTGATTGCTATCAAACTGTTTTTTATGGCCATATCAAACCTGGTTTGCCCATGACAATAACTGGTGAGTGATCTCTCCTCGTCCTTGTGTTGACCCATGAGCATTTTGTTGCAACTGTCCAGTTGAGGAGGCAGAGTGATAAAGCAGCTTTGGTGGGCACCTGGCTTCCAGCCAGGCTCAACCTGCCACACTTAGGAACTGGCAAAATATAGCAAGGACAACTCCTCTGTCCTTTCCTAAATGAGGGACATTGCAGGAGGTCAGATGGTTCTGCTAGACTGAAGGAGTCATTCAGTTCTTTCTCTGCTGGTTCCCTGCAACCTGCTAAGGGCAGGAGGGAAGGAGGAGAGATAAGTGTGGCTACCCCATGTCCTTGCCATGCAAAGCAGAGAAATTAAGTGGCCTGCAAGAACATCAGGCAGGAATGGGAGCCCAGTGGTGAAAAGACGAACACGAGATTGGCAAGGACTGAGTGAGCTCTGCTGTGGAAAGGAATGAGGTCAGAGGGATGGAGAGAGGTAACCTCAAACCTTCTTCACATTTCAAGCAGCTTCATGATGCAAGGTAAATTCCTCAGCTGCCCTTCCCCGCTACTGAATCTTCTCGTGCTGCTGTTAGACCCAGTCATTGTTGCATGTCCACATCTGACTGAAATGGCTTTCACTGATCTCTCTGAGAGCTCTGTGAGAGACACTTGGCCATGATAAATAGGCTCCCTGGCAGGAAGAGTTAACACCTACAGTAAGACTCAGAAAATGGGTGGGGAAAACAGGCACAGGAGCAAGATACAGCACTTGTGTGGCAGGATGCTTTTGCTGATGTGGCTACTGCTAGCTGCTGGCACAGGGAGGTGGTGTTTTCTGTCCCAAGAACCAGGCTGCTGGCACCACATGAAGCCTTTAGGGAGTAGAGAGATGTTTGCCCAAACCTTTTCCAAAGGATAGAGTCCAAGCCTTGCTTGTCTTTTCCCTCTTGTTTCCCAGCCCATGGGGATGGTACAGCCTCACAAAATCTCTTCCAACACCATGGGCCCTGGCTTCAAAGGACAACAGCTCTTCTGCCCAGGGTCTGGCTTTGGAAAGCAAGGGACAGAGCATAAGATACAGCTCAGGAATGGGACCATGTTGCACAGCTGTAGCTGAGAGGTATGTGGAAATGCTCTGAGCCATAGGTGGGACACTTTTGGATGTCAAATAAATCAATTGCCCATTGAGACCACAGGCTCATCTTTTGCCTGCTGGTGAGGATGATGGGAGGATTAGCTGTAGTGTGATTGCCAAGGCAAAATCCTGGTGTAGGTGGCAGCATGAGGCCAAAAACCTTTTGCACATGTGCTTAATGCCCTATCCTGAGCTGTGCACTGTGTGTGACTGGGATATGGTTCTTGACCACTGGGACCACTGAGGTCACCAAGACGCTCCTAAAATGCCACACACTGAGAGAGTTCAGTGCAAGCAGTCACTCAAGAGAGCTGCAATAGCTGATGTTCCTGGATCTGAAATACATTTATGGTCTACACAACCAGTGGTTTATTTTCAACACCTAGAGCACAGAAGGCAAGTGAGATGATGGGCTGTCATCTAAGGCACTTTATACTTGTTTGTTGCCAACTATGTTACAATATCATTTGGATGTCACCATTTCCTCCTGCTGAAACACAAAAAAAAACCCCATCCATTGTTAAACAACATTTCTCAGCAGGGAGATCTCTGGGTTTGTTTTCCATTACACCTGCTTTTCATCACTTCACTGGCTTGTTCAGAAGAGGAGTAGATAGGAAACAAGTGGAAGAAAAATTAATGCATTTTTTTCCCCCAAAAAAATCCTTTTAATTCTAAAACATCTGAAGAAACCCTTAAAGAAACACCTGACTTTGGAGTGTCAACATGCAGCTGATGTCATAAAGTATTCATGGGGACTGGAATTAAAGCTGACATCCTTTAGAGTGATTACATTTGAGATGATGACTAGAGCTGGTTTGTCATTATTCCCTTGACATGAGCACAGAGTTTCAGAACTTGAGAGTTTCTAAGTACCCAGCACATCTCTGTGGAGCCCAAACAAATGGCCTAAGGAAAGCAATGCATGCAGTGCTCAGTGCTGGCTGCATGTGTCTCTAGCTGCAGCTCTAAACCCCAGCTACTCACATGCAGGACTTTCATGCTGATTCGTTCCAGAAATCAGCCACCACAGGCTTTGCAAGTGGACAGTGGCTCCTTCATTTCTAGATCTCTCTCAGGAAGAATTTACCAGCTGTGGAGTGAGTAAGTGGTGCCAAGGAGGGCCAGCTCTGCTGCTGTAAGAGAGACAGTTGCATTTCTCTTCTGCCAGGCAACCAGCAACAGAACAAGGGGACACAGCCCCACATTGTGCCAGGGGAGGTCTAGGCTGGATGCTAGGAGGAAGTTGTTGGCAGAGAGAGTGATTGGCATTGGAATGGGCTGCCCAGGGAGGTGGTGGAGGCACTGTCCCTGGAAGTGTTGAAGAAAAGCCTGCATGAGGCACTTAGTGCCATGGTCTGGTTGATTGGCTAGGGCTGGGTGCTAGGTTGGCCTGGATGATCTTGGAAGTCTCTTCCAACCTGGTTGATTCTATGATTCTATGACTCTATGATTTCCAATCATCCTCTCTAGCTACTGTGCTGCAAGTGGGACTGGATGGAGGCTTCTAACCTCTAAGCATTAGACACAGAAGAGCCTGCACACCTTTGGGAGAAACTGCTGGGCACAGAGGAAGCTTTTCAAGGATGTTTCTCCAAGCAAGATATTCTCACTGCTTGGGTATAAGCACCAGGTACCAGCTCAAGGTCTCTCTCAGGGGACCTGTCCTCAGGAAGAGTTTTGTTCCCAGAAGAAAGAACTCTGCAGAGGATTACTTTGCAAAGTCACTTTCCATGAGGGTTTGTAAATGAGCTCTGCAAGGACCAAGCTCTCCAAGGCAACACTTCAGAGTGCAGTGGCTGAAAAAGGCCCCAGCTCCCTGCAGGGAAGGCCAGGGAGACAGGTCAGAGGTTAACTGTGGAGCTGCTGAGCAGCTCTAGGCCCTAAACTGACACGAGTGGAAAGGCTGGAGCAGAGGAAGGCTCCCAGCCTCTTTCTTGGGACCTTCCCTAGTCAAACTGCTCCAGCACAACCTGGCAAGACAAGACTCCAAATTAGCAGGGCAAGGGGAGTTGAGCTGGGCTACCAGGACTGGTGGCATTGACAGGAAACTCCCCAAACATTCCTTCTCTCTTCCTCTTCCTCCTCCTCCTCCTCCTCCTGCCCTCCAGACCTGGCAGCACCTCTTTGCAATGGCCATATAACAACAGCAGGCTGGCATTTGCCTAGCAGGGCTCCTACAGCTCCTGATTACACCCATCTTAACTGACCCACATCTTCCCACAGGCTGTTTCTGGGGCAGCGTCGGTGTGTTTTGCTAGCACTGCTCACACTGCCCCTGCCCTGCTAAGGCAATCTTCCGGGCAGGGCAATCATTTCATCATCATCTCCTTCATGTCTCTTTTTCTTGCTCGTTTCCCTTTCTCCACCCCTATCTTTTTCCCTTGAACATTGCCTAATTTCCACATGGGCGCAGGTGGTGGGGTGAGATCACATCTCAGCACAGTGCTGCGTGACAAGCCAAGCCCAGGCTCCTCCATCCTGCTGGAGGCAGGGGGCTGCAAAGCCCACAACAAGCCCCTCCACCCAGGGGCAGCTGTTGGCACTGTACATCCCAGCACAACACTGGGTAGTGGGAACTGGGCCACTTCCATCAGCATCCCTGATGACAGGACACAGCTTACTGTAAAGGAGAGAAAAGCATCAGCCCCACAATGGTCCTGATCTCTGCATGAAACCAAAGCATTTCAAAAAGACTCATCTTAGAATCATAGAATCAAACAGGATGGAGGAGATCTCCCAGATCATCAAATCCAACCTAGCACCCAGCCCTGTCCAATCAACTAGACCATGGCACTAAGTGCCTCATCCAGGCTTTGCTTCAACACCTCCAGGGACAGCAACTCCAACACCTCCCTGGGCAGCCCATTCCAATGCCAATCACTCTCTCTGCCAACAACTTCCTCCTAATATCCAGCCTGGACCTCCCCTGGCACAACTTGAGACTGTGTCCCCTTGTTCTGTTGCTGGTTGCCTGGGGGAAGAGACCAACCCCACCTGGCTACAACCTCCCTTCAGGTAGTTGTAGCCAGCAATGAGGTCACCCCTGAGCCTCTTCTTCTCCAGTTTAATACCCCCAGCTCCCTCAGCCTCTCCTCACAAGGCTGTTCCAGGCCCCTCACCATCTCCTCATGTTCCCCACTGTTTGGAAAGCAGAGCATTGTGTTTCCATGGGGCCTTGTCATATGGGGGTGGAGGAAGCAGAAAGTGAGCAAGAACCACAGACAGCTACTGGGCTGAGCTGCTGCTTTCCTGCACCTTCTCAGCTCCCAGCCCCCAGGGGACTCAGCAGGGCTGTGCAAGGCAATGGTGCTTTCTGCAGGAAAAGCATTTTTTGTGCCATTATTTTCTCTTTCTACTCTTATTATTTTTCAGATGGGGGAGGGGAATTGAGCTGCAGGATTCACTGAAAGTACATATTACAGGGGGGAAAGTATCCATTTTTTGTCCAGTAGGGAGAATTTTCTTGATGCAGACAAATATCACTGCCCAGAGGGCTGAGTTGCTTCTGCTTCCAGTTGCTGAGAACTACACTTTGTTAGATGGGAGTTTGATGAAAACTTTAAGTGGTGGCCAAACTGGACACTTTGCAGAGATACCTGCTGGAACCTTCTGAAAAGCCATGCTTTGCTGCTGAAAAGAGGGTTTAAAGCTTTCTTTAGACTAGATCCTTCAGCAGTACAGCTTTGCCAGACAAGAAAGAGGTGGTTTAGGACAAGAGGAATGATGACACTTTCTTAGGGACAGATATAACAAGGAAAGATGAGATAAGTAATGAAGGTTGCTCAGTGCAGGAGGAGCAATCTAGGACTAGTGGGTAAGAGTATGGCTGGGATGTTTGCTTGGGGACTTCCAGCTTCCTAATTCTAGACCTGGTACCAGCAACTTGCCTTTCCCTACCCAAAAAATATTGGTATATCCTTCAGCATACAGAGAAGAAAGAGATGGTTTAGGACAAGAGGAATGATGACACTTTCTTAGGGACAAATACAAGAAGGAAAGATGAGATAAGTAATGAAGGTTGCTCAGTGCAGGAGGAGCAGTCTAGGACTAGTGGGTAAGAGTATGGCTGGGATGTTTGCTTGGGGACTTCCAGCTTCCTAATTCTAGACCTGGTACCAGCAACTTGCCTTTCCCTACCCAAAAAATATTGGTATATCCTTCAGCATACAGAGAAGAAAGAGATAGCTTAGGACAAGAGAAATCATGACACTTTCTTAGGGACAAATACAAGAAGGAAAGATGAGATAAGTAATGAAGGTTGCTCAGTGCAGGAGGAGCAGTCTAGGACTAGTGGGTAAGAGTATGGCTGGGATGTTTGCTTGGGGACTTCCAGCCTCCTAATTCTAGACCTGGTACCAGCAACTTGCCTTTCCCTACCCAAAAAATATTGGTATATCCTTCAGCATACAGAGAAGAAAGAGATAGCTTAGGACAAGAGAAATCATGACACTTTCTTAGGGACAAATACAAGAAGGAAAGATGAGATAAGTAATGAAGGTTGCTCAGTGCAGGAGGAGCAGTCTAGGACTAGTGGGTAAGAGTATGGCTGGGATGTTTGCTTGGGGACTTCCAGCCTCCTAATTCTAGACCTGGTACCAGCAACTTGCCTTTCCCTACCCAAAAAATATTGGTATATCCTTCAGCATACAGAGAAGAAAGAGATAGCTTAGGACAAGAGAAATCATGACACTTTCTTAGGGACAAATACAAGAAGGAAAGATGAGATAAGTAATGAAGGTTGCTCAGTGCAGGAGGAGCAGTCTAGGACTAGTGGGTAAGAGTATGGCTGGGATGTTTGCTTGGGGACTTCCAGCCTCCTAATTCTAGACCTGGTACCAGCAACTTGCCTTTCCCTACCCAAAAAATATTGGTATATCCTTCAGCATACAGAGAAGAAAGAGATGGTTTAGGACAAGAGGAATGATGAAAATTTCATAGGGACAAATACAAGAAGGAAAGATAAGTAATGAAGGTTGCTCAGTGCAGGAGGAGCAATCTAGGACTAGTGGGTAAGAGTATGGCTGGGATGTTTGCTTGGGGACTTCCAGCCTCCTAATTCTAGATCTGGTACCAGCAACTTGCCTTTCCCTCCCCCAAAAATATTGGTATGGTAACTCAGAGTGCTACAAAGGTGATGCTATGCAAATTTCTGGTGGGAAATACAGCTGTCTGAAAACATTGATATCCTGTGGTTTCATTTATGTGGTGGATGTTAATGTGCCTAATAGTTCTGGGGAGAGCTGTCTGAAAGAATGAATTTGGAGTTGTTTTTGTTTCATGAGTAGTTCTAAAAAGTAAGGAAGGAGAGAATTAGTTCAGATTGCAGCTAGGGCCATTTATTTAAATTGCAGCAAACGTGAAAGGGTGAGGAGAAAATGCTGCACTTTGATTTGGAGCAATTTACAAGTAAAATGGAGGGGAATTTCAAGCTGAAATAAACATTGCAAATGTACTTTCTTGGATTGCTTTATTTATTTATTTAGCTTTCCTCAGGACAAACAATTTAGTACAACCAGCACTAATGCTCAAAACTATTTGTCACCAAATTTGCATTTTTCACACGAGGGAAGTTTCAGGTGAGAGAATTTCACCCAGCCCCAGCTGTGAGCCTGGGAATTGTGTCTATCTCCCAGCCCTTTGCCACTGTGTGAGTTAACACAATTGCATGTTTGCACCCAACAGCTCACTGCTAAGGAGACACCTCCAGTCCAGGCTTTGCATGTTGCATTTGAGCAGCACTGTCCTCTTAACTCCTTGCCAAGGTTTCCTTCCAAGGTGGTGTCACATAAATAGCAATCGAGTGGCACACAGAGGTCCTCCAGCTCCTGCCTGAGTTTGTGTGGGTCCACATTGAGACAATCTGTTCCAATCCCACAGCAACTAGGTCATGTACCCAGAGACAAAAGTATCTCTCCCAAGCACCCAGCATGAGGTCTCCACGTTGGCTGCATGGATGCAGAAAACCAAAGACTTTGGGGCTTTGCTCCCTGATGAAACCCTTGCTCTTGACGGGGAACATGGCAGCTGCTTCCCTGCAGCAGCACTCAGGGCTGTAGAGGATAAGCATTCTCCCAAGGGACAAGGGCAGGTGATCACACAGCTCAGCCCAGGTGGACCTTGGTCAGCCTTGTCTTTCTGAGGTGCCAAGGAAAATAACTGTGGTTAATAAAATCAGGTAGCCAAGGCTAGGAGCAAACATTTTTCTCAGAGGTAAGTTAAGTGAAAGGAAATGGGCTTTCATCTAAAATTACCTGAGAGTCCTTTTTATTGTCATGTGCATTAACTCCTTGGTAGCAGTAATGTTTTGAGACTAATGGCTTTCATGAATCTTTCAGAGTGGGATGAAACAGAGCAGCTTCAAAACCAGTTTCTATTTTCTGAAAGGGCTCCAAAAGTCACCATTAGGGTAATCTGGATTTCTTCTGCCCCAGAAGCTAGACAAAGAAACTTGAATAGACCTACACATACCTAAATCAAACTCCCTCTTTTTTCCTGTTGCCTTAACCATTGCCTGTGACCTGCAGCTTCAGTGACAAAGCAGTGTACTGGGACCTGAGAACCATTCATTAACATCTGTGAGACATAGATAATAGGGGAAGAGAGCCTTAGAAATAGTTCATACAAATAAAGGATAGAAAGAATCCGTTTCTGTGACCCTTCATGCTCTCACAGCTGAGCATTTTACAGGTTCAGGCCTTGGTTTGATCCAAATCCACCTTCGGATCAGGCCATGTGCTCCATGAGTGGAGCACTCCTCCAGTTCGCTTGACTGTTCTGTATAGGAGAAGGGAAGCCATTGGATAGCAGGAATTTGGCACTGTTACCACACCACTTCATCCACGTTAGTGATCTGAGGGGAGGTCACTCACCAAAACAGGGTGTTGATAAACGCCACAGAAGCGTGGAGCCTTGGTTTGATCCAAATCCACCTTCTGATCAGGCCATGTGCTCCATGAGTGGAGCACTCCTCCAGTTCGCTTGACTGTTCCATGTAGGAAAGGGGAAGCCATTGGATAGCAGGAATTTGGCACTGTTACCACACCACTTCATCCATGTGAGTGATCTGAGGGGAGGTCACTCACCAAAACAGGGTGTTGATAAATGGCCCAGAAGCATGGAGCTGGGGAGGTCCATAAGGACAAACGCTGCTTAGGCTTTACAGTGCAGCGTACACGAGGAACAGCAGAACGCCTTTCCCTTTCCCTGATCCCAGACATTCCTGGGAGCATAGGCCATGGCTGCTTTATTTTTAAAATCAACAAGCTCATCTGAAGAAAAAGCATTTCTTGATCTCGTGACTGCCAGAGCAGAAAGATTGTCCCCTTGCAGCCAGGCAATGTGCCTCCTGCCAGCTGGACTCTTGTGCTGCCTAAACCCTGTCCCAGCGGTGCAGAAGCTGTCTCTTATCTGGCAAGTCAGACTGGAGCAATGGGATTGAGACATCTCAAGATATCATCTGGGAGAGCAAGATAAATGGAGGTAAGTTGATTTGTCAGTCTCTGCTGCACACTGTAACTGGTGCAGGCGGCACAGTGCCCCCGCAGCTCTAACCAGCAGCTTCACAGCCCACTGGGCAGCCCACCCAGACAGGGGCATCTCTCTCTCCAGGGACTAAGGGGCTGCTCTGCAAGGTCAGGGGTATGTTATAGCCTCATCTCTTCACACACACAGACCAATAAGCTTGGGAAAGACCAAGGCCACCCTTCCTAACTGCTTTGCCACTGTATGTCCTAAGCAATCCTGAGGGTCCTGTACCAACTGGAGTAGTCATATCAGAGCTGGATTGTGGAATAAAAGCAACCTCTTTCCCCTCAGCATGAAGTTGGACAGAGCTCAGTGGAAATGCCTGCATGGTACATTTTACATGGAAAAGTGCTTTGCTCCAGAAAAATGCAAAACTGGTCCTGCTTCCAGTTCCTGGCTGCGTGCTCCTTCTCCCTTATCTCTGCATTATATCACAGCACAGTGTGCCTGCAGGCTGCCACCCCATCAGCAGGCTTCACCACCTTTGGGATGCAACCTCCAGTTCTTTTTAGCCCAGTTTTGTACTGGCTACTTCCTACTAGTCAAAGCATCTTATCTCTTATGCTGGATGAAGGTGTCCCTTCTCTGTGAATCATAGAATCATAGAATCAATGGGGTTCGAAGAGACCTCCAAGATCATCCAGTCCAACCTAGCACCCAGCCCTATCCAATCAACCAAACCATGGCACTAAGTGCCTCATCCAGGCTTTGCTTGAACACCTCCAGGGACAGCGACTCCACCACCTCCCTGGGCAGCCCATTCCAATGCCAATCACTCTCTCTGTGAAGAACTTCCTCCTAACATCCAGCCTATACTTCCCCCAGCACAACTTGAGACTGTGTCCCCTTGTTCTGTTGCTGGTTGCCTGGGAGAAGAGACCAAACCCACCTGGCTACAACCTCCCTTCAGGTAGTTGCAGCCAGCAACAAGGTCTACCCTGAGCCTTCTCTTCTCCAGGCTAAACAACCCCAGCTCCCTCAGCCTCTCCTCACAGGGTTTGTGTTCCAGACCCCTCACCAACTTTGTCGCCCTTCTCTGGACACCTTCCAGCACCTCAATATCTCTCCTGAATTGAGGAGCCCAGAACTGGACACAGTACTGCAAGGTGTGTTGCAGTTTAGTAGTCTGGTACCCTGAAATGGCAACTTTCAGCTATCCCCAGCTGTCCTGGACCTCTCTGCAAGAAACACCATATTGCCCTCTTACCTGATCGCTTTACAGACTGTCCTAAACCTCACCTACTTGAAGCAGGATATAAGCCCTTGCTTCCTGCTCAGGCTGTGTTCAAGCTTTCCAGTGGATAAGGAGGGAGTTAAGCCTATGTCTCTCTGAATAAGCATCCAAGTGAGGAAATCAAGCTTGACATATGGGGGCTGGTAGAAGTGATGCTTGTAAAGTCCAGGGAGGCAGGAATAGCCTGGAGGTCCCATGCTACCTTCAAGATGGGGATGATTTCCACTTGTTGGGGCAGAAATCCCTTCTGAACCAGAGGGGCACACAGGCACTGGATGACACAGTGGCATCTGTGAGGTGAAGACAGAGCAGGATGAACAGAGAGCCCCAACATCTCATTCTGAGTGAGAGAGGCATGCTGCAGTCGACAGCAAGCAGCAGAATGAGCCTGGCAAACCAGGCTTGAGCACGGCACCCAGGAAAGCTGCTTTGGGGAAGTGGGATCAGAGAGTTCTTCACCTCTGGTGCTAGACAGTATGGAGCAGGCCCTGCTCCCCACAGCAACATCTCTAGCTCCCCTTATATGGTACTCTTATGGGTACCAAGTACAGGGAGCAAAGCAACATTCACTCTAATTACACTGTGCAATCGTAGTGGCCTCCATCTGAAGGACTCTGTGACATTAATTAACCTGTCCATCCTCCCTTGATCATTAAAACAGTTATCCAGCTTCTGCTGTGGGGTCAGCATAGAGATGGGCACTCATATTCCCAAGGTCTCTTCCGAGTTTCCATCCTCTGATTTAACCCTGGCCATACAGGACAGTGTAGGCACAACCTGGCTCCAAAACAGAGCACAACTCAGCATCAGTCCAGCAGACCCAGCCTCTGGGACCATGTAGGAACCCCCAGATAGGTACTGTCTTTGAACATCTGCAAGGCTGATGCTCACATCTGAGATAGGCACCTGGATGGTCCTTAAAGGTACTTGTAGGGCACGGCCTGCCTAGCAGAGACTACTTCTTTCAGATGAGATGAGATGAGATGAGATGATTTGAGATGAGATGAGATGGGTGTCTTTGGAGCACCTGGTTTTCTGCACTCATTGCAAAAGCAGCACAGCCAGCCCCAGTGAAGGTGCTCATGCTGAGCTACCTGCCCAGATTCATGTTGCAGCTGCTCATCACATCCAGAGGAGAAGCACACCACACCATCTGCCTATTCCCCTCTGCAGAGCCATTCATTTCCTCACCAGCTCTCAGTCAGCAGATGTTGTTCGTGTCTCCACACTGAAATCGTTGGCATTATCATTACTGTCACAGCATCTAGAGGGACCCAACCAAGACGAAAAGACTTGTTTTGCTGGATCTTGCACATCACATGCTTGGAGGGAGTTTCTCTGCCTGTGAACATACTCACTAAGTTCCTGGTCTTGCAAACTCTCACAGGCATTACCATAAAAACCTCTGAGAAATTACATGGAAAGGAAGATGACCAGGCCCTGCAAAAACTGTTTGTTCCCATCCTTGAGCTTAATTAGTCTGCCCGTGGGCTTAAGGTGCTCTGAAACACCTTATGGAAGACAAAGGCAGAGAAGGGAGGGCTTGGGAGGAGTTAATGACTGAAGGAGAGCACTGCTGAGCCAACAAGGGGGCTCTGAAGGGCTGCCTTCACATGTGGCTGTTGCCTCCCACTGCTCACAAAGAATGAGTCTGAATGTCTCTTCTCCCGCCAGGGCTGGAGCTTCCTCGGTTTACATTTCCACCCCTTGCATAAACATTTATTACTCCTTAGAGCCGCCTTCCATAGACCCCCACACCTGTGTGTGATGGCTGCAGCACTGACCCCTGCAACGCTGCATCTGCAGAGACACCCGAAACTCTGTGCACTGCCCCCCCCAAACGCAGAGCTGAGATCTGTAGTGACCCACTGCGCGCCACCACATCAGCAGTGCCTGGCCAGCATCTGCCTGCTGGGAGCTTTCTCTAGCAAGTTTCTCTCAATGACAGAGCTAGACCTGATCTGTGTAATAGACTTGCTCCCTCCCGAGGGAAAGCTCTGCCCCGTCATCTTTTTGCTTACCCAGACAGACAGACCGATGAACCCTTGAGATACTGGGAACGCTGTCTACTAACAGGGTTGGCCAATGCCTATGATGTCTGGGGGCTGCGGGCGTCCTAGCTGAGCTCTTCCTGCTCAGGAGAAGGCTAATTAATCAGCTCTGCTATTCTGGCATCACCTAAAAGTGAAAATACTTTCTGGCAGGGCAGCAGGCACAAAATTAGCTGCTGCATTAAACTGCCAAATCTCCTTTACTCCTTTATTAGTTGCATTTGGTGATGATGAGGAGCGAGGCATTAACCGGTCCCCGATGGATAAAGGAACTATTACTCTGCTTTCTCTTTTGCAGCAGGGAGGAGGAAACAGGCTTTATTACTGAGATTTGCTTGAAGACATTCACTTGACTTTGTGGCATCAGAGACAGAAGAGAAATGAAGAACACTGAAATCTTGGCGCAGCAGGAGAGATTGTGCACAGATAATAAAGGGGAGAAGTAGCAGGTCAGATGGGGGCTGAAACGTACTTAGGTGATTGAATCCTTGTGCTGGGTCGCAGCTCTGGCAATCTGCTGGGCTCAACTCATCTCAACAGTACAGCCAAGACCTCTGTGCTAGCACTTAGGGCCTAAACCAGGAAACTAGCTGGGAACACAGGGTCATTGTGCATCAGAATGGGGTGGAATAGAATAGGAAACATAGATTATCAAGTCGGGGGGGGGGGGGGTTAATTGTGTTTCAAAGCAGCTAGAACTTACTCACACATTTAGGTTTAGGCCTTGATCCTGACTAACATGGCATGACCCTGCCAAAGGAAGGTACAGACTAGAAAAGTCATAGAATCACAGAATCAGTCAGGGTTGGAAGGGACCACAAGCATCATCTAGTTCCAACCCCCCTGCCATGCCCAGGGACACCCTACCCTAGAGCAGGCTGGACAGAGCCTCAGCCAGCCTGGCCTTAAACATCTCCAGGGATGGGGCCTCAACCACCTCCCTGAGAAACCCATTCCAGGCTCTCACCACTCTCATGCTCAACAACTTCCTCCTCATGTCCAGTCTGAACCTACCCACCTCCAGCTTTGCTGCATTCCCCCTAATCCTGTCACTCCCTGACAGCCTAAAAAGTGCCTCCCCAGCCTTTTTGTAGGCCCCTTCTGATCCTGAAAGGGCACAAGAAGATCACCTCCTCTTCTCCAGCCTGCACAGCCCCAACTCTTTCAGTCTGTCCTCACAGCAGAGCTGCTGCAGCCCTCTGAGCATCCCAGTGGCCCTTCTCTGGACACACTCCAGCATCTCCACATCCTTCTTGTAATGGAGGCTCCAGAACTGGATGCAGTACTCCAGGTGGGGTCTCAGCAGAGCGGAGTAGAGGGGGAGAATCACCTCCATCCATGTGAATCATCTTATCCACATAATGAAATCAGAGCATTCACTCTTGAGAGTGTCCTCTGTGTCCTCTGCATACACCCATGAACCACAGTGTATAATGGAAACCTCTCCTCAGCTGCCACAGTTGTTTCCAACATGGATCATGAACCAAACCCCAGCAAAGTAACTGCAGAAGGAGGTGGTGACAAGGGCATGGGGCAGCTTGGTGGCCCAGTTGCAGGACGCATGGTGCACTCTGCTACCTCTGTCCTAGGGCTGAAAAAGAGGGGCAGGGATCAGTCAGAAAAGGGCAGAGATCTGTTAAATCACTTTAGAATAAGATGCTGAATTTTCTAAAGCATAATGCAAACTTCTTGAGTTTTCTACCCATTCTGAAACAAGACAAACACAGCCTAGACACAGATGTCCAAGGGACCTAGTGGATACAGCAGCACGAGGGCAAAAGTGGTACAGGGTTGGCCTGTGCATAGTGGGAGATCAATGCTCTATGAACAAATATAGGGTGGGAAAAGGAAGATACACCATAACCAGGTGGGGAAAGAGACAGACAGAGGCAAAAAGCCAACCTTGTGAGTTTACAGCTGTCAAAGAGGATGTGGTAACCCAAATCTGTGGGCACCAGGCTCCAAAGCCCACCCAGTCCCTCCTGTTCTTGGTCATGGAGGGACTGTCTGTCTCCAACTCATAAGACTCTGGTGTATGGAGGCCAGGCACCATGAAGACTGGGAAGGGGAACTACATGAAACTGTATTGTCCTATCACTTATGACACTCAAGGGAGATGACATGGGCTGGTGGCCAAGGGATATCCTCCTGGCCAGAGTGTGTTTGAACCTCCCAAGAGGGAAAATTCAGGCTGCTGGCTCAGAATCTGGCTCAAGTATCAGCATGGCATGGTGACATGAGCTTGCCTTGTACAACAGGCCCACCAAAAGCGTGGTGGTGGCCAGAGCTTTGGTTTAAGCAGCCCTTACTTGCTGCTGCTTGGGGCAGCACTCACCAGCATTGCTGCACCTCCAGTCCTCCTGCCTCCCTCCACCTCACTTTCCACATCTACAACGTGGAGCTAGAACTAATTACAGCCCCTAGAGCAGAGCTGCACGGTTTGACTTTACTCACGTTTCAAAAACTCACAAAGATGAAAGGTGCTTAAGAGAGTAAAGCATTGTTATTACTAATAATTACAAAAAATTAACCAAATATTTATCTAGTAACATTCACTCCTGCTGCTGTTCCTCATGTAAAATACATACATGCTCTGACTGCCAAACCATGGCCCCAGAATCACTACATCAGCCCTAGAGTATCGAGAAGGGGAGCAAAAAAAAAATGCCTTGGGTATAAAACAGGGTTGTCTGTTCCAGCAATAAATTTAATTGTCCTAAATATAACCCAGGTGTACTGCAGATCCAAATTGCTCACTGACAACAAACCCAAACAGGGCCCACAGGCTGCAAAGCAGCAGGTTAAAACACTGCTTCTGAAGCTGCTGGGTTGATCCTGGCAGCTGAGTATTTTTCCTCCTGGTATTCGCCACCGCTTGCTGCTGAGGAGTTGGGCTCTTGTAAAATGTTTATCAATGCCTGGGCATCTTCCAAACTGAGAGAGGGTGAGGCTGTGTGAGGAGAGAAGTGTCCCCTTGCAGTCAGCAGGGGTTTATCACGTTTTAATTCCTGGGTTTATAATTTTACTGCGTGTGTCCTTCCCCCCCCCCCTCCTTTTTTTTTTTTCCTAATAAGCTCTTCTACCACCTAATAAAATCAGTCCTTTTCCCTTCTACTTACCTCCCCCTGCTGCCATCACAACTACCTAGACAAGAAAAATACAGAGCATGGGGTCCTGCAGGCTGAGGTTTTAGTGACTGATTTCAACCGACGTGAGCAGAATCGGCAATAAACTTCAATGTCATGGTATTTTGATTCCTCCTCCTTCTGGATTGCATGAAATATCTGAAGGGGACAAACGCCAAGGAGTGAGGAGAATTCTTTTGGGTTTATAGAGCCAAAAATGAAACTAAGAAAGGAGCCATTTCCAGAGAGGGAGATGCAGTCAGCTGTGCAATAGTTATCTGTAATAGATGGCATCTCTCACTGACGTGATCTCTATTATCCTCCTATCTCAGCATCTTGCAGGTTTAATGGATTCTTCCCTGCAGCATCTTTGCAAGCCTGTGTCACTGTCCCATATGCATTTTACCAACTGGGGCCAGAAGCAACAACAGGTTAAAACCCATCTCCCCTAACCTATGTTGGCACCCAGTTCCCACTGGTCACAGACGAAAAAATCCATTTGTAACCTAGGCATGGCACTGTTCAACCATGAATTTATTTGTGAAGGTAGATAACAGGCTCCCTGACCACAGAGAGGCAAAGGAACCTCATAAAAACTCAACTTTGTTATTTCCTGCTCTGTATTCAAAACAAAACAATCATTTCAGCAGACAATTAAACTCTGTGATTTCCAAGGGAGGCAGACACACAAATACTTTTGAGGATCTGAGCCCACATGATTATGTAAGGAATTAGCAGGAGGGAATTAACTCAATCATTGGAGCATCCTTGTGGAGAGGATCTCATCCACGCTCAGGGTAGCCAAATGGGAAGGTGCTGGAGCGAACTACAAAATCCAGAAATACCTAAATTGAAACCAGGGAAGGGCCAGAAAATGTCACAACATTGCTCCAGGTCAGGGGAAGAGCTGAGCTGAGCCTTCATTACCTCCTGCTTCACCAGGGTGCTGCCCGTGCTCCCCAAAGCCAGGAGAGAGAAGCCCAAAGTTGCACGCACCCCTTCCAAGCATGCACAACCTCCGTGCAGCGGCAGCTGTCTGTGAAGTGCTCATCCATACATCGCCCTCTGTGCACAGACACAGGCTCTGTGGGGGCACCAATAGGCCCTGGGTGTCCGTGGTGAGCTGGGCAAGGCGAGGTGCCCGTGTGCCAGCCCCACGCCGAGCAGCCGTGGGGATGTGGGGACGAGGCAGCAGGAGCGGAAGATTTCCACGTCTCGGCAAGAATCTCACATTCCTCCCTCCACCCTGGGCTTGCTTATTAAATTTGCTGTCAGATTAAACCAGAACTGCTTCCAAAAAAAAAAAATAGTAAGTAGAAGCAAGCAGGATTCGGGGAGGTAATGGGGAAAGTTGTGGGCCTGATCCTGCTCTCTCTCAAGCTGGAGTACTGAGGAGTATTGGGAGAAGTCTGTGGGAAGGCAGGTCTGAGGCAGGCTCCTTCATTCCAGCCTGGGTGGGACAGAGAGGAGGTTTGGCTCCTTTCCCATATTTAATGCTGTCACAGTCGAATTTATCACGCTGAAACCAGCGGAATTGTTTTCAGGAGCGAGGACAGCAGCAGCAGTAGCAGCCCTGGTGATGCAGAACACGGCCGGGGGCAAGCAGCCCTCCCTGCCCGGGACCGATGCAGCTCCCAGGGCGGCACTGACAGTAAAAGCATACCTTTCCCGAGCAGGCAAAGGCTGCCTGAACTGTCACTTTAATTGAAACCTTCCCCAGTCATATACTTCACCTTATGTTTAATGATTCACCTCTTAAGCAGCCCACTTGTACCTTTGTAATCTCTCCGAAGGTTAACTTGTTGATCCTAGAAGCTTGTGTCTGGAGAGAGCAAAGCAATTCGCAGGGAAGTGAAGAAGAAGGAGGAAAAAATAAGGATCGTGTTTGCTGATGGAAAAGTGTTTTTCTTGAACGAGAAGGAAGGAGAAATAAATTGCAAAGTTTGGAGGAGATGATGAGAAAATAAAAAAGAAAAGAAGGGGAAAATAAAGGGGGAAAAATGAAAAAGGAAAGAAATAATTTAAAAAAAAATATATAGGAGGGGTGTGGGGGGGGAACCAATCTGGTTTAATTTCCAACTCCTGAGAGATGTTTTGTTTCTCCTTTTACAGGAATGAAAAAGGTATTTGTCGTTTCTCAGACTAAATAAAAACAATGCTAACTTATTTTTAGGACGTTAAGAGTTACATTCTTATGGGCAATCAGCTATTTGCAAGGCTGTAATGGAATAACTGGCAATTTCATACAGCTTTGGGATCGATCCTCCCCTTATTTGCCATCTACCTATGCAAATAAATACCCCATTCGACTCAGCTCCACATTGTAGTATCTGCCTGCTTCTTTCTCAGTCCTTTAATATTGAATTATTTCAAACAAGGAGAGAAATCTCTCGTGGGGATTTTTGTCTCAAAAAATAGCTGACTTAACTCTTAGCGTTTGAGAATAACAGAGGGGAGGAAAAAAAGATGGGGGAGAAAAAAGATGAGGGGGAGAAAAAAGATGAGGGGAAAAAAAAAAGATGAAAAAACACAATTCTTTTAAAGTCCCAAAATTGAAACTCAAATAAGAAGGATGAGGAAAGGGCAAAAAAAAAAAATAATCTTAAAATCCAGAAACCAAATTTCCCCCTCTCCCTTTTTTACATGTACAATTTTGGGGGGGGGGGGGGGGTTACTGTAGCTATTCATAGTCATACCTAAATGCAGTCTCTAAATTGACTAATATATTATTTAAGATGTAACTACTAGTATTTAAAAACAAAACAATCAAATATTCTGTTGGCAACACATTTAATTGAAGAGGCAGCTGGTTATTGCCAAACGTGCTTTTAGAGATGGGACAGAGAAATGAAAGAATTTCAGGAGGCAGTGAAACAAACCATTCTCATTTTCACCGTTACTTCCAGATACCCTCTCATCCACTCCATGAGTGCTTTAAGCCTAAATCAAAGGGCTTCAGTGAACAAAAGTGTACAGATCACATCAAGGAATATATATATATATATTAAAAAAATACATTGATGCTCTATTTGAAGAGAGAAAATAAAATTGCTGTAGCACTCTGCTGGCTGAGAGGTCCGAGGAGCTGCGTTTACAAAAGCAACCTGGGTTGGTTTAGCCTGGACTTTAGAGAACTGTTTCAAAATGGTCAGGATTGATGCAAATCCCTTCTTTAATTTCAATGTGCCTGTGCCCATAAAACTTTGAGGCATCGTCCTTCTTCTTAGGCTCCCTTCTGACTTTCAGTATCACAGATCTGCAAGATTCTCCAAGGCATAAGAGTAATAAATAATACTATTAACCATCCAAAGCAAGCTCAGCCTTTATTTATATTCCCCCCCCCAACAAAGTAATTTGCATTTGGTTTGAACCACTTCAGCATAACTCCTTATCAGGAAAGCATCTGTAGGAGTTAGTGAGGCTTTTTAAATCTTGACAGCTGAAAGCTGACAGATCTGCTGAAAAGGAAAGAGGTCAGTGGTGCCATTCAGCCATGGGCCAGGGATTTGCAGCTTCCCCGGGTTACATGTTTCATGTTGTCATGGGTGTCAGGAGGACAAGATATGGGGACAGAGAGAGTGAGCTGGGGGTGATGTCCTGTTACAGCCTTCCCTATCATGTACCGGGCCAGAGGGTTCTTATACAGCACAGCCTTACCAAGACAGTGCCAGACTTTGGTCCATAATTGGTTAAAAATTGCATGAGGCTGGGGAAGGGTGCGAGAGAATTATCTGCATCTGGAAAACCTCTGGAAGAAGCCTGCCTTTTAAATCAAAGATGTGGCAAAGATGGCATGGGGCTGGACGTGCTCAGTGGGACAGGGACAATCCTTGTGCGCCCCATGGTAACTGCTGTTTACTCACAGATAGTGTTTGGGAATTAGGTAGGCAGACAGGCCTTCACCCATGTGGGAGGAAAGTCATTTCTGACAGGCAAGTCTGCACTGTCTCCTGGCAGTGAGAGCCAAGAAGATATGCCAGTTACTTGGGCAATTCTACAAGAACATTATCCTGGGTTTTCATCTGAGCACGAATGCAGAGCTCTCCATCATCACAGAAGTTCTTCTCGCAGGGTCTTGGTCCGAGTGCGATTTGTCGTCCCAGGCAGGGTGTGTGTATGTGGTGTGGAGGCAACAGCGTGCTCCGAGGCAGAGCGGGGAGCCGTGTCGCTGCACCCAGGCACAGGCTGGCTGGCTGCATACCCCTCCACAGCTTTTTGGTTGTCCCTTCCTCTATGTGTCCCTCCATCCCTCTGGTCCCATCTTCTGGGGTGTCCTGCGCCACCCCCCTCTCCACCTCCAGATATTAGTAGATGCCCAGTGCTACCTACAGACACCTAAAGCCTCTTTGCATGGGGCGTGTTGGGAGCAATACAAATTGGGCTGGGAGCTTGCAGACGGGCAAGGGGTCAGTGGGCTTACTGGAAGCCAAACTGGGCAGGGGCAAGGTACAGTCAGGTGCTCCTGGGGTACGCTGGAACAGTCAGGCTCTACCACAACATTCAAGTTTTTCCACTTCGAATCCTTTGCCTCACAGTAAGGACCAAGTCAGATGATGAGCATTCCCATTAAAACAGAGGGGGGGGGGGGGGGGGGAGGAGGAAAGAGAAAAAAAGAAAGAAAAGAGAGGGGGGGGGGGAAAAAGATTAATAAAAAGAAAATAGAAGGATGCCAGGAAAAGGAGCCCCGATGAGCACTGCAGTTCTTCACTCCCTGCCATTTCCATGCGCCTGGCTGCTGCTCCCTCTTCTCCTCCCAGCCGGAGCCCATGCTTCTTCCGATACCCAGGAAAACATTTTGTTCTGCGCTAAAGGCTAAAACTAACACATGACCAGCAAGAGGCAGCAGTTTGTTTAGCTCTTGGAGTTTATTTTAATTGTGGCCTTGTTTTGTAATGAGGACGGCCGCGGCAGGGGGAGCCTTCTGGGATCCGGGGGGCTGTTCCGGAGGAGTTTCCTTATCAATAAAGAGAAGCCTCGTCTAGTTAAATTAACAAGAACCGGATGGGATGTGTGCTCAGCTGCTTTGTTTTCTTGGAAGTTCAAGCGTACACATTTGGTTATTAAGGATTCAGTGGCTGGCTGGGATTGCAGGTCCCCTCCGAGTACTACCTTGAATATCCTCCAACCTTTGTCGTGGAGGAACGGGACGGAGGGAGATGGACACTGCATTCATGCAGCCAGGCAGAAAACAGCCTGGTAAAGCTGAGTGGTTTGTTATGATGATGATGCATGATTAAAAAAAAAAAACAACACAAAAGTAAAATCATGTGAGTTTTATGCAAATCACATGAATTGGACGGTTATAAAAACCCCTAAATGTCAGGTAGATAAGATCACATACACCTAGAGCAGTGTCATGATATGCTTTGTACGTTACATTCATACTGGAAACCAAAACGTGTTACAGAAATCAGACACCCACAAAAAGCTCTGAGATTGCACTGAGAACAGGTTTCTGCAAAGCACCAACTTCTGACAACAACAACAAAAAAAAAAAAAGAAGAAAAAAAAAAAGTAGGTTAGATTAGAAAACAAGATAGTTCTACTCAGCCAGGGAATAGGCTGTCCCCATGCATCACGCAGCCTGCCCTCAGTGTATGCACACTAATACGCACAGAACTCCTTTTAAGTAACATCGATGCAGTGGCACCCAGTTCTGAAACGGGCAGGCTGCTCCCACAAGCCCATCCTCGACTGCCATGGGGAAGGGGAGAGATTTACAGGCTCTCACCTGTCAGGATTAATTTTTCTCTCCCAGACACTTCTTTAAATCTTTAGAAGTCCTGGCAGATATTTTGCACTGGGATGGGTAAACCTCGTGGCCTGAAGGAGTTAATTTCAAAAGCAAAAATGATGGTGGGGCACTGTTTATTTAAACAGTATTCTGTAAAAGATGAGGCAATTCTTTCCAGAGGTGTAGTTCACCTGGGAAAAATATGTGCTGGCTTTGACAGCGCTTAAAATCCTGCTCCGTGTCCCAGAAAGATGACCCAAACCCTGGTGGGCTCTCATTGCTACCAGGCAGCAGCTTCAGCTCTGAGGAACTTCAACACCGAACTGCAGCTTTCATGGAGTGCTCAGTAATTTCACACCATTTCGTGCCCCGCAGGACAACACACAGGCAGAGGGGTGGCTTTCCGTGGAGGGAGCTTTTCCAGAGTGGGGGGAAAGGGAGGAGCTGGAGTGGGACACTCCACAGGGGTTGCAAGGCACCTGTAGCGATGTCCAGCACCACTCCAGCCTCCACTGCTGCTTCTTGGAGGCACTCCAGCGTGCCCGGTAATGCCCCTGACAACCCCAAAGGGACAGTTTGCCATCAGCATCGCTCCTGCCCCGGCATCACCATCCGTTTGCAGGGCAGCACGTTGTGGTTCAAATCCCTGCCTGGGTGAAGGGCTCTGTGCAGGGGCGAGGGGTGCTTTCTGTGAGGAGGGTGCATGTGGCTGGCTCCCCACAGCTGCATTACAGCAACCTCCCACAGCAGAGCCTAGCGTGCCACATGCCCAGAGCCCACGTGCCACGCAGGCACCTCAAGGGTGTGCACAGGCCTCCCCGAGGACAAGGCCGGTGGAGAGCATCTTGGCAATCAATATGGGGGCTACTTGTACCTTCCAACCCACCTCTCCTCCTCCATAACCCTCTCCACCATGGGACCACCTCCCCCTCACAGTAAAGCCACTTGCTTTCAGCAGGCGAGGGAGGTCATCCTGCTGGAATGTCACTGCCCTGTCCTCCTGGCAGCCACCACGACCACCAGCCACTGCCAAGCTGGTGCCCAGAGCTGGGACACAGATGAGACAGGCAAGGGAAGACGGTGGCAAGGCCTCACTTGGCACTGATGGCTCTGGCTGACAGGAAAGAGGGGTCCCAGGGAAATGGCCTCATCCCTGGCAGCTTGAAATCTCTGGTGAGGACCATGGAGACCACTGCTGCTGCCTTTGGGAGGCAGAAGGAAGCAGTGGGAGGTGAGGACTGGTGGCAGAAACCCCAGGGGAGCTGCAGCTGGGTCCCAGGTGACAGAGCCAGGGGAAGAGAAAGTATGAAACCAGAGCAGAAAGGCCGAAAAACCTTCAAAGGCGCCCAGGCAGCCTAGTTCCCAGCACGACGGGGATGCCGGTGGCTGCTCTCTATGTCCTTGTAACGAGAAGGGTTAGAATGGAAACTCTGATGCAAGCCCAGCTTGGTGGCGGCCAGGAAGAGCGAAAAATCTCCACTGTAAAAGTGCTACTTAGACAGAAGTCGTGCTCGACCTCAGGTCTCCACCAGAAAAAAAAGAACCCCCAGCGGCAGCTTTCTTGCTGCTCCCCAGCGTCCCGTCCCACAGGCGCTGGGCTCTGCTGGGCTCTGGCTAAAGCGAAAGCGTCACACGCTGCGGAGAAACGACAAACAGAGAAGATCTACCTCCCCTCAACAACCCCCTTCATTTTAATTACATTGCTGTAAAAAACAAACAACACCCAAGACAAACAAACCATACATATCAAAACCGTAAAGCAGAGTTCGTATTATTGGGTCTGTTTTGTCTGCTGGCTGCTTGCGGACACCCGGGAGCCTCCTCCTCCCTGCCCGGGACTGTAGTGGCACAGCCCAAGCTGCCCGCACTAACTGGGAATTACATACTGCATTTTAACTACAGGAAAGCCACCTCTCCAGCATATCTGTACCATCTCAAGTGTCTCGGGAGTATCATCCCTGTCTTGTCACCAGGCTGTTTTTGATGATGAGTCGCATTAGCAGAAGGACTTTCTTCCTAATGCACCCCCCCCACCTCCGCTTTAAAGCAGTTTGCTTCAAGAGCTCAACCGAGAAATCAAAATAAAAGCAGCACCCGGGGACTTAGCATCCAAGGTGGCTGCTCCACGGGGCTCAGCAGTGACTGAATCAGTAGCTCCGAGCAATTCTACTAGAGGACCGAGGGCACTGTGACCCGCGGTGGTTACTCTCATAAACAAATTTCAATTAATTGCAAGGGCCCGGGAATGCCATCGCAGCCCGGAGCATGCCATCTCCCTGCTCCATGCCACCACGCCTCGCAGCCCGAAAATCCGCTGGGGAGAGAGAAACGAGACATGCAATTTGATGATCCATTCTCGACCCCCCTCTCTTCCCCCCCCTGCAAGACAAACAAACCCTCGCAGCAGGCCCGCTCGGAATAAATACACAAGTCAGGGGTACAGGCATAATCTCGAGGGATTTACATACAGGGCAATACATTTCCATACAGGTCCCGGGGAAGGCTGGGGTGGACCCTTCCTCTGCACCCCCCTGCACAACCCACCCGACACACGGACCGCACAGGCTTTGCGAGATGTCCCCACCACCCCCCCCCATCTCCCAGCAAAGGCCTTTACCCAGCAATAGGCAAACTGCCGAAATAAAACCCCTTCCAGAAAAGCCAACGCGGTTTCGCATCCCCGACAGAGTGCAACATTTCCATACAAGCAGAGTTATTTACAGACTTACAGGTTATTTAGCATTAATAACAACAACAGCTACAAAGAATGAACCCACCACTGCAGAGTCCTGGAAAGGAAAAGAGAAAACGGTTGAAAAGAAAGAAGAAAAAAAAAAAAAAAAAAGAAAAAAATGGGGGGGGGAAAAATCGATTTGGATCTGCAGAATCCTGGCAGAGGAATATATATGAAAAAAAAATTTAAAATAATTTAAAAAAAAATTAAAACCAAAAAGGAACAACGGAAATGGAGTGCATGGAGGGGAAGTCTTAAGAAAAAAGCATTTTTCCCCTAGAATAAATCCCGTCGGAGGCCGTGAGCTGAGTGTGGCTCTGTGCAAAAATGCTAAAAAAAACCCTGGTTGGGGGGGGGGGGGGAAGAAATAATTTGCAAAAATCCAGTGCAATGCAGCAAGGATCCAGGTTTTGCTTTGCCTTCTGAGCTGCTTTTTTCTTTCTTTTTGGAGGGGGGGGGTTGCTTTTTAAATGCGAAAGTAGAATCCCCCCGCCCCAAGTTTAACGCAAAAATAAAATAATAATTAAAAAAAAAAAAACCACAAAAATCAGGGAAAAAAAAAACCACAAACACAAAACTAAGAGCTGGGTTTGCGCTTCCCCCCCCCCGCCCCAGCTCTCTTCCTTTTCTCTCTCTTTCGGAGAGGAATAGGAGAGGACAAGGGAGGGTGTTGGGGGGGGAGGGTGGGATGTGTGTTTGCACCGGCGTTGCACCCGGGACCCCCCGATCGCTGCTCGCTTGTCGCCGTCGCCGTCGCCGTTGTCGCTGCTCCGCTCCGCTCCGCACCGCGCGCGGCGGCACCGCGGCCGCGCGCCGCCACCCCGCCGCGCCCCCACGTCACACACAGCACCCGCCGGCCACGTGACCACCCGGCCGCCCGGCCGAGACCATTGAGAAAGGGGAGAGGGGAGGGGGTCGACGAAGGGAAAACGGCTCGATGGGACCCTCGCCGCTGCCGTCGCCTTCTCGGATCCCGCGCCCCCCACTACTCCGCCCGTGACGGGCGGCGCGGGGTGGGCCGCGGGAGCCGGGAGGGTAGCGGCGGAGGAGATGAAGCGGAGGGGGGAGGTCCGCGGGCCTCCCCGTGCTTGCCGCGATGGTAGAGTCCGCAGCTCAAATTCCGAGAATTGGGCTCTGTTGATTCTTAGAACTGGGGTTCTTAGAAGTGGTGATGCAAGGAGTTTCTAGGAAAGCCCGGAGACCAGGTGATTGCTGCTTCTATTGCCGCGGCCGATTTTACCCTTTAATTCTCTCTCGCTCGCTCGCTCTTTTTTTTTTTTTTTTTTTCTCTTCTCTCCATTTTTTTTCCCTCCTCTTTTTCCCTCCCTGCCCCGCTCCGACGCCTGGCGCGGAGCCGCCTCTATATATTTCTACCTTTTTTTTTCCCCTCTCCCTCCCCTCCCCTTCCCCTCCTTTCCCGCGGCAGGTGCTCCGGCATCCCTTCAGTGTTATTCTTTCTATTCTCTCCTAAATATTAATTATTGTTTAGTGCTTTATTTACTTAATTCCACACACACACACTCTCTGTCCTTCCCTGCTGTGAAAAATAGGGGTGTCTGCATGTCTTAACGCTGGGACGGTGTAGAAGGGGAGGGGAAGGAGGGGGAGGGTGTCTCCCCTCGCCGTCTTCTCCCGGGGATTATCGGTGATCCGGGATTATTGGCTTTCCCGCACGCGTGACGGCCGGGTGGGGACGGGGAGGACGGCGGCGGCTCCTCTGCACCTGCAGCCGCCCGGCGAGCGCGGCCGCGGGGCTTGGGGTGTTTTGCGTGGCTCGGGGTCAGCTCCCAGTGGCTGGATCCTTCGGTCAGGGTGTGTTATTTTTCTTTTTCTTTTTTTTTTTTTTCTCCCTTTTTTTTTTTCTCCCCCCTTTTCTTTCCCCCTCCCCTCCCCTTCTTTCTGTACGTGTTGTGTCACTGTTGTCGTTCCATCACCGCACAAAGCCGCCGTAGAGTGGGGCTGGCGGCAGCGCGGGAGCTCGGCACCGGGTACCGCCGCTCCGGCCTCTCCGCATCGTTGTCCCTCCTCCCTCGCTGTTTTCATTATTACATTAATATACCGCTGTTATTGTTATTCCGGCCCTCCATGCAACTGCGAAACGGCTGATGCGTTTTGCAACCTGTGGCGAGGCTGCGCCGTGATCTGTCAAGCCCCGGGCTAAGAGCGGGCGGTGATGGAGAAGACTTGCGGCATTTCTCTGTCCGGGGAAGGGGGGGGAGCCCGCGGGGAGGCTCGGCCATGGCCGGCTGCTGGCCCCGTAGCGCGACGGTTCGCCGGGCCGGGAGGAAACCGCGTTCGCCTCGACGGTGTGTGCCGGGGCGGCCACCACGGGCTTTCGCCGACTGGGGCATAAAACGCGAGTCAAAGCTCAGGCAGGGGAGGAAAAAGTGTATGGAGCAACACGCAGGGCTCAAAACAACAATAATAGCAACCACCCCGCGGGGAGGAGAGGGGTCCGCGGCCGGGAGGAAGTCGGCCGGCGGGGAAAGTGGAGTGCAGCCGTGCAACCGATGAGGGTCGCGGGTGCGGGTCGTGGAGAACCGCCTGGTGCCCCCATCTCAGCCCTTCCCCTCTGTTTACTACCGTGGCGGACTTGGCGCGGCGACAGGCGCTCGTAAATCTGCCGCCGACAGCCGCGGGGCTGGCCCCCGGCCACACGCTATTCCTGGAGCGAGCGGACTGGCCGCGGAGAGCCGCGCAATCTCCGCGCCCGACCCGCGACGCTGCGTCCTCTCTGGCCTCCCTCCGGTTCCCCCCAAAAAACCCAAAAGCGGGTGGAGAAAGGAGAAGGCTTTTATTGGTTAGCTCTTTGTGTGTGTATTATTTTTTAACCCCCTCCTTTAGAAATAAAAAAAAAGGCAAAACAGAACCGAAAAAGCCCAACTTTGTTATGAAAACTTTCGTGGTCGGGCGGCAGCGACCTCTCTCGGCAGCCCCCCCAAACCCCCCAAGCCCTCTGCCTCTACATCTGCCCCCCCCTTCTTCCACACACACCCCCCGCCTTTAGTTTGCAAAGTCACAGTATGAAATGTTATGAAATCGCCTCTTGGGAAGGAGGAAAACAGAAAGCAAGGCGTTTGTTTAGTAAAATCCGCGGCGGCCTCTCAGATGTGCCTAAAAAGCTGCCTTTGACCTCCCCCCGTTGCATTTCCAGGGAAGAGGCAAATCTGGACTTAAAATCATGAGTCAGAAACAAAAACAAACCCGGCCCGGGCTAGTTTTTTCCACTGACTTCAGTAGACGCAGGATCGGTGTGAAGGGAGACTGGGTCTAGACATAAGAGGCTGAGCAAGAAGTGCAGCGTTGGTCGAACATCTCTGTCTGGGGCCAGATTTATACCTGTGCCAGTGGAAGTGTCAGCAGGGCTGGGTATAGGATCAGGTCCTCGTTCGCTCTGGGGATGCTTATTGATTCCTCTCCTGAGGTTTTAGATGCTTTTAAAATTACCGTTTGCTGTCTTGTTTCAAAGGTTTAAACTGTAAGTGCTTTAAGAGCAAATACAGGCTAGTTCTTGGGGAATGGGGGTTACAGTTGAGAAATTGCTTTTAGAATAGGTGAAACCTCTCTCTGTACATGGAGAGGCAGAACCTAAGGTTTGGTTTATTTTTTTTTTCTCCTAGCAGGAGGATCACAAGTTTCGAAACTCACATTTGTAGATGGCAATTTCTGCCCAGTGAAACAAATCTTCAAACCATTAAAATATTCAAAGGCTGTCTAGCAATTTTCCAGAAGAATGGATTATTACATTGTTCAGTAAGACAGGACTTCATCTCCGACCATTCAACTTTGACTGGCTAAACAGATCAAAGATCTCTTGGGGTGCATTTCAATTCCAATTTCCAATCCCCCTTAGTTCTAAGTGAGTCAATATTGGGAGAGGAAGTGGAGGTTAACTGGTTAGGTATTATTGTGAAGGAAGAAGTCATAATGAGAAATGATTCTTACAAATCCCACCCCCCAAAATAAAGGGGGAGGGGGAGGGGGGGAATGGAAAGAAAAAAAAATCAGTCAAAACTCTTTCAGACACTTTTCAGACATGTGCTGGGAGGACCTCAGCCTGCTGCCTGATGAGACAAAAATAAACCCAGCAGAAACATTAAGGTTTTTTTTTTTCAAAACAAGGCTGGAAAAGCTCATAAAAATAATGTCACTCAGACGCGTTTTAAGAGAAACAGAATTGCATCGACAAAATTATATGTTTTCCAGGTTTGGTTGGGGTGTTTTATTTTCCAAAGGGGAAAAAAAAAGAAGCTGCAAAGCTGACTGGTGCCATCTAGTGCCATGTGCGCTGCCTGCGCCCGGCCGGGCTGGGGCCGGAGCCGCCGGGCAGTGGGAACTTGTTTATTAACCGCTCCTTATAAAAAGAACAAAAAAAATAAAGTTTAAAAAAACCCAAATGCTTGCCAGCTTGGGAGGAAGGTGGCAGAGGAAACTCTGGATGCCACTGAACTTACTTAAGGAGCCTAATTGGAAACAACCGAGAGCTTATTAATGTCACTGACATTTCCATATGGAGCTCTCTCTGGTCTGGTCATGAAATCACATGTGAGAATCTTTCCGAGTTGCAGTGTTAATCTGCCCTTGAATTGCTGCCTAATTTAGGAGAGATTGTAAAGCTATGCTTTTTTTTTTTCCTTTTTCTTTGCTTTTTAAATCTTTTTTAAATTATTATTATTATGGGCAAGGGAAGCTTTAAGCCCTCCATGGCATCAACCTAATATTACTTTGTAGGAATGATCTTTGGGTCTGTTTGTTTTGTGTAAGAGCTTTTTGGTGGGTCTTTGATTGGGTTTTTCGGTGGTTTGTGGGGTTTTTTGGGTTGTTGGGGGTATTTTTTAGTTAACAATAATGTTGTCCTCATTACAAGAACAGGTGGTTAAACTTCACGAGGCAGTCTTGTGTTGTAAAAGCAGAGGTGGAAGTCCTCATTTTTTGTGACCACAGTATTAGAAAGAAAATCTTGTTACAAAGTCTATAGGTGAGTAACATTGAGTTCTGTGCAGTAGGTGCACTTTAAACCATGCATTACTTAGCCTCCTGTGTTTCTGGGTTTGAGGTTGAAGAACCATTTCATGCCATTTGTCTTGTGAACTCCACATCAAGAGCTTTTACAGGTTCAATTGGAGCCAGAAATGTTGTTTTCAGATTTCTGAGAAGTTTGTAAAATCTAAATTTGGTGAGAAGTTGCCTGCGTGCTCATAACCTCTCTCGCTCCGTTTTATAGTAGCTATAGTTTTATAGGAGTCTATAAACAGGAGCTCTGTACACCGAGTGCCTGTATTCTTTTCTTGATCTATTTTTAAACCATTCTTCTGTTTGGCAAAAAGTGACACTTGGTTTCCATGTTTACAGCAGGCATTGGCAAACCTCAGGAGTTCACAGTTTGCAGTTTGGTTAGAGGAGTATCCAAGTGTCAGCATCTGACCAGTGAATTCCTTCAGACTGTAAATTTAGACTGCAAATGTAGTCCTCCCTGCTTTTTATGTGTTGGGGTTTTGTTGGTGTTTTTTTTTCTCTTCTCAAATCCATGCTAGGCTTTGTGTGTCCTCAGTGCTGCAGGATGCTGGCAGCCAAGACACACACCCGTAAATAGGAGCAAGTAGTACAGTCTTCAGGATTGCTTTAAAACCCCAATAATCACAGTAGGTTTCACATCTAAAACTGGAAAAGCTAAGAGCATTGAGAGAGGGGAGAAATTTTGAGGCTGTGTTATTTTCCTTCCCCCTCCCTTCTCCTGGTCAATGTGCTGCCTTTAGGCTGCATGCTGGGTACCCATGAGGAATGTGCGACCCCTGTTTATGAGGTGAAGAGCTTGGGACAAGCACGCTGCAGGACAGTAGGTCCTGAGGAACGTGTCCTGGTTTACAACCCCCCCTGAAATGGGTCTTTGTAAATCTGCTTATCTAAACATAGTGTCTCTCCCCTGGCTAAGGGACCCGAAGCTGCATATGTGTCTCATTTCATCCAGGTGGGGTGCCAACACAGTTTTGTACTGCCAAAATTATTTGTGCCACCCTCAACCCTAAGAGGACAGCAACAAGGAGGGGACAGCTCATGATTTAAGGCCTCGTTGTGGGGTGGAGGATGATAAGACACTACCTGGGTGCCCAGCTGGGCCGGGGACCTGGGTCAGCACTCTTCCAGCTGTGCTTCACTGTCAGATTGGCATTTCAGCACAGGAATCAGTGTTTTCCTTTCACAGCCTATGATCTAGTTTTCCTCACCAAAACATTCTAGCCTGCTTCAAACTAGCACAGCTGGGCACGGTGTCTGTCCCATGTTCTTTGGAGTAGCTCGCTTGACTTCACCAGGGACAGGGTTCCTGCCTTCCCTTGAGAAATCAATGTGCCATATTGCTTGGGGTCATCTGAAATGCCAAAGAAAGCTTGACTCCTTCCTTCCCAAGGGCATGCACCACTTCTGCCTCTCAGCCAGAGCTTGGCTCTAGAAGTCAGGGGAGTCCTCATCAGTGGAAAACATTGGAGGCAGCTTTTGTGTGCTTTCCCTCCCCTCTGCATTTTCTTCTGCAAAGACCAAAACAATGCAGAGACTTGAGCTGGGCCAGCTTTCAAGGGCAATCCTTTTAAACTCTCTTTTGAAGTACAAACTATAAAGTTCCCTGCAGTGCTCGAGAAAATATGCAGTTTTCCTGGTTCCAAATGCTGATAATAAACCCGTCCAGATAATGTATTGCATTTCCTAGAAACATTTGTTAGCTGGCAGGAAATTGGAGCAGATTGAAAGTTAGCAGAGGCTGCTCGATAGAGTGAGTGCAGTCCACGCACTGAGGGGTGCGTTGGAAAATACAACGGAGCTTGTACTAGTGATGCTGCTTTTGATCTGTGCTGGCAGTGTGCTAGGACTTCTCTTGGTCTCCTCTTGGGTTATTATTAACCCAGCCACGTTTTGGCCTAGACACCAACCAGAAGCTCCTAAATTAATAAAACTCTGCTGTGACAGCTAAAGGACGCTCAGTGCCCCCTGACTGCATGACGTGGGGAAAGCTGAGCTGAGTGCTTGCATGTCCCCAGCTGAAAGCATCCTCTTCACTGTGGCTTGTGGCACCCATGACTGTGTCCTGGGGATGCCCCCACGCCACCCCATTTTCTTGGTTGTCCCTCTGGTTTCCTATTCAGGAGAAACCAGGCATTGTTGGCAGGGCGGCGAGGCAGCTGGCAGTATGCCCTGGCAGGCAGAGGGGATGTTCCTGTGAGGCTGGGACCCTGCTGAATGCTGGAACTGGGGAGGAAGGAGAGGGCAGGATGGAGCTTCCCCTGGGCGGGCAGTTTCAGAGCACTGTGTGGGATGAGGCTATGGGGAAGGGAGACTTCGCCCAGCCACCCCTCCAGGATGATGTGAGGCAGTCGGCGCTGCAGGCTCTGGAGGGGTAGGAGACTGGGGCCCAGGGAAGGTGACTTTTCCCCAAGACTGCATTTAATGGGTGGGAGAGGGCAAATACCATGGGATATAACCTGTGCAAAGAAGGATGGGGCAGCAAGAAAATCTCTACTGTGCATGGGATGGGAGAAGGATGGATGAAAAGGGATTCCCTATAGATGGGAGAGTGAATGGATGGAATGCTTTCCCTGCGTGTGGCAGAAAGATAGATTTGGTAGGGTAAAGGTCCCTGGTTCTTCCTTTTGTCTTGGGGTGAGGGTCTGTGAGGGTCTCCCCTTTGCATGGGGTGGAACTGAGAGGGGTTCCCCGACAGACAGGTGCACCCTCCCCTTGCTCAGCGAGCTGGCTGCAGGGAGACAGGAGCCAGCCCTGGGTTCCCTTCCAGGAACGGGTTTTCTCAGGGAGGTGCCGGCAGGGAAAGGGCCATTCCCTGAACCACTGGGGCAGACCCGCAGCCTTCCTGGAAGGCAGCAGCGCTGACAGTACCATGTGGCCACCCCCTAAATGAGCCCTATGCCTGGCCCAGACCTTCTTCGCTGGGCATAGCAAGTCCTGGCATGCAACCCTGAGCACTGCCGGAGAGCCCACCCCTGCAAGGTACTGCGCAGTAAAACGGTGGGGTGGGTTTGGGGTGATGCTCTCAGCTCAGCTGAGTCTGGGCGTCCCCCATGGACTTGGAGGGTGGTGTGAATGCTGAAGACCGTATTTTGCTGCAGTAGTCTCTGTTCCCCACCACTGGTTTCTGCATGTTGCTGCTATCTCCTTCTCTGCTGGTCTCTGATCAAGGCATCCTGCCAGGCTGAGGCGCAGTCGGTGCTGTGCCGAGGCCGGGAGGGGCAGGGTTAACTGGACTCGGCACAGTGAGGGGAAGGAAGGTTCCTTTCCCTTTTGCAAGCCCACATCCTGCAGCCGGGAGGTGCTTGGGATGCACCTGCCCACCTCCTGGGGACGTGGATGTTGCAGCAGTACTACACCGGGGAGGGATAATTCGGGGAGGGTGGTGAGGGGGCTGTGCTGAGGTCCAGCCATCGGAGAGAGGAATCTGGATATCTCCCCCGACAATGCTGTGAGTAAGGGAAATTTGGTGACAGCAGCAACTTCTCACGTGATGCTCAGGGGCGCAGAGTTCATCTTGCAGTTACTGTAACTTTGATTGGTCACCTCTCCACGTCTGACGGTGGGGTCAGTCTCCGGGAGTGCATCTGCTGCTGTGCCCAAGGTCAGGATGCTGCTCGGCTGCCCCAAAAGCATACATCCACTCATGGACACACGGATGCATGCTGGGCAACTTGCAGAGTGCAGTGAGTCCCTTGGCTTGTGATCAGTAGCGAGCAGCTGGCAGTGAGCATGTACAAAAAGGTCAGAGACTGCAGTATTTGGGAAATGAGTCACTTTTTGTGTGTGTCTAAAGTTTTAAGCTAGCCAGGCTTAGAGTGGCTCTGAAGATTTGCATTTGATGGCTGGAATGGGGCTCTAAGACGCCCTTCTGGGTGATACTTTGCCTTCAATCTCACCTCTGCATCACACTCTGGTGTCTCTAGGGACACGAGGGGAACTCGTGCTCCGTATCTGCACGTCTGCCACAGAGAGGGAAGGGGGTGCTTGTCCTCAAAGGGCTGGATGAGTTCTCTGCAAGTGCCACCTGTCTTTGTCACCACTGAATTCTGGGGGGCATTGGTCCTGCAAATAGTGTGATGAATATCTTGGGGTCTGCTGGTTCACTTATTTATTGCATGTATCCCCACTGGAGCATCTGCTGAAGACCTTCTTCCTGTACTGGTGCCAGGTCAATTGTCTCTGTTGGCTTTAAGTAAACTTAGGAATAGTAGTGTGACTTCTGGAAGGCAGTTAACTCCTGGGTTTCATTGTTGTGTTGCTCCAGCTGCGTTGCCCATGATGTCAGTGACTGCAAACAAAGCTTGTGGTTTAGGTGAAGGTTTTTCCAGCAGCCAGAGGAAGGCATTTGTTCTGGGTCGTCATCCGTCTCCGCCACTGGCTTCCTATGCGATTCTGGCCAAGTCACTCTGCTACTTGACGCCCATATCCTCCCAAGGCTGTTCCTCAGTCCCATCCCAGGGCGTTTTCGCTGGTGGTTGGAGCACGTGGGTATTCTGAGAAGGGCTGTAGCTGTTTCAGAGGACTGGATTCAAGCTCCTTCCAGGTTTCTGAATAAAGTGCCAATGGTTGGTTGAGTGTAAGTCACCTGTTAATGAGGTGCTGGGAATATGGCATTGGTCTTGGATGTGGCACTGGCCAGGAATTCGGTCTTGGCAGGGGAAGAGTTATCTCCAAAAGAAGCGGTGAGAAAATTCTCGCTTGACTTCCCTTCCCCACCTGCCTTTAAGTTCCTGAGTCATGGAAATTAAAATCTCCTTGGCATACGCCCATGGTTTGGGTTAGAGGGTGTGGAAGAAGCTATGATTGGATCCTCAAAGCCTGTGGTTGTGATAAGAATGTACTGTACCGGAAGAAACAAATGTTAACCTTACTGGAGAGTAGAAGGTTTGTTATCTGTAGCTTTTATCCAGCTGATACTCGAGTGAAGCAGCAGGCTTGTGCCCTGCCATGGCCCATTCATAATTAGCAGCTAATGTGGCATTTGTTTTCTTGTGCTTTACTTGTAGGTTTGAAAGAAACTTTTGGACTGTGAATTGAGGCATTGGGTATGTACACTTAAATTCTGTGCTTCCCCTCCTAGGCCCTCCCCTCCCCCCTTTTCCTTTACTGTGTTGAATGAAATGTTTCATTGAGCCCACTTGGAATTTGTTTTCAGGGGAGAAGCTGTTCATGTGCTGCTGAGGAAGGAGGAGAAGTTGAGGTTGTGGGATGGGGTTGATTGTGGAGGAATTTGACACTGAAGATGCACACTCAAACCTGGACTTTAGGCACAGGTTGATGAGGGCTCGCCTGGGTGCTAGCTAGGAGGACACTTTTGAGATGTGTTGATAGGAATTGCGTAGAGGGAGGGCCTCATGCTCCTCAAGTAACCTAAGCCTCGTTGACTGGGAGAGACTGGGCTGTGATATGGGTAGCAGCCCAGCAGGTGCTGGGTAGCACCCAGGAGGTGCTGCTCCTCATTGCTGCCATGAATTCATTGGGAAGCTGTGGGCAGGGCTTCTCCGGAGTGGACATCACTGGGGAACAGGAAAGTAGTTAGTTGCTGGGTGAAGGTTGGTGATCTATTGTGGGCTGGATATTCCAGTTACTGAAGTCCTTCAGCTTCAGCTGGGACTTTTAAGACTTGATTTGTTTCTCTTGCTGGATTTCCATCCAGCCAATCAGCAGACAAGTGAGGAGGGTAACTCTTGAGGAAGTTCTGAAGGCTAGGAATCTGTGTCGAGAGTGCCTTGGAGATTAGCCCAGGAGGTGGTGGGAGGAGTGGGCTGGGGTGGAGCCACCATGGGTGAGGCAGAGAGAAAGAGGAGCCGGTTAGCTAATCCTCAGGAGGGTCTGGTTGCCTTTACCTGCCAGCTTACTGGGTGGAACTGAGACATGCCAGGCAGAGACCTCACTGGGCAGCCTGGCAGGTGCTTGACATGATGCAGTGCTGTTTGCCTTGGGACCAAGGAGCTGCTGCTGTCTCTGCCAGCAGCAGTTGGCCATTTGAGCACATCCTAGAGCAGCAGCTGTTTCTTCAGTGGCTTTAGGGTACTTGCCTGGCTGCTTCTCCATTCCCATCCTCCTCCCACTTCTGTTTCAAGCAGACTCAAGATGGCCTCGCCAGCAGACAGCTGCATCCAGTTCACCCGCCATGCGAGTGACGTCCTCCTCAATCTCAACCGCCTTAGAAGCCGGGATATCCTGACTGATGTTGTCATAATTGTCAACCGTGAGCAGTTCAGAGCCCACAAAACAGTCCTCATGGCCTGCAGGTGAGAGCTGGGTCCCCTCTTGGCCAGTCACCCTTGCTCCCACTGCTATAGTCCCAAGGAGGCTCCTGGGATTTACAGACAAAAAAAAATGGAGGCACAATAGCAGAACTGAAGGGGACTGCTGAGAAATTTTTACCTCTAATAGGATTAGAGCTGGGAGTTTTTGCCTTCAGTGTGGTGCCCACAGCTGCCAACATGCAGCCCATGCAGACAAACAAGAGCATGGGAGACATGAGGCACATCCTTGAAGGCAGAGCACGAATGCTCTTCAGGGACAGGACAGGAGAGGGGAGGAGAGGATGCTTACTGAGAGGAGAGGATGCTTACTGAGATGAGCAAATCCTCTGTGACTGCATTGTCCTCTGCTGCTGCTATTTTTAGAGCTATTCCTAACTGGCTCCCAAGCTGCTGGCTGCACCCACCTTTGAATTTATTTTTAGTTTTGGTTTGGTTTTCCCAAGCTTCTTGGGGTTTGAAATTCCAACTCTCTAGGATTGCTGGAATTAGTTCCTAGTGAATGTTAATTAACATCCCACCATTGCCTGGTTGAATTACAGCGGATGCCTTCCAGAGTTTCCTGCTGACAAGGGGTAAAGGTCTGAAAAAGTCAAAGTTTGACTTTTAAGACATCTGAAAAATGTTTTGCTAACATTTTTTTTCCTTTTAGTGTTTTGCTTTGGTGTGTTGGAGTTTTGGGGTTTTTTTTGTTTGGTGGGGGGAGTTTTGGTTTGGGTTTCTTTTGCCTTTTCAAGAGTGAGCATCTATGCCCCAAGATCCTTCTGAAAGAAGTGAATCACAGTGGGAATGGGATGATGATAAGAACAATATGAGGAGTTAAAAAAAGGTAATTTCTAAATGAAGGCAGTGGGCAGTGGGGTGTTGTTGAGCAGGTGACATCTAAAAGCAAGCTGTTCCAGTTGGGAAAAGTGTAGTGCAGAAGGTGCTTACTAAGCTGGGAAACCAAGCTTGATAATGGAGAGGAAGCTCAGGAAATTCTGTCATTGCCTCCTCCTCCCTTCCCATTCACAAACCCCTCTGTGCAATGGGATTTCAGATAAATGCTCCTTTTTCTTTCCCCCTCTGAACTGTCATAATGCTTTCCTTGCTTCCTCTCTCTTCTCTACAGTGGCCTCTTCTACAGCATCTTCACTGACCAGCTCAAGTGCAACTTGAATGTCATTAACCTAGACCCTGAGATTAACCCTGAAGGGTTTTGCATCCTCTTGGATTTCATGTATACGTCACGCCTCAACTTGAGGGAGAACAATATCATGGCTGTGATGGCCACAGCACTGTACCTGCAGATGGAGCATGTGGTTGATACCTGCCGAAGGTTTGTCAAGTCCAGGTGAGCACCGTGAGTAAACTTCGAAGAGCCTAAGTTGGTGTGTTTGGGTGGGAGGGGGAGAGCTGGGAAAGCATCTGCAAACTTCTCCTTAGAAGCTGCAAGTGACCCTATGTCCCTTTTTGCCTGGTTCCAGCGAAGCAGAGATGGTGTCTGCTGTGAAGACCCCAAGAGAAGAGTTTTTGGCTGGGCGGATGCTGAGCCACCCAGAAGTGATGGCTTACCGGGGCAGAGACGTCTCGGAGAACGGCATGCCTCTCCAGAACGGCTCCCTCTGCAACGGGAGGGCCTTTGCACCTGGCTTGATCAATACTTTGTCTGGATCTCCCATTTCCTACCACGGATACAGCCCTCTCCCTCTAAATAGCTTCCTTGTGGATGATGAGTTGCGGGAGATGAGGATGCCTCTCTCTGAACTCTCAAGGGTAGGTGCCTTCCCCAAGGAGAGGATCTTGCCATGTGACAGCTCCAGGACAATCCCCACAGAGTACATGAGAACCATTACCGACATCTCTGCCAACATGTGCCATGCTACCATCTATGCTCCAAAAGAAGGTGCTGCTGAAGACGCCAGGAGTGACATGCACTACAGTGTAGCCTCTGGCCCCAAACCTGTTGTCCCTTCAATCCGGAACAATTCCTATTTCTCTTGTGACAAAGTGGCCAAAGAGGAGGAGCGGACCTCTTCAGAGGATGAGATCAGTCAGCACTTTGAGCCCACCAACACCCCACTGGACCGCAAGGGACTCATCAGCCCCCAAAGCCCCCAGAAGTCAGACTGTCAGCCCAACTCGCCAACCGAGTCCAGCAGCAGCAAGAATGCCCGTATCGGTCAGAATTCCAGCTCCCTCTTCACCAAGAGTCCCACAGACCCCAAAGCCTGCAACTGGAAGAAGTACAAGTTCATTGTCCTCAACTCTCTGAATCAGAACACCAAGCAAGACAATGCTGACCAGAACGAGATGGAAACTCTCTCTCCTCGCACGTACATGCCCATGTCTACTTGCCAGCAGTCTATGGAGCCGGAGCATCTCAACGTGCAATCCCCCACCAAGATGAGTGTGAATGGAGAAGATTCTACTATCCCACAAGCAAGCAGACTCAACAATATTGTTAACAGGTGAGAAGATTTCCTCCCCCTGCCACCATGAGACAGATCTCCCTGCATTGTTGATGGGGGTTTGAAAAAGCTTTAGCTTTGGGCTGGGGAATTTGGTCATGAGCAGGTGGAAGCCTCTGTACCTGATGGAGCACTGCCAGTGACATCAGCTGGGTACCAGCTGTCCCCACCATAGCAGTGCCAGCCTAGCATGGCAACAGAATTGAGAACACTGGGTCAGGAATCTCTGGCACACTTTGTCAATCCTAGATGGTTGTTGGAATGTCTATTTGCCCATCCTGGTTTTGCCCTCAGACATACCTCAAGCTTTTGCTAGGCTGTAAACACTGGAATGGCCAAACTAGCTATGTACACTGTCCTCTGAACCTGGATGTTCCTAGAGAGCTTTCAAGTCATTTAGCAATGGAGACCTAAAGGATTGAGGCTTGGGGATCTGTTGTTGATCAGGGCTATGCTGTGCATCTCACCACAAAAGTGGCCCCATAAAACATGGCTCTGCCTTGTGTCTGGGAGGGTTCAAATGAGGGCCCAGTAGCTCAAGCACAGCAAGAGCCTTCTCACAGCTGTGTGCATTGCTGTCCTTCCACAGGTCCCGGGATGGGTCCCCTCGGAGCAGTGAAGGGCAGTCCCCACTGTACATGCATTCATCGAAGTGCAGCTCCTGTGGCTGCCAGTCCCCACAACATGCTGAGATGTGCCTTCATACCCCTGGCTCAAACTTTGGAGAGGAGATGGGGGAAACCCAATCTGAGTACTCTGACTCCAGCTGTGGTGAGTCTTGCATCTCTGGTCACTTTTTTCAGTCAGCAGGTGAGGGGGTCATGCAGTCTGGCAACCCATTCACCTAGTGTCTCGTGTCCCAATGTGCTGCCACACTTGTCTGTGATGCTGGTGGATCTTAAGGTGCTTTACTGTCCCCTCGTAACTGGCTGACCAGCTGTGTGCGTGCAAATGAGGGACATCTGCATGTGGGAATCGCTTCCTTCCTCTCTTTCCTGAACACCATCCAGATACCTTGGGCAGAGAGTTAGTCACCTGCTGCAAAGCCAGCAGCTAAGGACAGGAAACAGAGTGCACCCCACCCCACCAGACCCACAGGAGAACAAGCCTGGCAGATGTAATAACCCTAATGGGGATTGGGCAAGATGGTGTCTCATGCATCCGTCATGATATCTTTGTTATCAGGGAACCCAGCGTGCACATCTGGAGAAATGCAGATAATGAGGCTTGAAATCTTGTTGCAAAACTCCACAAGCGCAGAGACAAGAATCTGTGCACCCATCTGCCTGTAGCTCAGGGAGGGGCAATGCAGATTTGTCACCTGTGGTGTGGGCAGAGATCCACAGAGGAAACTCCACTGTGGTGATGCTCAAAGCCACATATAGCATTTAAGTAAGGCACCTGCTTACTGGGAGGACCTGCCTTGTACTTCAGATGCTGCTGATCTTGCCATGCTCAAGGAAGACATCTGTACATGTAAAGCTTTAAGACCTCTAAAGGTCCTGGAGCTGCTGCTAATGGGAGTGCCTTTGGGGAACCTCTCTGAAAGGTGTCTAGGTGAGATGCTGGCTTCTCAGAAACAGTTTGTGTTGCATTGAGGCTAGGGACAGCTTTGCTCTCTCAAACTGTTCGTGTTGTAGCTGTGTGCAGAAGGAGATCAAGATGTGATGGCATGGTGCAAGCACTGCTGACAGTGAACATCTGCACTCCACTTCTTGTGCTAACACTTGCTCTAGCTGCCCCTTTCCACCTTCCCACACCCATCCTGTGGCCCGTCGAGGAGCTGACCCTCACAGTGCCCATCTCATTGCTCTCCATTTTCCCAGAGAACGGAGCCTTCTTCTGTAACGAGTGTGACTGCCGGTTCTCTGAGGAGGCCTCTCTCAAGAGACACTCTCTGCAAGTCCACAGTGACAAGCCCTACAAGTGTGACCGCTGCCAAGCCTCCTTCCGCTACAAAGGAAACCTTGCCAGCCACAAAACCGTCCACACAGGTACAGCCTCTGCCACAGGGACAGCTTGCTGGGAAGCATTCAGACTGAGGGCTGTGTGGGCATCTATGGCTGGGCTTGTCCCAGCTGCAGCATCCCGTGCTCTTTCTCACCTGCTGTGCCTGATGGGGTGAGCAAGGTGCTTTTCTCAGCTCTGCCAGAGAGCACCAAACCTGGAAATGGAGAGGACCATGACTGGCCTCAGCAGGGCTACAGCTCAGGCTGCTTTGCTGTAAAGCACTGGAACACAAACCCTATGAGGAGAGGCTGAGGGAGCTGGGGTTGTTTAGCCTAGAGAAGAGGAGGCTCAGGGCAGAGCTCATTGCTGTCTACAACTACCTGAAGGGACATTATAGCCAGGTGGGGGTTGGCCTCTTCTCCCAGGCAACCAGCAATAGAACAAGGGGACACAGTCTCAAGTTGTGCCAGGGGAAGTCTAGGCTGGATGTTAGGAGGAAGTTCCTGCCAGAGAGAGTGATTGGCATTGGAATGGGCTGCCCAGGGAGGTGGTGGAGGCACCGTCCCTGGAGGTCTTCAAGAAGAGACTGGATGAGGCACTTGGTGCCATGGTCAAGACGACTGGATGGGGCTGGGGGATAGGTTGGACTGGATGATCTTGGAGGTCTCTTCCAAGCTGGCTGATCCTATGAAACCACTGTCTCAAAATGCATGTCTGGGAGCAGATGTGTGGCCTTCAGGCTATTTTATTGTAGGCTTAAAACCCAAACAAAACCAAACCAAAACAACCAAAAAAGGTGTGGGGGAGAAGGGGCATTTTCTTTCCCCCCTTACATCTTAGAAATCCAGATCCTATCTAGCCTGCTTGAAACTCCGCTGATGGGAAGTTCTGCTAATGGTTGTAATCAGCACAATGAAAGCTGAGAAAGGAAGGGGATGTTGAGGGTTTAGTCATTTGATGACAAACCTAATGTTTGGGTTTGGCTTTTTTGTTGCTTTTATTAATGCTTAACATGTCGACAACCAGTTCACCAGCTGGGGAAGAGCAGTCTCTGCTGGTAACTCTTACACCAAATAAGACATAAATGCCCCCAGTCCCAGCAGAGATCCAGGAGGGCTGTGTAGGTGAAGGAGACAAGTGCCAAGGGTGTGTGGGGTTGAAGCCTGGCAAGAAAAGAGAAAAGGATGAAGGATGGCTGTTTCCTACATCCCACCAAGCCTGTCCTCAACCATCCTAAAGAAACCTTTTTGCAGCTGCCCCATTGCTGAGAGCCAGCAGTAGTGACTGTAATGAAGTAATGACTTGGGAGCTGGGTTGCTGAATGTGCCTTGTCTTTCCACTCTGTCAGCTCTTTTTACTCCTCTAAAGAGGTGATGAACAGCTGAGACAGGATGTGTTGGTGACCTCAAGGAGCCTGAAGGGAGCCAGGTGGCCGTGTGTGGCTTACTGATGGCAGTAGGGAGGTGTAGGTGACAGCCACTGTCACAGGGCCAGGAGTGACAATGCTGTTAATCCTTACTGGCAGAGCTACCTAGCTTTGGTTGGGTTTTTCTAATGTATTTTTTTCTCTCTTGCCCTGAAGGCTGCAGCTCCCATCACCCCAAAAAAACAACTGTCTGCAGTGCTTAGGTACCCCCTGAGCTCACCATGCTCTGGGGACACTGAGCTGTCCTCATCGATCTTGCTTGTCCACAGGCAGCTCCAAAAGGCACAGGAGTTGGGGCTAGTGCTTCATGCCATGGGGTCTGGCGTCTGAAGGGACTCTGGGGAGTGCTGAGGACCACAGAGGCTTGCTCACAGCTGTAGTCTTTACTCTGGGCTCTGCAGGGGAAAAGCCGTACCGCTGCAACATCTGCGGGGCGCAGTTCAACCGGCCGGCCAACCTGAAGACACACACGCGCATCCACTCCGGAGAGAAGCCCTACAAGTGCGAGACCTGCGGCGCCAGATTTGTCCAGGTACGCCTGCCCCCTGGCACCCGCGCTGCCTGGGCGGGTGGGACACGGCCAGACCTCTGCCCGAGCCCAGTGATGCAGGGAGGAGGCCCATGGGCCGTGTCTTGGGCAGCTCTTCTGTGGATAAATAGGGTCTTGTGGCCCACGTGGGACAGTTTAGCTTAGGGAGAAGCCTGGTTGATGGTTTTAGCTCTTCTCCTCTGTTTGCGAGACCTGGGCAGACTGAGAGCTGGGCACAGAGGAACTAGACGAAGGTCAACAAGGACAAGTGCAGAGTCCTGCATCTGGGGAGGAATAATAAACTGCACCAGCACAGGCTGGGAGGTGATCTGCTGGAAAGCAGCCCTGTGGAGAGCGACTTGAGGGTCCTGGTGGCTAACAAGTTCCCCATGGCACAGCAATGTGCCCTTGTGGCCAAGAAGGCCAATGGGATCCTGGGGTGTATTAGGAAGAGCGTGTCCAGCAGATCAAGGGAGGTTCTTCTCCCCCTCTACTCTGCCCTGCTGAGATTTCATCTTGAAGACTGTGTTCAGTTTTGGGCTCCCCAGTTGAAGAGGGACATGGACCTGCTGGAGAAGGTCCAGCAGAGGGCTACAAGGATGATGAGGGGACAGGAGGGCATGGCTTATGAGGAGAGGCTGAGGGACCTGGGGCCTTTTAGTCTGGAGAAGAGAAGACTTAGAGGGGATTTGGTACATGTTTATAAGTATCTGAGATCTGGTCGGGAGTCAGGGGACAGGCTCTGCTCACTGCTCCCTGGGATAGGACAAGGAGCAATGGGTGTAAGTTGCAGCACAGGAGGTTCCAGCTCAACACAAGGGGGAACTTCTTTAGTGTAAGGGTCACAGAGCACTGGAACAGGCTCCCCAGAGAGCCCCCCCCACAGACCTCACAGAGGTCGTGGAGTCTCCTTCTCTGGAGCCTGTCTGAATGCGTTCCTCTGTGATCTGTGTTAGGACAATAGTCCTGCTCTGGCAGGGGGGTTGGACTGGATGATCTCCTTGGGTCCCTTCCTACCCCTAACATCCTGTAAGCCTATGACTGGAGACAGTGGACCTGAGAAGCACATGGCCATGGCTCCCAGCTGGACCCCAGGAGAGAAAAAAGACATCTAGGCAGAACCTTGTTTCCCAGTGGGGTGCCTGTGCTCCCAGCCTTTACCCCTGGGGCTGTGCTCACCCCGAGCTGCTCTTTGCAGGTGGCACACCTCCGTGCCCACGTGCTCATTCACACGGGGGAGAAGCCCTACCCCTGCGAGATCTGCGGCACGCGCTTCCGGCACCTCCAGACCCTCAAAAGCCACCTGCGAATCCACACGGGAGAGAAACCTTATCATGTGAGTGATGGCTTTGTTCTTCCTGTGCTGAGGGCCCTCACCTGGGGCCAGGGGGAGGATGCTGCCAAACCCAGGGCGTTGGGAAGATAGAAATTGTAGCACCTCAATGCCCTTCACCAGCATCGTGAAGCCCTACACCAAGGTCATGTCCCTGCTCCTCATGTTCCATCCAACTCTTGTGCATTAGCTGATGCTCACCTGACATTTTCTCATGAGTGGCCATGTTGGAGATGCTGCTGTGCAGCTAAGGCTGGGTGCATCTACTGTGCTTCAATCCCATCTGAAAAACAGTCACACTTCTCCCAGTAGCTCTGGATTAAATTACAGCTGCCCACCTTGTGCGGGGATTGGGGAAAGGAGCAGACAGCCTGGCCTGGGGGTCCTCTGCCAGTGCCACCTGCACTAAGCCAGCAGCCCACCCACCTTGTTTGCAGCCCTGGGGGCTCTCTGCTCTTTGCTGAGACCTTCCTAGATTTCTCACATCTACTAGAGAGGGAATTGGAGCAGGGATTATCATCTAAACATCCCTCTGGAGCCATCCAGGTTTATGGCTGACAAAACCATCTACAAAAATGGCCCTGTAGCTGGTTTGTGCCTCTAGCTTGGGCTGGGTTGCCACCAAGTGCTGCTTCTCCCACTATGTGCTCACTTTTCCCTTGTCCACTGATACAATGGGTGCAATACAGGATCACAGAAGCATTTAAGGTGGAAAAGAGCTTTAAGATCATAAAGTCCAACTGTTGACTGAGCACAGCCAAGTCCACCACTAAACCATGTCCCTAAGTATGACATCCACACTTTCTTTTAATGTCTCCTTGGATGGTGACTCTGCTTCCCTGGAGAGTGTGTTCTGATGCTTAAGAGTGCTTTCAACAAGGAGATGTTTCCAGATACCCAATCTAAAGCTCCCCCGGTGCAACCTGAGGCCATTTCCTCTTGTCCCCTGTTACATGGGAGAAATGACCAACCCCTACTTCACCTCCTTTCAAAGAGCTGTAGGGAGTCTGAAGGTTGCCTCTGAATGTCCTTTTCTCTGGGCTAAACTGGAACAGGAACAGCTCCAATTCCCTCAGCCACTCTTTGTAAGACTTGTTCCCTAGACCCCTCACCGCCCTTCTCTGGATACACTCAAGTTTCTTCTTGAAACGAGGGGCCCAAAGCTGATCCTAGTATTGGAGCTGCAGCCTCACCAGTGCCAAATGCAAGGGGACCATCACTGCCTTCATCCTGCTGGCCACACTGTTTCTGGCAAAAGCCAGGATGCTGTTAGCCTTCTTACCCGCCTGGCTTTGCATGCATCCTGGGGTAGCTGTGGAAGCCCTGCCCTCAAGTGAAAGACCTGCTCCCTGCCATCCTTACCGTCGCGTTTCACACCCTCTGCCTTTGCCTCTTGTCCCGCAGTGTGAGAAGTGCAATCTGCATTTTCGCCACAAAAGCCAGCTGCGGCTTCACCTGCGGCAGAAGCACGGAGCCATCACCAACACCAAGGTGCAGTACCGCATCTCCGCCAGCGAGGTGCCTCCGGAGCTCCCCAAGGCCTGCTGAAGGCAGATTTCCCAGGAGGAGGTCGTCTTAGAAGGGGGAGTGAGGGGAGAAGAAGCTGTCCAAAGGATACTTGCAACACTTTAAAAGAAAAAGGAACAAATATATATATATATATATATAAAAGAAAAGAAAAATCATCACATGATGGAGTGCCTCTAAACCCATAGTGTAGATAGGTGGAACAACCATTAGACATTAAAAGAGAGTAACAAATAGACACGGGTTTTATTTTTCCCAGTTATGTGAAAGGAAAAGGAAAAACAAACCATAAAAAAACAAAAACCTCTTCAGATCTTACTCTGTGTATATAGAAAACCAGAAAAGAAACCCAGAAACAGTCCTTTTAAATGTCTGTGCAGTGGAGTGTTGATCAACTCTGGAGTCTGACCTTCACAGCCTTTGCAGTTTGAAGATGAGGAATGTAATGTTGATTTATTTGGGTTTTGTTTTTTAATGGGAACAGATCTATTATTTTTTTTTTTTGGTTTCTTGTGGTTTTGTTTGGTTTGGTTGGGTTTGTTTTTTTCTTTTGTATGCAAAAAGTTGTTTTAAAGAGAAAAGTTATGCTATTAAAAGAGAGGGCTTTAACTTTTTTAACCAAAGGTGAAGGAATCTATGGCAGAGTTGTAAATATATATAGATATAAATATATAAATATATATATATAAAATAAATATATATAGACCTTTAAAACAAAAAAAAACCCAACAAAACAAAAACAAACAAAAAACTATATTAAAAAAAATATATATATATAAAAAAATGCATTAAAGGCTCAGTTGGACTCTGCAGGCAGAAGCCACTCTGAGAATCTTTATTATGATAGAGCACTTAAGGAGATATTTTAAATATTGCATCTGTACAAGCAAGAAAATATTTTGTCTAAAATGCATCAGTGTATTTGTATTTTTTTGCAAGTGAAGGTTTACAATTTACCAAAAAAAAAAAAAAAGAAACAAACAAAAAAAAAAGAAAGAAAGAAAGAAAAAGAAAAATGTGTATTAAACCAACAAAAGCTGCAGAAGGAATTTAAAATAATAATAATAATAATAATAAAGTGTAATTTTTTTTTTTTTTTAGTTTGGGTTTTGTTTTTGGTTTTTTTTTTTTGGTTGTTGCTGTTGTTGTTTTGGGGGGGGGGGTGTTGTTTTCTGTCCTAGTTCTCAGTCTGTATATATGTACAATGTGGTTTCTCACGGTGCCTTTCTTTACCATGGAAGTTGTTCAATGTGTGGACTACACTGAGCTCAGTTTCTTCAAGGTACAGCCTGATGTTGCAAAAGGAATTTTGGTGGAACTCCTCTGTTTGAGAACGTTCTATTATTATTATTTTTATTTTGAGGTTTGTGTTTTGTTTGTTTTGGTTTTGTGTTTTTTTTTTTTTCCTTTTGGGTTTTGGATTGTTTTGTTTTGGTGTTTTGTTTTATTTTTGGTCTTATTTTACATGCTTGTTTTATAAACAACCTCGGGAGACAGGGTTTGGGCTGTGTCTAAACTGCATTAATGCGTTCTGTAAAATATAGCTGTACAAATAAAAGAATAAAATGAAGAAAAATCAAGTGTGGTGGAGTGAGGGAATCTGTTCATAGGATGTTAGGGGTTGGAAGGGACTCAAGGAGATAGAATAGAATAGAATCAACCAGGTTGGAAGAGACCTCCAAGATAATCCAGTCCAACCTAGCACCCAGCCCTAGCCAGTCAACTAGACCATGGCACCAAGTGCCTCATCCAGGCATTGCTTGAACACCTCCAGGGATGATCATCAAGTCCAAGAAAGAGCAGCTCCAGGTGAGGACAGCCCCAGGGATAAAGACTGGGAGCGAAGACATCCCACCAGGAACAAGGTTCTGCCTAGCTGTCTTTTTTTCTCTCCTGGGGTCTAGCTGGGAGCCATGGCCACGTGCTTCTCAAGTCCACTATCTCCAGTCATAGGATCATAGGATGTTAGGGGTTGGAAGGGACCCAAGGAGATCATCCAGTCCAACCCCCCTGCCAGAGCAGGTCAATACTGTCTAACACAGATCACAGAGGAACACATCCAGACAAGCCTTGAAAGTCTCCAGAGAAGGAGACTCCACAACCTCTCTGGGGAGCCTGTTCCAGTGCTCTGTGACCCTTACAGTAGAGAAGTTCCCCCTTGTGTTGAGGCAGAACCTCCTGTGCTGCAACTTACACCCGTTGCCCCTTGTCCTATCCCAGGGAGCAGTGAGCAGAGCCTGTCCCCCTGCTCTTGACCAGCCCTCAGATACTTATAAACATTTATCAAATCCCCTCTAAGTCTTCTTTTCTCCAGACTAAAAGGCCCCAGGTCCCTCAGCCTCTCCTCATAAGCCATGCCCCTCTGTCCCCTAATCATCCTCATAGCCCTGTCACACAGGCAGTTAGAAAAGTTCAGCCCAAATCCCAGAGAGAGGCTCTGTTAGCTATATTTATGTTCTTGTACATCTCATCAAGCCTATGAGTGAAGCAGACATCACTACTGTTTCCTTTTCACAGCCTATAATCTAATTCTTCTCACAAATATACCCCAGCTAGGCTCAAACTAGCACAGTAGTGCTAGTTGGAGCAGCCTGTTTCAGGCTTGAGTGAAGATGATCTCTAGCATGGTGGTCTCCAGCTTGCTGCTTTTCATCCTGAAGGGAGCTGTCCTACTGTACCACATCCTTAATACTGTGTGCATTTGTGCCAAGTAGCTGGCAGAACTGGGGCAGAGCCTAGGAGAGACCTTTTGCTGACCAGCCCAGGGCTGGTTCCAGATGGCTGAGGAGGTACTTATATTTCCTAGAAATGGATGCAATTGCCAGAATTGCCAAGGGAAGAAGGCTGCCTGCTGCTCCTTTTGCTTTCCTATGCCTGGGGTGGGGGCTGCCTTGTGCAATGGTTCAGTGGAGCAAGGTTTGTAACCCCCCCCATGAACTTGCTGGCCAATAGCATCTCTAGGCTGCCAGCAAGCTGACTGTGGGCCAGAGCTGAGAGTTTCAAGGACTTCTCAGCAGGGAGACAAGATCTGTTTGGGTGGCTGTCCATAGCTGGCAGGGGGTGAAGCCATGGGGTGACCAGGACCTTGGGAATTAGAGATGACAGTGATGCAGGCAAGTTCCTTGTGCTATCACAAGAAACCCAGTACCACTTTGCTGGCGAGGGCTTGCTGGTTGCACAAGCCCTAAGAACCTCATGCAAAAAGTTTCTCTGAACCAAACAGACTGACCAGTGCTCTGTGGAGCATGGCTACTGGAAAACCAAGCCCAGGCTCTGGTCTGGGCCTCACAGGCTATGCTTCATTTCTAGCTAATTCATGGATAATTTTGGTGCAGGGGTTGAGGGTACTTGGAAATCAGCTGGAAGGGGAGAGTCTGCCTGTTTGCAGGGTCTCAGGAATGACTGGAGCAAGCAGGAGCTGGACTTGAAGAGGAAGATGAGCTGTTCAACAGGCTGTGGAATAGAGGTGCTCATGAGACATCAAGAGCAGTCCTGCATAGAAGTGGAATGCCAAGGAGTGGGAGAACCAATTTGCAGCACAGCTTTGCTGCACCTCTGGCATGTGTCTTAGCAGAGCAGATCTGCTGGCACATGAAGCCTCCCCCAAAAAAATGAGGGCTGAACACTGAGCCAGCCTCTGCCTCCTCCTGCTATTTGATTTGACTGGGTAGGATGGCTGCCTGGTAGGAGGCTGCAGGGCAGACCTTTTGTGGGGTGAAGTCCTTCCAGAGCAGGAGGCTGTTTGTCACCCCTCAGGCTGGGTGCTGACACTTGATGGCTCTGCAGAGCTGAACCCAGCACAAGCTTTCACCAGCTTACTCATGTTAGGCACAGGATAGGGAAACATGACAGCAACTGGGGCACTGCCAGAGCATTTGGAACAGCAGAAACCTGCTCCCCCACCTTGCTCCCTCACTTGCTTATTCTCCTCTCCCTCTCCTCTCCCTCTCCTCTCCCTCTCCTCTCCCTCTCCTCTCCCTCTCCTCTCCCTCTCCTCTCCCTCTCCTCTCCCTCTCCTCTCCCTCTCCTCTCCCTCTCCTCTCCCTCTCCTCTCCCTCTCCTCTCCCTCTCCTCTCCCTCTCCTCTCCCTCTCCTCTCCCTCTCCTCTCCCTCTCCTCTCCCTCTCCTCTCCCTCTCCTCTCCCTCTCCTCTCCCTCTCCTCTCCCTCTCCTCTCCCTCTCCTCTCCCTCTCCTCTCCCTCTCCTCTCCCTCTCCTCTCCCTCTCCTCTCCCTCTCCTCTCCTCTCCTCTCCTCTCCTCTCCTCTCCTCTCCTCTCCTCTCCTCTCCTCTCCTCTCCTCTCCTCTCCTCTCCTCTCCTCTCCTCTCCTCTCCTCTCCTCTCCTCTCCTCTCCTCTCCTCTCCTCTCCTCTCCTCTCCTCTCCTCCATAGATTTTCAGTGTTTAGTACAGCTGACTGTCCTCATGACGAGCTTTTGACACACATACTGCCCTCAGCTGACACATGTACTTGGATTTCTACCCCTCTCTGCTAGAAGCTGCCTGTCTATGAGCTCTCTACCTCTCTGATTACTGCAGTTGTCACTTTTGGAAGTGGCTAGCAGCCCTGCTTGCCCCAGACAAGCAGGCTGGGTAGCCACCACCTCTGTTTCCCATGGGCTTGCACGGCTGCATTTGAGAAGTGTGTGCTGAGTTTTCCTGGACCATGGCTGTGTTTCCTCCTCCTGATCAGTTTTTGTTTCATTCAGACAATGATGTCACGGCTTTTCCAGGCAGTTGAGCTGCAGCAGTAGCAATTGCTCCCCTACCCTTCGCGGGGCAGAGGTCTGCAGACATCTGGCAGGGGCAGCTTGAGCCGGCGACCCCGGACGGTGCTTGCAGTGCCAAGTTGCTGTCATACACCGGCTGCACTGGCGTGGGGGTTCAAGTTCGCTGGGTCTGAACAGGCCTTTGGAGGTGCCCATAGCGGTGCCCTTGTGGTGAGCGTGACCTGCTCACCAATTTATTCTCCGGTTCTTGGGTCTGGTTTTGGTGCCGGGAATGCTGCGCTGGGTGAAACAGGCGGCAGGGCCCCGCGGGCTCCGCTGTATTCTGCTGTGTGTCCACCAGAGGGCAGCAGGAGACGAGCTTTGAGCGAGAGGTCCTCGCAACGAGAGCTGGACCTGCACAGCCCCAACTCTCACCTTCCCTAAACACGGGAGATGGTCCAGCCCACCAGCCCGCTTGCCACCTTTTGTGGCCTCCTCTGGACCCGCTCCAGCAAGTCTATGTCTTTCCTGTGCTGAGGACACCAGAGCTGGGCACAGCATCGCAGGTGAGGTCTCAGCAGAGTGGAATAGAATGACAGAATCACCTCCCTCTACCTGTTAGTCACACTTCTTTTAACGCAGCCCAGGATGCAGTTGGCCACCTGACTTGTGAGTGCACATTGCCAGCCCACGTCCAGCTTTTATCCACCCAAAACCTCCAAAGCCTTCTCCACAGGTCTACTTTCAATCCCTTCACACACAACCCTCCCCCCCCGCCGCCCCCCACCCCAGCCTCCATTCATAAGCATGGATTACTGCAGCTCATGTGCAGGATCTCACTCACACTTGGCCTTGTTGAACCTCATGAGGTTTACACAGGCAAACTTAGCAGATCTGACCAGGTCTCTCTGAATGGCAACCTCTCCCTCAGGTATGTCAACTGCATCACACAGCTTGGTGTCATTTGCAAACTTACTGAGGGCACACTCAGTCCTACTAAGTCATTGGTGAAAATATTAAAGAGCACTGGTCCCAGTTTAGAGAGGATGATGTGTGGGAATGCATCTAAGGCCTTACAGAACTCCACATAGATGAGATCATAACTCCACATGATGAGAGAGAGAGAGAGAGAGAGAGAGAGAGAGATTGCCACCTAACCTGAGATGTTTGCTGCTATTTGGGAAAATCTTACAAAGCAGGGCAAGATTTGCAGGCAGAAGGCAGGTGCTTGTCCACATCTTGTTCCTAGAACCATCTCATGTCCCTTCTCAGTGTGATTCTGCTGTGGGGAATAACCATCTGCAGTCCAGGGTGGCCAAGAGAAAGCCCACAGGGAGGATGCTGTGTCACTGGGATGCACACTATCTGTTTGTGGGGTTGAACCCAGGTGCTCATGACTACCTAGAGCCTCCTCACCTGGCCTTTCTGAGAGCATCACAGACAGAGGGAAGGGAGGCCTAAGCTCTTGTGCAGAGCTGATATTTATAGAGCAGTATTCTAATAGTGAGAGAAAGAAGAGCCCATCATTTCATGATTTCATGTGCTCACCCATTTGAGGTCATCACCTCCTGCCTTACACTAGTAACTCCTCACAGCACAGGTCAGCATCTGTTTGCAGAGTCCCTAACTCAGCCCCATCCATGGCTCCTAATTGTCACTGCAGTAGTACAAGTAAGTACTCTGCTAACCACTCTTAGATCACCCTGTTTCTCTTTGCTTCTGCATGCTTCTGCTGCTCTTCCCCTTGTCTGACTTCAAAGGGGCTGCTTTCAGTCTTGGTAGCATTCCAGGAGGCTGAGACTGGGAAAGAATCTCAGCAGCAACAGAAATCCTGGTACAACTTGGGCTCTTAGGTAGAGACATCACAAACATTAGGTAGCAGGATGCCTCTGTGAACCTGTGCAGCCTGGCTGCCCTCCCACTTTGTTACTTGGAGCAGGAATCCCAGAGGCCTGTAATTAATGAAGAGTCAAATTCTTTTGGATTCGTGCCCAAGTTTTACTACAGAAACAACAGTTTATCCAGAAACCCCTCAGGGCTGTTGCAAGTCCATGTATGATCCTGACCCCAGTGCTCTCCATATGGCCTGTCCCAGGAACATGTGGTACAATTCAGCAGGAATTTCTCTCCCTTGTCAAGCTTTTGGTTTTCAGTGTCACTCACGTATGACTGACTGCTCAACCTTTGCTCACCTGCATCTCTCAGGGCAGCATCACTCCTCCACAATCAGGCACCTGCTCTATCAGGTTTTGGCAGGCTGCAAGAGCTATGAGGCTGTGGCAGCTTCCTCACTGTTCTACAGCACTGACTGCATACCCAGAGCCAGGATGAGGAACTACAGGGGGATCTATTTTGTGGATGGGGACAATCTTTTTAGCAAAGACCATTGCAGCAGCACAAAGGGAGATGGTTTAAACTAAAAGAGGGGAAACTTAGACAAAATACCTGGACCTGAGCAAGGCCTTTGACACTGTCCTGCACCACATCCTGGTCTCCAAGCTGGAGACACAGGGGTTTGATAGGTGGACCACAAGATGGATAAAGAACTGGCTTGATGGCCGCACCCAAAGAGTGGCTGTCAATGGGTCCATGTCCAAGTGGAGGCAAGTGACAAGTGGAGTCCCTCAGGGATCAGTCCTGGGACCAGTCTTGTTCAACATCTTTATGGCTGACATGGACAGAGGCATTGAGTGCAGCCTCAGCAAGTTTGCTGACAACACCAAGCTGTGTGGTGCAGCAGACACACTGGAGGGAAGGGATCCATCCAGAGGGACCTGGACAGGCTGGAGAGGCAGGCACAAGCCAACCTTATGAGGTTCAACAGACCAAGTGCAAGGTCCTGCATCTGGGTCGGGGCAATCCCAAGCACAAATCCAGGTGGGGCAGTGAGTGGCTGGAGAGCAGCCCTGAGGAGAAGGACTTGGGGGTGCTGGTGGGTGAGAAGCTCAACATGAGCCAGCAGTGTGCACTTGCAGCCCAGAAAGCCAAGCAGAGCCTGGGCTGCATCAGGAGAAGTGTGGCCAGCAGGGCCAGAGAGGTGATTCTCCCCCTCTACTCTGCTCTGCTGAGACCTCACCTGGAGTCCTGTGTCCAGGTCTGGAGCCCCCATTACAAGATGAATGTGGATGTGCTGGAGTGTGTCCAGAGAAGGGGCACTGGGGTGATCAGAGGGCTGCAGCAGCTCTGCTGTGAGGACAGACTGAAAGAGTTGGGGCTGTGCAGGCTGGAGAAGAGGAGGCTCCCAGGTGACCTTCTTGTGGCCTTCCAGGATCTGAAGGGGGCCTACAAAAAAGCTGGGGAGGGACTTTTCAGGCTACCAGGGAGTGACAGGACTGGGGGGAATGGAGCAAAGCTGGAGATGGGGAGATTCAGGCTGGAAGTGAGGAGGAAGTTGTTGAGCATGAGAGTGGTGAGAGCCTGGAATGGGCTGCCCAGGGAGGTGGTTGAGGCTCTGTCCCTGGAGGTGTTTAAGGCCAGTCTGGATGAGGCTGTGTGCAGCCTCATCTAGGGTAGATGATCCTTGTGGTCCCTTCCAACCCTGACTGATTCTATGAAAACAGAAGGAAGGCATTTTTTGCAGTGAGGGTGGTGGCACACTGCCACAGGTTGCCCAGAGATGTGGTAAAAGCCCCATTCCAGAAAATATTCCAGGTTGGGCTGTATGGAGCTTTGAGAAACCTGATCTAGCTCAAGATATTGCTACTTACTGCAGGGATGTTTGACTACAAGCCTTTGAAAGGTCTCTTCTAACATAGAGCATTCTATGATTCTATGGCCCTGGCTCCCAGATCACAGCATAAGTGCTGGAGTGTAACAAAAAGGGAATTTCCCTGCTGGCACGGCAGCGGTACGAGGCAAAACTGCCCTGCTCATGAAAGCAGAGCTGAAAGGATGCAGAGGGTGTTTTGCTGGCGCTAGCCAGGGAAGTGAGCTGCGATGAGAGCTGGGTTTGTGGCCACGATGACAGCAGAGGGCACGCTTTGCTGGTGCAGCGCTGAGCCGACCGCCTGCGCGCACAGTCCCAGGCGCTGCTTGGACCGCTCTGGATCCGCGGAGCAAGCTGAAAACGCGGGGTAAGGAAGCAGCCACAGGAATTCAATGCAATTCAATCGTCTGCAAAGCCACATGCCCCGCAGCGCTGCGGCAAAAAAGAAAGGAACCAAATCGCCTTCGCTGCAGCCCAGCAGATGATGGATTTATCTGGCTGGGGAATGAGTCTAAAAAATTCAGAGCAGACTGATCCCACGGAGGAGCTGGGGGAGGAGGAATTGGTAAATCAGCCTGCAACTTGTTTGCCTCTGCATGCCTGTGACGGAGTCAAAAGGATGCCTAGAGGTTTGCCTTTACCCCTTCCCCAGGATTTCTCCACTAGGAGACAGTCCAAAGGTGTATAGAACAGACTCCCTTTCTCCAGTCCCTCATTGCTGGTTCCTTCAGGTCCACACAAGAGGATTTTCTAAACCAAAGCACACATGTTTCCATCTTTGGTTAAGTGGTATTTTTTCTTTCACATTTCCTTGCAATTACATGTCAAAGCTTCTCAGAATCAGAGTGATCCTCCAAATCGCTCTGAGATCCTAAAAAGCTTCAATCCATTCAACAAGGGTCAGACTTGATGGCAACAGTTTCTCTTCAAACAGACTGAGATGTTTCTCAGAATGCATTCCCACCAAAGCCTTGACTCTGGTCTTGCTTCCACCTGCCTCACAACCTCAGTCAAATCCCAAGAGGGGAAAAGCAGTGAAGGTGGACATCAGAGCTCTTCTGATGCTGCTCTATCTCAGGACTGAAGTCATCTCCTGATGTAGCCCAAGAACAAAGAGCCTACTTCCCTTGGGTAGGTGTCTGAAATTCAGTGGAACAAATACAAGACATTTCCATGAGGTAGTTTTTTAACTCGTGGTAGAGATCACCACTGTAATTCCTTCAGCCTCCTCCTGTGCTGCACAGAGAGGTGGGGACAGAGCCAAGCTCTATTCCAAACTTTGCTTCTATGTGGCTGGAAGAGCCACAATAGCTGAAATGGTCATCAGCCCCAGCAGTTCCCAGTGTGACTGAGGGTCAGTGATTGCCTGGAAGAGATAGGTCATACAGGTGCCAAAACCAAACACAATTTCCCATCCCATGCAACAGTTTGTGACTGTGCTCCAGGCCATTTCTGTGCCCTGGGAAACAGACACTGAACTGATGTCCAGACACATCAGTGCAGATCCATAGCTGTTTCAGCTCAAGAAGAGCATATCCATTCTGCCCCACTCAGAAGTAATGGAGATTCCCAGTGTTCTCTTCCCTTTGGGATGACAACATAAATGGCAAAAGAATGCCAGGCTGGACAGCTGCCTGTTGTGTAACGTGGCACATTAGGTAACAGCTTCCAGCAACCACAGAGGAGTCTTAAGTAACCCATTGCTGCCTCCAATTTCCATCTCTGCTCCTCCTCAACACAGCACACGAGTAGGCTGCTCTGCCCTGGGCTGTGGGAGCTGGAATGAGCTGATGCAGAGTTGGGGTCCTTTGTAAATCTGGTCCAGGTGAGCATTGCAGCACAGCACAGCTGGATTTTGTTGTGCCAAAGACAAGAGCCTGGGGGCTACAAAAACAGTCCATTCATGGTGTAAGTAAACTGGAAGAATCAAATTTGCTGCTACAGGCACAACTGGAAGAAGTGGGAAAATTACTGTACTGGCAGAAACCACACCTAAAAAAATTCTTTTGAAAGGGTAGGTTTGACACCTTGGTATACGCTGCCTTGACCATCTTCCACATCTAGGACTGGCTCTGTTTCTTTGACTGGGGGAGGAGAGACATCCTGGCCCAGCTGCTATCACAGGGACATGGTGGAGAGCTCCAGAAGTCATGGCCTTTGAAGCCAATTTGTGGGTTTGGGATCCAGATTCCTGCTGATCTTGGCAGGAGGCTTCATCCTCTGCCTGAAATAAAAAGGGTATGTGTCTGAACAGGAGCAGAGGCTGACTTCTCTCTACCAGTTCCCGAGAGTAACACCAGAGCTAGAAGGACAGACAGGGTACCAGAAGTTCAGGATTCATTCAGGTCAGGCAGCTGAGGAAAACTTGACTATAAAAGCAGCACAAGTCCTCCCAACTAACAGGCTCTCCTGGGCTACAAATGAAAACTTCTCTCACGGGTGTCATTCATTTTGCACCATGATTTGGGGAGGACAAAGAGGATGAAAGCTGAGTGTGGTTGCAGGTGTCCACACAAAGGACATGAGGCACTATGCAGGGAAGGCAGCTCCAGTCCAGCCCAGAGGTCTGCCTGGTGCTGGGAGTGGCCAGCACCAATTCCTCTTGTGCTGTAAAGTAGAGCAGAAACACCTTACCTCATGCTCCCAGCTCAACTTCAGCAAGCCCAGTCAGCAGCACCAGGGTTGAAAGGGAGGAAGGCACACTGATAGGAGATCTTTGTGCAGTACTAGGGTCCTTGTCCCCACAAATCTTTGTTTTTCCTCAGCTGGAAACTGAGGCATGGGAAAGTCCCTGATACCTCTTTATTAGGTGGTAACAGAGCTCCTGCCTTGCACTTCATCCACTGCTCCTGCCAGTTGGGAGATATCTAAAGAGACCTGTCCTTCATCCTTCGAGGTGACAGGGCCTTGCAAGCAGCTTTGTTCAGTGTGGGCATCAACCAGGTCTTGAGATCAGGCTGGAGGAGTTGGGGAGACCGACCAACTAGGCAGGACAGGCACATCCCTTACGAGACCAGCAGGTCCATCTATCCTGAGGAGACAGACATCACTGCAGCCTCAGCCAGGGCTCTGCACACCCCGACCGAGGCACCACTTTGACATTGCTTCCCCGAGCTGCAGAGCTATGGCAGAGACACCTTCCCGGGAGGCTGCCGGCAGCAAACAGCTCTGCCCCCGCAGCCAAGGGCTGGGTAAAGACAGCTGCTGGAGAACCTCGTAGGGGCCAAGAAGTCAGTAAGGACCCCCGGACGCAGCTCAGCATCGCCCATTCTCTGTTAGAGCCAGCTGCAAATCCGCCTTTAAGGGGACCCTCTCCAGCTCCCCGGGCTCTGCAGCCGTGTCTTACCCGAGGGAGAGTAAAGCCGCGTTAGGGCGAGCGGCTCTGGCACCGAGACCGCGGGCGGCTTCGCCCTCCGGCCTAGGGGTCAGAGCCGCGGTGCGGGCGGCGCGCAGCCGGCACCCCCGCGCAGCCGAGAGGCTTGGTGGCTGAGGAGAGAGCGGACGAGCAGGATGGAGAGCTCCAGAGGGGCACTGACTGCGAGAGAAAACGCGCCGTGAGCCAGACTGCGGCCCGTGGGCGGCCAGAGGTGCGGTACTCCGGTGGCACCGGGGACGCTTGGCCGGCCTCGGGTAGAGAGCAGCATCCACGGTCGAGGCCCCCCCGGATCCCGGGCAGGGACCCACCCCCGGCGGCGTGGGGTGAGGGGGGCGCCCCCGCCTTGACGTCAGGAGAAGGGTTTATAAAGAGGCGGGAGGCGAGGAGATCCCCAACACCGGAGCTGAGCCGCAGCGGAGCCGCCAGCGCCTCCCCGCCGCCGCCTCTCCGCGCCCGACCCGCCGGCGAGATGCTGTCGTGCCGCCTCCAGTGCGCCCTGGCCCTGCTGTCCATCGCCCTGGTCCTCGGCACCGTCTCGGCCGCCCCCTCGGACCCGCGGCTCCGGCAGTTCCTGCAGAAGTCCCTGGCTGCCGCCGCCGGGAAGCAGGTGAGAGCCCCGCGTCGGGGCTGCCACCCTGGGCACCCCTCAGGCATCCCGCTGGGCATCCCGACGGCCCTGCTGCCGACCCCCGCTTCTCCACTGCAGATCCTCGCTTCTCCTCCAGAGATCCCTCTGATTCCCCGTTTCAGATCCCCAACAAAGTCCCCGGCACCTCTGTTGCATTCTCCCGGCTTCCCTGCTGCAGATCCCTCTAGTTCCCCACTACACCCTTTACCTCAGTATCCTCAATGCAAACCTCCAGTCTCTCACCAGACCTCCCTAGCGTCCCCATTTCATGTCCCCAGTTATTTGCTGCTGGCTCCGATTCCCTGACAAGATGCCCTGTTTCCTTGCCAGGGCTGAGCCAGGGACAGGCTGGACAGCCTGGGGGTGAAAAGGGGGCACAGCCAATCAGCCCAGTTCAGCTGGGTACAGGTGGAGTATAAGGAGCAGCCACTGTTGGGGAAAGGCACAGAGAGCCTTTTGAAGCTCTCCAGGGCTTCTCTGGGGCATTGAATCAAGGCAGCTGTCCTGGTGCAGGGGGAGGATGTCCTTATCCATACAAGAGGGCAGCCGGCACTTGGAGGGACGAGAGAAAATAATAACCCCCGATGACAGGATGACCTGACTCGACCTCACGTTTTCTGTGTTGCTTTAGCAGCAGCCTTCTCCACTGAATTCAGCGCAGTGTGATGGAGCAGTGGGAAGGGAAAGTGGGGTGGTGCTTGGTTGAGTTTGCCCCCTGCCAGGACCAGGACAGCAGTCTCTTCCCCACGTCAGGACTCTTCTGCTCCGCTTTATTCCATAGGCACAGCTGCTGTGTAGCACCTGTCAGGCTGCGCCCTTCGGAGAGCCAGGGCTGCTCTTCTTCTCCAGAGTCTTGCATGTCTAATCTGGGCACAAATGTGTCCTAGAAAGACAGAGAGGTGAGACCCCAAAAGCCAAGGAGTAATTGTGATCTCTCTTTCCCTCTTTCTCACCCCCATCCCCCCATTCCTGCTTCAAGGAACTGGCCAAATACTTCTTGGCAGAACTGCTCTCAGAGCCAAGCCAGACAGAAAATGAAGCTCTGGAGTCTGAAGACTTGTCCCGAGGGGCTGAGCAGGATGAAGTGAGACTGGAGCTGGAGCGTTCGGCTAACTCAAACCCCGCTCTGGCACCCCGGGAACGCAAAGCAGGCTGCAAGAACTTCTTCTGGAAAACTTTCACATCCTGTTAGCTTTTGAAATTCACCTCTTCTCCCCATCCATCCCTGCCTTCTTCCTATCCCCCCACCCTGAGCAGAACCTTCACCACAACAGGCGAAGACTGTAAATACACAAATCCACGGTTATGGTGAAATTAAACAAACAAGGAAAATTCGAGTTTGATTTCCAGTTTCTTTAATAAAACTTTCTGTTCCAATTGTACCTGATCCGCTTGAGTTGTGATTTCTGACCAGTTCTTTAATGACATGCATTCTGCAACTCTTTCAGATGTACTATTTTTAATCCTTTGTTGCAATAAAGTTTATGTTTCAAACGGTGATGCTGAGGCTTGGTGCTTAATGAGAGAACCTGTCGCCTCTCAGGGTGTTTTGTCTTCACAATGCCTCCTGTCTCACGGCGGCAGCAGCAAAGGGCATGCACGTTTCCCCCCCCCCCCCCCCCCCCCCCCCCCGCCCCTTTTTCATTGTATTTCTTTGATGTGGCCTTTCTGAGGGACCTAGAAACACAGCGGTATTTTAGCTATCAAATCCCTCTAATTGTGGCTGAGTCAAATCCACAACGCTGGCACTTCAGTCAGTCTGGAGGATTTGCACCCATCCCCAGAGGCGTCGCAAATAATTTACGGCTGTGTATTCCGAGTGATGGGGACGACAAAAGCAGTTCACAGCACGAATTTGCTCCACACACATCTCCTTCCCTCCTTAGTCGCAAACACTAGAAGGTTTTCTTACCTGGCATATTTTATGCCTTGCGACATCCCCTACTAACGCTGCTTCTCGGATTCCTTTGGAAACTTTCCCTTTGTTCTGTTGCGCAGGGAGAGATTTCGCGTCTCTACAAGGCTGAGATGTCAACTCCAGGCTCTTAGCCTCTCTCCATCTAATAAACTGGCTACAACGTCTTCTCTGCTTAGTACATCGTCACTAGAGGCAACATTAGAAGGGTATTAAAAGGCAATATTCAGTAGGGTAGGAGACAGCGCCAGAAAAAAAAAGCCACACTTCTCTCCATGGAAGAGGAATTCTTCGTGCTTTTGCAGAGTCTCTTCCCTTTCTGGCCACGCTGCTTTCAGAAACCCGACCGTGGGTGGGTTTAGCTGCAGGGTATGCATCCTGCACAGGGGACCCGTGTGACTTCAGTGAGAAATGCATCATTCAGGAATAAAGCTAACAAACACTTTTAGCCATTATCTGTGCAGAGAAGGTGGAAAATAGAGGATGGCTGAACACACTCCCGGCGAATGTGGATTCCCAAACAGAGAACGTGTGAAGTTGCCGCTGGTCTGTGGCGACATCACTCTGTGGGATGTTGTTCTTGATGGGTTGTGGGCAATCGTCTTTATTCTTGGTCTACCCTTTATTTTTTTTCTCTGTGAGCAGAGGTTTGTTAGATTTGAGTTGGGGGCACTTGAATCCCTTGTTACTGCTTATTATAGAAGTGCCAGCATGAAATCCCAGCCCTGCCACACTCACTCACTGCAAGGCTTGGCCCGGCTGCTCCACAGCCGACTGGCAAGAGGCAAGGGCAATACTGACATATTTGGGAGGGAGTCGTTGGCATCACTTCAGCCCCTTTATGCTCAGAGGTAGGGCTGGATGTGCTGCAGGCAGGGGTTAAGGACTGCCTGCTCCCTGCCTGGCTGCGGCATCCTCTCCTCCTCCCTTAGAAGAGAGATAGGTTTTGTGGTGTGATTCAGGGGAATGCATGGTGTTGCAGTGCCACTGGTGGGGTTAAGGGCTCTGCCTTCTGTACTGGAGCTGAGTGTGTTGCAGACTAGACTGGGAAGTGTGATCCTCCTGGTGCTTCGGGGCACCCTCTGTCAGCTGCTGGATTTCTGTGGCTGGTGCAGCTGTGGAGGGTGCAGGATTAACTCACCCCTGGGAAAAGGGCAAGGTAGACACTGCTGGAAAGGAAGCCTCCAAAAAGATGTTTGACAAGTACAGATAATGTAGACAGTTTCTCAGCACTTAAAGCAGACAGAGTAAGAGTAGGACCCTGTTTTAAAGTCTGAAGATGGACTATGAGAAGAAAATCATGGTCCTAGCTCATGGCTGATTTTTTTTCCTGCTCTGCATCATCAAGAGAGTAGATTTTATGGGATTCATCAGAGACCTCTCCATCTCTGGCTGCTTGCTCCTATCTTGACTGAGGTTCCACTTAGCTCAAAAAAGCAGCTAATTCTTCTGTGCCGAGGCAGCCTCAAGACAGCAGCTACAGGAACAGAAAGGGGGTGGGAGTGCCAGGGGCTTGAATATTCTTACTCACCAAGTCCATTTTTCATGGGCTATAAATAGACCACTACTTGCCGGAGGTTTTTCCTCCTGGCCACTACGCTCAGCCAGAGCTTCTGAAGGGAGTTTAATCCTGCCAATTGCTGGAGTGAAACTCATCACAAATAGGGATGGGGATGATCCTCAAGCACAAGTAGGAATTAAAGGCAGTGATTCACATGCTACGCCAGCCTGTTTCAACAACACATCTGGCATCATGTCACGGCAGCCCCTACAGAGTTTAATGAAGATATACTGGTGGAGGCTTGCATGAATGTCCTCAGTTCAGAGGCAGAAAAGCAAATCTGCTCTTTCTGTCAGCTCAGAAGCTCCTGGAGTTTGGGAAGAGGGCTGCCAGGGCATTAAATACAGTATCAGCACACGTTATTGCACTGCAGCAGCACTGGCAATCTCAGCTGCTAGAACCGTATGAACACAGTGCAAGAGACACTCTTGCCCTGCTTGAGCTAAAAAGACTAGAAAGACAAAGAAAGATTTAGTGTTTCTTCTTGAGGTGGGAGTTATGGAGTAAAGAGATTAAATGGCCACATTTACTCCCTGGACACACAGCCTGGAAAGAGTGCCCTAGGCTGGGAAGACACTTGCTGAGCAAGTCTGAATCTAGGATGAGCAGATGGATATGGTCAGCTCCCATGGGCCAGAGCTGCTGAAGGTGAGAGACGTTTTCAAGTGGTGATCTCTGCAGGTCATAGCTGAGGGTCCACAAAGGAGCAGCTTCAACAGAGGCCTGGGGGAGGCTAGAGGCTGTGATGATCCACATGACTGATTCATCTCCCCTCTTACACTCAGTGTCACAGGCAGACCAAGAGCAATCCCCTTTCCAGCAGGTGCTTTCAACCTGGTGATTCATCTGAAACAGTGCAGGCAAATGTCCACGAGGAACCATATAAAAGGCCTTGAAACAGCTGTCTGAAGAGCTGCATTTAATGAAAACCAGCAAAGGTTGTGTAAGGCCTGGAAACACATATCACCCACTGGGAAGTCAGAGATGAGCTTCTCAGTCATTCCCAGCAGCAAGCTCTACAACTAATGATGCCAGAGGAGGTCATTCACTTTAGCAAGTAGCACAGGAAGTTTCTCATGCCCTCTCCAAACTGGTGAAAAAGGCAAGTCTGCCTTGCCCCAGAAGGCTTGTTGGTGACAGATAGCTTGAAGTGATCCTAGCTGTGGAGCAGAGCAAATAGCTGTAGGATCCAGGTTTCATAACCTGGGTTCCCTCTGGCACCACCTAACCCCTTTGGGCTCCACAGATCCATAAGCACAACTACCCTTCACTCAGCCTGTACAATGCTCTGTGTTGCCTTTGTCTTTACTCTGCCTCTGTGACTTCTAGCAAGGATTAGACTGTCGCTGATGCACAGCCACAGGGAGCAACTCAAATTCCCAGACCTCTGCTTTCACCACAGGAATCTTCTTTGCTTTCATCCTGCCTAATTCCAGCACCTGTATGGGTCAGCACCAGGTGATGGCAAAGAAGCACTTGCTGCTGCAACTGAATCCTAATTCTCTGCAACCAAAGCAGCAGGATGTTTATTGGCCAGGGTGAGAAAAGCTATACCTAGGCAATAGAAGTTATTTGGACAAGGAACAGAATGTACTCTGCTCTCTGAACACCCTTCTGACTCTTTTGATGGCTTCTCAACAGAATAAAACAATAAAGCTGAGCATTTTATTCTCCTTTGTTTTACTAGGGAATCACTTGTTACATTTTGTCAACTCTCAATTGTACTTCAGAGAACAGCTGTTGAGCCAAAGGCTGTGGGTATCTCAGAAGGCTTTTAGATCCCAGTCTTAGGAGATTTATCCCATAAACAACCTGTAGAGCACCCCAAAAAAAACCCAAAACACCAGGTCATGAAAAAATCACCAAGCTCAGCTTTCCTCCTATATATAGTACAAGTTCCACTTTGTGCCATGGATGAGTATTTCCAGCATCGTTGGGTGAAGAAGAAACTCACCTGGTCATTTAATTAGTAAAATTCATTTAATGAAGGACCCCAGGATTTCCTTTGGAGAGATGATTGAATTTTCCATTTTGCTCATCACCTGAGTTGGCTGCTGCACGAAGGAGAGAGGAAGGTAGTCCTGCACACATCACCAGAGCATCTTTGCCCCTGCTTTCTGCTGCCTGCTTCCCGCTCTTGCTGCCAGCAGCCTGCTGCTGTCCTTGGTGCAGAGGGGGGAAATGCTCCTGGCCTCCCGCCCTGGAAAAGCATTCCCGGGAGGTGAGCTGAGAGATGCACCTGGGTCCTGCCTTGCTTGTCCCTCAGCCCTTGTTAGGAGATTCCCAGAGGGGAGCAGAGCAGATGTCAGTGAATCCCTCCTTGCCAGCAACAAGCCGGGTGCTGCTGTGCCCCGAGGTAGAACATTTGCTCCCTTGCACAGCTCTGCGCTCTGCCCTCAAGGGAAATCTCACCTTTTGCTCAGGACTGAAATTTAAGGAAGAAAAAGGATCCCCCTGGAAATCGACTGTAACAACTGCAAGGTTCTTCTGTAGGTCTTTGCCGTTGCCTCTTTTATTCTCTCCTTCATTTCTTGTGCTTGTCAGGGTCTGTGATTCTTCCCAGAGGCTCAAGCACAGCATTTCTTTTCCTGCATCTCTGCTCTCCGTATCAGCTGGCTCCTCAAAGGATGCAATGTTGGGGGACATTGCTGAGCACCAGCTCAGGAACGGGGTGCACTGCAGCCAGCAGAGAGAGCCAAAGAGCACGGATTGTCCTGTTTATGGTCTGCATCAGTGAGAGCAGATGCTAAGGATGGGTGTCCTCTGTGCCAGGGGCTGTCAGAGCTCTGGCTATGACTCCACCACAGGGAGATGGGCTGGAGACAGGGGTCCTGCAAAGTGGAGCTTCCCACGGAGCAGCAGTTTTGGGGACCAGAGCTATGTGAGCTGCTGTGCTGACAAAGACTTTCCTCCAACACTAAATTGCATTTCCAAAGGGCTCAGGTCTGAGCTGCGAAATTTGAATGGGTTAGAAGAATGTTAAATAACATGATCATAGCAGAACCTCTCTAACTAGGGTCATATGTAGTGGGATTTGTTCTAATGGCAAGCCATAAGAAATTGCTTCCATGCAAATCCTCTTCCCCATGCCTTCCTCCCCCCTGCCTCCCCCTCCGTTGTTAGCATCCAAAGCAACTCCTTATTCACATAGCTCTTACAAAACATCACAGTCTAAGCAACAGCAGCAGGGGCAGAGGGAAGAAGGGCTATGGACCTCGATGACCCTGGTGGTGGCACATGTGACAGTTACTCTTTCCCAAACAGCAGGAGAGCTCTAGGCCAAAGGAGGGAAAAAATCTTCCACAGTTTGAATGAACAGTTCCTGAAGGCAGTGGAGGCTGGAGATGATGTAACTTGCACTGATGCCTTCCCTCAGCTGCAAGGGGTCCTGGACCTTGTAGTCTCAGACATCCCTTGCACCTAGGAAAGAACCAACCCCAGGTATAAGTATAGGTTGGGGACTGACATGCTGGAAGGCAGTGAAGAGGAAAAGGATCTGGGGGTCCTAGTCGATGGGAGGTTGAACATAAGGCAGCAATGTGCTTTTGTGGCCAGGAGGGCCAATGCCATTCTGGGGTGTATTAAAAGGGGTGTGGTGAGTAGGTCAAGAGAAGTTCTCTTGCCCTTCTACTCTGCCCTGGTGAGGCCACACCTGGAGTACTGCATCCAGTTCTGGGCCTCTCAGTTCAGGAGGGACATAGAACTGCTTGAAAGAGTCCAGCACAGAGCCATGAAGATGATGAAGGGAAAGGACCATGTCTTTTATGAGGGGAGACTGAGGAAGCTGGGACTCTTTAGCTTGGAGAAGAGGAGACTGAGAGGTGACCTGATCAATGTTTATAAATATGTGCAGGGTGAGTGCCAGGAGGCTGGAGCCAGGCTCTGCTGGGTGATGCCCACTGACAGGACAAGGGTAATGAGTGAAAGCTGAATCATAGAAGTTTCACCTAAACATGAGGAGGAAATTTTATCCTTTGAGAGTGACAGAACACTGGAACAGGCTGCCCAGGGAGATTGTGGAGTCTCTCTCTCTGGAGGTATTCAAAACCTGTCTGGACTCATTCCTGCGTGATCTGGTCTAGGTGATCCTGCTCTGGCAGGGAGGTTGGACTGGATGAGCTTTTGAGGTCTTTTCCAGCCCCTGATATTCTGTGAGTCATGGTAGCTACCTGCAGCAAAGGGACTCTGCCACCTTACCAAGGATGGTACTCTTTGAAGCTGTTGCCTGGGCTCCATGGACTCTCTGAAGTGCTGTTCTTACATCTCCTTACATCTTGGCATAGCCTAGAACTAGGGATGCATAACAGTGCTCTCTTGCTCCTGGTTTAGGGTCCTTGGAAGGGAATCTCAATATCCTTAGCAGGACAGAGGTCAACAACAAACAGGGAAATATGCCTTGAGCAACAAATTTAAATGGAGAACTCAGTATAAGAGTGTGGGCAAAAGGCCATACCTGTTCTCCCTGCACACAGCATCTGGAAATCTGGCCCAAGGCACAGAACCAGCTGGGGGGGCTGACCTTGCCCAGACAACCTCCACAACAGTCTTTCTAACATGGGATTTTCCAGTCCAACTATTCATGGTTAGTAACATTCCAGATCAACAGTGTTGTGATTCCCAGCTGAGAGCTGCCTGGAGAGATGAGGGCTTTCAAACAGCATCTCTGCCTTGCTGTACGACGACCACCAGTTACGCCATGTGCCTGCCGAAAGGAAAGGTTGCAGTAAGAAATTCATTAGGGAAAGCCATTTGTACAAGTTTCTGGGGTTTTTCTTAGGTAAAATCAATAAGACATAGACTTTCAAGCTCACTTCTACTTGTCAAACAGAAAGAGTTCAAGAGAGCAAGGTTGCTATAGACAGCTGCAGAATGCCAATGTCTCAGCCCAGCCCAGGGCACTACTTCCATGTAAAATCACCTTGATTTGCCTTTAACATCCCTCCTGCCTGTAAGTTCCTGAAGGTAGGAGTCCTCAGCTCTGTGTCAGCTGTAACAGTAAGCCTTTCAAGGAGGTTCAGTGACTTGCAAGGCTTATTTACCAATAGACAACTCAGGCAAATACAAAGTGCTGCTGAGCCTTTGCACTCAGAGCGAGCTGGCCACCTGGTGAACGAGGCAAACCAGCACTTGTAATTGAAATAAGAACAACAGCAAAAAGGACTCATGGTCTGAATGCTGGCCAACAAGAAAAATTCACCCTAGAGATCTCAGAGTGAAATTACCCTTTCTACATGGCAAAAATATCCTGCTTGCTACAGACTATTCTTTTTAATGTGACTACCAAGTCCTAGCCATCCCCTCTCACTTAGCCCATTCATTCATCCCATGCTCTACCTGCCCAAGGGCTCATACAGCCAATGCCTGGTAAATTCATGTCTAGCTTCTGCCTTATTTTCTGTCTGGGTAGCTGGAGGATTCACAGTGAGAACATGACTGAAGCATCTAGGCTTTCTATTCTTTTGTTCCTTCCTGCTCTGCCCCTGAGACACCCTCTTTTGTGTACTAAGGGACTTGGAAGTTGGAATGGAGCTGTGTAGCTTGCAAGGGTGCCCTTTATGTGGGCTTCCAAAAATAAATTGCTAAGCATGCTGAGCTGTGAGCTCAGGAGACTGGACATGCTGTTCCAGGAGTTTCCTTCAACGTTGTGCTCCTTTTCTGCCAGTGGTCAGTGCCCTACAGGCAGATACTCTCGTAACTTCCTCCTCACTGCAAGAGCTTGTTACAGATGCCCAGATGTCACTTCAGCAATTACCTGGGAGGGCAGCTCATCTACTGCTTTGACACTGAAACTTGTCCAGTAAAAGAACAGCCTCTTCTGGTGTGATATCACCAGGCTCTCCTCCTGACCCACATCATCTGGCACACTGGTAAAGACATTAACCAGCAGACAGCACTGATAGGCTGATGCCATACACTATGTTGTAGCCAGAGGATGCAGGGATGCTTCTCTTCTTCATGCTGAAGTCCTTAGGGGTTTCAGAGACTGTAGAAAATGGGAGAAACTCAACTGCTTTGTAAGTCTTTCAGTATTTGCCAGGCAGGTAGAGTATCCATCGTGCTGCATTGTGTTATCAGAGTGTCTCAGGGCTCTTGTCAGCAGCCAGAAACCTCCCACAGTGGGTGCAGCATAAAGTCAGAGCAAGTGACAGTCCCTGTCCTGCAGATATTAGATGTGATAGGAGATAAGTGCATCAGCAGAGATGCCTCGGAGACATACAGCAGCAAGCAAACTTGTGACTACTCTCATTGCTTTCTCGTGTGTGCTCCTCAGCACAGCCTTTGAGAAACATCACTATGATGATCTACAAGTTATTCTTGCTTGCAACTCCTTGCCCCCAGCAGAGAACAGTACATAGCATGGTATGAAGGTCCAGCACAGGTCTGGGTGCTTACTCTGGATTTTACCCAACAGCCACATTCAGGTAGCATTAAGAAAGCGAGCAAGGCTCAGAAATAGGATTTGCATTGTGATCTGGACAGTGGAGGACTGTGCCCTGAAAGAACTGTTTGCAGCACATGTAACCCAATCTGGCAGGAGCTCATGCCTTCTGGCAGGGAATTTTTACATGTTCAGAATTTTCCCCCATCCTGCCTCACAGGCAGCCAGTCCTCCAGGCTCTTCATCCTCCCCCACAGCCTCGGGGAAGTGCAAAAGAGCACCTGGGTCAGGAGGTGAAGATGGAGAGCTGCAAAGAGCTCATAAAAGAGAGCTGACCTGGTACCTTTTGCTCTTTCCAGGTTCAGTCCTCTTCCATTTGCCAGAATCATGACCAAACTGGATGCTCCGGAGACAGCAGGGTCAGGGAGATCAATGAATTATAAATAAATGCATTATAAACAAATCAATCAGAGGGATAAAAGCATCTGACAGAGTCACAGTAATTAAAAATATAATAATCCAGATAGCGGACATTTATTTAAAACGGTGCAATTACAGCTTTTAATCATCCAGCTCTAAATTAACAGCAGCAGCGAAGCGGCTGTGCAAACGTGTTCTGTGTAATGAAGCGATATTAGAAAGCCAGCTTGGTGATCTCTCCCTCTCTCAGGCTAATTCTCTCTCCTCTCGTTGTAAAATAACCTTTTGGTGCCGTTTTCTTGTGCAGTCTTGAAGATGAAGACACAATATTAGAGCTAAATTAAACCCTCTTCACATATATTTCTCTTCTTTCAAGCTGTAAAAATTGCTGGTATCAGTCATTCAGTCTCTAGTGCTGACGCAACCACACTCGAGGAGAACATCTGGGGGCCCCAAGAAACATTATAGGGAAAATAAAATGCTATATTACAATCAGCCAGCAATTAAAAGGCAGGATGCAGCAGGGCCAATCCTGCAAGATGCTGAGGAGGCTTCGTAGAGATACCAAATGGTAGAGGCTTGCAGTGCTCTGGGGTCTCTTTCCTCCTTCACTGTGGGGATTGTGAGGAGACTGGAACATTTATAATTCTGCTCCTACCCAGCACAAATGGTTCTGGAAGTAGCTTGTGTAAATTCAGGTCAGTGCTGATCCAGAGGTCACAGGTTTAGTATCTATTCACCACCAGCCAGCCCAGTTTGCAGAGCTGTGGACCCAATCTCTTGCCTTGACTTGGCAGGTCCCAGCCAGACTTGACATTCACAGAAACACAGAATGCTTTATAGTGGAAAGGGCTGTTAAAGGTCAGCTGCCCCAACCCCCATGCACTGATCAGGGACATCTTCAACTAGAACAAGTTACTCAGAGCCCCATCCAGCCTGACCTGGAACATTCCCAGGGATGAGGCATCTACCACCTCTCCAGACAGCCTGTGCCGGTGTTTCACCACCCTCACTGTAAAAAATGTCTTCCTTAAACCTAGTCTAAATATCCCTTCTTTCAGTTTAACACAATCACCCCTTGTCCTGCCAGAAAAGACTGTCCTCATCTCGCATATAGGTTCCCTTTAAGTACTGAAAGGCAGCAATAAAGTCACCCCAGAGCCATCTCTTCCACAGACTGAACAGCCTCTACTCTCTCAAACATTCTTTCTATGAGAGGTGTTCCAGTCCTCTGATTATTTTTTCCCAAACAGCCACGATGTGGCTGAAGGCAGTGCTCAGCCTGGCATGCAAAGCCTCTATGGTTAGAGTGGGCTCAGCACAGTCACAGCCAAATCAGAGACGTGAAAGCTCTATGCACCTGGCACAGCTCTGACACAGCAAAGCGAAGGCTCTTACCTGCTTTGGGCAATGCTCATGATCTCTCTTCCCACATATGCATCTACACCTGACCTGTAGAAGCATCCTCCCTGCAAAAGAGGCCAATGCCTACCAGCCATGTTCATAGAATCATAGAATCAACCAGGTTGGAAGAGACCTCCAAGATCATCCAGTCCAAACTAGCACCCAGCCCTAGCCAGTCAACTAGACCATGGCACTAAGTGCCTCATCCAGGCTTTGCTTGAAGACCTCCAGGGACAGTGCCTCCACCACCTCCCTGGGCAGCCCATTCCAATGGGAAATCACTCTCTCTGTGAAGAGAGTGCAGCGATGAAGTGAGGAGATTTACAGACGCAGGGCAAGTAAAACTATTGAAGGCAAAGCCTTCCAGACATGGAAATCCTGAGGTGGGTTGGAACCAGTAGCCAAGAAGGCAAAATTCTCCACTGACTGCAAAAGCTCTCCTGGTCTTCAGTCTCTCCTTCCTGACAGAGTGCACGCTCAGCTCTGCTCTGTTGCTTTGCAACACCCCCACACTGGGGGAGTCACAGCAGGGTGGAAGTAGCCCAAAACAGTTTGTGAGCATGCAAAGATTTCAGTACATGGGGAGAGCATGTGTGTGGCTGTGCCTGGATGTGTCTCTGTGCCTGCATGTGTGGCTGTGCCTATGTGTGTCTCTGTGCCTGGATGTGTGGCTGTGCCTGGATGTGTCTCTGCACCTGCATGTGTGGCTGTGCCTGGATGTGGCTGTGCCTGCATGTGTGGCTGTGCCTGGATGTGGCTGTGCCTGCATGTGTGGCTGTGCCTGGATGTGTCTCTGTGCCTATGTGTGTGGTTGTGCCTGAATGTGTCTCTGTGCCTGCATGTGTGGTTGTGCCTGGATGTGTCTCTGTGCCTGTGTGTGTGGCTGTGCCTGGATGTGTCTCTGTGCCTATGTGTGTGGTTGTGCCTGAATGTGTCTCTGTGCCTGCATGTGTCTCTGTGCCTGTGTGTGTGGCTGTGCCTGGATGTGTCTCTGTGCCTGCATGTGTCTCTGTGCCTGTGTGTGTGGCTGTGCCTGGATGTGTCTCTGTGCCTGTGTGTGTGGCTGTGCCTGCTGTGTCTCTCTGCCTGCATGCATACTTCTGCATGCCTAAGTCACAGCTCTTTCCACAGCTGCTCACTCACACCCAATTCTTGGCCACTATCACCAACCACAGCCACCTATCTGCGCCTGTAATTCTAAGCACACAATTAAAATCAGGAGCCCTTTGCAAAGAGAATTTCCTCTCTCTCATTAGCATCAAGACCTCCTCTCTCTCCTGTTTGCCTGAAGGATGTACAAACATCCAGCACGGGAGAAAGTGAGAGTGGCAGGGTCCTCACTTCCACCATGGGCACTGTAATTACCTGACCTGCACATTAAGATGAATAAATATTAACTTTACTTGTGTTTTTACTGTCCACCTAAGATGGAAACAATGAACTTTACTACTTAATCAAATTAGAGCTATAAAATGATTTCCCTTTTAGAAGGTTCATTTCTGGTTTGCTGGCAATTAGTGCTGATGATTTGAATCCCAGCTCTGAAGCATTTTGAAATATGGAAAATGGCAGAAGTGCCACAGTGCATTAATGGAGCCATAATACACATCAGGTAATAAAGCATGAAGAGTCTGTTTACTTTAAGTACTCTAATTATTTGAAAGCTTTAAAAACAAAACCAAACCAAACCAAACAAAAAAACCACCCCAGACTTAACGTTTGAAAACCTTCATTTAATTTGAATTAACTTAAAAAGAGAAAACAGAAAAACAAGCAAAAAAAAAAACCCAAAACAACCTCCCCTTTTTGAAGTGCTGCTTTGAAATTCCTTTCAATTAGGCCAGGTCCCAGGCAGACACTGCAAAGCAAATTTTCCCTTTTGGTTTGTTTTTGTTTTTTTTTCCTCTTGATTTTTCTCTCCTGAGGATGTGCAGGGCAAGGAGGACCACTCTTGCACTGCATGCTCACACAGCCACTCCTGTGCCATCCCTGTAAACATCTCAGTGCACCATCTCATAGGAGTCTCCCATCCCTCGTTGAGCTGTAGAGTCGCTGCTGTTGACAGGTTTAAGAGTGCTGACAAACCCTTCCAACCTTTAACACAGCCAAGAAAGTGTTTGTCAGCTGTACCTTAGCCTGAGATACAATTCTCTGAGGCAGAGCACAGCTCCCCTGGCTTCCTTGCCTCTGAAGAACCAGCAAGGTTTCATACCTCTTCATTTTAAACCAGCACCAAACCAGCAGCACAACTGATTAAGATCTCTGGAGATCTGTGGTCCTCTCCCATGCACAACAGGGTTGATTTCAAATTCAGGTCATGCTGGTCTTGGCCTTATCCTGCTGAGCTTTTCATGTTGCCAGAGATAAAGATTCCCCACACCACTGCTCTTTCCTGGGACCACACTGCTCATGGTGAATTTGTTTTTTCATTCTATCCTGTAGGTGTTGCCCCTGCTGCAGCCTGTGCTCATGGCCTCTTGACTTATTGCCATGCATCTCTGAGGACAGTCCAGCCCCAGTCTCTCAGTTCCCTTGGAGGTAGCTGAAGCTGGCAGCAAGATCCTCCTTGTCCTTCTTGTCTCCAGGCTCAAACAAACCCAACCCTTCCACCTTGCCTCAAACATCTGCCTCTGCCATCTCAGTGGCTTTTTAAAGGCATTCTCCAACTCAGCATGCTTTGAGCCACATCATCCAGCCAATTGTCCTAATATACACTGGTCCTCTCATCCTACTTCCATCTCTGCCATTTGGTTACAGCCACAGAGAGCAAAAAATTACACAGAAGAGACCAAATTGCTGATATCAAAGAGAGAAAGCATGGCCAAACCTTTGCAGTCTGCCTTAATGTGACTCAGTAATGCCCACAAGTTGGCTAGGGCCAAACTTTCTCATACAACACTTACATAGCTCTTTACTTCATAGAATCATAGAATCAACCAGGTTTGAAGAGACCTCCAAGATCATCCAGTCCAACCTAGCACCCAGTCCTGTCCAATCAACTAGACCATGGCACTAAGTGCCTCATCCAGGCTTTTCAGTACGGTGACTCCACCACCTCCCTGGGCAGCCCATTCCAATGCCATTCACTCTCTCTGGGAAGAACTTTCTCCTAACACCCAGCCTAGACCTCTCCTGGCACAACTTGAGAAGCAGTTTCTCTGACCCATTGCCTGCAGCTTCATCAGCTCTCCATGGTCTGGGAGATCTCATCACAGATGACAGACTCTCACCTTGGGCAGATCAGGCAGCATCATGCAACGATGGAGTTAGCTGAAGACCTTTGCAAGCACACAAAGAACAAGGCAGCATAGAATCTTCCCTCAGATCTGATGGCCTGGTTTTCTAAAGCATGGCTGTTCTCCCTGTTGCAGTACCTGGATTGCTTCAGCAGTCAGGTGTATTTGCAAGGCTATCCAAGTCAAGACAAATTTGCCCCCAAAGTAATAACTTTTCAATTACCTTCATTATTCCTTGCTCAACACAAGAACAGTACAGCACCTCCTAAGAGAGCAGCTGAGTATTTCTCTCCAGGGTGCACATTTATTATTTTAAGAATCATTTAATTTTCCATCTGAACAAAAGAGGTGAATGTAGGTCCTGAATGACTCCAGGGCCCAGTTCAATACACTGCCATGTTATCCATCACTGCAATTACACAGTGGTAATTCATCTCTGAGAAATTTCAATACACAGATCAGAGAGCATTTGTGGTACCTGGAATGGCTTAAAACTCTGGGTGCCCACAGAGAGAAGGCATCAAAACTAGGATGCTCAATAGATCCTCTAACATATTCCTTTTTGTCTGCTTGAGGGTGGTCTAACAGCACTTTGGATTATGTTACAAACATAGGTTTAAAATGTCCTGCAAGACTCCTTCCTCCTCTCCTTGCCTTTGCCTACTATCATTTGCATCTGATCAGAAAATAGTGATTCTGCCCTTCTGTCAAAAGAAAATTTACATCATATGTTGAAGTTAGTAAGTAATAAGTAATCAAAAAAGACTGGGGGGGTGGGGGGGGTGGGGGGTGTTGTTGGTCAAGCCAGAAGTAAATTTGTCCAAGCTTTATAGTGAAATCAGATCCACAGAATCACAGAACATTAGGTTGGAAGAGACCTCCAGAGATCACACACACACACACACAGAGTATCATCAGGGTTGGATCAAGTCCAACCCCTCCTGCCAAAGCAGGATCACCTAGGGTAGTGAAATAAAGTGAAAAAACTGTGGTTTGGCTCAAGCTTTAATCATAGAATCAACCAGGTTAGAAGAGACCTCCAAGATCATCCAGTCCAACCTTGCACCCAGCTCTATCCAGTCAACCAGACCATGGCACTAAATGTCCCATCCAGGCTTTTCTTGAACACCCCCAGGGATGGTGACTCCACTACCTCCCTGGGCAGCCCATTCCAATGCCAATCACTCTCTCTACCAACAACTTCCTCCTAACATCCAGCCTCCACCTTCCCCAGCACAACTTGAGACTGTGTCCCCTTGTTCTATTGCTGGTTGCCTGGCAGAAGAGACCAACTCCCACCTGGCTACTGTCATCATCAGATTGTTTAACCCTTTAAATTATGATTTTTGTGATTTTTGAAGACTGAGAGGAAGTATCAAATTGGGTTGGTTTTGCTGAGGTGAAGTATGAAATACTTCTGGCATAAAGGGATTTGATATTACTTAATCCTTTCTTCTTTGCATCTTCTCTGTCTTTTCGAGTCAGAACCATTTCATAATTGGAGGCTGAATTTTCCATGAAGAAAACTCTCTTCTTAAAACAACAACAGTCTGATGCAGCCCAGGATCTGGTTGGCTTTCTGGGCTGCAAGTGCACACTGCTGGCTCCTGTTGAGCTTCTCACCCACCAGCACCCCCAAGTCCCTCTCCTCAGGGCTGCTCTCCAGCCATTCACTGCCCAGCCTGGATTTGTGGTTGGGGTTGTGATGCATATGTTCTCTGCCTCAGATGAGGTTTTACACCCTCTGAAAGAGCCAGGTACCATATAACTGATCACCATCAACCCCTGCTCCTCCTGCATGTGAAGGTTTAGCTCTGTGCACTAAAGCACTTGCCTGGGGTATTTTAAGCAAACACTTTGCTGTCGAATGCAATCCAGGATGCCATATTCAGGTGAACATTTCCCAGACTCTAGCCAGGTTTGCAAAAGGACTCACATTCTCCTCTAAGGACCTTGGTGCACTCCTGCCATTCAAAATGCTTACAGGGCTGGGTGAGGCAATGCCAGGATTCAGATCCCTTTGTTAACAGGGTCCTTCAGGGTGGCCAGAAGAGCTTCTTTGCTCTTCCACTTAAACGTTTGCAAGAGGCTAAATTAACATGTGTACAGATGCTGAACAAGTGACGTGCAGCTCTTTGGTCTCTCTCCCCCTTGAGAAACAGAGCACTTACCTCTAATTGTATAGGCTGACTGTCAGCTAAGGGTATGACAGCACTGTGAGCTGCAGAGCAAGGAGCTTAGATTTCTCTAGCAGTGTGGAGTGGTCTTTTTCCAGGAAGGCCAGAGCATATCAGCACTGCCAGATGTATGAAACAGGGAGAACCACTGTGGTTTGGTAGCAGCAGACCAAGGCATCTGTGCAGAGATGCTGATCTCACTGGGTCTTTCACAGACAAAGAGATGGTATAACAAACCTTCCTCCAGTGTAGTGTTCAGAGGATGTTCTTTGTTTCTTTCTGCTGGCGATTGGAGATTAGCCACAATCAAACATCTGACACTATGCAGGGGACTCAGAAATAATAGGAACATAACATAGCTAATTAGCTGCATGGATTATTTCAGCCAGCTCCCTCTGGAATAACCTTGTTGCACAGGGCTAGGTTTCTTCCCACCCTCTCATAACTGATCCTCATGTTTAATTACACTGGAAACTTGGCTGTGCCCAGCTCAGGTGGAATGTGTTACTGCTTAGATGGGGTTTGTAGGTAAGAGGCACTGCTGCTATTGCACAAGTGGTGAAGTGGCTTCGAGGGATTTTATGTCTCCTTTGGAAAGCTGCAGCTCCACCCATCTTCAGCAGTAAGACCCAGACAGAGGCAGATGTCTAACAAGTAGTAGCAGCAATGCCTGTGCCTATGCATTGTATAGAATCATAGAACCATAGGAGGGACAGTGCTGTCATTGTCTTGATTCTTTCTGGGCCCCTCAATTCAAGAGAGATGTTAAGGTGCTGGAAGGTGTCTAGAGAAGGGCAAGAAGGCTGGTGAGGGGCCTGGAACACAAACCCTATGAGGAGAGGCTGAGGGAGCTGGGGTTGTTTAGCCTGGTGAAGAGGAGGCTCAGGGCAGAGCTCATTGCTGTCTACAACTACCTGAAGGGAGGTTGTAGCCAGGTGGGGTTGGTCTCTTCTCCCAGACAACCAGCAACAGAACAAGGGGACACAGTCTCAAGTTGTGCTGGGGGAGGTAGAGGCTGGATGTTAGGAGGAAGTTGTTGTCAGAGAGAGTGATTGACATTGGAATGGGCTGCCCAGGGAGGTGGTGGAGTCATCATCCCTGGAGGTGTTCAAGCAAAGCCTGGATGAGGCACTTAGTGCCATGGTCTGGTTGACTGGACAGGGCTGGGTGCTAGGTTGGCCTGGATGATCTTGGAGGTCTCTTCCAACCTGGTTGATTCTATGATTCTAACTGGGGAGATTGTAAGTGGTAAATTGTCAGATGAGTGGTCCATGTGGGAGAGAGGAGATTGCTTCCAGCAGAAGGCAAGTTCTCAGAAGGATAGTGAACTTCCAGAATAGCTTATTCAAAGGATGATGTCAGGCAGCATCTGGAGAAAATAGGCTGGGCACCCTCTCTGCACAAGGGTGCTCATGATCAAAGGCCAAGGTGAAACTGCAGTATGCCAAAAATCTTCAGTCCCGTGAGTTGATCAGCATACTTTCAAAGAACACAAGAGTCCTTTCAGGGAGGAAGTGATCACCTCACAGATAAGAGAAGAGACTGAGCAGGAAACTGAGCCTTTAGCCTGGCATTTTTTTATACCAGCCGAGGATAAGACCTTTAAAATGTTTCCCCAAAACTCTGTGTCCATTTAGAGCAGAAATTCTTTAATGTCAAGGCCATGACATCATCTTTTCTTCTGTGCTGTCACCATTTGTCACCTCACTATCTAGCGTACTGCGTCTGCCAACAGCCAGGGACCGTCCCAAGACAAGCCCAGCAGAGGGTTCTGCGGTGTCCTAGAGCTCTTTATGACACAGCTGGACTTGGTTTCCATGTTAGAGTAGCAAGAATTATGTTTGAATCACATAATGCTCCCAGATTTACATCTTCTCAGAAGTAATCTTCTTCTGACAAGCTGAATCCCTCCCCTGCACCTCTTACATTAATATGGAGCTTTTCAGACAAAGCTTTCAAACTAAGCATGCACTGTGGCAGGTTAAAGTGATCAAAGGACCTAATAGGCTTTCACATGTATTTACAGGATACAAGGCTCCCAAATTCAAAGACTGGATCAAGAGATTTGTGATAAATTGTGCGAGGATTATTTGTCTGCTTCTTGTGCAGCAGAGAACTTGACTCTGTTTAGTTGCAAAAGTCAGCAAAGCATTTGCCTGGGCTGGGCAATGGAAGCTTTCTTGCTTTTGCTATCTTCTGCAAACACAGGATAACCACAGCAGCTGGCATTAGGCTAACTGAGGTCCTCATACAAAAGAAGAAAGCAGATCTCCCCAGTTGTGACCCAAGAAAGATGCTCGAGAGCAGACTTTCTGCTGGGCAAGGCAGACACAAGAGGAGGGATGAGCATAGGCTGGAATGGAAGCTACACATCAAGGAAGGGGGCATTTTTCAGGAAGGTGGAGCAAACTTTGCCCAGCAAGAGCAATGTCAGCATTGGCTGCTTAAAATGAGTCAGATCGAGGGAAGGGAGACTACAGTACTGGAGGGATGCTGCTCTAAGCAGGGTCTAGGTAAAGCCTAACAGGTCTGGCTTATTTATCTCGTGGAAAAGTGGAGCAGTATGAGTAGATGCCAAGGAGAGGCCCATAAGAGATAAATAAGGCTTTATCCATGTAGAAAGCATACACCAGAATTTCCAGTTCATATCAAGAAGGTGTAGGATGTGAACCTGGGTCACAGAATCACAGAAACATCCAGGTTGGAAAAGCCCCTCAGGATCACCAAGTCCAACCTATAACCCTACTCTACACCTTAGACCATATCCCTAACCACCACATCCAAACGACCCTAAAACACACCCAGGGTGGGTGACTCAACCACCTCCCCTGGGCAGCTCATTCCAGTGCCTGACCACTCTCTTCCTCATGTCAGCCTGTTAGAAGGAGCAGAGTGGGAACCCCCTGGCTTTTCTTCATTAAAATTCCACAAATCCTTCCTTTTTCTTTTTTAGTTCTGCAGTAGAAAACCCCAAAGTTTTGATTGTAAAAAACTGTTTTAATTGAAAATGTTTTGGGTTTAGTGAATTTGAGCTTTTTTTTGCTTTGACCTTTGAGGCTATATGAGATACATATAAAGAGGTATATATAGGAGGGGGGTGTGTGTATATATATATATAGGTATATGTAGGAGGTATAGGCTGGATGTTAGGAGAAAGTTGTTGTCAGAGTGATTTGCCATTGGAATGGGCTGCCCAGGGAGGTGGTGGAGTCACCATCCCTGGAGGTGGTCGAGAAAAGCCTGAATGAGGCATTTAGTGCCATGGTCTTGTTGACTGGATAGAGCTGGGTGCTAGGTTGGCCTGGATGATCTTGGAGGTCTCTTCCAACCTGCTTAATTCTATGATTCTAATTCTGTTCAGAGACTTTACTTCATAGTTCAATCTCTTCTAAGTAACTGCACTTTTCAGAAGTTCCTCCTAGCATCCAGCCTACACCTCCCCCAGCACAAATCAGTTCTATTCTAATTCAGACCAGAACAAAGGCAATGAACTCCTCTCCTTCCAACAGCCTCAAGTTGTGCCAGGGTAGAGGCTGGATGTTAGGAGGAAGTTCTTCCCAGAGAGAGTGAATGGCATTGGAATGGGCTGCCCAGGGAGGTGGTGGAGTCACCATCCCTGGAGGTGTTCAAGCAAAGCCTGGATGAGGCACTTAGTGCCATGGTCTGGTTGACTGGCTAGGGCTGGGTGCTAGGTTGGCCTGGATGCTCTTGGAGGTCTCTTCCAACCTGGTTGATTCTATGATTCTATGATGATTCTATAAGATTATCATTTCTGCATAGAAACACACAACCTTTGGACATGAGAGCTCATTTCCTGGAAACTGAGAGCACATCAAACATACTGATCCTTTTTGAGGAAAGATGAAGAGAGTACATGTCCTAGAAGGTGGAGAGGAGGCTAAAGCTAGTGGGTTGGGAGCCTTGATGTCAAGCAGTGTCTAAAATATCATCTTTGCATCATACTGGCCCTTAATTTTCACCAACCATGGAGGAACTGATTGAGCCCAGCAAGGGTCCAGCAAAACAGCTAATTTCTCACAAGCCTCTAAAATTCATAGGCACGGCGGTGGTCCTGTCACACCATTGCTATGTTGTTCCACGGCCCAGACTCTGCCTTGAAGGGTGACAATATCAGGGGCAATGTTTGCTTTTGCTTTTTTTCTTCCCCTCCCCAGGAGCAGAATACATTTGGGTTGTTAATACACGGCTCACACTTCAGTCAGATCCTTACCGAAGGGCTGAGAGCTCGTCTCAAACCGCGCGTCGTAAATTAACTCTTAATGTGATGAATGCATTAAAGGGCTGTTAGGCCTGAAGGATGTGCTTGGGAACCCGAAGTTCTGATTAAGGACTTGATTCATAAAAGCTCTACGCCCCATTTACGCAGGTTTCTCTATTGGAAATGTTACTTGGAAAAAGCTCTTGAGTGACTTCTTGCCAGAGAAAAGGGGTTAGGAGTCTGGACATGCAGTCGCACACGTGCTCTTGCAGACATAGGTGCTAGCAGAGGCAGGAATGTAGGAGGCACACGTGCAAAGACCCAGACATGCTCTTTACACACTGCTCTGCACCAAGCCCTGTGGAGGATGAAATGTTCCTCTCCAGACTCAAACCCATGCATTGCTCAGCCTGTCAAAAGCTCAGAGCTTTCTCCATGCGTGGCTGCTGCAGTCTGCAAATGCAACTTCCCAGCTACAGGGATGCCTTCTAAGTTGGGACTTCGGGGCGCAGCAGCCCCTTCTGATGCTCGTGGGCTTGGGCAGTTCAGTTCAGAGAAGGAAATCTGAATGAGACCAAAGAGAAGATACTGAGCCAGGACAAGAGCTGAAGGACAAAACCCAGAGAAATGAAGGAATAAACTTCCAAGAGCAAAAGCTCTGGGAAATGACCCATGCTGGGTGGGACAGAGAGATGTATCACAGTATCACCAAGGTTGGAAGAGACCTCATAAATCACCAAGCCCAACCCTTTACCACAGAGCTCAGGGCTAGACCATGGCACCAAGTGCCACGTCCAATCCTGCCTTGAACAGCTCCAGGGACGGCGACTCCACCACCTCCCCGGGCAGCCCATTCCAGTGTCCAATGACTCTCTCAGTGAAGAACTTTCTCCTCACATGATGAGCAAATTAATCCCTTTTCTCATATCTCATCTGTACATTTTGTGTGGCTTCACTGTTACAAAATCATTCAGGTGTCCCATGATGCAGGAACTGGACTGGAGCATCCCCAGATGGCCTTTATGTCAGAGAAAGAGAGGTGGAAGCCAGCTGCACTGAACTGGAGGGGTGCTACCCGGGCTGCTGAACACACACAGCCTGTGTCTCCAAGGGGCTTTGACAAGGGTGTGCCTCTGCAACCTGGAGCAATGAAGCAGCTTGCCAGCTATGCTACCTTGGCTCCTGGTTGGGGTAAAATCTGTCCCCTGAGGAAGAAAGTTGTTTAATTTCCACACTGACTGCATGAAAGGAGATACATTCCATTTTCTGTATCTCACGGATCCATAGAGAGGAGCAGTCAGAAAATTGCTGGAGGATAAAGAAGAATTCATATTAAACATGTCATTCCAGGGGGGATCTGGATGAATCAGGTTTTAGGTGACACCCCACACTGATCATGACAAACATCCCACTTGCAAAGCAGCCCTATTTTACAGCCTCCTTTTGGATAGCTTACTCTGAGGAGAGTTTGCTGAGCACCGAGCAGCAGGACAGTGCTGTATTCCTTATGGTTTCTGCCCTGTGCTGTAGGTTGAAAGACATGCACAAGAACACCAGGTCTGCAGCATGAAGAGCTGCACTGACTGAGCTGTCACCATCAGCTTCCAAAATCTCCATACAGGGTGTTCTGGAAATGCACTCTCTGCAAAAACCTGTCTTACACTGATATTCTTCAATGAGTGTGCTATGAGGTGTGGTGAACAAAGCTGCAGTCACCTTACCTAAGCCTTCACAACTTCATCCTTCTCAAGCTTTCTCCTTGCCCTGCTACGAGTCCCAGCTTTTTTATTCTCTCCTCCTAAGATAGCTTTCCTGTTTCTTGCATCACCCTGTGCCCCCTCTACTCTGAGCTTCTTCATCCTATTATCAGTGCAGATATCAGGGCTCTCCACAGTGCTTAAGTGCATCTCCAAACCCATGGCAGGGTTTGGGTCTCAGGGTCCCACCACTCCCCTCCTGTGCCAGCTTCTTTGAGCACTGGACACAGCAGGCATTACCATCAGTTCAAGCAACAGCAATAAATCTAGTCTGCTCCTTCAAGTCTCTGGAATTGCCTTGTGTTCTATATCCTAAATTCCCACAACACTGAACAACTACAATGTCCTCCCATGTGCTGAAAGAAAGGATGTCGCAGGGTCTGTGCTCTGTGTTCCACCTGACACGCCTGGATGTGCACAAAGGCCAGAAGCTCTTCTCATCAAAGTTGAGCAATGACACTTATCCTGGGTTTAATTATAAGGTGCTTCTGTGAGTCTGCTATTAGTGAGATAGAATAATGGCCCACTCAATCCAAGCAGCCTGCCTGATCCAGGAGATGTTTAATCAGACATCAGCACCCGTACCTGAAATCACTGCATCAGCGGTATGGCAACAGCCCTCCTCTCATGATGCTGCAGTGATGAGCCTCTCTTCTTTGAAGGTCATAAGAAGAATGACTGATTCTTCTGGGTTTCAGCTCAGCATTTATTGCTATCAGCATCTGCTTTGACCTCACAGACAGCTCCAGAGCCCCAGCCCAGCGCTGACTCCTGTGCTGTGTGTGATGGTTTGGGCTCTTACCTGCCCCCCACACTTTGTATGTGCCCCAGCTAACTCAGACAGACCCTGGGAATATAGATGAAGCAATTTATTTACAGCTAGCAGAATTTACAAGCAGCTATTTACAATATATACAGTTATATACAATTATATACAGAAATATACAAAGGATAAACAATACAAAAGCACAACTCCCCTCCCAGAAACCTGAGTCCCCAGGAGGGGCTCTCAAACCACCCCAACACCTCCCCCGGCCCTCTCAACCTTACCCCAGTTCTCAGAAAGAAGAGAGGTGCAGCCAAGAGGTTAGGGAGCAGGGTTAGTAGGAGCAAGGTTAATGAGATGTGACTAGGTCTGAAGGCAAAGGCAGAAGAAAAAGACAAAATGGAGAAAGTTTACTTCTTCTTCCCAGAGTTCTCAGCGTAACTGTGAGAGAAGGAGACACAATTGTTTTTCATTTCACTGCCTGTTATCAAGTTCTTTTACCAAAACATTCCAGCTTGCTTCTAACTAGCACAGCTGTGCATCCATTGCAACCAAGCCTGGTCCTGCCTATCCCTAAGGGAAAACAGGGAAAAGAAGATTGAAAAGTCAGAGGATAGCAAATCAAACAAAAAATATGTTTGCATCTTTATGTCATGTACAAGTGTTCAGTTTTCAAGTGTCCTTGAGGGCTTGCTGCTCAGCAGGCAAATCTGGGGAAGCAACATGCCGAGAGCAGAGCATCAGCTGTGTTAGGCAGATGCTCCCTGCTTCAGGAGCAATATTGCATGGCCCTGCCATACCTTAGCACCCTGTTGGGTCTGTTCAAGGCAGCTTCCATTTGGGGTGCAGAGTCCCTAAGCATCCAAGAGAGAACTAATGGACGAGTGGAGAGCTTGGCCTGGGTAATCAGTGATCCTCATGTGCAGCCAGGACTCTGGGCACTTTGTCACTGCTCTCCCCTGCAAGTACAGCTCACAGTCAAGCTGGAAAAACAAAACCCTGAACAGTGGCAACATCAAAACAACAAATGAGTTTTCCAGCTGCATTTGAAATAAAACAACTGAAACAAAAAAATAAATCAACAACGAAACCACACAAAGCAAACAGCTCAGTCTGGTAATTTTTAAGTCAGCCTCAGAATTTGGAAGGAGGAGGCTGGTGTTTGCTGTCTGAATGCACAAGGTGAGGAGAGCAAACTGGAAGGCTTCTCCTGAGAGCTTGTTTACAAAGTTACTTTTTCCCCCTTCTTTCTTTTGCCTTTTTTTGCCTTTTTTTTTTTTTCCTGGCAGCATAAAGCTGCAGTTTAATCACTGTTTGCTGAGGAACAGCCACAGGAAGCTCTGCTCCCAAGAGCAACAACCAGAGACATTCAATTTTGAAGCTGCCAGTCAACAAAAGGGCATGAAGTTATTAGCTCTGAAGACTCCATTATCTGCCAGTTTGTACCTCAGATACTATCTTTCACAGATTTTTCTGGGGATTCCCCTATTGAGCACTGTCAAAGGCACAGATTACAACTTGGTGCTTTCCAAAACACCTCCAGAGGTAGAGTGAACACAACTTAGTGTTCACAGTTGGTGCAGTTTGTTAAAACCCAGCAGGTTAATAAAATCACAAAATCAGTCAGGGTTGGAAGGGACCACAAGGAGCAGCCAGTTCCAATCCCCCTGCCATGCCCAGGGACACCCTACCCTAGAGCAGGCTGCACACAGCCTCAGCCAGCCTGGCCTTAAACACCTCCAGCCATGGGGCCTCAAACACCTCCCTGGGAAACCCATTCCAGCCTCTCACCACTCTCCTGCTCAACAACTTCCTCCTCACCTCATAGTATAGTAGTATCATAGTATCATCATCAGGGTTGGAAGAGACCACACAGATCATCGAGTCCAACCTCCAGTCTTAATCTCCCCACCTCCAGCTTTGCTCCATTCCCCCCAGTCCTGTCACTCCCTGATAGCCTGAAAAGTCCTTCCCCAGCTTTTTTGTATGCCCCTTCAGATGCTGGAAGGCCACAAGAATATCACCTCAGAGCCTCCTCTTCTCCAGACTGATCAGCCCCAACTCTTTCAGTCTGTCTTCACAGCAGAGCTGCTGCAGCCCTCTGAGCATCCTCGTGGCCCTTCTCTGGACACACTCCAGCACATCCACATCCCTCTTGTAACAAGGACTCCAGAGCTGGATGCAGTACTTCAGGTGGGGTCTCAGCAAAGCAGAGCAGAGCAGAGTAGAGGGGGAGAATCACCTCTCTGGCCCTGCTGGCCACACTTCTGCTGCAGCCCAGGCTCTGCTTGGCTTTCTGGGCTGCAAGTGCACACTGCTGGCTCCTGTTGAGCTTCTCACCCACCAGCACCCCCAAGTTGCTCTCCTCAGGGCTGCTCTCCAGCCACTCACTGAGGATGTTTCTATCCAGAAATTCATATGTTTTTAATGCAAGTAGATGAAAAGCAAAGGATGAGAAATTTCATGGACAGATGAAGCCATCTTACTTCCCCCGATCCCTGTGGTCCCCAGCCATTCCTCAGGGCATTCCCTTGCTCATTCATGGGACTCTCTCTCAATTCCCAGAGCAGGTCAGTGCCAGAAGTGCCCCTCTGCAGAAAATGTGCAGGGGCAGGACAGGCAATGCCTCACAGGAGCAGCAGGAACAGTCTGTTTTGAGCATCAAAAAGCAAATAAGGGTTTGCTGCTTAATCCCTGCTCCAGCCAGGACCATTTCTGATGTGGCAGTTTAAGCTGCAGGAGGATTTATCTATCAAAGAACAACTTTGAACACCTTAAAGAAATGCACACAGAGGGAAGTCAGCAGATATCGCAGTGAGGAATGAGAGAGGGATCAGTCCCTGTCCATCTGTCTGTCTGTCTGCCTACAGAAGTAAGTGGATTAAATGAGGAAAGTGAATAAAATCCTCTAGAGTGGCAAATAAGGTGAGGAGCTTCAGCACACATCCCAATCTCGGTGGTTAATAGACTGGGGAGCCTTTTCAATGCATTCATCTTGGTGTAGTTCCCATCATTTTTACCTTGAGTAATCAGAGGCTCCCTGCTCCCCCAGCCCTTGCCTTCATTGCTCAGTACTAATAGGAGTTTCTGAGCTGCAGCAGCTGCTCAAAGCACAGCCTCCCAGCCCAAGTAGAGGGCTATAATTTTACAATTTGCCTGTGGGTAATGGAGCAAACAGAATGGAGTTCATCCAGTCAGGGTTTAAAAGGAAGGAGATGTGTATTTATGTGCCGAAAGGAGCATGCTCGGAGATGCCCTTCACTGTGAAGCTTCTTGTATCGAAGTTGGATGATACTAAGCAGCTGGGTGCAAAGATGCAAGAATCTGCTGGACTTAACAAGCAGTGGTGGCATCTGGACAAGATCAGAGAGGAGGGTGAGGAGTTGCAGCAGCGCCAAGGCAGGTTCGCCCATGCCGGAGAGCTCACTGCTTCAGGACTTCAAACAGGGTAAATTCACAGGGAGTCCTTCCTCAGCTTTGCATGCAGCCAGGGAGGAGAAAGAACAACTCTAGGGAGCAAGCTGGAGATGGCACCAAGTCTAAAGTCCTCTGACAGACCTCCTTTCTCTTTCCAGTACCCATGGAGAAGGGTGAGGTCCAGGAAGGCAGTGCAGGCAGCAAAGAACGGGACAGCACCTGGGTATGAAACAGCCTCAAACCACCACTACAGAGCTCTCCCCTAGCCCCTGTGCACCGGGCAGAACCCCACAAAAACCTTTCAGGACCTGGGAGAAGCCTCTGAGAGCATTATCAGGCATTACATAGCATCAGAGAGCCATAATCTAGCCTTGCTGACAAATGAGGCCAAGTTGCCATCCAATTTATCTCTACTAATCTGTTCCTTTATAGGTCTGCTAAGGTAGAAATCTTCAAAATGAAGGCAGAGCTGCCAGAAAGCTTTGGAATTGGCAGTGGGATGCTCAGCTGTTTTAGCACACTATCATCCTAAATTTGCTGCTGCTCAGCGCTCACACCGAGACTGCCCTAATGGCACTTCTGCACCACGCAGAACTGAAGGCTGCATCTCCCTGCATTTATGAGGAACTAGAACATTATGTGAAGAGGGAATAAAACATCTCTGAGATCAGCTGTTAGCACCAGGGATATTTTATTTGCTGGTCCACAGGAGAAAGTTAGGAAGAGCAGCGAGAATGCCCTCGAGGGGACGAGCAGCCAGACAGACGGTCACTGCCGAGGACCAAAACCCAGCCCTCGATCGTGAATCAGTAGAGCAGATAAAATGCTGCTGGTGGCTGAAGGAGGCTCAGTTAATGGGGGTTGGCTGTGGTTTGGAGGACCTGCCCCAGCACAGCTTTTAGATACCATCCGTTGTGGGAATGCAAAGTGAAGAATCATAGAATCATAGAATCAACCAGGTTGGAAGAGACCTCCAAGAGCATCCAGGCCAACCTAGCACCCAGCCCTAGCCAGTCAACCAGACCATGGCACTAAGTGCCTCATCCAGGCTTTGCTTGAACACCTCCAGGGATGGTGACTCCACCACCTCCCTGGGCAGCCCATTCCAATGCCAATCACTCTCTCTGGGAAGAACTCCCTCCTAACATCCAGCCTATACTTCCCCTGGCACAATTTGAGACTGTGTCCCCTTGTTCTGTTGCTGGTTGCCTGGGAGAAGAGACCAACCCCACCTGGCTACAATGTCTCTTCAGGTAGTTGTAGACAGCAGTGAGGGCACCCCTGAGCCTCCTCTTCTCTAGGCTGCACATCCCCAGCTCCCTCAGACTCTCCTCACAGGGCTGTGCTCCAGGCCCCTCACCAGCTTTGTTGCCCTTCTCTAGACACATTCCAGCACCTCAACATCTCTCTTGAATTGAGGAGCCCAGACCTGGACACAGCACTCAAGATGTGGCCTGAGCAGTGTTGAGTAGAGGGGAAGAATAACCTCCCTCGTCCTACTGGCCACACTGTTCCTGATACAGGCCATCTGGGCACACTGCTGGCTCATCTTCAGCCTACTATCTATCAGTACCCCCAGCAGGCAGATGCTGACCTTGGTTCCCACCAGCTGCTGGCTGCCTTATCTCAGAATGGATAGATAAAGGACACCTCGTTAATGAGGAAACAGGGCATGGTTCATGCAGATGGACTGGGCTGGCCTTGCCTAATTATGAGAATGTGTAGGTGTGAGCTCTATGCTCAAAGACTATATAATGAGAGTCAGAACAACCAGCAGTCTCTGGCATAATTCACATTGAATTGGTCTGGAGTCCATGCAGCATTGCCTTGGGTCACACTGACCTGTGAGGGCCTTGACCACATCTCCCACAGCTAACAGAAAGCTGCAACAATCCTTAGGCTGAGTTTTGAGGATAATCTTTTTTTTATGTTTTCCAAGGCAGAGAAGCAGACATTCCACACCTCTGCACGGAGGCTACCTAAGAGCCCTGCAGTGGCCACAGCTCTCAGAAACCAGCCCAAGCATTGCCTTCAGCAGAGAGCAAATGGACATTGCTGAGGCTTAGAGATGTGGTATTCTTCAGGGACCTCTGTCAAACCAGCCTTGTGGGGTGTTTTGGAGGCATTTTTAGAAGAAAAAACATTGGAGCCCAGGTTTTGAAAGCCTTTTTTGCAGCAAGCAACATAAATCGAGTCAGACAATCACTGCCTTAGGGGAGGTGTTTGCTCTGTAACTGGTAGAACTGAGCTGGGAAAACTCTTGTTTTGAAATACATCACTGCTGGAGGAGGCAGCAAGGAAGGGAAAAGAACCCAGGCCCTTCTCACTCCCTTATTAGGGAGCAACAGGGATTAATTCAGTCTGGGGAGAGAATGACTCTGCTTGGAGCACAGTCAGAATGACCCTGCACCCTTCTGTAGAGGATCAGCCTCTCACTCTTCCATACCTATCCATTCCAGACAGTCCCAGCACAGTTCTGAGGGAAGCAAGCAACTTCCAGCATATTTATTCTTCAGCATGGGCACAACAACACAGAGGCTGCAAGTGAGCTGCCAGACACTGCAGTCACTGGAGATGAACCTTCATGAAGAGCATGAGAAAAAAGGAACTACCCTGAACCTGAGAAGCTCAGAGGACAGGTCAGGACAAGGGCACTCTGAAAGCAAATCATGGTAGTAGGAGGAGCATTTTTTGCTCTGGCATCCCTCATGGTCTTGTTCAGTTCACGTGGTTGTGACCCACATCCTGCTGAGCTTGGCCAGACCATGCAGAAAGATAAAACTGGGTCTGTGAGTGGCAACCTGGTACTCCTGTCTTGCTGTGTAACAGGCATCGTGTCACAGCTGCAAGGGGGGAGGAATCCACTCTGCTGAGACCTTACCTGGAGTACTGTTCTGGAGCCCCTGGTACAAGAGGGATGTGGAGATGTTGGAGCATGTCCAGAGAAGGGCCATTGGGATGCCCAGAGGGCTGCAGCAGCTCTGCTGTGAGGACAGACTGAAAGAGTTGAGGCTGTTCAGGCTGGAGAAGAGGAGGCTCCAAGGTGACTTTATTGTGGCCTTCCAGGATCTGAAAGGGGATACCAAAAAAATGGGGAAGGACCTTTTAGACTGTCAGGTAGTGACAGGACTAGGGGCAATGGAGCAAAGCTGGAGGTGGGGAGATTCAGGCTGGATGTGAGGAAGAAGTTGTTGAGCATGAGAGTGGTGAGAACCTGGAATGGGTTTCCCAGGGAGGTGTTTGAGGCCCCATGGCTGGAGGTGTTTAAGGCCAGGCTGGCTGAGGCTGTGTGCAGCCTGCTCTAGGGTAGGGTGTCCCTGGGCATGGCAGGGGAGTTGGAACTGGCTGCTCCTTGTGGTCCCTTCCAACCCTGACTGATTCTGTGGTTCTGTGATTTTCCAAGTTAATGTGATTTGGAAGAAGGCACTCAAGGCTTGGTCTGTATTGCTCCCCATTACACAGTATCACAGTATCATCAGGGTTGGAAGAGACCTCACAGATCATCAAGTCCAAGCCTTTACCACAGAGCTCAAGGCTAGACCATGGCACCAAGTGCCACGTCCAACCTTGCCTTGAACTGCCCCAGGGACGGCGACTGCATCCTACATCCCAGTTTTGAGTTGCCAACTGTTTGTGTTTCCTACAGCCCTCAGCCTTCCTCAAACTATTGTCTTAGAGGAGCCAAACCACAGTTTACCATGAAGACCCACAGAAAGACTGCAGCAAATACAAGGAGTGAGCCAATGCCTTACGTGTCTCCTATAAGGTCACTCCTGATGGAGGAAACAACTTTGCTCACAACTCCCTGGTTTACCCAGATCAATAATCCTCAAGCCTCTGGTGCTTGGTTGAAACATGGGGCCTGGGGAGAGCAGCAGAGAGACCTGCAGCTCACGAAATGTTTCATTAAAGCACTATCACAGAAGGATCATGTCTCAGGCTCAGCTGCTCGGAGGAGACACGCAGTGGCCGTGCCTGTGTGCCACTGCACAGAGCTGATGCATTATGTTATTTCAGAGGTTGTTGTAGTGAAGAGGAAACAAGAGTGTCACATTAACAACAAAGGCAGGTCATCAGTGTAATAATTGAGTACAAGATCCATTCAGTGGGGGGGTAATAGAATAACAGGCAATCAACCACAACACGGGAAGAATAAATTAAGCGGCGTGCATCTGCTTTCATCCAGGCACAATTAATGTCATTAGTCCTGAGAGATGATCTGGCTTTCTGGGGATAACAAGCGAGGCAGGTAACTCTGCACCCAGGAAGTGACTCCAGCCATGCCATGGGCATTTGCAGGTTGCTAGCAGGCATTGCTGCATCTTCCCCTTGAAGCCATCCCCGTCCTGCCCGAATAGAACAACCTAGCGGAGTTTTTGCTTCAGCCTCTCTCCGAAGCAGCTCTTGAAGGGTTCACAGTATCACAGTATCACCAAGGTTGGAAGAGACCTCACAGATCATCAAGTCCAACCCTTTACCACAGAGCTCAAGGCCAGACCATGGCACCAAGTGCCACGTCCAATCCTGCCTTGAACAGCCCCAGGGACGGCGACTCCACCACCTCCCCGGACAGCCCATTCCAGTGTCCAATGACTCTCTCAGTGAAGAACTTTCTTCTCACCTCCAGCCTAAATTTCCCCTGGTGTAGCTTGAGGCTGTGTCCTCTCGTTCTGGTGCTGGCCACCTGAGAGAAGAGAGCAACCTCCTCCTGGCCACAACCACCCCTCAGATAGTTGTAGGTTGTGTGACCTTCAGGCCATGCGAGGCTGTGAATAGTCATCAGCTGGTAAAAGACCACTGGCAAGGTCAGCAAAGCTACAGCTGAAAGGCTGTAGGTCTGATACCAAAACCAGAGCTCTCAATTTTACCCCCACCTTGAAAGCAGCTTGATTGATCACACAACAAAGCAACCTGTTTACTTCTTTGCTCAGTCAAACAGGTGTCCAGAGCTCTGAAACCTAAGATATCCAGAGCTCTGAATTTTATCCCTATCTTGAAAACAGATATATTGTTCTCATGGTAAAACAACCTCTTTACAGTCTCTTTGCTCAGTCAGTTCAATTGCCTCTTGCCTGCAAGCATTATTTGTCACCTCAAAATTAATCACTTTCAGCCTCTCTCTCAGCTAAGGCTGTTAAGATCTGGAGAGTCTGGGACAGTTTAATCTAGAGTAAACAACTCTGCAGGAGCTCTTCTTTTTTCTACCTTGGATTTCTTTTCTTCCTTTATCATTGGAAAAAAAAAATCAAAATGTTGTATTGTTAATTTCCTCATGTTTTGTCTCAGGAGCAAAAACTTCAAAGTGATTTCATGGTCTAAACCACTCCTGCAAAGAAATAAATCAGGAATTCAAAGAGGCAGTAGTGGAGCCATGGCAGGCAGTGTTAAAAGAGCTGTTTTCAGCCTTTTCCATTTTCCATGGAGCTCTCCCAAAGGCTGCCCAAGGGACTTGCTTCTTCTGGGTTTCCTCAGGTACAGCCAAATGGACCAGGCTTGTTCCTATCTCACTGCTTAATGCAACAAATTGGGGTAAAAAACCGTCAGGCAGTGCCCACAGCAGAAGGGACTGACCCTGTGAGCACAACAGACAGCAAGGCTGGGACACTACAGACCATGGACAGTGGCAGAAGCTGTGACAGCAGAACGAACTTCATCCTATCAACATCCTGTCTCTCCCAAATGAAGATGCTCTGGGCAGGGTGGCTGAATAAATATTTGCATCTCTGCCTTGGAAAAAGGAGCCTGGGTCCACCAGGCTGGGTTCACCAGATTAGAGAAGCAGCTGGTGGATGTGGGAGCAGTACAGGGCTCCCCAGCCCCTTTTTGGCCATAGGTGGCCTCACAAGCAGTATGCTTCAGAGAAGACCAAAGGTTGCTTTTCAAACCAATTCAGGGGTGAGCTAAGGGAAAGCTCTATGATAACAGCTCAGCTAATGCATGAGCAATAGCAGGGCTGAGGCAGAAGCTGTACTGATTAGTGTATTGTCAGTGCTGAGGCCTCCCACACAGACAGCTCTGTCTGCCTTCCCTTCCTTCACATACTCAAGGATGCTACATTCATTAGTGTGTTTCTGTGCTTGCTGCCCTCCATCCTTCACCCAGTGTCCTCTGCCTGTTTATTTAAGCTTAATGCCAAGGCAAATAATCCACCTATGAGGCACTTTTTCACATTGTCAGTGAGAAGCTCACTCTGGGTTAAAAGCAGAAGCCTCCATCACTGCTTCATCTTCAGGAGAGCTGGGGATGGCAGAGTCAGAGATGCCTGCCATGGGTTAAAAGCAGAAGCCTCCATCACTGCTTTGTCTTCAGGAAGGCAGGGGATGGCAGAGTCAGACATGGTTGCCACTTGAGTCCTGTGCCTGGGGCTGGGTGACTTTCAAATGTTTCAAAGAAACAAGGCCACCATCTCCAGGCAATGCTGGTACACCTGCAGGGAAGCTTTCCTCCCACGTTTTAGCTGACTGGCTTCAAAAAGGAGCCTCTGTCCTACTAGAGTTTGCACTAAGCAAGGGTTTGAGTTGAAAGCAGGCCCTTTGCTGGATGAAGAAACACTGATGCCTTTATAAAGGGATCAAGCTACAGGCTTCCCCTCTCTGCCCTGAACAGCCTGTGGAGTCTTATGAGCAGCATAAATGCAGTGGTGGCTGTTTGAAAGAGCCCTTGTCCCAGCAGGCAAGGAGGAAAGGCACATGCACACCTGCCATGGGGCACAGAGACAGCTGGTGTGGAAGCAGCGAGGGGGATCCTGTACTCCTTGCCTTGGCATAAATTCAAAGAGAGAGTGGATGCCATCCCATCCATGTTACTGTTCTAAACAGCTGAGAAAGAACAAGTCCCAGAGCCTCTAAGGCCATTTCTGGCTAAAATGGTCAGGAATTCAGCATTTCTTAAGCCATGGTGTCCCTATCTTGGGCCCCACAGAAAGTCAAAGGGAGAGGAAAGCACTGAAGCCTCATTGGCATTACCAGGGCTGTCTGCTCCAGAGCTCAGGTGTGCAAATCAGTTTAATCCCACAGCTCTGCCCTGTCCTGGTCTGTCGATACCATCCCCTAAGCCTTCAGTTTGTGTCGCCTCCAGGGTGTCTGTGTGCAGAAGGCAGAGCTTCTCCTCTTGAAACCCTGTGCTTGGGATGTGCAGCATCATATATCTGCACTTATCTTTCTGAAGGGCAGTAATTTGCAGAGAGCCAGGGCTGGAGCAGCTTTCCAGTGCAAACATATGTTATGATGGGCTGTGATTGCTGCTTCCCAAGACAAACTCCTCTGAAAGAGCTTTTTTAAAGGCCATTGCTGCAGGCAGAGGCAGACTGGTGGTGTGTCAGCTGAAGGGGAGACTGTGATCACAGGCCAGCTTAGCTCACTCCAAGAAAAGGATGGACAGGATGGAAGTGGTCTCTGAGAAGAGGCAGAGTTGGCCTTCAACCTCTTAACGAGGGTCATGGACTGTGAAATAAGGCTTAATCAGTGCTGCCCCAAATACAGCTGCAGGGTGTACAGTGGAGGGCACTGCTGGTGGTCAACAGTACTCAGTGAGCTTGTAAAGTTCCAAGACCTTTTTATTCACCTCCACCTTCCTCTCACTCAAGAATCATCTGGAAAGCATAAAATTAACTGCCTCCCTCGAAGCCATCTCCCTCCTGTGGCGAATGGGAGTGAGGCTGCTGCTATGTCATCTCATGGAAAATCCTGAACAAACAGCTGCCCTAGAGTTCTGAGATGGATTTGGGTCAGTCCCAGGGAGAATTTTACTGTGGGAGCTTCAGAGTCCCCTGCACCAGCCCTCATTAATGGAGGCTTTACCAAGCCCCTGATGCAGAGGCAGGCTGCAAGGTTGGGGGGAGAGCTTGGGGAGCTGAATGGAAGAGGCAGCTGCTTCACTCAAGCAAACCTAAGCTTTGTGGTACAGGCAGGACAGCATTACCAATCTAAGATGGGGCTCTGGGGGCTTTGAGGCAACAGAGAAGGAAAGGGATGCTGGAAAGAGGCTAGACAGAAAGAACAAGTGTACTTGGGTGTTGTTCAGCCAAGCTCCCAGAGAGAGGCTTAGGGAGAGACCAGGAAGGAGCCAGGGCATGACGGATTCAAGGAGCAAGACACAAAGGATGGTCTGGCTTCATTTCTCAGCCTGGGCTCCTAGAGAAGAGCTGTGACAGAATCCTAACAGTTAAACAGCAGCCAGGCTCATTTCCTCACACTGATGTGTCTTTACGTAAGGGAGCCCAGGATGCACAGCATGTGCTGGGGATCTGGAGGTGGGAGCCCCTCGGAAATGAACTGTGCTTCCCCTCTGATTGCCACCCTCAGCAAGAAAATTGTCCTTCCAGATTTAATTAGGATAGGGGGGAGGGGGGGGGGGGAGAAAGAAAAGAAAAAGAAGAATGTGGAAAAGATCCATATGATTACATAGATAGATATAGAAATCAATTGCAGCCCCCACAGAGTGAAAGGAATGAATAAAGGAGTGGGAGAATGATTCAGTAGCAAAGGATGGTTATGTGCAGGCCCATTAACAAAACTTAGAGAGGAACAGGAATAATGACATTGGGATAATAAAGTCATTAGAGTGAACAGCCAGAGCCCAGGCTTACACCTGTAACTGCTGCTGAGCCTTTGAGTAGATTAAGTTCATCTTAGTGACCACAGTTGCCTGTTCTAAAGTAATTATTGACAGATCCATGAGCTGTTTGCTCTGTGTTTAGTGATCAATTAGAATGCAAACACTCTCGCCTGCTTAGCCAGGCCTGTGGGATGTTTCTGGAGTTAATTATTTAAATGCTTAGGTGACAGGATAACAGATTTCAGGAGTTTTGTTGTATTTAAAGCCTGGCTGTGCCCTATGATGTGGAAACAATCTGACTCTCATTTTGAAATTTCCATCCCAGCAAGGATTTGCTCAGTTACAGGAGGGAAGTGTCTGCAGATGCGTCATTAAGAGCGTGCTGTAAAATGGAGCATTAATGCAGTGCTCTGAGCTGGGAATGTACTGGATGGGGAGGGCTGGTTGGTGTGGGGGAGGGAAAAAGGGGATGCCAGGAAAGCCAGCAACTTTTTGACTCAATGAAGCAGTTAGGAGGGATGTTGGGAAAGCAGCCAGAGGAAAAGATCTGGATGTGGTGGTTAGAGGAGAAGAAGCCTAAGCAGCACCAAATGCAAGTGTTTATTTTAAAGGCACATCTTATCTCTGTCATTTCCTCCTTGCTTCCCCAGCATGATGCTAACTGGGCTTTAGGCACGGCCAGTGTCTGTCCCTGAGAGCATGGCAGGCACAGGAGGACAGCAGGAGCTGTGACATTCTACTGCTACTCCAGCATCAAACATTGTGAGCGTGACAGCAGTCAAGACCATCACTTTCAGGTGTGAATGAAACTTCCCTGAGCAGCTTGCCCATGCCCTACAGCCAGATCCAGAATTGCCCTTCTAAGAGCTTCTGCCTCATCTGGCAGAATCTCAGCTTCTGGCAGAACCTTCATTTATGGTTGCAAAAGAGTCACCAATGCAGCCCAGCAGCACTCAGGGTAAAGACAAGAATGCACTGGGAGCATCTGAGCAGTGATTTGCAGGTGGCTTGGCCAAGCCCCAGCCTCTCAAAGAGAGCTTGTGAGAGTGTGACTGACTACAGACATCTGTTCCCTGGGAGAGAAGGAGCTGCCATCCTCATGACATCACTCTGGGAGGAACTGCTGCCGAAGAAAGAACCCAGCCTGAAATGTCTGTCATGGAGAGACCTAAGAGAGGAGTTGAAATGAACCACATGATGCTGAGCCACTGCCTGCAGCAGCACACTTTTGGCCACTCCCTGATCTTCCTGTCCATGTGGGACTGGTACCTGTGCAGAGACACCAGCTGGTCTGTCCTCCCCATGTCTCCTGGACAAGGTATCCAGAAAGTCCTGCTCAGTGCTGACATGCAGGCTTGGGCCCTTGCCAGTGAGCTCTGCAGCCCCCTTTCTCCTCCAGACAGACGATTGTGTTTCTCATCCACCTGCTAGCAGAGTACTTCCACCACCGACCCGCTGCACCTCTCAAATGCTCAAATCCACACAGTGCTGTGTCTTGCAGGGGCTCCTCTGTCAGGTGATGTGACAACATGGGCTCTCTTTGGCCCATGGGCCACAAACCCAGTGTCACCACAGAACAGACCCTTCAGCCCTTCGATCTGCAGGTCAGCTGGCTCCTGCTGCAATGCCCATCACCCAAATGAAGGGACCTAGCAGAGAAAGGATCTGCTCTGACTCATATCCATGGCAGAGGAAGATGAGAAGAGGAGGCTCAGGGGTGACCTCATTGCTGTCTACAACTACCTGAAGGGAGGTTGTAGCCAGGTGGGGGTTGGTCTCTTCTGCCAGGCAACCAGCAATAGAACAAGGGGACACAGTCTCAAGTTGTGCTGGGGAGGTCTGGGCTGGATGTTAGGAGGAAGTTGTTGCCAGAGAGAGTGATTGGCATTGGAATGGGCTGCCCAGGGAGGTGGTGGAGTCACCGTCCCTGGAGGTGTTGAAGCAAAGCCTGGATGAGGCACTTAGTGCCATGGTCTAGTTGATTGGACAGGACTGGATGATCTTGGAGATCTCTTCCAACCTGATTGATTGTATGGGGCCATCACCCCCACACAGCACAGCTCTCACCATCCACATCCCTGCAGAGTCTCCCAGGCAGCTGCAAATCTCTCTCCACTAGGCAGGATGGATGAACACAGAAAACCACAACCAAGGAAAAAACTCTGTATCCCATTATCCATCTCCTTAACCATCCTGTCCTCCAGTACTGCATTCTTTGTGAGGCAAAACAGCATTGATTTCAGTGCCACTTCTCCCAGTCCTGCTATTTGTTTAGCATGAAAAGGCTGGTTTGCACACTGCTTTCTCCTCTGCTTATCAGTCAAGGGATGTTTACACTGTGAAAAGCATCTGTTAAGACAACAGCATCTTTCTCCATAGTAATTTATTGTCCTCAAAATAAGAGTGGGGCAGTTTAATATCTTGTGAATGAGTCTGTCAAACAGACTGTGATGGCTGGGGAGTTCAAAAAAACCAACCCCAAACCCAACAAACCAAAACAAAACCCTCAAACAAAGCAACCAAAAAAAATGGAGCTTATCTTGAAATCAATGTGAATTTAACTACTTTATAAAATGGCCTTTTCCCCATTGGGTGTTGATTAAGCTGTCAGGCTTAATGGGCCTGTCCCAGGGAAAAAAAAAATGCATTTCTTCAATAAATAAATGGTCTAGATAAATACATTAATAACTACTGTGTACTGAAAGCTCCTCTGCTGATATTTGTTATCTTCTTTTTTTTTCCCCCCCTCCTCTCTCAAGTTTACATAACTGTCTGAGAGCTAAAAAGCATTTAATTCTCTCCTGGCATAGGGCTATTAGGTAGGATTTACTGTAGAGAGCACTTTCTGACATGTGGCTAATAAAGTCTGTGTATGTCTCGGCTCCTTAATAGGCTCTTGAACTGCAGCCACATTTCCATGCTGCTGAGGACTCAGCAACGCAGTTTGCTCTCTTCTGCCTCCACCATCTACCAGTTCCACACTAATTTAGCCAATTCGAGGAGCTCCTGATTACTCTTTTCCTCCATCCCTGTCTTGGGAGAGGACATGTGACCAGCATTCCCTGGCCAGAGAGGAGTTCATGTGCTGGCTGCCAGAACTGTCGTGGGATATCCTGGGCACCCTTGGCGCCTCCTGGGCCTAGGCAGCATTTCCCAGCTTTTGCTGGGATGCTAGGGCTTGGAAGGCACCCAAGTTGATCATCCATGGGCCACTTAAAAAGATCACCTCCGGGTGAAGACAGCCCCAGGGATAAAGACTGGGAGCGAAGACATCCCACTGGGAACAAGGTTCTGCCTAGATGTCTTTTTTGTCTCCTGGGGTCTAGCTGGGAGCCATGGCCATGTGCTTCTCAGGTCCACTGTCTCCAGTCATAGGCTCACAGGATGTTAGGGGTTGGAAGGGACACAAGTTGATCATCCATTCCAAACCCCCCTGCCAGAGCAGGTCAATACTGTCTAACACAGATCACAGAGGAACACATCCAGACAGGTCTTGATAGGCTCCAGAGAAGGAGACTCCACAACCTCCCTGGGAAGCCTGTTCCAGTGCTCTGTGACCCTTACAGTAAAGAAGTTCCCCCTTGTGTTGAGGCAGAACCTCCTGTGCTGCAACTTACACCCATTGCTGCTTGTCCTATCACAGGGAGCAAGTGAAAGAGCCTCAAGAATGGCTTTTCTACCACACCAGAGTGCTGCCCATGCTCCAAACTTCCATGATCATAGCAAGGCCAGGGTCTAGAGAAGAAAGTTGTCAGGATGCTTGAAATAAATAGTTCAAAGGCTCTGTCCTGTTTTTTCAACCTATGACTGCCTTCTGTCGTTTTTCTGGGAAGGACTCTATTGGGAGGGGATCTCTGAGCACAGAGATATGCCAAAAGGGAGGGCACCAGACCAAGGAATTCACCTACTCTGCCTTTAAGCAGCAATAGATATCCCTGAAATGGCTGGGAATCACCTTGGGGAGTGTCTTGGTTTGGGCTGGGATAGAGCAATGGCAAGGAGACAACTGAGGGGGAGCCCTGAGTCTTGCAGGCTTTGTGTCCATGCCAGTAAGTAGCTGCTCATGCATCAGCCTCAGGGCTCTGCCTGATCACTTTTCAAGGCTCTTTCGGTTTCTCTGTGTACTATTGTGAGTGTCTGGAACAAGACTGCCCCCAGCGTATGTGGACCAGTGCTGCTCACTGCTAAAAGGTCCTCCTAGAAAGAAAAGGTTTTTCAGCTGCTATGCAACACAGAGAAGGCATCAGCCTAGCAATCGTCTGCTAGAGTGATGTCTGCCAAGAGCACTGTCTCTGCTAAGTCCTCTCTCCCACAAACACAGATTTCCAGGCAAGGATCTTCACAGACTCATCCTGTGCTGCTCTTTGCTCCTTTTGCAGTAGCTCTCCTAGTAAATAACCTTCTCCTCTTGTGAGTAAATTGGATGCCTTCGTTAATTCTCCTGTCCAAGCTGCACACAAGGTCCAGTTGTGGCCCATTGGCCACCTCCAGGGTTGACAAGGCTGGCTGGGTCTCATGCACCCTGCTGTCATGTGCAACGAGCCAAGACATCCCATCTGGGGATGCTCATCAACACCTGGCCATTCCCATTAGAGCAAGGATGACTGTGAGGCATGGCAGAAATAGAAACTCCCACGGAGCAGGGAGCATCTCTCCGTGGCAGCCATGAATCACTTGCCGTGGGGCATACAAGGGTCCCACGCCACAAGGCTCTGAGAGGTAGCATCCCTCCCACCAGGTTAGAGCTGCTGTTGATATAACCAAGTAGAATTACTCAAACATTGACAGCTTCCTTCACCCATGGCATTTACCAGGAATTTGCATTTCCACAAATACTTTGATTTCACCACATTTCCTTTCATCTTTCCCCCAGGGAAGGGCCATCGGGGGAGGTTTCTTCTCCTTTGCTTTCCAGCAAATCTTCAAGCCCTCCTGTTTCAATCCAAAGTGTTTCCTTTTTATTTTTTTCCTTTCCTCTCTCCACTCTCCTACAAGCAGAGAAAGAGACAACAGAGATGATAGAGAGCCTCTAAAAATACCCAGGTTCTTCTGAACCTCCAAAAATGGCTCCAGAAAGCTCTCCAGCATTCCCAAGCATTACTCACAAAACCCCTTTCCTATTTCATGCCCAACTTTGTCCAATACCCTGACATGGTTGCTCTCCTCCAAATGGGTTGCTCCTTTCCCTGAGCTCTCCAGTCTCCCACCTTTGCTGGCAGCCAGCAGGCAGCATTTGCAGGCAGCCAAGCTCCTGTGTGCCACCAGGCTCGCTGGCACCAAGTGCTCCCTGACAAGCCAGCTGGCCATGGCACGGGTAAGCTTGTGCTGCTTTAGGGCAACTGCTGGGTTTTTGGCTACCAACCTGGCCAGACAGCATGAGCTGCCTCTTCACAACCAGCAGCCCTGGCTCTGCAGGCAGCCTGTCCACCAGATGCTGGGTAGATCTGGGCTGCAGTAATAACTGTAATTAATAACAATAACATGCCTGCAAACCATGATGACAGCAGGCACTAATCTTTCATAATACTTTTAAGACAGGAAGAGGAGAATCCTGCCATACAGGTCCTGCTCTATATCAGTTTGGAGCCAATACTTAGAGGAGGCAGAAGACCTCTTAAATGCTGTGCAAATTTGTTTTTCCTTGAGCCAGCTTCTGTCAAAATTTTCTGTCCTCGCATCGTCACAGCATTTATTCTGGCCCAGTCTGGGTCTGTGGCATTAGGCAGCAAAGCTGGTCCTTGCAGGCAGAAAAAATGCAGGGAAACAGCAAAGCTGTATTGGTTACAGTTGCTCCCCGAAGTGGAAACCAGGGAGGACTTACTGCTGTGCTGAGCATGTGGCCTTTTAGTCCTGCTGCTTCTCCTTAAATAAGTTGTTTGATCTGCCTCGCTGGAAATCAGCTGGGAGAGGGATCTCAGCGATGCTACCTGCACCTGTGCTGGTGCAGAAGCATCCGGGACAGCAGAGCCAAAGAGCACAGCATCCCTCTGGAAACCAGGGCCATGTGTTAGAACAGAGGGCAGGAGCTGGCACACCTGCCCTCTCCTCCCTTCACAGCACTGGCCTCACGCCTGCCCATGCTGCTCTCCCATATGCAAACTCAGTGGGGATAACGTGTTCAGTGTGTTCAACTCCCCACCCACAAGAGAGAAGAGCAGAGCACAGGCTGCTGTGTTAATCTCCCACCTTGTTCCTCGCCTCCCCAGCTTTTCCCTCCAGCATCAGTCCAATTTAAGTCAGTTTTGCCCCCACTGCACCAAGAAGACTCTTTCCCCAAACAATGCCTGATGGTGGCCAGACATATCCAAACCACCCCAGGAGGAAAAGACACCTAAGGAACTGCTCACATCTTCATTTACTAACCCCACACCTCTCCAGGGACAGAGACTCTGTGCTCAAACTCACAGCTTTCTGTTTGTTTCCCCCACAAAAAGGTGAGGGTTAGATAACTACACAGGTGTCCCTAAGGACAGATAAATTGGAAGGTGTTCAAAGCTGTAGCCAGCCAGTGGGTACCTAGACGTTGTGGAAAGTGGTGATGAAGTGAATGGAGCTTCAGTGGCAGAGGTACTGCGGCACACCTCTGTGTGTTTCTGAACAGAAACAACAGATGCCATCACAAAAATGCTGCTGCACTCCTGCTGAGCCCTTCAAGGAGCAATTATAGAAGATTCCTGTGAGATGTCAGAGCTGATGGGCCCCTTCACCCTGCCATGTCTTGTTGTGGGGCTCTTTCCCACAATCATTGTGGTAGTTCAGCGGCTGGGTGGGCTCTGCCACAGTGTAAATATCTTCCAATTACACTAATGAAGTGTGCAAGTTCCCCAGAGGAGTCTGGAGATGAGATACACTACTTGAAGAGGATTTTAATTGGCTTGGGAGGCTGAGGGCTATCTGAGGTGCACACCAGCCAGCAGAGCCCTCTGAGGTCCCATTCCTGCCTCGGTACAAAGGACAGGCAGCAGGTTTTGTACATCAACCTTTGTCATGGCTGGGTTGGGTGTGGGCTGGCCTCAACGAAGACATGGAACACTTTGCAATCAGCAGGCTCTCAGATGAGCCAGGCTGCAAGTTGTCTTGAGGACTGGGACACTCTGTTCTCCTGTGCACCAAAGCACCAAAGTCAAGTGCCCATGGGAAAATAGGGGCTTGCTCTTCAGAGGGGCTTGCTCTTCAGAGGGGCTTGCTCTTCAGAGGGACTGCTCTTCAGAGGGGCTTGCTCTTCAGAGGGGCTTGCTCTTCAGAGGGGCTGCTCTTCAGAGGGGCTGCTCTTCAGCTTGAGCTGCTGCCAATCACAGAAAGGAAAATTCTGCAGAGCCCTCCAAATTTTGTCACCAATGAGAGCTGCCTGTTGCTGTGCATTAGCACAAGCAAGATTTTTGGGCCTAGACACAGATGATGGACCAAAGTCTTGGTCATGCAAGGTTGAGGATGCCCTGGAAACTAAGTCCTCAAGAAGAGGGCATCACAGGGGTGAACTTGTGGTAGTGACAGAAGTCCCTCTCATTGGCAATCACAACAGAATGTGGTCAGCAGGACAAGGGAGGTCATTCTGCCCCTGTACTCAGCACTGGTCAGGCCACACCTTGAGTGCTGTTCTGGGCTCCCCAATTCAAGAGAGATGTTGCAGTACTGGAAGGTGTCCACAGGAGGGCGACAAAGCTGGTGAGGGGCCTGGAGCACAAACCCTATGAGGAGAGGCTGAGGGAGCTGGGGGTGTGCAGCCTGGTGAAGAGGAGGCTCAGGGCAGAGCTCATTGCTGTCTACAACTACCTGAAGGGAGGCTGTAGTCAGGTGGGATTGGGCTCTTCTGCCAGGAAACCAGCAACAGAACAAGAGGACACAGTCTCAAGTTGTGCTAGGGGAGGCTTAGGCTGGATGTTAGGAGGAATTTCTTGCCAGAGAGAGTGATTGGCATTGGAATGGGCTGCTCAGGGAGGTGGTGGAGTCACCATCCCTGGAGGTGTTCAAGAAAAGCCTGGATGAGGCACTTAGTGCCATGGTCTAGTTGACTGGCTAGGGCTGGGTGCTGGGTTGGACTGGATGATCTTGGAGGTCTCTTCCAACCTGGCTGATTCTATGAGTTGCTTGGCACTTCCTGCAAAGGAGGGATACTTACTTATCACCTTTCTTCCTGGGCTGGTGCCTCTGAATAGACATGGATTCCCATCCCTCCTCCTTGACTGCAAGCCATGAATCAGCTGTCCCCTTCCCCAGTCTCCCATCTCCCAGACAAAAGCAATTGGTGATGCGGACAGCATCGCATCCTATCCAGATTAAGGAGCAGTGATTGTCTCCCACCCAGCTGGCCTGGGAGACAAAATTATTGGCAAGATGAGCTCTCCTGTCCCCTATCTGCCTGCTCCCTGTGCTCCCAAATATTGCTAGGAGCTGGCTCGTAACCATACGCCTGATGTGGAAACCCCAGGGTGCTTCTTTCATTCACAGCATGATGATAGCTCCTGCAGTGCTGGGACGTGATAGCCTGTTCAGAGGCTGTTAGATAGAATCCAAGGTAACCCTTTTGTGTTTGCTTTATCAGAGAGGTGACCTTGGGAGGAGAAATGTAAAATTTGCTGAAGAAATGCAACCCTCTGCAGCCCTAGAAGGACAGAGATAAATGTGAGGGTGGATGAGTGGGTTGATGTGTTTATGCAAATCTATTGTTTGTATGTGAGTGCATAAATAGCTGTGAGGTTCAGTGTGGATGGTTGGGTGGGTGGATGGATGGATGGATGGGTGGATGGATGGATGAATGGACATATGGATTCACTAAAGAGCAAAATAAGGCAAATCCTCAGAAACAAGATATGTGAATACTCTTAGTAATTTCTGCTCTGAACTGACTGTGCCCATCTGCTTTGTCAGTCTCAAACTCAGAGAGATAGATAGAAAAAAGCTTTTACAGATATCCTTCATCATGCCAAAGGGGTAAACAAATGGGATCCCCTGCTCCTTTCACTTGGAATGAACGTGTCCACCAGGTGATTGGGAATCTGAAAGTAACAGAAATGTCATTATCTGTCAGCTTTGCATTTGTGTTCTGCATTAATCCTTTTTGTTTCAAGTCAGGGAAAAGCAATCTTTCATTTGGTGGGGATTTTTTATGTGTGACTGATATTTTATAATACTGCAGAAAATGACCAGTCTGGAGGGGAGGAGAAGATGAACATTATTCTTCCTGCTGGGAAAATTATTAACAGAGCTGAAGGAATCGTTCCCCCTTATCTTTATTTTCGGTGCAGAACTACTGCACCGCACACCGAGCTTAGTGGTGTAATCCCCTTCCACATCTGCAAGACTAACACAAAGCTTCCTTCAAAAGGGCTGTAGGCAAGATGAGGAAAGCACAGGTAGATGGTTAGATAGACAGATAGATATGTGCATTAAATTGCCCATACTTTAGAAGTAGGCAGCATTCAAGCAGAAGCAGTGAAAGAAGCACAGAGTATGACAAGCTCATCGCCGACATTAAAATCTCCTTCAGCAGCTCAAAGGAAATAAATTCAGTTTGGTTTCTTTGGGGTTTTGTTCTCACTTTCAAAAGTAACTACTTGCTGTCTTAAGCAAAGCCTACAGATGAGGCAGAGACAAGAAACTGCTTATTCAGAACGCTCCTTATTATGGAAATGTTTGACTGACCTTTTTGGGATTATTTCAGAGGAATTAGGCACACAAGACTGGAAAGGAAGAAAAGGGTCTTGGAGCCCCAGCGCCAGCAGTCGCAGCTCCAGGGCAGCCACATGATCCAGAACTGACCTCAGAGCATCTTCTCCACACCCCACGCATAGAACACCCCAATGTCCCTTGAGAGCTTGGAGCTGTGTCAAAAAGCAAACCCACAACTACCAGAGGGGTGAAGAGGTAGAAAGGTGTTACCAAATGTCTGAAATTACAGAGGGTTTGTTTGGGGAAATTCAGAGATCACTGACTTGGGGGATGGGGCTCTGGAGCTCTGTACCCCTGGCTATGACAGCCCAGAGGACTTTGCTCAGGTGCTCTGTGCTGACCACACTTATAACTGACAGGGCTTCTGCTGCAGCAGCTTGGATCAGAAAGCACTGGAAGCTGGAGAAGGCACCACAGCTCTCTGCTGCTTGTTCCAGGTAGAAGCCACTTTGCTGAAAATGTATGGCCCATTGAATGATTTGCCTTCAGCCACCAGCTGCTTCATCCTCACTCACTCTTCTCCACCTGCCCACAAGGCTTTCCAGCACTTAGTGCTTCTCCCCTTTGCCCTTCCATCAGCTCACCCCCCAGGCTGCCAGGTGATGAGTTGTGCAGAGGTCTTGCAGAAATATGGCTTCTGCCATCTGTGTCATCCATGCAACAGATGGACACACTAAATCGAGGTCCTGAGCAAAGGTCCATTTGAGCCCTGGATTTTGATGAGCTGTCTGTCAAAACCATTAGCAGGGCCAGCTTTATGCACAAGCAAATTGAGTTGCTGCTAAGCCAACATACTGATGAAAATGGCATAAGAGCTATGGATCCACTGCTTCCTTTATTGAGAGCAACACTTTGCAGAGTCAGATTGACTGCAACTACTGCCAGGAGTGCAGCCCAGAGGGACTCCATCCATAAGGAAAAAGTGGCTTCACTCAGCAGCTTCAGGGACAAAAAGAATCATAGAATCATAGAATCATAGAATCAACCAGGTTGGAAGAGACCTCCAAGATCAGCCAGTCCAACCTAGCACCCAGCCCTAGCCAGTCAACCAGACCATGGCACTAAGTGCCTCATCCAGGCTTTGCTTGAACACTTCCAGGGATGGTGACTCCTCCACCTCCCAGGGCAGCCCATTCCAATGCCAATCACTCTCTCTCAAAGACATGGCCTCCTCCCTGTCTCTCCTAGTCCTTTCTTCATGCATCCCTTCCCACTCCCACAGCACAATTAACCCAACTCCAGGATCTCATCAGAAGCCATGACTTGGCCTGAAGGTTCAGAAGCAACTCAATGAATAGAGACCACAGCTTCAGTGATGAAGGCTCATGACATCAGTTACAGGGACTGTTTGAATGTCAATCAGTCCAAGTATGGTTTCATCTCTGAGACTATCAGAGGGATGTCAGTATGACCCAAACTCCTGGCTGCAGAAAAAGACAGCAAAGGCTGCAGGAGCCTTCTGCAAAACCTCCAGCCCACAGAACAGGAAGTTTTTACACAAGAGGCCACGACCCTTCCACTCATTCTTAGTGCAAGGAGATTGACTCATGTCATCCACCGTGGTTTTTTGTCAGCCTTGGCTCATCAGCTGAGGCTGCAGCCTGGATTATGCCTCTTGTGCTGTTCCACACACACAGTCCCCTGCATTTCTCTCCTGCAGCCATGCCCCAGCTGGAAATGTGTTTTTCTCCTCTTGACTCAACAGAGCCGGTAGCAGGGTGGAGGGGCAAATGAGCTTCCGCTCTGCCTTGCACATTAGCAACAAAACATGACTGACTGCGTCCTGATTGCAAACACTTTATTCTTGGTGACAGCATGGTAGAGGCACAAAGGATACAGCTGGATTTGCAGAGCCCAAGATGAGCTCTGCAGAACAGATAATTAGAAGAAATCATCTTTTTGACTTGTGAGCTGAGCACATTTGAACTGAGATCAGTGAGGGGGAATAAATATGAAAATCAATTATGTCATTTGAGCCAAGTCACTTCCCTGATTATAATCACTTCCCCATGCAGGCATAAAAAAGGTGAAAAAATGCCCATGTCAAATTATTAAGTGAATGAGGCTGACCAGACTGCACTTAACGACTCTGTCGCTAGCAGAATTTAAGTGAAGTTATCTGATGGCATTCTGAAGTCAGATGTGCACTGGGAGTGATAATTGGAGCACCGAGATGAGGATTTATGATACCATGGCAGAAGAGGATGCAGCACAGGTTGCAGAGCAGAAAATCGTGCTGCTGGCAGGCAGGATAACGGCGGTGAAGCTTCGATATGTACTGCAGGGCAGTGTCCTGTCGGAAGGTTTTGCTATGGTGAACTCCAGCCTGATGCTCCAGACCCACTTGTGGCATCCTAGCAGTGACTCCTTGATTGCAGCAAATAGAAGAAGTGATGACCACTGAGAACAGCAGTGTGAAGTCAGGCAAACAATGCACTAAACAAGTTGCTGCAGTCTTCTCATGGATGTTGCTGAGATCCAGCAGGCTGAAAGATCCACAGACTCTAATTTAAAAGCAAAACATTATCCCAAAGAATGCATCCCAAACCTGATTATCACGAGGCTAAGATGGACCTGAAAGTCACTGAGAACCCACAAAGAGGTACTCAGTTTCCTCCCCAGAAAGGCATTCAAGTCTCCTCTCTGTCTGGTCTAAATTCACCAAGATGATGCCTGCACTGTCACTGTGCTCCAGGCAAAGGACAAACCCTGCCAACAACTTGCATCACCAAGCTGCAGCACCCATCTCATCATCATAAGCTTTTGGAATGCCTTGAGATGATAGAAAAAGAGCTGGTTTGCTATTTGCTGGCTTTTGCTGTGTGTGCATGAACTAAGCTCATGCTTAGGAGCTTGCTGAGCAATGTTTACACACTCGCATCCACTAAAGCTTCAGCAGCTTTGTTACCTCTCGCTGGAGATGCTTTTAAAAATACATTTTGGATCCTTTGTTAGCTATCCACTGGGGGTCTCATGGAATCTAAATTAAATGCCATTAAGAGACCTTTAATCTGTAGTGTTTCCAGTAAAACCAGATGGTCTCTCTTGAGCTCATAGGCTCATTGACTGAAGGCTCTCCCAGCACACTTATCCTCTATGCTGGAGCTCAGAAAGCAAGCCAAGTGCTCAGCAGGCTCGAATTGGCTGAGTTCCCCTGCTGTCAGAGGGGAAAAGCCAGTCTGTGCCAGCCAAAGGTCTGAACCAGTATTTGCTCACAGGAAGGAAATCAAGGAATTTGGGCAGCTGTTCCCAGTGGAGTGCCAGGGGCATCTAAGAACCTGCACTGCCTTCCTCTGCCCACAGAACAATTCAAGAAGGCACAAATGCTTCTGACTGTCAAAGTGTTTTATCTCCCTGCCTTAAGCTGCCTGTCTAAACATGAAGCCTAACTAGATTTTCTCCAGACTGTCTGTAACTTTGTCTTTAGCTTTTATTAAGATGAGGATTATTCAAAGCTTTTGTTCCCTACAAATCTCCTTGTGCAAAAGCAAGGTGGTGCTTTAGGTGAAATCTTCATCCCAAGCCTCTCAGAGGAGAGATGAGAATCCTTTCTCACAGAGGATTTAATGACATTGGATGTTGGAATTTGGTACCACGTTGTCTGAGGGATTTGTGATGCTCTAGCTCCCATGATTTCTGCATCTCTTCCTTTGGACCTGGAAAGCTGTGTCTCTGTAATCCAGCAGAAAGAGGCAGAAATCCTCCTTTTTGGTAGTAGAAACATAAAAAGACCTGAAGTTTAACTTGGAGTGGAGGACAGGAGGATTTCCTTCTGACTTCTCAGACTTTGGCTCCTCTGAAAGCCTTTGCTTAGCTGCATCACTTGCTCTTATTTTGCCTTGTTTTAATGACTGGCACAATTTAGCTAAACTGTACAAATCTGAGTGTTGAATCCCTGCAAGCTAAACACCCCTGGGCCAGTAGTGACCAGATGTTCTCTAGGATGGACATCTGGAGGGGGTCTAAGGGTTGTTTCCTAGCTAGTGCACAGATGTACAGGCCTGCTGAAAATGGACAGCAGAGATGTCTGCTGGACAATTTTGCTTTCAGCAATTTTACCTCCAGGTCTCTTCCACGCCATGAAAGAAGCTATCTCTGCTGCTGTGCCCTGTACAAGTGCCAGGGCACAGTGGTGATACACACCCATAGTTCATGCATCATCAAACCTTGTAAGAAGGGGGGGGCTGAGTATTCAAGATGGAGAGACAGATCACAAACATGTCAATTACCAGCCATGGTAGGTGCTGTGATTCTGTGGGACATCTGCAGAGGAACATTCAGACCCAGGAGCAAGGTGCAAAGCCCCGTCCCTGCGCTGTGGGTACTGTAGTGAGTCATTTCCTTGCTCAGTTTTTCCCAAGCATTGCTCAGAAGAAGGAAAAAAATGCCCCTTTTGTTGATGGGATACCCAACTGGGAGCTGTGCCAGTTTTGCTCTGGCTTTGGGGATCTTTCTTAGCATTGGTAAGTGCCTGAGGTATTTAAATACCTTTTTTTAAGTTAGGTCTTCATTTCCAGAGGTTTCCAGCCTCCATTTTTCACAGTCTTTTCAGACTGTACATGTTTTAGAGCAAAAAGTCTATTTTATTATGTACAGTGCCTAGCATCACAGGGCCCACTTGATAACATTATTAAGAGCTCTGCTACATACCACAAAGGGCAAAGGTGAATGCTGAATCAAAGGAGCTCTCATTAGCAAGCCAGGCAGGGATGCTGGAGGAGCTGCCACACTCCATGCCATGCTGCATGTGTGCCCAAGGAGTCACAAGCTCCGTTTAAAGCCACCTGATGGTGCCCTGTGATCTCTTTGCAGGATGCTAACAGGGCAAGCAGGAGAGAAACGCCTGACAGGCACAGCCTTTGACTGCTGTTATAGCACAGAGAACTTCAGTGGTTTGGGCCACTAGATGTGTTACTGAGTGCCTGTCCAGGCCTGGATTTTTCCCGTTGCAGCAGCAGAGCCTCTCCTCCTAGGTAATGCTGTTGGCAAGTCGCGGTGACATTGGCTTAGTCTTTGGGAAGTTGTGCTGGGGAGTGGAAAGTGGAACATCCCATAGGCAATTAGCAGGAGGAACACGTGCATTGCAGATGGTTAATCTGCCTGCTTTCATGTGAACAAAAGAGAAGTCCCTTGAATGAAGGGAAACGGGTAACTTTAATGCAAGCTACAGTAAATGCAAATTAACTCCACAAATAAAGAAGCTTTTCTTCTTGGAGTCGAGCAAACATTTCTCAAAGTCTGTATTTTAGATATACAATAATCTCTTTTATACCTCAGAAAGCTGTCTCTGCCGTGAGCAGCCTGGTATCTTCCTTGCAGCTATAATCAGTCCATCACCAGCACTCAAGGATGAATATTAATGTTGGATGGTTCTCTTTGTATTCTGGCATCTCCAGTTGTGGGGCTGGAATCAAACCAACTTGCCCTGTAGTTTGCAACCTGCCTGGTCTCAGATTTAGTCTGGAGTCCAAGAAGATGCCTCACACTGAGCACTGAGGCATGCAAAGATCTCAATGTGCACCTACTGCCCTCCTTCACAGTAGGGTATATAAGACTTTTATCCCACTGATCCATGATGCTGCAAAGACCCTGTGTCACAGAATCATAGAATGGTTTAGGTTGGAAGGGACCCTAGAGATCATCTACTTCAATCTCCCTGCCATGCACAGGGATGTCTCAGCTGCCCAAGGCTCAGGATCTCACTCCTTGCTAGAGATGCTAGAGCCAAATAGAGCTGTGCACCCCTTTAAGGACACTTGTCCTTCCCCAGCTGCTCTGGGACAGCCTGAGGGCAACAGGTTTAAAGTGATGGGGGACAGAGCTAAGACAGAAAGTTTGGGGCACTTCTTCAGGCAAGGGAGCCCGTGCTAGTTAGGATAATCAACTCTCTCTCATTGTAGCAGTGTCCTCTCCCATCATAGCAGTGTCAAAGCAGAAAGGTGCCTCAACTGAACACTCCTGAACAGAGATCAAATTTTCATGAACAAGGCAAGAGGTGAGTTGTCTGCACCAGCTGCTGGGTGAGACAAGCCTGTGCTTATGGAACAGCTGGAGCCTCTGCTAATGGCCTGGCTACTGCAGATGCGTGGGAAAAGAGTAGAGCCAGATGGAGGCAATGGGCTGGACCAGGTGGTCTGAGAGTCTGGGGAATCATTGCCTGAAGATAAGTATGACCCAGGGTGATGCACCCACCTAAAAACTCCTAAAGGAGTAAGCTCAGCCTCCCTTGGCACCCATCAGGGTAGGTCTCAGCAGCATCTCCACCCTCAGCACTGCCAGTCTCACCTCCAGTCAAATACAAACCAGATAACAGCCACTGCAGATAATGCTCCTTTGCTGGAACCTGAGGTTCACGAAAGGGATATGAAATCAAAAGCAGTGGCAGGCTTCTCAACCCCTACCAGCATGACAGATTTGTAAGCCAGTGAAGCTGATGGCATTTGCAAGGTTTTGGTTGCAGATGGATCAAAGAAAATCCATCCCAGGAGAGAGCATTTGCAAGGAGAAGCAGAGTCTGTGTGTGAGACGGGAAGGAGGGAGCACAGTGGGGGTAGAGGAAAGAACACAAAGCAGAAGATGATTTTCATCTCCTTCTCCTTCAGGCTCTTTATTAACACCCTGCCAGATCTCTCTCCCTGGCTGTTGCAGCAGTGGTAGGGGCCAGGCTAAATGTGATGGCAGGTGGGTGCAAATGAGGGGCAAGAGAGACCAAGGCATCTACACATCCCACATCTCTCACGGCAGCCCTGAAAGCAGAGCGGGGGCTAGAGGGAATGTGTGAGGGATGGGGACAGAATAAAGGACTGGTGACAGCTCCTGCTTCTTGTGGCTGATCTAAGTGACCTGCTACAAACACAACCCTGAGAGCTGCTAATAGGAGAAGCTGCAATGTTCTGGTCCATCCACATTTGCTCGGGTGTGTACATCACCTATTGGAACATGGCTGTGTCAGCCAAGTAGCCTTCAAGTACTGCCTGCAAGGTGGCACTCATGGGCTGATCCTCAGCAGGCAGGGAGAGGAGAAAGCCTAGGCAGCTGTGGCTGCTACTGAGGTTTAATTGCACCCAGGGGCTGTAGAAAAGGGAATCTCTCAGTACGGGAAAGAGTAGTGCTGCTGCCACAGTGCCCACGGAGCTGCTGTTTCTCCCTTTGGCTTCTGAAAGAGATGAGACTGATAGGGACCTGCTGAGTGTGGGAGTACCATGCTCTCTGGAGGGCTTCCACCCTTCACCTCTGAAGCTTTTAAACCTTCAGACCATTTCCAGAGCACGCCTTTCGGAGGCACAGAGAGCCTGAAGAGATGAAGTCCTCACAAGTGAGCTGGGTGACTGTCGGAGGAAGGAGACCCTGTTTTGTCCACAGAGGGGCAGCAGCTGGAGCACAACCCCTCGGCAGACAGCAGAGAGTGCCAGGCAGGGACATACTTTGGGTAGATCTCTCACCTCTCTGGATGCCAGAGAGGGCAATTATGAGAGATGGAAGCACAGGAGAAACAACTGTGTGAGTTTCTACAGGCTCAAACCTACCTCTAAGTCTTTTCCAAACCAAGGACACACACACAACCAAGAGAAATAAAGTCAAATCTGAGGGAGACAATCAAAAGACAGGGCAACTTCTGACTCTTCTCCAAGTGCCTTGGTGGATAGGTGACTGAGCAAGCGTCTGGAAGTCTTCTCTCCGTCAGGGGCAGGGGAAGTTAGAGCAACACCATCGAGACAGGCCCTGGAGTATTAGCACTAATAGCCATCTCAGCCAAATTAATTCCAATTGCGTTCAGTCGACCATCAAAGCGTTGTTGGTGGCAGCGCTTCCCCATCCGCTCACAGCCTCGCCAAGTAATTAAAGCCATTAGAATGTAAACCAGCTCTTTTGGCTTGGGAAGGGAAGAAAGCAGGAAGGAAAAAGGGAAGCTGAATAACAGCTCAGCCAATTCAGCTAATATTCCCATTATTGCCATATATACTAATTAGTTTCCACTCTCCAGTTATTTCCATGCCGATGGCTTAGGTGTCTGCACCTCTGTGCGGCAGCACTCACTAACCCCCCACACATACACACACCCCCCAGCTCAGCATCCACCCCAGGGAGGCTGCAGCTGCTTGGGTCTTTATCCCATTTTGGTGGTTTTACACCACTTGGAACTTGGGATTTACCCTTCAAAGGTAAATTAGCACGATGCTCAGAATTTGGAAGTAAGATGAAATGATTGTTTATAAAGTAGGCTAAACAGAAAAGGTAGTAAACATATCCAAATACATATAGAATCATAGAATCAGCCTGGTTGGAAGAGACCTCCAAGATCATCCAGTCCAACTTATCACCCAGCCCTAACCAATCACAACTAGACAATAGCCTAGATACCCACCCTGGACAAAACCAACCCACACTGGACAAAACCAACCTCAGATACCCACCCTGGACAAAACCAACCCCAGATACCCATCCTGGACAAAACCAAGCCCTGGACACCACAGCCTGCCAGGCCAGAGGGATAGACAGGGGAGAAAACAAGCAACCAAGAGAGCCAGAACACTCTAAACTCCAAACCAGCTAGAATTTTCTTAGACCAATTGGATGGATAAACACATACCTTATATTTTGTCCAGCCCCTTTGAGAGTACACTCCATCCCCTGGGCTCTCCCTGAATTCTTTGGAAGGCTTTGTTTACAATTAGGATCCTAGTCCTAAACTGTAAGACCCATCAACCCTTGCTCCTCTGGAAGCCACAGCTCTGGATGTGAGTCTGTTCTTTCCCCAGTCCTGAATGGATGAAAGGAGGAGAAAAAAAACATAAAGGTTTTGTGCTCAGAGGAGAGAAACACACACAGACCCCCTCCCAAACCCCTAAATAAATGGAGAAAGACAGGGGCTTTGAGGTAACCATGCTGTCCTAAGTCACAGAAAAACCCTCTCTGAGAAATCCAATTGCAACAAGCCCCCTTGAGTGATGGAACTGTTGGTGCAAAGTCTTTATTTACTGTGCAACCAAAAAGAAAATGGCATCGTCAATGGGAGGCCAAAACTGGTACCAGGGGCTTAATCCCCCACTGGGCACTGGCCTGTGTACCAGAGCACAGGCACAGCAGGAGCTGAGGTGGGGATGGTTTTGTAACAAGTCCAGTAATTAGAGAAAAATGGGCTGGGAAGCAGGGAGGCAGGAGAAAGGGATGCCCAGAATGCAGGGTGGGGTTGGTGGGAAGGTAAAAGTGGCTTGGCAATGTCAGAGAAGAGGAAATTCTTTGAGGGCTCAAGGCCAGGTGACAGCTGTGTCAAAGCCAGTCTCCACCAGGCCACTGTTACCAGGCCAGCATCAGGAACTCTGCAGTTCTTCCAAGGCAGCAGCTGGGAACTGCTGCCTGCATGTGCACTCAGGGCAGATGCTGCCTGCAGGGCTGTCTCTGCCTGGGGATGCATTCCCAGGATGTCTTGGCTAGACAGGGATGGAAAAGCTCTCTGATGACTGCAGCAGCAACTGGCTTGCTATGCATACAGCTTCTTTCCTCTTTCCACCCACCTCATCCTCATCATCCCTGCTGAACCATCCCTGCAAGACAGCAGGTGCCACAACCAGGACCTGGACAGTACAAGACATGCCTCTGTCCACACCGAGTCCTCATACTGCAGTGAAACCTAAAGAGCAGAGCTGGTCCAATGTGAGCTTTGCACAAGGCTGAGACATGCTTCAAGTGCTGTGACGGACAAAGAAGGTATGATACAGTCATGATACAGTCATGCAGATACCTGGGAGGTGTTTCTTGTCTTTCCCTGTCTGTTTTTCCAGTTTGTCCTTTGAAAGCCTACCTCTGCTCCACGTAGCTGTGTGGGGAAGAGGGTTATCTGATGTTTATTTTCAAGGCAGGGCACAGCAGTGGAGTTCAAGGGCATCTGAAGAACACATTGTGTCTGCAAACAACAGCAGTAACTCCTTCCTTGTGAGGACCTTTAAGGAAACCAAAGGGCAAGTAATTCTGGATGTGGCAGGTATCTGAGGTGTCTCTTGAGCTCAGCCTGTGCTTTATTGAACAATCTCTCAGCTTGGCTGACTTAGCACTTCAAAGCTAAAAGTCTGCCAGCATCGTGCAGCCTACAGGACCTAGAATGGCATAAGCAGTTGGCCCTGTGGCCTCTCACATCAGCATCTAGGAGCACCAGGCTGAGAGCTCAACTTTCCCATGGGATACATCTGTCTGAAAGATGATGTGCCCACAGCCAAGCTGAGCTGGGGGACTTGTGAGCATTCTGGCTTCAGCTCATCCATCTACCTTTACACAGCAGTGGCACAGGAGCACTCACACAGGTATCCCATGAGCCCAGCTCTGAGACATGGCAATGAGTAGCCACCAGGACCGATTGTGTGCCAGTCAGTTATAGGATCTGTGTCCTGATTCCAGAGGACTTTTAGCTTGATCAGGATAATTTCCTGGGGCTGGTTGAGAAGAAATGCCCTGAACACCTATACCAGTATGATGGAGGGACAGGGGACAGCAACAGCAGGCAGAAGATGCTGAATACCCCTGAAGCAGGGCTGCAGACAGACAGAGGACAAGGTGGACCAGCATCCTGTACCACTGCTTTCACAGCTTTTTCAGTGAAGTCCAGCCCAGGTTCCAATGAAGGTGAGATGAATGTTAGGTCTAGAGCATCCTTTACATGCCCTAGGATGCCATTTCATCAGCACACTTGGACAGCAAATCAAAAAGCCCATTCAGGAAGCTAAGGAACAAATTTACCTCTAGGGTTGCTAAGGTAGTAGGTACTACTGGAAACCAGAGGGTGTTCAACAAGTACATTGCTATTGATTCCAGAGAGAGCAAAGGGTGCCCATAGGGCTGGGTTCAAACTGAGGTCCCCACCAGCAACTGCTTTTGCACACTGCAGAGATCTTGGATTAAGAAGCAGCAGGAGGAGGAAGGAGCTGCAGATCTTTGTAGCAAGACTTCACTCAAGGCTGCCCAATTCCCCCAGAGCAATCTCGCTGCTGCTCTGCCAAAGTGCTCCTCTGAGAGCGAGGAGGATGACACAATACAGCAATCACCCCAGGCATTCATCCCACCCCAGTCCCTCCGCACGGCGTCGGGAGCAGTTCTCGCTTTCAATCAGGCAACATTAAAAATGAGAGAGATTCACTTTTCCATTGGCATCAGCAAAAAAAAAAGGCAGAAGAAGAGGCTGCCAACTGAGCCCAAGGGGCTAAATAGTGTCTTTCACTCTGCTCTCTATGGGCTCTCAAAACTATGGGAGAAAATTGGAATCTGCCTCTTTCTGTCTCTGTTTCTTTCTCTCCTTTTTTTTCCCCCCCTCTCATTTTCTTTTCTTTCTTATTTTTTTTTTTTAATAATTCTTGATGTGTGAGGCCTTGTGCTGGTATTGTGGGTGATGAATCCTACATCAGGCAGCAGGGAGGCTTGTGTCCCATCACTGTGTGCTTGCCATGGCTTGGGATAATGTGCCTGCCGGCTTGTCAGGTGCTGATGGGGAGCAGGAGAAGGGGGCGGGGGGGGGGGGGCTGAATGCATTTTTGATTGCTATAATTGCCACAGATTGGATGCTTGAGAGGAGCTAATTAACGAGGAGGCTATGGGCGGATTATACTTGCAGAACAGAATCCCATGCAGATCCTTTCCCTTTGTGCCACATGTATGAGATCATTGGTAGGTGATTATGGCTGTGAATGCTGCGCTAATTTACTTTGCACGTCTGACGAAAATCCTGCACATAATAAACCCTGGAGGCAACCTTAAGCGGCGCAGTTCAGAGGGGAAGGACAGCCTTGCTGGTAAAGCTCTGAACACAGAGCCAGGCTCCTGAAGCCTCCTACTTTCCCTGAGTAAGCATGGTTGAGTGACAGCTCTTCTCTTAGCCTCAGTTTCTCTCCTTAGCAGATGGAGAAAGGGAGATTGCAGCTACGGAGGTTTGCAAAGGCACTGAGCACCCTACCAGGGAAGATCCTGTAAAGGAAAGAACAGGGATATTAGCATGCCATGGGAGCAGATCAGACACAGCAAAACCAGCAGCCAGAAAGCTGCACCCTTATGAAAACAAGAGATGTTTCTGTGAGCACTGTTGCACTCAGAAGCAAGGAGTGACAGCAGCAGCCCCAGATGTTGCTCCAGCATTAGGGAGAACTGACAGGCAGGATTGGCTCTGCCATCCTAGTCCTACTACCTCAACACTGGCTCACCAATGTATCTCTTACGTTCTCCCAGGTTTACTTGTGGTCCTTGAGACACTGAGCAGGAGAGGAGCAAAGATTTCTCCTTACCTGTAGCCCTTATCCTGCTGAAGGTTCTTGGACTGAGGCTCAATCTAGGCTCTGATTTCTAGGCAAGGCTATATTTGCTTTAATCCCTGGTGATCAAAAACTAGGACCTGCCCTATAGCTGCTGTGACAACATCCAGCTGGAATATTGCTGGCTGGCCAGGAAGAGATAACAATTGCAGAGAGCTGGTGAGGGGCCTGGAACACAAACCCTATGAGGAGAGGCCAAGGGAGCTGGGGTTGTTTATCCTAGAGAAGAGAAGGCTCAGAGATGACCTCATTGCTGTCTACAACTACCTGAAGGGAGGTTGTAGCCAGGTGGGGGTTGGTCACTTCTGCCAGGCAACCACCAATAGAACAAGGGGACACAGCCTCAAGTTGTGCCAGGGGAAGTAGAGGCTGGATATTTGGAGGAAGTTGTTGGCAGAGAGAGTGATTGGCATTGGAATGGGTTGCCCAGGGAGGTGGTGGAGTCACTGTCCCTGGAGGTGTTCAAGCAAAGCCTGGATAAGGCACTTAGTGCCATGGTTTAGTTGACTGGCTAGGGCTGGGTGCTAGGTTGGACTGGATGATCTTGGAGGTCTCTTCCAACCTCATTGATTCTATGATTCTATTCTATGGTTCTATGACTCAACATTCATCTGTCTGTCCATTCATCCATCCACATCCATTGCCCTATCCCTCCCTCCTCCCATCCCTGAGGGTTTTAGAAACAGGTTATACTACATAACACTCATCTGGATTTAGCAAGCTAGAGAAGGGTTAACACAGAGTCCTCTCACTGCTGCCTGTGCTGGTGGGAGTTAGGCTGGGCAAACCTGGAGGGTTTCAGCTTTTCCAAGCCTGAACGGTCACCAAGAGGTCAGGCAGCTAGACTGGTGCTCTAAAAGAACTCTGAAGGAGTAGGCTCCTTCAGAAGGCTGCAGCATTCCTCACAAATAAATCACATCTTTCCATTCAGAAAGGGAAGTGACGTTTGCAGGTTTGCTCAGACCTTTTATAGCGTTGAGTAATTTTCACTCAAGAATGTTTTCTGCACTTTTCAGTGGAATTTTTCCTTCTGTGTGTGTCCTTTGGGGTTTGTTGGGTTTGTTCTTTTTTTCCCTCTTCATTAAAGTCATCATTTTCAGAAGAAAAGGGGGAAAAAAATCACCCACCATAATTTCCAAGGTTTTGTTCTTTAACTAATGTCAGCATTTTGGACTCCAGATAATATACAAGGAGTTGATCTATGGAAGAAAGAGGAAGAGAAGATCTGTTTTGTCACAATGATTTTTTGATGAAGGCAACTCTTGCAATAGGAATGGCTCCTTGTTGGTTCCAGAATGAAAACATGACTGGAGGATCTCCTGATGATGTTTCACAATATTTCCTCAGTTGTATTTAATCTTGGTCTTATTTATTATGCTCTGTGTGACGATTCCTAGAGAACAAAACTCCACAGCCAACCTTGTCCTGCAATCAAGAACCACCCACCTAAACTTTTAGCTTCAATTAAGCCCAAAAAAGGGAGGGAGATCTGCCTGCAGGTTTAAAAACCAGGATTCATTTCACCAACAGAAAAGGATTTTCTCCTAGATAAAATGAGAGGTGTAAAAATGGATTTCCACTTCTGTCACGACTGAATTTAAGTAGAACAATCCATGAATGAGAAAGGGGAAAGGTTGCTGCCAATTAGCAATCTGGGCTGCTGGAGTCCAGGGAGATAAAGTGGAGAGGAAATATTTCATTTGTGGAGAGGCAGGATTGGCTGTCTGCAAATGCTTTTGGACAAGATAACGATTGAACCTGGCCTCTGCACAACTCTCCTCTCTTCCTACGGGGACAAGGGCAGAGCATCCACAGATTGTCTCTCCCTGCAGAAAGGAAGAGGAGCCTAAGACATGAAATAATACAGAAAAAGGAAAAGGCAGTCTGGCCAAAACCCTGCTCTTGGAAGGAAGAGGGGCTTAAGCTTTGAATAAAACCCATACAATTGAAGAGAGCAAGGCTAGGGGACTGGAGGGGTACAGGCCTGCCCATCACCAGGCACCTGGATTCCTTGAGAAGAGAGGGTGGCTGCACCCAGCCCTGGCTCATTGCCACAGAAACCATTTGCAATGCTTTAATCAAGGTCCCAGGTTTTAGATGGGCATTTTCTGACAATGTCTCAAACTCAGCTTTTGCTTTGGACCATTTCAAATCATGTCCCCACTGTAGTGAAATTTCTTTTCTTTTCTGTTTTAACAAACCTTTTTTTTTTATCCTTTCCTTAGCAAAACACTTTCTCTCCCTCCCTATCAACCTCTGGAAGTTTCATTTTGGAAAATAGGAAAGTGGAGAGGCTGCAAGGCAAGGATTAAAGCCAAAAAAAAGTAGAGTCACATCCAAAGACACTGTGATGGTAAGCTCAGCAATACAGCAGTGGCAGGAAGAGAGAGAGAGAGAGAGAGAGCATTACAAAAGAGGATGTCATAAAGGGTCTGGCCTTTTTTAATCATTCACCCTCAAACATTGGCATGATTTACTCTAATTTCTAAGCAAAAATACGTATCTCTGGAGCTGAGGAGAGACAGGTTGTCACAAACGTGGAACAAGCTGGGGAGAGATACTGGTGGTGCACATTGCTGAAGGAGACACATTAACATATTGGCATTTGGGCTGGCACCTTATCTTGAGCTGACTTCTGAATTAAAAGTAATTCCAGGTACTTCTCCTGGAGCAGTTTGTTACTTTATTATTAGGATTGATTTTTGTCCTGTTGAGCTCTGCCTTCCTCTGCAAGCAGATGGAGAGGCCAGGTCCTGCCTTGGGGAGAAGAGGGGGTGGCCGTGAGGGTACAGCCTTGTCTCCAGAAGGCACCCACAGGGAAGGCTGATAAGGGATGGAAGGAGATCAGAAGAAAGGCTGAGTGACAGAACTGGCCCAGACAATGAAGCACTATCCGGTCACCCAGGCTGGCAGCTGATGGAGTGCATAGCCCAGATCATGGAGCAAGGATGCACAGCCTGTGACTACCTCCCATGTGATGTCAGGATGCTGCTCTCCCCTCCATTACTTGCCAGCATCCCCATTTCCAGCCATGGCTTCTGAGGGACACCAAAATGCCATTCCATCTCTCTGGGTTCCTTTCTTCAGTCCCCCATGGCTTGCAGACAGCCTTCATCCCTGCTGACAGCCTCCCTTATGCCAGCTCTGGGATCCTGCTTCTACAAAGGACCCTCATCTAGCTTATCCTTAAGCAAAGAAGATTCCCATTAACTACTCCAAAGCATTTATTTGCCAATGGGTAAAATGAACTGGTTTCTTTATGACTGCAATGATCATTAATGAAACCTCAGGGTCCCTGTTGGGACCACAGAGCAGAATAAATGACCTCTTGTTAGTCATTGTCTCTCTGGTTTCTAGGACTCTGCACCAGAAATGATCCAGCTTCATTTAAGGAAAATCAGATTAAAAACAGATTAAAATAAAAGCACCTCATGCCCCTGTTCTGATTTAACTGTGATGAAAAACAGACCACGAAGTAACTTTATAAGGGGAGGAAGCTCATTTAAATACTCCCCTCCCAACAGAAAGATATTTAAGAATTAAATGAATGAGGAGATTTTTCCATTTAATGAGATTAGCCTTTTACAATTGCTCATTATGGACCACTCAGGAGATTTGGAAGGAAAAAAAAAAGTTACACAACATACCTGGAAAACACTGCATTAGAAGCCATCAAGCCCTGTTCCTTCACCATCAATTCCAAAAAGTGACATTTAAACTAGATTCTACTTACAAATCACTCATCTAAAGTGGCTGCAGCTCCTCCAGATCCTCTCTGCAATTACGTGGCCTTGTGAGGAAAGAGAAACAGAGGCTTAAGATTTGCAGACCTTAATATACTGGCTAAAAATTCTCCCCTTTCCCCATGGAAACACAGCTTTTATTTTTGAGTGTCAGCTGTCTGGCAAGGCCATGTGATTTCACTTCATCTTTCCATATTTTAGCCCTACCAAAAATAAAGAAGGGACAGAGCTGTCCCTTCTGGGTGTGAAGTACGATGGTGAGGTTAGACAGGACGTTTCCTGTCTGAACTAGAGGCATTTGCTCCACAGTCCCAGCTATGGGCTATATAATAACACCACAGTAAGGCTACATACACACAAGTTGTTTCATCACTCTCCAGCTCCTCTGGATGAGCTGAAGCTAATATTCAGAGCAGACAATTCTTAGGAGTGGGACTGAGCGGTTGCTTTCCCCGCTCCAGCTGATGGGAGCAGGTAGTAAATGAGATCAATAGCACTCTTTGTTAGCAAGTGTTTCTCCACGTGCTGCATACTCACAATGATCCTCTTGCTCCTTTTCTTCATCTCTTCAGCTGCAGTGGTTGCTATGAACCAGCACTCAGCAGCTGGCAGCAGCAGCACGCAGAGCGAGCTGAGCACCACGCTGCAGGATGGATCTTGCACCTCAACACTGGTAGCCCTACATCCCCTTCCTATCTATTCTCTGGAGACACACAAAAGCTACTAACAGGGAGAAATTCAGTTGCCTTGGAACTGAGCATGCTGTCTCTGTGAGGTGTCCTGCTCTGCTTGCAGTCAGAGGGGAGAGAGGCATTTCTATGCGATGCTCTGCACCCCTGCAGGAAGAAGCTCAAAGGCAGGTGGCATGATGAGTGCCCCATGAAGCTACTTTCTCCCATCATCTCCCAGGACCAGTTTAGATCAAACTCTTTGCTATCAAGGCCTGAACTCAAGAGAGCAGGATCTTGTCTAGAATCCACAACCATGCTGTCTGTGAGACTGAGAGGTCAGGCCAAATGACCACAGTTATGCCCCCAGGCAGCTGGAGCTCACAGGGAATGACCAGAGCAGCACACCAGTGCCATCAGCCATTCAGCACAAGGGAGTGGTCAACAAATCAGCAGCTGCTTAGCTGAGAGCCAGAGCTGGACAGCTCTTTCCTCCCAGACTATTTGGCCCTGAAGAGATTTTTTTCCTTCTAGTTTCATTTGGTTATCAGAAATCAAATCTCTTTCTACAGCCCTTAGGATTGGTTTACTTTGATTTACACTTCCTTTCCATGTTTGCAAAAGCAAGCAGACACTATTTTTTTCCCCAAGCATCTCTGCTGCTCATTTACTACATTCCCTTGCAAATCTGTGCTGGTACCATAATCCCTATGAAAATCACAAAGTGCCATTAATGAATCCAACATTTCCTCCCCATTTGCCCACTGTCTGATGTTGTGTGCTCCCTCCTGAGCTCACCAGGGCTTGGGAGACGTTCTTAATCCTTCATTAGATAAGAGGAACTCACTTTAACTGTTCTTGGCCTTGAATGCATATAAATAGGCTTTATGTAAATAGTTGTAAATAGCTTCTCAGAGGAGAAAGATATCACCCAAGTGATGGGTTTGAACTGGCAGAGGGGAGATTGAAACTGGATGTTAGGCAGAAGTTCTTTGCAGTGAGGGTGGTGAGACACTGGCACAGGTTGCCCAGGGAGGATGTGGAGCATGGAAGCACAGAATGTGATCTTTGATCACATTCTGTGCTTCTGTGCTCCACAACCTCCCTGGAGGTGTTCAGGACCAGGTTGGATGAGTCCTTGAGCAACCTGTTCTAGTGGGAGGTGTCCCTGCCTACAGCAGGGGGTTGCAAGTGGCTGAGCTTTGAGGTCCATTCCAACCTAAACCATTCTATATGGTTGAAGGTGAATGTTGTAGAGTAGGGTTCTAGGTTGGACTTGGTGGTCTTGAGGGGCTTTGGCTTCTGAGGTTCTCTAGGGGATGGAGGACAACAGATGGCATTGTCAGCCAATAGCACAGCCCAGGGTTGGGGGCAGAGGCACAATTGCAAATACTCAGTTTAATTACCCTAGCTGATGGGGAAGCCAGAGACCCCATGGGTTGCTGGCACCTCAAGAACACTCAGAGAGCAGCCTGGGGAAAGCCTCTTGAACTGGGCAGCACTGCTTTGGTGAATCAAAAAGGCTGGGTTTTGTTGAAAACCAGACTTTCAGTAGGGATGGAGCTATTTGAGAATTCAGGTCAAATGCAGCAAGGAGTCTTAGTGGAGACAAAAGGAGGGTGCTTTGAGAGTGAATGTCAAAACATTTTCTCTCTTCCCCCCCCTGTTACAAAGTAATGTGGTTTGGTTTTTTTTTTTTTCCCTCCAAAAATTGCCCTTATTTTCTGGAGACACTGAAACAAAACACAAACAAACTGCAATCTGCAGTAGAAGATAGGAGCTGATTGGAAACCACATTTTGCCTATCTTTGTGTTCACTTAGGAAGTAGAGGAAGCTGCTCTCATAAAGAGGGAAAAACCACCCTTCAGAGCTCACCCAAATCGTTCTCCACAGCCAGGCACTGACCTTACCACTCTGATAGCAAGCCAGCTCCTGCCCTGAATTAGATAGGACAGAGTAGGTAAGAAAACGTTTTCTCAAGGTTTGGAGGCTCTGGTCCATCAGTTTTTCAGCCAAATGAGGAGAAATTGCCATCTTGGTTGTGGTCTGGCCATGCCTCACTCCCTGCTGAGCCAGCTGCCTTGGCATGGGGCATTACTTCTGCTGCCCCTGTCCCCACGGTGTGGTGAAGGAGAAAGGTTTATTCCTCTCTTGCTGGTACCTCAGCACCATCTACCCCTGCTAGAGACTGGGAAACTAAAATACTAAGCAAAGCAGGCAATACTGTGTGCAGAGGCTAATGTACCATAGTGCTCTGAAGCACAGGCAGCCACTGCCTCACGCTGAGCACAGAGAACGCACTTGGAAAATGTGTCTTCCTCTGACAGCAGTTATTTCAACATTATCTTGCTTTTTTAACTTCAAACAAGGCATTTACATTCCCCCTTGCTCGTCATCTGACACAGAAGAGTGGAGGGAGGTGGGGAAAGGCAGAGCAGTTACACTTTTTAACACAGTCAAGGTTGGTGGGACTGAAGTCCTGGGAAAACAAACAGGATTTAGCTGCCTGGTGAAAAAATTTGTGGCAATAGTCACTGACAAGAGGAGGATCATTGCTAAGAGCCTGAGTGTTGGCTGATGAGCAGCAGCTCTCTGCCCATGTGATCTTTAAAGCAAGGATCTGGGGGTGTGCATGCTCACACAACATCCTTGTGTGCACCCAGGACTCTGTGGTTACGGTTTGCCAAGGGTGCTCCCCCTTCATCACTCACCCCAACAGCTAGGTGAGCACAAGGCACCCTTCAACATGTGTCTGTTAGCACATTCAGCATGGAATGAGTCAAGACCTACCTTTCTTTTTCCATGCAGTTGAGAATTGCTAAGGGACACCTCAATAAACCCATTTCTGGAAGGAGACAGCCTGGATACATTTCCCTGTGGTTTAGATGGAGTGAGTATGGCCAGGACCAGCAACTCTGCAACCTCAAAATACTAACTGCCAGCATACTGAGCAAAGCCCTAATGGGTCAGTTCCCCAGCAAAGACACCTCATCTCCTCTCCAGGAAAACAAACCTCATGCAGTCAGAACCACTGAATTGTTTCAAAGGATGAAATCCACTTTGAAATCCCCTTTCTCCAATTCCCAAACAAACAATGGCCATGTTAATAAAGCAAAGTGCTCTCACCCAGAACAGCCCTGGCAGGGAAAAGTGTTTTAATGCACTGAGCAGGAGGGAAAAGCAATTTTCAAGAACAGCAGCCCTGGCTAGGTCTCCTGGGCCTGGACAAGGGTACAGTTCAGAGACCCATTTTAATCAAATAGTTCTTAAAAAGCAGAAAGGAAAAAGCTCTCTGATAAGCATGACCCTTGGGCACCTCAAAGATGAGGGCACAAACTGTGTGATGTATTGGATCAGAGGAAAGAAAACAGGTGGAAACAGAGTTGAGTCTCATTCTGAAGGTGGAAAGTTAAGGAGGGGAGAGAACAGACAGATCATCTGCTAGGTGGTGAAGTTGGATTCAAACCCATCTCAAGGTATGATGGCCCCAGAGGAGGCCCATAGCTCATGCCCAGTGGGTACAGCTTTAGGCTAGACCTCAGCATCACTTTAAGCCAGCTCCCTGCTGGGGTCATACTCCATGCTTGGAGGCAAGGAAGGGAGAACAAGAGAGCAGAGAGCACTTGAAGAAAGAGACAAAATTATTAGCAACAACATCAGTGAAAACAAACTAAACATAGTATCATAGTATAGTATCATCAGGATTGGAAAGAGACCTCACAGATCATCAAGTCCAACCCTTTACCACAGAGCTCAAGGCTAGACCATGGCACCAAGTGCCACGTCCAATCCTGCCTTGAACAGCCCCAGGGACGGCGACTCCACCACCTCCCCGGGCAGCCCATTCCAAAGCATGGGAGATCTCCACTCCCAGCTTCCACCCTCTCAACACCACTCTGCAGGTTGGAGAGAGAGAGAGAGGCTGATGTAAAACTGTAACAGTTGCAACGTGAACATTGGAATTCCAGAGGCACCAAGCACATCTTGGGATGGGAAAATTACAGTGGCTCTGCTTGGGTGGTATGACAATTCCTTTGCACCCCCCTCCAAAAAAAAACCCAACCAACAAACAACTCAATTGTGGGAGGGATGTGTCAGTTGCAATTCTGTAACTTAATGAAATAAATCAAGCAGATAGAAAGAAGAGACAAAGATGAGCCCACACAGTCTCATGGGAACACAAAGGCTGCATGCAGCCAGCTGCTGAGAAGCTGAGATCTCGTCTGGAAGATTTCAGAGCCACCCTTGGGGTGATGACAACAGATTCACAGTATCACAGTATTATTAGGATTGGAAGAGACCTCACAGATCATCAAGTCCAACTCTTTACCACAGAGCTCAAGGCCAGACCATGGCACCAAGTGCCACGTCCAATCCTGCCTTGAACAGCCCCAGGGACGGCGACTCCACCACCTCCCCAGGCAGCCCATTCCAGTGTCCAATGACTCTCTCAGTGAAGTTCCCAAGTGAGGAACAATCTTTGAACTTTCTCCAGCCTCCAGGGCTGTGGTTTACAGGACTGCACGGCAGAAGAGTTGGAGCAAGGCTTGGCAAACTTTGCCTTGACATGTGAAGGAGGCAGAAAATGTACATCAGGTAAACAAGGGGCATCTCTCCCTAGCAGAAGACCAAAGCAGCACATCCTTTGTCCGAGGATACAGGACACTGCCTGCCTAGAACAATGCCCAAAGGCCCACAGCACCCAGCTCTCCAGAAAGGAAATTTTGCAGCAGGAAATTGATTTGCAGAGGCTCTCTCATTAATTTTTATGGCACCCACAGTGTGGTTTTAGAACAAGCAGAATTCTTAATGTTGAAAGTTACCCAAGCGCTGTGGGGAACACAAGCATCTGAGAGTCAAAGCAGGGCTGACAAATTAGGGAAGAAAAAGTCAGAACTGAACACCCTTCAGGGCTTAGCTTGTCCTGGGAGGTAGGCAGAAGGAAAAAAAGCAGAAACTTTGGAGAAGAAGTCCCATGCCCCCTCAATGACTCTTCCCTTTGGAAGGGAAAAAATTCACGCAGCACTTTAGCTTGAAAAGGGAGGAAGTTGTCCAGTTGCACCAGTTCAGGGCTGCTCTGCTGCTGGATTACTCCAGGCTTCCAGGGAGCAGGACAGCAGGCAATTAGGAAGGGCTAAGTGTTCACAAGGGGCAGCACTCACCACTGACTGGCAACTCTGCTCTTGCCCTCAAGACCACATCTGAGCTTTGGTGACATCTCAGCCAATTAACGAGGAAACCAACCCAATTCTCCCAGACTGAAGTATTAGTCCTGGCCAGATATTGACCAGAAAGGAGGATAAGAGCCTAGGAGCTGCAAAGACACCATTGCCTAGCTGTCCTTCCCCTGTCTTTGCACAAAAAGCTTCATTCCTGAGCACCTGGGTGGTTTGGGGGCTGTCCCACACTCACAGCCTGCTCCTGCCTGCCTCCAGCTATTCCCAAATGCCAGCCACGTCTTTGCATCCCCAAACACAAGAACCAGCCACCGCAAACGGAGGGACTTTGCTTTGCCAGGGAATGCTTGTTGGCTCACACCACACAGCCTGTGATCTTCTCCATCAGAGTAAGATGGACAAAAGAAAAGAAGAGAGAAAAGGCCCCATTTGTTAAGATGCCAGTCCTTCTTTACACTGCCTGATTGAAAAATAATTACCCACAACCATTATTGAGCACTCTTGCAAATGAGCTGTGGGAAGCTGTGACCATACACTTAGCACACAGTGTGTCTTGCTTGTTTCAATATTATTTTAATTAAGTATCTGGGTAAAAGGCTCTTCTAATGTAACTTTCTTTTCATGAGCAGAGAGCAGGGCTCCACGCTTGGCTGAGCAGTGCCGGGCTGGTATCGCCCAGCATCGCTCCAGGCTGCTTCCAGCCTGGTGGCACAGCAGGACCCACTGCTTATTCAAATTCAAGGACTAATCTTAGGCAAAGAGAGCTCATCTGCACCCAAGGGACGTGGCCATAGCTGATATCTGCAAGGCATCGCTGCCTTCAGACAGATCAGCTGGAGCCATCTCCTTCAGGCTGGCATATAAATAGGGCAGAGGAGGTGGCCAAGGCTGGGAGCCTTTGGGCTGGTTCTGCAGGCTCAAGGTGCCATTCCTGGCCAGGGGACAGGAGAGGGCATCAGGCAGAAGTGTTCTAGAAGAAATTCATCCAACTGCAGGACCACACACCCCCAGCACAGCTTCACTTCTGGACTGGTTTTGTTCTTGCCACAAAACCTTTTGCAGGAGAAAACAGAGCAGAGGTAGAGGGAAACTCACATGTGCTGATCACCCATCCACCTCCCACAGCGCCCTTTGTGCAGAACTCAAAGCAGCCACGCCAGGCAATTCCACCCCTCTATTTACACGTTTCCCCTTTTTGCATCCCAGCCAGGGCTGTGTTTAGCAGAACACACAGCCACCATCCTCTATTCTGCCTGGGTGTTTGCCCTTTCACATGTGCTTCCATTCTCTCACGTAGCATTCCAGCTGCAGCGTGGGTTTCATTTATCTCTTGTTTGCCCCCGAATTAACTCGGCAAACACACTTCAGATCCTCAGCGGGTGTAGAACTAACATTGCCCTGGAAAACTTGCCCAGATTCAAGCAGAACAAAACAGCCCTGGAGTTTCCTTTTCATCTCTCAGCTCTCTTATCACTCAGAATTCCACTTCCAGTTGTTTCTGTCAGGTTAAAAAAGTTCCTTCAGCAGAGGGACCCTGAAATCCTTTTCAGATCTGACAATAAGGAATTGCAGCTGAGCTGGGGCTCGATGCTGAGCCCTGGGCTGGATCCTTGCTACAGCCTCTGTCCTGAGTGATGCAAAAACAACAGGGGAGGAATAAGATTATTGGACACAAGAAGAAAACTTTACAGTGAGAAAAATCAGCCACTAGAATAATCTCCCCAGAGAATCATAGAACCAACCAGGTTGGAAGAGACCTCCAAGATCATCCAGGCCAACCTAGCACCCAGCCCTAGCCAATCAACCAGACCATGGCACTAAGTGCCTCATCCAGGCTTTTCTTGAACATCTCCAGGGATGGTGACTCCACCACCTCCCTGGACAGCCCATTCCAAGGCCAATCACACTGTTGATGAAGAACTTCCTCCTAACATCCAGCCTAGACCTCCCCCAGCACAACTTGAGACTGTGTCCCCTTGTTCTGTTGCTGGTTGCCTGAGAGAAGAGACCAACCCTACCTGGCTACAGCCTCCCTTCAGGTAGTTGTAGACAGCAATGAGGTCGCCCCTGAGCCTCCTCTTCTCCAGGCTGCACACCCCCAGCTCCCTCAGCCTCTCCTCATAGGGTTTATACTCCAACACCAGACACTTGTGAGACCCTGCTGGACAGGCTACTGGGCCATCTCATCTAGACTGTGCTTTTGCAAGGAAAGGTTGGACCAGATGATCCTTCCAAGCTGGCATTCTAAGATTCCATGAAGGTGTGAAGAAAGGTGCAGCCATAACAGCCCACGATTTCACAGAGAGCCTGCAGCAGCATGGATGAGTGAGCTCAGATTGTTTATTTGGCAGAACCAGACTGGTTGTGCTCTGCTCCTCCAGCAGTGCAGAAGTGACAGGGGTTTGATCAATGGACAATTATGCTTCCCCAGACTCGTCCTTTTTAGGAGCAATGTGCCAATTCCAATAGACACTCCAGAAACATGAAACCCTGAGCTTCAGACTTGGAGCAGACAGAGATAAATAAAAATCAGAGGGGTTTTCCCTTGCTTCAACACAAACATATGTTCTCACCAGACTCTTTTGGACAGGAAATAACCCATTTCCCAGACAGCTCCAGCTACTGCCAGCCACTTTGCTTCAGACACTGCCGTGGCAGGAATGTAGAAAGCAGAAACGATTAGACCAGGTTGGATAAGATAGGAAGCTGAGTGATGAAAAGCTGCTACTGATCTCTCTCTACCTATCTGGGGCTGTTAGCAGCCTCCTCTCCCCCTCAGCCAGGGATGCTCTCCCATTGTTGAATTCTGCTCTAAGTAGCTGCACCACTCAGGCAGGGTTGGAAGGGACCACAAGGTCCTCCTTCTAGCCTCCCTGCCATGGGCAGGGACACCCTACCCTACATCAGGCTGGCCACAGCCTCATCCAGCCTGGCCTTATCCCCAGAGATGGGGCCTCAACCATCTCCCTGGGCAACCCATTCCAGGCTCTCACCACTCTCATGCTCAACAACTTCATCCTCACAGCCAGTCTGACTCTCCCCACCTCCAGCTTTGCTCCATTCCCCCCAGTCCTGTCCCTCCCTGAGAGCCTAAAAAGTCCCTCCCCAGCTTTTTTGCAGGCCCCCTTCAGATACTGGAAGGCCACAATGAGGTCACCTCAGAGCCTCTTCTCCAGCCTGAACAGCCCCAACTCTTTCAGTCTGTGCTCACAGCAGAGGTGCTTCTCTCTCTCAATTTCTCCTTGCAGCACTGATTTTCAAGCACGTTTTGCTCCTGTGTGTGCTTTCCCTGCTGGAGGTGGAGCTTCAGAAAAAAACAGGGGGGAACTTTTGTACACCTAGTTTGGCATCCCATTGGGATCCCTTGGGATAAAGCTTCCTGGATCAGTGCACTTTACTATTACAAGGTTGCCAATGACTATCCTGTTCTCCCCTGAAAGCCAAGCTAGCAATTTCCAAAGCCTCTTCTATTTTATTTGTGCTTAATTCAATAATACTTCCCTGTAGCTTCCCCAAGGTAATTGCTCTTTCCAGCATAGCTTCTCACTAGGTCACCCAGATAACCTGGAAAGAGCCATTTGCCACCCCCCCTGCCTTCAGCATAAAGCTGCTCTATCTTACTTCCATTGCATTAAGCTGGCTGAGATGGGAGCAGTGTTCTGGATGCAGTTGAGTTTGCTCTATCAGTCTCTTTTTTCCCCTTGGATAATTTCATGGTCCATTAGTTTGCTGCAGCAGCTCCTTCCAGACACAAACACATCAGCATGGTGTATGGGCTTCCCTTTTGCTCACAGAGGCACTGGGCAGACTACACATGTAGTGGTCACACTTGCTCTGGGGGCAGAGGAAAAGCAGCTCACCTGTATCCAGGGGGGTACAAAGCAGGATTCCATGGGATGCTGATGGCCACCACAGTCAGTGCTTGCTAATTTCAGGCATACAAGTGCCACAACACCTATCACTTGCACAGAGAGCAACTGAAGGCTCATACGAGAGCCCTGCACTGGAATGGAAGGTACCATTTGTCCCTTCTTTTTCAACTCCACCAGGAGGAAAAAAAGAGAGAATCTGTGCATAAAGATTTTGCAGCTGCATTACACTGTTCAGTTCCAGAACTTGCAGAATTGAGAAGCATCTACCCAACAGCAAAGCTGGGGCAAACCCTGTGGACAGGCAGAATGTGGCTGGAGGGGAAGGGTAAGACTGAGGTCTCTCCAAAATTACAGCTTTGCTTGGAGTTCACTTTCTCTCTCTACAGTTCAACTTGGGAGGGGAAAAAAAACCCCACACACACCAAAAAAAATAAAGCCAAACCCTGAATGTGAATCCTGTCTGAAAAGGTAAAACCAAGCTCCAACAAAACCCCAATGAAACAAAGGCAGTGTGGGGCAGGGGAAAGGGGGGGAGGAGTTGGTGGATCTAGACCACAAAGAAATGTTATTCATGGGCATTATTGATTAAGTTTTTCTCCCCAATGCATGCACAAATACTTATCTCTCAAATGAATGAGAGGCTCTGTAATGCCAGAGGGAAGAAGGGAAAAGACTATTGAAAACATGAGGGTCAGAGAAGCATCTGGCTGCAGTGGATGCACTGAGAAGATAAAGGAAGACATCTTTGCCAACACATTGGCCTGCCAAAGACCAAATGTGACAGAAGGCAGTGATTTCCAGACCCTGGAAACAATGCTTGGGCTTTGATAACAATGAAATAGAGATCAGGGAACAGATCCTGACTCGGACTACTTCAGTGCCAGGGCCCTGATCACAGAGCAGTTACATCACCCAAGGACCTTGGGTCGCTCCAGACAAAGCAGCCCATTAGCAGAGGGAAGAAGTAGATATTTATGACCATCCCTGTAAGACAGGGAGGAAAGGGAAGAGCAGCAATGAGTGGGAGCAGAGGAGAAAGGGGGCCTCTGACCCATGAACACCACCAAACCTGGCTGATGCACTAAGTACTGCCTCATGCCCAGGACTGCCGTGCCTGCTGCCACAGCAGTGATGCACATAGCTATCTGAAAACAGCTCTGGCTGGGGCTGTCTGGGACATCAAAGAAACGTTCCAAATCCAATGAGCCAAGGTCTACCTGTCCTCGGGTACCCCAAATTCCTGACTCAGCCACCTTAATTCATTGCCTCCATGACACTATCCCACAAGCCAAGGTCTATCCTATGAGCCAAACCCAGTATCTCATGTAGCATCATGTAAAGCAGGTCTGGCAAGCAGAGCTGGACACCATCCTCACCTCTCTGTGAAAGAAATAAAGCAGAGAAGAAGGTTTGGTGCTGAGCATTTGGTGATGCCAGCTCAGAAGCACTTGAGCCATGTAAAGGCTGTGAGGGAATATCAGGATAACCTGTTTTGGCACCCAGCATCCCAATGGGATCAGCTCTTGCACTCTGCCTGTAATACATTATTCCATCACCACATAACAGGCTAACCCTCCAATTTCCCTCCAATACAGAAATCAGGGAAAAGTAACATAAAACCCCTCCAAGTTAAGATAAAGAGTTAGATAAACTGAGAAGAAAAAATAGACAGATCATTGAATCAACCACATTGGAAGAGACCTCCAAGGTCATCCAGTCCAGCCTAGCACCCAGCCCTAGCCAGTCAACTAGACCATGGCACTAAGTGCCTCATCCAGGCTTTTCTTCAACACCTCCAGGGACAGAGAATCCACCACCTCCCTGGGCAGCCCATTCCAATGCCAATCACTCTCTCTGTGAAGAACTTCCTCTTAATATCCAGCCTAACCCTCCCCTGGCACAACTCGAGCCTGTGTCCCCTTGTTCTGTTGCAGATAGACAGATAATACAACACACAATTACCTCAGGGCAGCAGGACTGTGTCAGGGATGTATTCAGCCTGATCAGCACAGCCAAAGTCTTACCTTTGCACATCTACATCTGTACCTCTGCCACCGTGTGGGGAGCAAATGCTCAGCACCATACAGGTAAGATCTCCCTTGAATAGGATGCTGCAGCTGGTGTACTGGCAGTGGGCACCTACCGAGTTAAGAGGCAGCAAAGCTCCCCCCGAGCACAGAGGAACTCAGCAAACACCAACATGGGCTTTGGGCTTGCAGAGGTGTAAGAATGCAGGACTGAAGGTAGATGTGTACCAGGAGACACTACAGTTACCCAGAGCTCTGCTACTTCAAACCGTTTGCATGTCATCAGGTCTGTCCAGTTGCCCCCAGAACCAGCAGCTGCACAGATTCTGCCCCCAGAACCAGCAGCTGCACAGATTCTGCCCGTATTCTACACACACACAGAGGCTTTATTCCCGTTTCCTTGTGTGTCAGCAGCCAGAGCCAAGTGCTGTGCTCTCCCTGTGTTAACAATCCCCTCCCCATGATCTGCTGGGTCTGGCATTTCCACCCAACTCCTTGTGCCTCAGTTTCTCTGAGCGGGAGCATCATTACATCCCTGAAGAGCTTTGTTGTGGGACCTGCTCAATCCGCTCACAGAAGAAAAAAGAAAGCAAGACTTCAGGGGGCTCTCCCTGCTACCTTCTCTCAGTGTCCAAAACACAGGCAGCCAAGCTGCTGTCAGCCCCAAGCAGCAAAGGCTTAGGTGCTGGAGCAGGGCAGCCTCTAGTGGCTGCAAGCCAGGAAATGCTGGTCCCCAAAAGAGCGTTCAGGGAACGTTCGCTCCAAGCAGCCAGCCTGAATAAAGCACAGCCCGTGTGTGCTATTGCCTTGCCTCACGGCCCATAAACATTGTAGTCCTTGCACTCCCCTTCCCTGGTTTATATCCTCTCCTCGCTGCTGCTGCTGCCATCACTCACACGTTGCTTCCATTTGCTCACCCAAAAACCTCTGAGCCTGTGGGCTTGTGCTCTACCCATGCAGTCATAGGTGCCAAGAGACACATGTCTCGGGGCTCTTTAGCAGCCCTGAAAATGGGTCCAGCCTCAGGACAGATTGTCCATGCAGCTGACTGTGGTTAGCCACTGGATCTGCAGTCTCTAATTGCTGGAGCTGACTATTGGCAGTGGATCCATCCAAATGTATTAATGTCCCATCTGGAGAAGCACAGCCTTTTCTGCTGCAGGGTGTTCTGGCTCTGAGAGATGCACAGTGGCCTCTACTGCATGAAGAAGAAGGCTGCCCAGACCTGTCCTGGGAAGAGACTGTCAGGAACTGGAAACTTAGCCTTATTCCCAGCATCACATCCATGGCCACAACCACCAACGCCTCCTTAGAATCATAGAATCAACCCAGTTGGAAGAGACCTCCAAGATCATCCAGGCCAACCTAGCACCCAGCCCTGGCCAGTCATCCAGACCATGGCACTAAGTGCCTCATCCAGGCTTTTCTTGAACACCTCCAGGGATGGGGACTCCACCACCTCCCTGGTAAGGGGGACTGCAGAGCATGGTGCTGTAGGTCCAACTCTCTTTTACATTCCCCTTCAGCCTTTCCTGTCTTGCCTGCACCTCTGCCATCAAACCTTTGTCTCCCATATCAAAAGCTCTTGCTCTGCAGCTATCCTGCATCTCTGTCACAGACCTTCACCTTCCCCTCCCACAGAACATAATAATGAGTAGGACAAGCCATATGAGGCAAGAAAATCCCCCTGGCTGACTCCAAGAGCTACTTGGGTTCACCTCAGCACATCCCCACTCCCTGCCACATCCCAGTTTTACTGGTGAGTCAGAGCTCTCCAGCTAATGGCTGAGCATGGAGGTAAGAGAAGCAGCCAGAGACCAGTCTGTTTGTGGGACACAGGAGACAGATGCCTAAACAGAGAGACATGTAAGTCAGTTGGGTAGCAGATAAAGCAGGTGATGAGCTCTTTCAACACTGGTGTGTGATGGTTACTTGTCATGAGTTGTACAATCTTTTCCTGCCCTGTGTTTCAGGGCAATGACCAGTAACACAGCACAGCATCAGCACAAGGGCACGGCTGACCTCTGGCTGCTGCTTTGTCAATACAAGCAATTTAAACACAGTTTATGTCAATAATTCAGGCAGCAGCTCTACTTCTAGAGCATCCCAAAATGAAAAATAGGTGGGGCAAGAAATTAAGCAAAGAGGTCTCTGAGCAAGAAGCCACATCCTTCACCTTACCTTGCACCTAGGGAGCCAGCAATCATCCTTCTCAGGGGTGACCTTATTGATGTCTACAACTACCTGAGGGGTGGTTGTGGCCAGGGGGAGGTTGCTCTCTTCTCTCAGGTGGCCAGCACCAGAACGAGAGGACACAGCCTCAAGCTATTCCAGGGGAAATTTAGGCTGGAGGTGAGGAGAAAGTTCTTCACTGAGAGAGTCATTGGACACTGGAATGGGCTGCCCGGGGAGGTGGTGGAGTCGCCGTCCCTGGAGCTGTTCAAGGCAGGATTGGACGTGGCACTTGGTGCCATGGTCTAGCCTTGAGCTCTGTGGTAAAGGCTTGGACTTGATGATCTGTGAGATCTCTTCCAACCCTGATGATACTGTGATACAAAAGTTGCACTCCTTCCAAGCCTGGGGTCAGCTGTTTGAAAGTACAGAACATTTTATCTTGATCCAAATAGGAAAGAGAGCAACACAGTTTTGTTCTCATCCAAGATGCTGTCAGAGCTGTTCAGAAGAGGAGCAGAAGCTGCATCCAGCTCATTCTATCCACCTGACAACAGCATCAGGGCAGAATAAAATCAGAAGGCTGATGGTCATAGGGTCTGGCAGCTCCCACAATGTCTCCCCCTGCTATCAGGGCCAACTCTTCCCCTCTCAACAGCGAAACAAATCACCCAAACACCCTTTTCCACAATTCACAGTAAGCTCAACCTGCAGAGATGCTGCAGGCAAACAAGCTTCCCAGAAGCTTGGTTCTGTCACAATCAATTCACATATCCAATAACTAGATATCTCTAGACATCAGGACACAGCATATTTCACAGTATCATCAGGGTTGGAAGAGACCTCACAGATCATCAAGTCCAACCCTTTACCACAGAGCTCAAGGCTACACCATGGCACCAGGTGCCACGTCCAACCCTGCCTTGAACAGCTCCAGGGACGGCGACTCCACCACCTCCCCGGGCAGCCCATTCCAGTGTCCAATGACTCTCTCAGTGAAGAAATTTCTCCTCACCTCCAGCCTAAATTTCCCCTGGAATAGCTTGAGGCTGTGTCCTCTCGTTCTGGTGCTGGCCACCTGAGAGAAGAGAGCAACCTCCCCTTGGCCACAACCACCCTTCAGGTAGTTGTAGACATCAATAAGGTCACCCCTGAGCCTCCTCTTCTCCAGGCTAACCAATCCCAGCTCCCTCAGCCTCTCCTCGTAGGGCTGTGCTCAAGGCCTCTCACCAGCCTCGTTGCCCTTCTCTGGACACACATTAATTGTCTGTACTGGCTCCACATTAATTGTCTGTACTGCACTGTGGGCAGAGGTGCTCCAAGCCAAGAGCTCCTAGTCCAAACCAAGTGAAGTGCATCCTCTGTCTTCTCCTTACTTTCCGGTCACTGAATTGCTGGAGTTTAACTCAGGCCACGATTTTCAAGCTTTGTTCCATGATTATGAAGCACTTTTTGACTAAAAGCCTAGAGTCACAAGAATCCATCTGACTCCAGAATCCAAAGCTTCAGAACAAATGCCCATTCTTCCAAACATCACAATGAAACGATGCGAGCCAGCGGTACCCGAAATAACACCCACTTTATCTTCCCGTTTCCCCTGCATGATTATGGCTTTCATTTTGCTGGGGTAGAAAACCTTGAAAACAAAATGAGTCACTTTGATTTTTGTTTCATGGAAAAGTTCATTTCCTGGCTCCTTCACTTGCTCATGACATTCAGCTGACGGTGTCTGTGTTTTCTGAGGAGTTGAAAGATGTTGGAAGCTTTGGGCTCTGCTGGACCAGGAGGGCAAATCCCCAATACCTCTCCTGCCATGCTCCAGTTTTGCATTGGCATCCCAGTGCCTGGAAGTACTCAGAACACAGGAGGGTTTTTTCCTGGCTTTGCACTAGGCTCACAGCTTTCCTTCTCATAACCTGGAGCACAACAAGCCCTATGAGGAGAGGCTGAGGGAGCTGGGGGTGTTTAGCCCAGAGAAGAGTGTGGCCAGTAGGACAAGGGAGGTTATTCTGCCCCTGTACTCAGCACTGGTCAGGCCACACCTTGAGTTCAGTTTAGGGCTCCTCAATTCAAGAGAGATGTTGAGGTACTGGAACGTGTCCAGAGAAGAGCAATGAAGCTGGTGAGGGGCCTGGAGCACAGCCCTGTGAGGAGAGGCTGAGGGAGCTGGGGGTGTGCAGCCTGCAGAAGAGGAGGCTCAGGGCTGACCTCATTGCTATCTACAACTACTTGAAGGGAGGTTGTAGCCAGGTGGGGTTGGTCTCTTCTCCCAGACAACCAGCAACAGAACAAGGGGACACAGTCTCAAGTTGTGCCAGGGGAGGTCTAGGCTGGATGTTAGGAGGAAGTTCCTGCCAGAGAGAGTGATTGGCATTGGAATGGGCTGCCCAGGGAGGTGGAGGAGTCACCATCCCTGGAGGTCTTCAAGACAGGACTGGATGAGGCACTTAGTGCCATGGTCTAGTTGACTGGCTAGGGTTGGGTGCTAGGATGGACTTGATGATCTTGGAGGTCTCTTCCAACCTGGTTGATTCTATGATTCCCATTTCTGAACCCAGCACAGCAGGTGACTGACACACTGAAATTTTGGCAACATTCACCCCAGACACTTGAATGCAATTAGGAAATAAACCACCTTCAGCATCACACAAGCCTGTGCTATGGTGGTATGAGTGGAGGAGTGTGAGCCCTTCCTCCTGCTGTGTAATCCTGACCACTGCATCATATACCCCCTGGAAATTAATGGGGACGGACTCTTTTACCCCATCCTGAGTAAAAGCCTTTTCAAGGTGACTTTGCCAGGGGATGGAGCAGTCCAAGCAATCCTGAACCCTATCCTGAGTAGAAGCCTTTTCAAGGTGACTCTGCCAGGTGATGGAGCAGTCCAATCAATCCTGAACCCTTTCCTTCTACAGATCTTTGAGTACTTTACTCCATGCCTTGGGTTTGTCCTGCAGAGAGGATCCTATCACCCCCATCAGAAGGTTAATTGTATCTCAGAGGGCTTCACAAGACTTGCATTTATCACTACTCACCATACCTGTGTGAGCAGACCTGCATTGGTCCAGTTAAGGAGGCACTTGAAAATCTCAGTCTCCCCTCCTGCCTCTCTCAACCCTCCAACACTTCATGTCAGCCATGCAACACCTGCCCTGGTCTCTCAGTCTCCCCCAGCCTCACGAAGAGATGGGGCCAATTTAGCAGTATAATGAATGCACCTACATCAAAGTTCTGATTCAAACACTTTGATTAGTTTTAGTCACTGGCTCCCAATCCAGAATGATGGTGACACCAATTCCTTCTCAGCCCCAGTGACTAATTGTGATACAGAGGCAATTAGGCTTGGTTAAATGATCCATGTGCCTTCAAAGTAATGATGTGTCAAACTGCATTCGCCCAAAATAAGCCAGGATTGACTTGACAATCAAAATATCTGTTTCTTCAAAACTCAATAAAAACCCCAGAGCTGCTTCTTCCTCCCCCATGCAGCTGCAACATGAAAGGCTTGCCTCGCTGTGCGTGGAGGAGGATGGGCCAGCCCCGAGGGAGGTGGGGACAGGCACTAGAAGGCTAGATGCTGTTAGCTGCAGCAGCTCTCACTGACCACTTGCTACAGGCAAAGTAGAGCTGGATAGGGTGCAAACCTTAGAATAGAATCATAGAACCAACCAGGTTGGAAGAGACCTCCAAGAGCATCCAGGCCAACCTAGCACCCAGCCCTGGCCAGTCATCCAGACCATGGCACTAAGTGCCTCATCCACTCTTCTTGAACACCTCCAGGGATGGTGACTCCACCACCTCCCTGGTAAGGGGACTGCAGAGCATGGTGCTGTAGGTCCAACTCTCTTTTACATTCCCCTTCAGCCTTTGCTGTCTTGCCTGCACCTCTGCCATCAAACCTTTGTCTCCCATATCAAAAGCTCTTGCTCTGCAGCTATCCTGCATCTCTGTCACAGACCTTCACCTTCTCCTCCCACAGAACATAATAATGAGTAGGACAAGCCATATGAGACAAGAAAATCCCCCTGGCTGACTCCAAGAGCTACTTGGGTTCACCTCAGCACATCCCCACTCCCTGCCTCATCCCAGTTTTACTGGTGAGTCAGAGCTCTCCAGCTAATGGCAGAAAAGCCTGGATGAGGCACTTAGTGCCATGGTCTGGTTGATTGGCTAGGGCTGGGAGATAGGTTGGCCTGGATGATCTTGGAGGTCTCTTCCAACCTGGTTGGCTCTATGATTCTATGGGACAGGCAAGGGTCTCTGGCCATCTGCACCAGGCTGTTACTGCAGATCTCCTCATCGGAGGCCCCAAGCCAACAACAGAAGGTTTTGCTGGTTGCACCTTCAGGGCAGTTCTCTGAGAGCTTCACTCTAAAGAAGCCCTACAAACAGGCATCTGCTGCCATGAAGTGACCCTGCAGACCCCCCCAGCCCCACAGGAAGCAGATGGGTCGACTCAAGGGAACACTTCTGTGAGAACACAGTGCTCACAGGGCTTGCATGACACCGTCCACCTCTGGGACAGGGATGCTGAGGAGATGCGAGCTGAGTTTCTCTGTAGTTCAGACAGCAGATTTCAGAGTACTCTGTGCTTCCCTATCCAATATCCTAACACAGAGTTAATAAGGACCAATCCTCAAGTCTGTTACCTAGTTATCTGCCTCCACAGGGAGCTTCTGCTAATTAAGCACAGCGGGTTAATTGGAAGAAACCACACAGATCTCCCTATGGAGCAAGCCCCAGGAATGAGCTCCTCCAATCATTGCTGCCCCATCCCACCCCGTAATCTGCAACCTCCAGAGGGTTCATTAGCTCTTGCTGCACACCCACAGCAGAGGAAGGCACCCACCTCCATGGGACCCCATCAAAGGATGCTCTGGCAGCTTTGCTAATTTCTACATCACCCCCAAATTGTGCCAGTGCAGTTCCCATCTACTCTGCACAGCTCACTGAACCTAGCTGTGAAAAGGGAAACACAAAGCAATTATCCATGTTAATGGAAGTCTATTCTCCATCCTTCTCTCTCTCTACCCTCGCGAAGGTGCCACAGAGCTAAGTGCAGCTTCTGACCTGCCTACATCTGCATCTCTTGTTTACATCCATTCTTCCACAGGCAGCAGAGCCCACAAAGGTGATTTTTCAAGAGCTTTTCCAGTAGATTCTCACATGTTTGTTCTGGCAAGCTCATCCCTTAGAGACACCACTTTCAGTCTTTCTTCTCCTCTTTTGTCTAACTGAAAAGGAATTTAGCATCTTTGAGACTCTGCACCACGACAGATTTGGCTGAAAATGGGACAATTGGCTCAAAATGCTTGGGGCTGGGGTGAGAAATGAAGAGCCAAGCTCAACATTTCATTCCTGGGACATAAGGCTGGAAAATGAGAGCTTTCACATCCAGAGAAAATTACCACCTAGGAAACAAGAAGTGGCACTGCCTCATCCCAAAACAGTGGTCCATCTCACACAATTCCTTCCTCCATGCAACTACTTACATCAGCACAGACTGAGAGCAAAGGTCCAGGGGGAGGCTGAGCCTCCTGTTTGCATGCAGGACAAGCCCTTGCCACCAGCAGAAAAATGGAGAGATCCCCAAAATCTGTGATGTGGATGTGAGTAAAGCAAGTCAGAGCTGATGATGCCACAGGTCTCTAACCCCTGTGCTCCACAGTGAACTCAGCAGCACAGTCAGTAACAGACCAAAATAGCAACTTACTACTGGGAGAGATTTTTCAAGCTGTCATTTCATCTGTGACTCTCTGGGCTGATCTGCAAAAGGCTGTGAAATATTTCCAAAGAGATGTGGGAATAGAAATCGTTATGGAGGCATTGTTTCAGTTGGAAGAGACCCTTTATGACTGAGTCCAGCCATTACCAATTTAGTTCTACCAAGTCTGGTGCTAAACCATGTTCCCTGGCACCACACAGAATGGTTTAGGTTGGAAGGGACCTCAAGGATCATCCAGTTTCAACCCCCCACCATAGGCAGGGACACCTTCCACTAGAACAGGTTGCTCAAGGCCTCATCCAACCCAGCTTTGAACACCTCCAGGGAGGGAGCAGCTACAGCCTCCCTGGGCAACCTGTGCCAGTGTCTCACCACCCTCACTGTAAAGAACTTCTTCCTAACATCCAGTTTAAATCTCCCCTCTTCCAGTTTAAACTCATTATCTCTTGTCCTGTCATTACAAGACCTTGTAGACAGTCCCTCCCCAGCCTTCCTGTAGGTCCCCATCAGATACTGAAAGGTCACTCCAAGGTCTCCTCGAAGCTTCTCCTCTCCAGAGCCCAAACTCTCATAGCCTGTCCTCATAGCAGAGCTGCTGCAGCCCTCCGAGCATCTTCATGGCCTCCTCTGGACTCATCCCAACAGTTCCATGTCCTTCTTGTGCTGGGGGCTGTGGAACTGCACACAGTACTCCAGGTGGGGTCTGACATTTGTGCTCCTGTCCTCCACAGGAAAACTAAAGTCTCTCACCTTCTAAGGGGTAGTGGTTTATTCATGCTAGTGGTCATAGCATGTTATAATCTCTCCTCCCCAGCATCTCCTCTGTTTCAAAGAGATTAACTACTTGCAACCCACCTTTTCCAATGCAGAAAACTGACCTCCCGCTTCTGCCCTAGCCAAGCCTCCCTGCTCCACAGCTACCAGTGGCTTCAGCTCTTATACTAAATGGATCCACATCCCCAGTTAGGATCAGGATGGTTGCTTTCAATTCAATCAAAGCTTCAAGGCTTCCTTCTGACACACAGTGAGCCAGCCAAGGCTCCTAGTCCTGGATCTCCAGCCCCTGACACCCTGAGGCTTCTACCTTCTCCCAGATGCCAGAAGGCAGAACCACAGCCTTAGGCACAGCTGGAGGTGGGCAGGAAGGTGTTAAGTCTGGAGCTGTACTAGCTCTCCCCCTGCTGCAGTGGAGACTTCATTCTTTATTTATGGGCCAGCCTCCTCTGGATGGGAGATACTTAAATTTTTCACAAAGGTCTATGTCCCATCACCCAGGGCAGTTTAAATTTTCACTCATTTCATCACACACAGACACTGGTGCAGGCAGACAGTAATTACAGCAGGAAAAGGATGGGGGGGGGGGGAAAAGGCTCTTTTCTGCAATGATCATCCCCTATGTAAAATAGAATGATGTATATTTCACAAGATGAAAATGCTTTGCCTGTTGCACCAGTCAGCCCTAGCCGCACAGAGCAGAACAGAGACATTAAAAGAGCATCTCACTAAGGTGTTGCCTCAGCCAAAGGACATCACTGCTGTAAACAACCACTGAATGTGAGAAAGCCCCAAGCAGCACTTAGCTTTTCTTTAAGCACTGTGTCACCAACAATGCTCATCAAAAGGCAGCTCAAGAACAGAAAGCTGGTTGACATAGGAGCCTCCAAACAGAGTTTGCAAACTTGGGATGTCTCTGTGTGGGGTGCTGACATCTGCCCCTTAACGGGTCCCATTTTCAAAGCCTCATGACAACCTAGCTCTGAGACAGCAGGAGAGTCGTTGTGATCCATGGCAAGTCCCCAGGCTTGCTGCCTCCTGTCACCAACCACAGAAAGAGCAGCAGTCACCACTGCCCTAGCAGGCAAAAAAGATGCTGATAAGGGAGATCTCATCCCCTCACCAGACAGAGTTTGATCAGACACAATCAAACAGGCTGGTTTTATGTGTCAGTGAAGGTTCAGGCTGCCAGCAGAAGTTCCTAGGCTATTTGAACAGCTCAATGTAACTGTTTTCTTGTGGATAATGTTAGGGAAGGGAGAAACAGCACTGCCTGAGTGCTATAAAGGAGAAATGGTCATTGTCTTGCCATCAAAGCATCACACCCTGATCATTTTGCCAGATTGGCTTTAAATGGTTAATTGCTGCTGCAGGAGAACAGACAGATTCTCTAAGGGCAGGAAGACTGCTTCTACTCAAACAGGAGGACAGGCAGCACAAGAAGTGCAATTCCTCATCATTGCTGAGGAAACTGAGGCACAGAGAGACAGTGATTTGTTTACAGTCACAGGGGGAGGCTGTTCTGAGAGTAGAAATAGAAATCCCATTTCACAGCCCCCCCCCAACTTGGGAACCTCAACTGTTTTTCCTTCCTATCCAAGCCATCTACCCTCACCTGCTGGACCTGTGCATTTCATAGAAGCAGAACATCTTTTAGGTTGGAAAAGACATTTAAGATAACCAGGTCCAATCATCAACCCAACACAGGCGAGCCCAATACTAAACCATGTTACTAAGTACTACATCTCATCATTCTGCCACATCTAGGGACAGTGACTCCACCACTTCCCTAAGCAGCCTGTGAATCACCTCGAGGTGATTTCCTCTCATCCTTTCACTTGTTACCTGAGAGAGCAAACTGACCCTTACCTCACTACAACCTCCTTTCAGAGAGTTGTAGAGAGCAAAAAGGTGTCCCCTCAACTTCCTTTTCTATAGGCTAAATGACTCCAGCTCCCTCATCTGTTACTCATAAGACCTGTGCTCTAGACCCTTCACCACCTTTGTTACCCTTCTTTGACTGTGCTGCAACACCTCAAGATCCTTCTTGTAATGAAGGGCCCAAAACTGAACCTTGTATTCAAGATGTGGCCTCAGCAGTGTGGAGTACAGAGGGACCATCACTGCCCTAGTCCTCCTGGCCACACTATTCCTGACACAATCCAGCTGGCTGCTGCTGACATTCTCAGGTCCTTCTTTGCCAGGCAGCTTTCCAGCTACTCTTCTCCAAGCCTGTAGTGTAGCAATTTGTGGCCTGGTGGTACAAAAAGAGCACATCAGAGGGCTGCAGATGGTCACTAAGTTTTGCAGACTTGGGCTTCTGATCAACACAGCAGGTAGGTGGCACAGTGCACAGAAATACAGAAGTTACAGTTCCCATTCCCATCACAACAGAGGAGAAGAAGATACCCCCTGGGAACCCTACTTGGCACTGCTGGAAGTGGAGGCACAAAGTTTGCTTGTTTTTCTTTCATGGACTGGAAGGTCTCTGGTTGTACTAACTGCTTCCTGGAGAAGAGTGTAATTAAAATTGAACAGCTCCAAGTCCTTTATCATCATGAATATTAAAGAAAGATAAATACTCTATCAATATTCATGTGAGAAGAAACAGCAAATGAAAGGCAGGACTCCATCCCAGCTGAGGCTTCAGCAGTTCAGAAATGAAGTTATACAGCTGGAATCACAAAATGATAGGGGTTGGAAAGGACCTCTGGAGATCATCAAGTCCAACTCCCCTGCCCAAGCAGGTTCCCCTAGAATAGGTTGCACAAAAAAAGGCATCAGGGCAGATTTTGAATGACTCCAGGGATAGGAACCTCTGAGCAGCCCATTTCAATGCTCCACCAGCTGAGGCAAAGCCTGAGGCAGCACTACAGCAGGGCTGACTGCTCTCATGGTGTCACACGCAGCCCAGTCTTGCTCTCCTCACTGCCTGCTGCAAACTCAAAGGGTCAGCACCTCCTGCTTCGTACAGCCCAGCAAAGCCATGCATGTGGCCCATGGGTGGTGTGCAGCTGGTTCATGGGCAAAGGTCTGTGTGTCCCAGCTCAGCCTTGACAAGCACTGTAAAGGAGAAAACAGACCTAGGTAGATTGCAAGAGAATCCTCCATATCAATATCAGCCTACATCTTTCTCCTGCAGGAGGTCCCAGGTGATGCTGACCACACCACCAGGTTTTCCTAAGGACCAGGCACATCACACTTCACCCAGACTGCACCCCTCCATTTTCCCAGCAGCTACTCACTCTCTTGCGTGCTCTGACCCTGGTGGAACAACAGAGGAGAACAAAAGAGCAGAGGTATCATGGAGAAAGAAAGCCCTCCCCAGGCTCAGCATAACAACACAAGCCATGGCTGCTCCACAGCTATTTATACAATTCTCAAACTTTCTCTAACTGGCCCCAAGACAAATTCAATCCACCTGAGTCAGACCAATGAGCAGCATTAACCCCTGGTTTCCAGCTACCCTCAGCACCCACCTCTGTAGTGGAAGCACAGTCCTGAGCCATGTCCCAAGACTCTGTCTGAGTGTGTAAGCCTGGTGTTTAAAATTCCTTCTGTCTGTAAGCAAGAATGCAAAGGCCTCTGAGGTGCTGCCAGGTGGTGTGTCAGGCTTCACCCTCATGTCCTCACTTTGTTCTTGCACTGGTCGTGTGCTCTCAGCACCTGTATACTGCCACAGAAGTTGGCTGCATCCTGACAGTGAAATCATGTGCAAATCATTTTGTGTTGTATCAATTTTCATGCTCAAATACACCCCCAAAGATCTCATTCATGAATGAGTAATACCGAAATTGCTCTCCACAAACACAGCCCAGGGCACCATCCCTCTCTGCCCACTGCTGCCCTCAGGAATAACAATCTTCTGCTTCTTCCAAACCTATGGCTTATCATCAGCTCAGTTTTAGGGCTTGGTTGGGGCATGAGTAAGAACCAAAATGTGACTAGAATGGCACATAAATGTGGCTGTGCACAAAAAGACAAGCCACAGCAGATTTTGGTCCAGTGCTGGGTCTCATAAACACCTCCATCACTCCTGTCTTCAGCTGTAGGATCTATAAGCTGTGCTCCCCCTCCAGCCTACAGAACATGTTACTCATTGCCTGCCATTCACAGGTGTGCTAGTTTGAGGCTAATTAGAACATTTTAATGAGAACAATTAGATTATAGGCTGTGGAAAGAAAACGATGGTGATGTCTGCCTCACTCACAGGCTTGCTGAGATGCATAAAAGCAAGAACACAAACATAGATAAGGGAGATTATGTGTCTCTGTCCTAGTCTGTGCTTCTCTCTGGTCTTCTGTGTAACTAATCCTTCTGCTTCTAACCTCCTTTGCTGATCCTCTGATCACCTTGCACATAAGGCATGCTCTGGGATAAGGTAGAGGGGTGGGAAGAAGGTGAAAGGGTTCCCTTCCTGGGGACTCTGGTTTATGGGGGGGGTACTGTGTTTCTGTATTACTTTTAACTTGTGTATTTCTGTATGCAGCTGTATACAATTGTAATAGATTGTAAATGCCTGCTTGTATACTGTGCTAAGCTGCAAAGATAAAGCTTCATTCCTTAACCTGCAGCCAGCTGAGTCTAGTTTGGGTGATTTCATAAGAGTGGGGGCGGCGGGGAACTCCCAAAACATCACAGCAGGGTCTCTGCACGCCTCCTAACGGCAGGTGGCAGATGATTAACAGGTTGTTAACGAGAGCAGAGCTGGTGTGGGTCGCTAATGCTCTACAGCGAGACTCACTCAGTCCCCGTGAAGAGCTACTGCTGCTAGGCTGGCTTGCAGTACTGCACAGCAGCAGGCAAGCTGCTTGCAGTCCTCAGTCCTCTCCCTCCATGTCTGCTGCGTGCAGCTCACTGGCCATACTTCTTTCAATAGAGCCCAGGATGCTATTTGCCTTCTGGGCTGCAAGGGTGCATTTTTGTCTCCATGGCCAACTTCTTGTCCACCAATACCCCCACTTCTGTTCCTCCAGGGCTGCTCCCACTTCTATCATCTCCCAGCCTGTATTGATAGCAAGGGCTGCCCCAGCCTATGTGCAGGACCTTGCACTTTGCCTTATTGAACTTCATGAGCTTCTCCTCAGCCCACCTCTCCTGCGTCTCCAGGTCCCTCTGGCTGGTATCCCTCTGGATTGTGTCCTGTTCCTGTCCCAAGATCCAGTGACACACAACAAACTGCCTGCCTGCCCCAGCTCCACCAAGGACAAAAATGCAACAAGAGGGGCCCCTGATCATGGTAAAATGCTCCCTAACTCCATCCTTCCTGGTACCACCATAACCTAGACCTCGGAAAGCAGGTGGATCCAACTCAGCAGCAGCAGGGATAGGAGTGTTCATCACTGAGCTAGCAGAGACATTCAGGCTCCCATATCTGTCACAGCATCTGTCACAACCACATCTAGAAATGCTTGTAGAAGCTCAGTAAAGAGGGCTTCCCTTTTGTGGAGGCTGGAAACTTCTACTGATCCTAAGAGAAGGTGAACATCTGTCTACCTGAGGCTGTTCAGTCTGGAGAAGAGGATCTGAGATGACCTAATTGTGGCCTTCCAGTACCTGAAGGGGGGCCTACAAAAAAGCTAGGAAGGGATTTTTTAGGCTATCAGGGAGTGACAGGACTGGGGGGAATGGAGCAAAGCTGGAGATGAGGAGATTCAGCCTGGACATGAGGAGGAACTTGTTCAGCATGAGAGTGTTGAGAGGCTGGAATGGGTTGCCCGGGGAGGTGGTTGAGGCTCCATCCCTGGAGGTGTTTAAGGCCAGGCTGAGGCTGTGGCCAGTGTCTAGGGTAGGGTGTCCCATCCCACGGCATGGGGATTGGAACTAGATGATCCTTGTGGCCCCTTCCAACCCTGACTGATTCTATGATTCTATGATCTTCAGTAGGAGGCAGCCTTAGGTTCCCAAAGCTTCTGAGAAACAGGCTGCAGTCAGGGCAGAGTAATTCACCTAGAACAGGAGCTGTAGACTCAGATGCTGGGAGCTACAAGCTACAGGGAACCACAGTGAACCCTGGGCAGAGGCTGCTGCTGTCAGGGCCAGCAACAGCACACATCATGGTCCAACACCCACCAGCTTCAGCCAGACCAAGCTTTTGGAAATTAAACAGGACAAGGAAACAATGTTATGATATTTTTCTGGCTATTTTCTGCTTTATTTTGCCCAGAGAAGTAAGATCCTGCAAACAAACTGTTGATGGAGCTCAGCTGGCTCACGTTATCTGTGCTGGGGAGCGCAGCATGGCATGCAGTCCCCTCCAAGCCTGCGGCTTCGCTATCATCCCCTGCCACCCGCGTAATCGCTTTAGTCACGCCACGCTCTGCCCCTGCTGCAATTTCATGCCTGCTCAGTCAGAGGGAAATCTCAGTGATCTGGGCTTGTCTGAAAGCATTAAAACTGTGCAGTGCCTTTTCAGTGGATGCTGGTTTGCACAGAGAGGGACTTGCCACAGTAGGAAGCTTGTAGGGTCTAGAGCTCCCTAGTGATGCAGTCGACACTGAGCAAAGGGTTTGGCCAAATTAATGGTGCTGGGTCTGGATGTTTGTGGATGGAAAACAAATCCTTTTCCATGCCCAAAGCTCCCATGGGCTAGGGAGGATGTGGAATATCAGGCAGGACTGCAGAATTCGAAGGCTGTTCCTGCCCCAGGAGCACTGACCCTAACCCAAGCCCTAACCCTAAACCTAAAACTTAGTCTGACCCTAGCCCTAATCCTAACACCCAAACCCAACCCTAACAATAACCCTAATGCCCTAATCCTAACATTAACTCTAATGCTAAAGTTACCTCTAATCCTAAACCTAACACTAACAGCATAACCCTAAACCTAATGGTCTAAATCAAATCCTAACTGTACCACTAATCCTAACCCTAATTCTAATAGCCTAACACTAAATATAACCCTAACTGTGACCTTAAACCTAACCCCTAGCTCTATCCCTAACCCTAATCCTAACCCTGTGACCCTAAACCTAATCCCCAGCTCTAACCCTGAAACAGATCCTAACCCTAATCCTAACCCTGTGACCCTAAAACTAATCCCTAGCTCTATCCCTAATCCTAACCCTGTGACCCTAAACCTAATCCCTAGCTCTAACCCTGAAACAGACCCTAACCCTAATCCTAACCCTGTGACCCTAAACCTAATCCCTAGCTCTATCCCTAACCCTAACTCCTAACCTTTAACCCTAACTCTAACCCTAAGCAAAAAAAGTTTCAGAGGACTTTTCCTCTAAAAGGTGTCCAAGGAACACCAAAATCCTTCACAAGTCTTGTGCCTGACCTCCAGCAGCAGCCTGGGCACATCCAAGCCTGTATCCCATCATGGTAGATGATGCATTTAGGGGCTTCTCTTCCAGGGAAGTATAAAAAGGAGCAATGAGGGGGGAAAAAAATCTAAATCAGAGCCAACACACATGGTTAAATGCTGACACAAACTCACAGCTCTGCCAGCTGTCAGGTGTGATGTAGTGTCTGGGACCCAGCAGTAATGGAAGATATATTTGGCTGGGCCAATATATGACACAACAGTCTGATTTTTCTGGTTTCTCTCAGTGTTACATGCATTATTTTCCCCCTGTAAACCCTTTTGGGCTCCCTCAGGAGCTCCCTAGTCTCAGCAGAGGAGGAAATGCCAGGCTGATGAAACAATCACAACCATCTCGTGTCGTTGTGAACCTGCTCAGATAGTCAGGGTGCATCTCATGACCTGTGTCTCATGGTGTGCACACAGAGGCAGAGGAGGGGGCTGAGAAGAGGGAAAAGAGGGCTCGATATTTCCATCCAGTGTTATGGATCTGATTTTCTCTTGCAGCCAAGCAAAGCATTGATTTATTGCAAACAGCCACTGGGCTGTGCTGACAGTGCACTAAATTATTTTTCCAGGTACCATCTAGTCGATGCTGTGTGCTCCCTCGGCAAGGCAGCTCTGCAAAGGACTGTGGCATGAGCCATACCACAGGCAAGATGCCAGAGGAGACAGGGGCAGGGATGAAAACCTAGGCACAATTCATCTGTCCCAGAAAGCTATCTCACCCCTAACACATCTCCTTATCCAGCCTGCTGGGCAGAGCTGTCACAGTATCACGGTATCACAGTATCACAGTATCAACAAGGTTGGAAGAGACCTCATAGACCATCAAGTCCAACCCTTTACCACAGAGCTCAAGGCTAGACCATGGCACCAAGTGCCACGTCCAGTCCTGCCTTGAACTGCCCCAGGGACGGCGACTCCACCACCTCCCCGGGCAGCCCATTCCAGTGTCCAATGACTCTCTCAGTGAAGAACTTTCTCCTCACCTCCAGCCTAAATTTCCCCTGGCACAGCTTGAGGCTGTGTCCTCTTGTTCTGGCACTGGCCACCTGAGAGAAGAGAGCAACCTCCTCCTGGCCACAACCACCCTTCAGGTAGTTGTAGACAGCAATAAGGTCTCCCCTGAGCCTCCTCTTCTCCAGGCTAACCAATCCCAGCTCCCTCAGCCTCTCCTCGTAGGGCTGTGCTCAAGGCCTCTCACCAGCCTCGTTGCCCTTCTCTGGACACGCTCAAGCATCTCAATGTCCCTCCTAAACTGGGGGGCCCAGAACTGAACACAGTACTCAAGGTGTGGTCTAACCAGTGCAGAGTACAGGGGCAGAATGACCTCCCTGCTCCTGCTGACCACACCATTCCTGATGCAGGCCAGGATGCCACTGGCTCTCTTGGCCACCTGGGCACACTGCTGGCTCATGTTCAGGCAGGTATCAATCAGCACCCCCAGATCCCTCTCTGTCTGGCTGCTCTCCAGCCACTCCGACCCCAGCCTGTATCTCTGCATGGGGTTGTTGTGGCCAAAGTGCAGCACCTGGCACTTGGAGCTATTACACCCGGCACTTGGAGCTGTCCTTGAGGGCTGCCTGCCCGGAGCAGCTGGGGAAGCTCCCTGGCACCCGGCGCTGCCCGAAGCTGCCCCGGGAGCGCCCCGTGCGGCACCGCGCTCCTGCCGCGGCCCCGCCGCTGCCGAGGCGGAGATCCGAGCGCCATCTAGTGGCGTGCGGGGGCACACAGGAGTCACCGCCTCTCGGCCGGGAGTCCTTCCCTGCCCGCCCGTGAGGGCTGCCTCCAGGCGTCAGCCCCCTCTTCTCCACAGAGCCCCCCTGTGCCTCCTGGTCCAGCCTCTGTGTACCCTCGCTTCCCCGTCTGCCTTCTTTGCTCCAACGTCATCTATCCCCGCTCCACGCCCGTACATCTTTCTCCATGCTTCCAGGTCTGGGACACCTTCGCTTGGGACCGTGCAGTAGATTCCAGAGACCCATAACAGCAAAGCCTCCAAAGGACCTGTCTCATCCCTAGCTCCCTAAGCAGGGAGATGGCTTTGCAGTGGGACTACGGGCCCCGTTCAGAACCCTGAGTGTCTCTGCTGTCACCTCTGTTCCCTGTCCCCCACTGACATCCGCGAGGTGGATTTTGCTGCCACCCTGGCACAGGGGTTGCAAAGAGAGTCTTTCATCAGGACGCTGTTGCAGGGCGGGGAAGAAGGGCAAGCATGGCTTTGGTAGGACCTCGTCAATGGTAAGGGCCACGAGGGGGCTCCAGGAACCCATCTCAGCCGGAGGAGAGATGCCAGGAGCAAAGCGTTCATTTCCCAGAGGAGGGAGGAGATGCTAAGAGCACTGCTCACATCTCTCAGAGGGTGGAGGACAGGAGAGATGGCACAGCTCCGTCAAGGAGCTGGATCTGCCAAAACTTTTGTTCTTGTCACATACATCATGCTCAGGAGCAAGCAGCACATATGTCTCAATGTAAGCAATACCTGGGATTGACAGAGACTGTAGTCCAGGCTGTGCTGGACCAATCCAGTGGGAAGCAGGGCCACAAGCTCTTGTGGGACACTGGTGCCCAGTATAGGACCATTTATACTGTGGATTCACTCCATACTTCTATCCCTCCAGGTCTCCGTTCATCCCTCAGAACTATTCCATCCTTGTCTAACTTCACCAATTGTAAGGATAATGTTTCCAGGAGATTACTGCTACACCATCATTAAAGAAACGTTTTGGATAACACTGCTGAGCTCAGTTCTTGGTGAGCATCACGGACAAACAGAACTCCAGAGATGACCTTTTTAAACATGGGAGACACTGGTGAGAAGGTAGGTCCAAGTCTGTCTCTGCTGGTTTGTCACAATCAAACTCCACTGTCCCATCTGTACCTGGGGAAGAAAACACTCCACATGAAAGACTCATCATGCCCACTCCTGTTCCTGTATGGTGAGACCTCGGATAACATTTTCACAAGTCTTCCAATAAGGTGGGGACAAGAGTCAACACCTCTGGCATGACTGATACAGCTCTGTGTTAGCTGGATGTTTGAGGCAAAAGGCAACTAACAACGTAAATGGACAAAGCTATCCTTGCCCAGCATTCTGCCCTGCCAATACTGGGTCTCCTTCTTGGTGACCTTTCTTCTCCTTTACCATTGATGAGCACGTCACACTGCCAGATCTGGCCACAGCAGACCCTCCTCTGGGACAGGTGGGAATGATGCTGCAGAAGGTGTTAGAGCCAAAGCAGATTCTCCACCACCTTCCCTTTGCAACCTCTTTTCCTCTGCAGCAAACTCTGCAGCACTGTGTTTATATTGCTACACAGGGGCTGGAGACAACCTGGAGTAACAAATCTACGTGGCTGCTGCATGGCACTGTGGCTTAGTGGGTAGAGCCCTGCCCAACAGCCCCAGATGGACAGCAGCAGAGAGGCCCAGAGTCCACCGAGGCTGATCTGTTGTGACTGAAGAAAGCAGAGCAATTACCCAAACTGGCTAATTAGGCATAGAGAACTATGCCACTTAGCAGAGGACTGCAGATGCTAGCACAGGGATTTGAAGCAGGAGGGAATGGGTGTGCACGGAGCTGTAGATAGCTTTACACACTTGGGACAGCAGAAATGGAGTTGTGACCACTCAGCTAGTGCCTCTAACCTTCTGTAGGAGCCCATAATCTCTTCAGGTTAGACTGGGCCAGAAGAATCCTGATCCCTGGGCTGGTCAGAGTAAGCATGCAGGGAGCTACAGTTCTGCTCACCAAGGTGTTTTGGAAGCTAGTGGATGGGGGCAACCACCAGGCCAAGGAAACTTCCCAGGATATGTCTGTCTAACAGTGGAATCATCTCAGGGAGCTGCTGGTGGGATTTACAGTGATACCTTTTGGGCACCCTCTCTTGCCCTTCAGAGCCTACAGGATCAGAGTGCATGCTTTAAAACCATGCTACACATAGCAACGTGGTCTCAATCATGTTGAGCTTGTGTTGCTACTTTACAAGAGTCCAGTCCAGCCTCACAGTGTAAACTGAGACCTTCACCAGTGATCTGGCTTGAAGGAGACATCAGCAGGCAAAGAAAATGTCAATTCAGAATGAAAGGTGCCCCTCACTTAGAAGAGCTGTTCCAAAAAGGCTATAGAAAGATGTTGTGATGGAAAAATGAGTGTATGAAGGACCCAACCTGCAGAACAGGCAGGGAAAAAATAGATCACAATATATTCCAGGCTCAGACAAGACCACACTTGTCTGCAAAAATAAAGCCTTTTTTTTTGACACATTGCTTACATATTAATTAGTTTGATCAGCTTGCCTGGGTGTGTTAGCATGAGTGAGAGCTTGTACAGTGATGAGCTGTTAAAACTTCACAAATGGAGCTGCAAATAATGGCACACTGAGATCTGCCCCTTGCCTAGAGAGTTTCTGCTCTTTTCCTAGTGCTTTTCCACTTATATTTTTTTCCTCTTTTACTTGATTAAGTCTCCTAGGTACCATTTATTCCCCAGTGCAGAACCAGAGACCCACAGGAGCAAAAAAAAAGTGGCTTCTACTCTGGAAGCCAAGGAACCGTCAGCACCCAGAGCCAAAAGATGAGCAATTGGAAAGGAGGAAAACCCTATTTTCTTCCATCTATCCCCTCCCAGCTCCTCGGGGGTGGCTGGAGGTGCAGAGGCTGAGTTAACATCGCCCCTTTAACGGCAATGCCGCAGCCTGACATCAGCGAGCTGGGGAGCCTGGGGAGGGCTGGGAGCTGCTGCTCCAGGAGTGCTGCCAGCACATCCCTGCCTCTCTGCCTCTTCCCCGCTCTTGTTTGTGTGCGCCTTTTAACACGCCGCACATGTATCCCTGCCTGCCAGGGGATGTCTGCAGGGTTTACATTAACGAGCTCAAGCTGAAGTTGGTAAACAGCTATTCAAGTTTTGTTCTTCATGTGTCTCTAAGGCTGTCATTTCTGGACAAGGGAGACACTTGCACCCTTTGGCTTCCTATGGGCAACCCAAACAGATCTTTTAACTTGTTTGCAGTTCAGATAGATCTTCTTCCCACTTAGCTATGCAAACAAGAGGGATTGGGGTTGGTTCGTGCCTGGCACAGAGAGAGGGGAGGAATCTCCTGTGGCTTAGTGAGAAGTGTTCATGTTTTTACCTGTTTCTTCAACAGGAGGAAGTCAGGCTCAAAGCCTGTAACTTCAGCGTTTAAAGTTCTCCCTTCTGAGCAGAGTCCACATCTAAACCTACTTTGTTTTTTCCCCTGGGACAAAAGGATGAACCCAGCAGCTACTCAGTTCTGCAGGACGCTGCAAACGAGGTCTTTGAACTGTCACAACTCGAAAGTTTCTTGGAAACCAGATTCCCATCCCAGACGCTGCCTGGCACTGAGCTGCAACCCAGTCCCAAACACGACTCCCAGCTGCAGCACCGCCGCTAAAGCTCTTTATCCCTGCACAGGGTTGGGTTTTTTTTTATTTCACACTTTCTTGCCTTCTGTTTTTGCTGGAGCCTCCGACCCTATTGAGAGGCAAATTTTAGCCATCTGGCAAAGCAGGCTAGGTGGAGGGGGGGGAAGAAAGGGACTGAAGACACAATGTGCATGGGCACACACACACAACTCCGGAGATTAGGGAAGACAAAAACTTCCCTGAATGCCCCCGCGTTTGCTGGAGCGGCGGGAGAGGCGGGAGCGGCGGCGGGCGGCGGCGGGGAGGACGGCTCCGATGCGGGCAGGTCTGCATGCGTGCCTGCGGGGCTGTGGGGAACGGTTGCAGGCAGCGGAAGGCGTGACCTGCATGGAAAATGCCAGACAACTCCAGACGCACACACACATAGGCACACACACGCTCACAGAGCTCCGGACAGAGATAAGGCGGACAGCGGAGCGTTTGGAGGGAGGCAAAGCCGTCCCTCGCAAACCAGCCAGCGATTCTCTGTGTCAAACCCTCCCAGCAGCAACATGAGGTGAGTACCTCCGCTACGGGCTGGCCCCGGGGGCTCGCACGTGATGGGCTGGGGGCATAGCCGGGCATGGGGACCATCTGGCTAGGGAAGGTTTCCCTCTGATGGCCGTGGCTTCGGTTTCCCCAGCCGCAAGCAAACGAGGCGTCACCCACGGCTCGGCTTTGTGCTGCAGCCCGGCTTGTGTGCAGGCATCCCGGGTTGTGTGCAGGCATCCCGGGCTGTGTGCAGGCATCCCGGGTTGTGTGCAGGCATCCCGGGTTGTGTGCCGGAATCCCGGCAGAGCCAGCGGCAGCCCCGGGTGATGGGCATGCAGCCTGGGCGTGTGCTCCGCCATGGTGCATGGGCGAAAGGTGCGAGAGAAGCTGGACATGCCGCATGGGCTTCAGCTTTCTATGCACACCGTCATCGTTTATCACTTTTACATGAGGCCAAGACATTCCTGGCATGGGAAAGAAGTTTTGGTGTTGTTTTCTTTCCACACTTAAAAGGAAAGCAGAGAGTTGCACTGGCAAATGGCCTGTTCGAGTCAAGGAGGTGATACCCATTTACACCAACTGAGCATCCAGCCCCGTACATGTACTCTGACAACAGGAGAAACAGATTTTCCCTTCACACATTTTTGAGGTTTCAGACAAGCTGACAGAAAAGGACATGTTCAACCTCACTCTGCTTGAAAGACAAATTGATCCAAATTTCTCAGCTCCTATTATCTTAGCTTTATGATGAAGAGATGGAGAAAGTGACAGCACTACACAAATGAGCCCCAGAAATCTACCACCCTGGATTTGAAAGAACACAGACAGGTTAAAAATGATCTAATTATACAGCTTCAATTTCCTCACCAACATACCTAAAGCAAGCCCTGATTTTGAAACCAGCTGCATGTGTAGATGTGAGTTAGTTCCAATGCCTGTAATGCACACCTACAAACCTTTGCCAGGCCTTAGTGCCTGTTTCAGACAATGGAAATGTCTGTCTCTAATGGCTCTACTTTCCTGCATGTTTCCTTTGCTTTGTGCACTCCACTGGGTGTAAAGAGCCTGAGGTCTGCTCCTCTTTCTGGATCCCCTGAAATGGCACAGGCTTTTCCGTCTGCACCTTCAGCACAGGCAGTGTTCTCCCCTTCTGCAGAGAAATACTCAGCTTGTGCTCACTTTCATGCTCAAATGGAACTTGAGGCTGGTGTGAGGTCAGATGGGCTGCCACTGATTTACCTGTCCTCTCTGCCCTCCTCTGGGACAAACGAGCTGGTAACAAGTTTGGGCAAAC